>NC_090326.1:57602891-58927891 GCF_035084215.1 Heptranchias perlo | reverse complement strand
ACTCCTTGCGAGTTTCACATTCTCCAGAATTCCTTATTGGATTTAAGAACATAAGAACATAAGAAATAGGAGTAGGAGTAGGCCAATCGGCCCCTCAAGCCTGCTCTGCCATTCAATAAGATCATGGCTGATCTGATCCTAACCTCAAATCTAAAGAACACAAGAAGTAGGAGCAGGACCCGGCCACTCAGCCCCTGGGCCCGCTCCGCCACCCACAGGGCCTTGACCGATCCGAACTCAGCTTCATGTCCAATTTCCTGCCCGCTCCCCGTAACCCCTGGTTTAGAGTCATAGAGTCATAGACTATCTTATATTTATGGTCCCTAGTTTTAGACTGCCCCCACAAGTGGAAATATCTTCTCTACATGTACCTTATCGAACCCCTTCATAATTATAAAGTCCTCTATTAGGTCACCCCTCAGCCTTCTCTTTTCTAGAGAAAAGAGCCCCAGCCTGTTCAGTCTTTCCTGATATTTATAACCTCTCAGTTCTGATACCATCCTAGTAAATCTTTTTTGCACCCTCTCCAGTGCCTCTATATCCTTTTTGTAATATGGAGACCAGAACTGTGCACAGTACTCCAAGTGTAGTCTAACCAAGGTTGTACACAAGTTTATCATTACTTCTCTGCTTTTCAATTCTATCCCTCTGGAAATGACCCCTAGTGCTTTGTTTGCACTTTTTATGACCTGGTTTACCTGTGTTGCTACTTAATGATTTGTGAATCTGTACCCCTAGATCCTTTTGCTCCTCTACCCCATTTAGGCTTTTATTTTCCAAGAAGTATCTGGCCTCCTTATTCCTCCTACCATAATTCACCACCTCAGACTTGTTCATATTGAAATTAATTTGCCATTTACTCACCCATTCTGCAAGTTTATTAACTTCCCACCTTCCTCCAGATTGAGTAACTGAGCCCGGCACGTGAGTGCAAAAGACAAGGTTGAAGCGTTTGCAACCATCTTCAGCCAGAAGTGCTGAGTGAATAATCCATCTCGGCCTACTCCCGAGATCCCCAACATCACAGAAGCCAGTCTTCAATCAATTCGATTCACTCCACATGATATCAAGAAACGGCTGAGTGCACTGGATACAGCAAGGCTATGGGCCCCGACAACATCCCGGCTGTAGTGCTGAAGACTTGTGCTCCAGAACTAGTCGCACCCCTAGCCAGTGCAGCTGCAACGCTGGCACCTACCCAACAAATTGCCCAGGTATGTCCTGCCCATAAAAAGCAGGACAAATACAATCCGGCCAATTACTGCCCCATCAATCTACTCTCAGTCATCAGCAAAGTGGTGGAAGGTGTCGTGGACAGTGCTATCAAGCGACACTTACTCACCAATAACCTGCTCACTGATGCTCAGTTTGGGTTCCGCCAGGACCACTCGGTTCCAGACCTCGTTACAGCCTTGGTTCAAACTTGGACAAAAGAGCTGAATTCCAGAGGTGAGGTGAGAGTGACTGCCCTTGACATCAAGGCAGTATTTGACAGAGTGTGGCATCAAGGAGCCCTAGTAAAATTGAAGTCAGGGGGCAAACTCCAGTGGCTGGAATCATACCTAGCACAAAGGAAGATGGTAGTGGTTGTTGGAAGCCAATCATCTCAGTCCCAGGAGTTCCTCAGGGCAGTATCCTAGGCCCAACCATCTTCAGCTGCTTCATCAATGACCTTCCCTCCATCATAAGGTCAGAAGTGGGGTTGTTCGCTGATGATTACACAATGTTCAGTTCCATTGGCAACCCCTCAGATAATGAAGCAGTCCGTGCCCGCATACAGCAAGACCTGGACAACACCAGGCTTGGGCTGACAAATGGGAAGTAACATTCATGCCAGACAAATGCCAGGCAATGACCATCTCCAACAAGAGAGAGTATAACCACCTCCCCTTGACATTCAACGGCATTACCATTGCCAAATCCCCCACCATCAACATCCTGGGAGTCACCATTGACCATAGTTTAGAAACTAAACTGGACCAGCCACATAAATATTGTGGCTACAAGAGCAGGTCAGAGGCTGGGTATTCTGTGGCGAGTGACTCACCTCCTGACTCCCCAAAGCCTTTCCACCATCGACAAGGCACAAGTCAGGAGTGTGTTGGAATACTCTCCACTTGCTTGGATGAGTGCAGCTCTAACAACACTCAAGAAGCTTGACTCGATCCAGGACAAAGCAGCCCGCTTGATTGGCACCCCATCCACCACCTTAAACATGCACTCCCTACGCCACCGGCACACCGTGGCTGCAGTTTGTACCATCTACAAGATGCACTGCAGCAACTCACCAAGGCTTCTTCGACAGCACTTCCCAAACCCACAACCTCTACCACCTAGAAGGACAAGGGCAGCAGCCGCATGGGAACAACTGCATGTTCCCCTCCAAGTCACGCACCGTCCTGACTTGGAAATATATCGCCGTTCCTTTATCATCGCTGGGTCAAAATCCTGGATCTCCCTACCTAACAGCACTGTGGGAGAACCTTCACCACACGGACTGCAGCAGTTTAAGAAGACGGCTCACCACCACCTTCTCAAGGGCAATTAATCATGGGCAATAAATGCTGGCCTAGCCAGCAATGCCCACATCCCATGAATGAATTTAAAAAACTACCTTTAATCCCTACCCTCTGCTCTCTGTTTTGTAGCCAGCTTGCTATTCATTCTGCTATTTGTCCCCTGACTCCACGTGCTCTGACCTTAGTCATGAGTCTACTATGCGGTATCTTATCGAAGGGCTTTTTGAAAATCCAAATATATTACATCTACTACATTACCCATATCTACACTTTCTGTTACTTCTTCAAAGAAATCAATACGGTTGGTCGAGCATGACCTTCCCTTTTGAAATCCGTGCTGACTATTCTTTATTATATTTTTTGTTTTTAGATGTTTTTCTATTATACCTTTGAATAAAGATTCCATTATCTTTCCTACCACTGACGTTATGCTAACTGGTCTATAGTTCTTTGGACCTGCTCTATCTCCCTTTTTAAATATAGGAATAATATTAATTGTCTGGCACTATTCTCTTTTCTAATGAATTTTTATATGTATTTAATAATGTTCATATGTGTAAGCTTTAAATTTTAAAACCTGGGGGAAGATTTCCTCTTTAAGCTATGTGTAATTAAATAATTTATAAATGAAATCCTTTTATAAACAACTGGTTTAAAATTCCTTTACACACAATGTGTGGAGGAAATTTTTCACCTCTGTTGTTTTCTCGTGTGTACATCTTTGTCATGAATGTTACTGTTTGTGATGAAGGCCTCCAGCATTGAAAATAAACAAGATTGGATCAAACATATACGAGAGGTTATACAGGAAAGGACCATTCATCTGAAAGGTGCACTGAAAGAAGCAATCCACCTGCCCAAACCTACATCTCACAAACATAAAGGGAGGAGGTGAGTGTTGGTATATTGCTTCATCACACACCAGTATGGTACTAGTTCTGCACACTTTGCTAGTAAACTAAGATAACATCAACATTTAGTGTACATTGACTGTTAAGCAAATCATTTTTTAAAATCATGAAATGGGATGAGTGTGTAATCTTTCAGACATCTTTGTGACACCATTTAGATCTGCCTTCCTATGTAAATGCCCACATTAGTTATATGCTTGTTGAACAGTGAAGCAACAACCAAATTTGCAACAACCTAATTTACTCATCTGTCACTCCCTCACCTATGGAGTTAACTAACTCAGACATAATGCAGGTGCACAAAATAAATCAGAGATAATTGACCTAAAAGGCTGCCTCTTATATTATTATTTGACTCAAAACTGTTAAAATGTGAAGTTCAGCAACTGCTCCTAAATAATTGCTGTAGTTAAGTTTTACTTTACTGTAACACAAACAAGTGCTAGTGAATGAATTAACATTGATAGTAGCTTAATTGATCAGACAGAGGGTAAACTATCATTCTCGTCATAATATATTTTTAATGAGGCAGAGCAGCCCTCCCATAATGCTGCAAAATTATATTGTAAATGGTGGCAATGCACGCAGGACTCAATCTGTCACCCCTTGACTGACTGATTTATTTTGTGCACCTGCATTATGTCTAAGTTAGCTAATTCCATAGGTGAGGGAGTGACAGATGAGGAATTAGGTTGTTGTAAATTTAGTTTAAGTTTCAGAGTGGACTGCTAGGCAATACATGTATTTATTTTCCCCCTGTTTGAAGATACACATACTATATTGTGTGTAATGCAAATACATACTCACCTGTACAGTGTAAGCGAATGGATGATTAACCACCAAAAACTAAACTAAGCTACCACAGAAACAGATGCATATTGTGCCAATCGATTACCAGTTTGGTTCACTTGATTTAGTGCCAATACTGAGAGGAGGCCATCAGTTTTGAGGACCAGTGGTGTGTGACAACATAACAGGAGGGGAGGGGAAAACATCCAGAGCCTTGTAAAAAATCTGCAGGTTCCAACTGACAAGTATGTATCATAGTAGGTACAGCACAGGAGGAGGACGTTCTGCCCATTGCGCCTCTTTGAAAGAGCTATCCAGTTAGTCACATTCCCCTGCCCCTTCCCCATAGCCCTGTAAATTTTTTCCCAACCAGTATTTGTCCAATTCCGTTTTGAAAGTTACTATTGAATCTGCTTCCATCACCTTTTCAGGCGGTGCATTCCAGATCATTACAATTTGCTGCGTAAAAAAATGTTTCCTCATGTCGCCTCTGACTCTTTTGCCGATCACCTCAAATCTGTGTCCTCTGGTTACCGACCCTTCTGCCACTGGAAACAGTTTCTCCTTATTTACTCTATCGAAACTGTTAATGATTTAGAACACCTCTATCAAATCTCCCCTTAACCTTCTCTGTTCTGAGGAGAACAACCCCAACTTCTCCGGTCTCTCCACATAACTGAAGTCTCTCATCCCTGGTACCAGTCTAGTAAATCTCTTCTGCACCTTCTCTAAGCTCTTGACATCCTTCCTAAGGTGTGGTGCCCAGAATTGAACGCAATACTCCAGCTGAGGCCTAACCAGTGTTTTACCAACCAACCTACTTGTCCTGCCACCTTCAAAGATTTGTGTATGTGCACCCCCAGGTCTCCCTGTTCCTGCACCCCATTTAAAATTGTACCATTTAGTTTATATTGCCTCTCCTCATTCTTCCTACCAAAATGTATCACTTCACACTTCTCTGCGTTAAATTTCATCTGCCATGTATCTGCCCATTTCACCACTCTGTCTATGTCCTATTTCTTCTGATTACACTAATAAACTTCCAGGCATCAAGCAGCACAAAAATTGAATGTCAAGCCTATTATCAGAAGTAGTGCCACAGTCACATTGCTTTGTAATTTGAGAGTTGCTATGAACTTTGCCCAATGTACCATGAAGTGTCAGAATGCATTTGTTAAAAGAAGTGAAATTTTAAAAGATTTTGATGTCAATGGCACAACGCTTCTCCATTTTCATGAAAGACATTTTCAGCAAATGTTGTCTGCTGTAGCACTCTCAAATGTCATTGGACTACCATAGCAACCACCAAATTAGAGAGCAATTTGATTGCAACAACACCTGATAATAGGCTTGACATTACACAAAGAAGTATTTTTGTACGCTTCCTGATGTCTGGAAGTGTTTGTACAATCAAGAAAAATAGGTTAATCTTGATTCACAGCTTAGAATCTGAACTTTAGACCTGTTTCTCTCTGGTTCATTCTTTTTTGTTTCATTTTCATCATAGCGTTCAAATTCTATTAATATTCAACTTTTAAATATTGTAGTGTAAAGGTAACAGAATGTGCTACCCCTGTTTTATGCCTGAAGAATGTGATTTGGTTCAAATGGATATTAAGTGATTTCTTTGAATTATTTTCCAAAACCTGCTGACACAGTAAATGCTTAATTTGAATTGGAGAGATGAGCACACGGGCATTGCTTTTGTGTCACTACTTGTGTTTGTTTGCATCAACAATGTGGTAGAATATAAAAAGGGATGTTGGAAATATGCTCTCGCATGTTAGCACTAAGTTTTAGCTTAACTAATTGTTTACGTTGACTTGAGCCTAAATTTGCAACAGAGTTGATTCACAGGGAGTTAAGTTAGGTTTGATAATTCAGATTCACCATATCACCCTTCATTTGCAAAGTGTCACATAGAAAGGAGGGAGAGGGAAACCGGGGAATTATAGACCAGTTAGCCTAACATCTGTTGTGGGGAAATTGCTGGAGTCTATAATTAAGGATAGGGTGACTGAACACCTCGAGAATTTTCAGTTAATCAGGGAGACCCAGCACAGATTTGTGCAAGGTAGGTCGTGCCTGACAAACCTGATTGAATTTTTTGAAGAGGTGACTAAAGTAGTGGACAGGGGAACGTCAATGGATGTTATTTATATGGACTTCCAGAAGGCATTTGATAAGGTCCCACATAAGAGACTGTTAGCTAAGTTAGAAGCCCATGAAATTGAGGGAAAAATGCGGACTTGGTTAGGAAATTGGCTGAGCGAAAGGCGACAGAGAGTCGGGATAATGGGTAAGTATTCACATTGGCAGGATGTGACTAGTGGAGTCCCGCAGGGATCTGTCTTGGGGCCTCAATTATTCACAATATTTATTAACGACTTAAATGAAGGCATAGAAAGTCTCATATCTAAGTTTGCCGATGACACAAAGATTGGTGGCATTGTAAGCAGTGTAGATGAAAACATAAAATTACAAAGCGATATTGATAGATTAGGTGAATGGGCAAAACTGTGGCAAATGGAATTCAATGTCGACAAATGTGAGGTCATCCACTTTGGATCAAAAAAGGATAGAACAGGGTACTTTCTAAATGGTAAAAAGTTAAAAACTGTGGATGTCCAAAGCGACTTAGGGGTTCAGGTACATAGATCATTGAAGTGTCATGAACAGGTGCAGAAAATAATCAAGAAGGCAAATGGAATGCTGGCCTTTATATCTAGAGGACTAGAGTACAAGGGGGCAGAAGTTATGCTGCAGCTTTACAAAACCCTGGTTAGACCGCACCTGGAGTACTGTGAGCAGTTCTGGGCACCGCACCTTCGGAAGGACATATTGGCCTTGGAGGGAGTGCAGCATAGGTTTACTAGAATGATACCCTGACTTCAAGGGTTAAGTTACGAGGAGAGATTACACAAATTGGGGTTGTATTCTCTGGAGTTTCGAAGGTTAAGGGGTGATCTGATCGAAGTTTATAAGATATTAAGAGGAACGGATAGGGTGGATAGAGAGAAACTATTTCCGCTGGTTGGGGATTCTAGGAGTAGGGTGCAAAGTCTAAAAATTAGAGCCAGACCTTTCAGGAGCGAGATTAGAAAACATTTCTACACACAAAGGATGGTAGAGGTTTGGAACTCTTCCGCAAACGGCAATTGATACTAGCTCAATTGCTAAATTTAAATGTGAGATCGATAGCTTTTTGGCAACCAAAGGTATTAGGGGATATGGGCCAAAGGCAGGTATATGGAGCTAGATCACAGATCAGCCATGATCTTATCGAATGGCGTAGTAGGCATGAGGAGCTGAATGGCCTACTCCTGTTCCTATGTTCCTAGAATCTACTGCACAGAAATAGGCCATTCAGCCCAACTACTCAATGCCATTGTTTATACTCCAAACGAGCCTCCTTCCACTCTAATTACCTCTTCCTACCCTGCCTCCATATCCATCCATTTTCTTCTTCATGTATGCATCAAGCCTCGCCTTAAATGTGTCAATGCTATCTGCTTCAACCGCTGTAGATGGCAGTGAGTTCCACATTCTCACCATTCTCTATGTAAAGAAATTTCTCCATGTAATAAATTGGCTGTTCATTGGGACAGGTAAATGCTTTTCCTAGGATAAGTGCTATGTGCAAACCTTTGTATTCTATGATCTCGGTATATCTTTTGCTCCCTTCAAGTTGTTTTGTTGGATTCAGCAGAAAGAACTCAAAATAAATATATTCAGAGAGAGAAATAACGTACAAAAATGTAGAATTTTTTTAACATCTGGTTTTCTTGGAACAAAGTTTTTTTTAAAAATCAATCCTTTTAGGATAATCGTAGAGTTAAAAGCCTCGATATTAATGAAGAGGCAGGCAGGGAGGGTGCAGGGGAAACCGAAGTACCAGGCAAGCCTGGGAAAGTGAAGACCCTGCCGATTGGCATATTGTGAAACCTCACAGCCAGCCAAAGGGACAGCCTGGCCGGCAGGCGGGAGAGAAGACTAGTGACAGGAGGCCGCAGCCGGGGACCCTTGGGGACGGTCCTCAGCATTGGGAAGGGAGCTCCGGTCGGCAATCAGGAGGGGAGGGGAGAGGTCGGCAATTGGGAGGGCTGGGGGGAAGGGCAGCTGGAGAACGGGGCAGGGAGAGGCTGCAGGCTTCCTCGAGAGGCCTGGAGGAGCATTCCTGATCCTCCTGGCCCACAATAAATGCTAAAGGAGCCCACTTACCTTGGGGAGCCAGCAGCTCCCGCCTTGGATCAGCTGCCGGGAATCCCACAGGTCGGGCGTCCCCTCATGTTGGACTATAACCTGGTGTTGTAAGATTCCTTACATTTATTAAATTTAAGTTGCAGCAGTGATGATGTCATCAGGCTTTGGTATGTTCATAAGGTCCCCGCCTGCCTTTTGCAGAAGCCTCGTCCATGGCCCGAGACCTGCACTTTAAAAATTTAAAGGGGCGGGAATGGGATATGGTTGCCTGATCCTGTTATTTTAAACTTCTTCCCCCCCCCCCCCCCCCACACACACACACGATCTCCTGCCTGTCGGGATACAGGCCAAAATTTCAGTGCCCCACAAAATATTTCTAAAATTTAATTAATTATTTTTCTGCAAATTACTTCCATCTCCCCTCAACTTCAACACCGAGCCAATAAAATTGTAGGGTTTTTTTCTATTATAAACTTCCAGTGGACCTTATAGTTACACTTCTCTTGTGGTTTGCGCATTCGGAAGGCAATAACTCCTGGTAGTATTCCAGATTTCCCTTTTGTATATACATTCTCTGACTTCTCCTTTGAAGACTGAAAAGCTCATGTTTCTTCATATGAATCTCATGGCTTTTCTCCGCACCATCTTCACAGTTGGAATGTCTCCCTTGTGGTTCACTCACACAGTACTCAAAGTATGGTCTGATCATAGCACTGAACTGTTTGTGTATAACTTTGAACATAATTTCCTCTTGATTTTTACTCTACTTTTTGGCTACGTACTTCAGCATTCAATTTGCTTTGCTACTTGCTGCTGCACAGTGATTGGACATGTTGAGTACCTGTAGGTCACTTCCAATTTTGCCCTTAATTATTCCAACACTTTTCTTGGAGTACTTGTTATTCTTTTCCAGTTCTTTACATTTGTCCATATTAAATTTCATGACCTAGAAATGGAAACAGGCCATTCAGTCGAACAAATCCATATTGGTGTTTGTTATCAACACGAGCAGTAGTTCTAATCCCATGTGTCCACCCTCTCATTGAACTACTTATTTAATCTATTCTTAAAAGTTGACATGGTCTCTACTTCATTTGCTAACTTTGGTTGTGTATTTTACAGCCTAAACCCTTGGTGTGAAAAGGTTTCTCCTGCTCTCTGTCCTAAACCTCTTAGATTTATGTTCTCTCATATCTATGTCCCCTCGTTCTAGACCCCTCAAACACTGAAACCAGTCTGTTTCAATCTACTCTGTCATAGAATCATAGAAAGGTTACAGCATGGAAGGAGGCCATTCGGACCATCGAGTCCACACCAGCTCTATGCAGGAGCAATCCAGCTAGTCTCACTCCCCTGCCCTATCCCCGTAGACCTGGAAATTTTTTCCTTTCAAGTACTTATCCAGTTCCCTTTTGAAAGCCACGATTGAATCTGCCTCCACCATCCCCTCGGGCGGTGCATTCCAGATCCTAACCACTTGCTCTGTAAAAAAGTTTTTCCTCATGTTACCTTTGGTTCTTTTGCCAATTGCCTTAAATCTATCTCCTCTGGTTCTTGACCCTTCCGCCAATGGGAACAGTTTCTCTCTATCTAATCTGTCCAGACCCTTTATGATTTTAAATACCTCTTATCAAATCTCCTCTCAATCTTCTCTATTCCAAGGAGAACAACACCAGCTTCTCCAGTCTATCCACGTAACTAAAGTCTCTCATTCCTGGAATCATTCTAGTACATCTTTCCTGCACCCTCTCTAAGGCCTTCACATCTGTCCTAAAGTCCGGTGCCCAGAATGGAACACAATACTCCAGTTGTGGTCGAGCCAGTGTTTTATAAAGGTTCATCATAAATTCCTTGCTTTTGTACTCTATGCCTCTATTTATAAAGCCCAGAATCCTGTATGCTTTTTTAACCACTTTCTCAACCTGCCCTGCTACCTTCAACGATTTTTGCACATATACCGCCAGATCTCTCTGTTCCTGTACCTCTTTTAGAATTGTGCCCTCGAGTTTATATTGCCTCTCCTCCTTCCTACCAAAATATCACTTTGCATTTTTCTGCGTTAAATTTCATCTACCACGTGGCCGCCCATTTCACAGCCTGTCTATATCCTCTTGAAGTCTATCACTATCCTCCTCACTGTTCACTACACTTCCAACTTTTGTGTCATCTGCATATTTTGAAATTGTGCCCTGTACACCCAAGTCCAAGTCATTAATATATATCAAGAAAAGCACTGGTCCTAGTACCGATCCCTGGGAACACCACTGTACACCTTCCTCCAGTCCAAAAAACAACCATTCACCACTGCTCTGTTTCCTGTTACTTAGCCAATTTTGTATCCATTCTGCTACTGCCCCCTTTATTCCATGGGCTTCAGTCTTGATGACAAGCCTATTATGCGGCACTTTATCAAATGCCTTTTGAAAGTCCATATACTCCACATCAACCACATTGCCCTCATCGACCCTCTCTGTTACCTCATCAAAAAACTCTATCAAGTTAGTTAAACATGATTTGCCTTTAACAAATCTGTGCTGGCTTTCCCTAATCAATCCACACTTGTCCAAGTGACTGCTAATTCTGTCCCGGATTATCGTTCCTAAAATTTCCCCACCATCGAGATTAAACTAACTGGCCTATAGTTGCTGCGTTTGTCCTTACACCCTTTTTTGAACAAGGGTGTAACGTTTGCAATTCTCCAGTCCTCTGGCACCACCCCATAGCTACGGATGTTTGGAAGATTATGGCCAGTACCTCCGCAATTTCCACCCTTACTTCCCTCAGCAACCTAGGGTGGATCCCATCCTGACCGGGTAACTTAGCTACTTTAAGTACAGATACCTTTCTAGTACCTTCTCTTTATCAATTTTTAGCCCATCCAGTATCTCAACTACATCTTCCTTTCCTGAGTCTCTGGCAGCATCTTCCTTGGTAAAGACAGATGCAAAGTACTCATCTGGAGATATGGGCCAAAGGCGGGTATATGGAGTTAGATCACAGATCAGCCATGATCTTATCAAATGGCGGAGCAGGCAAGAGGGGCTGAATGGCCTACTCCTGTTCCTATGTTCCTAGTACCTCAGCCAAACCCTCTGCCTCCATGAATAGATCTCCTTTTTGGTCCCTGATTGGCCTCATCTCTCCTCTTACTACCCGTTTACTGTTTACATGACTATAGAAAACTTTTGGATTCCCTTTTATGTTTGCCTTTATAATTTTAATCGGCCCATTTACATATTGACAGGATATTTCTTGGCTAGTAATGATGTTGGCTAGCAATTATGCAGATCTCAGATACAGTGGCCTGATTAGGAAGTGGCAGAGACTTTTTTCTACACGCTTGTGTATGAAAGAAAGTAACTGTGAATCATTATGCCGCACAAAGCCACAGGGTCCTGGCCATTACTACATTGCAGTTGGTTTCCTCTGTGCAGGTAAACAAAAAGTCATCGCTATTTCATGTACAGTTATTTGTCTTTTTTTTTAAATTCTGTGTGCAAATGTAAAATATTTTTAACTACAACTTTAAAAGGAAAACGTCTTGATTTTTGGAAACTCCCAGAATATACCAGTGAACAACAACTTGCATTTATACAGCGCCTTCAATGTAGAAAAGTGTCCCATGGCACTTCACAGAGGGCAAAAATAAAAAGGGTTGTACTCTAAGCCATGGTGAGAAGAGGTGACCGAATGCTTGTTTAAAAATATAGATCCAAAGAAGGGTGCAGGGAGCAGAAGATAATTGGGGGGGGAGCTCCAGACAGTAGGGTCGAGATGGCCGCTGCTCCCCCACCAATGGTAGAGCAAAAGGAATAGGGATGCACAAAAGGCCAAAGTTGGAGATATGGTGGAGCATAACCCGCAGAGAGGTTTGAAGATGAGAACAAAGATTTTAAATTCAGTGCAGTGTGATACAGGGAACCAGTGTAGATCAGTAAGGATGATGGTTATGGGCACGCAAGCCTTAGTATGGGATAGTATGTCCACAAAAAGCAGGACAAATCCAATCCGGCCAATTACCGCCTCATCAGTCTACTCTCAATCATCAGCAAAGTGATGGAAGGTGTCGTCGACAGTGTTATCAAGCGGCACTTACTCACCAATAACCTGCTCACCGATGCTCAGTTTGGGTTTCGCCACGACCACTCGGCTCCAGCCTTGGTCCAAACATGGACAAAAGAGCTGAATTCCAGAGATGAGGTGAGAGTGACTGCCTTTGACATCAAGGCAGCATTTGACCGAGTGTGGCACCAAGGAGCCCTAGTAAAATTGAAGTCAATGGGAATCAAGGGTAAACTCTCCAGTGGCTGGAGTCATACCTAGTGCAAAGGAAGATGGTAGTGGTTGTTGGAGACCAATCATCTCAGCCCCAGGACATTGCTGCAGGAGTTCCTCAAGGCAGTGTCCTAGGCCCAACCATCTTCAGCTGCTTCATCAATGACCTTCCCTCCATCATCAGGTCAGAAATGGGGATGTTCGCTGATGATTGCACAGTGATCAGTTTCATTCGCAGCCCCTCAAATAATGAAGCAGACCGAGCCCGCATGCAGCAAGACCTGGACAACATCCAGGCTTGGGCTCATAAGTGGCAAGTAACATTCGCGCCAGATAAGTGCCAGGCAATGACGATCTCCAACAAGAGAGAGTCCAACCACCTCCCCTTGACATTCAACGGCATTACCATCCCCCGAATCCCCCACCATCAACATCCTGGGGGTCACCATTGACCAGAAACTAAACTGGACCATTCATATAAATACTGTGGCTACGAGAGCAGGTCAGAGGCTGGGTATTCTGCGGCGAGTGAGTCACCTCCTGACTCCCCAAAACCTTTCCACCATCTACAAGGCACAAGTCAGGAGTGTGATGGAATACTCTCCACTTGCTTGGATGAGTGCAGCTCCAACAACACTCAAGAAGCTCAACACCATCCAAGATAAAGCAGTCCGCTTGATTGGCCCCCCATCCACCACCCTAAGCATTCACTCCCTTCACCACCGGCGCACTGTGGCTGCAGTGTGTACCATCCACAGGATGCACTGCAGCAACTCGCCAAGGCTTCTTCGACAGCACCTCCCAAACCCGCAACCTCTACCACCTAGAAGGACAAGGGCAGCAGGCACATGGAAACAACACCACCTGCATGTTCCCCTCCAAGTCACACACCATCCCGACTTGGAAATATATTGCCGTTCCTTCATCGTCGCTGGGTCAAAATCCTGGAACTCCCTTCCTAACAGCACTGTGGGAGAACCGTCACCATACGGACTGCAGCGGTTCAAGAAGGCGGCTCACCACCACCTTCTCAAGGGCAATTAGGGATGGGCAATAAATGCCGGCCTCGCCAGCGACGCCCACATCCCATGAATGAATAAAAAAAAAGGATACAGCTGAGTCAGTTTTGAATAAGTAGCAGTTTTTGAATGGAAGAGGCTGGAAAGCAGGCAAAGAAAATGTTGGGGAATTAAATCTAGACGTGGCAAAACCATGAATAAGGATTTTGTTGGTAGGAGTGAAAGTAGGAGCCGTTCAGGCGACAGGTGTCGAAGTAGGTAACCTTTGTGATGGTTAGGTTGGCAGTTCAAAAATCCATCTGGGTTCAACAGGGTGCCATGGTCTTGCACAGCCTAATTCAACCTTAGCAGGTCGAATCAGTGGCAATGGAGTAGAATATATGGTGGAGGCCAAAGGGAAGGCCTTTGGTCTTCCCAATGTTCAGTTGGGGGAAATGTTCTCTCATCCTTGATATCATGTCTGGCAGGCAATTTGACAGCACAGAGGTGAAGGTGAGATTGAGGCTAGTAATGGAGTGATTGAGCTGGGTGTTGTTAGCATTTGGAAGTTGACCCTTTGCCTACAAATGATGTCATTGAGGGCCTCATGTAGATGAGGAAGAGGAGGAGATCGAGGATAGATCCTTGTAGAACTCCAGAGGTGACTATGCAAAGGAAAGAAAAGCCACTTCTGGAGTTATGCTAGCTGTGTTGGGAGAGTATGATCGGAAAGAAAGAACCTTCACTTATATAGTGTCTTTCATGTCCTATGGGCAACCCAAAGTGCTTTACAGTCAGTCAATTGTTTGTTGTTTTGTATGCAAATGCGGCAGCCAAGTTGTGCACAGCAATGTTTCACAAACAGAAATGAGATAAATGACCAGTTATTCTGTTTCTGTTGGTATTATTTGAGGAATAAACATTGATCAGAGAATAAGAGAACTCCCCTGTTCTTAAAATAGTGCCATGGGATCTTTGACCTACTTGAGCAGGCAGACAGGACATTAGTTTATCATCTCATCCAACACAGAACCTCCGACAACACTATCTCAGTATTGCACTGAAATGTTAGGCTAGATTGTGTGCTCAACATTAAGGGCAGGCCAATGGAATAGGACAACAGAGAAGTAGCAATAAAGGCATAGTCAACTTTGTTGTATGTCACAGAGATGTCAGGAAGGACCAGGAAGGATAACACACCATAGTCGTAGTCACACAGGATGTCATTTGGAAGTTTAGTCAGGGCAGTCTCAGTGCTGTGAGCAGGGTGGAAGCGGACTGAGTGGATTCTAATGGGGAGTTTTGTTCGAGATGGAAATGGAGCACAAGTCTCTGCCTCCTCCCGATATCCCCACCATCACAGAAGCCAGTCTTCAGCCAATTCGATTCACTCCACGTGATATCAAGAAATGGCTGAGTGCACTGGATACAGCAAAGGCTATGGGCCCCGACAACATCCCGGTTGTAGTGCTGAAGACTTGTGCTCCAGAACTAGCTGCGCCTCTAGCCAAGCTGTTCCAGTACAGCTACAACACTGGCATCTACCCGACAATGTGGAAAATTGCCCAGGTATGTCCTGTCCACAAAAAGCAGGACAAATCTAATCCGGCCAATTACCGCCCCTTCAATCTACTCTCAATCATCAGCAAAGTGATGGAAGGTGTCGTCGATAGTGCTATCAAGTGGCACTTACTCACCAATAACCTGCTCACTGATGCTCAGTTTGGGTTCCGCCAGGACCACTCTGCTCCAGACCTCATTACAGCCTTGGTCCAAACATGGACAAAAGAGCTGAATTCCAGAGGTGAGGTGAGAGTGACTGCCCTTGACATCAAGGCAGCAGTTGACCGAGTGTGGCACCAAGGAGCCCTAGTAAAATTGAAGTCAATGGGAATCAGGGGGGAAACTCTCCAGTGGCTGGAGTCATATCTAGCGCAAAGGAAGATGGTAGTGATTGTTGGAGGCCAATCATCTCAGCCCCAGGACATTGCTGCAGGAGTTCCTCAGGGCAGTGTCCTAGGCCCAACCATCTTCAGCTGCGTCATCAATGACCTTCCCTCATCATAAGGTCAGAAATGGGGATGTTCGCTGATGATTGCAGTGTTCAGTTCCATTCGCAACCCCTCAAATAATGAAGCAGACCGAGCCCGCATGCAGCAAGACCTGGACAACATCCAGGCTTGGGCTGATAAGTGGCAAGTAACATTCGCGCCAGACAAGTGCCAGGCAATGACCATCTCCAACAAGAGAGAGTCTAACCACCTCCCCTTGACATTCAACGGCATTACCATCGCCGAATCCCCCACCATCAACATCCTGGGGGTCACCATTGACCAGAAACTTAACTGGACCAGCCATATAAATACTGTGGCTACAAGAGCTGGTCAGAGGCTGGGTATTCTGCGGCGAGTGAGTCACCTCCTGACTCCCCAAAGCCTTTCCACCATCTACAAGGCTCAAGTCAGGAGTGTGATGGAATACTCTCCACTTGCCTGGATGAGTGCAGCTCCAACAACACTCAAGAAGCTCGACACCATCCAGGACAAAGCAGCCCGCTTGATTGGCACCCCATCCACCACCCTAAACATTCACTCCCTTCACCACCAGTGCACAGTGACTGCAGTGTGTACCATCCACAGGATGCACTGCAGCAACTCGCCAAGGCTTTTTCGACAGCACCTCCCAAACACACGACCTCTACCACCTAGAAGGACAAGAGCAGCAGGCACATGGGAACAACACCACCTGCACGTTCCCCTCCAAGTCACACACCATCCCGACTTGGAAATATATCGCCGTTCCTTCATCGTCGCTGGGTCAAAATCCTGGAACTCCCTTCCTAACAGCACTGTGGGAGAACCGTCACCACACGAACTGCAGCGGTTCAAGAAGGCGGCTCACCATCACCTTCTCAAGGGCAATTAGGGATGGGCAATAAATGCTGGCCTTGCCAGCGACGCCCACATCCCATGAACGAATTAAAAAAAAAAGTTTGAGGACCTTAGAGAGGAAAGTAATGTTAGAGATGGCAGTAGCTGGAGAAGATGAATGGGCCAGGGATGATGACCTAGGCGAACATCATTATTATAAACAGATGTTTTTTATTGGGGATCTATTTTATTGAGATTTAACTTCATCTACTAATTGAACTTATGACAACAGCAAAAAAAATTGTAACATGGAAGATTTATAATAATTAAGGACCACAGTCTGCATTAAAGTTCATCTGAAATGCTAAAGACAATGAGTTGTTTTACTATTTTTTTTAATTCAGGGATGGCGAAGAACTAGACAGTCAGGGAGATGCAAGCAGTCAGCCCGACACGATCTCCATTGCATCACGGACCTCACAGAACACTCTGGACAGTGACAAGGTAGGTGACATTCTGCAATGTTCAGCCAAGCAACGTGAGGCTTTTACGGTTTGACTTGATTGCCATTAATTAACTCCAGACGTAGTAGTCTTCACAATTCAAAATGCTATTGTCAACTGATGGGTAGGATATTTTTTACCATTTGAAATTAGGGTCAGCAACAACACATAGATGAATTTGTGGCCAAAAACTGAAATGTGTTAGTTTTATTTAATGTTTTATTTTGCTGCAAAAATGCTACTACAATTCTTGAAAGGTTAATGTGAATCTGCACAGTGATGTGCTGCAAAGAGGAAGATGCGGCCGAGCCGTATGTTACATGCAAACAAGCATCAAGTATTGCTTGCAACAACAAAAAATATACTTAAAAATGTAACATGATTATTGTGCTGATGCTGAAAAGCTGCAAGTCGAAAAAAAAGTTGCCTATGTTGATTGCATTCTTGTACCTTCAATGTTATTCACAGAGAAAAGTACTGCTACTTGTAAGAAAACAAAGAAGGCTGGGCATAGATTCATTTTCCTGGCCTATAACCAGAAGTAAGGATATTTAAATGGTTGAAAGCCAGGCCTCTGATTCCAACACTCACCTTATTTCCTTAAGCCCTCTTGTGGCCCACAATTTCCCAATGTTTCAGTTGAAAGTGGCACTGAAGCTTCAGAAGCATCAAAGTACTTTAGAAAACAGCTTTAAGCTTTTGATTGGAACATTCAACAAGAACTACTGTTCGGTATGGTGCTGAGCCATATGAACGAGGAAAGTACCAGATTCGATCTTTGATTTGTGTTGAGTTAGATGGAGTTGTGGCTGAAACACCATAATTGGCTAGACAAAGAAATAACGAATCACGGTTCTGGCTACTGATCTTTATCCAGTAAACCATACCGAAGAGTCTTACATCTGGACATTGGGTGAGGACAGAATGAAGCTCTGCTGTGATTCTCTTGTGGTCAAAAAGCCTCCCAACAGTTGATGAACGCCTTCACTTCACGTTAGGGTTTATCTGCTGTCATACTACAAATTTTAGGGCTAAACTTAGCAAGACCCACCTTCCAAAGAAGGAAATCTGCATGCTGTAAACTGAAAACACCACTGGAAATCCTTTTACAGCTGAGTGCCAGAAATAGATCTCATTAACACTAATGTGTTGACGGCCCAAATCTCGCTGGAGAAACACCGCCGAGTTCACGACGCACACCGTAACTAATGCGCAAATCGGCCAGCAAGTTCAGACAAAGAAGCGATATGCCATGAGTTGCGAATCGCCATAACTTGCTGGTTGATTTACACCGCTCCGCCGTTTGCCTCGCACAAATGACAGCTCGCCCTCAATCTCCCCATTATTTTTAAGAACTTATTGGATTTACACATTAAACTCGAATTAAACTTGCCGCAGAAAGTTAGACCTGGTACTTAACAGTGTAAGTACCCTTTTAATGATGTGATAATTATTAATGCAATGCCAATCAACCTCTCTGGCCCAGAAAGGGAACTAATTAAACTGTTGAGTCTCATTTTTGTATGTAGTAAATTCTTCTTAGAGATTTTTTTTTTAATTTAATTTTAAATTTTTATTATTTTTCCTTTCTGTCTCTTTTTTCTCTCTCTTAATTCAATCTTTCTTTCCCTCTCTTTATTTCTCTTTCTAAACCTGATTTGACTCTAATTCACCCTCCTTCTCCGTCGTTCCTCTTGTTTTTATCTCAATCCTTAATTCTCATTGGTTAAGGAGATAGACTGTTGTCATTCACCGAGGTCCTAGATGTCCCATTTCCCTCAGCTCGCACTTACAGGACAAAATTTTTTTGAGCTGAAGGGTACAGGAAAAAGTATAACTAACGGCACACGCCGCAAGATGCCCCACTCCAGCAAGATTTGGGCCAATATAAAATAATCAGAAACATCTTTGAGTCTGTCATACTTAGCTTGTAAGATATATATTTTATGTATAGTATATGTTAAAGCTGTAGTACCCAAGGGATTCATTTTGGCTTTTCAGTGCTACAATGTTAAGAGTAGTGCTTCCAAATCCAAATCAAAGGCTTAACTGATGTTACACAGTCTGCCAACACAATCTTCTAGTTAAGAGGTTTTTTTTGAGAACAAAAAGTTAAATATACTTTTGTTGACATTTACTGATTTTCAAGTTTTAACAAAATTCATCTAAAAAGTACAGAATTTCAAACTATTACATGCAATATTTATTTTCTATTTGAAGAGCTCTCCCTTTCTTGTTCATCTCTATAGAACTTGTATATTAATAGTTTTCCTCATTAATGAAAAATATTTTAACAGTTTGACTTTCTATACCTGTGATTCACCTCTTTATTTGGGGATCTTCTGCAGTGCAGAGTATTTCGATTGCATAGGATGCAAATGCTAACGTTGTTTCCATGCGACGCTGTGTTATTAGATGTTATTAGATATCCAGTGTTTCGAGAAAGGAAGTAGAATGCATTTATTCCCCTACAGAACTCTCAACTAAACCAACTTCACCAGGAAGGAGGAGGTAAATTTTTGGTTTTGCATTGGGAATAGCCTTTTTGGCTGGGTTTACATTAAAAACTTAAAATCTCCACTAGGTTTAACCCAGAATGGCATAAAATGGAGTTGGTTCACACCAACAATTATTTGTCATGTCGGTATCCTGTTGATACAGTATCAACACATCTGCGACCAAGGCTTCCATGCCTGTTTATTTTTCTTTGACCATTTTAAACAGATGTGTAGTTTTTACTCAAGTTTTTTAATTCTTGTAAATGTGCCTACTCTTGAATGAAATATTATTAATCATTAACAACGTTCTAACATGGCAACTTATCACATGCGTCCTCAATGCTTCCGTTCAATAAAACCACAATTGTACCATGAGTCTGTGCTACAGAGTTGTCTATAGGTTAGAATTTATTTTATTTAGAGAAGAAATAATATTCATTGACGTGACCAATAATCACAAAATAATAGGGAATTTCATATCCAATCTCCATTAAAAATGAAGTAAATGTAAATAGATTCATATGTTGGAGGAATGATTTTCACTATGATTTTTACTTGCACAGATTTACAGAGTATGCCTGCTGTCATATCATTCCATCCAGCTTTGTAGATATGTCTGAGTCTATTTGTAGATTGTCTTTTGAAAAATAACTTCAGTTTTCCCAACATTAAGAATAATAATTTCCCTATAATAACAGTGACCACACTTCAAAAGTACTTCACTGACTGTAAAGTGCTTTGGGAGATCATTGAAGCAGTGAACGGCACTCTGTAAATGCAAATTCTTTCTAATCAATAGAAAAAAAACATTTTTTAAACAAATGATCATGAAATGCATACTTACTGGTTTCATTGTAGAATTTGGCACAAAATAGCCAAACTCTCTTATTTCCATTGTTTCTTGATTTTAATAGGAATCTTCAATCAAAGCCAGTTGGTAAACAGATTATGTTTGTAGTTTACCAAGTTGATCTGCATTTATCTCACGTAGCCAAGCATTTATCATATCAATTCTTCATTGTGTCATGGTAATTGTCAATCAGCCATTCCAGATTCCGACATCATAAGTTTCAGCCACCTTTGTTTCCTGTGAGATGAAAGGACATCTGCTCACATCTCTGCACATATAAGATAACCTTTCATTATATTTTCTGATGTTTTCCCTTGTGATAAATGAGAGAGGCATTGGATTTTAACTCGGTCGGACCAGTTGTATTGATATATACAAATGCCAAAACATGATTGTGAGCATGTGATCCAATTTAAGACTGTAATTAATAAGCTGAAAATTACAGCCTCCTGTTCTGGTAATCTTGTTATCCTTTTCAGTTCTTTTTTAAACTGTGCCTTGAGACTGTCTGCTTTTTTAATGCTTTCCTTTTATTCTGTCTCTGCCTTCATTTTCAGCACTGCAGATAAATAATATATTTATTTCCTTTATCAATAACAAATATGAGGCTGTGGTTTTATTTTTCACAATTTCAATACATTTTTACTGATGATTTTCTCAGAATCATAAAATGTTACTTACAGCACAGAAGGAGACTATCCATCCCATCGAGCCTGTGTTTGCTCTCTGCTAACCTGTCTCTGTCCTCCTGAAGTTGCTTACAGTCCTCTTCACAGTTAACCATGTTACCTATTTTTATGTCATGAGGGAGAAAAAGATAAATAGAGCCAATGGTCCCAACAGTGTCCCTCTGGGAGGCACCATTGTTTACATCCATCTCATCTAAAAAGCATCCATTAACCACTATTCATTTTACTAGTAACTATTACCTATATTCTATCCATTTTGCTGCATTATCTTTAAAGGCGTAAACCTAATTTTATCAACAAACTTCCTATGTGAAACTTTATCAAACATCTTTTGAAAATCCATATATGTAACATCCACTGCATTTCCTTTATCAATACACCATTATTTCCTCCATTCTATTACATTTGTCAGACATGACTTGCCTTTTCTAAATCTGTGTTGGCTGTCTTTAATGGTCTTTCTAAGTGAGCACCAATTCTATCCCGTATTATGACCTCTGGAAGCTTACAGCAACAACAACTTCCATTTATATAGCACCGTTAACGTAGTAAAAGGTCCCAGGGCATTTCACAGGAGCATTATCAAACAAAATTTGACACCAAGCCACATACCCACTACCAATGGTTGGCTGACTAGTCTATAGTTACCTGATTTATTCCTTTCTCCCTTTTTAAATAGAGTTGTTACCTTTGCAACCCTTCATTAAGTGGCAGTACTAGGAAATGGAATATCCTTTCTGCTTTTGCATCTTGTGTCAGAAAGGTCTCTCTCCTCATACCCCCTCCCAAGCTCAGGTAGAGCAGATTAGATGCAGGGTAGAGCTTCACGTTAGACTGTGCCTTAACCATGACTGCAGAAGAAATAAAAGTGGATACAACTCGCCACCCTTGTGATATTTTTGAGTGAGACTGCCAACCAATGTTGAATTCTGAGACGGTTTTTGCAGACTGCAAAATGAATTGCGACTGCATAAATCAGTTTCACTTAGGACCGTTACAGCCACCAAAAATATTACATACTCATCTCATCACTCTCAACTGGGTTCAGACCTTCATCCCAAAAATGACAGCGCAATACGCCATCCCATTCCAATACAATTCCTATATAGAGCCTTGGGAAGGGTGGGACTGTTCGAACAAACTGAGTCAAACTGCAAGAAAAATCTGCCTTCCACTAATTGATCACGAGTTTGATTCCAGAGATTACATTGCTCCAGTTTCTCTGCCACTGCTTAGAATGAGTTTTGTCTGCCCTTGGGGAAAGCACTGTAGAATCACAGTGCTACTCCAAGTGCTCCACTACCTTGAGAGAAAATCATTGTATTCTGCATATGGGTGCTATGCGAATGATCAGAAAACAGCATTTAAAATAATTTTTTTAAAGTGTTGTCCTCTGGGTGACGTACTTTGGACACCAGTTAAGTGGTAACTATATCCATGACCACTGACAGCATTCCTTAGTGATCAGCTGTTGAGGCATGGCGAACTGTGAAGTCTGTGCTGACCTTACCTTTCTTGTTAGCTAGATATCTCAGCTCTGGTCAGTGATCTCCCCCACAAGTGGAAGCATCTTCTCTATGTCTACCCTATTGAACCTCTTCATAATTTTAAAGACCTCTGTCAGGTCACCCCTCAGCCTTCTCTGTTCTGGAGAAAAGAGCCCCAGCCTGTTCAGATCAACCTTAGGAATGACTTACAATATTGTACCCACCTGATGGGAACGAAGCTGTGTGAGCATACCTCTCCTATAATGAAAGAATAAGGAAATCAAGGATTTCTTTTTCCTGTATTGGCAGTATAGTTTATGATCACTTGATTGATTACTGTTCACTGCAGGCCATACATTTTTTGGAATCCTATTTTCTATCAGATTACATCATGGAGCATTACAGTTCTGGTTGCTGGAGTGGGATGCAGTTTGTAGTATGAACCTTTGAAATATTGGGGAAAATTCAAACTATCAAATTGTTTTTGTAAATTGGGCCTAGAAATTGGATTGGCTGCACAGCGCGCGCTTATTCCAGACTGGAAGTGTGCTGCTCGCCATGTTGATTAGGGCTCTTCCGTAGGCGTCCAAAGTGCGTGTGCCTGAAACTGACATTGAACTCATTGCATGTGCAAATTTCGGGCCTAACGTCTGTTTAAGACCCCTTTGCAAAATTGGACTGCAAATAACCACAGCATGCACCGTGCATGCTGTGATTGTTTCTTCAGGTGCTTAGCAGCCAAACCTGCGGACCTTAAAGGGAGGCAGCCACCCAAAAGGTAATTTAAGTTTTTTACTTTCCTTACTTGGCTCCATGTGAAATCTGTGGGCTGTTGCCGGTCACTGCTTGCCCCATTCCTGATTGCCCCCTCCTCTCTCCGACACCTCCGGGCTTTCCTGAGGAGCTCAACTGGCATCTGAGCAGGCCGCTCTTGCTGCCCCCTGCGACCAGTGAGCTGCCTCTGGGGCTGTAAATGGCGACCGCAGCTTGCTGGTACTATCCCAATGAGGCCAGCAAACCAATTTACTATGATCCTGCCGATGGCCTCATTAGGCACATGCAGCTTGTGCTGCACCAGGATTGCATCTGACTTAGGGCCATAATCTCTCATTAGATTTTCCTTTAGCCATCCCCTTGCTGGTGAATTTGGCTGAATATTTTTGTATAGTTGGGGGGAGGTCCTTGGTGCTAAACAGTAAGCTAAATAGGCAGTCCCCTATAATGACAGGAGGCAGCCACTGCCCGATCACTGCTTTTAATGCAGACCCATTAGCTGAGGGTTAGAAAAGCTGTTCTGCAGTGATTGGTGCAGCAGTTAAGAGTAATCATGAAGCACAGTGCTCATCTGACTGTATGTGCCCTCAGTTGGATGTTGCATTAATACAGCAACCTTCAGTTATGTTAATATCTTACTTTTTAAGGTGAAGGGATTTGAAATGAGTATCTGTTATGCTCAGAACCCTCGGGCATGAACGTAGTTCATCTTTGCTGCGAAATAAGCAAAAGATCCTAACCAGTGTGGGTGCAAATCGGTCATTGAAGCAATTGTAATAATAAGACAAAAAAATGAAGGATTTAAACAATTCAGCTGGAAGTACAAGTAGAAGTATGGAGTCTGTAACCCAGCTTCTGACCTCATTAGCTGTGCCTCATCAAAATTGGGTAAGTTACCATGGTTTATACTTCCAAGGTGGGCATGTCTTTATATCAAGTAATATGTATAAATGTGCTAGTGGTTTTCATTTCTTATGCTTGGTTTTACAGCATTGTTAGCTGATCGATATGTTACCTAATCTAACTCCGGTAGTCAGATAATTCTGTAATAATTATGTGGTCTTTGGAATTGCATAAAATTGTGTGTGGAAGAGAATGATTCAACCTAATCGACTGATTTTGTTCCTCTTCACTTTTGAGATATCTTCCTATTTGTGAAATTTCTGTTGACCCTACTTCCTGCAATATGCATACCTTCAAAGATATAGATAATATATTAACCCTTAACCATTTACCACTTTGTAATAGAATTTTGTTCTTTCAGCAGGCTAAAATTCATCATGGTAGTCTGTCAGTGAAACAAATATGTTCTTGATATAGCTGAAAATGTTATCTGTGTCTTCAAAGAAAACTAGTTTTGCAAACATATGGAATTGCATTCAAAGTAAAATTTCATACTGTGGGTTATCCGTAATGATTTGATGAAACAAAATGACCACGCTAATGAGAGAGTGACTGATAGATTAGTCCGTGCCCAATGGAGCCCACTTAATAAAACCTGATTAATAGCATAATCCCTATAATTGTGGAAAGTAACATCATCAAATTATTTCCTCCTCATCAAGTTTTTTAAAATTCTATTTCTGATGGTTGTTCTGGGATGATCCTAAACTAGTCCCAATCCACTGAGCTGAAACTCCATTGTTTTGATATTTAAATAGTTTTGATCTTAGCCTAGGTGGAAACTCTGAATAATATAATAAATTGTTCTTTGACTATATAGTGGAACCAATTTATAGTGAAATAATTTGTGTCTTCATTTTGCTTACTGTGTAATTTAATGAAATTCATAGTGGTTTCAAAAAATAGCATTTTGAGTGAACATGTAACAATTTGTAGGTGAATCACAGTGTTACAAGGATAACTCCTGCTTTTAGATAGTGATATTCTTTCACTGATTCATACATCTTCACAGTTTGAAGAAGTGTGTCTGTGTGATGAGAATGATTCTTCTGACATAGGGAAGTTGCACTCACACAGAAAATCCAAATCATAATCTGCGGTCTAGTTCATTAGGAGCAGTAGTATGTACCTCACAGGTGGAAATTGGTATCCTGTCATGGGGAGCTCAGATTTTGTGCATTGAGAGGTTTTCTTTGTTTTTTTTAACCATTCAATCCGGTTCAGCTCCAAACAACAGCTTCTGAATTCACAATTTATAATTTTACAAACCATGTAGAAAATTTCAGTTTATTCTAACCATATCAAGCATAAGATCCCAATGCGTTTCAATGTTAAGAGTCTCCCAAATTACCTTCAGAATCAATGTCAGCAATGTAGCAGTTTCCAGTTAAAATGCCTGCATAACTGTAACTGAACTTGAACTTGCTGCATTCTCTGTTCTAGCTGTTGATACCACTAAATATTTTTGCAGCAAATGGGACTGACCATAAAGGAGTTCTACTCTTTTGTCATGTGACTACACGATAGGTGTCAGCTGTGACTCAGTGGCAGCCCTCTCGTCTGAGTCAGAAAGTTGGGGGTTCAGAGACTTGATCACAATATCTGGGCTGACACCCAAGTGCAGTATTGAGGGAGTACTGCACTGTCGGAGGTGCCATCTTTCGAATGAGATGTTAAATCAAGGCCCCAGACGTACAAGATCCCATGGCACTATTTTGAAGGGGAGCAAGGACCAATATTTATCCCTCAACCAACATCATTAAAAAATATTTCAGCCATAGCTGGAGTATTGTGTCCAATTCTGGGCACCACACTTTAGGAAGGATGTAAAGGCCTGAGAGAGGGTGCAGAAAAAATTTATTAGAATGGTTCCAGGGATGAGGGACTTCAGTTATGTGGATAGACTGGAAAAGCTGGAGTTGTTCTCCTTCGAGAAGAGAAGGTTAAAAGAAGATTTGATGGAAGTGTTCAAAATCATGAAGGGTTTAGATAAAGTAAATAAAGAGAAATTGTTCCCATTGGCGGAAGGTTCGAGGACCAGAGGACACGGATTTAAGGTGATTGGCAAAAGAATCAAAGGCGACATGAGGAAAAGCTTTTTTACGCAGTGAATGCGCTGCCTGAAAGGGTGGAGGAAGCAGATTCAATTGTGGCTTTCAAAAAGGAATTAGATAAATACTTGAAGGGAAAAAATTTGCAGGGCTATGGGGAAAGAGCGGGGGAATGGGACTAACTGGATTGCTCTTACAAACAGCTGTCATGGGTTCGATGGGCCGAATGGCTGCCTCCTGTGCTGTAACAATTCTATAATTCATAACATTGTATGGTCATTTATTTCATTGCTATTTGTGGGACCTTGCTGTGCGCAAATTGGCTGCCGCGTTTCCTACATTTCAGAAGTACTTTATTGGCTGTAAAGCGCTTGGGACGTCCCGAGGTCATGAAAGACGTCATATAAATCCAAGTCTTTTTTCTTTTTACAATATTACGATATTCATATCACTTTCAATGCTAGATTCAGTGTCTCCATCCACAGGTAGATAGATCAACTGTGATCTTTCAAGTCATCGGCTTAACTCTTCAATTAATCTTGTAACCAATACATAACACTCGATCTTAAATATGACTGTTCCATCAATTCTAATTTAATTTATAGAAAGGATACTTCATTCTTGCCATATATGCCATTTTTTGAATTATTACTATTGTACATTTGCAGAGTTTCTTATTGCCACAACATACTAATACTGTATCAGAATTGTTCTGGTTAATTGGGCATTCTAATAAGGGAACCCAATGATTAGTAGATATTTAAAGACTAAATACCTCACACGACTGATTTATTGTCAATGCCAGCATATTAGAATCCATTTGATAGATGAAAAGCTATACAGTGCATTTAATGTGTTGCTCCTTTATTTTGAACTCTCCATGAAATCCAGAAATTAGGGCACACTAAGTAGAATACAAGAATTGGTGATCTAATACTAGAGTTTGCTAGCTCGGATTACATTTACCTATACTGTATAAACCCCAGTTTGTTATTTTACTGACACTTATTCATCCATGGACAAGAGTATAAAAATATAGATTTTACAACTGGTATTTGATTTATAAATAAACTGTACATTATCAGTGCACTATAAAATAAAATATGAAATCTTTATTGATCTTTCTTTCTTATAATTTGATTCTTTTTAATCTGTGAAATTCAAATTTTGTGCAAGCCTGTGTTGTCATGAGTTCAAATCCTGCCACGGCACCTGGGGAATTTAAATTCAATTAATTAAATAAAATCTGGAATTTAAAAAAACTAGTATCAGTAATGGTGGCCATGAAACTACTGGATTGTCGTAAAAATCCATCTGGTTCACTAATGTTCTTTAGGGAAGGAAACCTGCCGCCCTTACCCGGTCTGGCCTATATGTGACTCCAGACCCACAGCAATGTGGTTGATTCTTAATCGCCCTCTGAAATGACCTAGCAAGCCACTCAGTTGTCAAGAAGGCAGCTTACCACCACCTTCTCGAGGGTAATTAGGGATGGGCAATAAATGCTGGCCTTGCCAGCGACGCCCACATCCCATGAACGAATAAAAAATAAATTCAACATAAGTTGGTCATTGAATTAAACTGTACACTTACTAAGCCAAAATCAAGAAAAGGTGAAGCATTTTATATTTTATTTATTTAACTATTTATTTATTGCATTTAAGCCAGTGCAAAAACAAATAGCCCAACAAAACAATTCCCAGCACTGGTTTTCCACCTTGGGCATAGCTTCCAATTAAAGTTTTAAAAGATTGTAAAGCCCAGTAGAGTGTGTGTTGGAGAGAAGTCATAAATTGTAGCAAAGGTCATTCTGCTTCATGTACTTGTGATATAGTTAATGGAAGAGGATTTTTTTTCTATGGGATAAAATTAGTATTTGTATCCTTCATTATTGTTACATGCAGATATCCACAGGTATTCCAGCAGAATGCACCGTAGGGAATAATGGATAGCATTTTTTAAAAAGCACTTATGTGTTTTGGGGGTGAGAAAAACAGGATCAATATTGATTAGGAAGTCTGTGTATAATTGACGGTAGTCAGTTTCACTTAAATAATTACTTTGTATCAAGTTATTTAAAAATAAATTGTGGGTACCAGTATGACCCCGATCTGACTCCGCAATGCAGTGGTGTGAGATTGGCTTGCAGAAGCTGCGGCACTGCATTTGGGGTTGACATCGCATGGATTAGTGCAGTAACCAACTGGGTTTTAAAGTGCTCAGGAGATCCTTTGGAGCTCCATGGAACTTAATAAACTTAAGCAGAGATAGTTTTTTTTGTTTTGAGAGGGGAGAGATTCACTGCTCTGTGCCAAAATATTAAAAAATTGCCTGTTGGGAAGCAAAATTCTGAATATTCATGTGTGTCCTATGATACCCTCACAACACCAAGCAGGTGGTGGAATTTTCAATTGTGTGGCACTCAAATTTTTTTTTCAGTGGTGTTAACATGAAGTGAAATAACATTAATGTATATAGGTTCAAATGCTGGCCTTTTTTCCTACTAGTATAGGCTTCCTCCTGCAAACATTCTGTGACTTTCATTTTAGTACAACTCAAGCAGTA
Organism: Heptranchias perlo; assembly: GCF_035084215.1. Lineage (NCBI taxonomy): Eukaryota > Metazoa > Chordata > Chondrichthyes > Hexanchiformes > Hexanchidae > Heptranchias > Heptranchias perlo. The sequence goes on along the minus strand of NC_090326.1, from coordinate 58,899,006 downwards.
CAGAGAATTAAGAACACTTTCTCGCAATTACGCAATTATGGGAGCAAGTATGAAAGAGAATAATTTGTATTTTGTGAAAGGACCTTATTTTTAAAAGCCTCTATGATCTGTTATAAAATGCACAGTTTAAATGTTTTCCATCAATAAAATAAAAAATCTTCTGTTGCTTTATTAAGCTTTGAGGATTGACTTCCGGGGTTATGTGGGTGAGGGGGTTAGAAAAATATTTTTAATCCATTTTGATCCAAAGTTATGAATAGTTTGCACTTAGGGAGCAAATGGTGCCCATTTTAAAAATGTCTACATTTGCCAAGCCTGATTTGTAACACAAGTCAAGCTATATATCATTCTGTTCAGCTTAATTTCTGCAAAAATGGTTTCTGTTTTGCATGTAGTGTTATCTACTTTCATTTTTTGGGGTTAGTATTTTTATGGGGTTAATATTTTCATTTTGCATCATGCTCAGAGATCATCAAAATAAGCAGACTGATACTTAGTCATTTGTCTTATTTAAGCTTACGCTTAGAAAATGAAATTGAAGACTTGTAATTTTTATTTCAGAATTTCTGATCAACATGTAACCCTGGATTTCTACACAAATAATTGGTAAAATATTTACAAGACTCCCCTCTATTTATAGTTAACAGTCAGAAGTTGCATATATATTGCAATGTTAGGATTGCTGCAGAGCAATGGGGATCTGCCTTGAGGCAATCTCACAGTGCTTGGGTTTGATAATGCGTGGAATATAACTCGAGTACATTGTCAAATCAGGTTTACAAGTTGCTGAGGTAGTCAGTCAGACCTCCTCAGTTTATAACCTTACCTCCTGCCCATGCTGTCACTACATTTAAAATTTAACTTCTGGGAGCAGAGTTCTGTACAAGTGTGTAAGCACGCCTGGAGAGACTTCTTTTCTGGATCTGAATGCCAGAATCACAGCCAGGCAGTATCAACAAGGCCTGCGAATGGATACAGTAGCTACAGTATAACTGTGCTCAGAAATCCCAAAGTCCAATTTTCTTTTGCAGGATGAGATTTAAAATGATTTTGGGACTACTAAAGCACAAAATGCTTACTACAAATCACAATTATGCTGGCTCCAAGAAAGCTGAAGCATTTCATTTCTACCGAAAGCTATTAAACAAAATAGAGCCATGTGTTGTTCTTAATGCTCTGCCTTCAGTTAGCAAGATAAAGTGTTTGGAGTGCGACCACTTTCAATTTGAGCATGTCTCTGAAGCATTTTTTTTACATGCCATTTGGCAAATGAACTGAGATGACAAAATTACAAAAAAACAGCAAATTAACCCTTAGAATAGTGGCAGCTTCAGGGAATGTTGTACTCCAGAGGCATGTTTTATATAAATTTTTTCGGCTTCCCTAAACCTGGGTTACAGAGGTCAATTGTAGCACTGCTGTCACTGCCTGGCTGAGATCAGCTAGCTCAGGAAGGACCTGCGTTTGAAGCTGAAACCTCCCTGGTGTGAATGGCTCAGCCACTGCCTAGATCAACTCATTGGTTGACTAGGGCACCTTAGACTTTCTTCGTTAATTATTTTAACTTTCATGGTAATCCTTACTTATTTTTCTTTTTGAATCTAAACCTGATCTCCTGTCCTTCTGCGGACCCATGCCCCATTCTAGAGATGGGGGCCAACATATCTAAAATTCATTCTCTAATCCAAAGTCTGTTTTTCTAGACTGCTAAAGTTTGAACTGGTTGTGCCACCTAACAAGATAACTTCTTGGCAGTCCAAGGGAGCAAGGGCACCAAAATGAATTATCTCAAAAATGATCGCCTAAATGTTAAAATGGAAAGTAGCCAAAAAGTTTTGCTGAAGTAAAGGAGGCTGAAGGAGTCTATAATATTATCTTTGAAATTCTATGTGCTGGCTCCCCCAATACTTCAGTACAGTTCATGCAGTGAGTAGTTCAGCCACATGGACCAAGACAGTTCCAGGAGTGATTATGTCGGGCAGAGGTATGGGTGTTACAAATTACTGCAGCATTTTTGAATTAGGGAAGGGAAAATTGGAAAGATGCCCACTTCTGATCCCTATCCAGCAACCCCTGTTGGAAGTGTGCGTATGCAAACATTGGATGAAAACATAGTTGGGCTTGACTGTAATGTCCATCATGATGGAATGGCTTGCCAGCGCTCTGACATGAGTAATGGACATTTAGGCAAGGTATTAGAGGGTGACTGACTGTCTTGGAGCCATATTGTAACAAGGAGTAAATACCTGGAGAGAGGGCGACTGTGCACTACAGTCTTATTATGAAATAGTACTAAACTCAGATCTGCTTTTTTTTTAATCTTTAATGTGGGGAAATGTAGAGAGGAGGTGAAAATGTAGATGTGCACAGTTTAAAGGAAATTTGCTGCCTTTTTATTTCATCATGTCATTTCTTCACAAAATAATCAACAGTAATTAAATGTGACCATCTTCTCAGCTTAATAATTAATTGAAATTAAAAATTGAAAGTTGATTAAATAATTTATGGTCTGAGGTGATGGATGACTTTTGTATTTAAACACCATAAAGCATTATCAACTTGTATAAGAAAAGCTCAGTTGACAGATTGAAAGCATTAATTGCTATAATTTCAAGCTGCCTATGGTTGTCACTCCATGCATAATAATCAGAATATATTCTTATTTGGTAAACACTTAACAGATGTCAACTATATGAAACTGTGTTAGGAATTAGCAATGGATTCTGAAATGTCACACACTTGAGTTATATATACCTAAGTGCAGTAATTTATCATAATGACATTTTTGCAAAGCGCAAAAGAAAACACTTACCACAAATTTAATAATGAGTCATTCGAAGGCTTTGTGAGCTTGGCTGCATTTTTTCACTTAGTAAAATGTAACCTTCTAATTGGGGGGTTCAGTCATTACAAAGGTCATAATAAATTCACCAAGAGGTAAATGCAAATTGTAATGAGCAAGTGAAAAATAACAATGGTATGGGAACAAAACACTCTTGATTTTGTAAGATGATTTGAAAACTGATGGATGCAGTATTCTAAAGAAGCAATTTCAACTATTATATATTCAGGTAAAATGCATAGTGATTTTTTTAAAGTAAATACATACAGCTTTTCCATTCTTTTTTACAATAGTAAAACAGAACCCAGAGTTGTTTGAATCCTTTTATCTTGAGTTTAATTTAATTGAATTGCCTCATTTAATTTTATAGTTGTCATCCATCAGTTTTGTCCAAGTCAAAGTTAGAGATGTAGGAAAGTAAATTGGATTGCACTCAAACTTTTCTTCGAATCAATTTTCCTAGTGGTATTTTTGATATAAAGGGAAAATTGTTCCAGAAATGTTATATAATCTGAATAGTGTTCTAAGCATGTCAATACAAAGATGGTTTTGGGTTATCAATTGGATCTAAAAGCAACAATTACATATCAAATCTCTAGTGTTTTCAGTATTAATAATTACTGTCTTTTGATCAAGTGATTAAATATAATGAAAAATTTTGGAATTTTGTTATGGAAAAATAAATGTGACAATTGTCTAACTTTCTCAATTTTTTTTAGTATGGGATGGGTATAAAGTATTAGAATCCAGCTCTCTTTTGTGAACTGCAAAGGTTTGACCTTAAGAATCAGATTGGTCATTGCTGAAAATGTGAGAAAACTATTTGAAAAATAGGTATATATTGGTTACCTGGGTGGTTTTCTGTCACCGCCACTGTAAGTATTAGTATAAGTAAGGATTTTTTTTCCAGTACACAGAAGAACAGTAGGCTTCAGGAAATATACAAAGCTCTCTTGCCCATATAGTGTTGCCTGTAATTATTTTTATATTAAATATTTGGATTAAATACTATTTAATTTCAAATTGCAACTTGGTAAGAATAATATAAAGTGACATTGGACAACTAAGCTCTTGTCTAGAATCCAAATACAAGAAGTAAAACTCTAGGTTTTCCTTTCCTTATGTAACCAAGACTAAGGAAGCTGTTCAGTTTGTATTCCTTGTATTATCATTACAGACATGGAATCTCCCCATTTTTAGTTCTCATAATCTGGCTAAATATTCCAATTTTGTTTTTTTAATTACTTTAAGTTAATGCATTGTTTTGCCCTAGAATTTGGAGTATTGTACCATAGCCCTGTATTTTCTATACAGTTTTTATAGGTAAATAAAATTAAGCAATTTCACCTCTGAAATCAATAAACAGTGATTTTAGCAACTTGTATCTCATAATTTTTTCTTGCAAGATGAGAATGAGAGAGAGGTTTTGTCTTGGTAATTCTGGCATTATGCAACCTCCAACATAAAATATCCTATCATTCTGTTTCCTACAGATGAAATTTTATTTACAGTGAAACTTAGATTAGCTATTCAAGTGTTGAATGTCCTTTACAACTCTGAAAATATACATGATTTCTTCATTTATTGATTCACTTAAAAATGGCAAAGAGCTATAGCATTAAAATTGATGTTTATTAAGTACATCATCATTTCATGCTACTATGGGGACATGCTCAGTTGTGGTTGCTCATAAATTACATTGAATTACAGTTCATGGAAGAATAATTTGGCTGCTGTTCTCATCATTATACATCTTAATGTTAATTCACACAAAGTCGGAAGAATGGTCTTATTAATTAATATTCAAGATCAAGTCAGCCTTTCCTTATGTTATCCCCAAATACAAGAGACAAGCGGTTACACTGGCACTTACTGACGTTTGGTGGCTTCAGTCGTTTAAAAAAGAAACTAAGTATATCAGGAATTATGGCTGCTTTCGTTTTGGAAAGACAATGCCACCATTTTGATGCAATCGTACTAAATTTTTTCAGTGATTTCCACCAAATATTGGATTTCATAATTTAAATATTTAATTCTTGAGAATTGCAGCATTAATAACTTTAAGCATAATTATAAGTCTATTTTCCCAAATCCAATACCTATCATTCAACAGTTAATCAGAGCACTGCATCGTACCAAACTACAAATAAAATCCTAGGGTGAACAATGAATCATTTATAACAAACTAAGAAATTCCTGTGGTATTGCACAGCATGAGTCCTCCAGCACCCCACCCCGATCTTTGTACCTCTCCGAGTCTGTTCTTCTGAGTGCGTGCTTTCACTGGAAATAGAAAATAACTCGCCTCAAACAAATTGGTCAGATGAATTTTCCAATCTTGTTGGATCCACTTTAGCAATCATTGTGTAGGTTCTCCTGGAGTTCATTAAAATGTCAACTAGAATCAATTTTAGGCCCATATTTTCCAATCTCAGGATTCCACTCGGACAACATGGAGATGACCTGAAGCATTTGTGGTCATGTTTTCATGTAATATAATTGTTTGTTAGTAAAACACAAAGAAGCTTCAATTTGTTAGTAGCGTAGCTTCAAAGATGACTTTTCTATTACATCTTGAAATGAATATCAATAATCCATTTTGACTGCATCTTTCTTGTTCAAGCATCATCAACAGTTTGTTAGATACATGCAATGCAGTAGCTGAGAATGGTGCTGGTCCTCTACTTATCTGATTGCTATCACAGAGGAATCTCTTTTTATGCATACTGTTTTAGGATTACAGTGTGCATTTAATTGTAGCTCATGGTCAGGCAGAGTTCTGACTCGTGATTTGTGATTGCAGAATCAAAATTTTGTTTTGGTTAGCCTGTAAAATGTATTATTGAACAAATTCTTGCTACGCATCTGAACAGTGTCAAGAATAAACACCATTAGGTATTCAAAACATAGTTAATTAGATTATTAAACTTAAGATCCCCAAAAAATCATTTCAACATATTGTCATCAAAACAAGTTGAAATTGTAATGGTGTATGTAATGGACATCAAACAATTTATTTCAATCATAGTAAGTCTGGTGTGCCAAACAACTGTATAAATTAATCCTAAAAGTAGTCTTTGTTATTGAATGGTGATCTTTGCAGAAATTTTACAACAGCTGGAATGTAGTGAGTTATTGATTAACTTTAAAAATGTTTGTGACTGTGATTTTGAAGTTGCTGCTGCTACATATCTTTTTTAAAATGTGGTTTTAAAAACTCAACAAAAGCCAAGAGGAATAATAAAGCCTCAAAAAGGTCCAAGCATATTGATGTCAATGACAGGAAATAAAAACTCCCTAAGAGGATCTTTTAGATGACTTTATCAGAGCACATGTGTTTCATTGAGTAATTGCATGACCTCAAGGAGGAGCCTAAAGGTGCAATTCTGTTCATTACAAATTCCTAGAAATGGGACATGCACTCACAACTTGTAGAACCTTTAAAGATTGCCACTTGCCTATTATCATGCCAAAACAACAAATCCATATAGCATCTCTCAAGCTTTCCTTGCATGACTGCTGGAAATGGAAGCTTTATGTGCCTTGGCTTCCTTCTAGTGTTCTATGGGTTGCCAAGCTCATTAGATGAGAACCTGCCATTTTTGAAACATGCTTCTATTTAATCCTCTCACATTCCTCAATAACTTCTCTGAATTCAATCCCTATCTTTGCGATTTTATTCTTGACCATGCCTCAGCAACAAATATTGAGTATTCTTTCAATTAAACTGAACTGAAAACTTTCTTCAAAGTGCATGCCTCACAGCAATAGATAAAGACAGATCCTAGTGATTAGCATTCAGATTAACATTGCCATTTTATATAGCCAGCTAAAGGATTTGACTGCCATCTCTTTTCTCATCTCTACATCTTTTAAGGTGATGGTATCACTTACCAGATGGCACTTTTTGCTACAAGACTGAATAAAATTGACTGTTTTTGGCTCACTGATCGCAAGACTATAATTTTGATCTTTCCGAATAATATTTAATAGGTCTTGCATGACCGCCTCTGTTTTTGGCTTATAATTGTATATAGTTGGCAGATATCAAATTGTTGATTGCTTTAATAATAACAATCTAAGAATATGTTAGGGGAAAGAAATCTGAAAAAAGCCCTGATAATCTGACATTGGGCAGGAACCAATCTTGTTATCAGTTCCAAGTGATGCAGTGACAATTGTCTCAACCTGTTTGGATGTTTTGCCAAATAATTTTCAATCAATGACAAGTATGTCTTTAACATTAGCATCAAAAAAATTATCTATTAATTTTCTAATACTTGGCAAAGATATTGAAGATTTTATGTATAGCCATTTGTGCCATATTTACGGAATGATCTGACACAGAAATATTCTTAAAAACTGGATGCAGCACTTCTCAGCTGCCACTAGATGTCTTCAGCACATTTCAAAAATGCTCTGCATACTACTACTTAGTGAACTGGCAACATATGGTGAAGAACTTTTCCTTTCTTATTATAGCATAAACCTAAAGAGCTATGGGTTTTTCTGGTGTCTCACATATCGGTGTGCAGCTAGGCAACTGTGCAAGTACAGGTGTTACGCAGTTTGATCTTAATGGTCACTGGGAGCACAGGAAGTCTTTTTATATCAAATGTTATTTCTCTGCAGCAACAGAATTGAGATTGCATCTAATGGAAAATGTATAGGGTATGGGAAAATCTGTCTGTGAGGTTTCACCTAAAAAGTCTCTGAAGGGCAATAAAGTTTTGGTTGGTTCAAATGGCCCAATGATCAAAGAAAATGACAAATAATAATCTGGTAAGCAAACCATGCTAATTGGCTCAAGTGCCCCATTGACTAAAAATGTATTAATCACAAACTGTATCATTTTTTTAAAAATCCGTACATCACTTTACAAACATTTGCATTCACTCATAAAGCTATGAAAGCAGCTGTGAAAAAGCTAACAATCAAAAAGAAACAGCGACCTCAAAATCAACCATTCAAATTTTCTTTTTCCTTTAAATGGCCATTTTGTATCCCCACACTCTCCCACCTGATCATTTCCCCTGGTGTGGCCTCCATGTTTTTTCCCTCAAGTCTAAGGGGTGCTGACTTAATGGTATCTGGCTCACAACTGGTTTGCCATCCATCCCAGATCTGGCTGGACCACATCAAGCACTAACGGGCCTCAATCTCCTCTGCCAGAACTACCCACTTCTTCAGGAACAGTCTGGAGATCAAAGATAACCACTGGCTTATTTTCTACACCACTGCCTTCTCATTAAACCCATCTCCCCACTTCCTCAGTCCTCACCAACAACCAGTACAAGGAGCTCATGGACTTCTTTATCACTAAGATAGAGACCATCATTCAGCTTCCTCTGCTACTTCTTACTCGTCCCATGACCCACCAAGCCAAACCTCCCTGCAGATTCCCCTACTGCCTTAGCTGACCCCTATCTTTCTCTAGTTTCTCTCCCACCTCCCCTGTGTCCTCTCTAAGCTCATCCTGCCCATGAGACTCACCACCTACTTCGTTGACTCCATTCCCATTAAACTGTTAGCCACTCAACCCCTCCTAGCCCCCATGCTAGCTGAAATTCTAAATGACTCCCACTGCCTCACTCCTTTTCAAAATTGTTGTCATCAGGCCCCCACTTTAAAAAACCTATCCTCAGCCCCTCTATCCTTACAAAATATAACCCCAACTCCAACTTCCCTTTCCTGTCAAGTTCTTGAGCTTATTGTCACTTCCAAAATCCATGCCTATCTTTCAAACAACTGCCTTGAATATTTCCGATCAGATTTCCACCTGTGGCACAGCACCAAAATAGCCCTAACCAAAGTCACAAATGAAATTGTCTCTGACCAAGGGACATTATCCCACCTCCTTCTCCTCCTCGACTTCTCTGCAGCCTTTGACATGGTCAATCACACCATCCTCCTCCATTTCCTCTCCTCCATTGTCCAGTTGAATGGGACTACCTTCACTTGATTCCACACTACCTATACAATTGCAGACAGAGAATCTCCTACAATGGCTTCTTTTTCTGCTCCTGTACCTCTGGAGTTCCCCAAGGATCTATCCTTGGCCTCCATCTCTTCCTCATCTACATGCTGCCCCTTGAAGCCATCATCTGCAGACATGGGTTCAGCTTACACCTGTATGCTTATGGCACCCAGGTCTAACTCTCCAACATCTGTCTTGATCCCTTCACTGCCTCTCTGTTGTCAGACTGCTTGTCGAACATCCAGTCTTGAATGAGCAGCAATTTGCTCCACTTAAACATTGAGAAGACCAAGGCCATTGTCTTCAGCTCCTGCCACAAATTCTGTATCTTTGCCACCAATTCTATTCCCCTCCGCAGCTACTTTCTTAGGTTAAGCGAGTCTGTTCACAACCTTGGCGTTCAATTTGACCCTGAACTGAGTTTTTGACCCCATAATCCTATCCATCATAAAGACCTCCTACTTCACCTCCATAACATTGCTTTCATCCATGTCTTTATCATCTCCAGACTTGTCTATTCCAATGTTCTCCTGGCCAGCACCCCCCACCTCCGTTGTCCATCCTCCATAAACTACAGCTCATCCAAAACTCTGCTGCCTGTATCCTATCCCGCACCAAGTCCCACTCACCCATCATCCCTGGACTTATTGGCCTACATTGGCTCCCAGTCCCTCAAATTTTCATTCTCGTGTTTAAATCCCTTCATGGTTTTGCCCTTCCCTATCTTGTGACCTCCTCCATCCTTACAAACCCCTACCCCCAGAACACGCTGCTCCTCCAACTATGGCCATTTGTGCAACCCTCCCCCCATCATTGGTGACTGTACCTTCAGTCGCCTAGTCCCCACTCTATATGGAATTCTCTCCCTACTCCCCTCAGCCTCTTACATCCTCCTCCTTTATAACCCTTCTTAAAGCCCACCTCTTCGACCAAGTTTTGGTCATCCTTTCTGGTATCTGCTCTTTTGGCTCAGTGCCCATTTTTTTGATTACACCTTTGTGAAGTACTTTGCAATATTTTTGTACATTGAAGGCGCTATATAAATGCAAGTTGTTATTACATTTCTATACTATGATATTATTACATAACTGGGTACTCTGCAACAAGTGTCTCACCTCCCTCAATGCCTTTCAACCATCTACAAGTCTCAAGTCAGGAGTGTGATGGAATACTCACCTCGCCTGGATAGGTGCAACCGCAACAACACTCAAGAAGGTCGACACCATCCAGGACAGAGCAGCTCATTTGATTGGCGGTCCAGTACTGGACTCAATATTCACCATTCCACCACCGGCTTACTCTGGCTGCAATATGTACGATCTACAGGATGCACTGCAGATACTCACTAAGGTTACTTCAACAGCATCTCCCTCCTCTATGACCTCTACCACTAAGAGAAAGCATAACAGCACTGTTATGTGAACACCATCATCTTCAAGTTCCCGTCCAGGTCACACACCAACCTGACTTGGGCATATATCGCTGTTCCTTCATTGTTGCTGGGTCACAATCCTGGAATTCCCTACCTGACATCATTGTGGGAGCACCACCACCACAAGGACTGCAGGGGTTCAAGGAGAAGGCTCAGAACCATTTTAGGGAAACGAGAAATAGGCACACATCCACAGAACAAATTAAAAATTACATGACTCTGGAACAAAAACTAAACTTGTCCATAAATTAAGCCATTGAGTGTAAAGCATTCATTCAAGAAACTTAGGCCTCTCTTTCTGGAGCCAGGGGTTTGAGTTCCATTCTGTTCCCAGACCTTGAATCCTTCCAATGGAACTTGGTCCCAGAGAGTTCTAGCTTCTGTTGACAAAGTTTGTGTGTGTGTGTGTGTGAGAGAGAGCGGGAGCTCCATAATTGGAGTTTTTACACCTTTCCTGTAGGATTATCCAGTTTGCACAACAACCTATCTCATATCAGCTCTGCAGAAGATTTGCAAAAAATAATGATGAGGTCCAAGGAGGAGGGGAAATAAAACATTTTTTTAAACATTTTGTTCAATTTAAGACATTAAATTTAAAAAAGTTTGAAATATGTGTCTTACTTTGGAATGGGTTGACTGATGTTTGCACTGGGGTCAGAAAGGCTTTAACCCTGCACTTAGATATTGTGGCTGCAATCAGTCAGTCAGTTAGACCTGGACTATGGCAAATGACCACTTGTTCAAATTGCTGGTCATTGGAGACTTGACTTTGGGAAAACTACCTTGGTGTAGTACTACACTGACAACTGCTTTAGCAAAATCTACAAATTCACCTGAGAAGTACAGATGAGAAGAAATATCGCTGGGAATGGAAGAGATTAAAACAAATTAAGTACTTGTATCTTAAGGAAATACTACAAATCCACCATGGGTGGTAGTGCAAATAATATATATCATGAAAAATAACTAAGTAAGAGGTTTTGAGGGGAGAAGAACAAAGTTACTTGCATCTTAAACAAGTTCTGTAAAGTTGTATGTAAATAAAATTGTATTGCAAATATATCTGAGGCCCTGTATCTTTTAAGATGTGTCATTTTTTTTTAACTTGTCAGTCATGTGATGTATTGCTTGATACGCACTGTTACTTTTAGGCTGTGGTGGAATCTTGGTAAATGTCAGAAACCGTACTTCAGGACCCACTCTCAAATGTTTTGCGTCGTTCCTTTTTTTGTTATCCTCCATAAGCCCGCAAGGAGCCCACTTGTGGTGGAAAATTAGAGACTCGGGGGGTGAAATTGGTCTACAGCGGTAGTGCGAAATGGGCTCATAGCGAATCGGCAGTCCATTTTACACACGCCTGATTTTTTTTTCATTGGCATGGATCACTTTCACCCCCTTTGCCTTCAAACATTTTCCTGTCATTACGTAATCATATGGTTACCCTGAATTTTAAATAATCTCACCCATGGAATACTCTCTTTCATTCAATTTCTATAAAGTTAATCACAATTAAATAAAGCTTCAGCGGATAATCTTTTTCTCCATTGCACAATCAGGAACATAAACAAAATACGTGGTAAAGTTTATCATTCATCAATAAGAGATATTTGCTTGTTCGCATTTCTTTACAATCGTATTTGGACTGCCTTTTGAATGAGTTTCATAGAATGAATCAACATAGTATGAATGAATCAATCAATCTCTTCAATGGGTAGAAGACAGCTTGGACTAGAAGAGATACTTTGGGGTTATATATATTTGGAAAAAATTGAGACACCATTCAACTATTATTTAATATTAGTTGGTTCAACAATCAATTACTATAGCAACCCATGTGTTTTCAAGACAGGGTTACTAACGCAGTTATATTCAGGTCTCATCCTATCCTAACTAAGGGTCTTGAAACTGGTATCAATCCACTGGCCCATTTCTGAAGCTTTTCCAGGGCCTCTATAATCACCCACTATGTGAGGGGGCCAAAACTGGACACAGTGGAGGTAACTTTCAACTTTGGCAGGGGCGCAAAACTAGCAGTGTCAGATTGGCCGCCTGTTATACTTCCCGTACATTGAAGTCAATGGAAAAGAAAATACAGTGGGGTGTAAAACAGTCGGCAGATCTGATATCACCAGTGAGGCCTAACCAAGGTTTTATACAAGAACAGTAGAGTATTTTTTGTCCTGAAACAAAGACAGTATAGTATTTTTTTGTCTTTTATTTAACCACCCCAGCAATACATCCTAGCACTCTATTTTCTTTTGCAATAGCCTCACAGTACTGGTCATGAATCTACACAGATTCATGTACTATAACACATAGGTCTTTCTCCCACTCAACAGTCATAAGCTTGCAACTTTGCGTAGCGTACACGTGCTTGACTATGCCCCGTGCATGAAACTACAATTATCTATGTTAAATGATATCAGCCAGATATAGACCCATCCCGCTTTTGCATCTAGATCTGCTTGGAATCCATTTTTCTCATCTAAAGCCGTAACACCCACACAGAGCTTTGTATCATAGGGGAACTGATGCAAGTTCACTTAATACCTTCACTGACTAAGATGGTGAAATGAAATGGCCTTGACACCGATCCCAGCAGGAGTTCACTAGTAACCAGTCCCAATGCCACACCACTGCCATTGATAACAATCTTGTGTCGACAAGAATGTAACCAATTCCTTATCCCACCCAAAATCTGATCGCTAATCCCCCTTATTAAATAGCCTAAGATGTTTTACCCCACATCTAAATTAAATTCCATCTGCCACCTGTCTGCCTATTCTGCTAATCTGCTTATGTCCCGTTGAAGTCTTTTGCATTGCACCTTGCTCTTTGCCAAAACCCCCCACCACTTTCGTGTCATCAGCAGATTTCAATATCGTGCTCCCTATACCTATGTCCAAATCATTTATATACCAAGAACAAAAGCTCTGCAGTGACTCGGCAACATCATCAGAAGACATGACGTCAGAAACCACATGTACACTGACGACACCCAGCTGTACCTCACCACCTCTTCCGACCCCTCCACTGCCTCTGTGTTGTCAGACTGCTTACCCAACATCCGATGCCTTGATTTTAAAATGCTCGTCCTCATGTTCAAATCGCTCCATGGCCTTGCCTATCTGTGACCTCCTCCAGCCCTATATCCGTCCAAGAACTCTGCGTTCCTCCAACTCTGGCCTCTTGTGCATCTCCCACTTCCTTCATCCCACCACTGCCAGCCGTACTTTCAGCCATTTAGGCCCTAAGCTATGAAATCCCCCCCTAAATCTCTCCTCCTTTAAGATCCTTCTGAAAACCAAGCTTTTAGTCACCCATCCTAATATCTCCTTTGGCTCGGTGTCAACTTTTGACTGCTTACGCTTTTGTGAAGTGCTTTGGGATATGTTCCTATGTTATAGGCGCTATATAAATGCAAGTTGTTAGTAGTGTTGACCTCCTGGGATACACCACTTCCACCCATTTCCCAATAGGAGCCACATCTATTAATCCTAACCCTTTGTTTCCTATCTGAAAGCCAATTTTCTATCCATGCCGTTACATTTCCTCTCATACCAGACACCTGAATTTTTTTGTAAGAAACTACCTGTCAGATATTTTATAGAGCACCTTTTGGAAATCCATACACTGTCATATTGCATTCCCACATCTGTCCAATCGGTCCCTTCCTCAAAAAACTCAGAAATTTGTCAAACACAACTTGTCTTTAACAAATCCTTTCTGGCTATTCTTGATTAATTCATGCATTTTTAAAGGCTAACTAATTTTGACCTTGTATGATAATTACATTATGTATATTGTCATGTGCTTATACATTTTAGGCAATTTCTGCAAAGACTTTACACACCATTTCTGGGGCAGACCTGAGAGCAGGAACTGTGAGCTTAGTGCATACATGGGGGTAAATCTTTCAAAGCACTTCATGCAGTGGGAATACAATTTTACGATATGTGCTCATGGCATACAAGGTCCATCGCCACATGCAAGAACTTAGAAAATCTACTCTAGTGTGCTGACTTTGTGACAAAAAATATGTGCACAAAATGTACAGTTCCTGCTCTTTCTCTCTTCCCCTTCACTCCATCCCACCATTCCAATATCAATGTTTCAAAATTTGATTTTTGAAATGATATTAGCTAAAAACAAAAATCACAATAAAAATATAATGCTTGGGTAATAAACCTTTAATAATACAACATGGATGTTTTTTGTGAATCACTGCTCATCTGCTCTCATACCCTGTCATTGCTGCTGAAGCAAGAACGGCTGTTTGAGTATTACTGACTTTTTTTTTAAGAATTGGCTTCTATATGCTTTGTTTTTTTGTGACTCATTATGCATGTGACCCTGACTATGTTTATTGAAATGTCTCTTAGAAATCAGACTGTCACTGCTCTTTAGTCTTGTTACAAACATGCAAATAAAGTGCACGGGCTTATTCAATTGAGGATGCTTTTTTTCGTTTCCTATTTAATTTATTTAGGTTTAGATACGCTGTAATCTCTGCTTGTTGTAAAGCTTTCATGGAAATATAATCCGGGCCAAAACACTTAATATCTTTCTATGTATTAAAAGATTGAGTGCTTCCCAATATCAATTTTTTATGTGGTCTGAATGATCTGCATCTTGTAAAGAACCAATTGGATTGCAGAAAATTGGCAGAATGATTAATTACAGCTTGGTGTAGCTAACACCAAGTGAACCCACCTCCTGTACCAATATACAGGAGTCTGTCTTGAGCAGGTGTAGAGTTGAAATACTAGGAAAAAATATTACCATCTTAACCACTTCCACAGGTGAGGCCATCTTAACAACTAGTGAAGTCAAAATTTAAACCGGTATGATAACTACGTGAAGTCTTATATAAGACATTAGCAATTATTTTTATTTAATTGGAAACACATAGATGAATAGTTAGGTTTTAGTCCCCTAGACCCATGCTTCAAATAGTAACCACTACCTTGGTCAGATTACACTTTTGTTTAAAAGACCATATCTTACTTGCATCTGATTTGAAGTATATGACTCCAAAGGTATGTGGTTCCTCGTATGTATGTAAACAACCATCATTGCCATACTTTCTGAGCTCCACCCTTAACTCAGCTGATGGTATTGTCATGTTTTGGGATTTTTTGATCATTTTCTTTTTTTCATGGAAAGGATTTGGGATTGAGATTAGCAGATATAGCCAGCTTTCTTGACTGGCCTAATGGTGAATTTTTGATTGGTGAAGGAGTCAGAGGAACAGCTCTCTGTGACTGGGAACGCAGAGATGAGGATAAAGGGATGCATAGTCAACCAGCTGGTCTGGAGAGGAAGCCTGGCCTAGCGAGGGGAAACTTATTGGGCTGGATCTTGCTGGAGCAAGAGTGTAGTCTTTTTTCTGCACCCTTCAGCTCAAAATTTTTTTGTGCCTTAACTTGCTGGAAGTGCGAGCTGTTAACAACGGGCGAGAGCATTTGGGACCTTAGTTAACGACGGGACCAACAGTGTATATCCTTAACCAATGAGATTTAAGGATTGAGAAAGAGATAGAGGAATGACGGAGAAGGAGAGTGAATTAGAGTCAAATCAGGTACAGAAAGAGAAATGGAGAGGGAAAGAAAGATTGGATTAAGAGAGAGAAAAAAGAGACAAAGGAAAAGAAAAGAAAATTTAACATTTTAAAAATCTCTAACAACTATTGACTACATGCAGGAATGAGATTGAACACTTCAAATTGTTCCCATTCTGGGCCAAAGAGGTTCACTGGCCTTGCATTAACAATTATCACGTCATTATAAAGGTACTTACGCTCTTAATTATCTGACTTGACTTTCTGTAGCGAGTTTAATCGACAATTAATGTGCAAATCCAGCAAGTTCTTAAAAATAACTGGGAGGCTAAGGGCGAGATGCCATTTGTGCGAAGCAAACGGCGGAGTGGCGTGTATCGACCAGCAAGTTCTGGAGATTGGCAACTCATGGCATATTTCTTAATCCCCTGAATTTGCTGGCTGATTTGCACATTAACAATGGCGTGCGTCATTAGCACGCCGTTATTTTTCCAGCAAGATCCAGCCCATTCATCTGATCAGAATCAGAAGAGTGACCAAGAAAAATGAAGCGAGCCCACTATTGAGGATAGTGTGGTGTAGTTTTTGTTAGTTTTCTTGTTCTTGAGATTTCTATAGTTAGTTGAATCAAGGTGAAATTTGATTCCATCTGTTTCTCTGTGCATTCACTTGCTATTTATAAAATAAAGCAGCTTAATTCATATATGGCCTTCTCTCACTAATTATTTCAGTCGCCCTCAGAAAGTCTGGAGAAGGGCACGAGAAAGACACAATATCCAGTTCCGATCACAGGATCTTACTGTTACATCCCTGGGTTATGCTACTGTATAATTAGATATTGGGCTGTGTAGGCATACTGCTGAAAGACACTCAGACCACTTACAGGAGTGACTAGCACCTCTGCCCTTGAAATGATATATAAGACAGACCCCAAAATTTGTAATGGGTATATTTGTAAAAATAACTTCTGCCACACATGCACAGATCATTGTCTGCTTCATCTACAAGGAAGCACAGTTTTCATCAGAAGTGATTGGCAAATAGAGAGACGTGAGATATGTAGGTTAGATCCGTTTACTGTCGCAAATGAATATGTTTGGACTGATAAACCAAAAATCTCTACATACCACCACGTCTTGTAAGAGCTATTAAAGGAGCTGTACAATTTAATTAAAAGAATAATATCTGAGTAGTTAAAGCAGTCTAGAGAGAGAAAAAAATACGCTAAATGATTGTCCATCTGTTTTGAGTGCTGTGATTGAGACATGGGTAGATTTTGATTTCAATGGAAATAAAAATTCTGAGAGATGTAAAAGGGGCTGTCGATTCACTGTCACCGGTTTTACATTATTGCACAGAGTCAAAATCTATCCCTATCCCTTTTACTGTTAAATGTGAGCTCTGAGTGTCTAAGATAAAGTATTTATCAACTGTTATTTTGCTCCATGACCAATGACTCTTGGCCCCAACATTCCAGGCCTCAGTTCCAAACCTCCCATTCTTCCAGCCTCTGCTGTATGTTCCACCCCAGTCTAGGAAGTACTGACTTGAGTGCTGAGGCTCTACTCGCAGCACTGGGTCCAGATTATCCCACGCTGGGCTCTCCACTGCTTTGAAGCTCCAGGTCTGAGACCCCTCTCCCTCAGTCCACTGAGCTCCTGCCCTCCTGAGCTGTTGGATGGAAAGGAGAGAGAAGAGGGAGAGAGACTCTTTCGATGGGAGGCAGAGACTTTTAGTGCTGAGAATTCAGGCATCATTAGGAGCTCACCATTGGCCCTAATAGCAGTGGCTTGCCAGTTCCAACCTGCGTAAGTTCAGGAAGAAGATTGGGCTTCACAACCATGAATAAGTGGAGACGATTTCTTCAAGCATAGAAAAAAAGATCTTCCGTTTATATAGTGCCTTTCGCAACCTCAGGACATCCAAAGTGCTTTACAACCAATAAAGTACTTTTTTTGAAGTGTAGTGACTTTTGTATTACATAGAATACATATAATTTACAGCACAGGAACAGGCCATTCGGCCCAACTGGTTTATGCTCCACACAAGCCTCCTCCCACCCCTCTTCATCTCACCCTATCAACATATCTTTCTATTCCTTTCTCCCTCATTTACTTATCTAGCTTCCCCTTAAATGCACCTATGTTAATCATCTCATTCACTCCATGTGGTAGCATGTTCCATAGTCTTACCACCCTGAGTAAAGAAGTTTCTCCTGAATTCCTTATTGTAATATAGGAAATGTGGACAACAAGGTCCCCCAACCAGCATTGAGATAATTATCAGATTTTTTTTTAGTGATGCTTGTTAAGAGATAAATATTGGCCAGGACACTGGGGAGAACTCCCCTGCTCTTCTTCGATTGGTGCCTTGGGATTTTTTATATCCACCTAAGAGGGCAGAATGGACCTTGTTTTAACATCTTTACTGCACTGTTGGGAGGTGCAGATATTGCCTCAGTACTCCCCTTAAGTGTACATAAACCTAGATTATGTGCTCATGTCTCTGGCGTGGTGACTTCAACCCACAACCTCCTGACTCATGCAGGAGTGCTACCACTGAGCCAAAGCCACCTTGAGGTGACGAATGACCCAGAGGTAGCAAAGTGAGGAACTTGCATGAATCACGAGTCTGTGAGTGAGGGAGAGCGTGGAATCACCAACTGACCCATGAGATCCCTCCACCCAGACCCATCTTCTGCACACCTTACCCCCAGCATGGACAGGCCAGCCTTATCTTCAACCTAGATGGCAATTCTGGCAAGATCCACTGGTAGAAATGTTTTTAAAATATTATGATTTCATTAACATTTTCTGACACTGGAGCCTTTTAGTGTGATTTTATATGAAATAAGTTGTGTGATTTGATTTATGTCATGTTTAAGTATTTTGTGGATCAGATTTTTTTTTGAGACATGAAGTTGCATCAAGCTTTTTGGTAGTAGATCATTCTGGAGTTTGTAAGTTTTTTCTATCTCGGAAGATGTTATTTTTGACAGGGTCAGTATGCTGCATCACTTGTGTGTTTCTTCTCTCCCCCCCCCCCACCCCCACCCCGCCTCCACAGCTCTCCGGTGGGTGTGAGTTAACAGTCGTCATCCATGATTTCTCGGCAACCAACAGCAACGAGCTGAGCATTCGCCGGGCTCAGACCGTGGAGGTTTTAGAGAGGCCTCATGATAAGCCAGACTGGTGCCTGGTGCGGACGACTGATCGATCCCCTGCTGCAGAAGGACTGGTTCCCAGCAGTGTTCTGTGTATTGCACACTCACGTAGCAGTATGGAAATGGAGGGCATTTTCAACCACAAAGGTAGGATTCATTGATTATGATTCCTGTATATATTTTGTTTATCTTTGCTGATGAGTTACGTAGGAAAAAATTAATTCAGAATCTGGTGCACCCAGGTGAGGTGTTCAGGAGTCAGCAAGCCATGCGAGGTATTTCTATTTAGTGTTTATTTATTTGACTTTACATTGGAACCCCAATTATCCAGACTCCTATTATCCTCATTTTGGGGTGATGGACTGGGGTTGACAATTGTAAACAATTTTACAACACCAAGTTATAGTCCCAACAAATTTATTTTAAATTCCACAAGCTTTCGGAGGCTTCCTCCTTCGTCAGGTGAACGGTGTGGAAGTAAGTGGTACTCAGGGCTACCAGCATTTTTTTCTTATTCACTCTTCTCCTCTATTCTGCTCCTGCCGGCAAGGCTAGCTGGCACTGAAATAATTAATTGATTTTCTGGCTCAGAGCTCTCCCACCTGCAACTCCAGCCATTGGACTTCCCTCAGACTCAAGAGGAATGGCCAAAACTGCTCCTGTTATGCCACTTAACATCCCATCTACAGAGATAAGTAGTGAAGGCAGCATGGACTCAGTTCTAGCTACATTGATGTTATTGTAAGCTACTGACAGTTTCACTGGAGGGGTATGCACCTTGCCGTTAGCACTCACCTCTGTACCTGTGGGTGCCTATGGTTGGTGTTGGTGATGCAATTTTGCCCTTCTGTCTGTGGGCTGTGGCGGGTCAACAACAATTTGCATTTATATAGCGCCTTTAACGTCATAAAACAGGAGCATTATCAAACAAAATTTGACACTGAGCCACATAAGGAAATGTTAGGACAGGTGACCAAAAGCTTGGTCAAAGAGAGAGGTTTTAAGCAGAGTCTTAAAGGGGGAGAGAGATAGAGAGGCAGAGGCATTAAAGGAGGGAATTCCAGAGCTTAGGGCCTAGGCAGTGGAAGGCACGGCAGCCATTGGTGGAGTGATTAAAATCAGGGATTTGAAAGAGGCAAGAATTGGAGGAGTGCAGCGATCTCAGAGAGTTGTAGGGCTGGAGGAGGTTACAGAGATAGGGAGGGGCGAGGCCATGGAGGGATTTGAAAACAAGGATGAGAATTTTAAAATTGAGGCATTCCCGGACTGGGAGCCAATGTAGGTGAGCGAGCACAGGGATGATGAGAGAATGGGATTTGGTACGAGTTAAGATTCGGGCAGCAGAGTTTTGGATGAGCTCAAGTTTATGGAGGGTGGAAGATGGGAGACCAGCCAGGAGAGCTATGGAATAGTCGAGTCCAGAGATAACAAAGGCATGGATGAGGGTTTCAGCAGCAGATTAGCTGAGGCAGAGACGTTTAGGGGCGATGTTACGGAGGTGGAAGTAGGCAGTCTTGGTGATGGAGAGGATATGTGGTCAGAAACTCATCTCCAATGGCTGAACTCACAAGCGGATGCATGGGAGAACTTTGAGTTTGTAGTTCAGCTTTTCCAGTGCCAACTGTTATCATGCCAGCTGAAGCAGAGTAACACAAGGGAACACTGCTAGAGAAGACTGAAGCAAGTGGGTGAGGAGAGGCAACACATTTAAACCTCATCTGTAATCCGCACTGTAATTTTGGGACTCTCAATTGTCATTACTAATTTCTATTATCTGTTAGGAGGGCCCTTCCAGTATGGGAGATAAAGATTCTGCTGTATTTCTTTCTGACATCATGTTAATGCTGAATGTATACAAACTATGTGCTAATTCAAATCTAACAACTCTCCCATGCAAGGTAACAATCTTATTCCTATTGAGGATCGTGATTTCATTATAATGGAGGACTTTAATACCATAATGCAGAGTTGCACAAAAAACACAAACCGTCCTGCTTTAAATTTGTACGGGCATGTGGAGATTACAGCGGGAGGTGGGAGGGTTGGTGTACATGCACAGGAAAATCTTTCTAGATGTGATGGCGTTGAATTTCCTGTAAACGTGTGCCATAATAATGACCCATTTACTGTGTACGCCATTATTCTAGCGCAGAAGTTCCAGGAAATGATGGCGTAAATGAGTTATGCTAGTTTTTATGCCATTTGCACTGCTCCGCCAAGACCCTCGTGGAAACAAGTAAAAGTTAATTATAATATTCCCCCCCCAATTCGAAATGGCATCAATGGCAAAATACCATGAGTCGCGCAAGTTTTTTAACCACTTGCAGGCACACTGCTGAAGAAAGAAGCACACACAGCTCGGTCATTGAGACTAAGACTGACGACCTTGGAACTGGTAAATGGATACTGTTGTGATGTTTTTATAGAGGCTTAAGCAAAGAATTCAATTCCCTTTGGGTCAGAGGGCCGCTGTAGGATTTTCTGTGAAATATTCTTTCCCATCAGGTAGCATGGCAGCTTGGCTCCTCATTGCAGCAACTACAGTGAGTTTATTTCATGGGGCTATGTCCTCATGTGCATTAAAATTGAACCCGGTACGTCAGGTAGACAGCAGCTTGGCCCTTATTGCTTTGGCTACAGAGAGTCTTTGAATTCACTAATCAGTGCCTGATGCTAGTGTGAGATGAAGGAGTTACAGTCAGCCCTGTAAGCATCTCGGGAACAAAATGAAAAGCTATCAAAGTGACTGTTATTTTTCCTTTCTTAATTCACTAATCTTGATCTTTTTGAGTATTGTCAAATATACAAAGTACTCTGTAGGTGCGATATGATTTGTGACCTTTATTGGCCGTTGATGGTGCTGCTTCTGATTCGCCACCATCCTCGCTGTGGTGTATTTATTCCCAGTAAATTTTGCTTTTCAATTCACCACTGGAGTATCAGGCATAGAACAGTTTAACTTATGGCTTATGTGATTGTTTCTTTTTCTATTCAAGATGAAATGTTAAATCTTGTTTTAAAATCCAAGCCGAAAGAAAACACTGTTCTCGTGGCATTTTTTTTTCCTGAAATGAAGTTCCATCCTGGGTAACAATTTACTTTAAGCACAGAATCAGGGAACAAGATAATGTGCATGCTTATAAATTGGAAGACGACTGTGAAGAAAAGATAAATCTAGTCAAAAGAAAACAGCACAGGGGCACACTGTATAAGAGAGAACCGAAGAGAAGGCAGAGTGAAAAAGCACCCAGAGAGGGATTAGATGGAGGGTCACTAAGGAGATTAGATATTTGACTACGTCTGTTGTGATTTAATGTTTTGAAGGGGAAAGTGGATTTCATGGTGCCTGTAAAGTTACGGTTATGGTGAGGAACAAATGAAAACAGATTGATGGACTATGTATGGATAATAGTCCTGCAGCCCATGTGACACTACTTGCTGTTTTTAACTAGGTTTATATTTTGTTTTTTGGCTGAGGTGATACTTTGAGTCACAATTGAAAATGTCAAACCTGGGATTTGCCCAATGTTGGCAGTTCTGGCTAATGTTGAATTTGTTCTTGTGGGCCGTTTGGAAGCAGCATCACTAGAGAATTGGCCTCCAAATTAAAGAGAACTGAGTGGAAATTCCTATCTCCATTGACATTCACACACCTGTGATTGCCACAGTGGGCAAGTTTTGCCAGTCTCAACCAAGTAATATAAAAGGAAGGGAACTGGCTGCAATTCCATTTTTAAAAAAAAACCTAAAATGTGCATTCAGATAGGCCACCCAAGTAGTGGAAGATCTCACACTCCTGACTCAGAATTCTTTACTTAGTTAAAATCTTTAAATTGTGATAGAAGTACCATATGAATCAAATGCAGCTATTCTTCATTATCTTCTATTTTAATGGTGAACTATCCTCCTTGGGACTGGAGGTTAGCAGATTCTTTTGGGATACAAATGGCTGCAAGATAGCAAGCCTGATGGAAGTTTGGAATTGAGTCAATCATCTGTGGCACAATCGGTAATCTAATAATCTGAGCCAGCCAGGTCCGCAGTACTCCAGGAAGCCATTGATAAGTGACCAGCCAGCCTGGCTCATTGATGGGACCTAGTGAGGTAGAGCTGGTAGCGGGGGTGGGGTGGGGGGTAGGATTTTTCTTATACAGCTGCAGCCAACCTTGCAAGCTTAAACATTGCTCCATTCTGATAAGACGCATGGTTTCAGCTGGTTCAACTCCAGCAATACCCCTGCCCACACTTGGGTATCCTTAAACCTTGGCTGTTGCCAACCTGCCTAATCTGTCTGGACTTAGATAAGTTGGCTGATTCCCTAAAGGGAGAGAGTGCACTCCACATTGGGCAAACAACATTTTTCCATGAATGAATTTCCTAGTACATGGTGGTGGGTTTCTGCACAAGTCAAATACCCAGCTGGCCAAACAAAATCTGTTACTTTAATGTGAGATCAGTTGTGAATGGAAGTTTTCAGAAGGATGTGAACATATGCACCATTATGCTGAACATTTTTAATGTTTTTACTGCAACAAATTTCCGATGTTTACCATTTACAAAGTAATCACAAGCTAGACTTTATGGGGGTGAATTGGCTTCCATTGAAGTCAGTGGAAAGGTATTAAATGGACTGCTGATTCACTACGAGCCTGTTTCGTGCTACTGGCGAAGACCAATTTCACCCCCTGTGTGTTTTATGCTTATGTTTATGATTTCACAAACACAAGTAAGCAGTTAGGAAGGCAAATGGTATGTTGGCCTTCATTGCAAGAGGATTTGAGTACAGGAGCAAGGATGTCTTACTGCAGTTATACAGGGCCTTGGTGAGACCATACCTGGAGTACTGTGTGCAGTTTTGGTCTCCTTACCTAAAAAAGGATATACTTGCCATAGAGGGAGTGCAGCGAAGGTTCACCAGACTGATCCCTGGGATGGCAGGACTGTTGTATGAGGAGAGATTGGGTCGACTCGGCCTGTATTCACTCGAGTTTAGAAGAATGAGAGGGGATCTCATTGAAACATATAAAATTCTGACAGGGCTAGACAGACTAGATGCAGGGAGGATGTTCCCCCTGGCTGGGGGGTCCAGAACGAGGGGTCACAGTCTCAGGATTTGGGGTAGGACATTTAGGACTGAGATGAGGAGAAATATCTTCACTCAGAGGGTGGTGAACCTGTGGAATTCTCTACCACAGAAGGCTGTGGAGGCCACGTCACTGAATATATTTAAGAAGGAGCTAGATAGATTTCTAGACACAAAAGGCACCAAGGGGTATGGGGAGAGAGTGGGAATATGGTATTGAGATAGAGGATCAGCCATGATCATACTGAATGGCGGAGCAGGCTCGAAGGGCCGAATGGCCTACTCCTGCTCCTGTTTTCTATGTTTCATTATTAAAGATGAGTGGTGGAAATTTTCCCCATATGTGTTCTAATTGTTCGATCAAGGGCCGTGGAATAAATGTTCTCTGTTAATGGTTTTGATTTTAATCTACAAACATTTGTCTTAGAAAAGAGCATTTTAATTGTAATATACAGGATTTAATCAGAAACAAATGTCGTGTGATTCACTGAGTATATGAGTTATTTAATCACAGTTCAGTCATTATAAAGATAGTAGTGCTAGCATCTTTGTGGATTGGTATATGATACTTCACTACCCAAGATGAAAAGGAGCAGTCCAACGATAATATAAATGCCCACCTCGTTTGCATTATCTATAATGCCATTGAATGTGAAATCATACAGATTAGAACATACTTATAAAGGTGATTGAGAATATTGCTGTTTCTTAAATTTGGAAACTTTAATCTGACGTCTCCTATTTAAGCTGTACTGCTCCTCATATAGCTAAAATTTTTGAAAAAGTTGTCGAAGGACTGTTTGGCCAACGTATTTTCTGTTTCCATTATTGTATGTGTAAATTTAAGAGATTTGGATTACCTCATTCCTCCTTAGTTTCCTATGCCATTACATTGACCTTTTCACTGGTTTCAATAAAGTTTTGTACTAATCCCCTGAGTAACTGCTGGGGGGGAAAGCTTTTTTTCTCACAATTTGAAAAACTGAAAACTCAACATGTGTTGTAACTGAAATTCTTGACGGAAAATTTTCTAAGGAAACAAACTTTTTTTTCTCTCTGGAATATTGTTCTGTTTTGTGTTGTTTTACCCTGATCGTCCCCTATCCAGGTACTTACAATTTTTAAAGACTGTTTGAATTCATTTTTGGATTTGAGCTTTATCAATTCAAGTACTTGCACATCTGAAGATTCAATCCCAGCAGTAACAAACCTCCCTCCACTACCACTTATCCCTTGGTACAATGATTGAGCTGGTGGGGGCAGA
This sequence comes from Heptranchias perlo, assembly GCF_035084215.1. Taxonomy (NCBI): domain Eukaryota; kingdom Metazoa; phylum Chordata; class Chondrichthyes; order Hexanchiformes; family Hexanchidae; genus Heptranchias; species Heptranchias perlo. Next base: position 58,873,685 of record NC_090326.1, on the reverse strand, counting down.
TGGGTTAAAGAATTAATTCCCCAACTATAATACACAATCCTAGGAGAAATGAACATACATAGATTTCACAAATGAAATAAATCAAATACTATTTCTATAATTCAGTATTCTTCAATAAGTTTATGTCAATCTTATTAAAGGCCAATCTTATTAAAGGCTATCAAAGACCATTCTCAGCACTGCAGCATACTGCACTTCTTCACCCCAGGGGGAGGGGGTAGTCTGGAAGCACCGGATCAACTTTTCTCTTAAAACTATAGGATCTATAGTGGATCCTGGGAAGCCTGTACTTTCTAATAGCACACTTTGTTTTTTCTCCTTGGATTGCAAAGGAGTGAATAGCACTAAATCTGACTATCTCATAGGCATGAATAGAGGCCCAGAGACACAATGAGCAGCAAGGGCCACAAGTGAAGCGAAAGTGGGTTTTCAACAAGGCCCCTGGGCCATTTTACAAATACCACTGCTGTAGTTGATGGCTTTCAATAATTACAGCAATTCCTTTAGAAAATTAGCATCCAGGGAACTGTCCATACATCCTACTCCAAAAACCAGCACTTGGAATTTCAAAAATGTTTTCAGCTCTGTGATTTTGGTTAAAAGCCCTTAAAACCAGTGAAGTGTTCTATAGCCTAATTATGATCCACCCACACAGATAAATTTCTCCTGAGACACACAAGGTAACCTAATACAGCTTCTAACAGTTCAGGCACTCTGTCTTGTACCATGAACTACTTGTCCCTGCAGTACCAAATATTCCAAGGGCATCAATTGTAGCAATTTAAATATTTTGTCTGCATGTGGTTATCAATTGATTCAAATGTTTTATTTTATATTTGCACAACTGTAATATGATGAGGTTTGAAGATACATGTTGATTGCATCATAACTCAGACCAATATACTGTTCCAAGCAGTGTTTTTTTAAATCATTTTCTAGTTCTAGCAGGTGTGTTGAAGAGAAATGTAAAAGACAAAAAAACAGTTTTCAGCTAGGAAACACCGATTGCTTTCACTCAAGCTGCTCCTGAATTTTAAAAAAATTATGGTGAAAATTTTGATCAGTGCTTTTTTGCAAAGATGAAACTGTTCACCGCACTGATGTTCAGAACTAAGATTTCTGCTGAATGTGAGTGGCGCATGACTTTTAATGTGTTGCAGTACTGAAGCAGACATGTATCCTGGGTGTTTCCGGTTAGAAAGAGGAAATTAGTGGGTGAAAGCAGCTTTGACAGAAGCTTGGAAGCAGGTTACCTCCCAATCTCTCAGTCTGGGAAGGTCCACATCATTGACAACAAAATGCCTTAAAAATGGGGAGGTTGAGAAAAGTTTTTCACAGCAAATCTTTCCTGCTCTGCTTCCGCATGGTCTAATATTGCATGTGTCTCTTCCCCTTACCCCATACACTCCCTCCAGAATTAATCTTGCTTCCCCTGCCAGTTCTTGAAAACTGAAAGCTAATTACATCCTAAGTTTTAAGACATTTTTCCCTCTTAATTTCCCCAGCAAGTACATATGTTTAAACAGCGAAGTTATTCTGAATGAGCATCTGTATTTGCACAGCTGAGTAACTTTGATTGCAATGTGAAGCTGGTTATAAAACAGGCATTTATGGTCTATATTTACACAGAGCACAACTGCACATATAAGCTGCCAGTATACTGCTGCCCAACCTTTTTTTTGGAGGATCTGGATTTAAATTTGATTCTTACAAGTTAGAAGATAATAGGTTAGGAACAGGAGTAGGCCATTCAGTTACTCGAGCCTGTTCCACCATTCAACTAGATTATGGCTGATTTGTATCTGAATTCCATTTACCTAACTTGGTTCCTAACATCACTCTGAACGGCCTAGCTCTAATTTGAAGGTTTATGCCCCCCCCCACCCCGTTCTGGACTCCCCCACGAGGAAATAGTTTCCTTCTATCTACCCTATCAAATCCTTTAATCATCTTAAACGCCTCAGTTAGATCACCGCTTAATCTTCAATACTCAAGGAAATACAAGCCTGGTCTATGCAACCTGTCGTCATAATTTAACCCTTTTATCCCTGGTATCTCTCAGGAGAATTGGTGATGCACCCACTCCAAAGCCAATATATCCTTCCTGAGGTGTGGTACCCAGAACTCCAGATGCGGTCTAACCAGAGCTTAATACAACTGTAGCATAACTTTCACCCCTTTGTGTTCCAGCCCTCTTGAAATAACATTCCATTAGCCTTTTTAATTATTTTTAGGACCTGTCCACTAGTTGTTAGTGATTACCGTACTCTAAATCTTTCTGCTCCTCCACGGTTCCTAGCTTCTCACCATTTAAAAAATGTTCAAATATTGGTTACCTGATGTTTAAAGAGACAGACAAGTCTAGGGGAATATTTTTTGTTCAAAGTGCTTCCCAATTTTATAGGAAAGAAGTAATATACTCAATAGAATTTACCCACATAGAGGCTCTCAGTTCAACTCTGTCTTTCTCTAGGCTGGTAAGAGATCAGAGTACCCAGTCTATGGCATGATTTCGCAAGATCCTATGGCTGAAGGCTGTTCTAGTTATATCCCCTGTTTCTAATGGAATTGCTCCAGGACTGATATTACCAGAGCAGCCTGACGAGGAGGAAAATTGATTTGAGGTTCTCCAGTGGGTATAAAATTGTCAAAGGAAATAATTGACTTTTTTTCTGTAAAATGGAAGAGTACTCTGCACAAATAGCATTCACCTTTGAATCGCCGTCCCCTTTAAGTGCTGGTGAAGCAAAGACTGCTTTTTCAGAAGTGAGAGGAAGCGATGGGTTTTTAACTACCTGTAATAAAGCAGATGATTTTTCTAAATACCAAGTATTCAGCATTTTTCAAAGCTGAGGTACTGACCTTCTTGCGAGCTATGTGTTTATCTCCTGATAAGACAAAAGGAGAATGACGCTGAGGGAATCCATTAAGGTATATCGCTGTGAAATATTGTCACTTTCTGAATTATTAACCATAATGCTAGTGCTCTATTCAAAAATAATGGTTCCAAAAAATATTTTTTTAGTTATTTATATACCATTGGTGCTCCACGTCAGGTTCCACATGTACGCTGATGACACCCAGCTCTGCCTCACTGCCACCTCTCTCAATCCCTCCATAGTTCTCGTTTGTCATATTGCTTGTCCGACATCCAGTACTGGATGAGTAAAAATTTCCTCTAACTAAATATTGGGAAGGTCAAAGCCATTGGCCCCGATATTACAATGGAGGCGGGATGGCAGCAGCGGGGTGATTGGGCGCGTGGGTAACCCGCCCAATAAAAAAATGTCCGTTTCGCATGCGATCGCGATTCAATTGGTGCCACTTAACATGGCTTCTGGGTTTGCCGTCCGAAAGCTTTGCGGCGGGCAGACTGTGCACCTGCTTCACGGTCTGTCAGCTGGAGGAGCTCTATTTAAAGGGCCACTGCTCCAAAGGCTTTTGCTGGAGCAAAGACCCAGAAATCACAATGGAGCAGCACAGGGGCAAGACAGCTCCAAGGTTTAATGATGCCTCACTCCAGGTGCTACTGGATGGGTTGAGGAGGAGGGATGTGTTTTACCCCGCGGACAGGTGGAAGTGCCCTGCCTCTGCCACCAAGAAGGCCTCGCTCGAGGTGGCAGAGGAGGTCACCAGCTGCAGCTACATCTCCCACAACTGGATCCAGTGCAGGAAGCAGTTCAATGACCTAACTAGGTCAGCAAAAGTGAGTACACTTACTGATTCTCCTACATTCCGTGGTGCACATCACCGCCCCCACCCCCACCCCCCCACAAAAACTCATTCTGTACTGCCAAGACTACTCCATCACATCTCTCCTGACACCTACTTAAGGCTCATCCTCAACTTATCTGCACTTCCTCAGCACTTCCTCACCTCCCCATTAGTCACCCCACCACTACCACTCACCTCAATCCTCATACAATGTGATGGCCCTGTCTCATACTCACCCTCTGATGCATCTCTTTCACGGTCAGCCTCACCCGAAGCAATGCATTCATCGGTTGGCCACTTCACCATCACTCACTCACATATCTGTTCTTTCTCCCCTTCTAGGAGAAGAGAGCACAAAATGCACGCGAGGACAGGAGAGGGGGGGGGCCTCCACAAACGCTGGTCCTCACAGACACGGAGCAGGAGGCGCTGGAGATGAGCTGCACCCTCAAGTGCCAGTCTGTTGGGGATGCCGAGACTGGCACCCACAAAATTCGGGTGACACAACTTTAATATTCATCACACACAATATGAATTGATGTTAACAATGCTTGGCATGTTCAACACTTCAGTATGCTCATTGCAACATGGCATATCTGTGATGATGCTTAATATTGCCTTCTGTTCTCTTACTGGGCCTTCAGTGGCCGCTGTGACGGGCAGAGGGCAATTCCTCAGAGGACCTGCCGGCCTCTGAGGGTGCACAGTCACATCTTAGTGAGCCATCCACCGGCGCAGATACTCACACCTCGGTGGGTCCTAGTCCTCAGTTAGTTGGGTTGGCACCTGGTGAGTTACCACACACACGTGAGCACGAGCAGACACTGGTGGCGGGGCAGCTGCGGAGAGTTCAGGCTCTGCTCAGCTGGTGCGGAACCCTGGGGGCCATCCTTTAAAAGGAGAATGATTGAGGGACAGCAGCACATTTGCGAGGTATTGGAACAGGTGCCACGCGCACTCCACAATAGTGCAGAGGATGGAGGAGTCCACTCCTGCATGAGTGGAATGGTGGCACAGGTTTGGGAGGGAATCTCTGAGATAGTGTCACAGGGACGTAACCGAATCTCTGAGATAGTGTGACAGGTAAGTGCGGGAATGTCTGCGATGGAGAGAAGGCTAGCCTCCGTTGAGCTTCAAGCACGGCTCACAAATGAGTCCATTCAGGCCATGACAACGGCCGTTCGGACTCGGGGGTGAACAACATTCTGCCGCCTTAAACAGGCAGACAGAAATTTTACAACTGGGCTTCCAAGGCAATCATATATGTCCTCCAAACTGTTCTCCAGTAGGGTGGTAGGAGTGATATGGGCCTGATCCAGGAGAGGGATGATTGCGAAAGGGCATGGAAGTGGGGACGCCACTCAAAGCACTGCCAGGTCTCGCCCATTGCCCCCCTCTTTCAACTAGTACCTGCAATGCTGCCTCCTCTCCAGGTGGCTGAGTCGACCCCTGCACAGGTGCAGGTGGAGCAGTCTTTGGAGGGGCCCTCATGGGCTCCAAAATCCAGAGGGCATAGGCCCAAAGCATCTAAGCAGTCCGGGCATGAACATGAGCAACCTGCCACCACCTCTGCTACAACCACAGGGGATACACCACGTAGAAGTAATCATAAGAGAAAGGCGAAGGGTACGCACAAGGGTGTTTGACAGACTGTCATGTTTTTCATTTATATTTAGTTTTTATTAAAGTGACATTAAATTTTATGATTGTCACCACTGCTGCCACATCTTGACCATTCTTGACTGGCTTTTGTGATAGGGCCCTTTCATGAGGTTCATCATGATCACACTTGATGTCACCCATTGGGTCACTTTACAGTGGGTCACTTTATAGTGGGTGTATGTGTATTTGCAGGACTGTTTTGTGCAGGGAGGGGTGGGGCTGGTGTGGGCGCTACTCTTTCCAGATGGTGTGACGACTGGACTCTTCACACTTTCTGATGTTATGAGAACCGTTCACATATCAGTGACTTGCTGGCCTCATGAGCAGCCAGGTGAGCTGCTGTTCTGCCCATGGGTTCCTTCTCCTCCTCCTCCTCCTCCTCCACGTGGGTGGCAGATGTGGATGGGGCCTTCTCAAGTGGCACCCTTCTCTGTTGTTGCCCACTGTGCTCTTGTGCAGGTGCCTGTGGCGCAGCACTGTGTTGTGGAGCTCCAAGTGGCGGAGGTGGACGCCGTGCCAGGCGAGGCTGGTGATGTTGCTCGTCCTCAGATGTAGTGGTGAATGCAGCCATGGCACTCCCCTGATGGTGTGAGTTTGAAAGGGTCCGAAAAATTGTTAAATATGTGTGAACAGAAGAATTGTGAGTGGAAAGTAAGAATTTTCAGTGAAAACACAAAGATCTTGCAGCCAAAAGTTTGTGTGAAAGAACTGAGTGCCCTGCTGCAAGAACTCACCTTTTCTCCCCATCTGTCAAACAAGCATTTGAATGTGCAACTGGCTGCTGGCTGAAACACATCTGGCAGAACATGGAGTGTTTCCCACACCACGGGAAACACGCTGAGGATGTTTCAAAGTCGGACCCCTGCCTTAATGTGGACAAAATTAAGTACTTTAAGTATCTAAATTGGTGTCTTAACTATCATCCTGCCAGCTTTAATTGCCGGTGGGACTTCCACATTCGGGAGGTATGCGTGCACCCAGATGCATCATGGGGAATCCGGAAGTCTGCGGGTTTCGAACGCGCTCAGGATTTCCACGATTTTCGGAGCCCCCCCCCCCCCCCCACCCCCGTCCCCGTCCCCAACACACCCGCAATTTAATTTTAAAATTGACCCCATTGTCTTTGGTCCCCGCCACAAACTCCGTTCCCTAGCCACTGACTCCATCCCTCTCCCTGGCCACCGTCTGAGGCTGAACCAAACCGTTCGCAACCTTGGCGTCCTGTTTGACCCTGAGATGAGTTTCTGACCACATATCCGCTCCATCACCAAGACCGCCTACTTCCATCTCCATAACATCGCCCGTAAACGCCCCTGCCTCAGCTAATCTGCTGCTGAAACCCTCATCCATGCCTTTGTTATCACTCACCTGACGAAGGAGGTAAGCTCCGACAGCTTATGATTTTCAAATAAAACTGTTGGACTTATAACCTGGTGTTGTAAGATTCCTTACATTTGTCCACCCCAGTCCATCATCGGCATCTCCACATCTTTGTTATCTCTAGACTCGACTATTCCAATGCTCTCCTGGCCGGCCTCCCATCTTCCACCCTCCATACACTTGAGCTCATCTAAAACTCCGCTGCCTGTATCCTAACTCACACCAAGTTCTGTTCACCCATCACCCCTGTGCTCGCTCACCTACATTGGCTCCTGGTCTGGGAACACCTCGATTTTAAAATTCTTATCCTTGTTTTCAAATTCCTCAATGGCCTCACCCCTCCCTACCTCTGTAACCTCCTCCAGCCCTACAACCCTCCGAGATCTCTGCACTCCTCCAATTCTTGCCTCTTGCGCGTCCCCGATTTAATCGCTCCGCCAGTGGCGGCTGTGCCTTCAGCTGCCTAGGCTATAAGGAATTCCCTCCCTAAACGGCTCCATCTCTCTACCTCTCCTCCTTTAAGATGCTCCTTAAAAACCTACCTCATTGACCAAGCTTTTGGCCATCTGTCCTGATATCTCCTTAAGTGGCTCAGTGTTGAATTTTGTTTGATAATCGCTCCTGTGAAGTGTCTTGTGACGTTTTACTACCTTAAAGGTGCTATATAAATGCAAGTTGTTGCTGTTGTAGTCTTTTCCCAACTCAGCCACATCTCACTAGAGAGTCAGCAAGTCTGATGCTTCCTTGAAAAAAGGAATGTGTGTTACTCCAGTAGGTTTCACACACCTCCTAACAGCTAGACTCAGAGTGGCAGTGGCCTGGGAGTAATTTACTCATAATCTTGGTGGGTATGATATCTGGCGAAGGGGTTAAAATACCCGAAAAAGAAGGATTCTCACTTTCAACGACAAATAAACCCTGTAAATTGCCCAGCATGTTTCACAGTGAAGTTTAATCCATTCTAAATTGAATAACAAACCAGGTCAGTAAGTTCCCAAGTTGCTTTTACATACCACCTAGATGGCATTGCAGAAGGGCATTGATATGGCCCTGACCCCTCAGCCCTAGGATAGGACCATGGGATGAGACTATTCGATTGGTGGTGGTGGGGGGGGGCGCAAAAATAACTTACAAAACTATTCAAAATGATAGCTGAGTTGGCTTTACAGTGGTTTGGCACTTGTTACATCTGCATCTTGCTAGTTATTATGTTTCATTTTAGTTACTTTATTAGTTTCTCAATGAAAAACCTAGTCAGATTGTTAGGTCATTATTGGACATTCATGTGATGGACTTGGCAATAATTCAGTTCACATGATGTGGAACTAATGTGTTGCCTATTAACGTCTAGCACCATAAGCTGCAAAACTAATCATTTTAATGATGTCTTAAATGAAACCAGGGAGGTGTCAGCCATGGTTTCCAAACCCTTTCCTGTTTCTGTCTAGTCTGTCCATGTTGCCTGCCTTTGGGACTGATTTCAGTTGGACTCCCTTGATAGATTCATGTCTTAGTGATTACCGAGATTATTCTGTTGTCTCTGGGGATAGTACTTTCATACATGTGAGGTTTAAACATTGTTTTGCTATGCTATCGTAGTTGAAAAACTATATTTTTTTATACAGTCTGCTTATATATTTGCTTTAAATGGATTCCAGAATATTTCAAACAGTGAAGACCATTTTGTTACAATTTAGTCAAAATCTGTGTGTAATTGCAGTCTGATAGCACCCTGAATACTGAGATTCTTACCAGTGATCACTGAATTAATAATAACTTTTTAATTGGATCTTGTTATAACAGATCTATGCTTTGGGCTCTTTTTCTATTCAAAAAATTCTGCTAGTTTGGTTTAAGGATGGAGAATTTAGTTCACTGTAATCTTTAATTACTGAATTAGTCACCATGTGCCCAGACTATTGCATTAGAGAGCTCTCCTCCTTGGTAGCTATAAATCCATCTTTACAAAGTAGTAACTTCTTTGAACTGACCAAACTTTAGTCTTTTAGCTAAATTGATTGGAATTTAAGTTAGAAAGAAACAAAGACTAAGAATCTACAAAATATTGACTGTCCAATTCAATAACTATTAACAGAAGTTAAGTTTCATTATTTATCTCTGGGAAACAATGTAAATACCTATATGCTTAATTAATGTACAGTATTGATAAAATGTTTTGTGTCGTGCCTGTATTATGTTGGAGATTTAATCAGACTTGGTTTTCTAAAATGTGACCTCCAAATGCTTATCTGTTCCATATTGGTGTCAGGGTAAAGAAGATGCAGTTCAGGCGTTATGGACAGATTTTAGTGCAACCTGGCAACAGAGTTGAGAATGCATCTCCTCTTTCTCTCATCCACCCTCTAGTTGCACCTGTCAACTCCCCCAGTTTCATCTACCACATTTCCTGCTTGCCCTTACATCATAACTTGCACCTATCCTATCCACAGTTACAGCATATTTTATTAAAGCAATTTTTACAGATTGTTTGCACAAAAAAATAATTTTTTATGGGTCTGAAATCATTCAGTGTAACTGGAGCAGTTTCATTTGATTCACCTAGTGGATTTGAAATATTGAGCTTTGGTTTCATCTCCCCATATCTCTAATATTACGTGTTTGTTTGGCAAGTAGCTAATTTACAATCTGTTTAGAGATGATATGCTTTTTTACTGTTTATGTGCATCTCGCATTAAAAATAACCCAGCTGCAAAATTATTTATTTATGTAACAATCTTTCCCTTCGATTCATGTTAGTGATATAAAAACACACCTGTTGCTAACATGTGACTATGTTCATGTGCACTGAAGTGAAATTAAGCATATTTTTTGACCAAACTAATACCGGCTGCTAAATATTACTGAAATGTATGAACTGTTGGATCAAAGTAATGAGGGGCCACTAATGATGAGAAGGTAAAGTCTGTGTCGTTATCACAAGAATTCAATGATGATGGAGCTGCAGAACTAAATATGAAAGAAAAAATGTTATATGAATTTTTCCTTTTGATCAACTGGGTGTCTGAAACAGGCAAAATCCCATCACAATGTTAACAGTCCCCAAACTACAGAGAAATCCACTTAAGTATTTTTTTTTGGCTACTAGGGAGTGTAAACTCTTCCCAGTAGGACACGTCCCACTTTCCTGAACCTTACACAAGCTGAGTGTTCTTTACAATGACACTAACTTTTAGAGAAATATGAAGTAATAATATTTTTTTTTGGGGGGGTGAGAGAAACAGTGAAAGGAAATGTACCCAAGCGGTAAGATTATTAGTAGACAGAGATCATGGGGTGCAGATAGATAGATCTTAAAAGGTGGGAACACAGGCAGAATAAGCAACAGAGATTCTAGTTTTATATATAGGGGCATTGAATATAAAAGCAAGAAAATGATGCTGAATTTGGATAAGATATTGGTTGGGTCACATTTGGTGTATTTTATGCAGGTCTAGTCACTCCATTATGGAAAGAATATGATGCAAGTTCATTCAATCTATATGAGGTTATCATTATGAAGAAAGGTTAAAAAAAAAATCATCTTCACAAAAAATTAACAGGGATCAAATCGATGTTTTTATAATTATGAAAGATTTTGAGAGGATAAATAATGTAAGACTGTTCCCACTAATTGGTGATTGGTAACCAGGGGGCATAAACTCAGGATTATCACTAGAAGAGTGAAATTAATTTTTTTTTCCCACACAAAAGGCTTAAAAGAGAATTGGATAAGTGTTTGAAAAGGAAAATGTATAAAACGGGTAAGCATCTGAAAAGGTTATAGGTAAATTGAATTAGAGTAGAAAGCTCCAGGTGAAGAGCTAGCACCAGCACAGGCACAATGGGCCAAATGGCTTGCTGAGCTATAATTTCTGTGAGAAACCCAGAGAATTTAAACATAAATTGGTGAGGGTTTAAGAACCTCCAGGTGTGCAGAGGTACTGCTGGAGTTTAACCAGCTAAAAAAGAGCAGCTTCCCACAGGTATATCACTGTTTGTCCAGTTTAGACCATCCTATCCACTGGGGCATTGACTTGCAGGCCTATCTGGAGCTGCATGGAAACAATTTCAGACCCCAGGGGACTGCTGTAATGCACGAAATACCTTCAATAAGCCTGGCTGATTGATCAATCATCAACAATGCCGTGGAGTTACAGCGGATTTGCTTTGCAAAGGTATTGGACTACCAAGTCTGCCACAGACTCTGCCATGGCTCATTTCCAATCTTCCATTGTCAGGTGTTTCATTTGGCAGCCAACTTGACCTCAAGTATCCCATTTACTCATCCTTTTCCTCCTCCTCTCTCCCACCTCCCCCCCCCCCCACCCCAAAAGACCATAGTCACTAATTGGTCATGAATAACTACATGTAGGTATTTGAAATTTTATGCATTCTACACCACCATAAATCTTTCCCTCTTTTGTATATCAGATTTAACAACTATGTAAAATGTATAACAAGCAGGGTCTGAAGAGAAAATGAATGCCTAATATTTGCATGCTGTGCAAAAATAATATTTTTATTTTAAGGAAAACAGCTAGCTGTATTTATCATAGTGTCTTTAATGTAATAAAACATTCTGAGTGCCTCACAGAGAAGAATGCAGACACTGAGCAGGAATAGAAAGTTAGAGAGGTGGCTAAATGCACAGACAATAAGATACGTTTCCAAAGGTGGGAAGAGAAGTAGCCAAGCAAAGAAGTTTATGGACGAGTTCCAGAGAGTAAAGAAAGAACTCGCATTTATATAGCGCCTTTCACGACTGTAGGACATCCCGAAGTGCTTTACAGCCAATTAAGTACTTTTGAAGTGTAGTCACTGTTATAATGTAGGAAATGTGGCTGCCAATTTGCACACAGCAAGATGCCACAAACAGCAATGTAATAATGACCAGATAATCTTTTTTAAGTGATGTTGGTTGAGGGATAAATATTGGCTGGGACACCAGAGAGAACAACCCTGCTCTTCTTCGCATAGTGCCACGGGATCTTTTACGTCCACCTAAGAAGGCAGACAGGGCCCCGGTTTAAAGTCTCATCCGAAAGACGGCACCTCCGACAGTGCAGTACGCCCTCAGTACTGCACTGAAGTGTCAGCCTAGATTTTGTGCTCAAGTCTCTGCAGTGGGGCTTTAACCCACAACCTTCTGACTCAGAGGTGAGAATGCTACTAACTGAGCCATGGCTAACACCAGTAGGATTGAGATGGCTGAGGAGTGTGCCACAGAAGGAGGAGCAATGAGTGAGGGGCACACAGGAGATTGGAACCAAAGGACCATAGGGCTTGAGCTGGATTCTGGGGCTGGAGGAGGTTGCTGAGGTAGAGGGGGCTGAGGCTTTGGAAGGATTTGTAAACTATGACAAGGATTTTGAATTCAAACTTTTGATTTTGAAATGAAATCCCTAGACTTGTGAAGTAGAACTATAGAAACATAGAACGGTTACAGCACAGAAAGAGGCCATTCGGTCCATCGAGCCCATGCCGGCTCTTTGTAAGAGCAACCTAGTTAGTCCCATTCCCCCACTCTTTCCCCATAGCCCTGCAAATATTTTCCCTTCAAGTATTTATCCAATTCCTTTTTGAAAGCCACAATTAAATTTGCTTCCACCATCCTTTCAGGCAGCGCATTCCAGATCATAACTGCTCACTGCGTAAAAAAGTTTTTCCTCATGTCGCCTTTGGTTCTTTTGCCAATCACCTTAAAAGTGGTATCATTTGTGAAAATGTTTTAACAAGGTCAATTTCAGTGTCCAGAGAAAAAATCAGTCATGAATTTATTTTTAAAAGTGTATTGGAATTCAACAAAAAAGAGCACTGAAGTAAAGCCCTGTCTCTGAAATCGTGTTTAGGATTGAGTTCAGGTTTATGTTTTTAACAGGTGATCTTCTGAATCACATTTAATTTAATTAACACTATAGACGGATGGGGATGAATTTTCCTCTTTAACATTCCTGACACAGAGCTTTGCATGCCAGGACCATATATTGGAAATTTGGGGGCATGTTCATTTGCAGACCTACAACTTCTGTATTAATTTTAATGGATGGAAAAGTATGGGCCTCCGAGTTGAGCACTTGACTAAATTATCAATATACAGTCTCAGCAAGCAAAGCTCTACAGTGGGAGCACTAAAGACCAAAAATTACTCTCCATGGTCTTTAAGGTGAACCTTCCTGTATTCAAAAATATAAAAATAATAGAAGTGAGAGGTCATTCAGGCAGCCTCGGTGATCCTTTTGTTAGACATGTGAATTTGTGTGTTTTTTTAATTCATTTCAGTTTGCCTTAGCTTCCAACTATATCATTTCTTTCTCTGTAAATATTAAAATGCTCCCTTTCTCTGCTCACACAATCTGATATTTTTTAACATTGGTTTTATTTCATTTCCGTTAGAGTCCCATCTGTTCCTTTGCAAATTAAAATTCACAGAGAAGCAGAGTTCATTATTAATAAACACCTGTTTATCTCTATGAAGTCTCCACTGAGAAGGACTGTTTTTTCACAATTGCTTTGAACCCTGTTAAAATCTGAATGTTTCTCTTAGCCCAATCTTGTATTAGCACCCAGTAGCATTATTGCCCTATCTGTAATAACCTAGTCTTGATCCACAGATTCTGGAGCTCTTCTCACAAGGTGGGATAAAAATCACATAGGCTCACTTCTTAAAGAGGAACATTTAGAAGAAGCATCACTATTGGAATTTTAAAGTTATATATATATAACGATTACCAGTATAATTTCATTAAATTGCTGGTTGACAGAGACATGTCTTTTTGGGTCCCCTGTCCTCCAGAGCTAATCTATGGGGAAAAGTGCATGTGCTTCAGAGCTGCCATTCGTTTTGAAAGGGCCAGAAATTTGGCCATGCCTGGGAACTGATCCCTAGTCACCCAACTCTGAGAAATCTTCTACCAGCTGAGTGTGCAGCAGTACCCAGCTAGTAGTGTTTCTTTTCCTTGGAGTCAAGTGGCTGTATTTAGCTCTCAGTCCGGTTCTGAGATTTATGGGAATGATCAGGGATGCAGGTGGCCCCTTCCTATACTTGATAGCATCAAATTGCTTTAAAACGAAAGAAACTTGAATTGGTAGATCTACACCAAGCAAGATATTCAATTATAATTCAGTACTAATATGTTTATTTATCAATCTTTTTCACATAGAGATGGGAAGTGCAACGAACAGAATGTACTCCCTCTAGACTTTCCTTCCCCCTTAAGTGATGTACCGAAACATTTTGCCACACTACATATCTGTGTACTCTCTTTCAAATGAACTGTTAGCTGACAGTTGTACAGCTATCTGCTTTCATTTGAATTTGAACCTCAACATTTGTACCTTTAATCAAATCAACAACATTTTTATTTACCCCCTCCCCTCTGAAACCTCACACTCCAGCAGATAAAATGGATATTGAGCTTTGTTTTTTTCAGACTCAGTTGAAATGACAGCATAAAAGTACCTGAAAATTGCTAATTGCCAAAGCGTCTCTAGATTCTGGAACTGTCCCTCTAGATTGGAAAATTGCACATGTCACTCCGCTTTTTAAGAAAGGAGAGAGAGGGAAACCGGGGAATTATAGACCAGTTAGCCTAACATCTGTTGTGGGGAAAATGCTGGAGTCTATAATTAAGGATAGGGTGACTAAACACCTCGAGAATTTTCAGTTAATCAGAGAGAGCCAGCATGGATTTGTGCAAGGTAGGTCGTGCCTGACAAACCTGATTGAATTTTTTGAAGAGGTGACTAAAGTAGTGGTCAGGGGAATGTCAATGGATGTTATTTATATGGACTTCCAGAAGGCATTTGATAAGGTCCCACATAAGAGACTGTTAGCTAAGATAGAAGCCCATGGAATCGAGGGAAAAGTACGGACTTGGTTAGGAAATTGGCTGAGCGAAAGGCGACAGAGAGTAGGGATAATGGGTAGGTACTCACATTGGCAGGATGTGACTAGTGGAATCCCGCAGGGATCTGTCTTGGGGCCTCAATAATTCACAATATTTATTAACGACTTAGATGAAAGCATAGAAAGTCTCATATCTAAGTTTGCCGATGACACAAAGATTGGTGGCATTGTAAGCAGTGTAGATGGAAACATAAAATTACAAAGCGATATTGATAGATTAGGTGAATGGGCAAAACTGTGGCAAATGGAATTCAATGTAGACAAATGTGAGGTCATCCACTTTGGATCAAAAAAGGATAGAACAGGGTACTTTCTAAATGGTAAAAAGTTAAAAACAATGGATGTCCAAAAGGACTTAGGGGTTCAGGTACATAGATCATTGTAGTGTCATGAACAGGTGCAGAAAATAATCAATAAGGCTAATGGAATGCTGGCCTTTATATCTAGAGGACTAGAGTACAAGGGGGCAGAAGTTATGCTGCAGCTTTACAAAACCCTGGTGAGACCGCACCTGGAATACTGTGAGCATTTCTGGGCACCGCACCTTCGGAACATTTGGCCTTGGAGGGAGTGCAGCGTAGGTTTACTAGAATAATACCCGGACTTCAAGGGTTAAGTTACAAGGAGAGATTACACAAATTGGGGTTGTATTCTCTGGAGTTTCGAAGGTTAAGGGGTGATCTGGTCGAAGTTTATAAGATATTAAGGGGAACAGATAGGGTGGATAGAGAGAAACTATTTCTGCTGGTTGGGGATTCTAGGAGTAGGGGGCACAGTCTAAAAATTAGAGCCAGACCTTTCAGGAGTGAGATTAGAAAATATTTCTACACACAAAGGGTTGTAGAAGTTTGGAACTCTCTTCTGCAAATGACAATTGATACTAGCTCAATTGCCAAATTTAAATGTGAGATAGATAGCTTTTTGGCAACCAAAGGTATTAAGGGATATGGGCCAAAGGCAGGTATATGGAGCTAGATCACAGATCAGCCATGATCTTATCAAATGGCGGAGCAGGCACGAGGGGCTGAATGGCCTACTCCTGTTCCTATGTTTCTACCTTGATTTCATGTCTGCACCCATGAAAGATGTGTATTTGTTTTTGAACTGGCTCTTTCTGTATAATTTAAAGAAATCTGTGGTTCAGAATGACCTTATGTTATGGAGGGAGGAATGGAGAATGGTTATAATGTTCCTAATCCCAGCACATTCTGTCATTTAAATACTAGATTTATTTTTTGTGATGATCAAATACTTCACAAAATTTCACCTGTTTAAATGAAATAGTAATAAATGGGTGCTGTCAGGTTTGTTTTCTTACCAACAGAGTGTATGTCCTCGTCAGCTTGTCCAAAATGTCATTATTCACTGTTGTGCTAATGGTTTCTCAGTTGAAAGACTGGGTCTGTTGTATCAAACTTTATGAAGAGTTGTCCAATAAAGCTTTCTTTGTTTTTGACCAAAGCGAATGCAAGGAAGTAATGCGGTACGTAAATTTTATAGGACGGGTCCACCCTTCATCTCTTCAGTGCTGCAGAAGAACTAAACTCAGCAAAAACTACCTCCTAGAACAGCAGCATCTTTGTCTGTAATGTTGGCATTGTGGGCACAAAAAATCCAATCCCATTCATTGCACATCTGTGCCTTAAAAACTAAAAACGCAGCCTTGTGTCCTTGCTTTAAGTTGTCGTGGCAAAAAAAATATATAACATCAGGCCTGTTTCTGCCATGATCATCTCTTTTTAAAATAATGTAATTTATTTATTACTGTTGCTGACATAGAAATCGAAATCATAAAAGGTTACAGCACAGAAGGAGGCCATTCAGCCCATCAAGTCCGCGCCAGCTGCATGCAAGAGCAGAGCAATCCAGCTAGTCCCGCTCTCCCGCCCTTTCCCCGTGGCCCTGCAAATTTTTCCTTTTCAAGTACTTATCCCTTCTGAAGGCCATGATTGAATCTGCCTCCACCACCCCCTCAGGCAGTGCATTCCAGATCCTAACCACTCGCTGTGTAAAAAAGTTTTTCCTCATGTCACCTTTGATTCTTTTGCCAATCACCTTAAATCTCTGTCCTCTGTTCCTTGACCCTTCCGCCAATGGGAACAGTTTCTCTCTATCTACTCTGTCTAGACCCTTCATGATTTTGAATACCTCTATCAAATCTCCACGCAATCTTCTCTGTTCCAAGGAGAACAACTCCAACTTCTCCAGTCTATTCACATAACTAAAGTCCCTCATCCCTGGAATCATACTAGTAAATCTCTTCTGCACCTTTTCTAAGACCTTCACATCTTTCCTGAAGTGCGGTGCCCAGAACTGGACACAGTACTCCAGTTGTAGCCAAACCAGTGTTTTATAAAGGTTCGTCATCACTTCCATACTTTTGTACTCTATGCCTCTAATATAAAGCCCAGGATCCAGTATGCTTTTTTAACCACTTTCTCAACCTACCCTGTCACCTTCATCGATTTGTGCACATATGCCCCCAGATCTCTCTGTTTCTGCACCCTTTTTATAGTTGTGCCCTCTAGTTTATATTACCTCTCCTCATTCTTCCTACCGAAATGTATCACTTAGCATTTTTCTGTGTTAAATTTCATCTGCCACGTGTCCGCCCATGCCACCAGCCTGTCTATATCCTCTTGAAGTCTATCACTATCCTCCTCACTGTTTACTACCCTTCCAAGTTTTGTGTCATCTGCAGATTTGGAAATTGTACCCTGTACACCCAAGTCCAAGTCATTAATATATATCAAGAAAAGCAGTGGTCCCAGCACTGACTCCTGGGGAACACCACTGTACACCTCCCTCCGGTCCGAAAAACAACCATTCACCACTACTCTCTGTTTCCTGTCCCTTAGCCAAATCTGTATCCATGCTGCTGCTGCCCCCTTTATTCCATGGGCCACAATCTTGATGATGAGCCTATCCTGCGGCGCTTTATCAAATGCCTTTTGAAAGTCCATATACACCACCTCAACTGCGTTGCCCTTATCTACCCTCTCTATTATCTCATCAAACACGATTTGCCTTTAACAAATCCATGCTGGCTTTCCCTAATCAATCCACCCTCATCCAACTGACTGTTAATTCTGTCCCAGATTATCGTTTCTAACAGTTTCCCCACCACTGAGGTTAAACTGACTGGCCTGTAGTTGCTGGGTTTATCTTTACATCCTTTTTTGAACAAGGATGTAACATTTGCAGTTCTCCAGCCCTTTGGTACCACCCCCGTATCTACGGATGTTTGGAAGATTATGGCCAGTACCTCTGTAATTTCCACCCTTACTTCCCTCAGTAACGTAGGATGCATCCCATCCGGACCGGGTGACTTATCTACTTGAAGTACAGCCAGCCTTTCAAGTACCTCTTCATCAATTTTTAGCCCATCCAGTATCTCAACCATATCTTCCTTTACTGAGACTGTGGCAGCATCTTCCTTGGTAAAGACAGATGCAAAGTACTCATTTAGTACCTTGGGCATCCCCTCTGTCTCCATGAGTAGATCTCCTTTATGGACTCTAATCGGCCCCACTCCTTTTACTACCTATTTACTGCTACTCATATCAAAAAAAAATTCTTGCATGAATCTTGCCCTTCTTTGGACAATTTGAAGACAAGAAAAACTTCCCAGCGATCTGCAGAATAAAGATTTTTCAAGTTACTTCTTGGTGAAGCCAAGCATGGTAATTATGCTACAAAAGAATCCAACTTCCAGAGCTTTAATCAGGAACAGATCTGGAGTTTCACATCCATTGTGTTGCCCAATGCAATGTTATTTCAGCTCAGAAATCCACAAAAGGTATTCTGTAAACAAGCTGTAATTCAGACAAGCTCTTCCTAGCCTTGTTGATATTTGTAAATGGACCAATTCCAATATTGTCTTCTCTGGTTACATGAAAAACATCATTGTAATTTCCCATGTGAAGCCCTGTTGTGCATCCTTATGTGACTGCCCACAATAGCAAGTTCACAATCTCAACTGGGAAAGGACGGTCTCCAGGCACTGTGGAGTCCAGATCCTTTCTTGAACTGAAAAGTTAGAGGACAAGTCAACCTGGCTCAAAAATAGCATAGGCATATCCTGGTGAACAAGTCATCTGGCCACTGTCCTGCTCCATAAAATGGTTTATGATGTAGGGAGAGACTGAAGGCATGAAAATACTTCTTTAAAAAAATAGAAAAACAGTGCTCTTTAGGGCACTTGCATGTGGAGCAGGTCAGAGAGGATTTGGATCATCATCTACATCACAAAGCAATGCAGTCAGGATAATAGGTTGACACCAACATTTTCCAGAAATGCACACGTATATACTGATGCTTTTATACCGCAAGTAACACTAGATGTGATTTTGGAGCCGGGCTTCTGCGATGAGTGTGCCATGTTTCGACCTTTTTATTCCATATACTCTATTCCAGGATTAAATCCACTCTTAAGTTTATCTTGAAGTATAGTCTCTAGTGCAAATTGAGAGGTTAGTTGTTTTTGTATGTATCTGTAAACCATTTCAGAAAAAGAACAGAACTTTGTGATAAATTTTAGCACTAATCTTTTGGTTCTCTGGCTTGACACCAACTGATTTTAAGGTCCTAGGCTTAAAGTATAGTGCACTTTGATGCAGCGGTGCTATGAAAGCAGCGAACTACAACGTATTACGGTTTGAATGGGTAAAAAGCACTGACAGTTAATAGCATATGAGCAGCAAGTCCGCTTGGCTTTTCATTATAACAAATGTGTTTCTGACGCTATAGCATGCAGCCAGCCCTTAAGGGTTAATATGGTGTTTAAGCAGAGCAAGCCAGAACAGGCTAGAATCAGATCTGCTGTTTCTTATGTATTTGGGCTTGGGATCAAGTGACGGTCTCTGTTAGGGAGTATGGTTTAATTTTGCATAACAAGTCAGTATGTGAAAGATGAATTGCCTTCACTGCAGCCAAGGTCTGATGCAGACATCTGTGCTAGTTTAAATGAGAGGTTGGAGGCATTTCTTATTAACTTTATGACTAATCTGCAGTGCATTTCCTTAATTCAAATAGAATTTATAGGGATACAGAAAACATAAAATTACAGCTTGCATTAGCTATTTAACTGGCAAATTGTGATCAGAGGCGAGACATTTCTGGTACAACAATACAGTTGAGGCTACTGTGTATTGTCTCTTCATGCTTGTTTTCTTGATTATCATAGAATCATACAGTGCAGAAGGAGGCCATTCGGCCAATTGTGCCTGTGTCAGCTCTTTGAAGTACCTATCCAATTAGTCCTACTCCCTGCTCTTTCCCCCATAGTCCTGCAATTTTATTCCCCTTCCTTTTCCGTTTTGAAAGTTACTATTGAATCTGTGTCCACTACCCTTTCAGGCAGTGCATTCAAGATCATAACATAAACATTAGTTTATAATTTTGATAATATTCCTATTCAGTCCTATCAAATTAATGTGAATTTAATGCAAAAACTGACAAACGTATAAAATTACACTGATTTGTGCATGTCCTTCTACATGGCAAGCAATAATATAGGTTTAATCCATCCAGAGTTAAAATGATAGGTCTGTGGTGGCAAAAAAATTATTCTGAGTTATAGACTGTAGTTTTTTTTATCATCTTTTTCATCTTACTTTACACTACTTAAAGTACAGTCTCAGCTTTAAGCTGAGCTGCGATTTGGATAACCTGGCCTGCACTTTTGCACATACACAGTGCAAGACCTCAGAGTGGCCACTTCTGATCAGGTATTGGATCTCAACCCTAATAAATCCTGAGTTGCAGCCAAGTTATTGCAGCAGTTTTGGCACTTAAGTTCTGAAAGAATGGTGCTGAGATTAACTTTGTGGTGTTTTACAAATTGTAGTACATGTATACCAAACCATGTCTATTAAACACAGGTAAAACAAGTGTTAATAGTTGAATAATAATTATATTGCTGCTGGATATCTGATTTGAGTAATTCATCTACAAAGTTGCTGCATCATGCAAATGCAATAACTTCAGGAATTTCTGCTGTTCATAGCCTTGTTTAAAGGCCATTTAGTGAACTGAAGGATATGATAGTAGTGAACATTTTATAGTGTTGCTAGTACGGTTATGTTACAGTTTCCATTTGCACCGTTAGGCTGCCTTTTTTCCCTTGCCCTGTAAAATGACAATCTGTCAGCAATTCTGGTGTTCCAGTTGTAATACACCACATAATCCTGAAAAATGACAAAGTTTTTTTGTGACTGAATTAATCAAGAATGATAATCTAACATTCTACCGGGGACAGCCGACCCTTTGACTAGTTGAGGATGTTACCAGTTATGGAATTAGTTTGTTGAATCAAATAGTTTTAGATGAATTTCAAAAGTAATGCTGTTAATATACAGTAATTGAGCATCTTTAGCAATTCCACTCACAAAATTTATGTTTGAGTAGAACACTTCAGCCTCTATATTCCTGTTGACACCATTTGGCTTTTTCCACATCTCCTGTGCCTGCAGAATATAGACTGCTAAATAAAGAATCTATTTACTCTGGGTTTTGCTGATAACGCTCAATGGAACATCTGTTCAATTTTTATAAATACTAAATTTTGTTGTTTTATTTTGGAGATCATTTGTGTTATGCATTGGAGCTTTCAAAGTGGGTTCCTGCAAACTTGAATTAAGTACTAACTAAATCAGATTATTGCAGCACAAAAGCCTCACAAAAGTAAGATCAAATAAGAAGCATTTCTCTTTTTAAACTTGCCTAACCAAACTACAAATCTGTTCTCTGCAGCAATTTATTTTTGTATTTGTTGTGTACTATAAACATTCCAGAAGCCATCCTAATCAGGAAAAATAGTGTGCTGTTTTCCTCAATATTACAAGAATTTACACTACCTTTTTGATTTAATTAAACAAAAGGGTACACATTTTAATGCTGATTCTTTTTAAAAGAGGAAAAAAGCTTCCAATTTCTGTTTTACATCGAACAACAATTTGGTCCTGATAACTAAGTATTACATTTATCAAGTTGGTTCCAGATACCAACACCTCTCATAGTGCAGTTTGAATGGAATATAATCAGGACATCAGAGTTAATCGAGTCGTCAGACTTTGTGTATATAAATAAATATTACACCTATTTCTTGGTTTAGTGGCTTTTCATGCTGAATACAACCAGGAAGTTTGGGGCTATAACTAAAGTAATTACGGTAGTCTGTGAATCATGCATATATAACTATCCCCTGATGAGAGGCTGTGCCTCCAGAGCAGTGCTCTGAGTCACTCAGTGGATAGTATCCCTCAGGAGAGAATTGCTGCTTTATGAAGTCATGACAATGGGTCAAGAATGTTAAACAATTAAAGCATTTCTATGAAGAGCTTGAAGAAGTAGTGCAAGATGAAGAGGAGTGCAATCTCCTAGATGTATCTAAGTTAGATGCTGTCAACTGCTGAGCCCTAACCATGCCAAAAGGCAGAAAAGAGATCCATGCACTGCAGTCTGTTTGTTCAGTGAACTCTTCTTGTAGTCCTAGATCCTCCAGCAACTGCAAGTTCTGGATTCTTGATTTAGGTAAGAGTCAGTAGCAACTTTTAGCTTGTCTCAAGTTTTTTTTAAAACAGTTTTTGTGTTTTTTTAGTAATTCTTATGAACACTGTGGTAGGATCTATTTTAATTTTTTTAAACAGACTGAAGTTAAAATTCATTTTGGTTCATTCAAAGAATATTTATGATAAAGAACTAGGTACTCTTTGTTTTGTAGACACTTCAGTCACAGTATTTACTATCGGCAGTATTTTATTTAATTGCCTGTATCCATTGCTGAAACAGAGCTTCATATTTATAGTCCTGGAGAAATTCATTACACAAAGTAACAAAGAAGGCGGCGATAACAAATGCACAAAGTAATTTGTATTGTATAACTCGGCAGTGGAATGTTTAATTTATCCTGCAGCTCCATGCCCTAACTATTTACGATTTCTGTAGCTTTATAATAAAATTAGCTGTGCTTTGTGTATGCGCTATGAAATAGAAGAAATTAATTGTAAAGGTTCCACTTCAGTCACATATTTAACTGTTCTAGTTGAGTGATGACTTCAGGAAATCAGAGATCTGGTTTATATATTGTACCTGTGCATAAGTCATTCCCCTGTCTTAGATTAACCATTTTGGTAAAGCTCCTTGAAGTTGTATCACTGTGTAAATCACTCCCTTATTTTTAAACAACGTTAATAACTGACAGTGCAAGTTAGGGAACAGATTTTATATTAATAAACACACAAGTGGTAAAAATGATATTTATCCATTAGGATTATCTTTTTTCTGTAGATTACAAGATGGCATAATTCTTCATTAGTGATTTTTTTTCCTTCAACTTTTAAACTGCAGTTGCATTCAAGACTCACTGGATAACTGCATTATATAGAATGCCGCTGAGCCACACTAACTAGGAAGATTCCAGGTTTGAATCACAGGTTGTGCTGCAAACATAGTGTTGCTATAATTGGCTTTAGCACCTTATGGGACAGGGAAAAGAAAAAAATAGCCAGGGTTCCCCCTTCTGATTGCTATTCAGTGACCCCTTTTGAAAATGCACATATGAGTATGCTGGGCGACAGTAGAATTGGGCTTAATTGTGACAAATCCCATGTTTGAGGAGGGCATGAGTACTGATGTGCCCAGATTCAAATGGACTCTTGTGCAAGTCACTGGCGGATCTCCACTGCCACCCATCGAACTGTACCCCAGCATAAGTTGGTCCCTTGTTGGATGAGAAGTGAGAAAATTGGAGGAAAAAATTGCATAGACACATAAATAGCACGTGTTGAAAACTAACTCCCATGAAGCACCAACCTATCCTCAAAAAGTAGACTTGTGTATGATTCTGATCTTGGTTTAAAGAATAGGTTAATTCTACGTTCTCCTGACTTTTGATTCTGGATTACCTTCAAAATTACTGTCTATCTACCTGTTTCACTGAATTTTTCTCTAAATGATTTTGTTTTTCATATTTATTTATCTTTTTGTTGAATGTGTGTGTGCATTGTCTAATGCTTTTCTTACTGATTGGTGAAGTGTTTGTGTTTTTCTGCTTTCTAATTGGTAATCTCACTATTCACATTCGACAAAACAAACCAGCCATAAGTTTCCTGCTCAAGAAAACCTAGACCCCCATTTAAAAAAAAGAGACAACCACCATGATGCGCTGTCTCTCAAGTTGGGGTTTCTCAAGTACTGAGCACTGGCAGAGATAAAAGCCTGATTCCTACAAATTTGTGACCAACACCACAGGAAATGCATCAGTATCTCAACAAAACTAATTGATTCAGATAGTGGAGGTAATGATGTGGGAAGATTCAATGAGTTCCACTGGGCCCTTTTACAACTGCCAGGAGGAATAGCAGAGCGGGTACATGGAATCAGTGATAAGTACCATCTATGTTAATTCTCATAGTTTTGTGTGCACAGCCTTTTGGACCAGCTAGGTATGTCTTATGCCTGAACAGAAACATAATATATTAATATGCTGTGACAGTAGGTACCATGGGAACAATTTGAAGAATGTCTACATTTTCAGATGGTATAAGAAATCATGGGTTCAACAGTTGCAAAAATATTTACCCCACAGCCAGAGGCAAAGATGTTTGTAGCAAAACGAATCCACTTTTATTGTGCTATTCTGTGGATGTGTTTTTATGTGTCAAGTAGGTGGGATCTATAGAGCTTCATGTACAAATTTAACTGTCTAAATTCCTATAAGTACAAGTTTAGCATGTTTATCTATTGCTTGGAGGATAATCTCCCCCGCCCCTCCCTCCCTCCCTCCCCCACTGTCATGGGAAAATTTCACTTCAGCAGAAAGTAGTGTGGAGATGGTTAAAGTGGATTTTTTTTTAGTGGTGCTTGCTTTATCTTGCCCAATTTTGGACCAAAGGGAAAGAATAATTACATCACTAAAGATGAAGCCTATAATTACAGCTAAAATGTATGGAGTTTTGCAAAGCCTCCTTGTTAAGAACTTGCCTGAGGCAACTTATGATACTGTTGAGAAAGTGCATGGCTCTTTTGAAACGAGCTAAAGATCTTTTCAGGAAAAGAAACACTAAAAAGGCACTTTTAATATATCTGCAAAGTTTAGAGATCCACATGATGCACAACAGGTTCTAGCTGACAGGCATCAGGAAGGAATTCCTGCCTTTATTACCAGGAAAACTAATAGATCACAGAGACAGTTAAAACTGATGGCTTACAGGGAATACAGATTCATTCAGAAACATCCACTGCAAATATATTTTTCCTTTCTCCACTCCTCTCCTAAAAATCATCCATGCTAGAGTACAATTCTGAAGACCTAGCCAGCCTTTTGGCACCTCAATCAAGTGGCCATTCTTCATGTTTGAGTCAAGGCAGCTATTTGATCAGAATCATAGAAAGGTTACAGCACGGAAGGAGGCCTTTTGGCCCATCGAGTCTGTGCCAGCTCTATGCAAGAGCAATCCAGCTAGTCCCACTCCCCCGTAGCCCTGCAGATTTTTTCCTTTCAAGTATTTATCCAGTTCCCTTTTGAAAGCCATGATGGAATCTGCCTCCACCACCACCCCCCCCCCCAGCAGTGTATTCTAGATCCTAACTACTTGCTGTGTAAAAAAGTTTTTCCTCATGTCACCTTTGATTCTTTTCCCAATCTTCTTAAATCTGTGTCCTCTGGTTCTTGACCCTTCCGCCATTGGGAACAGTTTCTGAGTTTCTGTCTGTCTACTCTCTCATGAAGACCCTTCATGATTTTAAATACCTCTATTAAATCTCCTCTCAACCTTCTCTGTTCCACGGAGAACAACCCCAGCTTCTCCAGTCTATCCACGTAACTCAAGTCCCTCATCGCTGGAATGACTCTAGTAAATCTTTTCTGCACCCTGTCTAAGGCTTTCAATCAGATTGGGGGAAGGGGTTTCACAACTGATTCTGTCCTTACCCAACATCCACACAGGTGCACATTCTAGAAGAGGTCACTCAATAGTGATCAGGAACAGAATTCCCAACTAGCATCCCTCCGTGGCCTGAGAGCATTGAGGCCAATTTTGGTGCCCTTCTTATCCTGATTGCCTCACATGCCTACATGAGATTAGAGAATTCAGCACAAAACAGGGTCCAACCTGGGGTCTTCCTGATAATTCAGGCTCAATGCCACTATGAACATTGCAGTTACTCACAGAGTCATTAGGGTAGCTTCCAGAATGTTTCCTAAATATTATTAATAGAAATAGAACCCGAGGCAAACTGATTGGCCTAGAAATTAGCTTGCACCCGACTTCAGGCGCAAATCCAATGGTGACCATGAACCGTCCCGCCGAAACTGAAGCGAAAGAGGACCACGTGAAATTGGTCCTCTTGCATCATTGGGACATGATCTGCGTGCTGGGGACACCAGACACGCCCCGAGAGGCAATACACGGGTCATGAAGATGATGATGATCGGCCGGTGGGTCTCTGGCACTTGACGTACGGTGAATGTGGGCGGGGAGGAGATCGGAAGAGGGACAAGTGGTGGCCGGCAGCATCCCGCAGTTTTAATGTGGAGCCAGGAGGAGCACTCCTGCACCTCCCGGCTCCACATTCAGGTAAAAGCCTGGATCAGTCCTTCAGAGAATGCCAAGAGAGGCGCAGAAGGTAGCTTTGGGCTTATCCAAGGTGGATTCAAGTCTGGGATCAGCAGGAGGCTAGAGGTTGGGGTGGGGATTTGAGGGGAGCAAAGTAACTGAGAGGGGAGAAATAAAAGGAGGCATGTCTGGGTGACAGGAAGACGAGGAGTTAAAAGAGACGGACCTGACGGAGAGAGAAAAAAAAGGAAGATAGAAGATATAGGCTCAGGTCTGTATTAGCAGCCAAAATGCACACATGAATGGATAAAGAGAATTCAGGTTACACAGGAATGGCAAAGATTAGGAAAGACACGTCCTAGTTATAAATAGTGCGCATGGAGGAGACATTATGAGAGAATTCAAAGTTAAAGTCTGAGGTCATATTGAAGTTAACTTGACGACAGGGTGGAGTCAGTTTGGAACACCAGTGGGCACGTTGCTGGAAGTTGTCCAGGGGAAACAGAGGGATAAAAAAGAGTGAAGAGCTGATCATGAGCCAGCAGAGATGCATAGTGGCCTCGTGTTAGCAGTGTGCATCAGCAGAGACCGGGGAATTCAGAAATTCAGGACCAAGGAACAGAGGGAATGAAACCCAAGGACTAAGAGCGGTGAAGTCCAGGATCCGAGGGGAGGGTGAATGGTAAATCCACAGGATCAGTGCAGTTAAGAGAACTGGTTCGTGGAACAGTTGTAGGGGGGTAAGGAGCACACTAGATAATACAGAGCAGGATCGGAACTAGTATGAACAGATCAGAGCTAGCTCAGCATAGGGTGAGAAATTCCCAGCAGAAGAGTAGAAAACTGAGCCTGTAGAAGCAAATCAGGTACTGGAATAAAGGCAGTCCAGCAGTGAATACAGTCTCGGTAGAAAGCAGCAGTGAAGGTGAAGGTCACAGTAAAGCCCAGAAGCCAGTCGAGAAATGGACTTCAGCCTAGGAGAAAGCGGATTTTTTTGTCTAGGACTCAACAAAGCGATAAAGTTAAAAGCTAGCAAAACACTGAAGTACAGTCAGCTTATCAAGCTGAGGGATGGGCACAGTAGACTGGAACAGGTTACCTTAAATTTAAAGTGACTAAGTGGTATAGCAGAGTGATGGTAGCCTAGGCATGCATTGTAGTCCAACACAGCAGCGCAGTCTTGACAGCAGAGTGGTCCAGGAGTCCGGGAAATCAAATGTAAGCAAAATTCCATCTGTTTCAAAGAGCAAAGTAAAAACAGAACGAGCGTGGTCTGGGGATGGGCAAAGTGCTCTGTACAGGTAGCTTTAAACTTGTAATTTGAATATAGACTGAGATAAAATGCACCCACTATTAGGGACAAGGGATCTCTAGCAATGGAGGAGAGGAGACTGGGGGAGGGGTGGGGAACGAAGGGCAGAGGATGGCAATAGATAGCCATGAATAAAGTTACAAAGGAGAGGAGCTCAGTAAGGAGCTAGCAGCCCAGGAGCCATCTTCATAGTAATAGCTCATCTTGGCTCATTTATCCAGAAAGATCGAACAGTCCACACATCACAACATTTAACTGCTCCTTAAATGCTTCCAGCGTATTCGCTTCTACTACCCTACCTGGAAGTCCATTTTATGTGCTGATCACTACTTGTATTGAGAACTTTTGACATTTCATCCTAAATGTGCCTTTTATTGATTTGAAAACGTGTCTCTTTTCCTGCAACATGGTCTAGTTTTTTTTGTACTTTTCACTGTTTTTCAAAGCTGAAAAGCCTGAGTTTCTCCAGTCTTTTCTCAGAATTCAGTCTTTTGAATATAGGGATCAGTCTCAGAATTCTTCTCTCAAATTTCCTGCAAGGTTTAAATATCTCCATTGCGTTTCATTAACCCAACTGGACTTAGTGCTCTAGGTGTGGCTTGGTTTAAGCATGACCTCCTCCAACTTGTACTGCACTGTTTTTGCTAAGCACGTCAATATTCTATTTATTTTGTTGATCACCACTCCCACAGTGATTGAACATATTGAGCATCGAGTCTATTAAAAACACTAGATCTTTCAACTTCACCCTTAGCTATTTCAACATTTGTGGGATGCTTATGTTGCCCTTTTTTTTCCCATGTACAGTTCATCTGGCATTGTTCCACCTACTTAAATATTTGTCTTAACTCATTTTATAGTTCCCAGACTAACTCCTCAGATTCAGCTGCCCCTACTAGTTGGTGTTATCTGCAAAATTGACCAGTTGCTGGCATTAAATGTCAGTTTTGGATCAAAGAGAATTTGTTCATTGCCCAACGCTGAAATTCCCTTTGAAGAGCGCAGAAATTCACCACAAAATTGTTGAAAGGTGGAGAGAATAAAGGTCACGTAGCCAGCGGTTCTTGAAAGTATACTACTGACAGTTACTAATTATCCTTTAGCTAACTTGAAAAACATCAAGGACTTAATACAGAACACTATACTAGTAAACAAAAGTCAACCTGTAAAGAGTATTTGGATAAATCAGATATAGCTGCGATTATTGTAAGCAAAACAGTCAAACAGCTTCCAAAATTAAATTGGTACAATTCCAGTTGTGATCAACAGGAACATAACATACCAAATTCTAGATTCTGTAGTCAAAGCACTGCAATAGTAAAGCATGCAACACACATTGTGCACTTCACAAGATATAAATGCCATCATAACAATCTCTTTAATAGGATGATAGATTGAATGATTGTTTAAGTTTCTAGCCCTTCTGGTGGCAATGGGCAATTGATCCATTCTCTGGTTTGATATGTTGATTCTTTAGAATAGTGAAAGAATGTCTTTTCTGTCTGTTGCAATGCAGACCAGTATTCCAAATATGCAGAATGGAAAAGCTATGCTGAAATCTCAAAAAAAAAAACTCTTTATGTGCATAAAATACATTGTTAACTCTGCTGTATGGGAGCAGCTAAGCTCCTGGATAGTAGATTGATGACATGTAGAAACAGTTCTTAGTACGAAATCTAAAAAAAAATTGAATGCTGTTACTTGTATACTTAGATCTGAATCCAGGCCAAATGGTCTCTCATAATTAATAGCTTTTCTTTTTGGCTGTCATAAAAATAAAAAAATATTTTTAAAATAATGTAAATCTCTCTCCTTTTTTGAGTGAAAGAGGGCTCAGCATTTTAAATATATCGTCAAAGTTATCTCAAAATAGAGGGTTTTTTTTTTACAAAGTTGAATACTGACCAAGTATAATGGAAAAGTGAAAATGCCACAGTCTGAGGATAATTCTTGGCCTGCTAAATTGTATGGCTTAAGTTCAGACTTCACACATTCTCTTCAAAAATTTTTTTTAGGGAAAACAGTTGGAGTAATAAGAGTGTAATATGACATAATTTACACGAAATATGGAAAATGTTTGATAGAAATTATGATCGAACTTAGTTTAAAGTACATTAGGTCATGAAAAGAGTTTTCACTGGCACTTTGAAAACGAGACAACAGCACATACTCTCCACTATTCTTAATAACCTATTTAAAAAATATTATTTCCCATTATTCAAAACCCGTTCCTTCTTTAAGCAGCTTTAGCTTTTAGTAGTGACCCCAATGCAGTATCAAACCTAACCTAGGTAACGGTGATCATAATCTGTTTAGATTTAACTTAATCAGCCAAACCAAGGCTGTGAAAAATGTAATGCTAGTACCAGATTTTAAGAGGACTAAATTTCCAAAGACAACAGATGACTTGAGAAAAATTCAATGAGCAGCCCTACTCGGTGGGGAATAGCAGCACTGAGGTAAAATGAAATACTTCCATTTAAATACTTCAAAAATTTATTTTGAAGGAGAAAGCTATGTATGTCCTTAGGGTTAAAAGAAGGGCACATGGTAAAACAAAACCAAATTGGCTAAATGGTCATGCCCTACAACAGATTAGAAATAGTTTTACAGCTTTAAGGAAAATATCTCTCAGGAGCACCGGAATAGGTATCCAACTCAGCTGAAGGCAATGAAAGCTGCTATAGGAGCAGCCAGAAGGACACTGGACAAGAGGATAGTGAATAGCTGTGGTAGCAATAGCAAGGTCTTTTTCAGCTATGTTAGGACATTAAAGGGCTGTTGAAAGATTCCACAGACCAGATTCTAGTGGAATCCCAGGATACAGCAGAGGTTTTAAATGGCTGTTTTGCATCAGTCCTCACTACTGAGCATGATGCTGGATTGCTAATAATTCAACATATGGTTGGTGTTAAAATTAAATGCATCAAAGTAGATGCAGATTTGGTCTTGGCTAGAATTAGTGATTTCAATACAGATCAGGCTTCTGGCCCTGGCTGCATTCTCTCCAGGATGCTGAAATAAAGGGGGGCTGTGCTCTGAAACCCCTTTGCTCCTTTAGATGCATTTAAGGGGAAGCTAGATAAGTGCATGAGGGAGAAAGGAATAGAAGGATATGTTGATAGGATGAGATGAAGTAAAAAGAGTGAGATGAGGCTCATGAGCGTAAACATCAGCATATGGCCGAATGGCCTGTTTCTGTGCTGTAAATTCTATGTAATATATTTAATGGTTCCCTGGGGTCTGGAATTCTTGCCATAGACTGGACAGAGGCCCATGTGGTAGCTATATTTGAAAAGGGCAATAAACTCTGAATCAGTAAATTATTGGCCTGTTAATTTGACTTTGGTAACATGTTGCTAGAAAGGATCGTTAGAGATGCACTGCATGACCTCCTTGAAAGGGAAGGGATTATTAGAGAATCTCTGCATAGCTTCTGGAAAAGAAGCAACCAACTTGGTTGAATTTTTTGAGGCGCTTACAAAGTTGGTGGATGTTGGAAGGCATTGTGTCTTAAAGACTTTCAAAGAAGTCTTTGACAGAGTGCCGCACAAAAGGCTACTTAGTCTTTTATGTTGGCAAATTTTGGGCTGGATAAGGAACTGGTTGCATTCCTGTAGACAGAAAATAGTTATCAATAGTAGACATTCTGTGAAGACAAGTCGCTAGTGGAGTCCCACAGGGATCGGTATTAGAGCTGTTGTTCTTCACCATCTTCATCAGCAATCTGGATGAAGGCATCAGGAGAATTAGCCACATGTTTGCAGATGATATGATGATATGTGCAATTATAAGGATCTTAGATGAAAAAAATGGGTCCCAGGTGGATCTAGATGTGATGGAGGGATAGATCTGTGTCTGGCAGATGTTTTCTTAACATAGATAAATGTAACATTATGCACTAGGATAGGGGCAGCTCCAAGCATGTGTGCACCATGCAAGTCGTGAGCTCAAGTTTGCTGAAGGGCTGAAGAACCTGCGGGTTATATTGTATGAGTCGTCGAAGGTCCATGACCAGTGCTGTGAAGTTACTATTGAAAGAAAATAGGGTATTAGAATGTATTGCCAGGACAATTACATCTCAGACAAGAAATACTATCCCAAGAACATAAGAAATAGGAGCAGGAGTAGGCCATATGGCCCCTCAAGCTTTTTCCGCCATTCAATAAGATCATGGTTGATCTTCGACTTCAGCTCCAATTTCCCGCCCGATCCCCATATCCCTTGATTCCCTTAGAGTCCAAAAATCTACCGATCTCAGTCTTAAATATACTCACAGCCCTCTGGGGCAGAGAATTCCAGAGGGCTGTGAGTATATTTAAGTCTGAGTGAAGAAAGTTCTCCTCATCTCAGTCCTAAATGGCCGACCCTTTATCCTGAGACTATGACCCCCTAGTTCTAGACTCTCCAGCCAGGGGAAACAGCCTCTCAACATCTACCCTGTCAAGCCCTCTCAGAATCTTATATATTTCAATTAGATCTCCTTTCATTCCTCTAAACTCCAGAGAGCATAGGCCCCATTGGACAACCTTCTCATCCCAGGAATCAATCAAGTGAACCTCCATTGCGCCGCCTCTAAGGCAAGTATATCCTTCCTTAGGTAAGGAGACCAAAACTGTACACGGCACTCCAGGTGTGGCCTCATCAAACCCTGTACAATCACAGCAAAGCTTCCTTACTCTTGTACTCCAACCCCCTGCAATAAAGGCCAACATACCGTTTTCCTTGCTAATTGCTTGCGGTACCTGCATGTTAACTTTCTGTGTTTTATATACAAGGACACCCAAATCCGTCTGAACACCAACATTTAATAGTTTCTCACCATTTTAAAAAATATTCTGTTTTTCTATTCTTCCTACTGAAGTGAATAACCTCACATTTCCCCTCATTATATTCCATCTGCCACCTTCTCAACCTGCCTATATCCTTTGCAGACTCTTTGGCCCCGACTTTCAAATGAAATTGCGGGGGCAGGGGGCGCTGCGAAAATCAGGAAAATTCCGAGCGGGTGAAGAAGCCAGCCCCAACCCACCGACTTCCGGATTCCCCACAGATGCGCCTGTGTGTGCGCGCGCTTTACGAATGCGGAAGTCCCGCCGGCAATTAAAGCTGGCGGGATGATAGTTAAAGAACCAAATGTACCTCATTGAGGTACTTAAGGTGCTTTATTTCTGACATGGTAGATAGTTAAAATGATTTTAAACTTACCTGGGCGGCTTTGCCACGGCTTCCGATTCATGCCCGGTGAAACCTGGGCCGGATCAGGCAAAAATAAACAAAATAAATTAAATAAAAAACCATTGCACAAAGTTAAAAAAACAAAATAAACCTACCTACCAATGTCACCTGTACCCCCCCATCCGATGTCCCTCTCCGATGTCCCTCTCAGCCCCCAATGTCTCCCTCTCTGATTTCCCTCTCTTCCCCCCCTCCCGATCTCCCACTCTCACCACCCCCAACCCCGATCTTCAGCGCCGGATCATGTCACTCTCCTTCTCGTCCCCTGCCCCGGCGTTGTAACTCCTGTCGGCAGCCAGCTTGTCAATGAGGCTGGCTGCCAGGCGCAAAACCTGGAAACAACTTTAATCACCATCAATTACATCACGATCGCATCGGAAAAGGTAAGTTTTTATTATTCGGGTTTGCCACGCGCACCTTCACCATCCCCCCCCCCCCCCCCCCCAACTGCCAACCCGCTACCATTTCAAAATTGAGCCCCCTGTGTCCTCCTCACAGCTTACTTTCCCACCTAGCTTGTATCGTCAGCAAACTTGGATACATTACACTCAGTCCCTTCATCTAAGTCATTAATATTGATTGTAAATAGCTGAGGCCCAAGCACCGATCCTTGTGGCACCCGACTTGTTACAGCCTGCCAACCTGAAAATGACCCATTTATTCCTACTCTCTGTTTTCTGTCCGTTAACCAATCCTCTATCCATACTAATATATTACCTCCAACCCCATGAATCCTTATAGAGTCATAGAGTTATACAGCACGGATAGAGGCCCTTCGGCCCATCGTGTCCGCGCCGGCCATCAAGCCCTGTCTACTCTAATCCCATATTCCAGCATTTGGTCCGTAGCCTTGTATGCTATGGCATTTCAAGTGCTCATCCAAATGCTTCTTGAATGTTGTGAGGGTTCCTGCCTCCACAACCCTTTCAGGCAGTGAGTTCCAGACTCCAACCACCCTCTGGGTGAAAAAGTTCTTTCTCAAATCCCCTCTAAACCTCCCGCCTTTTACCTTGAATCTATGTCCCCTTGTTATAGAACCCTCAACTAAGGGAAAAAGCTCCTTAGCATCCATCCTATCTATGCCCCTCATAATTTTGTACACCTCAATCATGTCCCCCCTCAGCCTCCTCTGCTCCAAGGAAAACAAACCCAATCTTCCCAGTCTCTCTTCATAGCTGAAGCGCTCCAGCCCTGGTAACATCCTGGTGAATCTCCTCTGCACCCTCTCCAAAGCGATCACATCCTTCCTGTAGTGTGGCGACCAGAACTGCACACAGTACTCCAGCTGTGGCCTAACCAGTGTTTTATACAGCTCCATCATAACCTCCTTGCCCTTATATTCTATGCCTCGGCTAATAAAGGCAAGTATCCCATATGCCTTCTTTACCACCTTATCTACCTGTTCCGCCGCCTTCAGGGATCTGTGAACTTGCACACCAAGATCCCTCTGACCCTCTGTCTTGCCTAGGGTCCTCCCATTCATTGTGTATTCCCTTGCCTTGTTAGTCCCTCCAAAGTGCATCACCTCGCACTTTTCCGGGTTAAATTCCATTTGCCACTGTTCCGCCCATCTGACCAACCCATCTATATCGTCCTGCAGACTGAGGCTATCCTCCTCGCTATTTACCACCCTACCAATTTTTGTATCATCAGCGAACTTACTGATCATACCTTTTACATTCATATCCAAGTCATTAATGTAGACTTGGATATGAATGTTATCTTGTATAACAACCTTATCGAATACCTTTCGAAAATCCAAATATACTATATCCACTAGTTCCCCTTTATCTTCCCTGCTGGTTACATCCTCAAAAAACTCTAATAGATTTGTCAAACACAATTTCCCTTTCATAAAACCGTGTTGACTGCCTAATCATAATGTGATTTTCTAAGTGCCCTGTTACCACTTCCTTAATAATAGATTCTAGCATTTTCCCGACTACTGATGTCAGGCTAACTGGCCTGTAGTTCCCTGTTTTCTGTCTCCCTCCTTTCTTGAATAACGCTGTTACATTTGCTACCTTCCAATCCTCTGGGACCTTTCTAGAATCTAGGGAATTTTGGAAGATCATAAGCAATGCATCCACTATCTCTGCAGCCACCTCATTTAGAATCCTAGGATGTAGGCCATCAGGTCCAGGGGATTTGTCGGACTTGTCCCGTTCAGTTCTCCAGTGCTGCTTCTTTACGAATATTAATTACTTTAAGTTCCTCATTCTCATTGGACCTTTGGTTCCCCACTATTTCGGGTATTTTTTTGTGTCTTCTACTGTGAAGAGTAGTGATAACTGGTGACTTCAACTATCCTAATATAGATTGGGATAACAATAACAATATAAGGGGCACAGAGGGGGAGAAATTTTTGAAATGTGTTCAGGAAAACTTTCTTAACTAGTACGATTCCAGCCCAACGAGAAAGGAGGCATTGCTGGACTTGGTTCTAGGGAATGAGGTCGGCCAAGTGGAGTGTCAGTGCGAGGAGCATTTAGGGAGCAACGATCATAGTATCATAAGGTTTAGAATAGCTATGGAAAAGGACACTGACTACTCTAAAGTAAAAATACTCAATTGCAATGGGATGAGAACAGATCTGGCCCAGGTAAATTGGAATCAAAGATTGGCAGGCAAAACTGTAATTGAAAAATGGGCGGCCTTTAAGGAGGAGATGGTTCGGGTATAGTCTAGGCACATTTCCACGAGGCAGAAAGGTAAAGCCAAAGCTCCCTGGATGACCTAAGAGATAGTGAGTAAGATGAAATGGAAAAAAGGGACGTATGACAGATGTCAGATTGATAACACAAGTGAGAACCAGGCAGAATATAGAAAGTTCAAAGGGGAAGTGCAAAAGGAAATAAGAGGGGCAAAGAGAGAGAATGAGAATAGACTGGCAGCCAACATAAAAGGGAATCCAAAAGTCTTCTACAGGCATGTAAACAGTAAACGGGTAGTAACAGGAGGGGTGGGGCCGATTAGGGACCATAAAGGAGATCTACTCATGGAGGCAGAGGGGATGGCTGAGGTACTAAATAAGTACTTTGCATCTGTTTTTACCAAGGAAGAAGATGCAGCCAGAGTTAAAGTAAAGTGTCCTAGGTCCAACCATCTTCAGTTGCTTCATTATAGACCTTTCCTCCATCATAAGGTCAGAAATGGGGATGTTCGCTGATGATTGCACTGTGTTCAGTTCCATTCGCAACCCCTCAGATAATGAAGCAGTCTGTGCCTGCATGCAGCAAGACCTGGACAGCATCCAGGTTTGGGCTGATAAGTGGCAAGTAACATTCGCACCAGACAAGTGCCAGGCAATGACCATCTCCAACAAGACTCCCCTTGACGTTTAACGGCATTACCATCGCTGAATCCCCCACCATCAACATCCTGGTGGTCACCATTGACCAGAAACTTAACTGGACCAGCCACATAAATACTGTGGCTACAAGAGCAGGTCAGAGGCTGGGTATTCTGTGGCGAGTGACTCACCTCCTGACTCCCCAAAGCCTCTCCACCATCTACAAGGCACAAGTCAGGAGTGTGATGGAATACTCTCCACTTGCCTGGATGAGTGCAGCTCCAACAACACTCAAGAAGCTCAACACCATCCAGGACAAAGCAGCCCGGTTGAATGGCACCCCATCCACCACCCTAAACATTCACTCCCTCCACCACCGGCGCACTGTGGCTGCAGTGTGTACCATCCACAGGATGCACTGCAGCAACTCACTAAGGCTTCTTCGACAGCACCTCCCAAACCCGCGACCTCTACCACCTAGAAAGACAAGGGCAGCAGGCACATGTGAACAACACCACCTGCATGTTCCCCTCCAAGTCTCACACCATCCCAACTTGGAAATATATCGCCGTTCCTTCATGGTCGCTGGGTCAAAATCCTGGAACTCCCTACCTAACAGCACTGTGGGAGAACCTTCACCACACAGACTGCAGCGGTTCAGGAAGGCAGCTCATCACCACCTTCTCAAGGACAATAATGGGAAGAGCAATAAATGCTGGCCTTGCCAGTGACGTCCACATCCCATGAATGAATTTTTAAAAAAAGGAAGATATAGTTGAGATACTGGATGGGCTAAAAATTGATAAAGAAGAAGTACATGAAAGCTGTACTTAAAAGAGATAAGTCACCTGGTCCGGATGAGATGCATCCTAGGTTGCTAAGGGAAGTACGGGTGGAAATTGTGGAGGTACTGGCCATAATCTTCCAAACATCCATAGATACGGGGGTGGTGCCAGAGGACTGGAGAATTGCAAATGTTACACCCTTGTTCAAAAAAGGGTGTAAGGATAAACCCAGCAACTATAGGCCAGTCAGCTTAACCTCAATGGTGGGGAAACTTTTAAAAACGATAATCCGGGACAGAATGAACAGTCACTTGGACAAGGGTGGATTGATTAGGGAAAGCCAGCACGGATTTGTTAAAGTATTTGGTGAGGTAACAGAGAGGGTAGATGAGGGCAATGCAGTTGATGTGGTGTATGTGGACTTTCAAAAGGCATTTGATAAAGTGCCGCACGGTAGGCTTATCATCAAGATTGTGGCCCGTGGAATGAAGGGGGCAGTAGCAGCATGGATGCAGAATTGGCTACAGGACAGGAAATAGAGTAGTGCTAAATGGCTGTTTTTCGGAATGGAGGGAGGTGTACAGTGGTGTTCCCCAGTGGTCAGTGCTGGGACCACTGCTTTTCCTGATATATATTAGTGACTTGGACTTGGATGTACAGGGCACAATTTCAAAATTTGCAGTTGGAAGGGTAGTGAACAGTGAGGAGGATAGTGATAGACTTCAAGAGGATATAGACAGGCTGGTGGCATGGGCGGACATGTGGCAGATGAAATTTAACGCAGAAAAATGCGAAGTGATACATTTCGGTAGGAAGAACGAGGAGAGGCAATATAAACTAGAGGGCACAACTCTAAAAGGGGTACAGGAACAGAGAGATCTGGGGGTATATGTGCGCAAATCGTTGAAGGTGGTAGGGCAGGTTGAGAAAGTGGTTAAAAAAGCATACGGGATCCTGGGCTTTACAAATAGAGGCATAGAGTACAAAAGTATGGAAGTCATGATGAACCTTTATAAAACATTGGTTCAGCCACAACTGGAGTATTGTGTCCAGTTCTGGGCACCGCACTTCAGGAAAGATATGAAGGCCTTAGAAAGGGTGCAGAAGAGATGTACTAGAATGATTCCAGGGATGAGGGACTTTAGTTATGTGGAGAGACTGGAGAAGCTCGGGTTGTTCTGGGAGCAGAGTGGTTGCAAGGAGATTTGATGGAGGTATTCAAAATCATGAAGGGTCTAGACAGAGTAGATAGAGAGAAACTGTTCCCATTGGCGAAAGGGTCAAGGACCAGAGGATATAGATTTAAGGTGATTGGCAAAAGAACCAAAGGTGACATGAGGAGAAACATTTTTACACAGCGATTGGTTAGGATCTGGAATGCACCGCCTGAGGGGCTGGTGGAGGCAGATTCAATCATGGCCTTCAAAAGTGAACTGGATAAGTACTTGAAAGGAAAAAATATGCAGGGCTATGGAGAAAGGGTAGGTAAGTGGGACTAGCTGGATTCCTCCTGCATGGAGCCGGCGTGGACTTGTTGGGCCAAATGGCCTCCTTCCGTGCTGTAACCTTTCTATGATTCTAAGACAGATACAAAATATTTGTTTAACGTTTCTGCCATTTCTTTATTCTCCATTATAATTTCTTCTGTCTCAGCCCCTAAGAGACCCGCGTTTACTTTTGCTACTCTCTTCCTTTTTACGTACTTGCAGAAGCTCTTACAATCTGTTTTTATTTTTCTTGCTAGTTTACTCTCATTCTATTTTCTTCTACTTTATCAATTTTTTGGTCATCCTTTGCTGGTTTCTAAAATTGTTCCAATCTTCTGGCTTACTACTCTTCTTGGCAACATTATAAGCCTCTTTTAATCTAATGCCATCCATAACTTCTTTAGTTAGTCACGGATGGATCACGTTTGCTGTGGAGTTTTTATTCCTCAATGGAATGTATATTTGTTGAGAATTATGAAATATTTCTTTAAATGTTCGCCATTGCTTATCTACCATCGTATCTTTTAATCTAATTTGCCAATCAACCGTAGCCAACTCGCCCCTCATATATAATTGGCTTTTTTTAAGTTTAAGACTCTAGCTTCGGACGTAAGTACATCATTCTTGAACTCGGTGTGAAATTCTATCATATTATGATCACTCCTCCCCAGAGGATCCGTTACTATGAGATTACTAATTAACCCTGAGTCATTATACAAGACAAAATCTAAAATAGCCTGTTCCTTGGTTGGCTCCATGACATATTGTTTTAGGATATTGTCTCGAATGCATTCCATGAACTCGTCCTCCAAACTACTTTTGCCAATTTGATTTGCCCAATCTATATCAAGATTAATGTCCCCCATGATTATTGCATTACTTGATTAATACTCTGTTTATCAGTATAACTACTGTTAAGGGGCTAATAAACTACTCCCACCAGTGTTTTCTGCCCCTTGTTATTTCTTATCTCCACCCATACCGATTCTGCTTCCTGATCATCTGAGCCAAGATCCTTTCTCACTATGTCTTCATGTCATCCTTTATTATCAGGGATAGCCCCCCTCCTTTTCCATTTTGTCTGTCTTTTTGAAAAGTCAAATACCCTGGAATATTTAGTTCCCAACTATGTCTCAGTCATGGCTACTAGATGAAACCCATTTATCTCTATTTGTGCCATTAATTCATCTATCTTGTTATGAATGCTTCATGCATTCAGATAAAGCGCCTTTAATTTTAACTTTTTACAATTTTTCCCTGATTTGACCTTATTCACTGATGCACTATCACTGTTAAACTCTGTCCCTTCCTGACACACTGCTTATCTTTACCCAAATCGCTAACTGCTCTATGTCCTTTACTTTCCTCTTTAGATTTATAAATTTACCCTTACCTGAACCCTCCCCCCACACTCCTTTTTTAGTTTAAAGCCCTATCTACCGTCCTAGTTATTCGATTCGGTCACTGAGACACTGATCCCAGTCTGGTTCAAGTGGAGCCCGTCCCAATGGAACAGCTCCCTCTTTTCCCAGTACTGGTGCCTGTGCCCCATGAATCGAAACCCCTGCCTCCCACACCACTCTTTGAGCCATGCATTTAACTCTCTGATCTGTTTGACCCTATGCCAATTTGCACGTGGCTCAGGTAGAAATCCAGAAATTATTACCTTTGAGATTCTGCTTATTAATTTGGACCCTAGCTCCTCAAACTCCCTCAGCAGAACCTCATTCCTAGTTCTTCCCATGTCGATGCATATTTTCTTTGTATAAGACCTAGGTCAGCCCACATTCAGAGAACGGTGTCCAGTTTTGGCCCCCTCACATAGAAGGCTTAGAAAATATTCAGAGGAGATCCTTCAGAGAACTGGGGCTTAAAGTATATGACAACAACAACTTACATGGGACTGATGCTGTGCAAAGGTTACCCATAGCAGGATGGGACGAGCCCATTGGATGAGCTGGTCTTATCCTGTCCTCTTTCATATATTCATATAGGTGCATTACAGCCAGGCTCTAAAAACATGTTTTATGCTTGTCGCTTTCTGTTCTTGAAAGAAACACACTATCGGTGAGTAAAAGGGGATGGAGTGAAATTCTATCTGGTTGATGTCACAGAAGCAGTGTGGTGATGTTGAAGCTTTTGTACATTATTTTGGTAGTATATCTGCTACAAAAGTAGAATTTGTTTAAGTATTTCATTGCAACACTGGGAGGGGATTTTGTACAGAAGAAAACAATTTTGACAGAGATTTAGTTGGACTTGACTAATTAGTAGCAGGAAAGACTGGTATGTCTTTCTTAAATTTTCTTTTATTATCTCTTTATGAAGGTTCATGGATTTGAGGTTTGGATTTCATGGTGGATGAATTACCGAAACAGTACTAGGAGCAAAGTAAAGCAAGATTAGAGCAATTAGTCACACAATAGCATAGCTCCATGACATTGATTTACCACCTGCAGTTCGGCTCCACTAACCAACTTCAACAGGCTTTCAAAGTATCTCTTCAGTTTGATTAATTCCAGAAGTTTCAGTTATCTGAACAGCTTGAATCTGTTTCCTTCCTTAGTTTTGTTGTAATCGTTGTCCCCTCCAACTGTCGTCACTGAAGCTCGTTCTTCAAAATAATTCCAATTAAATGAGACAGATAGCCCTGACTCCAATACCCTGGCAGACTTTCTAGTATATATAAATCTTCCCTACTTTTCTCTCCTCTGCTGCTACTCTCGAAGATGTGGAGATGCCGGTGATGGACTGGGGTTGACAATTGTAAACAATTTTACAACACCAAGTTATAGTCCAACATTTTTATTTTTAATCCCACAAGCTTTCGGAGGCTTCCCCCTTCCTCACCACCTGAGGAAGGGGGAAGCCTCCAAAAGCTTGTGGGATTAAAAATAAAAATGTTGGACTATAACTTGCTACTCTCGAAGGCATTGGGCATTGATTACTCTCTTCCACTTTGCCCAAGTGACTATTTTTCGTGTCTAGGCAAAAAGTTTTTGCAATTTTCTTTCCACAGCAGTTGTTGTAATTATTATTTCATTTTTCCAAATGGCCATTCCTATTTTTGTACATTTAGACAAAGTATACTTCTTTCATGTTTCCATTAAGATTCAACCCAGTTGCAAGCGAATGGCTGGGTTGCAACTTAACTGCAATAAAGCGCAAGACCGAATCAGGGCAGGAAGTCTTTGAATTTTGGGTGGGCACACCCAAATTCAGCAGAGTATCAGGCAGTCAGAGCTCCTAGACAATATGAGCTCTGTGTGTTCCAAAGTCAAAGATAAACATCTGGAGGTAGTTTCTTCACAACAAAGTAACAGTATTTCAAAACTCACAAGTGAAGTTCAGCTCCAGCCAATTCAGGACAAGCAAAGCTGGCTGGAATCTTTAAAAAAAGCCAAGTTTTTCTCTCATCTGTAATGGACTATATTACTGCAAGACTTGTATTCTATTTTACAAATGAAATGCATCCTATTAACCTGTTTTAAATTAGAGCTTTTTTTAATGAAAATTATGAAGTAGGATGGGCTGTGTTTAGTTTGTCACCACCCCTCAGGCAAGATATATTGGCCTTGGAGGGGATGCAGTGCAGATTCACAAGAACGATACCAGGGCTTAAAGAGTTAAATTATAAAGACAGGTTGCATAAACTTGGTTTGTATTCACTTGCATTTGGAAAGTTGAAGGGCGATCTGATTGAGGTGTTTTAAATGATAACGGAATTTGATGGGGTAAATACAGAGAAACTATTTTGTCAGAATCCAGCACAAGGAGGCATAATAAAATTAGAGCTAGGCTAGTTAGGAGTTAAATCAGAAAACTTTTTTTTCACTCAGACAATATAGAACTGTCTCCCCTATAACACTGTGGATACTGAGTCAATTGAAATGTTCAAAATTGTGATCGATAGAGTTTTGTTAGGTAAGGGTATCAAGAGATATGGAGAAAAGGTGGGTAAATGGAGTTGAGGTACAGATTAATCCCCTCCTAGGCCATTATACCATTCCTGAGGGTCAGTGCCCAAAGATGAACGCAGTACTCCAGATGGGGTCTGACCAAGACTCTGTTCAACTGAAGCATCCTCAACTTTTGTATTCCAATCTCTTTGAGGTAAAGGCTAACATTCCATTAGCTTTTTTGATTATTTTTTGTACCTGCGGACGTAATCATTTTTGAGCCTGAAAATACTGCTGATGCTCCCATTATGCTTTTATAATAAAAGTAATTTCACTTTTTCAATCACCATAAATCAGTGGATTATCAGAGCTATTACATTACGTTGCGTAAAACATTATCGCCCAACTCACTATGAGTATCGCCAAGAGAGAGCCCCTAGTTTGTGTACATGTGGGTATAATTTTGAAAACGATAATCAGACGATAAGATCCTCTTTTCGTGAATTTTTGTTTAAAATTATGAGCGCCAATGATGATGACACAGGGCAACTAGATTGAAGGAACTACATATCTGATGGTGTGGGGGAGTTGAATTGACACAAAATTAGAATATGGCTGAAGCATCTTGGATTAATAACTATATCTGCAAGTGTTATCTTTGCTCCTGGTCAGTGATGCTTAATATTTGAATAAAAATATTCAATACCTCCAAAAAAAACAGAGAAACAGTGAACAATACTAAAATGTTAATCAGAATTCTTTGTAGTGATCCTCCCCCTGTAATACAGAAGTCTTCTAGATTTTGTAGTGTGGTGTTGGGTGCAGGTTTACATCTGCAAGTGCCCACACACCTAAAACCAGATTTTAACCCACCCCGCCCACCGTGAACTGGGCAGGCCGTTAGATATAATATGGGGCGGGGGGGCTTGACCTGCATTCAAGTTCATTCCCATCCCGCACCATTCTAACTACCTGTATTCCGGCAGTGTGTAGGCCATCTGCTCCAGGCAGATGTGGCCTAATGAAAATGAAAAAGTCAAAGCCCGATGACATCATTGGCACCGCAAAGCAATTTTAAGTCCCGGGGTCGAGGAGCCTGTGCAGGGCTGAACCCGCCAGCAGAAGAGCAAATTGTTTTTTTAATATTTTCTTATATTCCTTGTGGCCCAGGAGGAGCAGGGGTGCTTGATAAATCATATGCTTGAGTTACTATTCTACA
Source organism: Heptranchias perlo (assembly GCF_035084215.1). Classification (NCBI taxonomy): domain Eukaryota; kingdom Metazoa; phylum Chordata; class Chondrichthyes; order Hexanchiformes; family Hexanchidae; genus Heptranchias; species Heptranchias perlo. The sequence goes on along the minus strand of NC_090326.1, from coordinate 58,830,233 downwards.
ATTCTGAAATTGGTACACTCAGCCCTTCCCTTCTGTCGACCACCATTAATCCCTTACAGATTGTTTTTAATTACTAAAATTTTTCATTAAAGTTAGTGGGATGAAATTGAACAAAATATTTGATCAGTTGACTGGACAGCTGGAATGATGGTTGTGCTTTTCTGTTCATCCAGGACGTCTGCCAATTCCCTTTTTAGTCCCTCATGACCATTTCTTGTACGAAAATTGAAATGTACTCCAACCAAAAAGAGTGCAAACTTGAGTAGAGGGAGAAGGGAGGGTTGGTATCTTGTGTACAAGAGTAATTGAACTGTATGGAAAGGGTCAGTCATCCAAGATTTATGGTGTGGTCAGGCTGGTCTATGCAGAACGAACGTGATCGTATGTCTGCCTGAGCTGTATCGTGCAGTATTCCACTGTGGCATTTTGAGAAGTAAAAATGTTTCACAGCTGTATTTCTGTTGGTTTTATCATGACAGTATCATAAATTGTTTCTCCATTGCCTTCAAGATAAATCCCTTGTTTTTGCCTATTTCTAGCATTTGAGTAGAATTTTTTTTTAAATGTAAACGTATTTCTTTATGCGCACTATAATTTGAATTAATGGAAAAACTATAATAATTTTGCTTTTTGTTTTGTTGTCACAATAGAAAGGGTTTAGAAAAATGTAGCTAATGTTTTATTTCTTCATGTACATAAGTTTGCGTACTGTTATGGTGTAATAGTACATAATCAAGGCCTCTGTTTTTTGCTTTTCACAGACAAACAGATGGAATTGTGAATGCAGTTCTCAAACTGCGTACAGTTCTGGTCACCACATTACAGGAAGGATGTAATTGCACTAGAGAGGGTACAGAGGAGATTTACGAGGATGTTGCCAGGACTGGAGAAATTTTGCTATGAGGAAAGATTGGACAGGCTGGGGTTGTTCTCTTTGGAACAGAGAAGGCTGAGGGGTGATTTAGTTGAGATGTATAAAATTATATGGGGCCTAGATAGAGTGGATAGGAAGGACCTATTTCCCTTAGCAGAGAGGTCAATAACCATGGGGCATTGATTTAAAGTGATTGGTAGAAGGATTAGAGGGGAGCTGAGGAAAAGATTTTTCACCCAGAGGGTGGTAGGAGTCTGGAACTTACTGCCTGAAAGGGTGGTAGAGGCAGAAACCCTCAACTCGTTTAAAAAGTACCTGGATGTGCAACTGAAGTGTCGTGACCTACAAGGCTATGGACCAAGTGCTAGAAAGTGGGATTAGGCTGGGTGGCTCATTTTCAGCTGGCGCGGACACGATGGGCTGAACGGCCTCCTTCTGTGCTGTAAATTTTCTATGATTCTATGAAATACTATTAAAAATCCTGGAATCCCATGTAATTAAAACAGAATTTGACTCACTCAGTCCCATAAACAAGTGGTCCTGATCATAGTATACTAATTGCAGAGCTGTAGAACAGCAACTTAGATCTAGCTAGTACCTTAAAAATGTTCCAATTTACTTCATCTCAGCCATTTCTTCAGGTCAAAGGATCTTGCAGGGTGGTTATTGTTGTTCCCACCAAATTCTATTTCTAACTTCTGTTTAAAGAGTCCATCAGACTGTAGGCATGGCTACCTGAGGTGACCTAGGATCATCAGTCTTAGCATAGGTTTATTAATTTAAACAATTAAATAAACATATTTCTGTAAGATACCAGTGATGGCCACTAGCATTACTTGCAGATAAAATGTAACCGGTTTAGTGCTCGGCTGAAGTACTTTTCCCCATATTTCTCCTATAAACCAACCTCCCGCCTCCCCAATCACCACCTCTTCTTGATGTATGTTGGAAAAGGGGCCTGAAAAAGTCAGTGAAGCTCTGAGTGGGGGAGATGAGAAGAGGCTGCGGACAGGAGCAGGAGAGCTGGTTGAGGCTCTCGCTGTGCTGAGGGCCAGATGTAGGTCTTGCATCCGATTGGTCACTACTAATGGAACAGGCCAGTCAGATTGGTAGTCATCTATTTATCATGAACCAGTCAGATCCCGGAGAGCAGAGCTTCACAGATGCACTCTTTTTTTAAATTAATATGGATTGTTGGTATGTGATGGTGCATACACTATTCTCCTTGTTACAGAAGGTGACTCTTGCATTTTATCCATACTGGAAATATTACACAAAATTAAAACAAGTTATTGATAAATTTGCTCTTTTTTCCATACTTAGCCTTGCCAATCTTAACTTTGTATATATCTCTATCTCTTAATGCAACTTTCACTTTTCGAGTCACAGAAGGTTGTTGTATAAAGTGCAGCCGTTCCCAACTCCACAGACTAAAAATACATCGCTGTCAATTCAATGAGCCAGAAACATTTTGGCAACTTTTTCCTGAGCCTTTAATTTAGTCATCTATGGATCCCTTTCAGTATTTGAGTTTATAGAGATTTGCCCTCTTATAATAGTCTAGGATTCTGTTTCTTACAAAGATGTTGGTTGTTTAACTTGTTAGTCCAAAATTTATATTAATCTTCAAATTGTGCCTTTTGCAGAAGAACCTAATCAAGCATTCTGATTGAGTATTCTTGATTTTCATAGCAAGGTGCTGATGCAAGCTACTCTTAGACATTTTATTCAAAACAAAATTCGCTTGTGCTAAAAAGATGGGGAAAAAAAATCACAATTACTTAGATATAAGACATTTCTTAAAAAATGTAACATTGATGGAGCAAAATTGAAAAGATAGGTTTCTTCCCTGTAATTGGACTTGCCTCTGTGTGTTTGAATGGTTTATTAATAGAAATCATGAACTAGCAACACAGTTGTTGATAAATTCTGGCACACATTCGTTTGGACCACATCCATGAAATGAAATATCATTGTGTTCTGTTAACAGCAGTAAGTTGTTGAGGAGGGAGGAGAGAGAATGTTCATAACCACTGAAGTATTTTGGTATGGTATATTATTGCTTGCCTCTGTTGGTGCACATTTTATGTGTAAGTGAGTCAGGCCTGATTGATGACTACTTTTCTGCTACACAAGGGTCGGTTTGATTTTAAAAAATTAAGTTGCACACTTGCAGAGAATTTAGTAATAAAATAAAGACTTGTATTTATATAGTGGCTTATCATGTCTCTCAGAACCATTCCAGTTCAATTCATATAATGTATTATTTTGAAGTGGAGTGACTTGTTATGAAGACAAATGTAGCAGCTAATTTGTACAAGCAAAACACCATGAGCAACCATTGGTAAATGCACAGTTGATCTGGTTTTGGTGGTGGTTGAGGGAGAAATATTGGCTGGGACACTGGGAAAACTGACTGCTGTCTGTTGAATAATGCAATGAGATCTTCAGCATCCAACTGAATCGCAGTAACTAGCAGACAAAGCCATCGGTTTAGTCTCATCCAAAGTACAGCACCTCTGGTAATGGCATATTTCCTCACTGGTGCACTGGACTGTCAGCTTAATTTCATGTGCTCAAGTCCATAGCAGGACCTAAACCCATGACCTTCCAATGCAGTGTGCCTCGAACTGAACTTCGTTGACCTGCAATTACATAGCAACAAGATAATTTACATTTGAATGCCAAGCTGTAGCTAAATAGTGTGCCATTATTGCAAGACGTTACATGACGCTGAGAAATGTTGGCCCTGGACTTTTGAAATTCAGAGAAAATGTACATTGAAAGAAAATTGCTGTTTGAAATACTTTGGGAGTTGAGTGGGTGGAACTATGACAAAAACTCATTAAATAGTACTTGTGTGTTCTTAAAAATTATTCAGAAGTGATTAAAGTAAACAATTGTTTTAGTTCTTTATGAAAGTGAGCAATATTTCAAAGCTTAAAATGATAGTTCACACAAGTGAAAAACAAGGTAACACACAAGTGCAGTATAATTTCTTTAGAGCTTGGCATAAACAGCATGGCAGGCTCTTGAACTCACTTCTAGGGTTTATTGACCTCTGTAGAATAAACAGAAGATTTCAGTGGTGACATTGAGTTCCAGGTTTTGTTTGACTCTTGCACCAGAACATCGTAACTCACTTGATTCTCTGGTACTTGGGAGTTGTGAGTCATTTATGGATGTGAAAAAACATTGGTAGTTTGCTTCACCGGTGAGAGATTCTTTTTTTCTTTTTCTTTCTTTCATATCCAGGACCACAATAATTTACAGTAGTCAAATTAAAGGTAACTCTTTACTCAACTGAGTTATCACTTAGCAGTTGAGTTCCAAAATGCTTTTAAAACTTGAAATGTGAATCACCCATGGAACAAATCAAATTGTGCACCATTGACATTGCATGACTTACATTTGTTTGCTTGTGTGAATCATCATAACTGATTTTCCCATTCATCACTTGTAAGATATGGGTCTCTTATGACAATCTGTTTTTCAAGACCCTACAAGTGGTCTGATGTCTCTTTCAAGGGCTTTTGCTTCCATCCAGAGTTCTCCTCGATCAGTGTTATTGAAAGAAGATCTGTCTGACACTAGAAAGCAGCATGATATTTACTCATTTATGCCATTCCTAAACAGTATTAAATACTGTGTGATGATCATGACCATTAAACAAAATACTCAATTATTCTGTCACAGGTAAGACATGACATTATCATTTGTTAAATTTGGAGCAACTAGATCTTTTGCATGCCTTGAGCAACTTAAGGGGGTGTATTGGTGGAATTTTCTTCTGTTGGTTGAAAGCTAATTCAATTAATTAATTATTGGCCCTAAAATTTTTCTGTAATGCTTGGACCAAATCATAACTTGGCCATATATGTTGATAATATGTGCTTAATTGTGAGTCAAGAATGTACCGGCTCTTATGATTTAAGTTGGTTTTTAACAGTGAAGCTGAGGTATTGTTGAAGGTTACTCAAGAGATTCATGATTGTAGCCTCAGGCAAGCTCAGTTTACAGCTGACTGCTGGAAATAAATATGCAGGAAGTCAGTTATTACCAGAGATTTAGGCTGCTTTAAAAGAAATTAAAAAGAAGAAAAACTCTTTGAAAACAGCATTTAAACCCAGTGACAGTCATTTCCTTTATACTTGTGATCTGTACAGTGCCTTGCACCGTCTGGAACAAGCACTGACATGGTGGGGCTGAAAGGCAAAACTCCACAGGGCATGGTCTCCCATGACCCCAGCATGTGGCACTGAGCCTTTAGAACAGCACTGTACTTTCTTTCTGAGAGCACTGAAGTGTACAGCCACTTTCAACTAATTAAAGATTGACTCTCCCTTAAATACCAATGAATCTGTTACACTGTTTCTTTTAAAATTTTCCAAATCCAATCATTGAATTATGGATAAAACAAAAACTGCTTCTTTACTGCTACTGTAATGAGGAGAGAAAGAAGAGAGAGACAAAGTTGTAGAATAGTTCAAAATGTAATCCTTTTTCAAGATACTACATTTTAGAAATATATATGTTACAACAAAACCATACAATGCAGTTCTAAAATTGACTTTTGCCACTTAGGACAAATGATGTGTTGGTGTTCTTTTGGATTTATATTAATTTTACAGAAAGTAACCTATTACTATGGGATTTGTTTTTTTGTTTGTGTGCATATATGTTTATATCAGTGAATATTTGCATGTTAAAAAATCAATCTAATAAAAATATCACTAAGGAGCAGTTATTTGTGGAAAAGTGGAACTTTGAGGAGCTCTTGAAGCGACAACATTCAAGGCCTCTAAGCCAAAATAGAATTCAAGTCTTAACTGCTTTCACACTCGAGGTTTCTCTGAAAGTCTTTCATCGATCTTGTCTAGTTGAGTGGAGAAAAGAAAATCTTGTCCAGGAAATGGTCGCTTCAGCCATTGCTGAAACATACTGTCTGATGAGTCAACAAAAGAACAGCATTTGATGCCTTTTTTTGATGTGGCTGTGGTATGTTATTTGGATGTTTTGGGAATACATTGATTTTATTTAAAACTCTCTTTCTCATGATGCAGTTTGAAAAACAAGAGTCAGTGGATAAAATCTGATTGAGAGTCTGTAAATTTAACTCTGAAAAACTTTCTATTCCACTGGTTTTTATTTCACACAAGTAGTAAGGGCCAGTGATCCTGTTGGGACAAAACTGTTCAAGGTTCAAAGCTATGAAGTTTAAAAGTCTTAGAAACTTCGCCTCACTATTCTTAGACATTTAGGTATTTGCATTAAATGGTGTAAGATGACCAGAGTTGAGCCGACTTGAGCAATGCCATAATTGGCGTGTGAATGGATTGCTGAATACATGGGTCATTTAATATTGTACTCTCTCAGAAGAGAAAACAATATCACACCAGTAAGGGAAACAGCCAAAATCTGCTTCAGCTGACTGGGCTCAGTCGAGCATTACCCAAAGAATTGTATTTCAAGCTGAAATGCTACAAATTAGTGACACCGTTATCTTTCTCTGATCTTTCCCCTCCCTATCTCCATGCAGTAGATTTATTACTTAATTGCCATTACTGGCTGATTGATCGGGATCTGAAGATTCTCTGATTCAGACTGCCGGTTTCATCATTAGTTTCACCGATAAAGTGATTACTCACAGGGGGTACAATGAGAACGCTGATGCATCCCCACCATTCCCCTCCACCGCCCGTAGTTGGGTGCTTCTCAACTGCTTTCGAAGCGGACAAGGACAGTGCACCTCAAATCTTCACCTATGGGGCCTTTATGACGATGATAAATGCCTGTGCGGACAAATACAAACCATGTCCCACGTTGTTGAATCATGCACACTAACTAAACTATCTGACGATCCATGCGCTTTGCAAGCTGGTGATGAAAATGCTCTAAGATGGCTGGAATTATATGTTGAGTCCACATACGCTAAATAAATAATAATTATATTAATTGACTGTGTTCAACAATAGCGCATGTTATGGGGTAAGTTTAGGCGGACTCATGTGCTTCACATATTGTGAAGTGCTGTGATGACTTTGGCGAGTGATCAGTACTCACGTCATTAAAACTCATTGACCAGCGTGGACTTTGCATGAACTGTGACTTCATCAATTTAAGGCTTGGGGACTGAATAACCAGATGTGAAAGGGAGGGGAAGGGGGACAGCATAAATGGCTGTGGAACTTTTTACTCCCACCCTCCTTTCACTTAAACAGAACCAGATGTATGTTGTCACTAAATCCTCGGTGACCTTTTGCTGCAGCCACAGTTGGGAGTCAGACACTGTGTTACAAATAAAATAGCATAGCCCTGATGCTGTCTTCCTGTATCGGTTACAAGATGAGTCACTAAATTACACAAAAGGAAAATAAGTTTCATGGTCCATGTGGAACGGGCCCAGTGATTTACATGGGAATGCTATGTAACTGCTTATTTATTCCTAATACGATGTAGTGTCCAATGTTGGCAATGTGAGTGAGCATATCGAGCAAACAATGAGAAAGAAGCATGTAAATTAAATAATCGCTTTCAAATATTTACATTTTAGAGCTAAGCTTGTATTTGGACATGGAGATTTTCAGGGTTAGTTTTAAACCAGAAAGACTTTTTTTTCAACTTTTGAATCCTGATTAAAAAATGCAGTGATAGCATGGCAGAATTATTCTCCAAATCGAGTTTGTTACTTTTGCAGCTATATAACCTTCAGTGATTTTTTTTTCATTTTGCATCTTTCCCTGGATAATTATTCTTATTTCACAAAAATAGTATGATCTTGCAGTAAAGACAAAACAGAAAAATGTACGAGTTCAGCTTCTCTGGGTAATTAAACATGAGGACTAAGCACATATTTGAATTTCCTATAGCTTAATGACCAAACCCTTTTATTAGGGATAAGAAGATAAAAGGTGCAGATGTGAAAATCAAATAAAAACAAAGCACTAAAAAGGTATTGCAGGTTAATAAATGTCTGAAAAAAGCAGGAACGATTTGGTGTGATCTAATTCTGATAGGTTACAGTTGAAACTTTAACCTTTTTCATCTTCAGATGTTGATTGACTTTCTGTGCATTTTCAGTGTTTTCTTATTAGATTTTTTACCAGCTTTCATCTTTATAGTGAATAAAGGAACAAAACTTTCATCCTAGCTGTGTGATTCATTGCACTCTATCATGGACCTCAACTAATGGATTAGTGTTAACGCATGTTATTCTTTTTAAGATGAGCAGTGATCTCTGCTGAAAAGTGAAAGATCACATAACCTGTAATTAAGCACTCTCTCCACCTGAAATAATCTTTGTACGAAGAGTAAAAAAAATCCAATTGCTATATGATGTGTACTGAGTCATACAAACCAGGAAGATCCCACATTTGATCATTGGTCTCTGCTCAATTAGATGATCTCAATCAGGTAGCAGTGTGTATTAAAACTGACCTTGGTTCCTGAACAAGATATTGAAGGGCTGCCAGCAACTATAGAACCAATCTAAGGAGAGATGGCATTTTTTTTTAAATTCTATTATTTTAACTTTAGGCAGGGGCACAGAATGTATTCTGAGTGGGGGATTTCACTGTCCATCACTAAGAGTGGCTCAGTTGTACCACCTCTGACTGAGTTGGCCAAGTCCTGCCTGACGAGGCATGCATCAGATCACAAGGAAATAACCTACATGACCTCGTTCTCACCAACCTACCTGTTGCAAACACATTTGTGCATAATAGCGTTAGTAGAAGTGACCTTTGCACAGTTCTTGTGAAGACAAAGTCTCATCATCACGATGAGAACACCATCCATCGTGTTGTGTGGCACTACCACCATGCTAAGTTGGACAGACTAAGAACACATCCAGCAGCCCAAAACTGGACATCATGAGGCTGTAGGTCATATCACCACAATCTGTAACCTTATAGCTCAACACATCATTCACTCCTCCATCACCATGGCTCAATGTGGAGTGTAAAATTATGTGCCAAGAGCAGCATCAGGCATACGTTAGAATAAAGCACTAACCTAGGAGACCTACAACGCAGGGCTACTTGCACGATAAACACCAAAAGTAGAAGGCTATACACAGAACTAAACAGTCCCACAGTCAATGGAGTATAGCAAAGCTCTGTAGCCCTGCGACATCCAGTCAAGAATGGTGTTGGACAATCAGGCAACTAATGAGAGGAGAAGGCTCCATGAACGTCCCTATTCTAAGCCATGGTGGGTGCTAGAGTCAAGGCTGAAGTGTTTTCAAGCATCTTCAGCCAAAAGTAACAAATGGACGATCCCCCTCAGCCTCCTAAGATCCTCCTCATCATAGATGCCAATGTCTAGCTAATTCAGTTCGCTTTAAGTGATATTAAGAAGCAGCTGAGTGTACTGAACACAGCAAAGGCAATGGGCACTGACAGCAAGGTAACACTGAAGTCCTGTGCACCATAACTAGCCACCCATTCCCCAGACAAGCTATTCCAGTGCAAATATGATACTGGCATCTACCCAATAATGTGAAAATTTCCCAGGTATGTCCTATCCACAAAAAAGCAGGACAAATCAAACCCAACCAATTACTGCTCTAGTTGCCTCCTCCCTCCTCATGAGCATAGTGATGGGAGGAGTTATTAATCGTGCTATCAAGTGACACCTACTCACAAAAACTTTCGCGCTGATGATTAGTTTGGGTTCCGCAAGAGCCACTCAGCCTTGATTGAGACATTGACACGAGCTGAATGCCAGTGGAGAGGTGAGACTAACTGCAGAATCTGACCAAATAACTAAAATCCTCCCATAACTGGAGTCAGACCTGACACACAGATAGAGGGTCATGGTTGTTGAAGGCCAATCATCATAGCCTCAGGACATCGCTGCAGGAATTCTTCATAGCAGTGTCCTCGGCCACTCGTCTTCAGTTGCTTCACCAATGACCTTCCCTCCATCATAAGATCAGGGGTGAGGTTGTTTGCTGGCAATTCCACAGTGTTTGCTACATTCACAACTCCTCTGATAACAAAGCAGCCTACAACAACACCTGGAGAACACCCAGGTCTGGGCTGATAAGTGCCAGGCAGTGTCCATTTCTATACAAGAAAAGGCCTCGCCATTTCCCCTTGATCATCAGCGAGTCCACCGCCATCAACATTCTAGAGATCACCACTGATTAGAAGCTTAACTGGATTATCCATATCTACAATGTGGCTACAAGAACAGCACAGAGGGTGGGTACTCTGCAAAGAATGACTCAGTCCTGACTCCTCACATCCTCTCCACCATCTACAAGGTTCAAGTCAGAAGTGTAATGGAATACTTAACACTCACCTCGATGGGTGCAGCTGAAACAATACTCAAGAAGATCAACACCATCCAGGACAAAGCATTCCATTTCATCAGATTACCATCATTGGACGCCATATCCATTCCCCCCACCATTGGTAATTTGTACTATCAACAGGATACATTACAGCAACTCGTGGCAGCATGATCGTGGGAACCATCTTCTCCAAGTTTCCCTCCAATTCACATACCAACATGGACATATATCGCCATTCCTTCTTCATCACTGGGTCAAAATCCTGGAATTCCCTACCTGACACCACAGCACAATGACTGTAGCGATTCAAGGAGAACGTCCACTACCACCTTCTCAGGGTAACTAGCGATGGTTAATAAATGTAGCCTTGCCAACATTGCCCACATCCTGAGAACAAATTTTTTAGAAAGATGTTAGTGTAAGCAGTATAAATCAACGGTCAGAACTATATTCTACAAGTGAGGAAGTCTTTAATTGCTCACTCAGGATTTATGAGGCCTTCTCCAATCACAGAATAAAGTTCTTTGTTCTGCAGGTCCTTGTGGACACATGGCTGGCTATATAGGTTTCAGCTTTGGTTCCATCACATGAATGATTTCCTGAGTGATAGACTGTGCTTAGTGAGTCGGTATTTAAACTGAAAGCAGGTGCTAATCTACATGATGATGAGCTGTGGCCATTTATCATCATCTTTTATTCATAACATTTTTGGTGAACATTTTGCTCTTGGAAACAATGGTCTGACCCATCCAGTCACTCAAACTATTTGTACTTAAAATGTCTTTGCTCACTAATATGTAGTACAAGCAAAATACAGTGCAGCCCACCTCAGCAGCTCTGCCTTTTCCTAGGAGTAAGCAAGTCAAAGAACATTAGCAGACACTGCTTGAGTTTATTTAAAACAAAACAAATAAGACTTGCATTTATGTAGCACCTTATCACATTATTCAGAAGGTCTCAAAGCGAAATACAATGAATTGAATACAGTGTAACAGTGCAAGTACTTTTGTTCTTATTGATCCACCAAACAGCATGCGATGAATGGCTAGTCATTCTGTTTTTGGTGGTATTTGGTGGCCAGCTATTTAAAAACTGTACCTCAATAACTGACACTGCTCTGAAGCCAGTTTGTCTGAACAAGCTAAAGAAAAATATTTGTTTTGTCCAGTTTACTTGGTTGCCTGAACAAATTGCATCCACTGTAAAATGAAGTGCATTGTGATTGGCACAATTCAATTGCCTGGACTATATCCATCCAGTGCTATTGGATGAATTATTTTCTGGTATTCCATTGCTCCCCACCAGTTATTGAATTGCAGGATAATGTTATTCTTTCACCTTTGTTGTTTCACATACAAAAGAAAGAACTTGTATTTACTAATTACAGATGACCTGACAGAAGTCTTTAAGATTATGAAAGGGTTTGATAGGGTCGACGTAGAGAAGATGTTTCTACTTGCGGGGGAGACCAGAACTAGGGGCTATAAATATAAGATAGTCACTAATAAATCCAATAGGGAATTCAGGAGAAACTTCTTTACCCAGAGAGTGGTTAGAATGTGCAACTTCCTACCACAAGAAGTAATTGAGGCGAGTAGCATAGAGGGTTTAAGGGGAAACTAGATAAACACATGAGGGAGAAAGGTATAGAAGGATATGCTGATATGTTTAGATGAAGTAGGGACTGCGGAGGCTCGTGTGGAGCATAAACACCAGCATGGACTTGTTGAGCTGAATGGCTTGTTTCTGTGTTGTACATTCTATGTAATTCCCTCTCACAGCCCCTCTCCCCCATCCCCCAACCCCCCACCCCGAATGATCATGCAAGCATTGTCGTAAACCGTTTCACTGAGAATGTAACCATTGAGAGTAAAAACACCTAACAAGTCTCCATTGTAGCAACAAGCACTTAAAGTTACAAAAATAACCGCTAGGCAAATTAAAATGAGAATTTTTTAAAAATTTGTTCGTAAGATGTGGGCGTCGCTGGCAAGGCCAGCATTTATTGCCCATCTCTAATTGCCCTTGAGAAGGTGGTGGTGAGCTGCCGCCTTGAACCACTGCAGTCCGTGCGGTGAAGGTTCTCCCACAGTGCTGTTAAGTAAGGAGTTCCAGGTTTTTGACCCAGCGACAATGAAGGAACGGCGATATATTTCCAAATTGGGATGGTGTGAGACTAGGAGAGGAGCGTGTCGGTGGTGTTGTTCCCATGTGCCTGCTGCCCTTGTCCTTCTAGGTGGTAGAGGTCGTGGGTTTGGGAGGTGCTGTCAAAGAAGCCTTGACGAGTTGCTGCAGTGCATCCTGTAGAAGGTACACACTGCAGCCACGGTGCACTGGTGGTGAAGGGAGTGAATGTTTAGGGAGGTGGATGGGGTGCCAATCAAGCGGGCTGCTTTGTCCTGGATGGTGTTGAGCTTCTTGAGTGTTGTTGGAGCTGCACTCTTCCAGGCAAGTGGAGAGTATTCCATCATACTCCTGACTTGTGCCTTGTAGATGGTGGAAAGGCTTTGGGGAGTCAGGAGGTGAGTCACTTGCCGCAAAATACCCAGCCTCTGATCAGCTCTTGTAGCCACAGTATTTATGTGGCTGATCCAGTTAAGTTTCTGGTCAATAGTGACCCCCAGGATGTTGATGGTGGGGGATTCGGCTATGGTAATGCTGTTGAATGTCATGGGGAGGTGGTTAGACTCTCTCTTGTTGGAGATGGTCATTGCCTGGCACTTGTCTGGCGCGAATGTTACTTGCCACTTATCAGCCCAAGCCTGGATGTTGTCCAGGTCTTGCTGCATGCAGGCACAGACTGCTTCGTTATCTGAGGGGTTGCGAATGGAATTGAACACTGTGCAGTCATCAGCGAACATCCCCATTTCTGATCTTATGATGGAGTGAAGGTCATTGATGAAGCAACTGAAGATGTTTGGGCCTAGGACACTGCCCTGAGGAACTCCTGCAGCAATGTCCTGGAGCTGAGTTGCATGGCCTCCAAAAACCACTACCATCTTCCTTTGTGCTAGGTATGACTCCAGCCACTGGAGAGTTTTCCCCCTGATTCCCATTGACTTCAATTTTACTAGGGCTCCTTGGTGCCACACTCGGTCAAATGCTGCCTTGATGTCAAGGGCAGTCGCTCTCACCGCACCTCTGGAATTCAGCTCTTTTGTCCATGTTTGGACCAAGGCTGTAATGAGGCCTAGAGCCGAACCCAAACTGAGCATCGGTGAGCAGGTTATTGATGAGTAAGTGCCACTGCTAGCACTGTCGACGACACCTTCCATCACTTTGCTAATGATTGAGTGTAGACTGATGGGGTGGTAATTAGCCGGATTGGATTTGTCCTGCTTTTTGTGGATAGGACATACCTGGGCAATTTTTCCACATTGTTGGGTAGATGCCAGTGTTGTAGCTGTACTGGAACAGTTTGGCTAGAGGCGAGGCTAATTCTGGAGCACAAGACTTCAGAACTACAGCCAGGATGTTGTCGGGGCCCATAGCCTTTGCTGTATCCAGTGCACTCAGCCGTTTCTTGATATCACATGGAATGAATCGAATTGGCTGAAGACTGGCTTCTGTGATGGTGGTGATATCGGGAGGAGGCCGAGATGGATCATCCACTCAGCACTTCTGACTGAAGATGGTTGCAAACGCTTCAGCCTTGTCTTTTGCACTCACGTGCTGGACTCCGCCATCATTGAGGATGGGAATGTTCATTGAGCTGCCTTCTCCCGTTAGTTGTTTAATTGTCGTCCACGATTCACGACTGGGTGTGGCAGGACTGCAGAGCTTTGATCTGATCCGTTGGTTGTGGAATCACTTAGCTCTGTCTATAGCATGTTGCTTCCGCCAGATTGGCACCTCATTTTTAGGTACGCCTGGTGCTGCTCCTGGCATGCTCTTCTACACTCCTCATTGAACCAGGATTGATCCCCTGGCTTGTTGGTAATGGTGGAGTGAGGAATATGCCGGGCCATGAGGTTACAGATTGTGGTGGAATACAATTCTGCTGCTGATGGCCCGCAGTACCCCATGGATGCCCAGTTTTCAGCTGCTAGATCTGTTCTGAATCTATCCCATTTAGCATGGTGGTAGTGCCACACAACACTTTGGATGGTGTCCTCAATGTGAAGACGAGTCTTCGTCTTCACTTTATTATGTTTGTGCTACAAGGGACAGAGGAGAGAGAGAAGAATTTATGTGTTCTAAACACCCACTTATACATGAACTCATGAAAGAGGATGCAATGAGCCCTCTGTTTTCCCAACTTTGAATGTTCCAGAATACATTATTTTGTGTTTCAGTGTTTCAGAAACATGAAAGCTAATTGATCGCCGGACTGCTTGTGTCAGTTTACAGAGGTTTTCTGTCTTGCGGTTGTTGAAATAATCTTCGCTTTGTGTGTGGTGTAGGTGACCTAGACAGTCCAGAACAAAAATACACACACAGGTGAGAGAATAATATGATGTTTTTTCCAGCAAGAGTAAGCAAAGGGAACTGTTAAATGCTGGGATTGTTCTCCTTAGAGCAGAGAAGGTTAAGGGGAGATTTAACAGAGGTGTTCAAAATTATGATGGGTTTTGGTAGAGTAAATAGGAGAAACTGTTTCCACTGGCAGGATGGTCGATAACCAGAGGACACAGATTTAAAATAATTGGCAAAAGAATCAGAGGGGAGATGAGAAGAATTTTTTTTTACGCTGCATATTGTTATGATCTGGAATGCACTGCCTAAAAGGATGGTGGAAACAGATTTAATATTATCTTTCAAAAGGGAATTGGATATATACTTGAAAAGGAAAAATTTGCAGGGCTATGGGGAAAGAGCAGGGGAGTGAGACTAATCGGATAGCTCTTTCAAAGAGCTGACACAATCATGATGGGCCGAATGGCGGCCTCCTGTGCTGTATGATTCTCTGATTCTAAATGTCAAGTGCACCATGTTTCAAGAAATTACAAGCTGTTGCTGCCACTATCGTGATAATCTCTAGGTTATTGTGTGAGCAATAACTTAGATAAAGGATGCAATGTAGGATATTTTAATAAACTCGCAACTAATTGTTTTGTTCAACAAAAAGTATATGTAAAGATTTAGATCTAATTGTCTATATTTTAACCCGATTTTTACCACAACGCTCCACACAAGAACATAACAAAAGACAAGGATGAGAAAAGGCCATTCAACCCAAGTCCATCCCTATAGTACCCTAGCACTTCCATCTTAGCATCCAATACTGTGAATTTCTACTCACATCTAGACTGTCAAAGGGAAGTGCTGATTGTAGACTTGATGTTTCCCGTAGGAAAGGGGGAATTATAAAGTAGGTCAGCCAAATGGCACTCATACATGTGGAAGATGACAGTGACACAAGCTGTGGCATGGGAATGGGTGCCTGCCAACGCCCTTTACAAAGGAGTGGAGCAGAGGGAATCTAAAGTAGAATTCTATTCTGTTCGTAGAAAATGGCTTTCCAAAATAAATCTAATACTTTGTCACTTCTGTATCCAGTGTTATCTTTATTGTGTGTGCTTATCTTCTACAGACTCGCTTTCAGTGTCCAGCAATGATGCAAGTCCTCCTGCCTCAGTGACCTCACTTCATGCTGTGAATACAACGCAAAGCTCACCAGGCCCAAAGCGTCCTGGTAACACTCTAAGGAAGTGGCTCACCAGCCCTGTAAGGCGACTCAGCAGTGGAAAAGCAGATGGCCATGTGAAGAAACTGGCTCACAAACATAAAAAGAGCAGGGATGTCCGGAAAAGTGCCGATACTGGGGCTCATAAAGACTCTGATGAGAGTGCTGCTACACCCCAGGAAGAAATTGTGGATGAGGTGAGTAACAGAGAGCCTGAAAATCTGGTTGAAACTTTGCCCAATTTAAGCAGGCTAAAAGCAGACATTATTTAAATACCCCGAAGCCCAAAAAGGAATTAAACTCTTCTTTCTAAAACTAAAAAAAAAAATTTCATTCAGGTTTCACCTAGTCAGAAGTTAAACAGAAACATCATAAAATTAATTGCATCGTTTTACTCTATCTAGATATATCATATTCCAGAGTTCTATCTCTCTTCCAGCTTATTTGTATAAATCACTGAGTGTTAATGTTTACTTTTTTTGTTGAAGAATTGGTAAAGTATATGAAAGACTTTGAAAATTCCAAGAGATTTTGTGATGTTACTTTTGTGCACTGATAACGATTCTCTGATGCTTTAACAGAAACATGCCACTCTGTTGAATAACTTTCAAAATAGTAGAAAATTACATTAAAGAAAAGGAGATTTTTTTTTAGTTGAGAAACCAAAATGAAAGGCCAAGGTCCACAGTTCAGGATAGCACCAAAATTGAAAGGATTAGATTAGGTAAATTGTGAAGCAGTAATTAGGTGATGCCAAACTTGAAATTTAAAAGCATAAGGATTGTAGAAAGAAGGAAAGACTGGTGACATAAGAAGTTCTACAGTTCTAGAATCCTAGGAAAGAATGAGTTGAAATAGGAGGCTCTATGATGAGCCACAATTTAAACGTTGTGGGATGCAGAGAAGAGGAAGAGTGCATAGGATGGCATCTTTGCAGCTTTGAAAGACCAAAACAGGAAAGTTCAGAGGACCACTAATTATAATAGTATTGATAAAATACATAAAGAATAACAGATATTACCTATCAGACAACAATCATTTTCTTGTATCCTATCTAGGATGCTAAAAGAGCCTCCCAGATATAGGAGCAGTATTCATGTCTTGGGCAGACTTGGAATTCATAGACAATTATGTGTTGTTAAGGGAAAAATGAGTGTTTGGAATGAAAAGGAAACCAAGCCTCGTTTGGGGATAACTAACAATGGAAGAGATGTGGGTGTTCCATGTGAGGTCAGAGGAGAAAGACCAAGAGTGTCAATAGATAAAGAAGCACTAACAGTAGAGCCATGAAAGATAAGAGGCGATAGCTGTTGGTCAGCTGTTGAGCCATGAAAAAGCCAAGCGTTTAAAGGATTGAAAGAAACTAGGCTTTTATTGCCCTATCGACGAACTTGGATGAGGTCACCGTATAGTGATTCAACCATTCTCCTGCGAGAAGAACTAGAGTTTGTGATCACTGAGTTTGTGCAACCTGAAGGAAGTTGATGAATGTAGAGTGGAATCATCAGCAGAAGAATGAATTATTTTGAATGATGAATGAAGGAGGTTGCTAAAAGGACAGAGCACTGGGAGACCCCCGAGCTAATGGGAAAAAAAGTTGAAGGATGAGCCACAACCTAAAGTTTTGAGAGGAAACCAAATGGTCGTGAACATAGGTTTGATGGAATGCTTAAGATTACTTGTTTGGACGTGCATGGTGCCAGACCCTGTCAAAAGATTTGGTGATGTCCAATGACCAAAAATATTCAAGAACAGAGTTCCAGAAAGGTATATCAAGGTGATGGTTAATTTGAGAGTTAACAACAAATTCCATAACTTTATAAAGCATTGATATAAGGGCAATAGAGCAGTAGTTGTAAGTATTAGAGGGGTCACCTTTCTTAGGGATAGAGTGAACCCTGGCAGATTTCCAAGAAGCAGGAAAGGTAGACTAGCAATAAGAAACAGCATAGGGCTGGCATTAGCTTGGGAGGCAAAATCTCAAGGACAATATGAGGTACGCCATTATAAGCACAGGTCTTATAGGAGTCCAAAGTGCAGAGGTGATAAGGCTGTTGAGGGAGCATGGGATCCTTGGCTTTGTAGATGGAGGCATGAAGTGGGGAGGTTGTGCAAGACCTTTATAGAGCATTGATGGGCCTCAGCTGGAGTATTGTGTCCAATTCTGGGTACCACATTTTAAGAAGGATGTCAAGGCCTTGGAGAGGATGCAGAGGAGATTTACTAGAATGGCAGCAGGGATGAGGGATTTCAGCTACATGGAGAAACTAGAAAAGCTGAGATTGTTCTCCTTAGAGCAAAGAAGGTTATGAGGGGATTTAATAGAGGCATTCAAAATCATGAAGGGTTTTGATAAAGTAATTAAGGAGAAACTGTTTCCACTGGCAGAAAGGTCGGTAACCAGAGGACACAGATTTAAGGTAATTGACAAAAGAGTCAGAGATGAGATGAGGAGAATTTTTTTTACATAGCTAGTTATTATGATCTGGAATGCACTGCCCAAAAGGGTGGTGGAAGCAGAATCAGTAGTAGCTTTCAAAAGGGAATTGGATAAATACTTGAAGGGGGGGAAAGAGCAGGAGAATGGGACTAATTAGATCACTCTTTCAAAGAGTCGGCACAGGCACGATGGGCCAAATGGCCTCCTGTTCTGTTCTAGGATTATAGGATCGAACAAACCTGATGGTCATTTTTAAACTGAGGGAATGTGTTTACCAATATCATCAAAATTAGAAACAATTTTACAACACCAAGTTATAGTCCAGCTGGACTATAACTTGGTGTTGTAAAATTGTTTACAATTGTCAACCCCAGTCCATCACCGGCATCTCCACATCATCAAAATTAGAGTTGAAGAAGAAAAATTAGTCAAAATGATCTGTATTCATTTCAGAATATAAAAAGTTAGGCCAGAAATTATCAATTTTAAAATACATCAGTATTCAGCAATGGGAGAGATGTCATGTCATTGCAATTTTTAGTGCGATCTGGTCTAATAAAATTGACAAAAAATTCCAATGGAATTCAAAAATGCCTGCACCTGCAGAACAGAGCTCCACACTATTTAAGCACATGTAGTTTGAATGTCTTTTTGCAGAACTGCTTTCATTATGTAGCACTTAGCAACTAGGTTTGCATTGGTGACCCAGGATTTTATTGGTACTGATTTTTTTTTCCACAGAGGGGGCGGAATGAAGGGCTCAGCAGTGGTACACTATCGAAATCCTCTTCTTCAGGAATGCAGAGCTGTGGGGAAGAGGAAGGTGAAGAGGGGGCAGATGCAGTGCCTCTTCCCCCTCCAATGGCAATTCAGCAACACAGTCTCCTTCAGCCTGACTCCCAGGATGACAAGGTAAGGTATCACCATCACATCCTACGTATTTAATGAACAAAAGGCTAATTGTAACATTTCTGAGGTAAACCAGTCGGGCGTCTTTTCAAAAATCAAACTTTCGAATTCAACTATTTAATTTTAAAGATATTCTTCTTTATTTTTAATTCCCCATAAAATTTAAAGTAAATCAAATCCATAAGTAAAACAAATAGAAAAATCACTTTGAATTTATTTTTTTCAACCATGTAGACAAATAAAGGAAATCTGACTACATCAGAATAAATTTCCCTTCAGTAACATAATTATCCAATTTCTGACCATACAATGCATACAAAAATAGTGAATATTAGGTGTTAAGACTAATGTTATACAATGAAAGAGGAAATTATTTTCATTGTATTTAAAACTAAAGTTTAAATCAGTTTTGACTTCCAGTGCTAGACATTTCCTAACTAATTATCCTACAGTCTACCTAGAACTTCACAGAAATTTGTAGTTACTGAAGAATATTTAATATATAGTGGCGTATCATGTGAAGTCTGTTCATTATGTGAAAAGATAACTTATATGCTATAACTAATTGCTTTGTTTTCTCTTTTTTTTAAATGTACTCTTATCACAGCATTATGTTGATTTATGTTCTGTCTCTGTATTTTCTCAGTTTCCTTATCTTTCTATTTAAATCATTATGCTTCCCCAGTCTTGGCCCTTCTGTTCTTAAATTGCTTTTGTTGTTTCTATACCGTATTGGCCGAAATTTGTGTGAAGCTTGCTTTGTTGCAAGGTTCAACTTAATCATATCAATCTTTTTTTTTCAAAAAAAAAGAATTAATGTTGGAAGTTGTTTGTTGTGCTTAATGAACCTCCTGTGTCGCAAATACCTTTCCTTTTCTATTAAAAGTCATTATGTGGAAATCCAGTCTGTTGTGCACTTAATGGTACATGAAGCACATAAAAGCCATGTACTTATACTTTACTCTGATTGGCTAAGTGTCCCTACCCAGAAATCCTTACTGTTGGTTCCCACAATATTCTACCAGCTACATGCAATTCCATACAACTAGACATAAGTTGACGTCAGATTGCTTTTGAGGCCAGAGATCTCCTAAATTCCTGCAGTCCTGGTCTGGAAACAAATCCATACATCCGAATGTACTTTGAGGATGCCTCAGAAATGGTGAGCCTTGTCCCCTTTAAAAAAAAGTAAAACAACAATTGTTTAATAGAAATGCCTGGATACCCTTCATAAACGATTAAATACAGTATTTTTGTAATGGTCTTTTTATTTATTTTTTAGCTCCTATCAATGCAGGAGTTCCCAAAAGTCACCTTCTTCTGTCAGTGAACATTCTCTATATCTTCTTTCTCAGACCTCCTCTCGTCTATCAGTGCGCCCCACAAGCTCAGAGACCCCCAGCGCAGCAGAGCTTGTTAGTGCTATTGAAGAACTTGTGAAAAGTAAAATGGTAAGAGATACTACCCATTTACTACCACAGATAAAATTCAAGCAAACTCTTCCAAATGTTCTTTACTGCTCAATATTGCAGTCCTACAGTGTATATGCCACTCCTTGATGTAAACAGGTCCCGAAAAGTTGAGAACCAGCAAAATGTGGCTTAAATTTTGCTTTTTTACATTTATATTTTTTAAAGTTTTTTTTGTGCTCCTCACAGTGCAATTGTCCATGCTGGGAAATGGAACATTTTTCAATGTTTAGCATCCATGGTAGCATTAAACCCTCTGTCTGATTCAGCACAGACAGATGCAAGTAAATCTCTCACTATTCTGCCTCAATAAACATGCAATAACCCCAACATCAGAAGAGCAACCCCAATTGTATCATCATCAATTTTGGTATTTCCCATGTTAGTTATCCTTATGGCTTATTAGAGTGTGATTCCCAATTTGCACCAATTTCTGCCATATTACAAGTACTGTGGACCTTTGCCCACACGATATGACAGAGATGACTTTCATCTTATTGGTCAGGATTGGATTCAAACTCAGGTCTTAGACGTGAAAGGGCAGCCAGTGTGATATCCCCCACTCCATTCAGTACCCAATGTCGCTGGGTCAAAATGCTGGAATTCCCTACCTAACAGAATTGTGGGAGTACCTTTACCACATAGACTGCAGCGGTTTAAGAAGAAAGCCCACCACCACATTCTCAAGGGCAGTTAGAGATGGACAATAAATGTCGACCTTGCTAGCGATACCCACATCCCGAAGAATGATATTTTTAAAATGTACCTGATAAATATGGTGTCATCAATCCAAGGGACTTTTGGGATTAAGCTTTTTAAGTTTTTTCTTTAATTATATTTCCTTATGTTATAGCTATTAAAAATACTCAATACTTTTCCCCCTCTACCCACCCAAAACAAACATGCAGGCACTGGAGGATCGTCCAACGTCCCTCTCTGTTGATCAGGCAGACAGCAGCAGTCCATCTTTCAACCCATCTGATAACTCTCTGCTATGTACTTCCTCCTCCTCTCCCATTGATGAAATGGAAGAAAGGAAATCTAGTTCCTTAAAGAGGCGCCAGTAAGTCACCTATGGATTAACGACAAAGCATTTTTTCATTGATTCTTGAATTGGGAAATTAGTTTCAGACCATAATCTAAATCAGAGAGGATTTGGCAATTTTTTGTGTGTTTATTTGTAGATTGAACCATTAAAGTAGTTACTAGACAAGCTATGATTAGTAATATGGACTACACTTGGAATTATTGCAGTGAGCATTTATGGTAAAACAGAATTATTCCTTAATTGTTTTTAATTTATTTTAGTTTTATAGCCTCTCTATTTAGTGTCATTAGTTGGGTTTAAAAGTATTTACATACCATCTACATATTATAACTTCATAAAATATAATCTCATTAAACTAAATTTAGATGCTTCTGGCTAACACATGATCTATTTATATGAGATAGATTGATATATTTGTTGTGAGATAGCAGCTTTACATTTTTCTTAACAAATATAGCTTATTGTTTATGCTCACATCTCATAATCTTGTGTCTTTTCTTCTAGCTATGTCTTGCAGGAGTTGGTCGAAACTGAGCGCGATTATGTACGGGACCTGGGATGCGTGGTAGAGGTGTGTTTCTGTATGATTTGTAAGAAATTACTAGTTTTATGTCTTTATTCTGTGCTTTATAACTAAAGAATCATGATGTCCATATTTGGAAAGCAACAGATGCTGTCATTATATAACATATTTTGCATGAGCTCTGTGGTGAGGTTTTTAACTATCCAGGTGGCAAACATGTAGCATAACACTACTGATGCATTCCAACTTGATCTTAAATGTATCAGTTTAAATGATACAACCTCCCAGAGGCTTTGCTTTGCACCAGCTGTAGTATAGCTGCATCTGGTGCAAGCATGCTTCTTATCTATTTCATTTTCGTTGTAAATTTTGACCACTTGCTTCTGGTAATAAACAGCAGACAGGACCATCTGCTCTTTTCAATCACAGAAAATATATTGCAGCTTGCCCTCATCCCAGTTATGGGCAGTAGGTTTGTGTGCTTCATCCCTACACCACTGCATGAAAAGTGCCAAAAATATATTGTCACCATCAGTGTAACAACAGCAATAGTAAATCACCAATTAATTTTATTGCTTGTACACAAATTCAATCATGAATGTCACTATTGTTTTCCATGACAACTAAATGTACAAGCTTACACCTTCTCAAGGCAGAAGTTTAATAGAACAAAGAGTCTTTATTCAGGCAATTGTTTTTCTTTTCAGGGCTACATAACAGTTATGAAGGAAGACGGTGTCCCTGATGACATGAAGGGAAAAGATAAGATTGTGTTTGGTAACATACATCAGATCTACGACTGGCACAGAGAGTATGTAAACTTATTTATTTTCATTTCTTTGTGCTTATCAAAGTGAGGGATGAAAATGTTGGGGGAAAAAATATTTTCTATTAACTTTGCACCAAGAATTTGTGTCAAACACTTCTAGGTCAGATCATGGTTCAAACCAGCCAGTGAAAGATTTCTCTTTGTTAATCTTGCAGGACACCCCTATTCAAATCTAATATTAGCAGTCGCTAATATACCAAGATATCAGATTTTGTTGTTCACCAATACTTAAAACTTCTAGTGATTCTTCTCTCAGTGAAGAAAAGTCTGTTTTGCAGCCAAGTCAAGGCACATTGGAAAGCTTTGGAAAGTTTTCACCACTTCGTAAGTGGCTTGACATCCTGCTTTCCAAAGCATGAAAAGATCCTTTTGTGCCAAAGGAGACATTATGCCAAAAATTAGACAAGAAGGACAGTCAGGATCCAGAAAGGAAGTAAACCTGGCTGCCATCTCCTTCAGTATCACTGCTAACCCAAGTATTGGCAAACCTGCTGTTGGAGGACTTCATCACCGGGTTATTCTGCGGCGAGTGACTCACCTCCTGACTCCCCAAAGCCTTTCCACCATCTACAAGGCACAAGTTAGGAGTGTGATGGAATACTCTCCACTTGCCTGGATAAGTGCAGCTCCACCAACACTCAAGAAGCTCGACATCATCCAGGACAAAGCAGCCCGCTTGATTGGCACCCCATCCACCACCTTAAACATTCACTCCCTCCATCACTGGTGCACCGTGGCTGCAGTGTGTTCCATCTACAGGATGCACTGCAGCAACTCGCCAAGGATTCTTCAACAGCACCTCCCAAACCCGTGACCTCTACCACCTAGAAGGACAAGGGCAGCAGGCGCATGGGAATGCCACCACCTGCACGTTCCCCTCCAAGTCACACACCATCCTGACTTGGAAATATATTGCCGTTCCTTCATCGTTGCTGGGTCAAAATCCTGGAACTCCCTACCTAACAGCACTGTGGAAGTACCCTTACCATACGGACTACAGCGGTTCAAGAAGGCGGCTCACCAGCACCTTCTCGGGAATTAGGGATAGGTAATAAATGCTGATCTTGCCAGCGAAGCCCACAGCCCATGAATTAATTTTTTTTAAAGTCCATCTACTGACAAGTGGGACCTAATTTTACAAGATGACAATGCGCCCCTCAATATCATGACAACTGATGTCAGCAAAACATCACAACCCATTCCACTCAATCATATCACTTGGCACTGAGTGTCACAGTGGATGTCCTTAACAAGGACAAGGTTCACCCATAAATAATAACTTTCCACCATGAGACTTAAATCTTCAAGAGGTAAGGTTGCCCATTAATAGATCTTATGGAAATTAAGTCTATATCTCAGAAGGGGGCCATTCGGCCTATCATGCCTTTGCCAACTCTTTGCTGGAGCAATCCAAAACTAATCTCACAGTCCCGCTCTCTCCCTATGGCCCTGCATCTTCCTCTGCTTCAAATACTTATCCCCTTTCCCCTGGTCTCTGCCTCAATTCCCCATGGTGAAGCATTCCTTGCTCCAACAATTCTCTGTGTGAAGAAATTTCTTGTAACTCTCTTCGTGACAATTTTAAATTGATGACCTCTTATTGTTGACTCCACAATCAAAGGAAATAGTTCTTCCTCAATCACCCTATCAAAACCCTTCTTTAAGAACAAGAGATTTCCGGGAGATAGTTGCAGGAGTCAAGACAGATCCATATTCTCCTGGAATGTCCATATTCTCCTGAAATGTACATCCTCTCCACCTTATTTCTTACCCAGACCTGAGCAGAAGAGACACCAATCATCTTCGTTCCTTGCTGGCTGAGGAAAACTTGATTCTTGGACTTTCTCATCTGAGAACTGGTCAGCCTTCTGTTGTCTTACAGATAGGATCCATTGTCATGGATAGAAGCTCAATTTACATGTTGGAGAAACTTGATCTCCACAGAAAAATAAAATTATTTGACAACAGGGTTACATTTCAAATACAAATGATTAATATTAAGCTTTGGAAATATTAAATTATGGTTGTTGAGTGCAGCATTATTGGAGCAGCTTCCACCTGTTCACTTAAAAAAGCAAGCAAACATTTCCCACCTGCATCGACTGGCACAATAGTGTTTTAGCAAGATATATCTTGTGTAATTGATTTCTTTTTTCTTTTGTTTTTTGATTCTTAGCTTCTTTCTTGGTGAGCTGGAGAAGTGCCTTGAGGATCCTGATAAGTTAGCCTCCCTCTTTGTCAAACATGTAAGCTGCATTTTCTGCAAAAACCTTTTTTTCTCCTTCCCATCCTTCCCTTTTTAAACCAGGAATAGTTAAAATGCAAAGATTTGATATTGCCATAGTAACTATGGCTAAAAAAACTATTTCAGCCTTCACAAAACGTTCCAGATTCTGATGGCATTTATATTCATACAGCGCAAGTTACTACAGTCAGATTGATGTCACAAAGTCAGGCCATTATTACAGGCAAAGCACTTATAACCAACAGGCCATAAAGATCAGTGTACTGTTGATATCCTATGATAGATTTACCCATTGATTTTTTCTTTAACAAGGCATAATTGTAGCTTCCTTCTTCTAAGTGTTTCTCACACACTGAAATATGTAACAGGGCAAGCATAATGTGTGAATACTTACAGGATAATACCAGCCAGCAGGATTTCCTGCCAAAATGACAGCATGCAATGCAAATTGAAAATATTTCCTCAAATTAGAATAGCAAAGGAAAGAGTAATTTTTGCTATTTTTTAAAAATGAACTTTTATTGTAATACTTTTGCTTACATCTTTTTCTATATCTCCCATCAACCACTTAGGAGAGAAGACTGCATATGTATATAGTTTACTGTCAAAACAAGCCCAAATCTGAGCACATAGTGTCTGAATATATTGACACCTATTTTGAGGTGAGAATTTTGGAAATGTGTTCTCAATAAATCTTTTGTTTTAGATTTTAAGTAAACATTATAGATGTGAGCTTTGCTATTTGATATGGCTAGATCTTGAAAATCGCTCAGATTTAGTTTAATGTGTTTATATGACATTGCCATGGCTCAGTTGGTAGCACTCTCACCTCTGAGTCAAGATTGTGGGTTCAAGTCCCACTTGAGAGACTTGAGCACATATCCAGGCTGACACTTCAGTGCAGTGCAGTACTGAGGGAGTGCTGCAGTGTTGGAGGTGCCGTCTTTCAGATGAGACGTTAAACCAAAGCCACATCTGCCCTCTCAAGTGGACATAAAAGATCTCATGGCACTATTTCAAAGAAGAGCAGGGGAGTTCTCCCCATTGTCTTGGCCAATATTTATCCCTCAACAAACATCACTAAAAGCAGATTATCTGGTCATTGTCACATTGCTATTTATGGGACCTTGCTGTGCACAAATTGGCTGCTGCGTTTCCTACATTACAACTGTGACTCTACTTCAAAGTACTTCATTAGCTGTCAAGAGCTTTGTGAAAGGCGTTATATCAATGGAAGTCTTTTTTATGTGAAATATATCTAGTCTGTAATTTGTATATTGAGACAAACATTTGCACTTTTTATTCTTTTGAGAGTATTAAATTCCCCTGTTTTGTTCTCACTTGCCCTTTCCTCCCCAGACCACACCACTGACTCTGGCCAAATAGGTGGCTGTGACTTTCTCCCCAGCCACTACCAGTGCTGCTCTGAGCAATTAAGAGGTGCTCGAGCAGCCTCAGAGCAGTTGTCCCTCAGACATTTCCTTCCCACTGAAGCATGACTGAGATGAGGAACTCACCAGCAAGGGTTTCCAACTTGTGCCCCATCTGTTGGCATTCTAACATGCTGAAGATACTTTGTATTATAATTCAAGGCAATGAAAATATTTGCAAAAAGCTGCAAGTATTGTATCTGTGACATTTTCATGGTTGTGTTTGCGCTACTGTACATCTGCAGTTATATTTAAGACTCCAAAGACAATCATCCAGTATCTGTGGCACTTAATATAATGCAACCAAGATGGAGAAGAATAAGACATGAGTAGCAAAAGTAGCGTCTTTATTACACCTCCATAAAAAATCAGATTAAAATCGTATTTTTTAATACAATCTTTAGGACCTAAAACAGCGGCTTGGTCATCGATTGCAACTGACAGACCTGCTAATAAAACCAGTGCAACGGATAATGAAATACCAGCTCCTGCTGAAGGTAAGTGCTTCATGGAAAGCCTGCAATCAAAGAAATGTTATGGAACATTCAGTGCATTCCACATTATATCAGTTCCAGTAGTTATTCTAGGATTTGACTCTACAATCTAGTTTACATTTTGACGGCATTAAGGCTTTACATATTAATAACATTAGCCAAAAGATTTTATATTAATGTTGACAGCCCACTGATATAATTGTAGAAATCCTCTGGTATTAAAATGCATTAAGGAAAATGTGTGTAACAACTCTGAATAAATTTAAATAATTGTTGACAATGAAAATGACAAATAAGTTATGCAATCTGCTTGTGTTGAGGGGAAAGCTGTTCATATAATGTTACAACATTTCTTCTTGAATTTTTGTTAATATGGGGGTACTTATTTGAAGTTAGGTTTCTGGATCAGCAGATACACCTTGATTAATTCTGTTTCTTTTCTGTGCCCAGGACTTCCTTAAATACTCCAGGAAGGCTGCTGTAGACACAACAGAGCTGGAGGTTTGTTCAATCACACCAGTGTCAAAATTGATAATTACCATGTAATGGAAACATTGTCGATATATAACCTGAAGCATTGTCAGATTGAATAGATAACTATTCGAACTCTAGGGCAATATCTAAATCTCTACACATAGCAACAACTTGAATTTATATCGCACTTTTAAAATAGAAAAACTTTCCAAGACGCTTCGCAGAGGTGTAATCAGAAAAAAAAGTCTTGTTGTTGCAAAGTGTGAACATTGCTGCCTCTTACATCTGTCACACTTTTGAGAGGCATACAATTTCACTTTCCCTATGAACATGACTGCTTGCCTTTGTGTAGTCAGAGTTGACTACAGATATTACAGATGGTTAGTCCACTGCCTACCTGCAGTGTGAAAGCCGAATTTTATTAATTGCATTTTTTTTTGGAAATTTATTATTTTATATTCTGATACCTTAGCTTGTCAGTATCTTGATGACGCATGACATATTCAGTACGTGGCTTTGGAAAATAAATTTCACAACATTTTCTAGTTGGTTCACTACACACGAGCAAGTAACATAGTGTTCACATTACTTTGGTATTGGGTATATGTACTTTTTTTCTCTCTCCATTGTGCATACTGAGCAAAATATCAAAACATTAAATGAATAAATATATTTGGCTAAATGCATGTACTGTTGAAAGTTGAATCTTAAATATACTGAGCAAAGATTAAACATGGCATAAGCAGCATGGTTAGTTTAGAAATCAGTGTGATACAGATGGCTGTTTTTTTACCAGGGGGATAAATAATTTGGGGTGGCATCTTTTTCCTTTTTTCCAGAAAAAGATTACACTTGTTCAAGGTAATAAAAGAACTAATGTTGCTACTGTCTTCCATGAAGTGATAGGACTGAGTTTTAAAATCTCAGTTAAGTTCTGTGGTGAAAGAGCTGGGCCTCGCCCAGTGAGAATGGTGTGTGGGAGGTGTTAAGATTAGGCTAAGTCCATTTACCGGCCTAAGGTTGCTCCGTTTCCAGCCGGCGATATTTCATATTCGCCGACTTTCAAGTCGCCAAGGTTCCCACTACAGGCCTAATTTAAATTCAAAAGTCACAGCCCAGTGATGTCATCAGTGCCGCGACGTAATTTTAACGACTAGTCAGGGGAGGCCCGCCCATTGTCAAACCCGACAGTCGAACCATACCGGGAGGCACCAACTGGCCAGAGGAGGCCATGGTAAGTTTTGGAAAATTACTTTTGTGCAAAATCCTTTTGAGCCAGGACAAGTAGGAGCGCTCCCCCTGGCCCCACAAGTCCTTGGGCCTCCCCAGCCAAGGCCTTGCCTCTTCCTCTGCATGCTGGCTTTGGCTGCTAAAGCCCTTGCCCAGCACTAACTTTATGCCGAGGACCGTTCTTTTGGGTCCTCGCCGTCCTAAGGCTCCCAAACCAATTTCCTGCTCCAGCCCTGACGTCAGTCCTACCGGTTTCGGGAGGGAGACAGTCCTGCATTATTTAAATGAGGCCCAGGAGTTAAAATGGCACGGGCCTCACGCTGAGCTACCCATGGGGGTTTCCCTCCCGCCCATGCCCCAGATAAAATGGAGGCCATGATGCTTTCACAGAATGAGGATGGAAACCCCTCGTGCCTGCAATGGGCCAATTTAAAAATAGCATTGACAGCTGTTTGGGGAACTGCTTGCTTTGATTCCCTGCGGTCACATTGGGAAATGAAGCATGTAAGGGTGAGGGAGATAAGTGGAACATAAAGACCTGGGAGACCACTAACAAAGGTGAGGAAAAATTTTTATACGCGTAGGCTTTATGAAAATGTAATGTAAGCCAATGAGATCTTGTATCATATGGATTTCTAATTTTACTTTTTATAGGCCATAACATATGCTTACAACCATCAGAGAGCAATACAATTAAGAAAGATACACATGAAAGGATGACCATATATTTTTAATATATTTATTGAAAATGCATTAAAAATAATAACTGAGAATGTTAAAAGCTGATATTTTCTTTCCTCTGTATTCTAAATATAGAAAGCTGTGGAGGTCATGTGCGTTGTACCAAAACGATGCAACGATATGATGAATGTTGGACGGCTGCAAGGATTTGATGTAATTTTGACAGTTTTTTTTTCCCTCAGTTATTCTGTTTTAGGAGAGCCTCCCCTGTTGTTTGTAATAGTTTAACTTCATTTTCTAAATCTGTGGTGGATTGTTTTATTGTGTATAATCCCAGGTGTCATGAAAAGCAAAACAGCAATGATAAAAATAACATAAGTTTAAATGGGTGATTTTTTAATTACATATTATAATGTTTGGTATTTTGTAACGGTATAATCATTTTCAGGACATTGGGTACTTCACAACAACATAAATAATGTATAATGGTACAGCCATGCTCAAGGCAGGATTATATTATAACTCCACAGAATAGCTTACCTTGCTGTAATTTTTATTTTATTATCAATTTTGATATACCATAGAAATCCTGTAAGAGTTGGCTGCTGTGTGAATGAGAATTTTCCTCTCTATGAGTAAGAAAGGTATGGTTAAATAATAGGTTTGTGATCTCAGCATAAACAGTGAAGACTTGCAATTCATTCATTTGTTGCAAATCTCAGCAATTGTAGTTAGATATGTCAGAGTCCTTTTTGGATATATACACGGTCCCTTTTTGAGTTGTATAGAACATCGATGATTACAGTATTTTTAAATCTTTATATTGGACATACTGAATTCTTCTATGGAATTGCAAAGGTTGATTATGTTTTTCCCTCTGTTTTCAGGGCAAAATTATAGCCCAGGGGCGATTGCTTCTCCAGGACACATTCTTTGTTGCAGACCAGGATGCTGGGCTTCTTTCACGCAGTAAAGAGCGGAGAGTCTTCCTGTTTGAGCAGATTGCAATATTCAGCGAGCCTTTAGATAAGAAAAAAGGCTTCTCCATGCCTGGCTATTTATTCAAAAACAGTGTCAAGGTAATCAAATGTTCTGTCTGTAGAGTTCTGTGATACCTTTTCATGCTATTATAAATACACCAAGAATAATGCATTTAATGTATATAATTTAGGCAGATTTAATTTAATCACGGTTATCTTGCATATGCTCCAATTGATGTCTGACCTTTAAATCTACAAAGGATTTGGGCTCCAGTTTGGGTGACTAAATTCATCATAGTATCACCAAGAAGCAGGTCAGTCATCGCAGATGTATCATGCAACCTAACCACAGGTCAGTCACCCTGTGAAATTTGCCACATCGTCATCGGTCAGTTACTGTGCACGAACTGTCATGTGACTCCTGGTATTGTGATAGTGTAATAATTTTAGACAGCAATATCACAACCATGTTCTTGCTCAGTAGCACAAGGTATTGCTGTATCAACATGATATGACCTAGCCTCATTATCAGGATTTCTCCTATTCCTGATCTCAGTAGGCTACTGAGGTGAGACACTTTCCCTGGGGGGAAATTAAACCTGAGAACAAATCAATCCATGCCACTTTCATACACCTGCCAGCTCCTGGTTACAGAGTGACATTGGCAGAGGTCTGGCAATATCTGTTATTTTCTGGTCATCAGTCAGTAAATTTGCAGTGATTACATCACACTTGTTAATCGTTCACTGAGCTCATTGATCATGGATCAGCTAGCTGGAGCATTTTCACCATCGATATCCACCATTACACCAACTTAATAGAATATATTACTATAAAAAGATACATGAGAGTTATTAAGGTGCTAATCTAATTTCAGGGTTCAAACATTGATTATAAACTGTTTGAGCATCACTCTTCAATGAGAAAACTGTCTGGTAATCTCTCCTGACTGCATATTGTTCTCTATAAATTTGTCAGATTCAAAATTGTATTTTAAAATAATTTTCTCTACATTTGTTTAGAATAAATGTAAGGAATCTTACAACACCAGGTTATAGTCCAACAGTTTTATTTGAAAATCACAAGCTTTCGGAGGCTTTCTCCTTCATTGTTGGGATGATTTTTTATGATTATAATCTAGACAAATATACTGCATTAAAAAATAGTCTCACCCTGCAACACAGGATATAAATGTCAGTGCATTAATCTGCTGTGCTCCCAACACATGCCAAGAGCACTTACTGCACTGACAGCCCGTGATTCTTCGTCCATTCATTTTAATAGACAGAAAATCATGGCCTGGGGTTGCACAATTTCGCAGTGTGGCATGAAGCACACATTACCCCTGTATGAATGATCTGACAAGTGGCATTTTAGGTAGGTGAAATTTGATCTTCTAGACTTAGAAGTCAGACTGTTTAATGCATGAGGGCTTATTGGTTTGTGTTTCAGGTGAGTTGCCTTGGCCTGGAAGAGAATGTGGATAACGATCCATGTAAATTTGCACTTACCTCACGATCAGCTGAAGGCGGTGTGGAAACCTACATTCTACAAGCATCAAATCCTACAGTCCGCCAAATGTGGATCCATGAAATCAACCAAATTCTGGAAAACCAGCGCAACTTTTTAAATGGTACTTAAAGATTTTCTTAGGGTTATGTTTAAAATATTCTCCATATCATTCCTCTTCCCTGTTAACTCTTCTAGCATATACATATACAACTACGTTAGTTAATTGTATAACCCACATTGTGATTCGAAAACTGTAGTCAGGTCAGTTTAGTCAGTACTGCATTAAATCATTTGATACTAAGCTGTAATGATGTTCTCAACTGTCTTGGAAACTATAGCCTGGTTTTTTTCTCTTCCTCTCCCCCAAGGGTTCTATGAAAGTAATAGCGATTATGATTTTTATTTAAACTGGCTTTTTCATATTTAAGTGTATTTAAAGATCACAGATCTGCTGCATATGTATAGGCATAAATGGTGTTTACAATATTTTTGTAAAGCGTGGATAATTTAGAATGCTTAAAGTTTTTGTTAAACACTAATTTTTAAATTATAATATGTGAAAGTGGTTTCAGTCTTATTCCTCCCATCCCACCCTGTTTTTCAGTCCTGATTTCCCCCAGGGTTGTAGCAGCTGTGGCCAATGGGGAGGGGAAGTGGTCTCTATGAGTTAGCTACTATGAGGTTCACCCAGGAAGTGAAGAAGTCATTCACCGATTGTTATCTCCCTCCCATTTGGAAATACCTAGCCTCCAGTCATCATATCCCAACAGAAACTTGGCTGAAATTGGGAACTTAACAGAGTGGAAGATTGAACCTGCATCGCAGCATTCCACGAATCTCCTAGCAAGAGCAGCTTTAGAACTTTTACGCATTTGAAAACGCAATAATTTCCGAACATTGAAATTTAACAAATATTCAATTTATTCAGAGAATATTGTGAATTAGGACAAGTTAACACTAGAAAGATTAGCATTAGAAAACAGTGGAAAATAATTTTGAATGCACAGGTATGCTGTGATGTTTCAGCTTTAGCTGTGTTCTAAATATGTGTTGAATTTTTGAAATCACCTACATTACCCACTACTGATTAGCTCTGATATGATCACATCTATGTTAAGGTCTTTGAATCATTCATCGCTTTAATACATTTTAATTTCTTGAGATTAAAACCCTGTTAAAAGTGTTCTCTAGAATTAAAATCCATAATGGCCATATCCTATTATTTTGCTCGCTATAAATTTGTCATTTGTTTTAAATAAATAAATCTACTTCCATTTGATTGGCCTGCTATTGGACCTGCCACTTTCTGATGATTCCTCACTTGAATGGAGGTTGATGCACTTGGTTAAATATTCCCATCAGTCCTAGATCACATTTTTTATGAATCCCAAAGACGGGGCTATCATTCATAGTTGAAAAAAATAAATTATGATAATCCACTCTCAGTCCATTAAGAATAATTGAATCAGAATACATACCACTCTGGCTAAGTAACTTAGAATCTCTTGATTGTTTTAGGTTTTTAGTTACATGAATAATAACTGCAGAGCATATTCGATTTGGAAGTTCTTTGAAAGCTCTAATAAAAGAGAGAAAACCAGCCCTGAAAACAGCACATGCCTGTGTATTGCCAAGTAACTAAGAGACACAAAATGCTTATTGATCAAACTGAGCCTAGGTTTGGGGGACTAAAGGAGAGGTGTTGACACTGAGACATAATTTCTTGATGCCCTGACTTCATTTTTTTTTAAAAAGAAATTTGCACAAAATAGCAGCTCTAATCACAAGTCCAAAGAAAGGATCCAAAATAAAATGCATTTAATACAGCTTGGATTTAAGAAGCTATTCATATTGATACTGATACTGAGATGAGATTTTTTCAAATGTGTACTACCATGTACTTGGGACTACAATTATCATAATTCAAATGAATGCCATTTAGTAATAAAACACAAACTAGCACTACATTAGTAATAAGTTAATTTAAAGTGAGTTGCAGTGATTATCCCATAATGGAGGATTCCCTATTATGAAGCTGAAGTAGTAGAAATCTGGAACTGTCTCCTCAAAAGGCTCTGGATACTGGGACAATTGGAGCTTTCAAGACTGAGATCGATAAATTTTTGTTAGGTAAGGGTATCAACGGTTATGGAGCTACGGTGGATAAATGGAATTGAGGTGCAGATCAGCCATGATCCAATTGAATGGTGGAGCAGGCTCGAGGGGCTGAATGGCCTACTCCTGTTACTATGATGTCATAAGCGTTCCCTGTGGAAATTTGCTATGGTGTTCTCATCTGTGGTAATGTTATAGGAAGAATACTGATGCAAATCAATAATTTAATTCTTTCCATACGCAGTCTTCTGCAATTTGAACTTCTTAAATTGAATTTGGCTAACACATTACCAAATTTCACCTGTCATGAATGAGCTATTTTTGTAATCCATGTCAATAATAGACACAAATGATATTATCCTCACAAAAAGTATGACCTTCACATAATCAGGGAATATTTGAAAATGGCTGAGTATTGGTGACCCATGAGAGGACCTCTCTAATCCACACTTATCATTCATCCCAACATTACAATGTTCAATTTGTCTAATTAATCTTTTTTTGGCTTCAGCTTTGACATCTCCGATTGAGTACCAGAGGAACCATGTCGGCCCTAGTGGACCCAATAGCTGTAGTGGAATGAGCAGCACAAGCCGTTCCAGACCATCTCGGATCCCCCAACCCATCCGGCACCATTCCCCAGTCCTGGTCTCCTCTGCGGCCTCGGCCCAGGCAGAGGCAGACAGATTGACAGGTATGTCTGCTCGCAACCCTACCCTGACGACACTCAACAGCACCTTAGATTCTGGCTGCAGCCAATCTGACAGGCACCTGGAACGAGAAGGCAGCGAAAGGGACTTGGAACAGATTCCTCGGACAAAAGTCCATGAGAGCCCCAGGAAAACATTAGGACCGCTCACCAACACAGGAGATGGAAGCCTAAAGGAATTACGAGGTAGTCTAGAAGAGAACCGGTCACCAAGAGGGAATGTGGGCTCTCTGACAATAGGAAAGCAACGGCCAGGCACTACTTCACCCTTGAGTTCACCGCTGTCTACAACCTTCCCTTCCTCTCCCTTCAGCAAAGAACCCTTCCCTCCCAGCAGTCCTGTTCTTAAGGGCTCCTTCTGGAGCTCACACCCAGCTTCACCTGCCAGCCGCCCCGGCTCCTTCACCTTCCCAGGGGACATGGACTCCCTGCAGCGCCAGGTCCACCGTCACTCCACGCACAGCAAGGACACTGATCGTATGAGCACGTGCTCCTCGACCAGCGAGCAGTCGGTGCATTCCACCCAGAGCAACGGGGTAAGAGCGGAGCACGTCTGTCCTGTGAGCTCCTCTAAAACCTTCCCACGCTCTCCTTCTGTGCGTCAGTATCACTCTCCGTACTAATTCCTCCTGGCTCTGCAAAAAAACTGCTCTGTTCTGAAACTTAAAAACTTGCCTAACTACTCATCGCTGTGACTGTCTACCTGTCAAGATCTTTTTTAAAAAAAACTTATCAACCTAAACATCTACTAACCACTGCTCCTGCAACTGCCTCCCTTGCAGAAGGCAAATAACAGCTAACGCAGATACTTACAAACTTGTAGCTACTCAACTTTTGGCAAAAAAACACCTGCAGCTTCACCCTTTTCCCTTATAGACCAGCATTCCGCATATATTAACGGGGCATTTCTCTGGACTGGTAGCGCTATTTTAAATTTGCTAGTTGCAACTTTTTTTTTTATTGCCAGTTGCTGATTCAGTGCATCATCCCCCATCTTGTTCAGCCCAGTTTCTGCAGCTGACCTATGGAGTCCTCTGTTCAAGAAGCTGTCCAGCTTACAATGTAAGACATTGAAACTGCTTATAGGTGCCATATCGTCTGAAGGTTTTAATGCACTGACAGTCTCAGATTAATTTTATTTTTTTTAAATCACAGAAGTCTTCACAAGCATATTTTGTTTTCAACATCTTGTAAATCTGTGATGCTTTGCCTTATGGTGTGGGACACAGTATTCCCTTCCAAAGAAAAAGCAATTTTATCTAATGTCTTTCCAAAATTTGTTTCTTTTTCCATCATTCGTCTAGTTAGAAATCATTGTATCAATTATAATGCAAATAATCAGGATGAAAATGTTTCACTGAACAGTGTAACAAAACTCTCAAAAGCATTGTTACTTATATTTTTTGCCTAGCTATTTCATTTAAGCTCTTGCATGCTCACTATGCATTGCATGTCCCTTCAGTTTCCAAGCATGGCATTTTGGATAGGATGTTAAGTTCCACCGTATTGATCCAATTTGCTTGAAAGCGTGTGCTTCTTGCTGCATTAGCAGATGCTAAAATAATATGTAAACTATGGCATTCTGCTGTTCCATTTTCTATGTTCTAGTCTTTAACTTTCTTTTTTCCCCCTTCATCTTTGTTTGTTTCAATTTGTATGTTTTTTCTGTCTCAATTAAGGGAGCAACTTTGTACCAGTTGTGTTAAAAAAAAATGATTCTTGTTGTATTTTGTATGTCAAAAATGGTCTTATGTAATCCACAATTAAAATGTGCAGAGTACTCGTGGTGCTGAGTTGTCATGTAGGTGGGTGTGAGATTGTGAAACACTGTGGTCAGAGACTCTGGAAGCCACTTTGATGACCCCTAAAGGCTATGATACGTGTGTGTTCTTAGTAATAATGGCCTGACTTCATGCATTAAACACAAGAAAATTTAAAGCAGGTTTTTCTCTTGCACGAGAATTTGTTCAAAAAAGATCCTATTTTTCTGCTCCTACCCCAGGCATTGCAATGGGACAGAAAATTGATTTTACTGATATACTATGCCACAGACACAGGTACATGCCATAAATACCCTAATGACAGCTGGGTTATTGGGGCATGATGCAGGAAAGAATACATGACAAGCAGAGGTGACCAATTCTGCCAGAGGAGATGAGAGTGAATCACTCTAGTCCATTTTCTTCACTTCCTCGCAGCTACCTACAGAAGGGTAGTGGCAAAGGTCTCAGAGCAGGTTGCCTGCCCACCTTCTTGACTGAGGAAATATGCATAGTAAGGAGGAGAGAGAATTCAATGGAAAACAAACAATATTATTCCTTCCTTTTGCCAGTTACAATATGTGTGATTTGCAGCTGAATCATTAGCTTTCTGTCCATGAGTAGCCTCACTGTGTCAAATGCATGTAAATGCTCCTAGATTGGTATTAATGAGTCCTTGCAAGTCCCCACTAGATTTAAACTTATAATAGAATAAATGAAACAGGCTGTTAGTTTTCAAAATAACCTGTAGTGGTACTAGATAAACTAAACACTAAATACCATAGAGGGCAGAGTTAGAAATGGAACTGAAAGCCACTTCTCCAAATTCTGTTCCGACCACACATTTATGGAGAAGGGATACATTTTTATTTGGCAGGCCTTGTTTCTGAAACATTAACTTGTCAATATGTTTTTATTGTTTCCTTCAACTGTGCTGCTATTACTAAAATAAGGGCTACTTATCACTCTTTCACAAGTTGTTTGATTCATGTGTAGGGAAGTCGTATGGTTGTGAGGAGCTCCCTCAATAGCTTACCTGGTTTTTAACACATTGAGTAACTGAGCCCAAACAGATCAGGAAGGTCACAGCTTTGTTCCACAGTCTGTTCTGAGTTAGTTGATCTTAGCTAGGGCAGCATTAGAAGCAATACAATTGACTTCCATGTCTCTGGTTAAGGGAAGGGGAAATAAGCCACTGTCCCTACTCCTGGCCACTGCCCACCAACTCCTGCTGGAAGTGAGCCTGTGTGGACACCAAGTGAGGACAGATTTGGGTTTAGCTGTGATGCCCTCCACAGTTGAATACCCTGTCTAGGCTCATACATGAAGTCTGGCCACTTGTACCAGCTAACTGAGGTGTTTGCTTCCTCTGGAACCATACCTTAACAAAGAGTCAACCCTTCAAGAGGAAGAAGGGAAGAAAGAACATTGGTGGAAAAAGAAAGGAGGGAAATAATTCATCACATTTAAAATGAACTGCGATGTGGCAGCATTTTTTTCTTAAAGTATTAGTTTTAGATTTATCAAAATTGGGAAACCAAAAACTTGCAAACAATCCAGACTCCAGAGTATTCTCATCTTTGCTAAAGCTGAGATTTAATCTTCGACTGGTCAATCTGCGGGAGCTGATTACAGTTACATTGGAGAGGTAGATATTCGGAAACGAATACACCCCCCACCCTCCCTCACCCCCCGCAAAAGAAGTAACTTCTGATAAAAACATTTTCCTTTATTGTTTAATGGTATTAGAATCCCAAACAGATATTTTCCAATGTGCTGTGGCCATTTTTAATGTTTTACTTGTCAGTTTGTTGTATCTGTGTATTTGTGTAAGTCTTAATAAAAACAAGAGTATTACTCACATTATTTGAAGTTTTGAAAGCCAATAAAATCAGGTTCATGTTTAAAGCCAATTTTTAATTGACGGTGGAAGGAGGGGAAGCAATTTCTTTGTAAAATTAAAGCTGTGAACCACGTTTAAATGACCAATTTGTACATTATTATTAAGTGAATTGCTTCAGAAACACATTTTATTTTTCCAACCTTGTCTTTTCCTCCCCTGTAGAGTGAAAGTAGCAGCAGCAGTAATATCTCCACCATGCTGGTAACACATGATTACACCGCCGTGAAAGAGGATGAGATCAATGTCTGCCAGGGCGAGGTAGTGCAGATCCTGGCCAGCAACCAACAGAACATGTTTTTGGTGTTTCGGGCAGCTACTGACCAGTGCCCTGCAGCCGAAGGATGGATTCCTGGCTATGTACTAGGTCACACAACTATTATAATCCCAGACAACCCTGAAGGAACATTAAAGTTAGTCTGTTTTCATTTATAGTTTGGTTGCATAACTCTAAATTGTCAATCTCTTGGGCAGTTTCTTCTGAATCATCCAAAAAAGTCTGTCTTATTTAAAAATAGGGAAAAGATTTTTCCATCTGATAACAAAATGGACAGGGATTCTTTTCTTTTTCCCAATTTTCTTGAAGTATGGCTGTATGGATGCTGGCAGCTTTCTGGAACCTGATACAAGTGGCTCGTGCGTAAGCCTTGACAGCCAACATTGGCACAGGAGGGGAGGAGCAGGAGAATTACGGTCATCTCCATCCTAACCTTACCCAAAGTCCACACACATGTACACTTTCCAGCAGAGATGACTGGATACCAATCAGAATCCGGAGCCCTGACTGATTTCCCCTTTCCCCATCTCTAACCCAGGAACACTGAGGACATTTGTACTGCCCCAACTGCGATCAGCCACCTCAGTGCACACTGGGAATTGAATCTGGAACTTTCCTGGTCTATGTAGTTTAATACCACACCTGGCGGTGCATTAACCCACTGAGTCATCAAGGGGGAACTTCAAAGATTATTTTGAAAAATATGATTGACTCATGTGTGCTTAGGTTGCATTCTTCTTTATAATAGTCCACTTGTAATTCTGTTTTTGAACTGCTAAATTATTACTTATACTCTCCTTTGAAATGGTCACTATTTTTTTACAATTACTGTTCCAATTTAATTAAATGTGGTAATCTGTAAATTTTCACAGTGCAGCCACTGTAATCTTCCAAACACCACACAATACACAGATCAATGTGAGTGCACGTACAAAGCAGTAACTTAATCAGGGGTCCAGGTGACATAGATAAACTTAATATTTTATTTTTGTTAAATTAGTGTCATGTCCTGAATCTCATGTACATTGTTCTGCAAGTGCATTGCATTACAGTTGAGAAAAAACCCTGAAGTTTTCATCAATCCTCTTTGACTGTTAAGAAAACATTACCTTTGCTTATATAAAATGGGAGCGTACTTTGAACATAAAATATTCCCCCAAGACTTTCCTTTCCTTTTAAGCAAGAGACCTCTAATGTTATCATCAAAGGCACATATATTTGTACATTTTCAATCCAGCAGTTTTATAATGTGACTTAATTGATTCCCAGAATATAAAGTAAGCTCAGTGAGAGAAACTGCACTGCCAACATTAAGCTACTAAAATTTCATAAAATGCCTGATTTGAATAGCTGGTAGCTGTTATTGTTCTCTACATTTAGTTAAAGACACTGTTGGTATATACTCGTAATTGGCCATAAATCAGTGAGGCTGCAGAAAGCCTGTCAGCAGCACTCGGTATTAGTTTGGTGGCCGTGTTCAACCATACTGTGCGAGGGGTGGTTAAAGCTACTGTACTTTAGGGGGCAATAAACTCATCTTTTTATTCATCATTTGCCTCCCTTTGGTTTGTCCACAGCACACACTATCTGTGACAGAGAAAGAGGGCTGACGGTTGTTCTGCTTCCAAACCTGTCATTGCTGTTTTGAATCTGGCTGCTAGGAGCTACATGAAAATACCTTGGGGAATGACTCTCTGATTTATACAGGGGAAATGCTTAGCCTCCAGTCATTGCCTCAGTGTGTGGGAGAGCCCACGTCCCATCACTCTGGGTCGATGTGTTAGTGCTCCAATGTGCTGCACCCCAAAGTAAATACAATTATTAATTATAGTGTGTATTTTATGTACCCCGATTATCAGTATTTTTTTTAATTTAATTTTCTAAAATGGGATGTATTATTCTTCCTCCTCCTGTCCTCTTTCTCCTCTCTCTGGGTTGAAATTTGGCAACATTAGAAAGTCAACATCTTGGCACACTGCACTCCGTTTAAGAAAGAAAAATGAAAAGAAGGATAAGGATGGCAAGAAAGAAGGAAAGCTAGAAAACGGCTTCCGAAAGTCACGAGAAGGATTACCCAATAAGGTATCAGTTAAGGTAGGTGCTAGTAGCCATTAGTGAAAGTAC
Source organism: Heptranchias perlo (assembly GCF_035084215.1). Taxonomy (NCBI): domain Eukaryota; kingdom Metazoa; phylum Chordata; class Chondrichthyes; order Hexanchiformes; family Hexanchidae; genus Heptranchias; species Heptranchias perlo. The sequence continues at coordinate 58,789,286 of NC_090326.1, read as the reverse complement.
TTGTTTGGAAAGTTTCCACAATGGTGTATCAGCCCATATTTCATCCAGCATCTTTTGAAGTGTTCACTTTGTCACTGGAAAGTTTTATGTCCATTCCTCTTTGTTAAAGGAAATTATTTATTTTCTATAACTAAGTGGGGGGGGGAGGTAGATGCATTCATTGCCTATTTCTACTTCTCCATAATCATCAATACTGTGCTTCGCTGCAGTATCCCCACCTTCCCCAACCCCATTTGGTGACTAAATAGTAACTAACCTACGAAATGTGAAGTGGGAGTAAAAAATTCCTATGCATGCACAAATGCTATAAGTGCATGTGGAAACAACTTAATTTTCCCTGTTAACTTCCCATTTCTTCAAAGTAAGTAGGGGAAAAGCAGCTGTGTGTGGTGCAGACAGTTAAAGGAGGCAGTAGGCCTGCTTTAGACAACTAGGACTCAGGAGTGAAGCCCATGTACCCACTTACTGACCATTATACGTGCTAACTCCTAATTGGTTAACGACTCAGACCATGATCTGTGCTAGTCTCAACTAATGCAGGGCCCAGGTGAAATTGTTGCTTGTCCAGTGTCCCCAACAATATTTGAATTCCACAGGATCAGTATGAAAAATATGCTGAATTGTTTTAATATTTCTGCATCTGCTTCTAATATTTCATTCAATGTATGTATTTTTTGCATGTATGCATGTTTTGTACTGCCTGTGAATCTGATTGAGAGTATTGGACAAATAATGAATCCTTTTCTCTTCACTACCCACTCAATAGGCCTTGATTTTCTCGGATAAATAGTTTCCCATATAACTATGCTTATAATCAGTAGGAAATGATTGATGTTCATGATGTTAAAAAAGAAAAGCAATGTAAAATAAGTTATGACTGCAAATATATTACTTGAGCTCCTTATTTCACTTAAGTGTATGCAGATTCTTGACGTCTGTAATGTGTAGTATTTGAAACATTTTATGACCATCACTTCAAGTGATGCTTTTATGCTAGATTTGTGGCTTCAGTAAAACTGATTGTTTTGCCTTCAAAGTTTGGCCACATATTAAATCAATCAGGCCAATTTCACCTTGGTCTATGTTTCTGATCATTAACTTTCACTAAACTCACAACCGTTAACCGATAGCAAAAGTTGTCTGTTGTGCAGTTTATCCAGTTTACAATATAAATAAAAATATAACAATGTTGCAGCTTTCAGTTAATTTAGAAAATTCTGGAACTACTTTAACATACATTTAGAAATCTTTTAATTGGAGCATCCATCCTTTATTTAATTTTTATTTTTGATCTCAGATATGAGGGTAAACAACTCTGCTTCCCCTTTATCTCTCCTACTTTCTGCAAGCAGGTTGGCAACCGATGAACAGGCCTCTGTCATTGTCATTCTTGAACTGACAGCAAGATGATCTATGAAAGCAGCAATGGGATGACTCTTTTCAATTTTCCCCTACCTTGTGGACAAGCACCTGGGCTTTGTTTTCCACTTTCCCTGAGATTGGGGCTAATTTCATGAATATAGTGAAGATGGGGTAATCAAACCTGTACCAATATTCCATAATATACCCACTTCTATCTCTGATGGCATTTACTTGGTTAGCTAGCATATATCCCATTAGCACCCAATAACTAAAGTCATTAACCCACTAACTGCCTTAGCAGTGATGTGGAGATGCCGGTGATGGACTGGGGTTGACAATTGTAAACAATTTTACAACACCAAGTTATAGTCCAGCAATTTTATTTTAAATTCACAAGCTTTCGGAGGCTTCCTCCTTCCTCAGGTAAACGTTTACCTGAGGAAGGAGGAAGCCTCCGAAAGCTTGTGAATTTAAAATAAAATTGCTGGACTATAACTTGGTGTTGTAAAATTGTTTACAATTGCCTTAGCAGTGGGTGTATGGTGCTGCAATAACAAGAGGCTATGCAAAGTATACTGACTTATGCCATCTGCTTTTGAAATATTTTAATTAACAGTCATTACAAAGTGTCACAGTAGAATATTCTGATAATTTCTCTAAAACCTGGGGAATGAGTTGCAAGTCTTTTGCTACAGTTATGATATTGGTGCCATTTTTAGAGTAGTACAAGAAAACAGCAATTATGCTGCTTGCTCAAACTGTTTGGTAGTCAGGCAGGGCACAGTTCTTTCACATGCATGCTTAAATACATGAATGCAGCTCTGTTCACCAGTTTAAAGTTATAAAATCTGTATGCAGCAAAGTTGCTTTGTGCCAATGAAAGACATGTAGAATAACTGCCATTTCTATATTCTCAGAATATAGATGTGTGACATAAACAGGTCCAACTTGAAGTTTTTACTGAAAAGCCTGCTTTAAAAATAGACTTGTGATTTTTATGCTGCTAATACAAATTCTGGCTTTGCTTTTGCTTAAAGAACTTACATTCAGTAATCCATTACTGAATGCACTGTTAAGTTGGCTAATAAGGATTTCAGGAGAATCAACTTTTATTCAGAGTGGTGTGAATGTGGAACTTGCTACCACATGGAGTGGTTGAGGCGAATAGCATTGATGTATTTAAGGGGAAGCTAGATAAGTACATGAGGGAGAAAGGAATAGAAGAATGTGCTAATAGGGTGAGAGGAAGCTCGTGTGGAGCATAAAAACCAGCATGAACTGGTTGGGCTGAATGGCCTGTTTCTGTGCTGTAAATTCCATGTAATTCTATGTAATAACTACTTAGTAACCACTGTCTAGATTGTTCCTAGAACCGAGCAGGTTTCCCATTAGACTATGTAATGAACAAAAATTATACCTAAGCAAATATTTTGCATAATATGAATTTTACTGTGAACACAGTGTCCATTAACTAGTGTAGTCTATGGTATTCAAATTCAGGCAATTACATAAATTAAAATTTTTCAGATATTAATGTGAAAGGTGTGAAAAATACAAATGCTGCAATAAAGATTAATGGTGAGAGATCTTGCCAGTCCAGCAAACTTTGGAGATTTAAAAAGCGAAGACAGAAAACATCAGGAATGAAAAATTCATGAATAGTACAATTATTATGCTAAATAATTCTCATTTCTTTCGTTTCAGCTCCTGAACCCTAATTATATCTATGATGGTGAGTTATTGAAATAACTTCTCACATTTCACAAAGCACAAATAAACAGTTTTGTTTTAAAGGTAGGGGTTTTGTACAGCAGGTTGGTGGTCCCATGTGCTATGTTATGGATTTCTAAGACTTGGGTTCATGCCAACAATTCCCCAGGCAAGGGAGGTACTGAGTAGAAGTGAGGCGTTTCAGCACAATAGACTATTGTCATTTTCTTTCCCTCTTACAGTGCAATTTTCCTGAATATACAGGTTGAGCTTTTCCACAGTTATACATCTGAGAACAGTCATTGAAAGTAGAACATATTAACAGCTGTTTTTTGGTTGAAAATTGAGTGAGAAGCATTTCATATATTCAATTGGATGACGTAGTCTGGGCCAAAAGTGTACACTTTTCTTTTGGCTGGCTTTATAATGATCTTAGGTAATGTGTCAGAATCACATAGCAATAAGGAATCTCTAACGGGAAACTGCATTTGAAACCTGGGAATCGCTACACCAGGATAGATTCATTACCTTGTTCACACTCACAGAGATTGTGTGGATCTTAAATCTAGACTCTAGTTAGCAAAATGAATGGGAATTATGCATTTTGACTTGTTTCTGCCATAAAATTATCTCTGGGTCAGTTAGTTCAGAGGCAGTGCTGTGCAGTGCAAACACTCATCAGATTTGTTACCAATTTCAGCCTAATTTTGCCCATTACTCCTGTCATGTCAGCTCTGTGCTCCCCACCACTTCGACTCTTGTCCTTTCCTGCCACTTAACATGGGACATTCCCATCATTTCAACAGGGATAGAATTATAAAAGCCTGTAAAATTCCAAGCAAATTCTTGTTGTACTATCCAGTTTAATTGAAAAATGTAGCTTGTTGTAACTTTACAGGTTTGTGAATGGTCACCTTATTCAAAAAAAGTGAGTTTGCCATCCATAGAACAGTCATATATCTCAGTTGAAATAGGATTATATTGTAAAGTACTTCATGTCTTGCTTGCAGCCTTTCACATCTTATATATTTACTGACTGATTCTGTAAACTACCTTTTTTGCCCCTCAGTTCCCCCTGAGTTCATCAACCCACTGACTGATGTGACATGTGAGTCAGGGGAGACAGTTACCCTGAAATGCAAAGTTTGTGGTCGTCCCAAAGCTACAATAACTTGGAAGGCCCCAGACCACAGTGTTTTAACCAATGATGGACATAACAGCATTACGTACAGGTATAGAACAAACCTTCTGTTACGAGAAAGTAAGTTGCTGATTTCCGGGATAGTTTCACAACTAATGTGATAATTTTGTTATGTGATGGTGGTTACAGTGATTCTGGTGAAGCTACACTTAAAATACTGAATGTGACCACTGATGATGATGGTACTTACACATGTGTAGCTGTAAACGATGTGGGATCAGCCTCCTCTTCTGCAATCCTGCGAGTTCTAGGTGAGATTTTTGAAATATTTTGTCCTCTTGATAATGTAAGAATCTAATTTATCTAAATTGTTCTCCTTAAAGGTTCTGTGGCATTTGTTATTGCTCTCTTGAGAGACACCATTAGAAAAGGTCTTTTAATTGATTGTTCCAGGATATCCCAGACGTTGTATTGCTGACTAGTCATTGACCTTTGGCTGTTACTAAAGTTTTGCATTCTCAATGCTATCTGAATTAATGACAAGTCCACTGCCTATTTTTATTTTATCCCAGGTAGATAAGTCCAGGAGTTCAAATGTGGTCTCTTGTTAAACCACATGCCCCACATTGATATAATGATAGTGCTGTGGTATTATAGCGGCTATGTTAATAGACTAATAATCCAGAAGCCTGGACTAATAACCCAGAAGACATGAGTTCAGATCTCACCATGGTAGTTTCAGAATGTGAATTCCGTTTTTTTAAAAATCTGTAAATTAAACCTGGTATCAGTAAAAGTGACCATGCAGCTGTCAGAATGCCGTAAAAATCCAACTTTTTTTGTGTGTCTTTAGGGAAGGAAACCTGCGGTCCTTACCTGGTCTGGCCTATATGTGACTCCAGACCAACTTGGTTAATTTTTAACTTCCCTCTAAAGTGGCCTAGCAAGCCACTCAGTTGTATAAAATTGCTGCGGTTCATGAAGAAGGCCCACCACCACCTGCTCAGGGCAACTAGGGATCGGAAATAAATGCTGGCCTTGCCGGAGATACCTACATCCTGAGAATGAATTTTTTAAAAACACTGATGGCAGTATTAGAACCCTACGGTTTAATCAGAAAATAATAGACAATAACGGCATGTATTTATGTAGTGTTTTTAATGTAATGAAATGTTATACAGCACTTCACAGAGGTGAAAAACATATGCTGAGCAGTAGCAGCACAAGAGCTAAGCATTGCCAGCCTTTGAGTAGGTTGATAGTAGCAACAGTCTCGAGAAAAAGTTACAAGTTAGACTATATGTTGGAGAGGAAGCTGGGGGGTAATTTTTTTCAGGGGCATAAAGTGCTGGTAGAAGGGTTAGATGTGAGCTAGGGCAATAGGTAGATGAAGGAAAAGAGGTTGAAGGGATATGAGAATAGGAAGAGTAAATGTGATTCGAACTATTTGTTTGCGTGGAGGATAAATGCCAACACGGACTGGTTGAGCTGAGTGGCTTGTTTCCATGTTGTAACTTCCACGTATTTCTATGTAATCTGAGATGATCTTGCAAATCATAATGATTGATTTGTTCTCCCTTTCACCCACAACAGTCTCTGATCTACCCCCTCACTATACCTCTACCACATATTTTCCAGTTTATTTTCTCACTTCCCTTGGATTATTCGCCACATTATTTTTAGCCTTTTACCCTATATCCCTCCAAGTTCGCCACCACTCACTCCACTCAAATCTCCAGCTCCACCTCTCCAGCCAGTGCACCTCTGTAAAATAATGCTGCTCCCACCTACAGTTGTAAAAATGTTCAATCTCCACTGTGTTCTGTAATTAATCTGTTATCACTGGATATACAGAAACAAGTAGATGATGAGCAGGTCTCGGGAAGAGGTAAAAAGCAACCTGCCTGTTAGCTAAGTGCTTCAAATGCTGTATGTACCCATTGCATGTGAGCACCCACAAATATTGAGTCTCACAGCATTATGTGGAAAAGTACAGTAGGGAATAAAGGATGATTTGCTGTCATGATTCTTTGAAGCCAATGGATGCAATCAGCAACCATCCATTGGTATTCTGGCTGCTTTCACTTCAAAAGCAGAGATTGAACTAATTTATCAAACCCCCACTGAATTAATGGTATAAATGATTTCATTTTTCATCTTTCAGGACCTGGAAGTGACGGAATAAGGGTCATCTGGAAGGATAACTTTGATTCTGCTTACACTGAAGTAGCAGAAATTGGCAGGTAACCTTTCCATTCTCATCATTCCCATTGATTTTTATTTCTTTGAAAAACGTTCAAAATCCTATTTTGTCTTATATAAAGTCTCAGTGGTCCTATTTAATATGTTACTGTCAGTTTCTTGTAAGTGATGCCCTTTCCCTTATCCTGATAAACACTCTTGTTGATGCACCATTCAGATTTAATTAGTGTCACAGGCACTCATAAGTAGAAGGCAATGAGAACATTACAATGTATGATCCTTTAGATTTACCAGACAGTCTTTCTCTAATAACAGAAACAGCTAAGGTACATGTCTAACAAAAAACTAATGAAATCAGAACTACCAAGAAGAGATTAAAGCACTTGGCATACCATCTTTTACTTATTGCAAAAGCAAACTCTTCAGTGATAAAGATATTTCTAGAAGTCCTATGAGTGTCCTTTAGCAATGTAGAATAAGTGGTTACTTCCTATATATTTCAGTTAAGAACAGTAAAGGTACTCAAGTGCTCCATGGATCTTTTGTTTCACAGGGCAGTGAACCTGCGATTAACAGCATTAGTAGGGAGTATGGATTTGAGCACACTTGGCAAACTACCAAACCACTAAAGAGTTCAAATACACCCAAAAGCAAAACAAATGAATAAGTGTGCTCTGTTAGAAACTGACTGCATTCCAGGTTGACATTGGGCCTCAGTAATTACTATGGTACAGCATAGAAAATGCAAGGGAATCTGTTGACACAAAACTCAGAAAGTAAAGTATTAAACTTATATTAAGATAAGTTAATTCACATTTAGAATAAAGTATCTCAGAAGTGTCAAACTAAACTTTTAAGTGGATAGCTAAATCACTCGTATTAATAACATGATTCCACAGGCTGTGATGGATAAATACTCAGCAAGTACATGTTACTTTATACATATTGTAATGAACTATGTCCTTGTCTTTTTGCCTCAGCTATGAGAAATGGTGATGGCTTGCGTCTTTCATATATAAAAAAACCTTCTTTTAATAGTTGAGCATTCATATCAGCTGGAGCACTGTAGTTACTTATTCCTCTGAGTTCAGTTATTCCACATGACCAATAAGTGACTTGTGGTGTACTGTTTGAGAAGCATGGAATCACCATGGGATTGTAATTAAAATACTAGAGAGCTACTATCTTAAATTATACAAACCTAGTCTATTCAGTATAGTGGAGTAAACAAGAGTTTCTGGAGCTTTTGAATATCTACATTGTATCATTCTTGACTATGAAGTGAAATAGAGTGAAGTTACTCTGTTTTAAACTTTTCCCTGTGTACATATTTCAGGTCCTGCTATTAAGGACCTCATGATTCAATCCTATATGTGACAGAACATAAACCACATAATTTAGTTCTTACGCTATTATGGCGGTATTGCTGGAAGATTCCAAGGTGCAGTAAGCTTTGGTATTTGATTTTTTTTCATTAGAGTCTGCTTTAACAACAGGGTTGCAAATTGCCTGTTATAGTTTTCTTGGTAGTTCTGTTTTGTTCTAATTTTCTTTCTAAACTGAAGCAAAGACTTGCATTAATATAGCTCTTTAACTGAGAAACTTCTCAAAGTGCTTCACACATAATTTTTGAAGTGGAGTCAATATATGTAGGCAAACATAGCAGCCAATTTGTGCATAGCAAAATCCCACAAACAGCAATGAGATGAATGTTGGCCAGGACACCAGAAGAACTCCCTGTTCTTCTTAGAATTATTCGATGGGATCTTTAACGTCAACCTGAACAGGCAGACAGGGCCTGGGTTTCATTCAAAAATGAGCACCTCTGTCAATGCAGCACTCCCTCAAGACTGCATTGAAGTGTCATCTTAGATTATGGCCTCAAATCCCGGATTAAGATTTAAACCCACATTCTCTGAACTATAATATACCTGCAACTGCTGTTTAAATTCTAGTTGTTTAATGAAATATGTTGAACATGATGATTTTCTATGTGTATATTTGAATAATAACTGAATAATAACTAGTGAGATATGGAAGACTATTACATTGACAGTAACTTGTTTTTGTTTCAGGGGAAGGTTCTCTGTGGTTAAAAGATGTGACCAAAAAGGAACTAAACGAGAGGTGGCTGCAAAGTTCATCAACAAAAAAATGATGAAACGGGACCAGGTTACTCATGAACTTGGAATTATGCAGAATCTCCAGCATCCCCAGCTCATTGGCCTTCTGGATACCTTTGAAACTTCAACCAACTACATAGTCGTACTAGAACTGTAAGTGATGATTCTTGTAACCCCATTGTATCCTCCTTTCTCTATTTCACTTCAAAGCTGCAGGGTCAATTTATCAGGACAACCCATCTTCTCCACATTATCATCAGTGGCACATTGTGATTCCAAAACTAGAGAGATTCTGCTCCCACTAGCTTTTTCCGAAATGGAGCACTGTGTTTCTATGAAAGGCTATGTCTACCGCCCTAATGGAAAGAGTTGCCAAAGCCCACTGACAAGAGGGTTTTGAAACTCTCTCCACCTTTTCTATTTGACAAGTGGTGTTCCTCAGGGATTTGTACTGGGGCCTTAGTTTTTCACCATATAGATTAATGATTTGGATGAAGGAATAGAGAGTTGTGTATCCAAGTTTGCAGACAGTACTAAGTTAGGAGATGCAGTAAGTTGTGCACATGGGAGCAGGAATTTGCAAAGAGACATAGACAGACAAAGTGAGTGGGCAAAACTATCGCAGATGGAGTTCATTTTGGGGGAGTGTGAAGTCATCCACTTTGGATCGGAGAGAGACACATCAGAATACTTTCTTAATAGTGAGAGAGTAGGAGCTGTGGAGGAGGAAAGGGATTTAGTCTGATGAGTATGCGCTTCCTGCCCACCATATTGGAGGCTCAGAAGACCATTTAACGCTGGTAAACGTGCGGCCAAATCTCTAGGCCATATACTTTTAAAGTATAATGCTATAGCAAACTGTAAGTACAACATGTGAAAGGAAACAACAAATTTTATAAACTCTGGAAAATCAGGTTACTGAAATCTTCCTGAGTGCCCCTCGACAATATCTGTTCATATGTTTTGTTTGTCAAAATGCTTCACTGTTATATAGATAGTACTTTGTCATTCTCCATTGTAATAGGAGGTACTTTCTATGTTGTTTTAAGGCTGTGTGCTTCCGTGGGTGGGATTAACATTTCCTTTAGGATTTCTAAATGTACAGCTATTAAGTGAAATAAGCTTCTGCCAATTTTCAGGGAAGAACTTTTATGTTTAGAAACAGAAATTCAGCCGAGTGTAATAGAGCCTTTCAATTCCATGTTGCCGCAGCAGCAGATTGATCATTGGATCTCTGTAGATGTAGAACTTACTAAAAAAATGTTTAATTTCCGCAAAACCAGAATTTTCATGGGTTCTGAGATTTTCCAAAAAAATACTGAAAGCTTATTGTGATGGCTGAATTTACTATTTCCATCTCACTGCGAGTAATTCTACTGCTGCGAACATTCATATACACATGTTGTTGGCAGCTGTAGAATTCACAAAGGGTGTGAGTGGCGTGAGGACCAAACAGCTTAATTAGATTGAAATATCATCAATTCTAATGGTTGTAGACTTCCTAGAATTGGTGAATAGCAAGACGTAACATCTGTGGTGATGTGTTTGATCCCTGTTACTTGGATTGTTTAAAGGGAAAGTGCATTCCACTAATTTGTTACATATAATCCTAAATTGTATAAAGGGAGATAGCTTAATAATTATCAGTGTCTTTTACTTGCCCCGTGTTACCATGGTTTATACGTTAAAACTTACTGGTTAGTGGGAGTCTGGGGGGAAATATTTAGAATAGCACCCTTGATGTGATATGAAGAAGCCTCTTCCAACAACAATAACAACTTGCACTGTCTGAGGCTGAACCAGACCGCTCGTAACCTTGGCGTCCTATTTGACACTGAGCTGAGCTTCTGACTGCATATCCTGTCCATCACAAAGCCTGCCTACTTCCACCTCCGTAACATCACCTGTCTCTGCTCCTGCCTCAACTGAAATCCTTATCCATGACTTTGTTACCTCTAGACTCGACTATTCCAATGCTCTCCTGGCCAGCCTCCCACCTTGCGTCGTCCATAAACTTGAGCTCATCCAAACCTCTGCTGCCCCATCCTACCTTGCACCAAATCCCGATCACCAATCACCCCTGTGCCCGCTGACCTACACTGGCTCCGGGTCTGGAAACGTTTCGATTTTAAAATTCTCATCCTGGTTATCAAATACCTCCATTGCCTTGCCCCTCCCTATCTCTGCAACCTCCTCCAGCCATACAACCCTCTGAGATCTCTGCACTCCTCCAATTCTGGCCTGTTGCACCTCCCCGATTTTCTTCGCTCCACCATTGGTGGCTGTGCCTTCAACTGCCTAGGCCCAAAGCTCTGGAATTCCTTCCCTAAACTTCTCCAGCTCCCTACTTCTCTCTTCTCCTTTAAGATGTTCCTTAAAATCTACTTTTGTGACCAAGGCACCTGTCCTAATATCTCCTTATGTAGCTCAGTGTCAAATTTTAAGAACATAAGAAATAGGAGTAGGAGTAATCCATACGGCCCCTCGAGCCTGCTCCGCTATTCAATAAGATCATGGCTGATCTTCGACCTCAACTCCACTTTCCTGCCCAATCCCCATATTCCTTGATTCCCCTAGAGTCCAAAAATCTATCTATCTCAGCCTTGAATATACTCAATGACTCAGCATCCACAGCCCTCTGGAGTAGAGAATTCCAAAGATTCACAACCCTCTGAGTGAAGAAATTCCTCCTCATCTCAGTCTTAAATGGCCAACCCTTATCCTGAGACTATGCCCTCTAGTTCTAGACTCTCGAACCAGGGGAAATAACCTCTCAGCATCTACCCTGACAAGCCCCCCCAGAATCTTATATGTTTTAATGAGATCACCTCTCATTCTTCTGAACTCCAGAGAATATAGGCCCATTCTACTCAACCCCTCCTCATAGGATAACTCTCTCATCCCAGGAATTAATCCAGTTGAACCTCCTTTGCACCGCCTCTAAGGCAAGTATACCTTCCTTAGATAAGGAGACCAAAACTAAACGCAGTACTCCAGGTGAGGTCTCACCAGATCCCTGTACAATTGTAGTAAGACTTCCATACTCTTGTACTCCAACCCTCTTGCAATAAAGGCCAACATGCCATTTGCTTTCCTAATTGCCTGCTGTACCTGCATACTAACTTTTTGTGTTTCTTGTACCAGGACACACAAGTCTCTCTGGACATCAACATTTACTAGTTTCTCACCATTTAAAAAATATTCTGTTTTTCTATTCTTCCTGCCAGAGTGAATAACCTCACATTTCCCCACATTATACTCCATCTGCCACTTTCTTGCCCACTCACCTAACCTGTCTATATCCTTTTGCAAACTCATTGGGCGCTAAATTGGGCCGTGTAGCGCCCGTTGTTTCAGCACTACACGACCTCTCCGACATCCAAGATGCCGCCTTGGATGCACATGCACGTTTCCAGCGTGGCGTGGGCCAGACGCCATCTTGGTAAAGGAGTTAGCGCAGGCGCAGATAACGAATGCTGGAATCATGGAAAGTAGGGAGAAAATGGCTTCAAACAGTGTACAACACTGATTTAAAGTGCTAGACACCATTTTGGCACTTAACGCTCAACTCAATGCACAGTTTTAACCCCGACCATCTGAACATGTCTTAGAGTGCCTGGAGGACCCCCCACCAGCGCTATTTAAAGGGACCATGCTGGATTTACAGGTTAGTGGCTGGATTATTGCTTCTGGCTGCCGAGACATTTGTAACTGTTTTTGGAGGTCTCCTAGACTTCAATACTAGGACGCGGGGACATAGCCTAACATTTAGAGCCAGGACGTGCAGGAGTGAAGTTAGGAAATGCTTCTACACGCAAAGGGTGAGAGATGTTTGGAACGCTCTTCTGCAGATGGCAGTTGATGCTAGCTCATTTGTGAATGTTAAATCTTAGATTGATAGATTTCTGTGAACCAAGGGTATTAAAGGATATGGGGCTAAGGCGGGTATATGGAGTTAGGTCACAGGTCCACCATGATCTCATTGAATGGCGGAACAGGCTCGAGGGGCTAAATGCCACTTGCTGCCTCCTGATATGCGCCACCTTCTCCTGCAAGAAAGCGGGACGTGTGTCTGGGTGATGTGCCTGTCATGGTTGAATAGCTGCCAATGTGTGTGGCCTGTGAGTTGTGGGTGGGTGGCTTGAAACAGTGGTAATGTGTAAGGGTGAGAGGAAGCATCTGGTTGGAAGAGTTGGGTACTGATGGAAAAAGTGAGTTTGTTGGTATGTGGGTGATGGGGGGTGTAGTGAATGGTGCAGTTGGTAGGAGACGCCACTTGACAGTTGACCTCACTCACCTTGACCACTCATGTCAAAGCATTGAACTTCTTCCTGCACTGCATCAGTGTTCATGATGCTGTGCACCTGGAATTTCCTTCGTCCCCCGCTGCCTCCCACTGCCTTTTGGATAAATGTCTGGAGGGCCTCTTGCCCCCACCACCCCTGAGGATATAGGATGTCCCTCCTTCCGTCCACCTCTTGCACCGAGACCTCTAGTGCATCAGCAGAGAACCTTGGTGCATGCACTCTCGCAGGCCTGATACAAACTCAGATCGGCAGATTCAGTAGTGTGCAACCCTTATTCAATGTTTGAACAAAACTCATCAGTGTCTAAACATAGGGATGGGACCTGCATCTGTGTTTTACGTGTGCGATGTCTGGTCTCCTTTCAGACTCCATGCAGACAGTAGAGTGTTATTTTCAGCAAATAACAGGTGCCAGCTATCTATAAGAGATTTCTAAGAAACAACCTCCCTTTAAGAGATTGAGCTGCCCTGGTGGTGGAAAGTGCAAATTGCATTGATTCCACATGCAAGGCCTGGAATGGAACGCTGATTGCAGGTGAGTCCTCAGGTGGGCCCAAGCTTGCGTCCTGCCTGTGCTGAGGCCATTGGGCGTGGGGTAATAGCACATCACGCTAGCTGCGCCCAAAAACGGCCCTTATCCAATTTTTCCCCCTTTGTATCCTCACTGCTTACTTTCCCACCTAGCTTTGTATCATCAGCAAACTTGGATTCATTACATTCGGTCCCTTCATCCAAATCATTAATATAGATTGTAAATAGCTGAGGCCCAAGTACCCCACTAATTATAGCCTGCCAACCTGAAAATGACATGTTTATCCCTACTTTCTGTTTTCTGTCCGTTAACCAATCTTCTATCCATGCTAATATGTTACTCCCAACTCCATGAGCCCTTAAATTGCGTTTGTTCGATAATTGCTCCTGTGAAGCGCCTTGGGACATTTTGCTATGTTAAGGGCGCTATAGAATCATAGACGTTTACAACATGGAAACAGGCCCTTCGGCCCAACATGTCCATGTCGCCCAGTTTATACCACTAAGCTAGTCCCAGTTGCCTGCACTTGGCCCATATCCCTCTATACCCATCTTACCCATGTAACTGTCCAAATGCTTTTTAAAAGACAAAATTGTACCCGCCTCTACTACTGCCTCTGGCAGCTCGTTCCAGACACTCACCACCCTTTGAGTGAAAAAATTGCCCCTCTGGACCCTTTTGTATCTCTCCCCTCTCACCTTAAATCTATGCCCCCTCGTTATAGACTCCCCTACCTTTGGGAAAAGATTTTGACTATCGACCTTATCTATGCCCCTCATTATTTTATAGACTTCTATAAGATCACCCCTTAACCTCCTACTCTCCAGGGAAAAAAGTCTCAGTCTATCCAACCTCTCCCTATAAGTCAAACCATCAAGTCCCGGTAGCATCCTAGTAAATCTTTTCTGCACTCTTTCTAGTTTAATAATATCCTTTCGATAATAGGGTGACCAGAACTGTACACAGTATTCCAGGTGTGGCCTAACTAATGTCTTGTATAACTTCAACAAGACATCCCAACTCCTATATTCAATGTTCTGACCAATGAAACCAAGCATGCCGAATGCCTTCTTCACCACCCTATCCACCTGTGACTCCACTTTCAAGGAGCTATGAACCTGTACTCCTAGATCTCTTTGTTCTATAACTCTCCCCAATGCCCTACCATTAACGGAGTAGGTCCTGGCCCGATTTGATCTACCAAAATGCATCACCTCACATTTACCTAAATTAAACTCCATCTGCCATTCATCGGCCCACTGGCCCAATTTATCAAGATCCCGTTGCAATCCTAGATAACCTTCTTCACTGTCCACAATGCCACCAATCTTGGTGTCATCTGCAAACTTCAGGTCAAACATAGGCAAGGAAACCTCCTGCTGATTACCACCTACCGTCCTCCCTCAGCTGATGAATCAGTCCTCCTCCATGTTGAACACCACTTGGAGGAAGCACTGAGGGTAGCAAGGGTACAAAATGTACTCTGGGTGGGGGACTTCAATGTCCATCACCAAGAGTGGCTCGGTAGCACCACTACTGACCGAGCTGGCCGAGTCCTGAAGGACATAGCTGCTAGACTGGGCCTGCGGCAGGTGGTGAGCGAACCAACACGAGGGAAAAACTTACTTGACCTCGTCCTCACCAATCTACCTGTCGCAAATGCATCTGTCCATGACAGTATTGGTAGGAGTGACCACCGCACAGTCCTCGTGGAGATGAAATCCCGTCTTCGCACTGAGGACACCATCCAACGTGTTGTGTGGCACTACCACCGTGCGAAATGGGATAGATTCAGAACAGATCTAGCAGCTCAAAACTGGGCATCCATGAGGCGCTGTGAGCCATCAGCAGCAGCAGAATTGTATTCCAGCACAATCTGTAACCTCATGGCCCGGCATATTCCTCACTCTACCATTACCAACAAGCCAGGGGATCAACCCTGGTTCAATGAGGAGTGTAAAAGAGCATGCCAGGAGCAGCACCAGGCGTACCTAAAAATGAGGTGCCAACCTGGTGAAGCTACAACTCAGGACTACATGCATGCTAAACAGCGGAAGCAACATGCTATAGACAGAGCTAAGCGATTCCACAACCAAGGGATCAGATCAAAGCTCTGCAGTCCTGCCACATCCAGTCGTGAATGGTGGTGGACAATTAAACAACTAACGGGAGGAGGAGGCTCTGCAAACATCCCCATTCTCAATGATGGCGGAGTCCAGCACGTGAGTGCAAAAGACAAGGCTGAAGCGTTTGCAACCATCTTCAGCCAGAAGTGCCGAGTGGATAATCCATCTCAGCCTCCTCCCGATATTCCCACCATCACGGAAGCCAGTCTTAGGCCAATTCGATTCACTCCACGTGATATCAAGAAACGGCTGAGTGCACTGGATACAGCAAAGGCTATGGGCCCTGACAACATCCCAGCTGTAGTGCTGAAGACTTGTGCTCCAGAACTAGCTGCGCCTCTAGCCAAGCTGTTCCAGTACAGCTACAACACTGGCATCCACCCGACAATGTGGAAAATTGCCCAGGTATGTCCTGTCCACAAAAAGCAGGACAAATCCAATCCGGCCAATTACCGCCCCATCAGTTTACTCTAAATCATCAGCAAAGTGATGGAAGGTGTCGTCGACAGTGCTATCAAGCGGCACTTACTCACCAATAACCTGCTCACCGATGCTCAGTTTGGGTTCCGCCAGGACCACTCGGCTCCAGACCTCATTACAGCCTTGGTCCAAACATGGACAAAAGAGCTGAATTCCAGAGGTGAGGTGAGAGTGACTGCCCTTGACATCAAGGCAGCATTTGACCGAGTGTGGCACCAAGGAGCCCTAGTAAAATTGAAGTCAATGGGAATCAGGGGGAAAACTCTCCAGTGGCTGGAGTCATACCTAGCACAAAGGAAGATGGTAGTGGTTGTTGGAGGCCAATCATCTCAGCCCCAGGGCATTGCTGCAGGAGTTCCTCAGGGCAGTGTCCTAGGCCCAACCATCTTCAGCTGCTTCATCAATGACCTTCCCTCCATCATAAGGTCAGAAATGGGGATGTTCGCTGATGACTGCACAGTGTTCAGTTCCATTCGCAACCCCTCAGATAATGAAGCAGTCCGAGCCTGCATGCAGCAAGACCTGGATAACATCCAGGCTTGGGCTGATAAGTGGCAAGTAACATTCGCGCCAGATAAGTGCCAGGCAATGACCATCTCCAACAAGAGAGAGTCTAACCACCTCCCCTTGACATTCAACGGCATTACCATCGCCGAATCCCCCACCATCAACATCCTGGGGGTCACCATTGACCAGAAACTTAACTGGACCAGCCATATAAATACTGTGGCTACGAGAGCAGGTCAGAGGCTGGGTATTCTGCGGTGAGTGACTCACATCCTGACTCCCCAAAGCCTTTCCACCATCTACAAGGCACAAGTCAGGAGTGTGATGGAATACTCTCCACTTGCCTGGATGAGTGCAGCTCCAACAACACTCAAGAAGCTCGACACCATCCAAGATAAAGCAGCCCGCTTGATTGGCACCCCATCCACCACCCTAAACATTCACTCCCTTCACCACCGGCGCACTGTGGCTGCAGTGTGCACCATCCACAGGATGCACTGCAGCAATTCGCCAAGGCTTCTTCGACAGCACCTCCCAAACCTGCGACCTCTACCACCTAGAAGGACAAGGGCAGCAGGCGCATGGGAACAACACCACCTGCACGTTCCCCTCCAAGTCGCACACCATCCCGACTTGGAAATATATCGCCGTTCCTTCATTGTCGCTGTGTCAAAATCCTGGAACTCCCTTCCTAACAGCACTGTGGGAGAACCGTCACCACATGGACTGCAGCGGTTCAAGAAGGCGGCTCACCACCACCTTCTCGAGGGCAATTAGGGATGGGCAATAAATGCCGGCCTTGCCAGCGACGCCCACATCCCGTGAACGAATAAAAAAAAAACTTACTAACCATGCCTCCTAAATTCTCATCCAAATCATTAATATAAATAACAAATAACAGCAGACCCAGCACCGATCCCTGAGGCACACCGCTGGTCACAGGCCTCCAGTCTTCTGCCGTCAATCCAATTTTGTATCCAATTGGCTACCTCACCTTGGATCCCGTGAGATCTAACCTTATGTAACAGCCTACCATGCTGTACCTTGTCAAAGGCTTTGCTAAAGTCCATGTGAACCACGTCTACTGCACAGCCCTCATCTATCTTCTTGGTTACTCCTTCAAAAAACTCAATCAAATTTGTGAGACATGATTTTCCTCTCACAAAACCATGCTGACTGTTCCTAATCAGTCCCTGCCTCTCCAAATGCCCGTAGATCCTGTCTCTCAGAATACCCTCTAACAACTTACCCACTACAGATGTCAGGCTCAGCGGTCTGTAGTTCCCAGGCTTTTCCCTGCCGCCCTTCTTAAACAAAGGCACAACATTTGCTACCCTCCAATCTTCAGGCACCTCACCTGTAGCTGTCGATGATTCAAATATCTCTGCTAGGGGACCCGCTATTTCCTCCCTAACCTCCCATAACGTCCTGGGATACATTTCATCAGGTCCCGGAGATTTATCTACCTTGATGCGCGTTATGACTTCCAGCACCTTCCTCTCTGTAATATGTACACTCCTCAAGACATCACTATTTATTTCCCCAAGTTCCCTAACATCCATGCCTTTCTCAACCGTAAATACCGATGCGAAATATTCATTGAGGATCTCACCCATCTCTTGTGGTTCCGCACATAGATGACCTTGTTGATCCTTAAGAGGCCCTACTCTCTCCCTAGTTACTCTTTTGCCCTTTATGTATTTGTAGAAGCTCTTTGGATTCTCCTTTGCCTTATCTGCCAAAGCAATCTCATGTCCCCTTTTTGCCCTCCTGATTTCTGTCTTAACTCTACTCCGGCAATCTCTATACTCTTCAAGGGATCCACTTGATCCCAGCTGCCTATGCATGTCATATGCCTCCTTCTTCTTTCTGACGAGGGCCTCAATCTCCCGAGTCATCCAAGGTTCCCTACTTCTACCAGCCTTGCCCTTCACTTTATAAGGAATGTGCTTACTCTGAACCCTGGTTAACATACTTTTGAAAGCCTCCCACTTACC
Source organism: Heptranchias perlo (assembly GCF_035084215.1). Classification (NCBI taxonomy): domain Eukaryota; kingdom Metazoa; phylum Chordata; class Chondrichthyes; order Hexanchiformes; family Hexanchidae; genus Heptranchias; species Heptranchias perlo. Next base: position 58,770,800 of record NC_090326.1, on the reverse strand, counting down.
AGACGTCCCTTTGCCTGCCAACAGACTCTCCCAATCAACTTCTGAAATTTCCTGTCTAATGCCATCAAAATTGGCCTTTCCCCAATTTAGAATTTTAACTTTTGGACCAGACCTATCATTCTCCATAGCTATCTTAAAACTAATGGAATTATGATCACTGGTCCCAAAGTGATCCCTCACTAACACTTCTGTCACCTGCCCTTCCTTATTTCCCAAGAGGAGGTCGAGTTTTGCCCCCTCTCTCGTTGGGCCATCCACATACTGAATGAGAAATTCCTCCTGAATACACTCAACAAATTTCTCTCCAGCCAAGCCCCTAATGCTATGGCTGTCCCAGTCAATGTTGGGAAAGTTAAAGTCCCCTACTATTACCACCCTATTTTTCTTGCAGCTGTCTGTAATCTCCTTACATATTTGCTCCTCAATTTCCCGTTGACTTTTTTGTGGGTCTGTAGTACAATCCTATCAAGGTGATCTCTCCCTTCTTATTTTTCAGTTCTACCCATATAGACTCCGTGGGCGAACCCTCGGATATATCCTCTCTCACTACTGCCGTGATGTTCTCCCTAATCAAGAACGCAACTCCCCCTCCTCTCTTACCTCCTGCTCTATCTTTCCTATAGCATCTGTACCCTGGAACATTGAGCTGCCAGTCCTGCCCCTCCCTTAGCCATGTTTCAGTAATAGCTATAACATCCCAGTCCCATGTACCCATCCATGCCCTGAGTTCATCTACCTTGCCCATCAGACTTCTTGCATTGAAATAAATGCAGTTTAATCTAGACTTCCCTTGGTCTTTGCCCTGCTTTCTCAGACCATCTGTCCGATCATGTTTTGTACACTCTCCCTTACTGCCTTTTGTTTCTGTCACCACTTTACTTCCCACTGACTTCCTGCATCGGTTCCCATTCCCCCTGCCACTTTAGTTTAAACCCTCCCCAACAGCACTAGCAAACACTCCCCCTAGGACATTGGTTCGAGTCCTGCCCAGAAGCAGACCGTCCAATTTGTACTGGTCCCACCTCCCCCAGAACCGGTTCCAATGTCCCAGGAATTTGAATCCCTCCCTCTTGCACCATCTCTCAAGCCACGTATTCATCCTAGCTATCCTGTCATTCCTACTCTGACTAGCCCGTGGCACTGGTAGCAATCCTGAGATTACTACCTTTGAGGTCCTACTTTTTAGTTTAACTCCTAACTCCCTAAATTCAGCTTGTAGGACCTCATCCTGTTTTTTACCTATATCGTTGGTACCTATATGCACCACGACAACTGGCTGTTCACCCTCCCCCTCCAGAATGTCCTGCAGCCGCTCCGAGACATCCTTGACCCTTGCACCAGGGAGGCAACATACCATCCTGAAGTCTCGGTTGCGTCCGCAGAAACGCCTGTCTATTCCCCTTACAATCGAGTCCCCTATATGAATGCAAGTTGTTGTTATGTAGCACCTTTAACGTAGTAAAACGTCCCATGACATGAATGTCTGTGCGCCAGCTGCCTCTAGCAATTCTGAAGCAGAAATTAGGGTAACAAAGAACAACTGAGAGACACCAGTAAAAGTGCAGATTTATAACATTTTACATTGTTCAGCAAATCAGCAAAATACACTTCGCATTTATTCTGTTGCAAAGTTGCGAATACACAAGTGACATCTTGAGCTTTGGCATGTGAGAATAACAGATGGTAGCTGCATCACAAGGATATGTGTATGGTTTGGATAACAGCAACTACTATTTTCCAAGAAGATAGGTCTGGCTATTAATAGTTTTACATTTTATATCAAATGGTTGTTTAATAAAATAAAAATATTACTGTATACAAAGCAATACAGATTTAGTATTGGGCTACTAAAAGCACATCTGTGAATAAACTACTTAATTGTTAATGGTGCCATCAGGGAGAAAATCAGGGACCATTTTATAAATTTTAATGTATGTACAGCCTTTAAATTTAAAAAATCCTAAAATTGCATCGGCTTTGAAAGTATGGTTTAAGTAGAGTAACATGAACATATACATTATCAGTTCCATACAGAGTAATAAATACCTGGGAGCTGACTGCAAGACTTCTGTAATCCAATAAAGCAATTTAGATAACATAAACCCCGTAGACAAAGTTTGAGCAGTTTGTGACCATCATCTGAACTTCTTGAGATAAGATTACAAAAAACTTACTCTCTGGTGTCATATTATATGTAATATATGTAGTGTGTGTGGCGAATCATACAATGGTTACAGTACAGAAGGAGGCCATTCGGTCCATCAAACCCATGCAGTCGCTCTGCAAGAACAATCCAGGCTCACTCCTGCGCCCTTTCCCCGTAACCTTGCAAATTTTTTCCCTTCAAGTACTTATCCAATTCACTTTTGAAAGCCATGATTGAATCTGCGTCCACCACCCTCTCAGGCAGTGCATTCCAGATCATAACCACTTGCTGCGTAAAAAAGGTTTTCCTCATGTCGCCTTTGGTTCTCTTGCCAGTCACTTTAAATCTGTGTCCTCTGGTTCTTGACCCTTCCGCCAATGGGAACAGTTTTTCTTTGTCTCGACCCCTCATGATTTTGAACATTTCTATCAATTCTCCTCTCAACCTTCTCTGCTCTAAGGAGACAATCCCAGCCTCTCCAGTCTATCCCTCATCCCTGGAATCGTTCTATTAAATCTCTTCTGCACTCTCTCTAAGGCCTTCACCAGACTGATTCCTGGGATGGCAGGACTGTCGTATGAGGAGAGATTGGGCCGACTCGGCCTGTATTCACTCGAGTTTAGAAGAGAAAGGGGATCTCATTGAAGCATATAAAATTCTGGCAGGGCTAGACAGACTGGTTGCAGGGAAAATGTTTCCCCTGGCTGGGGTGGGGGGGGGGGGTGGGGGGGGTCCAGAACAAGGAGTCACAGTCTCAGGAAAGGGGGTAGGACATTCAGGACTGAGATGAGGAGAAATTTCTTCACTCAGAGGGTGGTGAACCTGTGGAATTCTCTACCACAGAAGGCAGTGGAGGCCAAGTCATTAGATGTATTCAAGAAGGAGTTAGATAGATTTCGAGACACAAAAGGCACCAAGGGGTATGAGGAGAGAGCGGGAATATGGTATTGAGATAGAGGATCAGCCATGATCATATTGAATGGCGGAGCAGGCTGGAAGGGCCGAATGGCCTACTCCTGCTCCTATTTTCTACGTTTCACATCCTTCCTAAAGTGTGGTGCCCAGAATTGGACACAATACTCTCGAAACATAGAAAATAGGAGGAAGAGTAGGCCATTCGACCCTTCGAGCCTGCTCCACCATTTAAAATGATCATGGCTGATCATCTAACTCAGTACTCTGTTCCAGCTTTTTCCCCATATCCCTTGATCCCTTTAGCATTAAGAAATATATCTGTCTCCTTCTTGAATACATCTAATGACTTGGTCTCCACTGCCTTCTATGGTAGAGAATTCCACAGGTTCACCACCCTCTGAGTGAAGAAATTTCTCCTCATCTCGGTTCTAAATGGCATACCCCGTATCCTGAGACTGTGACCCCTGGTTCTGGACTCCCCAGCCATCGGGAACATCCTCCCTGCATCTAGTCTGTCTAGTCCTGTTAAAATTTTATATGTTTCGATGAGATCACCTCTCATTCTTCTAAACGCTCGTGAATATATGATGTGGAGATGCCGGTGATGGACTGGGGTTGACAATTGTAAACAATTTTACAACACCAAGTTATAGCCCAACAATTTTATTTGAAAATCACAAGCTTTCGGAGGCTTCCTCCTTCCTCAGGCGAATGTGGAAATGAAATCCTCTTATAAATGCGAAAGGTTCGAGGATTTCATTTCCACATTCACCTGAGGAAGGAGGAAGCCTCCGAAAGCTTGTGATTTTCAAATAAAATTGTTGGACTATAACTTGGTGTTGTAAAATTGTTTACTATTGAATATAGGCCTAGTTGACCCAACCTCTCCTCATACGTCAGTCCTGCCATCCCAGGAATCAGTCTGGTAAACCTTCGTTGCACTCCCTCCATGGCAAGGACATCCTTCCTCAGATAAGGAGACCAAAACTGCACACAATACTCCAGGTGTGGTCTCATCAAGGCCCTGTATAACTGCACTAAGACATCCCTGCTCCTGTGCTCAAATCCTCTTGCAATTAAGGCCAAAATACCATTCACCTTCCTAACTGCTTGCTGCACCTGAATGCTCGCTTTCAGCGACTGGTGTACAAGGACTTCCAGCTCTCGTTGCACCTCCCCTTTTCCCAATCTATCACCATTCAGATGCCTTTCTGTTTTTACAACCAAGGGTGGATAACCTCACATTTATCCACGTTATGCTGCATCTGCCATGTTCTTGCCCACTCACTCAACTTGTCTAAATCACATTGGAGCCTCTTTGCATCCTCCTCACAGCTCACATTCCACCCCAGCTTTGTGTCGTCTGCACACTTGGAAATGTTACATTTAGTTCCCTCATCCAAATCATTGATATATATTGTGAATAGCTGGGGCCCAAGCACTGATCCCTACGGTACCTCACTAGTCACTGCCTGCCACCCGGAAAAAGACCCATTTATTCCTACTCTCTGTTTCCTGTCTGTCAACCAATTCTCAATCCATGCCAGTATATTCCCCCCAATCCCATGTGCTTTAATTTTGCACACTAACCTCTTGTGTGTGACCTTATCAAAAGCCTTTTGAAAATCCAAGTACACCACATCCACTGGTTCTTCCCTATCCTACTAGTTACATGCTCAAAAAACTCCAGTAGATTTGTTAAGCATGATTTCCCTTTCATAAATCCATGCTGACTTTATCCAATCCCGTTAATGCCCTCCAAGTGTTCTGTTATCACATCTTTTATAATAGACTCTAGCATTTTCCCCACTACTGATGTTAGGCTGACTGGTCTGTAATTCCCTGTATTTTCTCTCCCTCCTTTTTTAAATAGTGGGGATACATTTGCCATCCTCCAATCTGTAGGAACTATTCCAGAGTCTATAGAACTTTGGAAGATGATCATCAATGCATCCACTATTTCCAGGGCCACTTCCTTTAGTACTCTGGGATGTAGATTATCAGGCCCTGGGGATTTGTCAACCTTTAGCCCCATTAATTTCCCTAGCACTATTTTTTTACTAATGCTGGTTTCCTTCAGTTCCGCCCTCTCACTAGACCCTTGTTTCCCCTAACATTTCTGGAAGGTTATTTGTGTCCTCCTTTGTGAAAACAGAACCAAAGTATGTGTTTAATTGTTCTGCCATTTCTTTGTTCCCCATTATAATTTCCCCCATTTCTGACTGTAAGGGACCTACATTTGTCTTCACTAATCTTTTTCTCGACATATTTATAGAAGCTTTTACGGTCAGTTTTTATGTTCCCTGCTAGTTTACTCTCTTACTCTATTTTTCAATCTCTTTGTCCTCCTTTGCTGAATTCTAAACTGCTCCCAATCCTCAGGCTTGCCGCTTTTTGTGGCAATTTTATATGCCTCCTCCTTTGGATCTAATACTATCACTAATTTCTTTTGTAAGCCACGGTTGAGCCACCTTTCCTGTTTTATTTTTGCACCAGACAGGTATGAATAATTGTTGTAATTCCTGCACACGTTCTTTAAATATTAGCCATTGCCTATCCACCATCATCCCTTTTAGTAAAGTTCCCCAATCTGTCATAGCCAACTCGCACCTCATACTTTCGTAATTTCCTTTATTTAGATTCAGGACCCTAGTTTCGGATTCAACTACTTCACTCTCCATCTTAATGAGGAATTCTATCATGTTATGGTCGCTCTTCCCTAAGGGACCCCGCACAACAAGATTGTTAATTAATCCTTTCTCATTGCACAATACCCAGTCTAGGATCACCTGTTCTCTAGTTGGTTCCTCAACGTATTGGTCTAGAAAACCATCACGTACACACTCCAGGAATTCCTCCCCCACAGTATTATTGCTAATTTGGTTTGACCAATCTATATGTAGATTAAAGTCATGATGTGGAGATGCCGGTGATGGACTGGGGTTGACAATTGTAAACAATTTTACAACACCAAGTTATAGTCCAGCAATTTTATTTTAAATTCACAAGCTTTCGGAGGCTTCCTCCTTCGTCAGGTAAAAAGGAAGCCTCCGAAAGCTTGTGAATTTAAAATAAAATTGCTGGACTATAACTTGGTGTTGTAAAATTGTTTACAATAGATTAAAGTCACCATGATTATAGCTGTACCCTTCTTGCATGCGTCTCTAATTTCCTGTTTAATGCCCTCCCCTACATCTCCACTACTGTTTGGGGGCCTATAGACAACCCCCACCAACGTTTTCTGCCACTTGGTGTTTCTTAGCTCCACCCATACAGATTCCACATCGTGATTTTCTGAGCCAATATCCTTCCTCAATATTGCATTGATTTCCTCCTTTACTCACAATGCTACCCCACCTCCTTTCCCTTTTTGCCTGTCCTTCCTAAATCATAGAGTCATAGAGTTATACAGCACGGATAGAGGCCCTTCGGCCCATCGTGTCCGCGCCGGCCATCAAGCCCTGTCTACTCTAATCCCATATTCCAGCATTTGGTCCGTAGCCTTGTATGCTATGGCATTTCAAGTGCTCATCCAAATGCTTCTTGAATGTTGTGAGGGTTCCTGCCTCCACAACCCTTTCAGGCAGTGAGTTCCAGACTCCAACCACCCTCTGGGTGAAAAAGTTCTTTCTCAAATCCCCTCTAAACCTCCCACCTTTTACCTTGAATCTATGTCCCCTTGTTATAGAACCCTCAACTAAGGGAAAAAGCTCCTTAGTATCCATCCTATCTATGCCCCTCATAATTTTGTACACCTCAATCATGTCCCCCCTCAGCCTCCTCTGCTCCAAGGAAAACAAACCCAATCTTCCCAGTCTCTCTTCATAGCTGAAGCGCTCCAGCCCTGGTAACATCCTGGTGAATCTCCTCTGCACCCTCTCCAAAGCGATCACATCCTTCCTGTAGTGTGGCGACCAGAACTGCACACAGTACTCCAGCTGTGGCCTAACCAGTGTTTTATACAGCTTCATCATAACCTCCTTGCCCTTATATTCTATGCCTCGGCTAATAAAGGCAAGTATCCCATATGCCTTCTTTACCACCTTATCTACCTGTTCCGCCGCCTTCAGGGATCTGTGAACTTGCACACCAAGATCCCTCTGACCCTCTGTCTTGCCTAGGGTCCTCCCATTCATTGTGTATTCCCTTGCCTTGTTAGTCCCTCCAAAGTGCATCACCTCGCACTTTTCCGGGTTAAATTCCATTTGCCACTGTTCCGCCCATCTGACCAACCCATCTATATCGTCCTGCAGACTGAGGCTATCCTCCTCGCTATTTACCACCCTACCAATTTTGTATCATCAGCGAACTTACTGATCATACCTTTTACATTCATATCCAAGTCATTAATGTACCCCTGGATGTTCAGTTCCCATCCTTGGTCACCCTGCAGTCATGTCTCCGTAACCGCAACTGTATCATAACCGTTAATATCTATCTGCGCTGTTAATTCATCTAGCTTATTGCGAAAGCTCTGCGCATTAAGACACAGTGCCTTTAGACTTGTCTTTTTAAGATTGCTAGTCACCTTAGTTTTATTTTGCACTATGGCCCTATTTGTTTCTCGCCCTTGTTTTCTCTGCCTTCCACTATTGCTTCTTCCCTTTCTGTCTTTTGTTTCTATCCTTGTTTCCCCCTCCTCTGTCTCCCTGCTCAGGTTCACATCCCCTTCCATTCTAGTTTAAACCTTCCCCAACAGCACTAGCAAACACCCCTGCGAGGACATCGGTCCCGGTCCTGCTCGGGTGTAACCCGTCCCGCTTGTACAGGTCCCACCTTCCCCAAAACCGGTCCCAATGTCCAAGGAATCTAAATCCCTCCCTCCTACACCATCCCTGCAGCCACGCATTCATCTGGTCTATTCTCCTGTTCCTATACTCACTAGCACGTGGCACTGGTAGTAATCCTGAGATCACTACCTTTGAGATCCTGCTTTTTAATTTATCTCCTAACTCCTTAAATTCATCTTGCAGGACCTCATCCTTTTTTTACCTATGTCGTTGGTACCGATATGGACCACGACTACTGGCTGTTCACCCTCCCCCTCCAGAATGCATTGCAGCCGCTCCGTGACATCCTTGACCCCAGCACCACGGAGGCAACATATCATCCTGGAGTCACGTTTGCGGTCGCAGAAAGTTGTGGCTGAACCAGTGTTCTATAAAGGTTCTTCATAACTTCCTTGCTTTTGTACTCTATGCCTCTATTTGTAAAGCCCAGGATCCCCTATGCTTTTTTAACTGCTTTCTCTACCTGCCCTGCCACCTGGGGAAAGGATTATTTTATTTTTATGTCAGCAGTAACTCTTACATGGGAACAACGATTAAGCCATCCAGGCCTTCAAATCTGCTCTGCCATTTTATTAGCTGTAGCAGCACTTTATCTTCTAATTCCAATTCCCCTGCCCTTTCTCCAATTACATTAATTTCCTTATTTCCCAAGTATCTACCTTTTTAAACATCTCAAATTGATTCTGGAGCAGTACATTCCACATTCTCACAACCCTTTGTGTGAAGATTTTATTCCTGGATTCACTCTTAACTGGTTTAGTTCAAATGTTAAGATTATGGATTCATGCAAAAGAGGAAAATGTCATTCCTTATCTGCCTTGTCAATCCCTTTCATTGTTTTACATAAGAACATAAGAAATAGGAACAGGAGTCGGCCATACAGCCCCTTGAGCTTGCTCCGCCATTCAGTAAGATCATGGCTGATCTTCGACCTCAACTCTACTTTCCTGCCCGATCCCCATATCCCTCGATTCCCCTAGAGTCCAAAAATCTATCTATCTCAGCCTTGAATATATTCAATGACTCAGCATCCACAGCCCCCTAGGGTAGAGAATTCCAAAGATTCACAACCCTCTATGTGAAGAAATTCCTTCTTATCTCAGTCTTAAATGGCCAACCCCTTATCCTGAGACTATGCCTCCTACTTCTAGACTCCCCAGCCATGGGAAACAACCTCTCAGCATCTAGATGGTGAGTTTTAAACTCCTCGGTCAGGTCACCCCTTAACCTCCTCATCTCTAGGGAACATAACCCAAGTTTACTATAGTTAAATCCCTGATTCCTGGGTATCATCTGGCGTACTGTTGCTGATCTTCCTCCAAGCTGTTGATGTGGATGCCAATTGTTGGAGTGCAGTGATCACAATCAGACTTTACTGTGTATCTTTCCTATAAATTTTCTCAACACATTTATGTATACTGATTTTAAATAATTATATTTCTGACATAGTTAGCTAGTTAACTAACATTTGCACTGTGTTTAGTTGATGAGGAAAAAATATTTGCAAATTATAAATACAAATATGTGCTGTTCAATAAAAAGTCATAAAGTGAGTTGTACAGAACAAATCAAGTCTTGAATTAGTTTTGTACCATAAATGTGCATGTTGTGATTGAGGTAATATGGTAACTCCTGCATGCTGCAGCTAAATGTACTTTATATTATCTGGTCATTTATCTCATTGCTGTTTGTGGGACCTTGCTATGCAGGAGCTGTCTACCACGTTTCCCTACATTACAACAATGACTGCACTTCAAAAGTACTTCATTAGCTGCGAAGCGTTTTGAGACATCCTGATGTCATTAAATGCGCGATATAAATGCTAGTTCATTTGTTCTTTTACCACTTAGTTTAAAATATTTTACCTCGCTAGAAGTTTAGAAACTGAAGAGACATGTTGGGGTGCAATAGATCAAGGCATATTTCAGTATCTGCAGTTGGTTTTCAGGAAAACTTTTAGTCATATATTTGTGCGTGTGTATAAAGTAAAATGGAAATAATTAACTCTTTTGTGCCTCAGTTCAATAAAATCCATCTGCTGGGTGCTGAAGCCATCAGTGTTCAGTATTTGGGTTAAATATAACGTGAAGAAAAGCACAATTCATCAACAGGAACTCATAATTCCCATCGTCTCTCCTATGCCCCCTCCCATGAACTGAGGTTGGAGACTTAATGTAGGAAACTGTGGGTGGGAAACCACATCTTACCCGCACCCCAGCTGCTCCGACCCACAAACCTGTCAGATTAGTTTCCCTCTGAAACCGTCTAATTTAAAGAGACTGTCTTGCTTACTGAGAAGGAAGAACCACCAACGTAGCCTTGGATCATTTTGTTCTGGTAACTTTTGTTCACGCTAAACCGGTTCTTCCTTACCCCCTCCCCCACCACTGGCTGGCCAGCTACAGCTGGTGTTTCTGGGACCTTCCGCAAGGAGCCACTACAAATACAGCCCACAAACAGCCAACGGCCAACTCATAGAGACCTCAAACCCCGCCAACTTCAGCGGTGATAAATGGTGGAACTCCACAGCAGGCTCGACCCCAACATAACTGCTGGGACCATGCCCCCCAACAACTTTCTACACCACTGCCTCTTTAGAGCTAAGTGCTTGTATAAGATTGGCCAAAAGTATTAATTTCTTCAATGTTGATTTGTTTTCTCCTTTTAACATTTTTTTTAATGTTGATATCCTGAAAATGTTACAGTATTTGTTTACTTTTTAAATAAAGTGCACAAACACTGTGCAGTAGAACTATGATACTAAGATTGACACTAGAAATTCTGCACAAGTCAAACTTCCAATCGTAGCAATTCCACACTAGGTGAGTGGTGCTAAGAGGAGGTCAGGTACATCTTGGAAGTGAGGGAGAAAATTAAAAGGTGGCTCACCCTAGTTAGCCTTGTATATCTCCTTGTGGTTAGCTTAAGAGCAGCAATGATAGAGATGTGAGTGCAGATCATTGCCTGTCCTCAGTATCATTTTAAGGCTTAAAAGAGAGGAAAGAAATAAAAAAATGTAAAACAAAAACAGTATTTTATCACCATAATTACAAAATAGTGTTTATTAAATTAATTAGTATTTTTATTTTTCAGAGCAGACCAAGGTCGCCTTCTCAACTACATAATAGAGTGGGGGAATCTGACTGAAGAGAAGGTGGCATCATACCTCAGAGAGACTCTGGAAGCTGTGCAGTATCTACACAACTGCAGAATAGCTCACCTAGATATAAAGGTTAGTGCCATCAGTCCACTCTAACAGCTTTGTAAAATTCATATTTCAGAAAGTGTGATGTGTTCTTGCTGACACACTATGCTGCTGTTAGTCATTACTGACATATGTTGTGAATAATAAGGATATTTATTTCTTTTACTTTGAATTTCTGTAAGGTGTCCAAATTTCTGTAAGGCACAGTATTATGGCACATTGGAGTTCCAACACACTTTGTGGTGGAATGGTAGGATGTGGCTTAACATTTTCAGTTGCCAACCTCAGCCATGCCTTGTAAAAAGTACTAGGTGGAGGTCACGTACTTCTGACAAGAAGAGAAGGAAACCAGGAAACGGGTCTCCCGCGATCACTTGAGCACTTTCTGGTAGCTGATTTTGGAGGGCCAATAGCAGAGGCCTGGATCCCATCTTGTGCAGAGATAGGAAGCTCAATTTTAATAGGATGGCAGGATGGCACCGGGGGTGGGGTGGGGGGGGGTTCAATGGGCCCACAGCAAACTCGAAAAATAAAAATTTACCTTTCCCCACGCAATCGCGAGTTAATTGGTGCTCATTAATCTTGTTTCCTGGTTTCACGCCTGGCAGCCAGCCTAATTGACAGGCTGGCTGCCAACAGGAGCTGCAACAACGAGGGGTGGGGGGAGAGAAAGAGACGTCATCTGACGCTGCAAGAGAGATGGGGTGTGTGGGGGACATCGGAGCAGGGGGGGCAGAAACATCGGAGAGACATTGGAGCAGGGGGTGCAGGTGACATCGTTTGAAAGGTAGGTTTATTTATTTTTTTACGTTGTGAAATGTTATTTTATTTCATTTATTTACTTTATTTTTGCCTGATCCGGCCCCTCACATCTGGTTTAACCAGGTGTGAATCGGAAGCCGTGGGAAAACCACCCAGGTAAGTTGAAAATAGTTTTAACTACCTAATATGTAAGAAATAAAGTACCTTACATTTGCTTCTTTAAATAACGTCCCGCCAGCTTTAATTGCCGGCGGGACTTCCCGGTTCGGGCACGGTACACGCACCCAGATGAGTCTTTGTGAGACGCAGAAGTTGGCGTGTTGGAGCCAGGCTCATTTCCCGCTCCTCATTTCCCCGATTTTTGTAGCCCCCCCAATGCACCCGCACTTACGAATTAAAATTGAGCCCAGTGTGTAACACAGTAAGTCCAGCGAAAACAAAGAGCAGGAAAATAATAAATGCCTTCCGAAAACACCAACTTCTGAACTATATTTTGTAATCCAATTGTAAAATTTACTAAAATAACACCATTTTTACCATAATTGAAAATGTAATGCACAGGCATAGTATGGGTCAGACCCATTTCAGACCTCATCTGTATTATTTTATTGCATCTTGTAACCTATTATTTCATGGAGCAGCTTATTGGGAATCCAGTGTGCTGCCTTTTCCGTTCTCTCAATGTTGCTTATTTTGTTAGCTACTAATGACATTTTAAGATATTTGTGGTTGTTAAATGATTTCTTTAGTAAGTTGTTACTGGTTTGTTATGGTAAGTTGTTATATTAGTGAGTTATCTATTACTCATCTTTTATTTGTTTCTATCATTTAAAGCCAGAAAATGTGCTGGTGGACCATAGCAGATCCAAACCACTCATCAAGCTTGCTGATTTTGGGGATGCCATGCAGCTAACCACAACATATTACACCCACCAGTTGCTGGGAAACCCTGAGTTTGCAGCTCCAGAAATTATTTTAGGAAATTCTGCCTGTCTTACGTCAGATACATGGAGTGTTGGGGTACTTGCCTACGTCCTTCTTAGCGGTGTGTCTCCTTTTTTGGACGAGAGTGTAGAGGAAACCTGTTTGAACATTTGCCGATTGGACTTCAGCTTCCCTGACGACTACTTCAGAGGGGTCAGTCAAGCTGCCAAAGATTTTGTTTGCTTCTTACTGCAGGGAGATCCAAACAAACGCCCCTTGGCTGCAGTGTGCCTCCAGGAGCCTTGGCTGCAGCCAGGCATTAACAAAAATACCGAAACTCTAAACACGTCAAGACTGACTTCATTCATTGAACGACGCAAACACCAGAATGATGTTCGACCAGTTGGTAGTATAAAGAATTTCTTACAAAGTAGACTCTTGTCAAGAGTGTGACCCTAATGTGGAGATTTTTTGCTCATTCTCTTTCACCTGCCAATAAGGTTGGAGACTGTGTCTTCAGCCAGTCAGCTGTTGACTTGAAATAAAACTGACAGCAAATCAGCTGCTATATACATGTATCATTGTGTGGAATTGCATGCCAAGGAACCTTGCACAAACAGTACTTGGGATTCATTGCCACCCATGCAATGTAAAGCTGGTGGGGAGGACTACACAAGCTCTGCACAACCAGCTGGATTCTCATTCTTTTGACAGTATTCCGTTTCTGATCGCTGGAAACCATTTTTCACACATCGCCTAGGAAAACTTAGAGAACAAATCATTATTGTTATTATATTTAATTCAACTCACTGGAGTTTGAAACATTTAATTATGTGATTTAAAAATTAGCCAACAAAGAACAAGATTTTGTTTTCCCCCTTGACTGATTTTAATCAAGACAGCCACTGAATATAAAATGGCCTCCTGTGAAACTTCTGATTTTTACTGGTCATAAAGCTTTCCAATTGCCTCACTGATGTATTTAAATTATAATCCCTTACATTTAGCCAGATATGGCTCAAATTTTTAATGCTGCAAGTTGAACATCGGACCTTTTGCGTATAATAGAAACAAGTTGTGTTGCTCTGATTATATATAAGCCTTACTTGTATAAAGACCGTTATCTGCCTTCAGTCTGTATTTTTTAATGCTGGTTTGCCATTCTGGAACCCTCCCCCAAACTCCCCCGAGCCAAGCCGCAAATGCTCTTTTATTTCTGGAGGGGGATTTTGGAGTTGCACCTGCCAATCAGATTGCAGAGCAGTTAAGGAGGAATATGTACTGTAAATGCATTCATTGTATTTTACGTTTTAATTCATATCCTGTGCAATGTTGTGGCTTTAACATTTTATGCAACTCTATTTATGAAGACCTCTGTTGTACCTGTACTAAATATTAAAAAAAAGCAAGTACTCCGTAGTGCAAACTATACTGTCGTTTGATTTCTTTATTGCGCTGACCTTTTAGAAAAGTATTTGACTATTAGGAATTGCATCACAATCTAGACGTTGTGGAACATGAACAAACAATGAACCAAACCCAGTATTTTTAACTATTCAGTATGTTTATATCAAACATAAACTTGTACTGTAGGGTCTCCAGAAACAAATCCGCGAGAGAAGGAAAATGGGAACTCAAAACTGGATGTATTGTCACATCAACCTCGCATTTTTATTTTTTAATGTATTATAGCCTGTTCATCTCCTTTTTAAGTTTGAAATCTATTTTTGCATGTATATTTCTTTTGTACAGCATCCATTAAGTGTTTTGCCGAATATGTGCTGTAAATATTTTTCTCTGCCATCTGTTTATTAAAATTAAATGTATGCAACACAGATTTTTATTTCTCCTGCATCAGTTTCTGTTTGTCCATTCCTTGTGGTTCAGTGCAGAAGAGGGTATTATTGGAGCTACTGAGAAATTTTTTTTTATTCTTTCATGGGATGTGGGCGTCGCTGGTGAGGCCAGCATTTATTGCCCATCCCTAATTGCCCTTGAGAAGGTGGTGGTGAACCGCTGCAGTCCGTGTGGTGAAAGTTCTCCCACAGTGCTGTTAGGAAGGGAGTTCCAGGATTTTGACCCAGCGACGATGAAGGAACAGTGATATATTTCCAAGTCGGGATGGTGTGTGACTTGGAGGGAAACGTGCAGGTGGTGTTGTTCCCATGCGCCTGCTGCTCTTGTCCTTCTAGGTGGTAGAGGTTGGGGGTTTGGGAGGTGCTGTCGAAGAAGCCTTGCGAGTTGCTGCAGTGCATCCTGTGGATGGTACACAGTGCGCCGGTGGTGAAGGAAGTGAATGTTTAGGGTGGTGGATGGAGTGCCAGTCAAGCAGGCTGCTTTGTCCTGGATGTTGTCGAGCTTCTTGAGTGTTTTTGGAGCTGCACTCATCCAGGGAAGTGGAGAATATTCCATCACACTCCTGACTTGTGCCTTGTAGGTTGTGGAAAGGCTTTGGGGAGTCAGGAGGTGAGTCACTCGCCGCAGAATACCCAGCCTCTGACCTGCTCTTGTAGCCACAGTATTTATGTGGCTGGTCCAGTTAAGTTTCTAGTCAATGTTGACCCCCAGGATGTTGATGGTGGGGGATTCGGCGATGGTAATGCTGTTGAATGTCAAGGGGAGGTGGTTGGACTCTCTCTTTTTGGAGATGGTCATTGTCTGGCATGAATGTTACTTGCCACTTATCAGCCCAAGCCTGGATGTTGTCCAGGTCTTGCTGCATGCGGGCCCGGACTGCTTCATTATCTGAGGGGTTGCGAATGGAACTGAACACTGTGCAATCATCAGCGAACATCCCCATTTCTGACCTTATGATGGAGGGAAGGTCATTGATGAAGCAGCTGAAAATGGTTGGGCCTAGGACACTGCCCTGAGGAACTCCTGCAGTAACGTCCTGGGGCTGAGATGATTGGCCTCCAACAACCACTACCATCTTCCTTTGTGCCAGGTATGACTCCAGCCACTGGAGAGTTTTCCCCCTGATTCCCATCGACTTCAATTTTACTAGGGCTCCTTGGTGCCACACTCGGTCAAATGCTGCCTTGATGTCCAGGGCAGTCACTCTCACCTCACCTCTGGAATTCAGCTCTTTTGTCCATGTTTGGACCAAAGCTATAATGACATCTGGAGCTGAGTGGTCCTGGCGGAACCCAAACTGAGCATCGGTGAGCAGGTTATTGGTGAGTAAGTGCCACTTGATAGCACTATCGACGACACCTTCCATCACTTTGCTGATGATTGAGAGTAGACTGATGGGGTGGTAATTGGCCAGATTGGATTTGTCCTGCTTTCTTGGACAGGACATACCTGGGCAATTTTCCACATTGTCGGGTAGATGCCAGTGTTGTAGCTGTACTGGAACAGCTTGGCTAGAGGCGCTGCTAGTTCTGGAGCACAAGTCTTCAGCACTACAGCCGGGATGTTGTCAGGGCCCATAGCCTTAGCTGTATCCAGTGCACTCAGCCGTTTCTTGATATCACGTGGAGTGAATCGAATTGGCTGAAGACTGGCTTCTGCGATGGTGGGGATATTGGGAGGAGGCCGAGATGGATCATCCACTTCTGGCTGAAGATGGTTGCAAACGCTTCACCCTTGTCTTTTGCACTCACATGCTGGACTCCGCCAGCATTGAGGATGGGGATGTTTACAGAGCATCCACTTGGCACTTCCGGCTGTGTTGTAGCTTCATCAGGTTGGCACCTCATTTTTAGGTACATCTGGTGCTGCTCCTGGCATGTTCTTCTACACTCCTCAATGAACCAGGGTTGATCCCCTGGCTTGTTGGTAATGGTAGAGTGAGGAATATGCCAGGTCATGAGGTTACAGATTGTGCTGGAATATAATTCTGCTGCTGATGGCCCACAGCGCCTCATGGATGCCCAGTTTGGAGCTGCTAGATCTGTTCTGAATCTATCCCATTTAGCACGGTGGTAGTGCCACACAACACGTTGGATGGTGTCCTCACTGCAAAGACGGGACTTCGTCTCCACGAGGACTGTGCGGTGGTCACTCCTACCAATACTGTCATGGACAGATGCATTTGCGACGGGTAGATTGGTGAGGCCGAGGTCAAGTAAGTTTTTCCCTCGTGTTGGTTCGCTCACCACCTGCTGCAGGCCCAGTCTGACAGCTATGTCCTTCAGGACTCGGCCAGTAGTGGTGCTACCAAGCCACTCTTGGTGATGAACGTTGAAATCCCCCACCCAGAATACATTCTGCCCTTGCTACCTTCAGTGCTTCCTCCAAGTGGTGTTCAACATGGAGGAGGACTGATTCATCAGCTGAAGGGGGGCGGTAGGTGGTAATCAGCAGGAGGTTTCCTTGCCCATGCTTGACCTGATGCCATCAGATTTCATGGGGTCCAGAGTCAATGTTGAGAACTCCCAGGGCCACTACCACCTGACTGTATATCACGGTACCGCCACCTCTGGTGTGTCTATCCTGTCGGTGGGACAGGATGGTGATGAAAGAGTCTGGGACGTTGGCTGACAGGTATTATCCTGTGAGTATTGCTATGTTCGGCTGTTGCTTGACTAGTCTGTGGGACAGCTCTCCCAATTTTGGCACAAGTCCCCAGATGTTAGTGAGGAGGACTTTGCAGGGTTGACTGGGCTTGGTTTGCCTTTGGCGTGTCCGGTGCCTAGTGGTCCGTCCGGTTTTATTCTTATTATGACTTTTTTTTAAGCAAGATTGTACAACTGAGTGGCTGGCTAGGCCATTTCAGAGGACAATTGAGAATCAACCACATTGCTGTGGGTCTGGAGTCACATATCGGCCAGACCGGGTGAGGACGGCAGCTTTCCTTCCCTAAAGGACATTAGTGAACCCAATGGGTTTTTCCGACAATCCAATAGTTTCATGGTCACCATTACTGATACTAGCATTTTAATTCCAGATTTTATTTAATTAATTGAATTTAAATTCCCCAACTGCCGTGGCGGGATTTGAACTCTTGACTCCAGATTATTAGTCTAGGTCTCTGGATTACTAGTCCAGTAACATAACCACTATGCTACCGAAACCTTCATTATGTTGCATACCGTTTATCATTATCATTTTTAAAACGATTCCAAAGAAAGACAAATCTTGAATTGTGCAACCATCCATCAAGGTTTATGTGGAGTTACCAGCACTATTCCTGCCAGTTTTGAACTTTAAAGAACCCATCCTATGCAGGCTTTATTTGACTTTACTATGAGTCATGCTGGACAAGATGATGCATTTGAAAATTACTTTAGTTGTGCATTTATAGCAAGTAGAGGGAGAAAGGTGCAACAAACACGAGATATTAACACATACTAGGGTCTCAATTTTAACTCTCCCCATCTGGCTGGAAACCTGGGGGGGCGGGGGCGCTGTTAAAATAACGTGAGTCACTTACCTCCTTCGATCCTGCTTCCTTCCTGCCGTGTCCTGTTACTAACATGTTCTTTTGAGTAGAGGAGCAGTACACCCACCGGAAGGAAGAGGGGTCCTACTTGTCATCATGATTGAACACCATGGAATAAAAGCGGCAGTAGCAGCATGGTTACAAAATTGGCTAAGTAACAGGAAGCAGAGAGTAGTGGTGAACGGTTGTTTCTCGGACTGGAGGGAGGTGTACAGTGGTGTTCCCCAGGGGTCAGTGCTGGGACCATTGCTTTTCTTGATATATATTAATGACTTGGACTTGAGTGTACAGGGCACAATTTCAAAATGTGCAGATGTCACAAAACTTGGCAATAATGTAAACAGTAAGGAGGATAATGATAGATTTCAAGAGGATATAGACAGGCTGGTGAAATGGGCAGACACGTGGCAGCTGAAGTTTAACGCAGAAAAATGCGAAGTGATACATTTCGGTAGGAAGAATGAGGAGAGGCAATATAAACTAGAGGGCACAATTCTAAAAGGGGTGTAGTAACAGGGAGATCTGGGAAATATGTACACAAATCATTGAAGGTGGCAGGGCAGGTTGAGAAAGCGGTTAAGAAAGCATACGGGATCCTGGGCTTTATAAATGGAGGCATAGAGTACAAAAGTATGGAAGTCATGATGAACCTTTATAAAACATTGGTTCGACCACAACTGGAGTAATGTGTCCAGTTCTGGGCACTGCACTTTAGGAAAGATGTGAAGGCCTTAGAAAGGGTGCAGAAAAGATTTACTAGAATGATTCTGGGAATGAGGGACTTTAGTTATGTGGATAAACTGGAGAAGCTGGGGTGGTTCTCCTTGGAACAGAGAAGATTGAGAGGAGATTTGATAGAGGTATTTAAAATCATGAAGGGTCTAGACAGAATAGGTAGAGAGAAATTGTTCCATTGGTGGAAGGGTCAAGAACCAGAAGACATAGATTTAAGGTGATTGGCAAAAGATCCAAAGGTGACATGAGGAAAAACCTGTCAGAACAAGATCAAGTCAAATAACATCTGTGTGAGTTCACTTTAACTTTCCATCACTAATGACCACTATTATGCCCCATACAGACTTTTTCTTGAAGTTGTGCAGTCCCATAATATAGAGAATTTTATTTCACAAATACTAAACATAAGAACATAAGAACATAAGAAATTGGAGCAGGAGTAGGCCAATCGGCCCCTCGAGCCTGCTCCGCCATTCAATAAGATCATGGCTGATCTGATCCCAACCACAAATCTAAAGAACACAAGAAGTAGGAGCAGGACCCGGCCACACAGCCCCTGGGCCCTCTGCGCCACCCACAGGGCATTGACCGATCCGAACTCAGCTTCATGTCCAATTTCCTGCCCGCTCCCCATAACCCCTAATTCCCTTTACTTCTAGAAAACTGTCTATTTCTGTTTTAAATTTATCTAATGATGTAGCTTCCTGGGGCAGCAAATTCCACAGACCTACCACCCTCTGAGTGAAGAAGTTTCTCCTCATCTCAGTTTTGAAAGAGCAGCCCCTTATTCTAAGATTATGCCCCCTAGTTCTAGTTTCACCCATCTTTGGGAACATCCTTACTGCATCCACCCGATCAAGCCCCTTCACAATCTTATATGTTTCAATAAGATCGCCTCTCATTCTTCTGAACTCCAATGAGTAGAGTCCCAATCTACTCAACCTCTCCTCATATGTCCGCCCCCTCATCCCCGGGATTAACCGAGTGAACCTTCTTTGTACTGCCTCGAGAGCAAGTATGTCTTTTCTTAAGTATGGAGACCAAAACTGTATGCAGTATTCCAGGTGCGGTCTCACCAATACCCTATATAACTGCAGCAATACCTCCCTGTTTTGTTGCAACTAAGATGTTCCAATTTCTCCATTTTTTCTCATTTCTTTAATGTCCAAATGCAAATAAGATATTGCTAACCTCCCAAAGGAAAACAATTTATGAACATTGTTCCCGTAAGTATCACTATACATAGTCCAATGACGCTCTCCTCCATTCTGTACAAAACGTCATTCTGGGCTATGCTTTCAGTTCATTTTCTCCCATATCTATCCTTTATCTCTCATCAGGATGAGTGAAGTCATTACATATCAATTTCTTTGGTTTTGTTCTACAGTCCTGAGTTAACCTGTAGTCGCTTGGAACCATGGAAACGTTTTTATTTGAGTTTACTTTGTTGCAACATTGTAAAGCTTTTCTCGTACAGAATCACCACCCCTATCTTATGTATCAACACACTGCACTCCATCAAATTTATCCCAGTCAGATTTACTGTGCCCAATCTCAATTTGTTCAGTCCCAACTTCCAATCAATGCCAGCTCCCAGTTTCAAAATCTGTGCAGAATATTGTGGCTACTTCCCAATGATCAACTGATGTAATACTTGCCTTCTATCATGGACAGCTTTTCTAAGTGCGCAGTTTCATTCAAACTCATGAAATGACTCAAGCTCTTATACTGAGTTCGAATCAAACTTCACACTTAGAAAGGTTGCCCATGACAGGAGACTTCTAATTTATTGGATACCAACACTGGCTACAGGAATATTGAAACTTGATTCCCTTAGGTACAGAGACCTCTGTTTCAGGTTTAGTATAGACACACAACTGCATTCATAGGAATTCAGAATTGGATAGGGAATATATTGTTAGCAAAGAACATTCCCAGGAACATCCGATAAATCTATCTCTGCTGCTGTAATGAGAGAGAACACAGAGTCCTCCAACATCTGTAACAAATCTGTTCATCCTTCAACTATTAGTTAGTGCATTGGCTCAGCCAAGACCAGTGATCATTATCCAGCATCACAGGCATATTTCCCCCAGCTTCTTTGAAGAGGAAAAGATTCTGTTCTAGGAGTAGCCTCAAGCAATAACTTTTGGAGGCAGCTATTGCTGCTGAATCACTATATATCTCTGATGAGTTCAATGGAAGGGTTGCTTCTCATTTGGGGATCTAACCACAGACACATCCAGGGGGCAACAAAGATGTAATTATGGACTTATTAATTATCTCTACAGGTCAAATATTGAAACGTGCTCAATTATTCAAATGGCCTATGTGATCTGCGACAAGAATTACCTGGAAAATATTTAGCAGGTTTACACTCACAATTAGTTATGATAGGCTTCCCCCAGACCACTACCAGCACAATCCTTTGTTTTTTAACTACAAATTGTGAGAAGTCTACCCCCAGAATAAAGCCCCAATATCTTCAGGGAAGAATCCAAAGAACTGACCACCTGGTCATATCCTAACTCGCACCAAGCCCTGCTCACCCATCACCCCTGTGCTTGCTGACCTACATTGGCTCCCGGTCCGGCAATGCCTCGATTTTAAAATTCTCATCCTTGTTTTCAAATCCTTCCATGGCCTCGCAACCTCCCTATCTATGTAACCTCCTCCAGCCCTACAACCCACCGTGATCTCTGGGCTCCTCCAATTTTTTTTTTATTCGTTCATGGGATGTGGGCATCACTGGCGAGGCCGGCATTTATTGCCCATCCCCAATTGCCCTCGAGAAGGTGGTGGTGAGCCGCCTTCTTTGAACCGTTGCAGTCCGTGTGGTGACAGTTCTCTCACAGTGCTGTTAGGAAGGGAGTTCCAGGATTTTGACCCAGCGATGATGAAGGAACGGCGATATATTTCCAAGTCGGGATGGTGTGTGACTTGGAGGGGAACATGCAGGTGGTGGTGTTCCCAATTTTTGCCTCTTGTGCATCCCCGATTTTAAACGCTCCACCATTGGTGGCCGTGCTTTCAGCTGCCTAGGCCCTAAGCTCTGGATTTCCCTCCCTACACCCCTCTACCTCTCCTCCTTTAAGACGCTCCTTAAAACCTACCTTTTTGACCAAGGTTTTGGTTACCTATCCTAATATCTCCTTATGTGGCTCAGTGTCAAATTTTGTTTGATAACGCTCCACTGAAGCTCCTTGGGACATTTTACTTTGTTAAAGGCACTATGTAAATGCAAGTTGTTGCTGTTTAGATATATGTGGTCTCTATTAGGCTCATTAAGTGAAATTTATTCACAGACAAACCACCAAGATTGACGTTTGTGCCAGTCGCCTATAGCTAGAAATCGGTTACAGCTTAACACACATACAATGTGGGTCTAGACAGGTAAGCTGCTACACCAGTCAGAGTTTTGGATAGGGAACCTAAGGTATTCTGTAATTCTGCATAGCTGAAGATTTTAGGATTTCTATAAGGCCTATAGAAAAGGCTGGTGTAATTGCCATTTCCTGATAAAGGATTGTTCTGCAAGCAGGTGCATGTTGCTTTTGAGAGCTTCAAAAATTCAGCAGTAGAGTTTGTGAGCTATTTAGGGGATGACCTTCAAAGGATGGGGTCATAAAACAGAGTGCCCCACCCTGATCTGCCTTGGCTGGGTATCAGTTCCCCTTTCAAACAAGGCAGAATTTACTTCAACATACAAACATACGAATTAAGAGCAGGAGTAGGCCATTCGGCCCCTCAAGCCTGCTCTGCCATTTGATAAGATCATGGCTGATTTGATTGTGACCTCAACCCTACTTTCCTGTCTACCTACTATAACCTTTGACTCCCACGTTAATCAGGAATCTATCTAACTCAGCCTTAAAAATATTCAATGACCCTGCCTTCATCACTCTCTAGGGAAGGGAGTTCCACAGACATACGACCCTCTGAGAGAAAAATTTCTCCTCATCTCCGTCTTAAATGGGAGACCCCTTATTTTTAATTGTGGCCCCTAGTTCTAGTCTCTCCCACAAGGGGAAACACCCCCTCAGCATCTACCCCTTCTAGTCCCCTCAGGATCTTGTACGTTTCAGTAAGATCACCTCTCATTCTTCTAAACTCCAATGTATACAGGCCCAACTTGTCCAACCTTTCCTCATGAGATAACCTCCTCATTCCTGGAATCAGTCGAGTGAACCTTCTGTGAACCGCCTCCAAAGAAATTACGTCCTTTCTTTAAGTAGGCCAAAACTGCACACGGTATTCTAAATGTGGTCTCACCAATGCCCTGTACAACTGTAGTAAAACATCTCTACTTTTATATTCCATTTCCCTTGCAATAAATGACAACATTCTATTTACCTTCCTAATCACTTGCTGTACCTGCATACTAACATTTTGTGATTCATGTACTAGGACACCCAGATCCCTCTGTACCTCAGAGTTCTGCAATCTCTCTTCATTTAGATAGTAAGCATCCCTTATAAGGCAGACAGAAGTGTGCCAGGCAAAAAAAACAGCCTCTGCTCCCAACTCCTCCCTTTCAGGATCCAGCAATAGCTCCAAGCCATTGCCTTTCTATTACTAGAGGACACCCTTGACTTATTGGTCAGTTGTTTACCTGACATCAAGTAATGAATGAGCAAGAACTTTTTCCATTTCAACATCAACAAGACCAAAGCCACCCTGTTCTGCTGTCACCAAAATCTCCACACTCTAGCCTGATTCTGTCACCCGCCCCAACTGTTTGTTCAGGCTGAGCTTGATGATGCACAGCCTTGGTGTTCTGTTTGACTCAGCTGAGTTTCGAACGATATATCCTATCTACTACCAAGACTGTCTATTTCCATTTCCACAACATTGCCATCCTTCACCTTTATTTTGGTTCCATCATATCTGATCTTTTAAAAATTCATTCTCGGGATGTGGGCATTGCTGGAAAGGCCGGCATTTATTGTCCATCCCAAGTTGCCCTGAGAAGGTGGTTGTGTGCCCTTTTTCTTGAACTTCTGCAATTCTTTGTAGCAGTTTGATACAACTTTATTTACGATTTAGAGTGCTGTGTTCAGTTCTGAGCACCACACCTCAGGAAGGATATGTTGGCCTTGGAGGGGGTGCAGCGCAGATTCACCAGAACGATATTGGGTCTAAAAGAGTTAAAATATGAGAACTGGTTGCATAGACTAGGCTTGTATTCCCTTGAGTATAGAAGATTAAGGGGTGATCTAATTGAGGTGCTAAAGATGATTAAGGGAGTTGATAGGATAGACAGAGAGAAACTATTTCCTCTGGTGCAGGAATCCAGAACAAGGGGGCATAACCTTAAAATTAGAAGTAGGCCTTTCAGGATTGATGTCGGGAAGCACTTTTTCACATAAAGGGTAGTGGAAACCTGGAAAGCTGTTGAGGCTAGGTTAATTGGAAATTTCAAAACTGAGATTGTTAAATTTTTATTAGGTAAGGGTATGAAGGATTACAGAACCAAGATGGGTAAATGGAGTTAAGATACAGATCAGCCATGATCTAATTGAATGGCGGATCTTTCCCAAAGGGCTAAATGGCCTACTCCTGTTCCTCTGTTCCTAACTGAGTGGCTTGCTAGGCCACTAAAGAGAGTAGTTAAGAGTCAACCACATTGGTATGAGGCTGGAGTCACATATAGGCCAGACCAGGTAAGGACAGCAGGTTTCCTTCACTAAAGGACATTGACTGCTTCATGGTCAATTTTACTGATATCGGGTTTTTTTTATTTCCAGATTTTTTTTTAATTGAATTAAAATTCTCAAACTGCCATGGTGAGATTTGAACTCACGTTCCCTGGATTACTAATCCAATAACATAACACTACACAACTGTACCCTGATCCACATCTTGATCACCTCTAGGTTCTACTTCTCCAACACTCTACTCACTGGTCTCCCATTCTACATAAATTCAAACTCTTCTAAAATCCAGTCAACCAAACCTGTCCCACACCAAATCCTTCCACTACATCAACCCTGCCCTTTCCAACCTCCATCACCTCCTTGCCCCCTCCCCCCAAGACACTGAATTCAAAATCCTCAATCTTGTTTACAAATCTTTCATGGCCTTGTTCCCTCCAACCCCCACTCACCTCTTCAACTTCCTTAAGCGCTATATATTAGTGTGCACACACCCCCAGCTCTGCTGATTCTAGCCTCCTTTGCATTCCCCCTCCCTTTACTTCACCTTTAGGACAGAACCTTCAGCCATTTTGACCCCATATTCTGGAACTTTCTCCCTAAACCTTTCCACCTTGGTACCTCTTCCTGCATCTAAACGCCTCCTCAAGATTTAACTCTTTGACCATGCCTTCAGTCACTTCCACTAACTCTTCTAGTGACAAATTGAATTCAATCCAGAGAAGTGTGAGGTAAAGCATTTGGGGAGGTCAAACAAGGCAAGAGAATACACAATAAATGGGAGGATACTGAGAAGTATAGAGGAACTGAGGGACCTTGGAGTGCATGTCCACAGATCCCTAAAAGTAACAGGACAGGTAGATAAGGTGGTTAAGAAGACATACGGGATATTTTCCTTTATTAGCCGAGGCATAGAATATAAGAGCTAGGAGATTATGCTAGAACTGTATAAAATACTAGTTAGGCCTCAGCTAGAGTACTGCGTAGAGTTCTGGTCACGACATTACAGGAAAGATGTGATTGCATTCGAGAGGGTGCAGAGGAGATTTACGTGGATGTTGCCAGGACTGGAGAATTTTAGCTATGAGGAAAGATTGGATAGGCTGGGGTTATTTTCTTTGGAACAGAGGAGACTGAGGGGAGATTTAATTGAGGTGTATAAAATTATGAGGAGCCTAGATAGAATGGATAGGAAGGACCTATTTCCCTTAGCAGAGAGGTCAATAACCAGGGGGCATAGATTTAAAGTCATTGGTAGAAGGATTAGAGGGGAGTTGATGAGAATTTCTTTCACCCAGAGGGTGATGGGGGTCTGGAACTCACTACCTGAAAGGGTGGTAGAGGCAGAAACCCTCATCGCATTTAAAAAGTACTTGGATATGCACTTGAAGTGCCCTAACCTACAAGGCTACAGACCAAGAACTAGAAAGTGGGATTAGGATGAATAGCGCTTTTTCGGCCAGCACAGACACGATGGGCCGAATGGCCTCCTTCAGTGCCGTAAATTCCTATGATTCTATTACAGCATGGTGTCCATTTTAACCTCTGTGAAGTGGCCAGGGATATCTTACTACGTTAAAAGCAATAAAGAAAGGCACACTGTTATCTTTTTTCTGTGCAACATCTCCCTATACCTGTAAAAAAAAATCACTGATCCTTTAGTGTTACAGAATCCTCATGTTCACTCTGTCAGAACCACCGCCAAAAAACAGCTTAAACAGCCTGTGTATCAATACTACCTATCAAAACTATTTGTCCACGGTGCATCTTGGTGCTCGAAGACCCAGCCCCAAGGTTGCATATCTATCATAAAACATCCATGATTTTTTTTTACTGTTTTGCAACCACCTTTTTAAACCAAGAAAGACCTTCCAGACTCCTCAAAGTGGCATTGGTGAAGTGTGGTGTGGCCAATCTGGTCCTCACCCAACATCCAGGATCAGGAGTGGGAACCATGACTGATTTTACCCCCTTTGGCCTAGGAGGTCAATAGTCAATTATTCCACCCTTTACTGCTGCCCTGGCTGACCAGGTAACTCAGCCCAGACCAGAGACTGAATCCCAGATCGACCTCATTTGTATGGTTTTGTTCCACACCAGGCAGTGCATCTATACACCAAAGCATGATTTTTCTTATATATTTATATCCTTTCTAAAGCCAATTCTAACATTGAAATCTGACAGCTGGTGATGAATATATTAGGCAGAATTGTTTGCCCTAGAAGATTACGTAATGCTCATAGTGCAGTGGAAAATGTGGCTGCCATCTGCTGGATTTGAAATAAATTGCACCCAAATGTTCTGTCTTTATGAAATCAATTATAAAGCTTCAGAATTATCGTCGTGCAGTAGAATACAGTATTTTTTTAATATTCAATTGACCAAGTTGGATAAACAAGTTAAGTACAAGAAAAATTACAAGAGGAATAGCCCAGGGAAGCTGAGACCAATAGTAAGCCCTCTTCCCTTGGCTGAGATCGGATTACACAACACAGATCCGGGATCAAACCTGCAACCATGCTGGTGGCGAGGATATTCCTTCTTGCTCAATATATGATTCTTTTTATACATTATTAGACTAATATAGTTCATGGAACATAATCTTAGATTAGATTTTCCACTATAACTGTGTATACATGGTGACTCATTGAATTTGATATTTATTCGATGACGAGTTATGACATGAGTGATGTTTGCACTGTTCATTGCATGAGTGTTGTAATCAATGGATCCCCAGCATGTATCTATTACTTTCAATAAATACAACGGAATTGAGAAATTGAAGATCACAAGATTATTATGTAAACAATTTTACAACACCAAGTTATAGTCCAGCAATTTTATTTTAAATTCACAAGCTTTCGGAGATTTTCTCCTTCCTCAGGCAAATGTTTCAAGATCTCCTTGAAGCCTACGCATTTATACATATTGAACAATAATAAATGGTGTTTACAGACTCCACATCAAGATTATTATGAACAAGGAAGGCCAAATGGCCCATCTTAATTCATCCACCCAGAAACATCCTACAGTCTCCCCATTGCAGCATCCAATTGTTTCTCAAATAGTTCCAGGGTTTTATCCTCCACTAATCGACCTGGGAATCCATCCCAAGTGTTGATCACTCTTTGTGTGAAGAAGAATCTCCTGATATGTCTTAAATTTGTTCTTACTGGTTTCAAGCAATGTCTGCTTGCCCTACACTCAAGCTAGGCTGTTCAGGGGTGATGTCAGGAAGCACTTCTTCACACAAAGGGTAGTGGAAATCTGAAACTTTCTCCCCAAAAAGTTGTTGAGGCGAGGTCAAATGAAAATTTCAAAACTGAGATCAATAGATTTTTGTTAGGCAAGGGTATTAAGATGGGTAAATGGAGTTAAGATACAGAACAGCCATTCTCCAATTGAATGGCAGAACAGGCTCGAGGGGCTGAATGGTCTACTTCTGTTCCTATGTTCCTATGCACAAGAGGTCAGAGTCAGAGGAACAGAGAGTTCAAGGGATTGGGGTTGTAGCGCAGGAGGAAGTTAGAGAGGGGTAAGGCCATGAAGGGATTTAACACAGGATGAGAATATTGAATTTGAGGCGCTGAGGGACAGGGATCCAATACAGTAGAATGGCCACAGGAGATGGCAAGGTCAAGGGGGTGGACATGAATATGGGTAGGAGAGTTTATATGGAGGGAGAAGTTTAGGAAAAACAGAAGGGCAGTGAATTCAGAAGATAGAGAGCATAGAGAGCTGAGATAGAGATTTAAATCACTGAGGATGAAGAATCACTCAGTGCAGAGATTGAGAAAGGAAAGCAGGGAGGATACATGTCTTGGGGAGAAACTCAGGGTGGGGCTTGGGGGAGTGGTGGACAATGAGGATTTTAAAGGAAAGGGGGCAACAAGATGAGGTGCTCGAAGGGGAAGGTACCAGAGTAGTAGGGGGAGAGACCAAGGTGTTATTTAATGAAAAGGGTACAGTGCCACCACAATAGTTTGGTCAAGGCAGGTGGTGGATCTAAAGTGTACAGTTGAACATTCTGTTGGCTTTGTTGATTGCTGTTCTGTATTGGTTGGACATGTCGAGTGTCAAGTCTACTAAGAATCCTTGGTCTCCTACAGCTTCATCTTGAGTTATTTCAACACTTTCCATGAAGTATATGTGCCACTTACTTTTCCTTCCTATGTGTAGTATTTTGCACTAAATTTCATCTGCCATTGATTTGCCCAAATGGTAGATTTTGTCCTGTATTTTCTGTGCTGCTTCCTCTGATTCCACTGCCCCTCCTAGTTTAATATCATCAGCAGATTTGACCTGTTTGCATTGAGGTACTAAGTCCAGGTCTTCTATGTAAATGAGAAACAGTTGTAGTCCCAACACCAAGCCTAGGGGCACCATACTCAATACTACCCGACCCCGATGTAACTCCTGTAATGAGTACTTGTTTTCTACCCTTCAGCCAGTTTCTTATCAATTCCCAGGGTTTGTCCTGAATCCCTAGAGCTTTGAGCTTGACTAATAATCTTTTGTGTGGTACTTTGTCAAATGCCATTTGGAAGTCTAGGAACACTATGTCATGGGGTTTTATATGGTCCACCTAGGATGTCAATTTCTCAAAGTCTTTGAAAAGGATGGTCTTCCCCTTCTGAATCCATGGCTATGGTTTACTAGGTTATTACGTGCAGTTATTCATCAAGTTTGCTCTTGATAATCAATTCCATTATTTTACACAGAATGGAAGTGAGACTAATGGGTCTGTTTTGTCACATTTTTGAATATAGGCACCACATTGGGCACTTCCCTAGCCTGTTTCAGCATGCTGGGATAATTACCATCCATCCCTGGTGATTTATTTGTTTTGTGACCCTTTCAGCCTGTCCAGGACTTCCATCTCATTTATATTGAAGTCATTGATTTTATCTATCTTTGTTTGGCAAGAGCATGTTACTCATGTCTTCCCTTGTGAATTCTTGTTAATATGTTGCTAGTTTTGAGTTTCTATTCCTTCATTTTTTAAACCAAAACTGATGTTCATGTTCCCCCGATGAGTCAGTGTGAAACTGAGGCATAGGGGGCAATTTTTAACTGCTGCCCACCCCGTCAACACTAGAAATTGGGTGGGGGGGCGGGGTACGCCAGTGGAGCCCCTTGACAGCCTGAGGCCTGTCCGATGCAATTTTCAGGGGAGCCTGCAAATGGACTCCTGCCCGAAGTAAGTGGGAGCCAACTTAACTATGCAAATCAGGTCTTACACCGGCTGTACGACCCCATTTGCAATTTTCAGTACCAAAGTTGGGGGGAGCATGCGCTGCGCATGCTCCTGCCTTTGGAACTAGGCCTTAAGAGGCCCAGCTAGCAGTCCTTAAAGGGACTACTGGAAGCTACCTACAAACAGCCACTAAAAATATTTCTGTGTATTCAGGTGAGACCAGGAGGAGCAGGAACACCCCTCCTGGTCCCACAAAAATACTGTGATCTGCTGCCCGCTGCTCAGTGAGCCCCCCAGAGTGCCTTAACCCCCCCCCCCCCCCCCCCAGCCTCGTTTACAGTTTTCTTCAAGCTCGGCTCCACTATGCAGCCATTAGATTCCCTGCCCCCTGGATCAACGAGTGCTCAGCAGCTCACCAACCCAATACAAATGTGGCCCGTACTTGAAAATGGTTCAGGACTCAGTCTACTGGTATCAGGCGGGTAGTGCGATCGCTCCACCCAACTCCAGCCCGATATGGGAAAATATTGAAAATCCCCCCCATATTGACCAGGAACATCTCAGATTCAGTCCTTGGTTTCTGCTGAGTTGATTGAATTCAGCAGTAGCAGTGCAACAATTACCCTCTGCACTCCTAGATTGGAGGGAGGCAATCAGCCCTGGTTCCCACTCCTGATTGCTATCTGGTGACGCCCTCTAGAAATTGCATGTGTATGAATTTTAAGTGAGGTCAAGATTAGGCTTCACTGTATTGTTCTCCCCCTCACCCCACCGCACAGTGAAATAGTCTGCTGATACTCATTGCCTGTGTTCATATATGAACAATAGCCACTTGAATGATGTATATGAAGTACCAGTGTAACTAAGTGAACAGATAGGGTTAAAAAGGCAGTAAGAATTAAAATGTGCCACTTATGGTAAAGATAATTGCACATGGAATTAAGAGCTCTATGACCAGAAGGATAGAGACATAATTGGGGGGAAGAAAGCAAAGGTTAAGGGTGACAGGAAGTTTCTTGGACTTGTAAGATGTGGTCAGTGGGCCTGTGTTGGGACTACTTTTATTTACTATGTATATAAATGATGTGAACTTAGGAATTAAGGGACACCAAATTGAAGGATATGGCAAATTGTGGCAAGGATTGTGAAAGATTGCAGAATAGGTAGGGAGATATGTGCCAGATGTAGTTCAATATAGAACAATATAGATGTAAGGAATCTTACAACACCAGTTTATAGTCCAACTGTTTTATTTGAAAATCACAAGCTTTCGGAGGCTTTCTCCTTCGTCAGGTGAGCCCTCACTCACCTGACGAAGGAGAAAGCCTCCGAAAGCTTGTGATTTTCAAATAAAACAGTTGGACTATAACCTGGTGTTGTAAGATTCCTTACATTTGTCAACCCCAATCCATCACCAGCATCTCCACATCATGAACAATATAGAGTAATAGATTTTTAAAGTAAGAATAGGGAAAGCAAACACACCTTTAATGGTAAGATCTTAAATGGAAGAGAGGAGCAGAAGGACCTTGCACAGGTTGTTAAAGATCATAAAAAAGGTGAAGTTATCCATAAGCATAGAATACAAAAGCAAGAAGGTATGTTTACGTTGATCTTGTACAACACCTTAGATAAGACCTCTCTGGATACATCGAGGGCATCCTGATACATCGAGGGCATCCTGAAACCCATCGTACAGGGAACCCCCAGCTTCTGTCGCGACACTACAGACTTCCTACAAAAACTCAGTACCCACGGACCAGTTGAACCAGGAACACTTCTCACCACGATGGACGTCTCGGCACTATACACCAGTATCCCCCACGATGACGGCATCGCTGCGACAGCATCAATACTCAACACCAACAACAGCCAATCTCCGGAAGCCATCCTACAACTCATCCGCTTCATCCTGGATCACAATGTCTTCACCTTCGATAACCAGTTCTTTACCCAAACACACGGAACAGCCATGGGGACCAAATTCGCACCCCAATACGCCAACATTTTCATGCACAAGTTCGAGCAGGACTTCTTCACTGCACAAGACCTCCAACCAACACTATACACCAGATACATCGACGACATTTTCTTTCTATGGACCCACGGCAAGGAATCACTAAAGAGACTACACGATAACATCAACAAGTTCCATCCCACCATCAAGCTCACCATGGACTACTCCTCAGAATCAGTTTCTTTCTTGGACACACGAATCTCCATCAAAGACGGGCACCTCAGCACCTCACTCTACCGCAAGCCCACGGACAACCTCACGATGCTCCACTTTTCCAGCTTCCACCCTAACCACGTCAAAGAGGCCATCCCCTATGGACAGGCCCTGCGAATACACAGGGTCTGCTCAGACGAGGAGGAACGCGATGGACACCTACAGACGCTGAAAGACGCCCTAGTAAGAACGGGATATGACGCTCGACTCATCGATCGACAGTTCCGACGGGCCACAGCAAAAAATCGCATAGACCTCCTCAGGAGACTAACACGGGACGCAACCAACAGAGTACCCTTTGTCGTCCAGTACTTCCCCGGAGCGGAGAAACTACGCCATGTTCTCCGCAGCCTTCAACATGTCATCAATGAGGACAAACACCTCGCTATGGCCATCCCCACACCTCCACTACTCGCCTTTAAACAGCCACCCAACCTCAAACAGACCATCGTTCGCAGCAAATTACCTAGCTTTCAAGAGAACAGCGTCCACGACACCACACAACCCTGCCACGGTAACCTCTGCAAGACATGCCAGATCATCGACACAGATACCACCATCACACGAGAGGACACCACCCACCAGGTGCATGGTTCATACTCCTGTGACTCGGCCAACGTTGTCTACCTCATACGTTGCAGGAAAGGATGCCCCAGAGCATGGTACATTGGCGAGACCATGCAGACGCTGCGACAACGGATGAACGGACACCGCGCAACAATCGCCAAACAGGAGGGTTCCCTCCCAGTCGGGGAACACTTCAGCAGTCATGGACATTCATCCACCGACCTTCGGGTAAGCGTACTCCAAGGCGGCCTTCGAGACACACGACAACGCAAAATCGTCGAGCAGAAATTGATAGCCAAGTTCCGCACCCATGAGGACGGCCTCAACCGGGATCTTGGGTTCATGTCACGCTACACGTTACCCCACCAGCGAACAAATGTTATCTGTTTTTAATATAATGGGTCATTTGCTGGCTTTCTCTGCCTTCCGGATGTTTCTGCCTCTCTCTGTTTTTTTTTTCCTGTTTGTTTTTTTGTTGAATGTGTATTCGGGAGTTCTGCAGGTGACACCTCTCTGTCTGAACACGGTGATTGCCTTGGCAACGGGCAGTTGCAGGGGCAGTCTGTAAACACCATGTATTGTTCTATATGTATAAATGCGTAGGCTTCGAGGAGCTCCTGAACATTTACCTGAGGAAGGAGGAAGTCTCCGAAAGCTTGTGAATTTAAAATAAAATTGCTGGACTATAACTTGGTGTTGTAAAATTGTTTACAATTGTCAACCCCAGTCCATCACCAGCATCTCCACATCATTAGATAAGACTGCCATTGGAGTATTGTGTGCAGTTTTGGGCACCCCATTATAGGAAAGATATAACAGCAATGGAAAAGGTGCAGCATAGATTCGTTAGAATGTTACCGGGGATGAGAGATTACAGTTATTGGGATTTGACTAGATGGCTCATGTGGAGAAAAAACACCATCATAGATGGGCCGAGTGGCCTGTTTCTGTGCTGTAACATTCTATGTTGCACTTTAATAATAAAGCCTAATTAAGGTTATTTTCCATCATTGCTTATTTATATTTTGTACAGTAGACTATATTTTAAAATGTACTTCTTGAGGGACGAGGCAGTGCTATTCCTCAGCACATTATGCTGATATTTATTTCACACTGTAGTCAGTAGATGACCTCTTTTAATCACTTCAAATATATAATTTCTCTAAAAAATCTTCTGAAATCATTGCACCAATTTAAAATCATTTAGGGAGATGATTGTCTGTTTCTTACAGCATCTCATGTATTGCAATGTTTCTATTACCGATACAGTCCCATGATAACGATGTCTAGGCAGTGAACATTAAGGAGATTTACTTGCAGTTACCACCCAACTGTTATAATGGGATTGTTCGCTTCTTTACATGTTAATTTACTGCTGGCAGTAAGTGAAGTCATTCAGTGAAATGTTCAGTACAAATAAAGCAGTTTAACAACAAAAATTAACAAATTGACCTTTGTTAATGACACTGAGTTATTTAGCGCTGGTAGTAACTGAAGCAAAATATTATGTAAAATTCAACTGAGGTGTAAGCCACATTTCAGGAAGCAAAATCTTTACAATTTAACAAATTAGCTAATTAAAGGGACAATGAAATTATGGGCTCACGTAGCCATTTACCTACAGCAAGTGGCTTTTTAAATATCTGAGCTAATATACCCAAAATATAAATGGAATCTTATAATTGAAGAGGGTTACAAAGGACTAATAATAATCTCCAAAGAGTCCCAGAGATGATGGTCTATTAAGCAAGGGCAAGCATGGAGCTTTGCACTCAAAATATGTATTTCTGTTGCAGTGTTTACACTTTTCAGCTTCACTAAAGAGGGAACACATCCATTGATTTGGAATACTAACAGGGCCAGCAACTCTCCTGTATTTGCCAGGTTTCTCTCAAATGAGATTACGATCTTCTGCTCCCTTCACCCATGCCTCAAAGTCGCAATCTTACATTTGTAATGTTCTGTGCTGGTTATTCCCATCGTTTCTCTTGGGCATGTCCCAAGAATCCTCAGTGGTAGTGAAAGTCCTCTATTAAAACCATAGGTCCTATATCAAACCATAACCCAGGGAGCTCAAACACACATTTGCAACAATAAATTTGAACAAAACTTTCTAATTCAGTGGCCCCCAATGTTTTTGGTCTAGGTCTCACCAAAAGAATTCTCAGCTTTTTATGCCCTCTTAGCTAAGGATATGTCTAGTGATAAGTCCGCAAAAAATGCCTCACTTCTTCTCTTCCACTACTATATTTTTCTCTCTCCTCTTTCACTTTCTTGTTTTTGTTTTTAAAAAATTACCTAGTACACCATTGAACTTTACTCCATGCAGTTACTTGGTCCGATCAGAGTGAAATCCGAGAGTGAAGACTTTTCATTAACTATAATCCAATAGTGCATCCCACTAAAATGGCATCAGGTACACTGATACGAGTTCATTCACAGTATGAAAATGGACATGAAAAAAATTATATGCTCACTGAGAGTAAACTCAAGAAATAATTTTCAAAGCCTGGTCTCTATTGTTGGCTAAACTAAGAGCAATTTGCATATATATATAGCACCTTTAACATTGTAAAACGTAGCAAGGCACTTGACAGGAGCATTATCAGACCCAATTTGACACCGAGCCACATAAGGAGATATTAACACAGGTAATAGAGGTTTTAGAGCATCTTAAAGGAGGAGAGAGGTGGAGAGGTTTAGGGAGGGAATTGCAGAGCTTAGGGCCTAGACAGCTGAAGGCATGGCCGCCAATGGAAGGGCAAAGGTAATTGGAGATGCACAAGAGGCTAGAATTGGAGGAACGCAGATTCTCGGAGGGTTGCAGGGCTGGAGGAGGTTACAGAGATAGGGAGGGGTGAGATCATGGAGGGATTTGAACGTTGCTGGACCGAGAGTCAATGTAGGTCAGCGAAAACAGGGGTGATGGGTGAATAGGACTTGGTGCGAGTCAGGATAAGGGCAGCAGACCTTTGGATGAGTTGAAGTTTACGGAGGGTGGAAGATGGGAAGCCAGAGAGGAGAGCACTGGAATATTCGAATCTGGAGATAACAAAAGCATGGATGACGGTTTCAGCAGCAGATTGGCTGAGGCAGGAGCAGAGACTGGCAATGTTACACTAACATTAGATCAACAGCAAAACACCAGATAATTCACTACTCGCCAGCCTTGCAGGATCATCCACAAGCAATTCTCACACTGGCCTTACTCGCAGCTGTCGCACTGGTTAATTGTGCTGCTTCTCTCTTTTGCCATTGGCTGAAATTCCCTGCTCTTTTCCCTGATGCTGCTCTGACCTGGGCCCACTGCTGCCCCATGAGGCCGGTTGCTTCTTAATAGATGCTACCTGAGCTGCTGAGTGTTTCCAGCATTTTCTGTTTTTGCCCCAAACCTCAAGGACTGCTGAATTCAAACAGGTAAAACCAATAGAGTAAGAATTAAGAAACAGTGCAAACTCGCCTTTCAAATTTACTGAATAATGCAATTTTAGAATAAATTGCCCATCTCTGGATTGGCTTATCTATTATATTTTACCACTGCCGTAATATGTGTAGGTCTGTGTATTTTATTTTGATCCCTTGTATATGTGATATTACTCCAGCAACTGCACTTCTAAAATGACTTCCTTTCTAGACAAAATCTAATGATTTATTTTCGAAACCTTGACTTATCAATTCTATGGAGATCTACAAACCACATTCCAAGGATCACAATCTGTATTTAATCACCGTTTGTGATATATTTGTCAAACATTTCAGCTGAGTATTCAGAACACATCATACACAAGATAACTGGGTGCAGAATTTATTTTATTTGCAGTTAAATAAACATACAGTGAAATTTGTATTCATGCATAGCTAGATAACACCACAAAAGTGGGCCTGTTTTTTAAACTAATTTGGTTTCAGGCCATATAATATTAATACAAATATTGATTGCAGTTTTTGGCCTGCATGTAATCCTTTGTTCCCCCAGATACAAAAGTAACAGGAAAGAGAATTATTCTCATGAATAGGTGATTGACAAGCTGCTTTTTATTTGCAAACATATATTGCAATTATGTAAATTGTATGAAATGCATCAGTCTTATTTGCATGTAATTTATTACATTGACTTGATGAAAATGACTATCTTCCAGCTCTTCTCCCTAAGCATTTTTCCATCAAGGAAGTGCCCCTTTAAAGGTCAGAGAAAAAGACAAACTGGTAGAGAAACAAAACCAGAAATGTTTTTGTAAATTAAGGTGATGCTTCCTAAGCCACTACTGAGGGCATTAAAATTCAACCACATAGTGTGAGACTGGAGTCACATGTAAATCAGACCAGGGTGGAGGTGGCAGACTCCATTCAATGAAGGACATTAGTGAACCAGTTGGGTTTTCGCAAGAAGTTGAATTGTATTAATCCTTTTAAAAAAAGAGCACATTTTTCTTCGATACAATTTGTGGTGATCAATACAGTAATGTCAATTTTTATGTGCCCTGTGAGAAGTGCCCCCAAACACTGAGCTCGCTGTCCCTTTGTGTGATCTCTTAGTTTGGTTCAGGTTGATCTGTGCCAGACGGATTTGATGTGTGAAGTACAATTACAGATCGGCTCTGACTGAGGCTCCCAGTGCAGAGTTATCACCTTCACATGGAACCAGAATCGAAGGAGATAGGGAGAAAGAAATGCGGTAACATTTGTGTGTCACACGATCAGAGCTCAGGTGATCAAACCTCCCGGAATACCTCCAACCATAGTTGGTAACCCTATATGGTAATACACAGCAGGTGGGTCAGTATCTGTTAAAGAGAAAAGATAGGATACGCCCTGAAGAAGATGTTGAGGGGTCCTCAGTTATGTTGTTAGCATTTCAGAATAAAGAGAGTTTGTGACAAACCAAAGCTTATGGGGAGTGGAGTTAAATGAGTCTCCAGTCAGTCTGACTAGATATTGTGCTTTTGACCCTTGTCTGAGTCTTCACTTGTTCAGATTAATAGTGGAAAGTGAACACCGCCCGCAGTCTTTGTCCTGCCTTTCCTGCGGTGATTGACAGCTGCTGCACGCTGCCACCAAGAGGAGAGCGGAGCGGAGCGGAGACGCGAGCAACAGGTAGGGAGCCCGGCGATCGGCAACTCGCTGAAATCGTCCATTTTCCCCCAGGGAAACAACATGAATTTCGCCTTATTTACTCAAAATGCAACAATTGCAGACTCCGGCTCGGTCTTGGTTTAACCCGGCCACTCTTCCATAAGCAACTTTTCATGATGAGAATTTTTTTTTAAACTCACTTATTTCACTAAATGCGTCAACGTGGAATTGAATTGCAGCCGCCCGCTGTTAATTTGTTTCTAGTGAACTAGAATCATTGGAGTTTATTTAATTTCCACTTTCTGAGGAGCCCTCACATTCTGGGTCAGGGAGGGAGCCGCACCAGCCGGTCTGACCGGCCTTTCTGGCGCAATGTAATGTGTTTCTTGTATATAAACAACAGGGCGACTCACTTCCCACCATCACAGGATACCCGGAAGCTGGGCGAGAGTGTCTGCAGTTCATAACAGTCCCTTCATTTTCCTTTACCCTCCGCCTCCTCGTCTTCCGTTCCTGTGTATGAACATGTCCCTCTTGTTGGTCGGATTGTTACATTAAACACAGATACTTTTTAGCATATTGTGTTAGCACATGGACCCCAGATCATGTTGGAAACGAAAAGCCTAAACTAAAATATTAGACCTCAAGAATGGATGTATTTCATAGAATCATAGAAGTTACAACATGGAAACAGGCCCTTCGGCCCAACATGTCCATGTCGCCCAGTTTATACCACTAAGCTAGTCCCAATTGCCTGCACTTGGCCCATATCCCTCTATACCCATCTTACCCATGTAACTGTCCAAATGCTTTTTAAAAGACAAAATTGTACCCGCCTCTACTACTGCCTCTGGCAGCTCGTTCCAGACACTCACCACCCTTTGAGTGAAAAAATTGCCCCTCTGGACCCTTTTGTATCTCTCCCCTCTCACCTTAAATCTATGCCCCCTCGTTATAGACTCCCCTACCTTTGGGAAAAGATTTTGACTATCGACCTTATCTATGCCCCTCATTATTTTATAGACTTCTATAAGATCACCCCTTAACCTCCTACTCTCCAGGGAAAAAAGTCCCAGTCTGTCTAACCTCTCCCTGTAAGTCAAACCATCAAGTCCCGGTAGCATCGTAGTAAATCTTTTCTGCACTCTTTCTAGTTTAATAATATCCTTTCTATAATAGGGTGACCAGAACTATACACAGTACTCCAAGTGTGGCCTCACCAATGCCCTGTACAACTTCAACAAGACATCCCAACTCCTGCATTCAATGTTCTGACCAATGAAACCAAGCATGCCGAATGCCTTCTTCACCACCCTATCCACCTGTGACTCCACTTTCAAGGAGCTATGAATCTGTACTCCTAGATCTCTTTGTTCTATAACTCTCCCCAACGCCCTACCATTAACGGAGTAGGTCCTGGCCCGATTCGATCTACCAAAATGCATCACCTCACATTTATCTAAATTAAATTGTCCATTTTCCCCCAGGGAATTTGTAAATCCTGTTGACAGACACTTTGATCATTTAAGTATTTGACAGACTAGCTGAAGTAACCAGGGGGCCTGTTGTGTAATGTTTATTTCTTGTATATACACTTTAAAAAAAATTATAAATATAGGTTATTGCTTTCAGTCTATCACGATTAATGTAACCTCTTGCATAAAGAAGTATTTGCAGATTAGTATTTTTTTTAATTTGTGTTTTTATGTGCATACATTCCTGTCTATTTTGGAAAGTTTGTGAATTTAGAGTAATGGTGCAAAAAGCAAAGGTCATACTGACCATGCAATAGCTTAACTTGGTAGTATGATTGTCAACTTATTAAATATGGAAATTACATTGTCTAGTCAAATAGGTAAAGTAAAAAAAGTCTAAAATGATGCAGTTTGTTGGAACATTAATATGCAGTGTCACTGAGTGGTTGGATGCAGGTTCAATTCTCCCTTCAATCTCTATTTCAAAAACCAGGCATCTCCCCACACATTGTGCTTTTCTCTCTCATCTTCACACAACCAGATGGATATCTGCTGCCTGCAGTGTGTGACCTCACAAAAACTTTCATCCATAAAAAATGTCTGGTGGTGGTGGCGGTATAGTAAATATAATTAAACGGTCACAGCGCAATGGAAACGAACATCCGACAGGCATAGGAGGAGTTGTGGGGGATGCGATGTCGTTGTAACTTCCATGGTGCCAAGCTCATCCTTTATGGTCTCGTAATATGTTATATTAAACTTGTATAGAACCTTGGGTAGACCACACATGGAACACTGTGCACAGTTCTCATCTCCATATTATAAAAAGGATTTAGAGGTACTGGACAAGGTCCAAAAAAGTTTTACAAGAATGATACCAGAACTGTCAGGAAAGATCGAACAGGCTGGGGCTTTTTTCCCTAGAAAAGAGAAAGCTGAGGGGTGACCTGATAGAGGTCTTTAAGATGATGATAATAGGGTTTGATAGGGTAGATATAGAGAAGATGTTTCCACTTG
Organism: Heptranchias perlo; assembly: GCF_035084215.1. Lineage (NCBI taxonomy): Eukaryota > Metazoa > Chordata > Chondrichthyes > Hexanchiformes > Hexanchidae > Heptranchias > Heptranchias perlo. The sequence goes on along the minus strand of NC_090326.1, from coordinate 58,730,721 downwards.
CGGGGAAGACCAGAGAAAACAAAACATCTCTGTGGAAGTAGGGCTAACCCAGCAATCATAAAGATAGTGAAAACCCTTTATTAAAACTATAACCCTAAACTTTAAACTAAGAGCTTTCACTACTGCAGTAAATGCTGGGATGCACCTGCCTCCATAGTTGGCTCTTGCTTTCTCTGCCTCTACAGCAAGAGAAAGCAAATCGCACATCCAAGAGGGCTGTGAAAAAGCAAAGTGAAATACAGAAAAAGAGAGATGGAGGAGAAGAAAGACAAGGAAAAAGGGGAGAAAAATAATTCGGCAGCTCATGGTCACAACTTGCTACAATTTTCCAATTTTTCTCCCCTCTTCTGTATCATAGACAGTTACAGCACAGAAGAAGGCCATTCAGCCCATCGTGTCCATGCTGGCCAAAAAAGAGCTATCCAGCTTAATCCCACTTTCCAGCACTTTTGGTCCGTCGCCCTGTAGGTTACGGCACTTCAAGCGCGCATCAAAGTACTTTTTAAAAGAGTTGAGGGTTTCTGTCTCAAACAACCTTTCAGGCAGTGAGTTCGGGCACTGAAGATGGTGACTTATACATGGGTACTGGCAGCCATCTGGTGCCTCTCAAGTGGCTATTGAGCCTAAAGAATGAGTGTCAACAGACTTCTGGGTGGGGGGGTGGCAGTATGATCAAATCCAATTCTGTCCTCCCCCAACATCCATAAACTCTATACCTTCCTGCAGGAGCCACTAGATATTTATCAGGAATGACAAACCTGACTGATTTTTCCCTCCCTAGCTCAGGGGTGCTTGGAACAGTTGGAGTGCCCCAACTGCATGATCAGAAGTGGCCATAGAATCTCTAAGCCCAGTTCACGAAGCCCAGGTAACTTGGTCCTACATGCAGTTGTATTTCTTAATTGCTGGTTTGTCCTGTTTGGATTTTGTAGGTCTGGACTTCTGGGACTAATTTGAAAAGGCCAATAGTGTGGCACAGCAGTATGCCCAATGCCACCAGGACAAAAACACACTCTACAAGTTCCGTCCCCATGAGGAGGGCACCACAAATACAAATGGCCTATTTAAACCAAAATGTTTTAGTTAGATCAAGATCTGATTTTCATTGTCAATTATGTAAACTGTATCCAGCAGTGCCTGTTCTAAATGGACAGCCAGACAGTGAAGGACTTTTAGTTGCCTATAAACTTTATTTGCTGGGATTCACATTACACCCAAATCATCCATCACCTCTCCCCCAAGCCTACTCCCTTATATATGGGAGCCAAAAAGTTCCCAATTGCTCATGCACCTGAGCTTAATCATTCATCAATTGATGTAATTCATTTATAACAATTAACAGTGCCTACCGGTCGTGGAAGGCTTCATGTGTGATCTCTCTCAAAGGTTATCTGGGCTCACACAAGCATTTGAAAGAGCGGCAAGCAATCAGAGTGACCCTTCTGGACTTTTGCTTAGGAATGTTTTTAACATTGTTGCTTCATTAATGGATACATCCTAAACCAGAATACCAAGATCTGTTAGTATCCGCAACCTGAAATGTGTACAAGTTAATGGAAACATAAACTGTAACTTTGTGGCCCACAAAAGCAAAAGTGGTGCACCTTTTTGTAAAGTACTCGAATATTGTACAAGTTCAGTACAAGATTTGTATACAACTGCCATTACCGGCCGATCTCTCTATTCTCCGTGAGACCAATTCTGATTCAATGGGGAGTGTAGAAAGCTGTGCCCACAGTAGCACCAGGCATACCTTTACCTAGTGAATCTATAATACAGGGCTGCTAGCACGCTAGACACCAAAAGTAGCAGTCTATAGACACAGCTAAGCAGTTCTACAACCATTGGAGCTCTGTAGCCCTACTACATATTACAACAGTGGTGGTGGACAATCAGGTACCTAATGGGAGGAGTTGCCCCATCCCCAACCATGGCAGAACCCAACACATGAATGCAAGAGACCAGGCTGAAGTGTTTGTAATGGTCTTCAACCAAAATTGCTGAGTGGACGATCCTACTCAGCCTCCTCCTAAGTTCTTTTCAGCATTGGAGGATTGGTTGGAAGAGGTCCAAGTTTGGGCCCTCAACATGGAGGGGGAAGGAGGATGGAGTTTCTTCTCAGTGAGGAGCGGGGGGGACTCTGAGTGTGAGGTTCAGTGAGGGGGTAGAGATCCTAGGTGCAGATGCTAGGAAGTTTCAGCTTACTGTTCTCCAACAAGGGGGTCCATTTATGGGTTTCTGATGTTCGCGATGAGGGCAACTAAAACACGCATGCACACCTAACCACTTTCTGCCTCAGCAGACTGCACTTGTTGTCCTTCCATGTCTGTGGGACCGTTGGATGAGTTCATGTTTCTGCTGATTGCCAATGCATTGGGGGGATGATATTAGGAGGAAACGGATAAGTGAGAATCGGGAGGTTTTAATCCAAGCTCCTCGATTGCCACAATCCTTTTATAGTGTTCATGTTGGGGTTATTTAAATGCAGTTCTGCTGCTGGTGGCTTTTTGTCAAAAAAGAATTCAAATATGCTAATATATTCTAACATGTATTTCCACATAGCTTTAGCCATGATGAGTGATGTCACATGCTTAAGGAATTGGTGCTAAAACCACTAATTTTTTTTGCTAATTGAAAATGATTTAATTTTTGCAGGACTATAGTTTTTTTTTATCTTTTTGCTACAGCTTCTTGCAATGTGGGAAACATTGGAAATGGAATACGTCGTGCAGATTCTGGATTGGATATACACTGGGATCCAAGCAGTAGCTTGTGCAATAGATTATATATTGTATTATTTTATTGTACTATCAGTCACTGGATTGGTCCTGTATTACACTTACGCAGAACTCTTGACCAAAGACAGATTAACATCTAAAGAAGACACCATATCTAATAGAGGTTTTAGTGCCTGTGAACAAATGTCTGAAGTAAAGGAACATTTCGGCAGTGGCACAAAGACTGAAAACCACAGGAAAATCTTAGAGAGTGAAAACAGTAAGGATGTTTCTAGCAGCTCTGTTGATCTGCTGCAGCACAGTAATGGAGAAGATAGACTTGATGCTTTAATTGAAGTTAATCGTATTGAAGATCTTTCTTTAAGGAGTGCTGAACTGTATATCGGGAACCCAACAGAAATACTTGATATCTACACAAGCACCGATGAGGGATGCTACGCTGATGTGACCTGTGGTGGTACTAGCAACACAAAGCAATGGGACAGGTACTGTAAAGCAGCATTACTGGTACAAGAACAACTGTATGACATGGTGCTCAGATCCTTTCACTGCCATACTTTCTTTCTATTTCTTGGCCAGTTTCTAGAGATTGTGGGATAGAATTATTAGACATTCCCCTCTTTCTAGCTTCAATCCCGTTGTCAGACACAGCTTACATTCTTCAATTTTGTTTATTTTTTTGTTACTTTCCCATTGATTTGAAACTAGTGATCAGCCGTTGTAAATGCAGGACATTACTAGCATAAGCATTGCCGATGATTGTGCTAACCTTTAGATCATGATGTAGAAAGACACTGTGAGGTTTAGCAAAGGTGGAAACGGATTTTGGTGTGGCTAATGACCAACAGCTGAAAGTATCCAGTTGTTGGACACTTTAATGATCAACACTATCGATCTAACTCTATCCTCCTCACTGTTTACTACCCTTCCAAGTTTTGTGTCATCTGCAAAATTTGAAATTGTGCCCTGTACACCAAAGTCCAAGTCATTAATATATATCAAGAAAAGCAGTGGTCCCAGCACTGACCCCTGGGGAACACCACTGTACACCTCCCTCCAGTCCGAAAAACAACCATTCACCACTACTCTCTGTTTCCTGTCCCTTAGCCAATTCTGTACCCATGTTGCTAATTAATTAATTATTTACTGAGCTGCATTGCCAGGTATTTGATCCTAAGTCAAGACAAGTTATATTAACCTTGCATAGATCGTGATTTAGCTTCTACTACTTCTTGCCCACATGTGAGGTAACCCATTTTTTCCACTGTTTTTTCATCCAGTAGATCATGCTCCGTAATAAAGACCCCTTTTTATGTGGACAAGCTATTAGCATGATCGGGGGGACTGGCTAGATGCAATGGGGGGGTCGCCACTCTGTGCTTGTCAAAAGCGAGTACCCCACTGGATGTCAGCCCAGTATTCAGAGGCCAGAGCTCTGGTGCCCTGCTGTATAGGTCTGTCTGGAGTGGGGCTCGAACCCACCACCTTCTGATTCAGTCAGGAATGCTACCAAGGCTCACTCCACATCATGATTTAATAACCAAATAAATCAAATTCTGTTTTTATTACATAGGACCAAGGGATTTTTACTGGTGTTTTGGGATCCCATTTCATGATTCCATTCATTTTCTGTGAAAATCATAAATCAGTGGCTTGATCACCAGTGATGGCAAATTTGGAATATTGAGCATCATTTGGGCACCCTGCCTTCGTAATGACATTGATCCATTAAAGAGGGTTCAAGGAGAAGCAACATGGATGCTTCTAAAACTTGGGATTCTATGAGGATAATTTTATGAATCTACACTGCTGGCGGGGGCCTCGCCCACCGGGTGCGTAAATCAGAAATTCGGTCAGAAAATTGTGGGCAGTGCATGCCCAAATCTCCAGTTTCCAATACTCGCAGACAAGATTCCCCACTGACAGTGTGGACTCATAAAATGACCCCCTATAAAGTTATGTAGAGCAAAGCTGAGCTTGTTTTCATTGGATAAACAAACATTGACATGATGTAGGTTTTTTAAAATACTGGGAGATGTTGCTATGTGCATGAAAGTAGGTTTTTCAGCTTGAACTGGAATACACGTTTAAAAAATTAAACAGCCCCCAAGAAGGCAAGAGATTAAAACACTTTAGGGCTAAGTGTAGAGAGATATACACTTGAAAATGTAGATTTTCAACTTGCTGCCCAGGTGTAAAACTGATGTTGCGGATTGGCCGCCTGTTATAGAAACCGCCAGATTTTTATTCCTATTGATTTCATTGGAATTAAAATTTGGGCAGTTTCTATAACGGGCAGGCGATCTGCCCAAGGGTGACAATGAAAATTACCCCCATGATCCCATGTTGGAAGACTGCAAATATCATTTTTTGAAAAGCAAGTAGTGAGGGCTGAGGAATGGAGGTGTGAGGATAGATATTCTGCAGTTCTTGCTCAACCTACCTTTTGGTGGGTAGGGGTAAATTTTATAGAGCAGTTCCCCAGGAGATTAAATAAATTAAGTAGCCTTTGTATTTGAGCAGATTATACATGGTCTGTGGAAGGAGTGGGCTGAATGGCTATTTCTAATGATTTATCATGTGCTTAATTGTTAGTTTATGGAACACACTGCCACCCAGTGCTTTAAATATTGACTCAACTGAAACAATAAAAAGATTTTGGATCAATTCCTCATTCAGCAGGGAGCAGTGAGATACAGGGAGGGAAAATATTGAAAAAAGTCACGAGATTGGATTTTGAAAATAACCTGGATAATAGTTGAATGATCTTTTCTCAATTCTACCTTCTTGTGGAAAGCAATGTACACACCAGTTTTGTATGTACAAGGGAACAAAACCACAACTTAACATTTCAGGATATGGCATAAATAAATACAAAATGGATAATTGCAAAAATAATCAACAGGATTGATTGATTCAGTGAGTTAGAACATTGTCCTTTCACCTCGGTATAAAAGCAGTAAATGTAAAAATCTAGGTCAATTTATATTTACTATCTCATCATAGTAAACTTGTAGGTTGTTATTGTATTTGGGTAGCGCATGGGCCGTGAAGGAGAAAATACTTTATCTCCATTTCCTAATAACTACTCTCGAATCCCATCAGTAACAACCATTATCAGTAGTGATTACCATTTCCAAGGGATTATTCAAGGGTTCAGATAAAGGACACCGACTCAATCTAAAAAAAATGATTAACATAATAGGATTAAGAATTAATACCAGATAGCTGTAATAACTGATGTGTTTACAACTTGTGTGATGAGATCATAATTTATTCTACTCTGGTATGAATCTGTCAAATAATGCAAGCGATTTATATGCTTCTCACACACAAGTATTTACTGTTTTTAATTTGGGCATTCGTGAGTTCATGGGTAATAATGTTACAGAATGAATTGAATGGTAGCAATTGTTGGGTGATATTTCAGGCGAGTAAAATTGTTTATATTTTTACCAGTTTAAAATCTTACCATGGTGAGGAGTTGACATGGGAAAACACCAACAGTATCCAAACAGTAAACAATGCTGGATTGTAAAACTTGTTTAAATTTCACACATTTTAAGTACAGTTTTTTTTTGGGGGGGGGGGGTGGAAATATTAGTGCCTGTGGCAAAGGCACACACTGTTTTTAAAAGGCAGAATTTTTTTAAGGTGTAAGCACAAGAACTTCTACAATACCTGTGCTCCAAAATTTCAACAGACATCTTTTATCTCGCTCATTCCTGTGGATGCTCCATCCCTAACCCACACAAGAGTATGTAAATTCTCTCCCAAACTAGCTAAGGGCAAAAATGTGGTGTATGACTTAATCATTGAACTGCAGATCAATATTTTTCTAAACTGATTAGTCCATTTAATGTAAATTGAATCTGAATCTCAGAGAGGTTTGTAAATATCTGCTTTAAACTTTAGTAAAAGGAAGTTACACTAGATATTTTCCTCCTAGATACTACTGAAATATTTTTAAAACATTTCAAAAATTCTTTTCTCAATATGGATCCATAGACATTCCACAGCTCGGGTTTATTTTTTGGAGGGGTAGAATGGGTTCTTTCCTGTGAACAAACCTGAAGCAAACTACAAGAGATTAAAATAGTACAAACAAAGCAGTAAGTATACTATAAGTGAGTGAAATACTGTATTTATGACCTCGATTGCAACCTGATAAATGGATGAACTTGAAGATAGATTCCACCTTTCATATTTGTTGTTCAAGTATGAAATGTGTTTCAGTGCAGTGATTTTTATGTCTTTTATTTTTCCCAATAGCGATGAAGAAGATCTATACCGTAGTGTGGATGACATTAAGGAAAGTCGGCTCAGTAAATCAGGTAATCAATGGATGTTTACTTGTAACTGTTAGTAGTGTCTCCATGTGTAGTTATGGCATGTTACATTTTGTGAAGATGCCAAAGCACAGCTTTGATTGTGAGAAGTTATAAGGCCTGACTGCACCCACAGCAAGTGTAGTATGTAGACTGATTCCCTGTTGTACCATAGTGTTGTAAAAATTAATGATAAGCATTGACTAGCTACTTTTGTTTTAACCCACCATGCTGAGTGGGTGTTTGTACTGTTTGCTTGCGCAGGTATTTGGGGGAAAATAGATTTGTCCCTTGAAAATGGAAGTCCTGTACATCTCAATCTGTATCGAGGGTAGAGGTATGCCGATATCTGTGATGTCATATTTATCACAAAAGTTTAAAAGTCATATTTGGAGGCATTACTCTTCTTCACAATAAAATAAAAGATTGCTGAAAAATAATGCTGTAATAGTAGGGCTGCTTTTCCGAATGCTCGGTCTTGTATTAGTGCATCTCTGCCTGCCCTCTTACAATACCAGTCATGTTTGGGGTGGGGCCAGGGACAAGAGATCCTGCTTCCCTGGCCCACATGGTGTTCGGCATAAAACTGGAGCCATGTGAAGCACACTGCCCTCCAGAAGGACACATGTGGACCCCACCGGGGGAGTCCAAGGAAATAACTTCGATCTCCCAAAAATTAGGATTTTTTTTTCTCCAAAAGTTTCAGTATCAGCTCCCTTACACAGAAACTGAAGGAAGTTGCAAATGGTCTATAGGATATATGAGGGGCCCTGGACACCATTCTACCCCCTCCCCACAACCCAACCACCACCTCTGGATGCTGGCAAGCACTGGAGTTTCAGCATGGCGGGAGCTCAAGATGTGCCTGTAGTGGTGTGGGCGTCTGCCAGTCCCATGAAAACTCCGCAAACTCTGAGGGGGTCCATGTTGTTGGGTACCTGTGGGTGTATTCCCAGTGTAATTGCCAGGATCATGAGCCAGGGATTTTCAATCCCAGTATGGTGTAATAGTTGTGTGGAAAGTATTTTGTCACCTGTTGGTTTCTTCCTTCTGTTCATAAGATTTCTGCTGTCCATGCAGCTACCTTTAGCTTGGAGAACAAGTGGGACAGTGTGAGGTGGGCCTGGATACTGATTTTTCCCAAACGGCTGCCAAAGTTATTTATTTATTGAAAAATAAATTGTGCGAACATACACCTTCTGTAATACATTTGAACTGCCAATTATCTATTTTTATTTTACACATCTGTACTTTTCTAACATTTGTGAAATTATGAAAAAAGCAGTTTTAAAAAATGCCCAAACTTGTCGATCACTAATTGGTTGTTGATTCAAATGGTCATAGGCTGAGAGAAAGCCAGAGCTGAATGCCTGGCACATGATTTCAGAACACTGCCTCATATGGAATGGGCTGAATGGCCTGGTTCTTTTGTTATTCTCTGTATTTTATTTTAACTTGGTGTTTGTGCTCAGGTAAATTTCCTACCAGAAGTAAAGAAGTCAAGAGTAAAAAAAAGTCTAAAGATGAAATGATGATTCAATAACAAAATATATTTTCTTTTTGATTTTTGACAGTTTTAGGCAGTGGTCTAAAGGGTGACCTCATTTTATGCAATGAAAGTACAGAGGGCACTACTAGAATGGAGGTAAGGTATTGAAGAACATTGTTTTGAATTTTTCCAAGTAATCAATGATCTTGAAGGTTTTAGTGTATGATGCAGAGTAGCATAACTTTTTAGTGGTCTCTCAGCAAACTTGGAAATATTTGTAACATGTTTGTATGAAGAGTCTTTAGAAATGATTCCAATTCATTCATGTTTATCCATGAATGGATATTATGAAGATAATGTCACAGTTCCTTCTTTGTTTTTTCTCCCCTCAAGTTTCTCTCCTACTTCTACTTTTTCCGTGCTGTTTTCAGTTGGGAGGCTGGGACTGTACATCGTGCATACATCTCCATGTATGTTGTAGTGCATTTACTTAACTGAGCTGGAAAGTGTGGCACTTCATAAAATACCCTGAGTTCCAGTGCATGGGTAACACCTGAAAAAGGAAAGAAAATTCTATTTTTTTTAATCTGTCTGTGTTAAAGGGATAAAGTTGGGGAAATAAGTTCAACCCTTGATTGATTGGACCTTTGACAGGAAGAGCTGCTTTCTCATTCTCCGATGAATTTATCTTTTTGCGTCACATGATTTTGCAATTCCACTCTTCCTCCACCCAATTTTCTTGCTATAGGACGATGTTCAGTGAGCAAGGTGAGATACTCCAGCCTGTAGAATCTCGTGAATACTGGCAATCCACCAGGCAGTACAATTTAATGGGACGGGATCTTCTTAAACCAGTTTTTCTTTTCTTCTGATGACCAAGTAGAGATGGTAAACTTGACCTTGAAAGAACCTAAATGTGATCATAGACTTAATTGTAATTGATAACTCAGTGTTCTAACATTATAGCTACTGGGCTGATATACAGCACTATATATTTTCTCTATTAATCAATTACTATAGATAGGTAACATATATCCCTGCCACAACGTCCTTCCCAGCTCATGCATCCTATCCACCATTGGACTCTGCCAGTGGAGCAATCACTGTCCCTCTCCGCATTTCCCCCCAGAGCATGTGTTCACTCATGAACAAACCCCTTGCCATCCACAAACTTATTGTGGATGATTATATTAACGTCCTGCCTTTGACTGAAACTTGGCCTGGCTATACTTATCACCACCTCCCCCACCCAAACCGCCACGGCCCTTATCACCAATAACACCATAGTCTCTCTCCGTTCTCCCCTCGTACTTTCTCTTCCTTCAAGCAGCTCGTCTTACTCCACCCATGTCAGCTTTCCTTTAAAATTCTTCCTGTCTACTAATACGCCCTGCCCCCTCCAAGCCCTACCCAGAGTTTTTCCCTGAAATATCCTCCTTCCTCAGCCTATATATTGAGAAACTCCTTAAACCTCTGATTTCAACCTCCATCTCATTTCCCTGTGCCCGCTCTCCTTTGACTTCATTGTCCTCCTGTCCTTCTTAAACCTGTCCCTCTATATGAACTCATATTCATGGCCATCCCCTTGACCTTGGTGTCTTCTGTGGCCTCTCTACGCTTTGTCTTGATTACTTTTCTTCAAGGCTATCTCCGACCACTACCTTGTATCTCTCACCATATACATACCCCTACCCCCTCCAACCCCAGTTCCTTCTGCGACCATCCTCAGAATTAATTGTCCCCTAACTCATTTAAAACTAAACTTCCAAACTCCCAACTGCCTACCCTTTGGCCTTCCATTCACCACGATGCTTCTGCAGCTGTTGATTTGCTCAGTCACTTCCTCACCTCCATTTTGCCTTTGTGTTCAGAAAAACATTTGCTCTCTCCCATTCTGGTCATACCACCTATATGGCCTTCATCTTAACCCCTCAAATCCAAGGAATGTAGACATGAGTGTATCGGGAGTACATCTGGTTTAGCTATCCATCACTTGTTATCGCCAGATCTGGCTGGACCACATCAAGCACTATTAGGCTTCACTCGCCTCTGCCAAAACCGCCCACCACTCCAAGATCATCCTGGAGAGCAAAGATATCCTCTGCTTCTTTTCAACACTACCAATCATCTCATTAAACCACTCTCTCCTGCCCCCTCCACCCTCGCTTTCAACAATTGCGAGGAGCTTATGCACTTCTTTGTCACTAAGGTTGAGACCATTTATTGAGGTCTGAGGTGCCGACTTTCTGATATGTTAAACTGAAGCCCCGTCTGCCCTCTCAGGTGGATGTAAAAGAACCCATTACACTATTCAAAGAAGAGCAGGGGAATTCTCCCAGTATCCTGGCTGATATTCCTCAACCAATATAATTAAAATTCATTGCTGTTTGTGGAGCCTTGCTGTGTGCAAATTGGCTGCAACGTTTCCCTACAATATAACAGTGATTACACTTCAAAAGTACTTAATTGGCTTGATGTACTATATAAATGCAAGTCCTTTCCTTTTCCTTTCCAGCCATACAACCCACCCCGAACACTCCATTCCTGTGACTTTAGCCTCTGGTGCAACCCTTCTACCGTCGCTGCATCATTGGAGGCCATACTTTCAGTCACTCATCCCCCGCGTTCTGGAATTCCCTTCCTAAATCCATCTGCCTATCCACCCCTTCCCCCTTTTAAGACTCTCCTTAAAACCCAACTCTTCGACCAAGCTTTTGATCACCCATCCTGATACCACCATCATTGCCTTAGCATCCTTTTTTATTTATGCCTCTCTGAAGCACCTTTCTACATTAAAGGTGCTATATAGATGCAAGTTGATGTTCTTGTTAATGCTCCAACATGCTATCACAAGACATGGGTTCATGCCCATGTGGTACATTACCAATCTCTGATGTGTTATTCAGCAGGCACTGAGCAGAAGTCAGGTGGCTCCACACAAGTAAGTTTAGCTGTTCACTTCCCAGCACCTGGGATAAATTGGGAATTGCATTGGGGTAACCTAAAATAGGGGAAAACAACATTTTTGAACCGGAACTGAGAGCAGGAAAATGTTTGTTTAGATATTCAATTGAATTTACTTTGTAGTAATGTTTGTACCAACATTTGGATTTTAAGTTGCTATTTTTAATTGAATACCTTGTTATTTGTTTCTAAGGCTGAAAGCTCAGTGTTAAATTCTATAAATTTGAAGAATGATAATTATCAACAATTGAGGTTGGTCATGTGTGAGGCACTGATCAAAGGCAAGCGACTCCCATCTTGGATAATGACTGAGGAAGCTTTAAAGGTAATTAAATAACTGATGTTTCAATTGTCCTTCTATATGGTTTGTGCAGTGTACACAACATTTTAGAGTCTGTACCATATACATTTCCAAAAAACTGCACGGGGTAGAATTTCTGAACGGCAAAGTTCATATATGAATGCTTAATGTACTTATACTATGTAGAATCATAGAATGGTTACAGTACAGAAGGAGGCTGTTGGACCCACCAAGCCCATGCTGGCTCTTTATAAGAGCAATCCAGTAAATCCCATTCCCCCACTCTTTCCCCATAACCCTGCAAATTTTTTCCCTTCAAGTATTTATCCAATTCCTTTTTGAAAGCCACAATTGAATCTGCTTCCACCACCCTTTCAGTCTGCACATTCCAGATCATAACTATTTGCTGTGTAAAAAAGTTTTTCCTCATGTTACCTTTGGTTCTTTTGCCAATCACTTTAAATCTGTGTCCTCTGGTTCTTGACCCTTCCGCCAATGGGGACAGTTTCTCTTTATTTACATTATCTAAACCCTTCATGATTTTGAACACTTCTATCAAATCTCCTCTCAACCTTCTCTGCTCCAAGGAGAACAACCCCAGCTTCTCGAGTCTATCCACGTAATTGAAGTCCCTCATCGCTGGAACCATTCGAGTAAATCTTTTCTGCACCCTCTCTAAGGCCTTCACATCGTTCATAAAGGGCGGTGCCCAGAATTGGACACAATACTCCAGTTGTGGCCGAACCAGTGTTTTATAAAGGTTCAATGTAACTTCCTTGCTTTTATTTTCACATCGTTCACCTGACGAAGGAGGAAGCCTCCGAAAGCTTGTGAATTTAAAATAAAATTGCTGGACTATAACTTGGTGTTGTAAAATTGTTTACAATTGCTTTTATACTGCATGCCTCTATTTATAAAGCCCAGGACCCTGTATACTTTTTTAATCACTTTCTCAACCTGTCCTGCCACCTTCAAAAATTTGTGCACATACACCCCCAGTTACTTTTTGTTCCGGCACCCCCTTTAGAATTGTACCATTTAGTTTATATTGCCTCTCCTCATTCTTCCTGCCAAAATGTATCACTTGCACTTCTCTGCATTAAATTTCACCTGCTATGTGTCCGCCCATTCCACCAGCCTGTCTATGTCCTCTTGAAGTCTATTACTATCCTCCTCACTGTTTACTACATTTGCAAGTTTTGTGTCATCTGCAAATTTTGAAAGTGTGCCCTGTACACCCAAGTCTAAGTTATTAGCTGGACACTGTGATGGGGATGGTAGTTTGTATGGAAGGATGAGCTGAGCAGTTGTGGGCCCTGGAATGCGCGCTCCATCTCATTCAGCCACGCTCTAGAATTCCTTCCCTAAACTTTTTCACCACCTCCTCTTCCTATAAGACCTTTGTTCAAACTCACATCTTTGATGAAGCTTTTGGTCTTGTATGTATGTACTTTTGTGTGCCATTTTTACAAGGCGTTAGCCATTTAAAACAGATGTCGAACTAGCTCACAGGAATGTAGTATGAGTGCATTAAACATTCATACATGAGCTTCACCAATCAGAGTTTTACCCTCACAAGTTAAATTGTATTCAGTTTTGTATTGTCTTTCATAGAATCATAGAAAAGTTACAGCACGGAAGGAGGCCAGTCGGCCCATTGAGTCCGCGCTGGCTCTATGCATGAGCAATCCAGCTAGTCCCACTGCCCTGCCCTATCCCTGTAGCCCTGAACATTTTTTCATTTCAAGTACTTATCCAGTTCCCTTTTGAAGGCCATGATTGAATCTGCCTCCACCACTCCCTTGGGCAGTGCATTCCAGATCCTCACCACTCGCTGTGTTTAAAAAAAAAAAGTTTTTCCTCATATCACCTTTTGGTTCTATTGCCAATCACCTTAAATCTATGCCCTCTGGTTCTTGACCCTTCCGCCAATGGGAACAGTTTCTCTCTATCCACTCTGTCTAGACCCTTCATGATTTTTGAACACCTCTATCAAATCTCCTCTCAACCTTCTCTGTTCCAAGGAGAACAGTCCCAGCTTCTCCAGTCTATCCATGTAATTTAAGTCCCTCATCCCTGGAATCATTCCAGTAAATTTCCTCTGCACCTTCTCTAAGTCCTTCACATCCTTCCTAAAGTGCAGTGCCCAGAACTGGACACAATGCTCCAGTTGTGGCTGAACCAGTGTTTTATAAAGGTTCATCTTGACTTCCTTGCTTTTGTACTCAATGCCTATTCATAATGCCTAGGATCCCGTATGCTTTTTTAACCTCTTTCTCAACCTGTCCTGCCACCCTCAATGATTTGTGCACATACACTGTCAGATCCCTCTGTTCCTACATCCCTTTTAGAATTGTGCCCTTTAGTTTTATATTGCCTCTCCTCATTTTTCCTATTGAAATGCATCACCTCGCATTTTTCTGCGTTAAACTTCATCTGCCACGTGTCTGCCCATGCCACCAGAGTGTCTATATCCTCTTGAAGTCTATCGCTGTCCTCCTTAAAGTCAATTCCTCATTGAAGTCAATGGGAATCAGGGGGAAAACTCTCCAGTGGCTGGAGTCATACCTAGCACAAAGGAAGATGGTAGTGGTTGTTGGAGGCCAATCATCTCAGCCCCAGGGCATTGCTGCAGGAGTTCCTCAGGGCAGTGTCCTAGGCCCAACCATCTTCAGCTGCTTCATCAATGACCTTCCCTCCATCATAAGGTCAGAAATGGGGATGTTCACTGATGATTGCACAGTGTTCAGTTCCATTCGCAACCCCTCAGATAATGAAGCAGTCCGAGCCTGCATGCAGCAAGACCTGGACAACATCCAGGCTTGGGCTGATAAGTGGCAAGTAACATTCGCGCCAGATAAGTGCCAGGCAATGACCATCTCCAACAAGAGAGAGTCTAACCACCTCCCCTTGACATTCAATGGCATTACCATCGCCGAATCCCCCACCATCAACATCCTGGGGGTCACCATTGACCAGAAACTTAACTGGACCAGCCATATAAATACTGTGGCTACGAGAGCAGGTCAGAGGCTGGGTATTCTGCGGCGAGTGACTCACCTCCTGACTCCCCAAAGCCTTTCCACCATCTTCAAGGCACAAGTCAGGAGTGTGATGGAATACTCTCCACTTGCTTGGATGAGTGCAGCTCCAACAACACTCAAGAAGCTCGACACCATCCAAGATAAAGCAGCCCGCTTGATTGGCACCCCATCCACCACCCTAAACATTCACTCCCTTCACCACCGGCGCACTGTGGCTGCAGTGTGCACCATCCACAGGATGCACTGCAGCAACTCGCCAAGGCTTCTTCGACAGCACCTCCCAAACCCGCGACCTCTACCACCTAGAAGGACAAGGGCAGCAGGCGCATGGGAACAACACCACCTGCACGTTCCCCTCCAAGTCACACACCATCCCGACTTGGAAATATATCGCCGTTCCTTCATCGTCGCTGGGTCAAAATCCTGGAACTCCCTTCCTAACAGCACTGTGGGAGAACCGTCACCACACGGACTGCAGCGGTTCAAGAAGGCGGCTCACCACCACCTTCTCGAGGGCAATTAGGGATGGGCAATAAATGCCGGCCTTGCCAGCGACGCCCACATCCCGTGAACGAATAAAAAAAAAACTACCCTTCCAAGTTTTGTGTCATCCGCAAATTTTGAAATTGTGCCCTGTGTACCCAAGTCCAAGTCATTAATATATATCAAGAAAAGCAGTGGTCCCACCACCGACCCCTGGGGAACACCACTGTATACCTCCCTCCAGTCTGAAAAACAACCATTCACCACTACTCTCTGTTTCCTGTCACTTAGCCAATTCTATATCCATGTTGCTATTGCCCCCTTTATTCCATGGGCTGCAATTTTAATAGTAAGCCTACCATGTGGTACTTTATCAAATGCTTTTTGAAATCATCTTTAAATCACCTAAGTGGAAAATAGAGGATTTAAATCCTGTTCATGTTGCACGTTCAGAAGGTTCAGATACCCTCTCTGTCCTGTAATCTGGGATTAGCTATTGAATCTGTGCAGCACAGCAAGATTGAGTGGAGCTGTCCTATTTGAACTGCAGAGCAGATCCAGTTAATCTGCCCATTTAAGTAAGGTGCTAAAAGCCGCTTTTATATTGGTTTTAGTGTTGTGCTATTTTTATGGGGCCATCCTGGCTGCTGGCATGAGTGATTCAGGAAAATTTAAGGCTGTCGGTGCTGTGTAAGGCCCACACAGCAGTAGCTGGCAGCACATCACTGAAACCAATGTAAAAACAGCTATAAAAGCAGCTACCGTCAGCCCTATCTCAGAAATTGGGCAGTTTAAAATATGGAGACTTTAGTGGGTGAGAATGGTTCTACCGTTGTAATTGATTTAAATCTAATTTACACAGCTACTGCAAATTTAATTTGTACTTCGATTTCAGCTGTCAAACATGTAAATAGAGTGTGCTAAAAATCTATCTGCTTTTGTCGTGGAAGGGAAAGTAATATCTAATGCTGAGTATTTCCACAGTAAATGTGATTGATTCATAATGACTAAAATTGGATCAGGACAAATAGCCTGATTTGAATCCCTCAGCATGGGGTAAATTCAGCAATCTCACCTATCCAATAATGAACCATGCTCAAGGGGAGCGTGGGTTGGAGAATATAGGCAACAATGTTGTGTATATATATGTGTGATGCCAGTTTCCTTCTGAACACAACTTCCCTGCTGGGTGCACAGGATCACTGAATTTCCCCACTCCACTCCTTAGTGCAAAAGAGAACATGAACATGAAATGGACAGTGATTTTGTATGATCAGTCTTCTTTTCTCTTTTTTTCTGCCAATTTTCTCCTCTCCTTGAGACTTTGATTCCTGGTTGATGTACAATTCCAGTTGCCCTCCTTAAGTGACCATTCTTCAAATGTGATCCTAGATAGGGAATGTCAGCAGATTATTCACAGCCAGACCCAATCTTGTTCTCGCCAGACATTTGCTTGTTTCTTGAACTTTAACACATTTGCAGATTAGGTTCAGTCAATTTACATTATATTCAGAGGATACTTTATACATTAATAGATAATAGGTGTAAAACACCTATAAAAAGCCTGAATGTCCTTGGACACCATTGTATGGGACGAGGTCAAAGAAAATCTATATCTATGGCTTTGGAAGGAGGGCAGGCAGGAGGTTGATTGTGGACTAGGTGATTGCACCCACCTCCTAGACGTGGGCTTTGAGGCTGGGTGCTGCTTACTTCCACTGCTCTGGCTGTGTTGATTGGTCTTCCTTTTAACCTAGTTCAGAACAAGGTGCTATGCAAACAGGATGCAAGATCCACAGGGGCTGCTTCTTTTTGGATTAAACTTTATATAAGGTGCATTATAACTCATCAAGGAGTGATTAGCACTGTGCTGTCACTAGATACAAAGCAACATTTTTTTTTTCTGTTTTTACTCCATTGGTTTTCCATTTATGATGTTACTCTTGAATCGTTGTTTTGTAACTTTCTAGTAATACACCAGTGTTATAATCACCAGCCAAAAGTTGAGCCAAATATGACAGCATGATACATACGTCAAATATTAGTGAGATATGGTTTTGTACCCATGATTCCTACAGTTGTTGTGTATCCAATAACAGCAGTCTTGCCATGAACAGGAACTGCGAGGAGGTCAGGTATTGCTCCGTGGAGAGAGTCATCTCCAGCTTATTCTTTTGAATATCCTGGCAGCCAGTTTTAGAGTGATATTCGCAGAGGCCAAGGGGTAGATTGCTCGGCTGCTATCCCTCTCAGCAGCAGATGGTGAATGGCATAGGGAGACCAATAAAAGGGACAAAAATATATATTTTTAAAAAGGCATCTGATCTTCAGGAAAAATCCACCCCCCGATAAGATCTCTCATTGTTTCAGATCAGGTTCATCTTGTTGAGAGGATGCAATCTCGGGTGTTCACTTCACATACCAGGTAATTTTCTAATCCTGTTTTTGTTCATGAAAATTGACTGGTTGTTGGGTCACAGTGGAAGGTCTTCACACGAGATTGTGGAATATGATAAACAGCGGGCGTATGAGATCACGGGTATAACAACACAACAAAGATGCTCCTTGTAAAGGACAAAATAAAAATTACAGATGAATAAACTGCACATTGAAGTGTTCTGAAAATGTTGGGGAGGGAGAAATAAAGTACCTTGTTTGGGAAACTTCAGCTAACTTGGAGAACGTAAGAAGGTTTTACACATGTGATGATATGAATAGCAAGAATAAAACATGCACAACTTACACAGTCATTTGCATCCTGAGAGTGTTATACTTTTGAACACCCATCCATTTCCCCCCTCCCAATTTGAATTTTCTCTTCTTAAACTCTCTTTTCTGAAGATACAGACTCTTGCTGGGGTCTAGTGCAACAAACCTGATCATATTTTCAACCAAAAGCTGACACACGCAAACTTTCTGCAGAAATTACCACATAGCAATCAGCAG
This sequence comes from Heptranchias perlo, assembly GCF_035084215.1. Taxonomy (NCBI): domain Eukaryota; kingdom Metazoa; phylum Chordata; class Chondrichthyes; order Hexanchiformes; family Hexanchidae; genus Heptranchias; species Heptranchias perlo. The sequence continues at coordinate 58,712,428 of NC_090326.1, read as the reverse complement.
TAGGAAATTTGGTTGTTTTAAAAGAAGATTTATGACACTAGGCTTGAGTATGTGTCTTTTCATGTTGACATGAAGATTTACTGAAAAAATACACGGTTATTAGGTGATTCTCCAGTTTGTAACAATGTAAATGCTTGGTTGATTTTTTTTTTGTTCCACAATTTGAATTTGCTGATTACATACAGTACAGTCTACTCTTATTAGTCAAATTCAAATTATCCAGTCTTTTGAATTAAGGAATTTAAATAAAAAAGCACAGGAGCCACTTTTTCCACAATTTCAATTTGAAAGAGCAGATAATTCGAATTAAGCAACTTTAAATTAAAAGGAATAAGATAAGAACATAAGAAATAGGAGCAGGAGTAGGCATTATGGCCCCTTGCGCCTGCTCCGCCATTTAATAAGATATGGCTGATCTTCGACCTCAACTCCACTTGAGTAGACTGTACCTGAGTTAAACAAAAACATTTTCAGAAGCCCAGTGAATATGTCATGAACACATTTGTTGGAATTACAGAACCACTTAATTAACTCTTCGTTTTAACATCCATAGATTCCCAAAAAGTTGTCGCAAGAAGGCTATGACTGGATAAATCAGTGGTGTTTGGAACACAAAATTTGTGGAAATTCCATTGAAAAACTGGAGATATGTTTGGAAACATTCCAGAAGAAGGTGCATGTTTTGATTCCATAATACAACAAATCAAAATTTCCTATGATTATATAAAGTGCTTGTCTATCCATCCACCTAGCTACAGTGGTGACAAATGAGAGCAGGCAATTCAAAATGAGTAATATGCCAGGAAAATAAAAGAAGCTACAAGGTCAAAGAAAAAAACAAAAGCAGCAGATGTGTCTGAATTGAAAGAAGTAAAAAAAAAACTTGTGCAGAAGAAAAAGTGTGATCATCTAAAACAATTTATTGCCCTCTTCCAAGTTTTTCACCACTTCCTTCCTTATTTGAGCTCATACTATCCTTCAGTCTGATGATTGGACACTCCAGTCTACAGAGATCCTCCTGGATACAGTCAGTGTTCGTCCTTGGTTGATCCAGCAGAAGGTGAGGTTGAGGTCAGGACTGTATTAATGTACAAGCCTACAGGACCCGTACCCAGGGGCCCCAGCCAAATATAGGGCCTCTGCCAGGAGCCCCATGAACAGAGCTCACCGTAAACTTAAAACAGCGCTGCCTGCCAGTTACGTTAATTGCAACGCATGACAGGTAGTGACTGGAGTTTGAGCGCTGGAGGCGGTTTATGAGCTGAGCGTGAAGCGTAGAAGATATTGTCTGAGCCTCACAGCAGGACAGGAAGTTGTAAAAGAAGCCACTGAACAGAGCTGGAAGAGTGGAAGATGCCATCAGGGCCTCATAGGAGGGTGGGAAAATGTGGTGTAAGAACTTCTAGAAGCCCCTCTTCAGCTCTTCACAAGTTGGATATTTAATCTCTAGGCATTTTATTACACATTTGTGTTTTAACGGATGGGAGGGGGACAACAAACGTTCATGGTGCCCAAGATCCAAGATTACTTAATGCAGGCCTGGTTGAGGGATGAGGATGGCATAATTGGTCTCCATATCTCTGTGACTAGGGAGAGGAGAAATTAACCAAGATTCCCACATATAATAGCCATCCAGCAACTCCTGCTGTAGGTATGTTCCAGATTTTCTCCCTATTAACATCAAATTCTGCTCCATAACAAGATATCCAACCAGCAAGCAAACTAGAAACCAGTGAAACTCAACTATTACAGAAAATCATGTTCAAATGCCAATCAAGGATGTTGCCAGATTCTCTGCTCTTCTGAATAGGATAAACTACTACATAGCTAGCCAGTCTACCTAATGACAGTTTTTATTTTAAAAAATAGGCTTTTTGCATTCCGTACACTGAAAGTACATCACGTGAAAAAATATAACTACTGCTTGGAAATTACACCGTGCAGTATTCCGTACATGTATGTATCAAATTTCCGAATCCACTATTTTAATAGAGGTGTTAACCCATTGAAATAAAGTAAAATAAATGGAATAATGCTTCTATTAAAACAGCAATTTCATACAAATGTGTTAAGTGTACAATAATTTTGCGCACAGTAACTTCTGAGCTTTATTCCAAAGGATAATAGGTAACTTAAACAAAACCTATTGGCTCTTTGGCAATTAGGGATGGGCAATAAATGCTGGCCTTGCCAGCGACGCCCACATCCCGTGAACTAAAAAAAAAACTTCTCCATAAACAGTTACATCGGTTGGAAAAATTATACAATTTCTCCTTTTACAGTGGACGGCAATATGTTGCTTAGAAAGTGAGACTGGAAGAGCAAATGAATGTGGAGATCTGGTTGAAGATGAAGAGACTGAACAAAGAATGTATGAAGCCATGAAGTTTCTAATGTTGTACAAAGCCATTCACCTTCACAATGCCCTGGAAAATGGAAGAAATGTTCCTGAATTTTGTAAGCATCTGTTTACAAGGAGTACCTCACTTTACCCATACTATCTAATGGTCAACCATCTAAATTTGATTGGCCACACCAGAAATCTTGAAGAGGTAAGCAATGATGCATCATCATATACCAAATTGGATGGGCAAGGAATAGCTTGGATAAAACATACATATGTATTCTAAATCTAATTATCTGTATCTTCTCTGTTCTATATAATCTTTCAAAACCATTTCAGCTCATGTTGGGGGATAGGTTTTTTTTTTCTTTTGTCAGGTTGCAACATCTTGCATATAATTTACAGACATAGAGAGGACAGAGGAGAGAGTTTGTTTGTAGACTTCTAACTGCCTTCCTGAACTGATTACTGAAGATATGGAAGAATAATCAGAGCTGACTCAGGGTCCAATTTTTGAACAGATCTGCATTAGGCCTATTCAACGCCTGCCCCTAGCTGCCTCATGAAATATATGAAAAAGGACAGGCAAAGACTAACTGGTTCATCTAGCTTGTCCTATCCAGACATAGTGCAAACTTCATGCATCGTCAACTCCACCCCCCCCCCCCCAACCCCAAATCTCTCCATCTACTGGGAAAGGAAAAGGAACTCCTCTGATCATAGAATAGAATCATAGAAGTTTACAACATGGAAACAGGCCCTTTGGCCCAACATGTTCATGTCGCCCAGTTTATACCACTAAGCTAGTCCCAATTGCCTGCACTTGGCCCATATCCCTCTATACCCATCTTACCCATGTAACTGTCCAAATGCTTTTTAAAAGACAAAATTGTACCCGCCTCTACTACTGCCTCTGGCAGCTCGTTCCAGACACTCACCACCCTTTGAGTGAAAAAATTGCCCCTCTGGACCCTTTTGTATCTCTCCCCTCTCACCTTAAATCTATGCCCCCTCGTTATGGACTCCCCTACCTTTGGGAAAAGATTTTGACTATCTACCTTATCTATGCCCCTCATTATTTTATAGACTTGTATAAGATCACCCCTCAACCTCCTACTCTCCAGGGAAAAAAGTCCCAGTCTGTCTAACCTCTCCCTATAAGTCAAACCATCAAGTCCCGGCAGCATCCTAGTAAATCTTTTCTGCACTCTTTCTAGTTTAATAATATCCTTTCTATAATAGGGTGACCAGAACTGTACACAGTATTCCAAGTGTGGCCTAACTAATGTCTTGTACAACTTCAACAAGACATCCCAACTCCTGTATTCAATGTTCTGACCAATGAAACCAAGCAAGCTGAATGCCTTCTTCACCACCCTATCCACCTGTGACTCCACTTTCAAGGAGCTATGAACCTGTACTCCTAGATCTCTTTGTTCTATAACTCTCCCCAACGCCCTACCATTAACGGAGTAGGTCCTGGCCCGATTTGATCTCCCAAAATGCATCACCTCACATTTATCTAAATTAAACTCCATCTGCCATTCATCAAGATCCCGTTGCAATCCTAGATAACCTTCTTCACTGTCCACGATGCCACCAATCTTGGTGTCATCTGCAAACTTACTAACCATGCCTCCTAAATTCTCATCCAAATCATTAATATAAATAACAAATAACAGCGGACCCAGCACCGATCCCTGAGGCACACCGCTGGTCACAGGCCTCCAATTTGAAAAACAACCCTCTACACCCACCCTCTGTCTTCTGTCGTCAAGCCAATGTTGTATCCAATTGGCTACCTCACCTTGGATCCCGTGAGATTTAACCTTATGTAACAACCTACCATGCGGTACCTTGTCAAAGGCTTTGCTAAAGTCCATGTAGACCACGTCTACTGCACAGCCCTCATCTATCTTCTTGGTTACCCCTTCAAAAAACTCAATCAAATTCGTGAGACATGATTTTCCTCTCACAAAACCATGCTGACTGTTCCTAATCAGTCCCTGCCTCTCCAAATGCCCGTAGATCCTGTCTCTCAGAATACCCTCTAACAACTTACCCACTACAGATGTCAGGCTCACCGGTCTGTAGTTCCCAGGCTTTTCCCTGCCGCCCTTCTTAAACAAAGGTACAACATTTGCTACCCTCCAATCTTCAGGCACCTCACCTGTAGCGGTGGATGATTCAAATATCTCTGCTAGGGGACCCGCAATTTCCTCCCTAACCTCCCATAACGTCCTGGGATACATTTCATCAGGTCCCGGAGATTTATCCACCTTGATGCGCTTTAAGACTTCCAGCACCTCCCTCTCTGTAATATGTACACTCCTCAAGACATCACTATTTATTTCCCCAAGTTCCCTAACATCCATGCCTTTCTCAACCGTAAATACCGATGCAAAATATTCATTTAGGATCTCACCCATCTCTTGTGGTTCCGCACATAGATGACCTTGTTGATCCTTCAGAGGCCCTACTTTCTCCCTAGTTACTCTTTTGCCCTTTATGTATTTGTAGAAGCTCTTTGGATTCACCTTTGCCTTATCTGCCAAAGCAATCTCATGTCCCCTTTTTGCCCTCCTGATTTCTGTCTTAACTCTACTCCGGCAATCACTATACTCTTCAAGGGATCCACTTGATCCCAGCTGCCTCTGCATGTCATATGCCTCCTTCTTCTTTCTGACTTGGGCCTCAATCTCCCGAGTCATCCAAGGTTCCCTACTTCTACCAGCCTTGCCCTTTACTTTATAAGGAATGTGCTTACCCTGCACCCTGGTTAACACATTTTTGCAGGACTCCCATTTACCAGACGTCCCTTTGCCTGCCAACAGACTCTCCCAATCAACTTCTGAAAGTTCCTGTCTAATACCATCAAAATTGGCCTTTCCCCAATTTAGAATTTTAACTTTTGGGCCAGACCTATCCTTCTCCATAGCTATCTTAAAACTAATGGAATTATGATCACTGGTCCCAAAGTGATCCCTCACTAACACTTCTGTCACCTGCCCTTCCTTATTTCCCAAGAGGAGGTCAAGTTTTGCCCCCTCTCTAGTTGGGCCATCCACATACTGAATGAGAAATTCCTCCTGAATACACTCAACAAATTTCTCTCCATCCAAGCCCCTAATGCTATGGCTGTCCCAGTCAATGTTGGGAAAGTTAAAGTCCTCTACTATTACCACCCTATTTTTCTTGCAGCTGTCTGTAATCTCCTTACATATTTGCTCCTCAATTTCCCGTTGACTATTTGGGGGTCTGTAGTACAATCCTATCAACGTGCTCTCTCCCTTCTTATTTTTCAGTTCTACCCATATCGACTCCGTGGGCGAACCCTCGGATATATCCTCTCTCACTACTGCCGTGATGTTCCCCCTAATCAAGAACGCAACTCCCCCTCCTCTCTTACCTCCTGCTCTATCTTTCCTATAGCATCTGTACCCTGGAATATTTAGCTGCCAGTCCTGCCCCTCCCTTAGCCATGTTTCAGTAATAGCTATAACATCCCAGTCCCATGTACCCATCCATGCCCTGAGTTCATCTGCCTTGCCCATCAGACATCTTGCATTGAAATAAATGCAGTTTAATCTAGACTTCCCTTGGTCTTTGCCGTGCTTTCTCAGACCATTTGTCCGGTCATGTTTTGTACACTCTCCCTTACTGCCTTTTGTTTCTGTCACCACTTTACTTCCCACTGACTTCCTGCATCGGTTCCCATCCCCCTGCCACTTTAGTTTAAACCCTCCCCAACAGCACTAGCAAACACTCCCCCTAGGACATTGGTTCCAGTCCTGCCCAGATGCAGACCGTCCAATTTGTACTGGTCCCACCTCCCCCAGAACCGGTTCCAATGTCCCAGGAATTTGAATCCCTCCCTCTTGCACCATCTCTCAAGCCACGTATTCATCCTAGCTATCCTGTCATTCCTACTCTGACTAGCCCGTGGCACTGGTAGCAATCCTGAGATTACTACCTTTGAGGTCCTACTTTTTAGTTTAACTCCTAACTCCCTAAATTCAGCTTGTAGGACCTCATCCCGTTTTTTGCCTATATCGTTGGCACCTATATGCATCACGACAACTGGCTGTTCACCCTCCCCCTCCAGAATGTTCTGCAGCCGCTCCGAGACATCCCTGACCCTTGCACCAGGGAGGCAACATACCATCCTGGAGTCTCGGTTGCGTCCGCAGAAACGCCTGTCTATTCCCCTTACAATCGAGTCCCCTATCACTATAGCTCTGCCACTCTTTTTCCTGCCCTCCTGTGCAGCAGAGCCAGCCACGGTGCCATGAACCTGGCTGCTGCCACCTTCCCCTGGTGAGCCATCTCCCACAACAGTATCCAAAACGGTATACCTGTTTGAGAGGGGGATGGCCACAGGGGACCCCTGCACTACCTGCCTGCACCTCTTACTCTTCCTGATGGTCACCCATTCACTTCCTGCCTGTACTGCCTTTACCTGCGGTGTGACCAACTCGCTAAACGTGCTATCCATGAGTTTCTCTGCATCGCGGATGCTCCACAGTGAGTCCACCCGCAGCTCCAGCTCCGAGATACGATCGGTCAGTAGCTGCAGGTGGACACACTTCCTGCACACATGGTCGGCAGGGACACTGGTAGTGTCCATGACTTCCCACATCTTGCAGGAGGGGCATATCACGGGTGCGAGGTCTGCTGCCATGATTTGCCTTAGCTTAGTTACCCCTTTTAAATTACGTTGAAATTTGAAAATGTTAACTATACCAGGGACCTAGGTTCACTTAAAAAAAAACTACCTGCTATAAAAGCTGCTTAGTTTCCCAGCTCTTAGTTTAAACCAATGCCCTAATTTAGAGAAGAAAAAAAACAGTAATACTCACCAACCAATCACTTACCTGCTGTCCTGTGACGTCACTCCTTGGTTTTCTGTTGTTGTTTTTGATCCGATCAGGTCCGTCTCCGCTCTGGTCTCGGGCCTCGGTCCGCCGCTCTTTTATCCCCGCTCTCGGTCTCTCTCCTCTGCTCCCGATCAGGTCCGCCGCCGCTCTGGTCTCGGGCCTCGGTCCGCCGCTCTTTTATCCCCGCTCTCGGTCTCTCTCCTCTGCTCCCGATCAGGTCCGTCACCACTCTGGTCTCGGGCCTCGGTCCGCCGCTCTTTTATCCCCGCTCTCGGTCTCTCTCCTCTGCTCCCGCTCAGGTCCGCCGCCGCTCTGGTCTCGGGCCTCGGTCCGCCGTTCTTTTATCCCCGCTCTCGGTCTCTCTCCTCTGCTCCCGCTCAGGTCCGCCGCCGCTCTGGTCTCGGGCCTCGGTCCGCCGCTCTTTTATCCCCGCTCTCGGTCTCTCTCCTCTGCTCCCGATCAGGTCCGCCGCCGCTCTGGTCTCGGGCCTCGGTCCGCCGCTCTTTTATCCCCGCTCTCGGTCTCTCTCCTCTGCTCCCGCTCAGGTCCGTCACCACTCTGGTCTCGGGCCTCGGTCCGCCGCTCTTTTATCCCCGCTCTCGGTCTCTCTCCTCTGCTCCCGCTCAGGTCCGCCGCCGCTCTGGTCTCGGGCCTCGGTCCGCCGCTCTTTTATCCCCGCTCTCGGTCTCTCTCCTCTGCTCCCGCTCAGGTCCGCCGCCGCTCTGGCCTCGGGCCTCGGTCCGCCGCTCTTTTATCCCCGCTCTCGGTCTCTCTCCTCTGCTCCCGCTCAGGTCCGCCGCCTCTCTGGTCTCGGGCCTCGGTCCGCCGCTCTTTTATCCCCGCTCTCGGTCTCTCTCCTCTGCTCCCGATCAGGTCCGCCGCCGCTCTGGTCTCGGGCCTCGGTCCGCCGCTCTTTTATCCCCGCTCTCGGTCTCTCTCCTCTGCTCCCGATCAGGTCCGCCGCCGCTCTGGTCTCGGGCCTCGGGCCGCCGCTCTTTATATCCCCGCTCTCGGTCTCTCTCCTCTGCTCCCGCTCAGGTCCGCCGCCGCTCTGGTCTCGGGCCTCGGTCCGCCGCTCTTTTATCCCCGCTCTCGGTCTCTCTCCTCTGCTCCCGCTCAGGTCCGCCGCCGCTCTGGTCTCGGGCCTCGGTCCGCCGCTCTTTTATCCCCGCTCTCGGTCTCTCTCCTCTGCTCCCGCTCAGGTCCGCCGCCGCCGATCCCTGAAGATAATCAAGCAAGTTCCAGGAGACTGCAGTAACTGATATAATACTGATAGTCACAGCTAAATCATCTACCTTCATAACTCAAGACGCCTTCCACTCGCAGAAACTATCCTTTTTTAAAGGCCTGTAGCACATCCATACTCACCATATATTCTGGCAATCAATTCCAGAGGTCACTGACTCTCTGTGAATAGAAGTACTTCAAACCGAACTCTGTTTTCTTATTTTGTATGATTCTTCTTCCAAAACCCTTCCTATACAACTCAAATAACCTATCCTTCTGAACGGAATCTATGCCCCCCCCCACCCCCCACCCATATCATTACAAAGACCTCAAACTCTATGCTTCTCAAGTGTAAAAAGTTCCAGTTCCCCATGCCTATCTTGATAACTAGACTTAGGGGCGCTTAGTTATCATACAGGTGATCTTCCTCTAGACCTTCTCCAGGGTTGTGATATCCTTCATCATGTGGGAGGACCAAAACTGAACACAATTTTCTAGATGCAGCTGTTAAAGGCCTTTTACAATGTATCATATTTCTAGCTTTATATTTAATTGTCCTAGCCATACACCCTATTTCACAACCCATAACCCCTGTTTCCTCTCCCACTCTATAGCTTTAAGCAGGTAACTCTGCATGGGAAGAGGCCAACATCAGCTCATGTCAATAGGGGTTATATTTCTAGAAGTTGTATTGCACATACAAATTCATTTTTGGGAGGACCAGGAATGGAAGCGAGTGATAAAGATGAAAAATGGAGGGTGATAGAGGAAGAAGGAGAATAAGATGGAAAGCAACTAACATTTAGCCAATGCTATTGCAAAATAAGGACAAACGAGTTAAAGTTCAAAGAAATTTGAGAAGAAAATAATGAAAAGCAGTAAGTGGAGAGAAAGCAAGATGATGAAGCATTAACCTGGGAGTGGCTCACGTGAAGAATGGCACTTGGACAAGGTTTCAAGGGCAGCCCCTATTTGAACACATCCCAGCAAGAGCTGGTGTTTTTTTGTAGGACGTAAGCAGTGCTAATCAGAGAGCATGTGAATAATATGAATTGAGTGTTTCTTACAGGGTCTGAGCTGTCTGGTGAATGTGTCAGGGATTTGAATCAGTGTTTTCTTTAGAAACAAAAGAAATGAGTGACTAAATAATTCAACATGATGACATGTAGCTAAGTAGTGATGTCATTGCTTGTGTACTGGGCCTTCTCTGCTTTATGTAACATCAAAGAACATAGTGGGGTGAATTTCCATGGAGGTTCCCCCTTTTTTTCCCGCAGTTTCCGCGGCTCTTCCACTGTAGTTACGATGGATAAGCCGGAGAAGCTCCATGGGAATTTCACCACCCATGTTACTGAGAAACAAACTGGGGCAAATAATCCAGGATGCTGAGTGGTGAGCCGTTGTACTTACTTCATCAGTGCCAGTATTTTGGGCACGTAAGCTCTACTGTTTCTGAAAATGAATGCAGTATGTAATCACTCTGAAGGAGTAATGAAGAGCCAGTATGAATATTCAATAGTGAATAGCAAACATCAAGTGAGCATTTCTCTCTCGGTTGAGCTGCACCAGAAGTTATTGGAAAAAGTAAGATCAATACCTGTAATGTATTTTTGATCCATTAGCTAATTTGAACTATGGAAATCAGAAAAAAAACATTTATCTGCGATTAAGTATGCCGGGGGCCTCAGAATCCAAGTAATTTATTTTAAATTTTAAGCATAGAGTGTGGTAATCCTAAGGCGTGGGATTGTTACTGTAAACTATGGAAACCTGTGCATGTTCTGTCTTCGTGGTAGCACACTAAATCCTGCAGTAAATCTTTGGAAGCTGTGAATTAGACACAGTTTTTGAGTTGTGGCGTTCCCAGCACTTTGTATTTCATAGCTGACAACAGAATGCCTACAATGATAACTATTTTCAAATTTTATTTTAAAAAAAAAACTCAACCACTTTAAGGCAAAAATTTTAGTTAATTCCAAATCTTCTTAAGTTGAAACACCCTTTGACTAGTAAAATATTACTTCAATGCAGTTCTAAGTTGGACTGCCAACAGTATTTCAGATGGGTCATTAAACTGAGGCCCCGTCTCTCGTTCAGGTGGACATAAAAGACCCTATGGCACTATTCGAAGAAGAACAGGGGAGTTCCCCCGATGTATTGGCCAACATTTATCCCTCAACCAAGACCACTGAAACAGATTGTCTAGCCATTTACCTCATTGCTGTTTGTGGGACCTTGCTGTGTGCAAATTAGCTGCCACGTTTCCCTACACTACAACTGTAACTATATTTCACAAGTACTTCATTGGCTGTGAAACATTTTGGGATGTCCTAAGGATGTGAAAGGTGCTATATAAATGCAAATTATTTCTTTAATAATGTCATCTTTGGCTTCAGATGATAGTTAGTTAGTAAATGGTTTAGGAAGTTTATGACTTAGTCTGAAACCCTTTGATACAACCATGTAATCACAGCTGAGTATCTCCATATCCATTAGGCTGCTTTTACTGAATTACAGTAATGTAAGGTTAAGTCACTTCTTTTTGGAAGGTACAAATAGATCGGAGAAGACGGCTTTAGCTTTGTCCGTTGGCTGAGTGGTTCAAGTTGACAGCCCGTCCACACTACACATTCAGTTTGAGGGTATTGCCCCAGGTAAGATCAGCAAACTCAGCACAGATCAGTAATTGAAATTGGGTGTGTTCTGGTCCAAATTGAACAGAAATTTATAATTTCATTGTCTTTAGTGCTACAAAACATTTTTTTTTGCAGGTAGTGATGTGTGTATTTTCCAAGATTTCTACCATCCAAAGATATAAATGTAATTACAACTGTTTTTGAATTTCTTTGATACGGTAACAGCAAAAACAAGAATTGATCCTTTTCCCCAAGAATTATTTGTGGTTCTATTTCCTCACTTCTGTTTAGTGACTATTTAATGACTTTACCTCTTAGCATGAAAGAAAGAATCTGTGCATTTTGAAAGCTGAAACGGTCTTTCACTATTCAACGGGTTATTATTATAATATAAATGAAAATAGTGCATGATTTTATATTCAGAATGATACGGTACAGATACTGAAATAATCATATTGTTAAAGGGGAAGGGCTGATTTCCTGAAATTAATGAAAAGAAAATCAAGGGCTGCAGGCCTATGATTTCCCAACCAGCAGCCTTCACTGAAAGTGTCCGATTGGGAAATTAGCCCTTATTTCTGTTTATTTTACAGTTTATTTCCTTAATTCCAATTACACAGCTCCTCTGTGGAGCTGTATACTCCTTCATTTACAGTGGCGTTGAGTGATGTAAACCTCTTGAAGTGTGTTCGCTTCATGCCAGTGGTGCCACTGTGACTAATCCCCTTGGTTTACATACAGGCCACCATGTTGTTTTCACTGTTCAGCTGCTGAAATGAATGAATATAGAGACCAACTGGGACTACATGGGATTATTTAGAAAACAAAGCTATTTTTTTTTTTTAAATGACCAGGAACATATCTAGAGGTAAGTATTTACCATTTATGCTACTTGCCCCCAGATTTTTATTCTTCAACGGTTACATGTAGGGCTGTGGCAATCCTGGTATGGTCGTTGCCATGATCACCTTGTCTTCTGCTGCGCTGGCTCCCTCTAGTGAAATCACTGTACATGTGTACACACACTGTAGCTAAATGTATGGGGAGAAATCTCACTCTCCATAATATTTGAAGGCCATTAGTTGACTGCTTTCATGAAAGGATTAGTTATCCAGCTTATGTTTCAGCACATTGTTTTTTATACTGTTACTAGATAAAGTAGGATTAGAACTGCCACTCATGGAATAGCTATAAACTGTCATTTTATTTTAGACTGAAATGGAACTTCTGAAATACACTTTGGAAGTGACAATTGCTGACAGCTTTGATGTGGAGTAGTCGGATCACTGGTAATCTCAAGTATCGAAACCTGTCGTTACACGTCTACTGAATAAATGTCTGCAATCAAATTGGAGACAGCAAGCCGGTCATATGTATTTTACCATGAAATGAACAGGTGACATTCTCGCAACTGCTGAATTCTTTTGAAATTCATGCTTATTTGGAATGAATGACAGTGGCTGCCTCACATAAATTTAATGAACCCAACATGTAAAAGGTTAATTACCTTAATAACGAAAAACATTTTTAATGAAAGATTATGTATTTATGTAGCCCGTATTAAATCTCTTGTACATCCTGAAGCATTTCACGTACAATGAGTACTTAGCAACAGTGATTTCAATGTAGGTGAACGTGGAAGCCATTTTGCACACACAGATTCCATAAACAGCAGTGAGATGAATGATCAGTTACTCTACTTGGTTGAGGAAAGAACGTTAGTTAGGATACAAGAAAACTCCCTACTCTTCAAATAGTGTTGTGATATCTTTAACGTAGACTACAACAGGCAGACAGGACCTCAGTTTTAATATCTCATTGTTGCTCGAAGTACAGCACCTTTAGAAATGCAGCACTCCTTCACTATTGCACTGAAGTCCTGGAGCAGGGTTTGACCCCTCAACTCTGTCTTAGAGACGGGATTTATACCAACTGAGCAAAGCTGATACTGATAGGATGCCAAATAATTGCCTCATCAAGTATCAATTTCTGATGGAATGTGACCTACAAGACAAACACCCTATTTATGACTTGAACTTAATGCTGCTAAGAAAACACCAATGTAATTTTCCAGTTTTACTTAATTAGAATGTCAGTATTTTTCTAGCAAGATTCAGAATACAAGGACTCTGCAGTCAGTTCTTCATTTTGCTATCGTAAGACCTGATTCAAGTAGAAAAGAGCAAGTGATCACAGTAAACCAGATTGAAATATCTTCTGTGTATTTATTTGTTCTCCCCATCACTGCCCATTCCCAAGTAATCCCCACAAACCAACCTCAGTATGCTATTCCTACTACAAGTGTCAGTTTTGCGCATTAGTATCACTCCTGCTTCTGAGTGACAAGGTTGTAGGTTTAAGCCCCACCCCAGGATATAAGCAAGTAATCTAGGCTGACACTTTGAGGTAATTTTAACACCCCAGAACGGGGGACGGGGGGGGGTGGTGGGGTAGTGGCTAAAAAATTTTTTAATGGGAAACCCGCCTCCAACTTTGTTTTAACCTGCTCTCTGGAGGTGGGTCTGTCCTTTAAATATTTTAATGAGGCTGCTTGCCTCAAATTTGACCTCTTTCAGGTTTCAGGAAACCCGGCAGCTAAAGGGAGGCGAGAACGGCTGGATGGATCAGGTAAGTGCCTTTCCAGTACTGCTTGCGGGCCAGGAGGAGCAAGAGCGCTTCTCCCCCCCCCCCCCCCCCCACTCCCAACCAAACCTGTAAAACATCCTGGCCGGCCTCCCACCTTGCACCCTCCTAAACTTGAGCTCATTCAAAACTCCGCTGCCCGTTTCCTAACTCGCACCAAGTCCCACTCTCCCATCATCCCTGTGCTCACTGACCTACATTGGTTCCCAATCCGGCAACGTCTCGATTTAAAAAATCTCATCCTTGTTTTCAAATCCCTCCATGGTCTCGCCCCTCCCTATTTCTGCAACCTCCTCCAGCCCTACAATCATCCAAGTTCTCTGCATTCCTCCAATTCTGGCCTCTTGTGCATCCCCGATTTTCATTGCTCCACCATTGGCAGCCATGCTTTAGCTGCCTAGGCCCTAAGCTCTCCGCCTCTCTATATCTCTTTCCTCCTTTTAAGCTCTCCTTAAAATCTACCTCTTTAACAAGCTTTTGGTCACGTGTCTTAATATCTCCTTATGTGGCTCGGTGTCAAATTTTGTATGATAATTGCTCCTGTGAAGCGCCTTGAGATATTTTACTATGTTAAAGGCGCTATATAAATGCAAGTTGTTGTAGGGTTAACTGGAGATGACTAGGAGGAGCCCATTGTGACAAATCTAGCCCTCTGGGTACCATCAATGAACTAGTCTGGCTGGTCAATTATCAACAGTGCCTGGAATACTGTGTACCTGCTTGGCTCAGGCACTGGATTATCAAGTCTGCCATTGTTAATTCACCATGAAAGTCTAACTAACTACCGTATCACCATTATAATACAATGACATTCTAAATTTAGTTTTTGCCCTAAATATACTTTGAATATTCTCTTCTTAAGCTTATAAAACATAAATGCATGAAATAAAACAATGTAGAAAAATCAGTTGTATGCCACAATTGAGTATACTGTACTGATTATTTAAACAGTTGTAAACAATTTTACAACACCAAGTTATAGTCCAGCAATTTTATTTTAAATTCACAAGCTTTCGGAGGCTTCCTCCTTCGTCAGGTGAACGATGTGAACATCGTTCACCTGACGAAGGAGGAAGCCTCCGAAAGCTTGTGAATTTAAAATAAAATTGCTGGGCTATAACTTGGTGTTGTAAAATTGTTTACAATTGTCAACCCCAGTCCATCACCGGCATCTCCACATCATATTTAAACAGTTGTAAACAATTTTACAACACCAAGTTATAGTCCAGCAATTTTATTTTAAATTCACAAGCTTTCGGAGGCTTCCTCCTTCGTCATTTACCTGACGAAGGAGGAAGCCTCCGAAAGCTTGTGAATTTAAAATAAAATTGCTGGACTATAACTTGGTGTTGTAAAATTGTTTACAATTGTCAACCCCAGTCCATCACCGGCATCTCCACATCATATTTAAACAGTGTTAGCAATAGCTCTGACTTTTTTCTAATATTACTAGTATCCCCACAGTCTCATTTCTCAACTTCTATTTGCATGTCGGGGATATGTTGCTAAATAAAATAAAATTCACAGCCAGTCACGCCATCAGAAAGCAACTAATGAGGTGTGAAACACGGTTATCTTTAGTAAGATTGAAATGCCTTGAAAGGACTAAATAAAAGTCTAATAAACCACAGTTCCAGCTACTTTTCTGAACCCTTATAACCAATAGCAGAATGCTAAAGAATTATCTCTTGTTTCAGTACAAAGAATTAAAAATTACACAAGTTGACTTACCGTTGTGTTGCCTTCACTCTGGCTTCAAGTTCTCAACCCACAACAATGCCCAACTCTCTCCAGATCTCTTCGTCTCACTCCAGTGTCTACTAAGCAGTTGTGGCGAGGAAGAGGATTTGACTGTTGAAACAAAAGAATACGTACATATTTGTTAAGTCACACACTACTAATGGGCACATTCTGAAACTAATCAGACTGACTTCTGGTGTGGGACAACTAAGGACGAAACTAGAAAAGTGCAAAGAGAACATGCTCAGTCCAATACAGATTGTCCCTATCTTATGGGAGGTGAATAACTACAGCTAATACTTCAGAAGCATAATTCTTCTTTATCCCCAATGATAATTGAGTGAAAATTCCATAATCTCATTCTAACATTACAAACTACATTATTCAGCCATGGTCATTTGCATTACACCACTGGCATTCCCATGGTCACACAGCACAGTAATTATAGTGCTTCATGGATCATTTATAGTAGGAGTGTCCAAGGTTTTTGGCTTAATGGGCCATGGAGCCTGGTTGATTTAAACTTTACTTGTGATCCATTAATCTGCATATATATTAAGCTGCTACTGAAACCCTCATCCATGCCGTTGTCATTTTCAGACTCAACTATTCCAATGCTCTCCTGACTGGCTTCCCATCCTCCACCCTCCATAAACTTCAGCTGATCCTAAACTCTGCTGCCCCGTTTCCTATCTTGCACCAAGTCTTGATCACCTATTACCTCTGCCCTTGCTGACCTACATAGGCTCCTGTTCTCCTAAAACTTTAAATTTAAAGTTCTCATCCTCATGTTTAAATCCCTTCATGGCCTCACTCCCTATCTCTATACAATCCTACAACCCCCCCCCCCACCCCCACACCAAACCCTCTGTTCCTGTAACTCTGGCCTTTTGTGCATTCCCCCAGCCCCCCACCCTACCATTGGCGATCATGTCATTAGCTATCTAGCCCCAACTCTCTGAAATTCCCTCCATGAAACCCCCCACCTTTCTCTCATCCTTTAACGCACTCCCTGAAACCCACTTCTTTGATCACCCCTTCTAATATCTATTTTGTCTCGGCATTCATTTATGTCTGATCACACCTCCTTTAATCGCCTTGGGACATTTTTCTACATTAAAGGCATTATATAAATTCAAGTTGTTGTTGCCAATACTAACAGTATCTTGTTGTTCAGATTCAGGATTTATTAACCAATGAGGCAACAGCATTTAGAATAGTCATTTGGAAAACTCCAGGCCCATTCATGTATGAGCATAGACAGCGAGAGTCAGTTGGCCACTTGATTGTGGAACTCAGCACAGTTAAAGCCAATCCTGTCCTCTCACCTCAAGACCGCACATGCATACTTCCAGCCGGGGTCAGTAGATAGCAATCAGGCACAGGAATCCTGGATGATTTTTTCTCCTACTTAACCCATCCGCCGATTGTAGCTACTGCCACACTGGCTGAGATTAGTGTAGCGCAGCATAGACCAGAGGTTCAATTTTCAAATGGAGCCGGGTTGAGGTTGGGGGGGGGGGGGGTAAAATTGAGGTCGGGAAACTCATTAGTACGGGTTTCTCGGACATTCTTACGATTTTGATGTAAGAACTTCTTTTATTTTTTTTGTCAGTTTCCCGTCCGACTGACCGGCTGATTGACAGGCTGGTCTCAGTTGGATGGGAGACCAGCCAGGGAGAGGACGTCTGCAGGTAAGTCTTTGTTTGCATAGATTGGGTGGGGGGAGGGGGTGTGCATGGGTGGGCAAGGGGCATGGGTGGGTATGGGGGTCGTGAGTAATGGGGGATGGGATCAGGGGTCAGTCACGGGGTGCAGGATCAGGGATCTTCGCAGGGGTCCAGAATCATTGAGGTTTGGGGGTAGAGGATCTGGAGTCAGAGGGGGAGGATCGGGGTTGGGGGTCCGTGATCGGTGCAGGTAGGCTTGTTGTGCCTGGGGGAACCACTCCTGCTCTTCTGGGCCCACAAGCTGTGCCTTTCTAGGTACCTACCTGTTAGTCTCAGACCTTCTCACCTCCTTTCACGAGACGTAAAACAGAAGGCCCCGGAAACCCGGCCCCTCGGGGTTGAAATCGGGAATTAGTTAAAAATGGAGGTTTGAAGCCTCCTTGGAAGGTTTTGAGGCCCGACCCACCTCCTGGGAGCGGGTTAGCTGCCTGCCCCTCGTCCCGCCCCCTGAAAACTGGAAATGGGCAGGTTGGGGGCGGGTCTGAAGTGGTGGCAATTTTCAATGCCCTCTGCCCCCAACCCACCCGTTCTTTACTTTTAAAATCGAGCCCCAAGGATCAAACTTGGGATCCTTTCAGTCAGTGTGGCTCAGCCGCTCACCAATGAAACTTGCTGAGCTCTCAGGAGAAACACTCCCAGCTCCCTTTCATAGGAACTAATGGATATAGCGTTAATTATGTTAGATGACATGTAATAACTTAATGATCAAGAAATTCAGGAATGGTTATGATTTTTGCAATTTTTTACAGCAACTAGTCCCTACAAATAGTCTGACAGTTACATCTATCTCAACTTTGTACTGCAAGGAATTGTACTGCTTCAAGAAAACACTTCAAATCAATTTGCAACAAAATCTAAGAATCTGTCAAAAAATGCCTTTTGTGTTTTTCATCTTGGATCAATTAAATTTATCTTGCCTCTGCATATCATGTAATACTAAAATAGACTGGCCATTGAAATAGCAGTCGCTAGTAGATGAGTGTGCCAGCAGGTAAAATTATATCAAGACTGCCTAATACACAGACATTGCAACAAAATACAAATAGACGTAACTACCTATTGAAATTTGCAACATTGCCAGTTACTCAAAGCTGCCCAGATTTCTGGAAATATAGGCATGAAGAAAATCTTTAAAAAACGGGTGGGGGGAAGAAAGAGCAAATAGGAAATGGGGAAGGGAATAAAACATACAAAACAGACTCTATTTGAGTAGCTTCTTCATGTGACTTGTGTGAAAAACGGTGGTAAAACTAAAGCTTCAGCTATTGCTAATGTCCTAGTGATGCACAATGCTACTAACATTTTAAATTTTGCAAGTCTCATTTCCAGTCACTGGGACAATTATACTGGGTGGTTTTTGATTAGGTGTCTCCTCATCCTTGTCTTTCCATGTATGCAGTGAGTTTGTTGTTATTTCTGCGGTTGTTTCTTATCTTCCATAACATTTCTGTTTGAATTTTTTTAGTGTTTTGAGATATCTTTTTTTAAAAATAGATACACAAATGACGTAAACCAAATACTTAGATTAAATATTCACTTGTTAGAGCAAAAGGATTTATGCAAAGTAATTGTCCTGGTTACATTTGCAGTGTTGTTATTACATCTGTTAGAAACTTTTCTTTAGTTGTTTTTCTAAACTGAGCCAAATTCATGCCATTTTATACTTTGTTACTTTGTCAATGGCAACTATATTGATACTTTAATATTATTGCATCTCTGTCATATCAGTATGTTTACACTACATGAGTGTGAATAGAACTGATTAATAATAACCTCATTTCCAAAGCGCAGTGCATTAAAGCACATACAGGGCATGTATCTTGCCGACATAGGGAATAGGGATCGCTGTCACAACACTTTACATGATACCAAATGATATGTAATTAGCAGCTTTGCTTATCTGTGCGTTAAAACAAAGTTTGTTTTGCACTTGATGTATTCTTGCTGAGCTGATATATAAATTTGATATTTTGTACTACTTGTTAAACCAATAAAAGTTCAAAAAAGTATCTTCTTTGTAAGCTAGTTATCATGTTACACTGTTCTTTTAAAAAAAAATCACAAAAATAAAATCCACATGACAAACAGCATGAAGCTCAGCAGTAGCCAAACAGTGTGTTCTAACTCAGTCTGCTAACAGACAGCATCAACTTGAGTGGACTATATAAATCGCTTGATAGAGATTTTTACAGAATCTGCTTGTTGAAGCAAATCACTTAATACAACAGCTCATTGTGTCCAGATTCCTCATCAGCAGTTACATCAATACAAAAAGCCTGGCACAGAAAACCATCTCCTAATCCATTCCTGTGATTATCCTGTGATTAGTCTCATATTACAAGGTATTGCCAAAGCATATACAGTATAAGAAAAATCTAACATCCATAGTCATCATTCAGGGGCTAGAGGGGTAATTTTCTGACTTTGTGCTCTTAGCAGGGAGCCTTACCTGTTGCTAGTGCAGTTTGGAAATTTGAGAGCATATAGTGCATGATTTTTTGACTATTAATTTAAATGTTAGGAAGATCACGCACAACACGTGTGTGAATTTCCAATATATGCTGTTGGTGGGCAAGTCTCCCAGCCAGGAGTACAATCTCAGAAAATTACCCCATCATAATTTTCTTTTTACAATCCCAATCACTCTGGGCAGCATGTGGAATCAGGATGTGTAAATGTGTGTGTCCATGTACAGGGTCCACTTTGAATTTCTTATCCTGCTGTGGATATTACAGTAACTTATTTTTAGAAAAAAAAAGAATTTGGCTCAGCCAGTGGAGATGCTACAGTTGGCTCCAACATCCATGAACTAAGAAGGAGAAAATTAGGCAGGGGCTCTCACTCCTAATAATTCCACAGAAATCTCTGCTGGACCCACGTGAGTTAAGCACAGGATTGTGCTCGGCAGCTGATCTGCTGGTTGACGCTGACGGTCTGGGCTTGTATGAAGAACGGCCTTTTTGAGTGAGGTACCAAGACGGTGATGAGAACCTATGGAACCAAACGATAGCAAAAGTCAGCACCTTCAGGGGAGTACAAGGGAAAGTGGAAGAAGGTGGTGGGGGTGGAACAACATTTTGTTTTTGAAAGTATAATTGTTAATAAAACTCTCTCCATAATCTGTATACAGTACCAAATCGAGGAAAGCAAATCACAGCAGATGTTGATACCTTAGAAGGTAATATCTTCACATTTGTTGAATATTTTTAAACTATGTGACAGCTTGGAACAGAAAGCTGTGAGCCGAAAACTCAATCAATAAACACAGTAGGCAAATTCAGCTGTTTGATCGGGACAGCTGTGCCCACACAAGCCAAATTTAAATGGATAGCCATAAATATGCTGTTTAAAAATATGACAGGATAGCCAGAGGGGACTTGTATGAATGTTGACAAGTCAATTAAAGTGGCTTTTTGTAGATAGTGGGCTAAAGTAGTAACAATGGATCTCATGAACCTCCAGGTTTATTTGCATAAGTGAATAAACAATGTTTTAAAAACTGTCAGCATATATGAAATATTTTCTATAAAAAAAACTGTATCATAATGTTATACAGCAGAGCCAATCCCTCACATGATAATT
This sequence comes from Heptranchias perlo, assembly GCF_035084215.1. Taxonomy (NCBI): domain Eukaryota; kingdom Metazoa; phylum Chordata; class Chondrichthyes; order Hexanchiformes; family Hexanchidae; genus Heptranchias; species Heptranchias perlo. The sequence goes on along the minus strand of NC_090326.1, from coordinate 58,691,649 downwards.
CCACAATATCAGCCAAGTTGTCAAGGGCCAGTGTGGAGTGGGACAGAGAAAGCAGCTTTAAATGGATCAATGTAAGGAATCTTACAACACCAGGTTATAGTCCAACAGTTCTGCCAGGCAGACCTGCTCATGAAATCTTTGATCTGGTCATGTTAGATAGAGTTCAATGGGGCAGTAATGACAGGAATCCTAACATCTTACAGCATCCATCTCATTTGCATATGTATGCTGGTGAAGCGTCAGGTCGAGAAAACTAGCCCCTCTCCCACCCATAGTGGAAAATTTCAGTGGAGTCAAAACAGGGTGTCAACCTACAGCAACCGGTCCTGCCCCAAAATCCTCCCCTGAAAATTGAAATGCACCAATATTACACCCCCACCTCGCCAAAAACAGCACAGATGTTTGGCCTTCGCTTTGTACTAAGAAGTTTTTCAACAAAAGATGTATTTGAGCGGTTATGCACATTTTAAAAATAATATTTCTTGGAAAATTTAGCAGATTAATTGCATAAATGAGTTGACCTATTAATTTAACGCATGGAGAGGAAGGGAGATTAAAAAAATAATGATTTTATATGTGCGGATGGGGGAAGCAAGACTCTTGCTCAACTTAATATTGCAATTGAAACTATGTGGTAATTACTCACAAATTGGTCATTTTCAACATGGAATTTGTAATTGCTTTCAAAAATGGAAAGATCTGTTTTCTGTTCGAAACACTGGTTAACAGTGAGTGTGGTTTAATAAGATACTTTTTGGGTTCTTTTGCTGGAGTTTATTTTTAATAAGAAAGGTATTTTGTAGCCATTGCGTCCCTGTAAATTTCTGTCTTACTGTTCATCTCACTGCAAATGAACAAAGCTCTTTACCAGAATCTTTTATAAATGCACATAATTTATACTAATGTTCACTGAAAATGTATTGATGGTGAACTTATATGTGCAAATTTCCTTGTACCAAAAAAGTCAATGTGCATGCAACATACTAGATCTAAATTCAGTACAGAAGTACATAAAAATTTGGAGTGGCAGGTTGCACAACCTTAATCATGCTCCTGAGGACTTTCATACATGAAAACAAAATTAGGGGGCAGAGGAATTGTATCTTGCCACTGTTGCCTGTGAACCAATTATAGATTCCAATTTGAAAGGAGCCAGGAGCAGATCACCTGCCTGCCCTCCCGGCTGGGGAATGAAGCAGCATGTTGGAAGTAGAAGTCAAAAACGAAAGTAAGTTACAAGCATGCAGTATTTGTACTTAAATAGACAATTCAGATTAATACAAAATGAGAGAGATAGTTGGATTAAAGAATTAACAAGAGTTTGTTCCAAATTCATGTTGGACGAGCTTAAAATGACAGTGGCTGAACCAGAAGCAAAAGTGCAAAGACTGGAAGACTGGCATAAAAATCAGAAGTTGCCTGAGGCCACATCAAGTATACATTTGAAAGTCAATGCTGTGTTCCTAGGTGAATGAAATTATGTAAGTTATGACAGTGCAGACACACCCAAAATGAACAGAAGGTAAGTGAAGCAAATTGTTCAGGTGATGTAAAGACATAATACAGCTTGATGAGACATTATAATAGAGGATTTAACTGTCCAATTATGTGGACAGTGAGTTATACAGAGATGATGACGTTCGTAAGGTAGTTATGTTCTTTTTTGGGTTAAGGGTAAGGGATATAGAAACAAGGCTGATGAATTAACATGGGAGGTTATCCAGTAGTGGTATTATGTATGGGGACCAATTATATCATGAACAGTAGAGATGCAAACTAAAGAAATGACAAATAATTTAAGGCAAAGAGTTAAAAGCTGGTGGTATCTGGATAGCTTTTATTTTGTCTGGGTGCATGAAAAGAATAAGTAGGATAATTGACTTAAATTGGTGATTATTAAAATGATCTGTACTGCAAGAATTTGATTTTCTGGCTAATTTGGGAGCTTTTTCAGGCAGAAAGAACACATACAGGGAAAATGGTCTGGTATTTATATAAAAGTCAATTGAAAATAACTAAAATGAGTATTGAAAAAATACGAGGACAGATACGAGACCCAGTGTTACCACTGATTCAAGGCTGACACCTACACTCAGAGGGAACACATCGTCTAGAATTCACAGGCTGCATCCCCACGATTTCCCGAGATGTGCTCCCTGCAAGCGCTGCTCCCCACTGGCAACATCGGTTTGCAAAATCTTCCCCTGTAACTTTTTACTGAAATAGTTTTTAAGTGTTGTAACATTATTATAATCAATGAATTTAATTTTCAAAGCTGATTACAAATCAAAGTATTCTAGAAACTTGGTTAATTTATAACTTTAAATTGCAAATGGGAATCTTCTCTGATTTACTAACCTGTTGCAGTGGATATTTCATAGTTGTCTTGTAATTGTGGAATCTGAACTTTTCTACTGAGTTCAACATTCGTGCACACTAAGGAGAAGTCAGAACCCAGATTAAAGGTAATCTCCATTGTATCAGCCTCGAGTGACTCCCACTGCAGCCAATCCAAGCTACACTTCATCGAAGGCCACTCACTTTGCTGCTCCCAATATTTAACAGTTAGCTCCCGTGACTGGTTGCTTTTGTATGCTAGTGGCCCCCTCTGAGGCCCTATTACAAAGCACACAATAATGGACAAAAAAAATCAACTAACAAAAAACTGGAAAACCAAACTTTTGTTACTTGGATTATATTTTTAAAAATTAAAAACAGTTAAGCTGCTCAAAGATAGAAAGGTAAAAATAAAACTAGGAAATAAAAACAAATGGTTGCCTTATGTATTCCTGCAGGGATCTGATTCCTATGATAGCACGTAGTTAGCACAGACCAGTCAGCAACTTTACAGGCTCGTTGCAGTAATATGGATATCTTGCAGTTGGAAACTGGTGGGAGGTGGGTGGGGCAAGAGCAACAGCCGACCAGGAGGAGTCAGTGGGGGACCCATCCCAGTTGTACACAAACCCTCAAAAGCTGCTACTGCCCTCAAAACTATTTCTGCCTTGGCCACACAGGCTGATTTTTCCTATTATCACCCTATTAGGTGTCAGCGTTGGCTCAGTGATAGCACTCTCACCTATAAGGCAGAAGGTTGTGGGTTCAAGTCCGACTCCACAGACTTGAGCACATAATCTGATACTTCAATGTAGTACTAAGGGGGTGCTGACTTCTATTTAAGATGTTAAACTGAAACTCTGTCTGCCCTTTCAGGGAGATGTAAAAGATCCCATAGCACTAATTGAAGAAGAGCAGTGGAGTTCTCCTGGTGGCCTGGCTAACATTTATCCCTCAATAAACACCACCGAAAACAGATTATCTGGCTATTAATTTCATTTTTGTTTATTAGGACTTTGCTGTGCGCAAATTGACTGCTGTGTTTCCTTATATTACAATAGTGACTACACTTCAAAAGTATTTCATTGGCTGTGAAGCACTTCTGGACGTCCTAAGGTGGATGTCTTGGCATCTATCTTTCTTTTTCTCTTTCAACTTAACTCTTTCAGTCACACACTGACCATGACAATCTGGTTTCCCAGAGAGGCTCCAGTAAAATCAGTAAGGGCTGATACTTTGTTCCACTGCATGGCTCAGCTGGTAAAATGCTTTCCAGGGTTGGGTGACTCTGGATTAGTCTCCAGGCTGGTTCCATATAAATGCAGATTCACTAGGATGCTGCCTTGCATGAAGAAATACAATTGTAAAGAAAGATTTGAAAAATTGGGGATGTTTTCTTTAGAACAGAGGAGATTGCTTTGATAGAGGTGTTTAAAATTATTAAGGGATGGGACAGGGTAGATAAAAACATTCTGTTTCCAGTGATTGAGGCGTCTAAAACAAATGGACATAGATACAAGATTAAATGTAAGAGATTTAGGAGAGAGAGGAGAGACTTTTTTAACAGACAGTTCTGAGGCTGTGAAATGTACTACCAGAATTAGTGATTAAAACAAAGATCGTATCAACATTTTTAGGATAGGTTAGATAAGTGGTTGAAGGAAAAGGGAATAAAGGGGTACGCCGACATGGTGGGCATATGGGATTAGGACAACTGCTTGTTTGAAGGATAAAAACCAACACAGAATGGTCGGGCCGAATGGCCTGTTTCCATGTTGTAAATTCTATGTAAATATCCTGTGGTTATTGGCTGTGGATGTGGACTTTTGTTATTGAAAATTACTTTTATAGTAGCACTTTTATGCCTGCCAGTTTCACAAAAATGTTGTTTTTACTACCTTTGAGGTGATTAATGGGAAATTCTGAATACACGTGCACAGGGCTATTTAGTTTCCCGAAAGAATGTTGGTTTCAGCAAGTTAGCGTGCACATCTGACATCCAAATGGAATCCCAAATACATCATACGAAATTCCAGAAATGAGGTCCAAATGTCAAATGGGAAGATACTTATGTTTCACAACTATCATTGCTGGTACTGAAGTGAACCTCAGTTACACACAAAAAACAGTTACAACAATTCAACTGAAAAGAAAATGATGTAACTCATGGTTTCCTTATGCACATAAAAATAGCTACTTCTTTCTCAAAGCCTTAACTTCCTGATCAGTGCCATAAAACACCATTCTTTATTTCTTCATACTCCACATACAAAAGGGGCATTGATTATTTTCTCCAGTGCAATGACAACAATTTCCTATTTATACATGGATATGAGTGAGGAAGATTATATCTATAGTAGGTAACTTAACATCCTTTTAGAATTACATGTAAATTATTCTACAATTATCTTATTTTAGTGTAGTAGCCCAATTTTGTGATATAGAACACATTTTGAGTGTGCATACGCCCATGGTGTGTGCACACCCACATCCATAGCACGGGGGTTGAGAAATGGCAGGCTATGCTGAAATTTGCAATATAATCTCTGGACCTACTTTGAATAGACTAATGGCAAAGGCATAGCCCACAGAGCTTGTCCTGAGCATACTTGGCTTGGGATCACAAAATCCAGTGCACAAGCAGCTCTGAAATGGCAAGTAGCAAAAGGTGAACTAGTTGTTCACAGTGGCCGAAGAGAGCCATGTAGACAACACTGTTTCCTCTGATACAAAATAGTTGGCGGTCCCGCTGCAAGAAGTGCCCTAAACGAGAGTGGCTTTATTTGGAGTTGATAGCCATCCTCCATTAAAAGTGCAGGTGCCAATTGTATAGAGGGAGAAAAATGAAAGACTTGCATATACATAGCACCTTTCACATTCTCAGGACATCCAAAATGCTTCACAACCAATGAATTACTTTTAGAAGTCTAGTCACTATTAGTTTGTAGGCAAACTTGGCTCCCACTTTGCGATATCTCAATGAGAAGAATGGCCAAATAATCTATTTTGGTGGTGCTGGTTGAGGAACGAATGCTGGCCAGGACAATCGGAGAACTCCCCGTTCTTCTTTGAAAATGTGCTGTGGGATCTTTTATGTCCACCTGAACATGCAGATTGTTCTCGGTTTAACATCTCATCCAAACGATGGCACCTCCATCAATTTAGCAGTTCCTCAGTACTGCACCGAAACATTAGCCTAGATTATGTGCCCACGGCTATATTACAGGGACTCATGGTGGACTAGGCACCGGGGCCAGATTTGATTTATTCCATGATGTGGAGATGCTGGTGATGGACTGGGGTTGACAATTGTAAACAATTGTCAACCCCAGTCCAGTTTACTGAAGGAAATGGCTGAGGTTATTGGTGATGCCCATGTAAAATCTTTAAATAGTTCACTGAAAACTGAGGAAGTGGTGGATGATTGGAGGAAGGCACACATGGTGCCCTCGGTTAAAAATGAATAAAATCACAACTTAGTAACTACAGAATGGTGAGTTTACCCACAGTGGTGCGAAAATTAATGGAAAGCATCATTAAGGATGCTATTAATGATCATCCAGAACATTTGGGCTTAATAGGGATTTGATAAGGAATACTCAACATGGCTTCAGAAAACAGAGGTCATGTTTGACAAACCTGATCCAGCTTTCTGAAGAAGTCACTAGAATAGTATATCAGGGAAAGATGTCTTCTACTTGAATTTCCAAAAAGCTTTTGATATAGTGCCATGTGAGGGGCTCTGTGCTAAAATTACTCTCAAAGTGTCAAAGGCGATATTATGAGATGGATAACAAATTGATTAAAGGACCCAAGGCAAAGGCTGGTTTTAAATGGGACTGCTTCCCATTAGTAATGAGGTATCCCAGGGTTCTGTGCTGAGTCTCCTCCTGTTTATTAACTATCTAGAGCAGGGTATAGATAGTATGGTTAATAAATCTGCAGCTGATACTAAGTTGTGTGGTAGGGTAAGGACCTTAATAGAAAGAAATAGATTACAACTGGATTTGGATAGATTGGGGAAATGGGCTCAATATTGTTCTTCAATGTAGCTAAGTATGAAGTTATGCACTGAGGTGTGCCATTATTAGGCATAGAGAATTGCATAGGCCGGTGTGGGTTCAGGGTGACAGGGAGGGAGAGAAACTTTGCGGCGATCATTGGCTGTTCTCTAAAGGTTCAAGCGAGTGCCAGGTGGGTGCGACCAAAGTGAACAAGACGCTGGGCTGCATTGCCACGATTGCAACTAGGGCCACGATAACAGAATAATATAGGCTTTGGTGAGTTTTTATCTGGTGCATTTTGTACTCTTTTGATCCTTCATCTCAAGGAGGATATTTTGGCTCTGGAGAAGGTACAGAGAATGGCAACAAGGATGATCCCGGTCTATGTGCATTGAGCTATGGAAATAGACTTGGATTTGGTAGAGAAGCATGGACTTAAAGGGGTTCTGATTCAGGCCTTTGAAATGATTTAGATCATTGACAACATACAGGCAGATAGATTGTTTGAGGTAATGGGTCCATGGATAATGGGTGCTTGCTCAGTTGGATGTAAAAGATCCCATGACACTATTCAAAGAATAGCAAGGGATGTCTCCTGGTGTTCCGGCCAAGCTTATTCCCAGATTAATTGGTCATTATCTCATTGCTGGTTGTGGGACCTTGATGTGTGCAAACTGACACATCAAGGTCCCACAAGCAGCAATGAGATTGTTCGTTTGCCGATATAAAACAAGGACTACACTTCAAAAGTAATTAATTGGTTGGGAAGTGCTTTGGGATGTCCTGAGGATGTGAAAGGTGCTATATAAATTCAAGTTATTTCTTTATGTGTACTTAAATTAAACTCAGTAATTACTGCATGGTAATTTAATACCTGCCCCATGAACTGACTCAAAGATTCTTCACTGGAAGTCCTGAGGGATTCAATTCAGTTTGAGTTCTCCTGACATAGGTCAAATGCCATCTGAAGAATTATAACTCTGATAATATAAATGGGCTTTTGGTTTAACATTCATAGTTTAGCTCTCCCTCAGGCGTGATAATGTGTGTATTGTTACTGCCAGAACACAACTGTTTTATTGCATCACTCATATGTTCTGAGAGCTGAAATCCTTGATATAGGTATATAGCTGGGACTGATTGCCCATCTATTCTTTGGACAACAAGTCCATCACATGAATCCAATGACCATGTTCCTACTTATGAAACTATTTAATACTGGATTTATGGCTACTTCTACCCTTCTGTAGCACATACTCCTTCATGGTGGTTTTCTCTCGATGTACATTGGATATTGAGTAAAAACTGCTTGAGGGAATGGTTAAAAAGGCTAATGTGTGCACAGTATTTTTTTTTAAATGTTATTTTCATGGGATTATTTTGAGTAAGTTTGTGTTGAGCAGTTAAAAGAATAGCAGTGACTATTTCAAGCCCAGTATTTGGAAGCAGAATATGCACACCTAATCAGTGTCTTCAAATTTGTTTGGGTCTTAGAACAAAGTCTGAGGTGTGCCTGACCCAATTCAATGTCTTATTGAAATTCTGCAGTTTCCATCATTTAAATTCTAAAATGGAGATCAGATTCAGCAGAATTAGTATGTTTGGAAGACTATGGGCCAGATATTAGGAGGGAGGCGGGTTGGCAGCGGGGGGGTTGACTGGGCGTGTGGATAATGCGCTCAGTGAATTCGGGGTGCTCCGCAGGCGATCGCAGCCTAATTGAAGGTATGATGTGGAGATGCCGGTGATGGACTGGGGTTGACAATTGTAAACAATTTTACAACACCAAGTTATAGTCCAGCAATTTTATTTTAAATTCACAAGCTTTCGGAGGCTTCCTCCTTCGTCAGGTGAACGATGTGAAACTACTTATGAAACTATTTAATACATCGTTCACCTGACGAAGGAGGAAGCCTCCGAAAGCTTGTGAATTTAAAATAAAATTGCTGGACTATAACTTGGTGTTGTAAAATTGTTTATAATTGAAGGTACTTACACATGTTTCCGGGTTTCCCGTTCCAGACCTGTGCAGCGGGCGCACTGCGCACCTGCATCACGGGCTGTCAGCAGGAGGAGCCCTATTTAAAGGGGCAGTCCTCCAATGCTCCTCCTGCAGCAAAGAACCAAATTGGCAGCATGGAGCAGCCCAGAGGCAAGGCTGCTTCAAGGTTCTCAGATTCCTCACTCCAGGTGCTGCTCGATGGGGTCAGAAGGAGGAAGGAAACGTTTTTCCCAGGGGACAGGAGGAAGTGGCCTGCCTCTGCCACCAAGAAGGCCCGGCTCAAGGTGGCAGAGGAGGTCAGCAGCAGCAGTAACATCTCCTGAACCTGGGTCCAGTGCAGGAAGCGCTTTAATGACCTAACTAGGTCAGCCAAAATGAGTATACTTATGCATTCTTCCACATCACCTCCACCACCACACAACTCCTTCTGCACTCCCACTCCCACTCCCACCACAACACCCTCACCTTGCCTGCACTTACTCACTGCCCCAGTTCCCATTTGAACACCACCACCACCACGCCTCCCTCCAGTTGGTATTCACAGCTGTCAATCTTAAATCCGATCCTTTGTTCTTATTCTCATTGGTTCATCACTTTCCCTCAGCGACAGCTGATTGGCTGTCTGAGCTGTCTATCAGAATGCGGTAGTTGTGCGCGAGACGTTGCTCAAAGTGAAAGCTGCAGGAGCGAGAATCAGCAGGATGGGAACTTCACTCACCAACTCTACCGTGCCAGGTAAATGCTGCATCTCCGTTCAAAGTGGGGAAAGGGTGCATTGTGATATTAGCCAGCCGTGTAAGCTTTCGCCCTGCTGTGTGAACGAAGTAGATTCTGCAACCTAGGTGTCCCTGGGCAATGCTTTGGAGGGGAACCCGCTTCCTCTTGTGTATTTCGAGCCTTGTTGCTTTTGGGTTTGAGTGCATTGTTTCTTGTAGTTGCTTCCTTGCAGCAGATGACATGCAGCGTTGAGATTCGGGGTGTGTATGTGAGGGGGAGTGTCCATTGAGTGCGGGGTGGGGGAGATATTCGGTGGACAGAAGGGGTAAGGTTCAGTGAGTAGGTAAATCATAGAATTTTACAGCTCAGAAGGCCATGTGGCCCATCGTGCTGGTGCCGGTTCTTTGAAAGAGCTGTCCAATTTAGTCCCACACCCAAGCTTTTCCCCATAACCCTGCAAATTAGTCCTCTTCAAGTATATGTCCAATTGCTTTTTGAAAGTTCCTATGGAATTAGATTCCACCACCCCCCTTTCAGGTAGTGTGTTCCCGATCTTAACAACAACCCTCTGTGTGGGGGGAAAAAAATTCTCTTTAATTCCCCTCTAGTTCTTTTGCTATTATTTTAAATCTATGACCTTTGGTTACTGACCCCTTGCTGGAAGAAACAGTTTCTCCCTACTTGCTTTAACAAAACCCCTCATAATTTTGAATATCTCTATTAGGTTTCCCCTTAACCTTCTCTGATATAAGGAGAACACTGTCCAGTCTCCACATAACTGAAGTCCTTCATCCCTGGTATCATCCTGGTCAACCTCCTCTGTACCCTTTCCAAGGCCTTGACATCCATCCTAAAGTGTGGTGCCTAGAGATTTGTAAAAATTTAGCATGACTTCTTTGTTTTTGTATTCAGTGCCCATATTTACAAAGTCCTGTGCCTCTTCAGTTTTTAAGACCCTCCTTAAAACCCACTTCTTTGACCAAGCTTCTGGCCATCCCTTCTAATATTGTCTTTGGCTCTGTGTCCATTTGTTTGATTGCACCTCTGTGAAGCATTTTGGGACATTAAAGGTACTATATAAATGTAAATTGTTGTTTGGTTTTCTACTTACTCATAGGGTGTAATTTTAACTTTGGCAATGGTGTAAACAGGGCGATATTGGATTGACCACCCGTTATATACACCACCTGCTTTTCATTTCCACTGAAGCTGTGCAGTACTGAGGGAGATGCCGTCTTTCAGACGAGATGTTAAACCGAGGTCCTGTGTGTCTGTTCAGGTGGACATAAAAGATCCCATGGCACCATTCAAAGAGAAGGGCAGTTCCCCAGTGTCCTGGCTAATATTTATCCTTCACCAACACCAGCAAAAAAATTAATTGGTTCTCTATATCATTACCGTGTGCAAATTAGCTGCCACATTTGCTTACATTACATCTCAAATATTTATTGGCTGTAAAAAACTTTGGGATGTCGAAAGGATGTGAAAGATGCTATATAAATGTAAATTTATTCATTTTAACCCTATCTCTTCTTTTTTCAACTATCCTCTCAACCCCTGTCTCCTGACCCCTCTGCCCCCCCCCCCTCCTCCTCCGCTATCACTCACCTCACCCTTCCTCAACTCCCCCAGATCCCCCTGCCAAGGATCGGTGGTCAGGGACCCCTTTGCCCTCAACCAATTTCCCCCTATCCTACCTTCCCCCACTCCCCTTTCCCCTTTTCCTCAGGGACTTTATTAAGTTGCCTGATGTTCTGCATATAAACGCTGTATGCGTTGATTTGAATGCTTTAATTTATTACTGATATTTAAGTCATGTGCAGTAATAATTTATGTAAATGAGTAAAACAGGACTTTTTATTTTCTTAGGGTGTGAGAAAGTCTGCAGTGGTTAGTAAACCTGTTGTATAATATCTGCGATTATTTATTTAGCATTCTGTTTTTTGGATGGAATTTCATCCACTGATAGCTCTTCATTTAGGGTTAAGTTACGAGGAGAGATTACACAAATTGGGGTTGTATTCTCTGGAGTTTCGAAGGTTAAGGGGTGATCTGATCGAAGTTTATAAGATATTAAGGGGAACGGATAGGGTGGATAGAGAGAAACTATTTCCGCTGGTTGGGGATTCTAGGAGTAGGGGGCACAGTCGAAAAATTAGAGCCAGACCTTTCAGGAGTGAGATTAGAAAACATTTCTACACTCAAAGGGTGGTAGAAGTTTGGAACTCTCTTCCGCAAACGGCAATTGATACTAGCTCAATTGCTAAATTTAAATGTGAGATAGATAGCTTTTTGGCAACCAAAGGTATTAAGGGATATGGGCCAAAGGCAGGTATATGGAGTTAGATCACAGATCAGCCATGATCTTATCAAATGGCAGAGCAGGCACGAGGAGCTGAATGGCCTAGTCCTGTTCCTATGTTTCTATGTTTCATTTTATAGTAAGTATTACTATTATAACCTCTACTTTAAATAAGGGTGCTTGGACTGGAAATAAAACACAGCAACCGATGACTTGCGCTTGTTTAGCACCTTTTTAATGTAGCAAAATGTCCCAAGGCACTTCAGAAGGCGGACGTATCTATGTCCACTCATCTAGACCCCTCAGTCACTGGAAAAAGAATGTTTTTATCTACCCTGTCCCATCCCTTAATTTTAAACTCCTCTATCAAAGCAATCTCCTCTTCTAATGAAAACAGCCCCAGTTAGGAGAGGTGACCAAAGGTACGGTTAATGAGGTAGGTTTTGAGGTTTTCGAAAGTGGACGAGCGGTAACAAGGTGGAGGGGTTTCGGGAATTCCAGACTGCAGGACCGTGAGGGCTGAAGGTTCACCGATGGCAACGTGGGAGGGAGGAATCAACAGTAGGTTAAAGAATGTAAGCTGCAATGTAAAGCTGAAGAAAGTTGCAGTGCTAGAGTGCATTAGGGCCCTGGAGGGTTTTGTAAAACTACATATCCTGAAAATATTTGCACAACTTTTTTTTCCCTTCTCCTCCATATTTTCATGACTGTTTGCGTTTGTTCCATTATATTCGGTGATGCAAATTGAGGGGGTGTTGGGGAACATTTCACCTTCCACTTATATATTTTCACCCACTCTCAGATAAGTTTTTAGAATAGCTAGGTGCCCTGAAGTCTTTTCTCTTCTCTCCCCTCCCTCCCTTCCCCCGCACCCCCACTCCTCCCGGCCCCATGTGCCTTAACTCAAGCCTCAGAGTATCACCTCCAATTTTTTTTTTATTCGTTCATGGGATGTGGGTGTCGCTGGCGAGGCCGGAATTTATTGCCCATCCCTAATTGCCTTTGAGAAGGTGGTGGTGAGCCGCCGCCTTGAACCACTGCAGTCCGTGTGGTGAAGGTTCTCCCACAGTGCTGTTAGGAAGGGAGTTCCAGGATTTTGACCCAGCGACGATGAAGGAACGGCGATATATTTCCAAGTCGGGATGGTGTGTGACTTGGAGGGGAACGTGCAGGTGGTGTTGTTCCCATGTGCCTGCTGCTCTTGTCCTTCTAGATGGTAGAGGTCGCGGGTTTGGGAGGTGCTGTCGAAGAAGCCTTGGCGAGTTGCTGCAGTGCATCCTGTGGATGGTACACACTGCAGCCGCAGTGCGCTGGTGGTGGAAGGGGTGACAATCAAGCGGGCTGCTTTGTCCTGGATGGTGTCGATCTTCTTGAGTGTTGTTGGAGCTGCACTCATCCAGGCAAGTGGAGAGTGTTCCATCACACTCCTGACTTGTGCCTTGTAGATGGTGGAAAGGCACTTATGGAAAATAGAAAAAAGGTACAAATAACTTTTTAGGGCCTCAATGGTGAGATTTACAATTTATGGTGAATTATTATGGCAATTTTGAGCTGTGAACAGTTGTCCCTTGTGAACATTGAGATTGTTCAGATTTATTTCATCCTTACAGCCAAGTGAGGGGAGACTTTCATTCCATCAGTCTGTGCTGGATTCCAAGGTCCAAGAGATGAAAATCCAATGAACTAATTCATTCCATCACACAGGCATTGCATTCTCAACTTCTATGTTTACTTATTAGTCTTTCATAATTTTTAAACTATTTTTTTTGTTGTTTATATCTGACCATTGTCCGTTCTAGGCCACACCTCGCGTTGCTGGACGGGTGATCTGTTCGCCTTCTGAGCCAGGTACTGGCACAGTAGGGGAATTAATGAAAAGGGGGGTTTGTTTTTAAGAACAAATTCATTCAGCTTGTAACTCTGTGTGCGTGGAGGGGGGAGCTGCTAGGTTCACATAAAATTTGACACACCACTCCTTTTACAAGATCACTGTATCTTTCTTCCTGTTAAGATTGTTGTTTCAGAGGCATGTGATCTAACTTATTCCTTCACATTCCAACCAGGTGTTCATCAAATGAATATATAATTGCCTTGTAAAATAAAACAAAAACTTCAATTGTGCAAATCTAAAATAAAAACACAAAATGGTGGAAATACGCAACAGACCAGTCAGCATCTGTAAAGAGAAAAGACATGTTATGATGTTTCTGGTGTGTAATCCCCTCACTAGATGGGTTCTGATGAAGAATACACACACAAAATGTCATGACCCTTTTCTCTCTCTTGACTGCTCTGCTCTGTATTTCCAGTATTTTTTGTTATTGGTATCATTACCTCCATCTGTTGGATACATATGTCTTGTCTTAAACACTGCATTCCTCGGCTTCAAAAAATCAAACGTTCAACAATGACTGAATTCAACTGCCAGACACATTGGGGTTGATTTTAGGATGGCCGAGAGGGTGCGTTGGGGGTGGGGGGCTCGTAAAATCGGGGAATCCCGGAGTGGGTCCGGAGCCCGGCTCCAACCTGCCCACTTCCGGGTTTCCCAGTGATGCGTTCGGGTGAGCGCGCAGCTCCTGCATGCGGGACTCCCACCGGCAATTAAAGCCAGCGGGATGACAATTTAAATACTTACCTAGTTGAGGTACTTGACAGACCTCATTGACAGGAGATTTTGGCAGGGGTGCAATTTTCATGGATCCTCAGCGTGTTTCCCGTGCTGTAGGAAACACTCCCTGTTGGAGCAGACGTGTTTCAGCCAGCAGCCAATGGGAGATGCAAAGGATTTTTTGACAATTGGGGGGAATACTTCATTTATTGCAGCAGGGCACTCTGTCACTTCAGACAAAGTTTCGGCTGCAACTCCTTTTGTCTTTCCACTTAAAATTATTAATTTATACCCTAAACTCTACTGTGCAAACACATTTACCTACTTTGCGGACCCCCTCAAACTCACACCATCAGGATGGGGGGCGCCATGGCTGCATTCATCACTTCATCCGAGGACGAGCAACATCACCAGCCTCGCCAGGCACGCTGTCCACCTCCGCCACGTGGAGCTCCACAACACAGTGCTGCGCCACAGGCACCTGCACAAAAATAGTCGTGCAACTACACGTACACCCACTGCAGGGTGACCCAATGGGTGGCATCATGTGTGGGTGTTCATGGAGAACCTCATGAAAGGGACTTATTGCACAAGCCAGTCAAGAATGGCCGAGATGTGGCAGTAGTGGTGACAATATAATATTTAATGTGAGTGGAACCAAAATCAAATAAAAATAAAAAAAACATGACAAACCGTCAAACACCCTTGTGCATCCCCATTGTGCTCACGAAACCATTGCCTTACACTTCCTACTACTCATACGCGATGCATCCCCTGAGGCTGCAGCAGAGGTAGTGGCAGGTTGGGTGAGGGTGACCGTGAAAGAGATGCTTCAGAGGGTGAGTATGAGACAGAGCCATGAGATTGTATGAGGATTGGGTTGAGTAGTAGTGGTGGGATGAGTACTAGGGAGATGAGTAAGTGCAGGTAAGTCGAGGATGAGGTTTAAGTGGGTGTGAGGAGTGATGTGATAGAGTAGTGTTGGCAGTGCAGAAGGAGTTGTGGGGTGGGGGCGGTGATGTGGAAGACGGAGTGTAGGAGAATGAGTAAGTGTGCTCACTTTGGCTGACCTAGTTAGGTCATTGAAGCGCTTACTGCACTGCATCCAGGTGCGGGATATGTTGCTGGTGCTGGTGACCTGCCACCTCGAGCTAGGCCTTGGTGGCAGAGGCAGGCCATTTCCTCTCGTCCGCTGGGTAGAAAATCTCTCTTCTCCTCCTCCTCACCACATCCAGTAAGACATCATTAAACCTGGGAGCAGCCTTTCCTCTGGGCTGCTACATGCTGTGATTTTGGCTGTTTGCTGCAGGAACAGCATTGGAGGACTGCCCCTTAAAATAGGGCTCCTCTAGCTGACAGCCTGTGATGCGGCTGCGCAGTCCGCCCACTGCGCAGGTTTCCAACGGGAAACCTGGAAGCCAAGGTAAGTGGCTTCAATTTACTCGCGATCGCGTGGGGAACCCACCGATTTTACTGGGCGCTGCCAACCCGCCTCCCTGGTAATAACGGGGCCATGTTATCAACTCTAATTAGATAATAATTAGAGTTGATAACATTTGACTGAGGTCAGTAATAAAATAGACAACCTACTCATCTACATTCATTTTTACAAGATCATTATTTCAGCTGCATTCCATTCAGGAGTTTACCAAATGAATGAGAGCATTACCTCCATGACCAGGTTTGATCCGCTTGATACATGTGCAGTAAAATTATATAAACACTGCAGACTTGATTTTTTGTTTTCACCGACAGCTGAGGAACGACATGAATGGATTGCAAATGGCTCATTCATGTCATTTTACCTTTTAATTTATATCTGAAGTACATTATAGTAAATGTAAGGGAGGACCCCTAAACATTTAAGGAAAGGGATTTTACAGTTTGCTGGAAAATAAAATCTGCACGTAAACCGATTATATATAAACAGGCTCTGTGCCTTGGGTATATCTGCACTCCTGTGTAGAAGTCCTATTACTCCACTGCCAGCAGTGTATCTGATTAATTGTGACTGAATGAAGTCTAGTATATTCCACACTGCACGCTAACAAATTGCGCTGTTTACATCATTCACTCAATTAATATAAGCTGCCTGATGGTTTAATTAGTAAATGCACAGTGTTGTAATACTGATCCAAAGAGACTATGATGATTCCAGGTTTGATTTGTAATATGTGCTAAGTTGGCTGATCTTACTCAAGGTGGCATTGGGAATACTACAATTGGCCTTGACGTCTCTGGGTTAGAAAGGGGAAAATCAGCTAAAATTTTTGCTCCTGATCAATGGTCAGTGAATCCCTGCCAGAAGATGTTGGCAAGCTATTCATCTACAGAGGGACATCTTAACTGAACCTGATCCAGACTTCTGATACCCATAAACATGGATATTTAGGTATTGGGCTCAGTTAGCATGGCCCTCTGTGGTTGAATAGCTGGCCACTTGCTGCAAAACTCAAACATGAAGAATGGCCATTTTGGGTGAAGTCGTGGAGGGTTACAGTAACCATAGAACTGTGTCCCAGCAAAATTCAATGCCTTCAGAAGGGAAGACTAAAGGAGGGGTGGGGGTGGGAGGGAGAGCAAAATTGTGATGTATAAAATGTTCTTGCATCCAGCTAGAAGTAAATTGGTTGGTTGTATTATTTGATTTGCATATACAGTGAAACCTGTAAATTACAGACACCTTGGGGACTGGCATCAGCTGTCCATTTTTTTGCAGGTGTCTTTATTTTCAAAATGGTCATTGTATGAACTTTAAAAATGTCCCCAACAACCTTGAAGAACCAGCTGAGATTATGATCAGCATCTAATCAACTGCAACGATGCTAAGAATCCCCCTCCTACACACCAGCATCCAGCTCTGTTAACTTAACAGTTTTAACAGTCTAAATTCCCATTTAATTTCAAACCACTCTCACTTGGAGCAGAGTGTAACTTCAGTAATAAACTGCGTTTCTCAGTTCTACTTACCAGCATTAGGGCAGTCACAGGACAAAAAAAAGGGGAAATGTGATTGACAGGTTGTGCTGATATATTAAAGCTTCCAAAGGCAAGTCTTGGAACGGATTGAGAACATTTGGGAGGGAAAACACAACAGGTCGCATTATGTGTAGGAGTGAACTGCAGTTTTCTGGTTGAGCAATGAGTCTGCAGGAAGACTTGACTGATAGCTGGGACTCTCAGGCCCGTCCATCATACCAGAGAGCAGCAGAGAGACCCACGACAACCATCCACCTTTGCTCTCCAGAACCAAAGTTCCTCAAAGAAACGGATCCACCATCAGAAGCCAAGGGAAAGAAGACGATGGCAGGGCCAGGGGGAGCGGAGCTGCCGGCAGCCGCTGAGTGTATAGACGCAACGCTGGGGCAGGAAAGGATGGCCCCTCACTGTTTGCATGCGCTTTCCTTGATTTGGAAGGCTGGTGAGGTCAGTGCATGCAGGTCAGAGCGAGGCGGCAGCGGGTTTTGTGAAAGAAATGGCTTTTGTGGTATGGGAAGTTCTTTACCCAGCATCCATAGCGGCAGAGAAACTGCTCTATCCCTGGGATTGAACCGTGCAAACATTCGATCCCAGAGACAGAGCGGTTTCTCTGCCGCTATGGATGCTGGGGAAAGAGCTCCCCGTTCCACAAAGGCGGTTTCTTTCACAAAACCCGCTGCCACCTCGCACTGACCTGTGTTTCAAATTGTAAAAGGACTTGGTGCATTGAAGGTTGTCTGTAGTTCATAATTTGCGAGTGTCCATGGTTTCAGTGTGCCTCTTGTATATTTTACCATGCAAGTTATTTGGGTCTCTCAATAAACATCTTTTTTTGGGAGTGTCCATTGATACAGGTTTCACTGTACCTTCACTCCTACATTACTATCCTCTCTCCTGACATGTCTAGTATACTACCTTGCTATGCAGTTATCAGTGAATAACCTTTTTTTAAAAAATATGGTATTCAAAACTTGTATATTTAAAATATACAGTAGCTGGTCAGAAGCTTGATATTCAAACTTTGGGAGTTCTGCTGTTTTATTATCTACTGTACCTTTTGCGTGTGTAGTTTATGATAGAGCCACGTTGTTGAATTACCACTGTCTTACTCTCTGCCATCTGTTAGCCTATGATATATATATTTATCCTAGTACTTGGCTAATTATCATATTATGGTGTTCTTTAATGATATGCTGAGCTCATAACTTTGCTGCAAGAATGCCAAAGGATATCAGAGCAAAAAAAACTTGGAATAAACTAGTTACAACAGGTGTGCTGCAGTGGATTGGAGTACAAACACGCAGTGATATGGAATGGAGAAAGATAGGTTTGTACTTCTGCTGTGCCTCACTCTGCTGAGTTTCTAATTTTGGCTGCACTGCTCTCTGGAGCGAATGTTTAAAGGAGAGTTGTTGAGAAGGGGCCATTATGCACCTTCTCTCAACTGACTAAAGAATGGCATTGGCTGAGGCATGGGGCTAAGTTAGCCAGCTGCAGGAAATGTGTGTCCTAGTAACATCTGTGTTAGTGAGGGGATGGAAATTGAGAGCTTTCTTAAATAATGCATACTGAATTGACTATACATTTCTAAAATTTAATCCTGCACCTTTTTGTGAGTCGGTATGCACAAGTCACATCATCAAGTTTTCAGGTTGTAAAAATCTGCTTGAAAGTGTAAATAATAAACTGACTGACTTTACAGCATTGATCAAGACTTGCATGTTAAAAGTAGTAATGTCATCATTGGGCTAAGACGTTTGTAAACGTCAGTGACATTTCTACCCTGTAACTCACTCCCTGGTACTTGCTGTTCTATGGGAAAATTCTCTTCATATAGAATCATAGAAAGTTTGGCCACAGAAGGAGGCCATTAGGCCCATCGTGTCCGTGCTGGCCGAAAAAGAGCTATCCAGCTTAATCCCACTTTCCAGCTTGGTCCGTAGCCCTGTAGGTCACGGCACTTCAAATGCTCATCGAAGTACTTTTTAAATGAGTTGAGGGTTTCTGCCTCTACCGCCCTCTCAGGCAGTGAGTTCCAGACCCCCACCACCCTCTGGGTGAAAACATTTTTCCTCAGCTCCCCTCTAATCTTCTAATTTTAAATCTATGTTCCCTGGTCACTGACCCTTCTGCTAAGGGAAATACGTCCTCCCTACCCTCTCTATCTAGTCCCATCATAATTTTACAGACCTCAATTAAATCTCCCCTCAGCCTCCTTTGTTCCAAAGAAAACAACCCCAGCCTATCCAATCTTTTCTCCTAGCTAAAATTCTCCAGCCCTGGCAACAACCTCGTAAATCTCCTCTGTACCCTCTCCAGTGCAATCACATCTTTCCTGTAATGTCGTGACCAGAACTGTACGCAGTACTCAAGCTGTGGCCTAACCAATGTTTTATACAGTTCCAGCATAACCACCTTGCTCTTATATTCTGTGCCTCTGCTAATAAAGGAAAGTATCCCGTATGCCTTCTTAACCATCTTATCTACCTGTCCTACTACCTTCAGGGATCTGTGGACATGCACTTCTAGGTCCCTCACTTCCTCTACACTTCTCAGTATCCTCCCATTTATTGTGTACTCCCTTGCCTTCTTTGCCCTCCCCAAACGCAGTAGCTCACACTTCTCTGGATTGAATTCCATTTGCCACTTTTCTGCCCACCTGACCAGTCCATTGATATCTTCCTGCAGTCTACAGCTTTCCTCCTCACTCAACCACACAGCCAATTTTTGTATCATCTGCAAACTTCTTGATCATGCACCCCGCATTCAAGTCCAAATCATTAATATATACCACAAAAAGCCAGGGGCCTAGTACTGAGCCTTGTGGACCCCACTGGCAACAGCCTTCCAGTCGCAAAAACACCCGTCAATCATTACCCTTTGCTTCCAGCCACTGAGCCAATTTTGGATCCAACTTGCCACTTTCCCTTGGATCCCATGAGCTTTTACTTTTTTGATCAGTCTGCCACGTGGGACCTTGGCAAAAGCCTTGCTAAAATTCATGTACACTACATCAAATGTATTCCTCCGGTCGACTCTCCTTGTTACCGGCTCAAAAAATTCAATCAAGTTAGTCAGACACAACCTTCCCGTGACACATCAATGCAGACTGTCCTTGATTAACCCATGCCTTTTCTAAACGACAATTTATGCTGTCCCTCAATCGATTCCAATAATTTGCCCACCACTGAAGTTAAACCGACTGGCCTATAATTACTCGGTCTATCTCTCTCTCTTAAACAAAAGTACAACTTTAGCAGTCCTCCAATCGTCCGGCACCACGCCTGTAGCCAGGGAGGATTGGAAAATGATGGTCAGAGCATTTGCTTTTTTCTTCCCTTGCTTCTCTTAACAGTCTGGGATACATTTCATCTGGGCCTGGCGATTTATCTACTTTCAAAGATGCTAATCCCCTTAATACCTCCTCTCTCTCACTATGTTTATCCCATCCAATATTTCACACTCCTCCTCCTTAGCTACAATCTCTGCATTGCCCCCTCTTTTGTGAAGACAGATGCAAAGTATTCATTAAGAATCATATCCACATCTTCTGCCTCCACACATAGGTTACCTTTTTGGTCTTTAATAGGCCCTACTCTTCATTATCCTCTTGCTCTTTATGTATTTATAAAACATTTTGGGGTTTTCCTTAATTTTACTTGCCAGTATTTTTTCATGCCCTCTCCTCCTTGCTTTCATAATTTCCTTTTTAATTTCACCCCTGCACTTCCTATACTTTAGGCTTTCTGCAGTATTGAGCTCTCGGTGCCTGACATAAGCTTCCCTTTTTTGCCTTATCTTACCCTGTATGCTCCTTATCATCTGGGGGACTCTAGATTTGACAGCATTAAGTCAGTATTGCATTGAAGTAAAATTCCACATGCCACAGTGCAAATAAGGCTATTTAATGGCTTTGTTTTCCAAATTATTTTTTCTGTACTGATTTAACTGTGTATTTGGTGACCTTTTATGTTGCGATTACACCAGGAAGGAAATAGTTTCATATGGCCCACAAAATTGAAAGTAGCCATTTCCTCACCGCCTGAACAGAAAAGAAGCAAACATTACTACGTTCATTGGCAATCACTAGCACTCTGGAATAAAATATCTGAAATTAATTTAATGCCTTGTTATTGAGAGTTTTAGTAAGTAGTGTTGTAGTCCCACTGCCATATTGCTTCAGGTACAATTATGCTAATTGGAACCTGAACATTTAAGTAAGGTCACAGATTCCCACATTTTTGGGGAACAATAGAACTGCACAACCCAAGCACTCCTGACAATTATGGTAACTCATTAGTGATTTTATAGAGGCAATAAAATCAGACCCATTGTGTTGAGGTTTTGTTAAAACAGGAGATAGTACTATATAAGTTTGGTTCTCTCAGCACGGTTGATTATAATAGCGATGCCAGAATTTGGCAATCTCACTATACGTCATCGGAGTTTTCTGAAAGCCATGTATTTGGGGTGGGTTAATCATTGTGAGCTGTATTTACTATTGGCAAACCAGTAACAGGGCACATAGTGTACTCTCTTGGTTTCACACTGGAATAATATATTTGGTTTTCTTACGCTGGACAATGTATAATGTACCAGAATCAGATTTATACCATAAAGTTTCTATTGTAAATAAGCCTACAGATTTAATTTAGTTATATGTAATGTCTAGAAGCTGGAGAATAAACTGTAAACATTTTCAGGCAATGGGTTGCCAATCTTTGAAAATAATTTTGTTTTTTTTATTTCCCTTCATTCTTTTCCAAATAAGTATCAGTTTTGTCTAAAAGCCAAATTCTTTTGGGTGCCAGATACTGAGATCATGTTACAGTCTGCCACTGTTAATTCAAAGTTTTTTTTAAAAAAATGAATTATCCAGTAATTCAAATTAAGCAAATTAAATAATACAGCACAAGAGATATTTTTTTTGCATGAAAAAGTTCTAATAAATAATTCAAATTAAGCAGCTTTGAAAAGAGAGTAGACTATACTGAAAAATTAATTCTCAGACTGTAGAAGCTTCACTTGCTTTCTTGGACTTTGAAGCTCCATTCTTCCCTATTTCTTGAGTTATCCCACAGTTCTGCTACTCTGGTTCAAAGATGCCAGCTCCTGTCTGATCTTGCTTGTCTCTCTTTCCCAATCTAGCTCTGAGCTCTCTCTTCCCTATTTTGATCCTAAGTTATGCCTAGTGCTTCAAAGGGCTCTTGTTCCATTGCAACAAATTGTTACGCCTCCTACGCATATTAAATATTCTCAGCTTGGAATAATTCTTTGTATACTGTGTAAACATGATCTTTGGTTAACATTTATTCAATTAAAAATCACTGTAATCCAACAATCTAGGTGCTATGGATAGCCATGAACTGTTGCTATGATGGACAATTCAGCTTTGACCTAGAGGTGTGATTTTTAAAATGAGATTGACCATGGCAACTCTAAGTGTTACCACTCCATTGCACAGCATGTTGGAATAGCAATGCACTTCACCACCATCTTCTGATTTATAGTACAGTTATGAATCTAAAACCCACCCTAGCTTTGTGCCTCATTGCAGCAACAGACTGTATTTTTGTGACTGTGAATTTAATTGTTCGTCCACAGTTTGGAGGTTTTTCAAGATAGCAACTGGTCAGCAACCCAGTGGTTTTCAAAATTTTCTGTATTGGGGATTTCCTGTATTGATTAACTCTGAGGGATCGGAGAGCTACCCAAAAGTAAACAGTGCTATCAGTGCAGGAATTGTTTTTGCCCCTGACGTACATAGGCTCCCAATTACCATTGTTGGACTGAACTGGGTGGAGCCAGTATCATGTGGCGGCCCGCTGAGCATCCCAAGTGTAAGTTCCTCTTTTTTCGGGCTGGGAGGAGCAGGAGTGCTCCTCCAGACTGCACAAAACTAGCCTGGGTTGCTGCCGCTGCGCCCCTCTCTCCCCGCCTCCCCCCCCCCCCCCCCCCCCCCAAAGAAAAAACACGTATGCACACACGCAAATATAAAACTCCTTCAAGCTATTTTTTGCTCACCAACCATGGCTGAAAGTCATGCCTGATAGATAACCTCTTGCCAGGCCTCAACTAACATTGATCTGAGCTGGTCACTAGATACCAAAAATAGCAGCACTATGGAAAGTGACTGAAAAATGAAGAAAATGTTTCTAATTTATGTCAATGACAAACTCAGAAACCCAAAGCAAATTGGTCAGATTTGCAGAAGATACCAAATTAGGAGGGGCAGTAGAAACGATTTGAGGTAGCTCAGTTTAAAAAAAATCAGTTGAACAAAATATGTAAGTGGGCAGAACAATGGCAGATGAAATTTAATGTGGGCAAGTGTAAAGTACTGCATGTAGAAAGGAAAAATGGTTGGCACCCATGCTCCATAAATGGTGCTAATTTAGCGAAGAATGAAGTTGAAAGGTGGACTTGACACTCGGTGTCCAACCAAGGCAGAGCAGCAACCAACAAAGCCAAAAGAATGTTGGACCATATAAACAACACAGTAAAATACAATTCAGAAGTCATGATCAAACTGCATAGTGTTCTGGTCAGACCACACCTTGAGTAATATGTTCAGTTCTGGCCACTGAGACATAAGGAAGACACTCAAGCATTGGAGATGGTGCTGGGATAGTTTGTGTAAGAGGTTTGAATTATCAGGAAAGATTGGAGAAACTTAGACCTCAACCTTGAAAGGAGGTCATGATGTGGAGATGCCGGTGATGGACTGGGGTGGACAAATGCAAGGAGTCGTACAACACCAGGTTATAGTCCAACAGCTTTATTTGAAATCACAAGCTTTCGGAGCTTTTCTCCTTCGTCAGGTAAAGCTCCGAAAGCTTGTGATTTCAAATAAAGCTGTTGGACTATAACCTGGTGTTGTTCGACTCCTTACACGGAACAGCCATGGGGACCAAATTTGCACCCCAATACGCCAACATTTTCATGCACAAGTTCGAGCAGGACTTCTTCACTGCACAGGACCTCCAACCAACACTATACACCAGATACATCGACGACATTTTCTTTCTACGGACCCACGGCGAAGAATCACTAAAGAGACGACACGATAACATCAACAAGTTCCATCCCACCATCAAGCTCACCATGGACTACTCCTCAGAATCAGTTTCTTTCTTGGACACACGAATCTCCATCAAAGACGGGCACCTCAGCACCTCACTCTACCGCAAGCCCACGGACAATCTCACAATGCTCCACTTTTCCAGCTTCCACCCTAACCACGTCAAAGAGGCCATCCCCTATGGACAGGCCCTGCGAATACACAGGGTCTGCTCAGACGAGGAGGAACGGGATGGACACCTACAGACTCTGAAAGACACCCTGGTAAGAACGGGATATGACGCTCGACTCATCGATCGACAGTTCCGACGGGCCACAACGAAAAATCGCATAGACCTCCTCAGAAGACTAACACGGGACGCAACCAACAGAGTACCCTTCGTCGTCCAGTACTTCCCCGGAGCGGAGAAACTATGCCATGTTCTCCGCAGCCTTCAACATGTCATCAATGACGATGAACACCTTGCTATGGCCTTCCCCACACCTCCACTACTCGCCTTTAAACAGCTACCCAACCTCAAACAGACTATCGTTCGCAGCAAATTACCCAGCTTTCAGGAGAACAGCGTCCACGACACCACACAACCCTGCCACGGTAACCGCTGCAAGACATGCCAGATCATCGACACAGATACCACCATCACACGAGAGGACACCACCCACCAGGTGCATGGTTCATACTCCTGTGACTCGGCCAACGTTGTCTACCTCATACGTTGCAGGAAAGGATGCCCCGGAACATGGTACATTGGCGAGACCATGCAGACACTGCGACAACGGATGAACGGACACCGCGCAACAATCGCCAGACAGGAGGGTTCCCTCCCAGTCGGGGAACACTTCAGCAGTCAGGGACATTCAGTCACCGATCTTCGGGTAAGCGTTCTCCAAGGCGGCCTTCGAGACACACGACAACGCAAAATCGTCGAGCAGAAATTGATAGCCAAGTTCCGCACCCATGAGGACGGCCTCAACCGGGATCTTGGGTTCATGTCACGCTACACGTTACCCCACCAGCGAACAAAAGCTATCTGTTTTTAATATAATGGGTCATTTGCTGGCTTTCTCTGCCTTCCGGATGTTTCTGCCTTTTTTTTTTCCTGTTTGTTTTTTTGTTGAATGTATATTCGGGGGTTCTGTAGGTGACACCTCTCTGTCTGAACACGGTGATTGCCTTGGCAACGGGCAGTTGCAGGGGCAGTCTGTAAACACCATGTATTGTTCTATATGTATAAATGCGTAGGCTTCGAGGAGCTCCTGAACATTTACCTGACGAAGGAGGAAGCCTCCGAAAGCTTGTAGATTTCAAATAAAAATTGTTGGACTGTAACTTGGTGTTGTAAAATTGTTTACAATTACATTTGAAAGGAGGTGTTTGAGAGGCGATCTTAGAGGTATATTGTGTCTGTTTTCACGGAAGAAGACACAAAAAACCTCCCAGAAATACTAGAGAACCAAGGATCTGGCGAGAATGAACTGAAGGAAATTAGTATTAGTAAAAACATAGTACTAGAGAAATTATTGGGACTGAAAGTTGATAAATCCCAAGGACCTGATGATCTACATCCCAGGGTTTTGAAAGAGGCGGCTATAGAGATAGTGGATGCATCGGTTGTCATCTTCCAAAATTCTATAGTTTCTGGAATGGTTCCTGCAGATTGGAGGGTAGCAAATGTAACCCCACTATTTAAGAAAGGAGGGAGGGAGAAAACAGGGAACTACAGACCTATTAGCCTGATATCAGTAGTGGGGAAAATGCTAGAATCTATTATAAAGGATGTGATATAACAGGACACTTAAAAAAAAATAGGATTTGGCAGAGTCAACGTGGATTTATGAAAGGGCAATCATGTTTGACAAACCTATTGGAATTCTTTTGAGGATGTATCTAGTAGAATAGATAAGGGGGAACCAGTGGATGTGGTGTATTTGGATTTTCAGAAGGTTTTCGATAAGGTCCCACACAGGAGGTTGGTGAACAAAGTTAGAGCACATGGAATTGGGGGTAATATACTGGCATGGATTGAGAATTGGTTAACAGAGAGTAGGAATAAACGGGTCTTTTTCAGGTTGGCAGACTGTGACTAGTGGGGTACCACAGGGATCAGTGCTTGGGCCCCAGCTATTCACAATCTATATCAATGATTTGGATGAGGGGACCAACTGTAATATTTCCAAGTTTGCTGATGACATAAAACTAGGTGGGAATGAGAGTTGTGAGGAGGAAACAGAGGCTTCAAGGGGCTATAGACAGGCTAAGTGAGTGGGCAAGAACATGGCAGATGGAATATAATGTGGAAAAATGTGAAGTTATCCACTTTGGTAGGAAAAACAGAAATACAGAGTTTTTTTTAAATGGTGAGAGATTGGTAAATGTTGATTTTTGTTCAAAGGGAACCTGGGTGTCCTTGTACATGAGTCACTGAAAGCTAACATGCAGGTACAGCAAGCAATTAGAAAGGCAAATGATACATTGGCCTTTGTTACAAGAGGATTTGAGTATAGGAGTAAAGATGTCTTACTCCAATTATATTAGGGCCTTGGTGAGACCACACCTGGAGTATTGTGTACAGTTTTGGTCTCCTTACCTGAGAGAGGATATACTTTCCATAGAGGGAATGCAACGAAGGTTCACCAGACTGATTCCTGGAATGGCAGGATTGTCATATGAGGAGAGATTGAGTAGACTAGGCCTGTATTCTCTAGAGTTTAGAAGAATGAGAGGTGATCTCATTGAAACATACAAAATTCTTACAGGGCTCGACAGGGTAGATGCAAGGAGGATGTTTCCCCTGGCTGAGGAGAACCAGGAGTCACTGTCTCAGAATAAGGAGTAGGCCATTTAGGACTGAGATGAGGAAAAATTTCTTCACGGAGGGTGATGAATCTTTGGAATTCTATACCCCAGAGGGCTGTAGAGGCTCAGTCACTGAGTACATTCAAAGCAGAGATCAATAGATTTCTAGATATTAAAGGCATCAAGGGATATGGGGATAGTGCAGGAAAATGGCGTTGAGGTAGAAGATGAGCCATGATCTTGTTAAATGGCAGAGCAGGCTTGAGGGGCTGAATGGCCTACTCCTGCTCCCATTTCTTATGTTCTAAGATGGTAAATAGTATAGAAAAGGTAAAACCAGAAAAATATTTAAAATTAAATTGTGGGAGAAGGACAAGGGGATGCAGGCTCAAACTATTTAAAAAATCATTTAGGACTGATAGAAGGAAGTTCTTCAGTGATTAATATATGGAATGGACTTCCAGACAGAGTAGTGGGGGTGGAAATTTGGAATCATTTAAATGCCAATTGGATGCAGAAATCGGGGGAATGTTTGGGTTTTTGTATATGGATAAGCTAAGATGGGCTGAATAAACTTCCTCATCCTTAGTTATATTGTGATCTTGTGAAGAGAAACTTAGTGAGCGGTTAGTAAGAACTTGTAGCTGAGGGCCCATTGATCCTGTGTGAGAACAAGTACTTTTTTAGCCACTGTCATGAAGGTGTGACTTTGTGACTGAATAAAAATGTCCAGTACCTACAGCACATGTAATATGTAATGGAATGAAAAGTTCTTGGAGTGTTTGATGAAACTATAGAACAGAATTAAAATGAATATTTGGAAGGTAAATGAGATGCATCAGAGATTGATTTTCTGTTATATGTATATTCCTTCCGAGGTTATGAGACATGCTAGAAAATTTATGCTGTCATTTTTTGATGTTTAAGGAGGTAATTCATGTTTACTGTACCAAAAATCATACAGAAGAATAAGCTTAGCTTCAAGTCCCTCACTATATATTTTAGGCAATGGACACAGCTGGAGTTTTTAGGAATTCATTTTGACATTTGAGTTACTTTCGTTGTGTCTTCCATTATGACCTCCATTTAACGTTCCTCTACAGCAGTGGCTGAGGTTGGGAATTTAATGGGAAGAAACCCCTGCCTGACCATGCTGCCTTTATAGACTCCTTTTTATGTTGAAACCTGGAGCCATAACTTAATTTACAACCTATCTTTGGGGAATGGTGAAAGTGCAGTTGGCATTAGGACACCATGTTATGGTGCTAGGGATCTAGGAGTGGAGTCTCTAGTCATTGGTTTATGTTGGCTGAACTCTGCATGCCTTAAAAGTACTCTTGGTATGAAGCTGTCAATGTTGGCTGATTTTATGGACCAGAAATTAATTCAGTAGCATGCAGGAGTTGAATCAGATTTTTTTAATATAAAGCTCATTTTTGCCACTATAAAGAGGATTTGAATGCCAGCCCTTGTCATTGCAATATGATTGTCATCTGGAGGCTTGTTTCACTGGGTGTTGGCTGTTCAGCTGAATGATAGTGAAATGCTTCAAGGGTGGTGGAGGACGAAGGAAAATTTAGCAAGGCTGCCTATCTACATTTATTTTGTCATTAGTCTCGTTTAGCAGTCAATATTTGCATGATCTGATTTAAATTGCCTAAATTGGTGTCTCAAGTGAGGTCATGAATAATGAAGGTCAATGCTGTGGGTTTCTATTTTTAAATCCATTGATGCTGATACAGCATGGAGCAAAAAGGTTACAGAAAATGACAGTTATCTCAAAGGAAGGAAAATGTAATTCAAAGCAAATATTGCTCTCCAACGGCCTTTGGAGGCATTTATTTTCCAGATGTTATATGGTATTTTCAGACATTAATTCATGAATTAAATTCATAAACAGGAGTCCAGGTCCTACAGCAAAATTTGGATGACTTTGTATAAGTAAGAGTTTGGCAACACAATTTGGGATTGTTTGTAAATCAGATTACATTGTTTCCCAGTTAAAAGCTCTTCCCTGATGACTCAGCTGGCTAATGCATTGAGTGACTGAGCCACACAGTCCAAGAAAGTCCCAGGTTCAATCCTTGATCTGTACTGAGTTAGCTTCTTTCAGCTGGAGCAGTAGATTGAGTATCCCTGAGTTCAGGAGGGAAGTGTTAGCCAGGGTTCCTGCTGCTGATCGCTTTGTAGTGATCCCTGATGAAGTATTTGTATGTCATTAAGGACTGGACTGGCCTTGGTTGTGATGATCCTACAGTTAAATCATAGAAAGGTTACAGCACAGAAGGAGGTCATTCGGCTCATTGAGTCTGCGCTGGGCAAATAGCCTGCTAATGCTCAATGTCTAGGCACACACAAGAAAAATAGCCATTTGAGAGGTACCAGAGGATGGCTGGTGCCTGAGGAGTCATAGAAAGGAATCAGTACCTTTTTAGGTGAGGATGGAAAGAAAGTTATTGGGGGGAACAAGAGGAAGAAAAAAAATCTCATGTTCTTTTATAACTTAGATACAGGGGCATAATGCAAACTTCCTTGTGTCATATGACATGCAGTCATTGGCAAAACTTAGCAGTCACAACTACAACTGGAAAGCTTCAGTAAGATTGTAAATAACATATACATAATTCTGTTTCTTTACAAGATTTTTAACAAATGTATTCTAGACTGTAATAAATTCACCAGGTTGAGATAAGTGTTAAGACATTCAAGGTTAAAAAAATCA
This sequence comes from Heptranchias perlo, assembly GCF_035084215.1. Lineage (NCBI taxonomy): Eukaryota > Metazoa > Chordata > Chondrichthyes > Hexanchiformes > Hexanchidae > Heptranchias > Heptranchias perlo. The sequence goes on along the minus strand of NC_090326.1, from coordinate 58,662,098 downwards.
TAGTTTATTAAATTATCTTTTTCTCCATTTGTTTTGGTCATTATGCCTGGCTCTGGGTAAAAGTGGTTATGTGGCTTCTTCCAAGCCTTTGCCAATGTGACTATTGAGTTGGCTGCTAGGCTGTGTATGAATGACATTTTCACCTTGCCTGCCTGCCTCCATTTTATTGATTCTATTGATTTAATCACCTAGCACCTGCTTAGTAAATTGTTACTCGTGGTACAGCTGAGATTGGGATCCTACTGTGTGGAGAGTGATTGTGTGCACGATTCTACAATCTAGCATTTGGTAGTGCAGCACATTGGAGTGGCAATGTATTATCCTGACTGAACTCAAAACGTGTATTTTGATTTGTTAAGATAGACACAGAAGAAAAAGGTTATTCCATGCATCTTAGCTCATCCATCCAGAAAGGTTATACAGTCCTCCCATCCCAATTGGTTGGGTGCTTTCAGGGTTTTCACCTCTGCTGTTCTACCCAGAAGTCCATTCCGTGTGTTGATCAATCTTTGGATGGAAAAAGTCGTATCATCAACACTAAGTTTACCTTTTATTAATGGGAACCTGTGACTCGTACAGGCAATGTTCAGTTTGAAGCCATTGAAAACAGCAACGTTTGCTTTGAATCACAACTATTTTCCTTTGAAACTATCCTTCATAACTTTTTTTTGTGTATCTTTTTCATACATCCCAATAAGATTATCTTTTCAGATGCTTCCTCTCAAGCCTTAAAAAAAACCTCAAGTTTCTCCAGTCTTCCCTCGTAACTCAAACTTCTATTGCTAGAGATTAGTCACATGACTCTCCTCTGAATTGCCTCCAGGGTTGAATGTGCCTCAGTAACCAAAACTGGATATGGTATTTAGGTGTAGTCTGACCAGAGCACTATACAGTTTGTGCATGAATTTCCAAGACTTTACTGTCTTGGCTATATAGTTCAACATTTCATTTGATTTGTTAATTGCTACTCTGCAGAGATGGGACCTGTTGGGTATCGATTCTACTAAAAGTTCATCCTTAATTATTTTAAAACCGTTCATGGAGTATGTGTGTTGCCTATTGTTTCTTCCAATGTGCAATAATTTACACTTGTCTGTATTAAATTTAATCTGCCATTGGTCCACTCACTTGCGTATTTTGGAAAGTTATAATTCATTACGTTCAGCACTATCAGCATAATTTTCCCACTCGCCCTGTTTTTTTTCTCCCAACCCCAAACAAAATTGATACCTATCAACACATTTTTAAAGAATGGAAAGTCAAAGGCAATCATACTAAAGTTAAAACGAATGTCAACATGGATTTATGAAAGGGAAATCATGTTTGACAAACCTATTGGAGTTTTTTGAGGATGTAACGGGTAGAATAGATAAGGGAGAACCAGTGGATATGGTTTATTTGGATTTTCAGAAGGCCTTTGATGAAGTCCCACATAAGAGGTTAGTGTGCAAAATTAAAGCACATGGGATTGGGGGTAATATACTGGCATGGATTGAAAATTGGTTAACAGACAAGAAACAGAGAGTAGGAATAAATGGGTCTTTTTCGGGGTGGCAGGCAGTGACTAGTGGGGTACCGCAGGGATCAGTGCTTGGGCCCCAGCTATTCACAATATATATCAATGATTTGGATGATGGAACCAAATGTAATATTTCCAAGTTTGCTGACGACACAGAACTAGGTGGGATAGTGAGTTGTGAGGAGGATGCAAAGAGGCTTCAAGGCGATTTAGACAAGTTGAGTGAGTGGGCAAATACATGGCAGATGCAGTATAATGTGGATAAATGTGAAGTTATCCACTTCGGAAGGAAAAATAGAAAGGCAGAGTATTATTTAAATGGTGATCGATTGGGGAATGTTGATGTACAAAGGGACCTGGGTGTCCTTGTACACCAGTCACTGAAAGCAAACATGCAGGTGCAGCAAGCAGTTAGGAAGGCAAATGGTATGTTGGCCTTCATTGCAAGAGGATTTGAGTACAGGAGCAAGGATATCTTACTGCAGTTATAGAAGGCCTTGGTGAGACTACACCTGGAGTATTGTGTGCAGTTTTGGTCTCCTGACCTAAGAAAGGATATACTTGCCATAGACTGAGTGCAGCGAAGGTTCACCAGACTGATTCTTGGGATGGCAGGACTGTCGTATGAGGAGAGATTGGGTCGACTTGGCCTGTATTTACTAGAGTTTAGAAGAATGAGAGGGGATCTCATTGAGACATGTAAAATTCTGACAGGGTTAGACAGACTGGATGCAGGGAGGATGTTTCCCCTGGCTGAGGGGTCTAGAACGAGGGGTCACAGTCTCAGGAGACGGGGTAGGACATTTAGGACTGAGATGAGAAGAAATTTCTTCACTGAGGGTGGTGAACATGTCGAATTCTCTACCACAGAAGGCTGTGGAGGCCAAGTCACTGAATATATTTAAGAAGGAGATAGATAGATTTCTAGACACAAAAGGCATCAAGGGGTATGGGGAAAGAGCGGGAATATGGTATTGAGATAGAGGATCAACCATGATGTTGAATGGCAGAGCAGGCTTGAAGGGCCGAATGGCCTACTCCTGCTCCTATTTTCTATGTTTCTATGTATGGTAAGTGTAATTCTTTAATCATTGTAACGAAAGCTTTTATGTAATGGAGTTACAGTATCTGAAGACTCTAACATTACCTGCTTTTTTTTAGGTTTTAATTTGTGTGTAATGGGGGACATGCAATAAATCCAAACAAATCATATCATGATGGAAGCTTTCACAGAACTCTTGCCTTTTTTCTACTCCAAGGGATTGGAGTTATTGCATGACCCTTTTTTCACCATTCCACATACTGTAGGAGCCTGGCTGTCTTCCAATTTGTTTCTGCTTGGCACGGAAAAACATCAAAACGTAATCTGCACCAGTGCTGACACGTGGCTTGCTGTTCCTCCCACTCCTTATGAAGCAGGCACCACTCCCATGCGTCAGTTCACTTTTCCCCAGCTTCAGCATTGAATTTGCTGCTCCTAGCATTGTTCATTCACTCCATCAACTCTTGGACCTGACTACAAGAAAGAATTAGTGTCAGCTTTCTCCCTTGTTTCAACTGAAAATTCTGCTTAGCCTGCTTTAAAAAGGAAAAGAGAGAAGTGGAAAATACATGGTGGAGGGGGATGGCGGTGGGGGGGAGTGGAACTCTTCTGACCTCTGATTTCTAATTTACTTTTGAATGGGTGATTTCAAGCAATGTAAAGATTGTAATAGCCCATTCTCAGTAGCCGCCGGTTATGAAATGTGTGTCAAATATCTGTCAGATCATGACACCAATAATTGCACTACCTGTCTCGGGATCTCTAATTGTACCTGCAAGAGCAGAGCACTCCACCTGACCTGCAAGCAGCACGATAAACTAGAAAACTGTAAAAAGGGTAAGAAAAATTAGCACTACAAAGAAAGGATTGGAGGGAAAGACTGGCTTTGCTAGGGGTCTACTGGTGCAGAGCCCTCGTTATCATCGAACGCCATGGGTATCTTACCTGCAACATCTGGCACCAGAAGTGCCTCTGTATCCATGGGTACTGAGGATAAACTAAAGAGATTAGGCACAGGGTCCAAATTGGCACCATCCATCTGATACCAGGTCAAAACTGGCACCATTCAACACTGGCCTGAAGTTAATTTCACCCAGCATCAAGTCAACATCACTTGGCACCCATCTCAGAGTGCTACTGCCTGGCACAGAGGTACTAGTACTAAATTGCACTGAAGGTTCAATAGTATGAAGGAGACTTCTATGCTGGTTGCTAGTGAGAATCTCAGGAAAGTCTCTAGCCAGATATTTGTGCTGAGTCTGGTGACGCCCAGCTCTGCCAGCTTGGTTCCCATGGAACCAGCTGAGGCACAATAAATAGATGTATACCCCATCACTGCCTGCCCACCCCCCACCCCCCGGTGAAAATAGAAAGACTTGCATTTCTAAAGTGCTTTTCACGACCTCAGGACGTCCCAAAGCGTTTTACAGCCAATGAAGTATTTTTGAAGTAATGTAGGAAATGCGGCAGCCAATTTGTGCACAGCAAGCTCCCACAAACAGCAATTTGATAATGACCAGATAATCTGTTTTAGTGATGTTGGTTGAGGGCTAAATATTGACCAGGACACCGGGGATAACGCCCCTGCTCCTCTTCTAAATAGTGCTGTGGGAGCAAATGGGGCCTCGGTTTAACGTCTCATCTGAAAGACAGCACCTCCCACAATGCAGTACTCCCTCAGTACTGCGTTGGAGCGTCAGCTTTTGTCCTAAAGTCTCGAGTGGGATTTGAATCCACAACCTTCTACGTCAGAGGCGAGAGTGCAACCTACTGAGCCACAGCTGACACTCAATCAATTAAGTACTTTTGAAGTGTAGTCACTGTTGTAATGTAATGTAGGTATATAGGCATTTACAAATAGAAAGGGAACGTCCCAAGTATGGAAAAAATTAGGAAGGTATGCCAGCATAAGGTTTCCTAGAATTAAACCTTAATTATATACAGAAGCCTTTAAGTTGTGGGTAGATTAAGCTTCCAATGTGGTCTCCTGAGGCTTCTACCCTAAAATATAACCTGTTGTCTAAATTTCATGCAGACCCCAGACAAACATTTTTCCAGGATTCATTATACTAGCCTTCCTCTGGGATATGGACGTTTTGCAGAGATATATGAAAGTTATCATGCTTGCCCTGTTCCCCTATAATGTTTACTGCGACTTGCACATTAAAATTGGGATTATTGTTGAAAATTACTCCAATTCAGCACAACCAACTGCTTCTTGGTCTCTTCTCAGCACATCGAGTTTTCGTGAAGTGCCTTATCTGTGGTGGCAGTGTATCTCAGGTTGCAGTATCTTCTATCTGTTCGACTAGCTGATCTGGAGCCGTGATTGGTCCTAACATCCCCAGGGGCATATTTCTGAACTCCCCAACAAAAGGTTTTTCTGTAGATCAGTTCATTGTTCTTGGGGACTTGTTTGTTCATAGGTACAGGAATAGACCATTCAGTGTTTAGATACTTATATAACTTTGGTATTTTCATGTTAATGTACGGAACAGTTTCACAAGCCTTGACAACTGTTTGGTTTATCTTGGATTTTTGCATCATAGAAAACAGTGACCCAACAGAAGGTAGCTGGGTGAATTTTAGTGTTACCATTTTGTGTAAGTAGTCCAGAGGCAAGTTAAAGGTCAGTTGACTTATTTTACAGTTTCTTCCTGGACACCTGATGGAGTCGGGATTCTTCTCTTTTTATTAGTTGTGTGGGAGTTAGAAGCAATGGCAGCTTTTTGCAAAGATAAGTAAGCAGTGGTTGCAGCTAGAGACCTTGGGTTCTGTTCTAGAAGGTCGTCCAAAAACAATGACATGTTTTTTAAAAAAAATTCATCCCTGAATAATTCATGGAATACTGTACTGGCAAATGTTGAGAGCAAATTGCAAATGTCACTCCATTATTTCAGAAGGGAGAGAGAAAGCAAGTCAGTTTAACATCAGTTGTGGGGAAGTTACTGGAATCAGAGACAGAATGATTGAGCACATGAACAAGTGTCAGCTAATCAAATGGATTAAGCATGGATTTGTGAATGGCAGGTCATGTCTGACTAATCTAGTTGAATTTTCAAGGCGTTTACTAGCGTTGTTGATAGGGTAGTGTCTATGGATGTTGTCTATATGGACTTCCAGAAGGCATTAGATAAGGTTCTACACTATTATTAGCAAAAATGAGAGCACATGGAATTAGAGGTAACCTTGTGACATGGGTTAGTAATTGATTGTGAGGTGGGAGACAGAGTAGGGATAAAAGGAACTTTCTCTGATTGGCAGGATGTGACTAGTGGTCCCCAGGAAAGTGTACTGGGGCTTCAGCTTTTCATATATATAGATAGACTTGGATGAAGGAATAGAGTTATATATCCAAGTTTGCAGATGACACTGAGTTAGGATGCACAGAAGGTTGTATAGACGGGTGCAAGAAGTTACAAAGCGACATAGACAGACTAAGTGAGTGGACAAAACTATGGCAGACAGAGTTCAATGTGGGGAAAAGTGAGATCATCCACTTTGGATCCTAGAAAGACAAATTTAAATATTTTCTTAATGGTGAGAGACTAGGTACTGTGAAGGAGCAAAAGGATTTAGATGTCAGTGTACACAAATCACTAAAAACTAGTAGACAGGTACAAAAAGTAATCAAAAAGGCTAATGGAATATTGGCCTTTATCTCAAGGGTGTTGAAAATCAAAAGTGAGATTGTTGTACAGAGCCTTGGTCAAACCCCACCTGGAGTACTACATTCAATTTTGGGCACCAAACATTAGGAAAGATACATTGGCCTTCGGGGTGCACAGATTCACCAGAATTATACCAGAGCGAGAGTTAGTGAGCATCTCCTATGAAGGAGAGTTCAGATGTGTGGGGCTTCTTTTTGTTATGCAGATGCTGAGAGGAAGAAAAAGTAAGATGCAAGCAGGACGAGCAGGATGTAGAAACAGTTGCCCGGAAATAGCCAAAGGGTACCTTCTGTCTGAATAACATGTCTCGTTTAGAACTAAGTCTGTGTTTAATGTTGGCCTATGGACTTGCACCTAACTGGAACTGTGTTGAGATGACCTCGAATGTATTGACTTTACTCCAAACACATCTTACATGGACTATTCATCCCATGCACCTGGGCTGCATTTGAGTCCTGTTGTTAAAAGTGAAAGAGCAATAAATGAACTCAATGCAACATGCAGCCCCCACTTTGTGAAGGTATTTTCATAACTATTTGAATCTTGGTAATTAGGAAGTTTCGTTCAATTTTGAGTCTTCACGATACAGTACTCAAACAGGGAACTAAAACCTAGTTCTATTAGTGTTCATATAGCATCCACTTTTTTTTAGTGTTCCAATTTATCAGTTGGTTGGGGGGGGTGGGTGGTGGGGGAGGAAGACAGTGAAGAGGAGAAAGGAAGGAAGTAAATTCCACAAATTTTTACTTGCTATCGGTCAGGGCATGGGATCTTAAATCTGGTGTTAGACAAGCTTATATATCCCTCTTTAAATTGTTAACATATTGTGAAATAAAATATTTTACTTACTAAATTGCCATCTTAGAGGCTTAAGTCGCCAGTCCAAATGAGGTTTTACCAATGTATTATAACCCTAACGTTGTGGTCCTAGTTTGTTTTCGGTACAGTTCGGGCAGTACTGCCACGATAGATAGGGTTGGGACCTGAGAACTTCTATCTCAAGTACCTCTTGACTGACAGCTATCTCTGGCAAAACCGACTGCAGTTCACTAGCCAGGGAGAGGGATTTGTACCTTAGGCTCGAGTATGATTAACCAAACCAATAAATAGATTAGTCTAAATAATTAATTGTTTATTTAGCATCAGATTTCTCTACATACATAAATCTTAATTCAGCAAAAGGCAGGCATATAACAGAACAATTTACGTACACAACAGCAATATAGCCAAAAAAATATATAAGCTCGTCCACAATCAGTCTACTATCTGCCAAGCAAGCGGTTGCAGATCATTGGCTAAGGTTTCATCTGCCCAGGGGTTTATATGCTGCTGAGGGTTCATCGGCTTCTCAGCTCAGTCTGCCTCTAGCATTTAATTTATATTCCCTTCCAATTCGCAGCTATGTCCTATATATCTTGCAATGCCACCTCATTATTAAATTCACCACTTCTCTAAGTAAGCTGTCCTTTGTTTTATTTCCATAGCATCTGGCTCATTCTGAGTGCAGTTCCATTGTGGTTAGAACAGTTTGTTCCATTTCAAGAGGAAATGGCCAAATTAGGAAGGAAGGGGCCCTATTCTCTAACAATGGTGCAGCAGTAGGGACAGTATTCTGGAAGAATTGACCTGAAGTCCCCTCACTAAGATACAATCCTATCTTGTGATCTTGAGTGATATGTCCATGTTTATACACTTCTGCCTAGTGTAAGCAGCCATATATAACATCTACTAGAGGAAAAGTAAGCACTTGTGTTTGCCACAGAATAGTTTATAGAACAAGCTAACTCCCTATTGATTGTCCAATGAAGTAGGACAGTTCCACTCCATTAGATTCTGGTAGTTAGCTCTTAAACTGACTGCTTAGATGGACAGTCGACAAAAAAGCATTTGGAAAGAGGAAACTGGGACTGCATTCACCCACATCATTACAGCTCAGACCCTGTTCACTTTGGCCACAGCCTCCTGACACTGTTTGAACTTTACGGGAGTGGTCAGTGATCTGTCCCAAGTTCCCCTCCCTCTAAACTATACCCACTTATACTATATTCTGTGTATCTATATTGAGTTGTTTTAAAATCTTGGGCCATCTTCTCCAGTTGTCCCACATCCTTTTGCAATCTATTTTAGTCTTGTAAGGTCCTGACTCTACCACAATTTGGTCTCATCTGCAGGATTAATTACCTTGTCACAGGATGTTATGATTTCCTCCTTTTGGATAGCTGTGTGTGTTTATGAAGTGAAGCATGATTTTCACTGGGTGGCTGTCAGAAAGGCTTTATCTCAAATATCATACTCGAGGCACTTGCTTATTTGATTTTTACAACAGGGGTCTAAGGGCCATACGCAGACCCCGAAATCTTGCAATTCTGCCTTCGAAGCCCAGCAACTCTCTTTAATGATATTTGTATTTCTTACTCAATGTCCTGTTTGAATACTGTGCGCCTGGATGTTTAGAAATGGCTGTTCTTGGCACTGGTGCCTCATTGCTCGATAAGTCCTAAATCACAACACCTGTTGTAGCATCAGCTTGAGATAGATGCAAATTACTGGGAACTTTGTATGTGTCTTCCATGGTATGCACCTATGTGTCCCTTGAAGACAATAAGCTTGGGCGCTCCTATCTTGCAATATTTGTTCTGAGTGTAATGACTCAAAAAGACTAACAATTGGTTTGTGATGTGCATAATTACCTGCAGAGAATGCTCAGGGAGGCTTGAAGAAATTTCCATTTGGCCACTTCAAAAAAGTTGCCTTGAATAGCCATTGTTGCTTGTTGATGGATCTAGTACCATGCTACTTTGAGTCTGTATGCCTCTAAAAGAGAACATTTTGTTCAAACAATTAAAGTGAGCCTATTTCCCGATTGATTCTTGTTTTACCATCATATTCTATCCTCCGCCTTTTAACTTGGTGGTGTCCTGGAGTAAGTGTCTTGGCTCTTCACTTAGTTTTCTCAAATTGCAGAATAAAAAAGTGTTACTCCCACCTCCAAATTAGAAGATTATGGTTTCAAGACGTGCTTTAGGACTTCAGCATCTAATCAAACTGACATTTCAGCGAGGGAGAGCTGCATTGTCGGAGGTGCTGTCTTTCAGATGAGATGTTAAACTGAGGCCCTGACTGCCTGCTTAGGTGAATGTAAAACACCCCATGGTGTTATTCAAAGAGGAGCAGCAGAGTTCTTCTGGCCAACATTTATCTTTCAACCAACCTCACCAGAAAACACATAACCTGGCCATTTATCTCATTGCTGTTTGTGGGGCTTTACGAGCAAATTAACTGCCACATTTGCCTACATAGCAACAGTGATTATTCTTCAAAAGTAATTCAATGGCTTGTAGAACGCTTTGGGACATGTGGAGGATATGAAAGGTGCGATATAGATGCAAGTTAATTTTCTTTCTCTTACTTCCTCCTTCAGATCAAAATTGTTTTGAAATTAGTGAACCTGAAACCTTTGCACTATGATTTTGTTCCTTTTTGCTGAGTATAAAGGGAAGGCCTCCTAAAGTTGGTTATTTTTCTCATTGCAGAGGAAAAAATACATCCCTTGAGACAAACAGTCTCCTGGATCATTGGCTGTACCTGGAAAAAACTTCAGAGTCCAGTCATTGTTGGAATAGTAGCAATATTGTTGAGTTCGTGGTTTATCAGAACCCCTTACACATGGGTAAGATATCTTCTAAAATGGTAAGTGCACTGATTTTATCTACTGTTACTACACATATATAACTGCTGTGTTCTAGGTAAATGCTTTTTCCTGTTACTCTTTGTCTTTCTTCTTGCTCTCTTTCTCCTTCATTTTTTTTTCTCTCTTCCCTCCCTTCCAGGTGGGGTTAGCTAGCTGTACCTTTTTCAGGAGCACTCTTCTCAGACTAGCCTGGTACCCCTCTACTGTCAGCTCCTGAAAGCCATTGATGTGTAGCTAGCCGCTGCTCTGTATGCCTCTTTTGTTCTCAAAACCAACACAACAGGTCCCTGCCTGAAATCATGCCGACCCCCCCCCAGTTACAACGGCAGGTGGCAACAGCGAGAAAACAGCACAATAAGTTTTTATCACCAACAGTAACTTGAGTAAGTTTGTGTCCTTAAACTTAGTTCTACCTTCAGGAAAATACATACCAACCATGGGCACCAGTATCTAGAGGGGAAGAAAAGTTTAAGAACAGTACTTTGTCTTCAAGTTACACCCCAAATGGCTATCTGGAAAACGAATAATCGTTTGTGCTGATGTTAGACATATGGGCAGGATTTACACTATAATTTTATCACAAAACCATAATCCAGCTTTGATTAATAGATTGATTCATCAATCAGATGCTGATTTTATCAGATTAAATTCTAGGATTTTTAAAAGCTTTTTCAACAAAGAATTATATTTATATTTGCAGGACAGTAGTTTTTACAGTAATTGTCATAGACTACTTTTGATAGACTAATAAGATTAAATATATCAGCAGTAAAGTGACTACTCTTCTGTACGTTCTCATGGATTTGGGGAAAAGTTTTCTATGTTGCAAATATCCCTGTTTTTGAAAAGAATTCAATTGGAACGCCGGTTGGTGATGTGCAGTATTGAAAGCCAGCTTTCCTGGCAACAGTGCTCACTAATACACTGCACCAAAATATTGTTGACCAGCCTGTATACTAATGGCTAACTGGATATTATGGATTTTGGAATTCTGTATTTGTAAAGCTCTCCATGCAATGCACTATGCCTCAGTGGAGAGGCCAGAAAGGCCTATAGTTCTTGAACCAGCCTCTATGGTAGGGTGGCTCCCCTTCGTTCAGGATGCGCCTGGCTTACACTTCATATCAGAGATCGGACTCTTCCCATATAAGGAATTGCGAGCATGATTCCTTGTTCGTCCACCCTGGAGCTCATGGGTGCCTTGTTTTTGCACTATATGCTTGAATTGAACTGAAATAATGGTGACTATTTTGTGTTTTGTAAGCACCTTTTTGAAGAGTAAACCAACTATTAGTGCTTGATTTCTCTTTTTTTTCTTATTTTACCATTACAGGCCGTTTAGGATAAGAAACAAAAGTAAGTTTTTTTTTCTAAATCACATATTTTTGAATTTTTACAATGATTTTATTCCAAAGATTAAGCAGTGGAATAATATTTTTGTGCCTTGTTTTGGTTCAGAAAAAATTGCTATTGGTCCATTAACTGACCTTTTTCAATATGGAAACATCGAATGGAAGGGAGATACCAAGCAAGCTGAGACGATGAGAAGGGTAATAATACTGCATATTATGACCATTTGAGACCCCTATTCTAAAATGCGGTCTTTTGGAATAATACAATAAGTGTGTTTAGACTGTATTTGCCTCCCTGAAACAATGTAAATGGGTGGTTGCAACATAATCTGCGACTGAGATGTTGCTGTACTGTGCACAACTCCATAGCTACAATGTCACTTAGCAATTAATTCTCAGTTCTATTTTCCAAATTCTATACTGTTTAGTTTTCTTCATCCACTCAGCACTGCCCCTAGATAGCTCAGCTGAGATTGAGAACTCCTCTTGCAGAGTGGATTAATACCAACAAGGAACGTTGCACTACCCTCTACATAATACTTGTACGATAAATTTCTCTTACTTGGCTAGTAGCTTAAACCTCCGTTAGTCCTTTGTCAAGGAAAACATGGAGTGGACAGACAATTCTTTTTCCTTTTGGAAGGGTTGGTTGGCAATAGTTGAGGTGCGATACTGCTGATGGTGACTTGGTTGAAATATGAAAATATCATTGTAGTGAAACGGTTGATGCATTGGCTGCTGCTCAGGCTCCAATATTTTATAACAGTGGTTCGCCACTGAGATTTTACTAAAAAGGAAATGTTTCTTTCAACATTTTATTTACAACTACCAAGATCCAAGTCTGATCTAAACACACTTTTCAAAATATTTTAAAAACCTGATGAGTAGATTTTCAACAGAAAAGCCTATTCAACAAACATGTTTTAATATATTTAAAAGGTACATATGTTATATTTTGGGGTCTTTTCTAATCTTATCTAGATTATTTTGCCTCCATCTTGGATCACTCTTATGAGTGAGTCCCTACTCTGCATGCCTTCAAGAGTATCTATCCTAGCCTTGAGAGCTAGGTAAGCTTTCAGTAAAGTGTCTGGGGAACAAAACAGCAAACCCAGTTTGGAATTGCTTTTAACTTCTGACCTCCGCCTTTGCAGCCATTTAACAACCCATTCCAATCTTCAAAAGTAGCAAAGCATCACATCAGAATTTGTTTTAAAATATCAAGCCTATTTTATTTTACAAAAGATGTACAAGTACATAATTAATAGTGATACTATGGGCTCGATTTTGGGATCGTGTTTCCGGCGGGTTCCCAGCGGGGTGGCCCCGAAAATCCCGATATCCGGTCACGTGACCGGATCGCGACGAAATCCCGGCCACTTCCGGGTACCGCGCTGACGTGCGGGGCTGCGCGCGTAAGCCCCGCTGGTGGGAATCCCGCAGGCAATTAAAGCTAGCGGGGTTCCACTTGAGAGTATTTACCTTGCTCGTTGTGGTCAGTTAATGAGCTGAAGCAGCTGTCAAAAGAGGAAGTGTGGGATTTTCGGTTCAAGGCAGTGAGTTTCCCACACTGGGGGAAACAGTCCCTCCTCAACCAGGCGTGTTGCAGCCAGCAGCCTGTGGCAGGTGCCAAGGTGCGCTCCACGGGGGAGAGCCCTCACCCACGCAGGAGGCCACCGCGTCACATAGGGCAACCCCTGCCCTCCACCACCCCCCGCCAAGCCAGAGGACAGACCGACACGAAACCGCAGCCCTAGTCCGAGGAACCACCCACCTACCCTGCACAACCCCTCAGACCAACACCTGCCAGATGGGTGGTGTGTGGACACCCTCGGAGGATGAAGAGCATGACCAGCCCCAGCAGCCTTGCAGTCCACGCCGTCCGCCGCAGAGACGTGGATCCCCCCAACACGGTGTTGTTGCACGCCCACCTGCACAGCAGGAGGGAGGGCTACCGCAGAGAGAGACGCATCGCAGAGGGCACTACCCTCGCCACAGGGTCCACAGACCGAGGCGCAGCTCCCCGGACCTCTCCGAGCAGCAGTGCACAGGGAGGCGCAGATTCGCTCGACATGTAGTCGTGGAGATCTGCAGCCTCTTTCATGCCGAGCTGCTCCTGGCTGGCCCCAGCACCAACTGCTTACCTGTCGCTGTCAAAGTCACCACTGCCCTCCACACCTTCTCCTCCGCATCCTTCCAGGGTGCAGCCGGCTACACCGCCGATGTCTCTCAGTCGTCTGCGCGGACGAGCCCTGCAAATACACCTGCACCTACTCTGCAGTAACACGATGGGTGGCATCAGTGGTGGGTCCTCATAGTGATACCCAGGAGCGGCCATTATTGGACACAACGGACAGGATTCGCGGAGACATGGCAGTGGTGGTGTCAATATAATGTGTGCTGTTTGTTGCTCTGAAATTCAATATAGGTAACACCCATGACAAACCCTCAGACACCCTTGTGCATCCCCTTCATGCTGACGACACGTTTGCCTTACGCTGCCTACTGCACATATGTGATGCATGCCCTGTGGCTGCAGCACAGGTGGTGGCAGGTTGAGTGAGGCTGGCCGTGAGGGAGATGCACGGGAGGGTGAGTATGGGATGGAGCAATGAGATTGTATGAGGATTGGGTTGCGTGTTAATGGCAGGATGAGTACTGGCGAGGTGAGTAGGTGGAGGTAAGATGAGGATGGGGTTTGAGTGGGTATGAAGGGTGATGTGACAGAATAGTGTTGGCGGTGCCGAAGGAGATGTGGGGTGGGGGCAGTGTTGTGGCAGACGGAGTGTAGGGGAAAGACTTCATGTTCTCTCTGCGGCTGACCTACTGCGGTCATTGCAGCGCCTCCTGCACTGTATGCAGGTGGGCCATATGTTGGTGGCGCAGGTGACCCCCTCTGCCACCTCGAGCCAGGCCTTCTTGGTGGCAGAGGCAGGCCGCTTTCTCCCGCCCGCCAGGGGGAAGATCTGTGTCCTCCCCCTCCTCTTCACCCCATCTGATGATACCTGGGGTGAGGTATCATTAAACTGGGAGCAGCCTTCCCCCTGGGCTGTTCCATGCTGCAATTTGTTCCATTGGTTGCAGCATCTGTCAGTGGAGGACTGCCCCTTTAACTAGAGAGCCTCCAGCTGACAGATCGTACTGCGCATGCGCAGCCCGACCGACGCGCAGGCCAGCGCCGTGGACCCCGGAGGAGCAGGTAATTGATTCCTATTAGTGGGTTGCCTGCTACGATCGCTTGGGCAACCCACTAATTTCGCCGTCCGCGTTTTCGACGCTCCCGGAGGACCACCCGCTGGGAACCCGCAGGCCTGCTAAATTCGAGCCCTATATATTTACAGTAGGTACTTTTAACCTAACCACTTGAGTAGATAATAAGATTTACAACTATTAAGAACCAAGCTAATCCTTTGTAAATACTATTTAATAGTGCTACTTTTCTTACAATTTCTTGCTGCTGTGGGAGCCTAATTATTGTAAACTTTCTTAAAAATTCAAAACGATTTTTCTGTCTTTCAGAAGTTTCAAATTTGTCAGTTCCTTCTCTGAGATTTTCTAACAAACTTTTTGGTTTAAACAGAACAGCCTTTTTTTATGTCCTGGAAAGAATTTTTGGGACTTTCTAGATTTTCAGTATCTAACCATTCAAATTTGAAAATGAAAGGTAGTACAGCACCTATTCATAATAGAAACGGCCTCTGTAAACTTGTCATGCTGCAATTACATGCTCCTGCCACAGAGGTGCTGCATTACCACTACTGGCTGGAGGATGTAATTATAGCGTGACAAGTTTACATAGACGGTTTTCATAAATGTGGACACAGCAATTTATAATGCAAAAAGTTGATCCGGAGCACATGCAGATAGACATATAATATGTATGGTCTGCAGCACAAAAGTCTCAGTGGCTATCACTTGATTTTAATAATGTGTTGACACTTCAGCAGGAAATGCCTATCGTATGCTTTTCTCTCTTTTCTGCCCCTCTGCAAAATGTTCCACCAAGTGGACTAACAGAACTGGGAGAGCCACCCAGCAAGATGAATATGAAGCTATTGGTTGCTAAAATATTTTTAAAACTATGAAGTTGTGTATGGGAAAGAACACGTGTTGCCCAATTTTTATCAGTGTTTAGCACTGCTACTGACCACTCCTATGTTGCATTTACACTAGAACTGTAATATCAGTGTGAAGGGGTTTTGCTTCACACTGACACTGCACTTATAGTATAAATACAGCCTCCACCCAGTGTCAAGACCCAATCTGACAGTGTAACAAAGCTGAGGGAGAAAGAATCCCTGAAGGAGGGAGTCTTGCTCTGCTTTGGGGAGTCAGTTGGGGCCTTAATAATCTCCCAAGTTTAGTGTCTGTGCAGAAAGGTTTTGCTTTCACGCCATTGCTAAAATTATGACGTGTGAATGTGCTGTTAATAAAACCAATTGCTTTCTAACATTAAACTAACAGCAACGTTCAGTGATGTTACATATGCAAAATATAGAGGTGAAGATAATCAGGAAGGTAAATAATGATTGTGCTGTGGATTATGGAGAAACCAACTGAAAATTATATAGTATATAATCCATTCGCATCATGATTATAAATTGACACTAAGTTGCATGTTATGTGACTAGAATACAGGAAACTCAAGAACTTGTATATAGATAAAATTACAAGTTTATAGTTGAATAGCCTTTCCAAGGTGCCTTATTATAGCAAATATTATACATTGATATGGTGCTGTTAAATTCAGTGTGCTATTTCAATCCTAATGTGGTGCATCTTGCTGCTAAATATAAAAAATACAAATATTGTAACTGGTTATGGGGATGAAACTATTTAAAGTAGACTTGTAAAATATTTATTGTATGAACCCATTTGTGTTCCAGGCTTACGAAGATATTTATTTGGCGCACAACATTAAACGCATGCGAAAAATCAGAGGAGATAACTACTGTGCACTGAGGGCAGTTTTATTTCAGATTCTCAGCCAGGGTATACCCCTTCCATCGTGGATGAGGGATCAGGATGTAACCAAGGTAACTTGATGTTTGCAAAGGATGCACAGGCCAGTGCACAACTGTTGCAGCTCGATCCGTTGAAAAACTGAAGGGCTGTCTCCGTTTCCAAAATGCACGCTTTTTTTTCTACACAAAAAAAATTATATATATAACGTTGAGTTTTTGTTTGGCATACACCAAATTTTCTGTTTGTGTTGTGCAAATTCATATCTGTTCCCCAAGTATCAAATAATGTTGTCTTTTTATTCTTCTCTTCCATCTGTCCCTATTGCTAAGAAGGGGAAGAGAATGCAATATTGGGCCTAAATGTTCAGAGTACGCACAGTGGTTAGGGAATCTCAACTGTTGCTAGCACACATTATATGGTGCATGATGCATAGCCAAGAGTCACTTAGGAGTGTTGGGGTGAGCAATCTTGTATAGAACCCCCTAGTGTTTATTGGTGATGTCATGACAGTGGTGGCCCAGAAAGGGGGCTTGTTCTATTGTCATTAATATTACATTAGCACAGATACGAATGACCAAGCGGTCACCTTGTATGTTGAAATATCTAAGGAGAGTGCAACAGTTCAACTTTGTGTGAGCAGTCAAACCATCCTAAAACCCTTTCCATCATAGCTTGTCATTGAAACAGAAAGAAAGAAAGGTGGAAGTTTGTTTTGAATGGAGGCTTGCGGTTTCCAGTAATTTGTACCACTGAAATGAATGAGCATGATCATTACAGTATGAGACCTATTCTTTTTCATGATTGCCTTGGTCTGTTATCGGGTCCTGTTTTGTTTTGGACCTATGTGTTTAACGATGAAACCTTCCTCAGCTAGCACAATCCAGGAGCAATTAGTGCGGATTGCAATCTGCCGGGACCCAAGGTTGCTTTCAGGCCTAATTAAAACAAAGGAAGCTCAATTCGGCCACATTATTGGCTACAGCCAAAAAAGGAGGAAGTCTTGGTGCTTCCTGGGCTTTAAGGGCACCAGCACTATTAATGGAGCAGATTTAATTGAAATCCCATGGGAGAGTCAAAGATTTTTTTATTATTATTATTTATTATTATCTGGACACCTAATGAACCTAATTTACCACAAACACTGCTGGGTTTAGAGATGTGTCAGGATCACATTGCCACCACCAGATGAGTGAGTTTCACATCAATCTGGCTGTCAGTGTGGATACTCCCTGCTCACAGGTCCTGAAACTGAGCAATGGATTATTGGCCTGATTTGTTTTTCTATTAACACTAAAGATCTTACTAAAGAAATTGTTGAACCTGCCAACAACTTTTTTTTAAAAAAATTACCAAGGAGAACATTTTTGAGTTTTAACTAGATATCCCTAGTTTTTACCTGGCTTACTGAGACTGACCAGATGGACCTTTCATTACATTTAAAGCACTCTTGCTGATTTCAGACAAACTAGATAAAATAAATCAGCTTGAGTAAGGGTTGAAAAAATGTCTCGAACAGCTTTAGTTTAACAAACTGAGATGTTAATTTGTAATGGGCTGCTGTTGTTTGTAAAGGTACTTCAGGGAGATTGGTACAGGGGAGCAACCTACTGTGCACTGCCTTCCTGCATTTATACAGCCACCTTATCTGGTCTCTGTGTAGGCCTGTCAGGCTGGTTCAAGAGCTGTGCCTGGGAATGTTCCACCATGATGCAGTTGCATGTAAAATCAAGGTGTTGGCCAAGGAATTTGATGCTGAACTAATCCCATGTGTCAACATGCTTGATTTATTACTTTGTCTTGTGATGCAAGTATGTTGATGCACTGAACTGGCTCAGTATGTTTTGTAAGACAACAGGATGGTTGTTCTGATGCACAAAAAAAAAAGTCGGTCTCTGCTAATATTGGCTGTGTGGAAGTCAGGTTGTTTACACCCGAGTGTCATTGGTGATCTGAGACCTATGAGTTGGCAGTCGACTGTACTAGAATAAGGTAAAAGTGGCTTTAAACATGATCAGGAAATCTGTTCTATATTAAGAACTTCATGAAATTTGTGACTGAAGTAGCATTAATTTCAGCCCCCCCCCGCCCCCCCCAAGTGGGATTTGAACCTGAGGCCTTTTAGACCAGAGGTTAAACACTGCATGCATTTTTGTTCCTGTCTGATAAGTAACATATTATAAACATTTGGGAGGTGTGATCCATTAAGTCCTGTTTGTGATCTAAGCATAGCAAAATAATTTTCTGTGCAACTGTTTTGAAAACTGACATTTTCTTTTAATCATGGCTCCTACACTGTCTGAACATATTTAATTGGTAGTTGAAATATAAAGATGGTAAGAAAAGCGTTCATTTTTATTTGATCTTTTTTGTTAAACCTCTTTTCTAGATTCCTGAAAAAGTATTTACACAAGGCTGCAACTGGGTACAGCTGTTTTGTTTTGGTCCTGAGAAATATACTGGCAATAATGTATTTGGAAAATTACGCAAGTACCTGGAATTATTTAAAGTGCAGGTAAAGTGTTTGTGTGGAAATAAGGATTGGTCAGAATCAGACTGATCTAAATTTGGTGGGCTTCTTGAGGACTGTTGTGCAAAGAATTTGTTCTGCATCTGAAATGGAATAACAAGAATAATTGCACATCTGGTTCTTGAGACAAATAGCAGTATTACAATTGTATGCAGTAACTAGTGTAAAATGTGAAACATCTCCTGTGATGTTCCCCAAAACACTGAATTCCTGATTTTAGCCATGGTGCTGTGGAAGGTTTCAGGCAGCAATTAGATTCAGGGAGGGAAGGTAGGAGAGCCAGTCACCATGCACTGCTTTTGCAAAACTAGCAGATAGCAGAGACTTGAGAGTGTGTCTACAATCCATCATCTTGGGAAAGATTTGTGGCACAAAGAGAATAAAACTGTATCACAACTAACCATTTAATAACTTTTTAAAAAGCTCAACACGTTACAATGAGTCTACAGCACAGAAACAGGCCATTCGGTCCAACTGGTCAATGCCGGCGTTTATCCTCCACATGAGCCTACTTCATCTAACCCTATCGCTATATCCTTCTATTCCTTTCTCCTCGTGCTTATCTGGCTTCCCCTTAAATGCATCTATGCTATTTGCCTCAACCACTTATTGTGATGGCGTGTTCCACGTCCTTACCACTCTTCTGTAAAGAAGTTTCTCCTGAATTCCCTATTGGATTTATTAGTGACTATCTTATATTTAGGTCCTCTAGTTTTGGACTCTCCCAAAAGTGGAAACATTTTCTCTCTCTACCCTATCAAAACCTTTCATTATGTTAAAGACCTCTATCAGGTCACAACTCTGTCTTCTCTTTTCTAGAGAAAAGAGCCTTTCCTGATAAGAGTTCTGGTAACATCCTTGTGAATCTTTTTTGCACCCTCTCCAATGCCTTTATAATATGGAGACCAGAACTGTGCACAGTACTCCCTGTGTGGTCGATCCAAGGTTCTATACCAGTTTAACATAACTTCTCTGCTATTTCAATTCTATCCCTCTAGAAATGAACCCCGGTGCTTGGTTTGCCTTTTTTATGGCCTATTAACCTGTCACTACTTTTCGTGATTTGTTTATCTGTACTCCTAGATCCCTTTGCTTCTCTACCCCACTTATACTCTTATCCATGCAATATATGGCCTCCTTATTCTTCCTACCAAAATGCACCACTTCACACTTATTGAAATTCATTTGCCAATTACATGCCCATTCTGCAAGTTTATTAATGTCCTCTTGCATTATGACTCATTCTTCCTTTATATTAACTACATCCCCGATTTGGTGTCATCCGCAAATTTTGAAATTGTATTTCCGGTTCCTGAGTCCAAATCGTTAATATAAATTCTGAACAACAGGGTCCCAGCACTGATCCCTGTGGAACAACACTTCCCACCTTTTGCCAGTCTGAGTAGCTGCCCTTAACCCCTATTTTCTGTTTTTGTAGCCAGCTTACTATCCATTCTACTACCTGTCCCCTGACTTCACATGTTCTGACCTTAGTCATGAGTCTACAATGCTGTACCTTATCGAAGGCCTTTTTGAAAATCCAAATATATTACATCTACTGCATTAACCTTGTCTACTCTTCCTGTTACTTCAAAGAATTCAGTAAGGTTGGTCAAGCATGACTTTCCCTTCTGAAATCCATGCTGTCTATCCTTATATTTTCATTTTCTAGATTTTTTTATTAATAACATCTTTGAGTAAAGGTTCCATTATCTTTCCTACCACCGACGTTAAGCTAACTGGTCTATAGTTTCCTGGAAATAGGAGATGAGAGTAAAGGTCAGACCAAGGTAAAGAAAAAGGGTAATATAAATGGTCAGGGAACAAATACAGTTTTAGAATGTAAGTACAAAATGACTTAAATAAAGTGAGGGGGAACAATTATTAAAAACAAATTAAATTGCCTGTACAGCAATGTGCACAGCATCGGAAATAAAATGGGGGAACCGGAGACAATAATTTGTAGCGAGGAGCCAGGTGTAGTAGGGATAAATGAAACATGGCTATGTAAAGAACAGTTAAATATCTTAGGATGTAACGTATTTAGTAAGGATAGGGAATGAAGTAGGGGGTGGGCAGCTGTACTAATTAGAGATAACATAATGGCAATAGAAAAAAGGGACATAAATAATAAGATAGAAACAGAATTCACATGGATTGAGACAAAAGGTAAGAAAAAAGGGATCGATCGTGTTAATAGGTATATTCGACAGACCACCTAATAATGGAAGGGAAGTGGAGGAAGAAATATGTAGGCAGATCTATTCTAAGAGCTTTGGCACGTCCTGAGGTCGTGATGGGCACTGTATAAATGCAAGTTCTTTCTTCTAGGGTCCTAAATCTAAACAAAGGAAACTACGAAGGTATGAGGAGTGAGTTGGCTGTGATAGTTTGGGAAGCTTCATTAATAGGCGTGACGGTGGATAGGCAATTGTTAATGTTTAAGGAACGAATGCATGATTTGCAACAATTATACATTACTTTCTGGCGCAAAAACACAAAACGAAAAGTGGCCCAACAATGGCTAACAATAGAAATTAAGGATAGTATTAGATCCAAAGAGGAGTCATATAAAGTTACCAGAAAAAGTAGCAAGCCTGAGGATTGGAAGCAGTTTGGAATTCAGCAAAAAAGGACCAAGAGATTGATTAAAAGGGGAAAAATAGAATGAGAGTAAACTTGCAAGGAACATAAAAGTGGACTGTAAAAGCTTCTACAAGTATGTAAAAAGAAAAAGATTGGTGAAGACAGATGTCGGTCCCTTACAATCAGAAACGGGAGAATTTATAATGTGGAACAAGGAAATGGCAGAGCAATTAAACAAATACTTTGGTTCTGTCTTCACGGAAGAGGACACAAATAACTTCCCAGAAATGCTAGGGAACCAAGGGACTAGTGAGAAGGAGGAATTAAAGCATATTGATATTAGTAAAGAAATAGTTCTGGAGAAATTAATGGGACTGAAAGCCGATAAATCCCCAGGGCCTGATAATCTGCATCCCAGAGTACTAAAAGAGGTAGTCATGGAAATAGTGGATGCATTGATTGTCATCTCCAAAATTCTATAGATTATGTAACAGTTCTTACAGATTGGAGGGTGGCAAATGTAACCCCACTATTTAAAAAAGGAGGGAGAGAGAAAACAGGGAACTACAGACCGGTTAGCCTAACATGAGTTGTAGGGAAAATGCTAGAGTCCATTATAAAGGAACATAAAAGTGGACTGTAAAAGCTTCTACAAGTATGTAAAAAGAAAAAGATTAGTGAAGACAAATGTAGGTCCCTTAGAACAAATCAACGGAATTAGACAAAGCCAACATGAATTTATGAAAGGGAAATCATGTTTGACAAACCTACTGGAGTTTTTTGAGGATGTAACTGGTAGAATAGATAAGGGAGAACCAGTGGATGTGGTTTATTTGGATTTTCAGAAGGCCTTTGATAAAGTCCCACATAAGAGGTTAGTGTGCAAAATTAAAGCACATGGGATTGGTGGTAATAAATTGGCATGGATTGAAAATTGGTTAACTGACAGGAAACAGAGTAGGAATAAATGGGTCTTTTTCAGGGTGGCAGGCGGTGACTAGTGGGGTACCGCAGGGATCAGTGCTTGGGCCCCAGCTATTCACAATATATATCAATGACTTGGATAAGGGAACCAAATATAATATTTCCAAGTTTGCTGACGACACAAAATTAGGTGAGATCGTGAGTTGTGAGGAGGATGCAAAGAGGCTTCAGGGCGGTTTAGACAAGTTGAGTGAGTGGGCAAATACATGGCAGATGCAGTATAATGTGGATAAATGTGAAGTTATCCACTTCGGAAGGAAAAACAGAAAGGCAGAGTATTATTTAAATGATGATAGATTGGGAAATGTTGATGTACAAAGGGACCTGGGTGTCCTTGTACACCAGTCACTGAAAGCAAACATGCAGGTGCAGCAAGCAGTTAGGAAGGCAGATGGTATGTTGGCCTTCTTTGCAAGAGGATTTGAGTAAAGGAGCAAGGATATCTTACTGCAGTTATAGAAGGCCTTGGTGAGACCACACCTGGAGTACTGTGTGCAGTTTTGGTCTCCTTACCTAAGAAAGTATATACTTGCCATCGACTGAGTGCAGCGAAGGTTCACCAGACTGATTCCTGGGATGGCAGGACTGTCGTATGAGGAGAGATTGGGTCGACTCGGCCTGTATTCACTCGTGTTTAGAAGAATGAGAGGGGATCTCATTGAAACATACAAAATTCTGACAGGGCTAGACAGACTGGATGCAGGGAGGGGTCCAGAACGAGGGGTCACAGTCTCAGGATACGCAGTAGGACATTTAGGACTGAGATGAGGAGAAATTTCTTCACTCAGAGTGGTGAACCTGTGGAATTCTCTACCACAGGAGGCTGTGGAGGTCAATGAATATATTTAAGAAGGCGATAGATAGATTTCGAGACACAAAAGGCATCAAGGGGTATGGGGAGAGAGCGGGAATATGGTATTGAGATAGAGGATCAGCCATGATCACATTGAATGGCAGAGCAAGCTCGAAGGGCCGAATGGCCTACTCCTGCTCCTATTTTATGTTTCTATGTTTCTATTAAATGAGTTTTAAAAAAAACACTGAATAATAATCATGGGAGATTTCAACTACCTCTATGAACTGGCAAGAAGAGGTAGGGAAAGGGGAATGGAGTTTTTACAGCGTGTGCAGGACTCCTTTCTTACCCAGAATGTGAGAAGCCCAACAAGAGTGGAATCATTGCTGGATCTAGTAATGGGAAATGAACCAGAGAAGATAAGAGAAGTAAGTGTAGGGGAACATCTAGACAATAGCAATTATAACATCTAGACAATAGCAATTATAACATAATAAGGTTTAAAATAATGATTGAGTAAGACAAAAACCAAAGTAATAGATTGGGGAAAAAAGCTAATTTTGAGGGGATGAGAATGGAACTAGGGATGGTAAACGGGGGAAAAAATTAACAGACAGAGATAGAAAAGCAGTGGGAAATATTTAATTGTAAACAATTTTACAACACCAAGTTATAGTCCAGCAATTTTATTTTAAATTCACAAGCTTTCGGAGGCTACCTCCTTCCTCAGGTGAACGATGTGGAAAATTTTCCACATCGTTCACCTGAGGAAGGAGGTAGCCTCCGAAAGCTTGTGAATTTAAAATAAAATTGCTGGACTATAACTTGGTGTTGTAAAATCGGAAATATTTAAAACAGTGATCAATAGAGTTCAGGGGAAATATATTCCTTTTTTTAAAAAAAAACAAACTAACCAATAATGAAACACCATGGATGAATAAAGAGATAAGGGCAAAATTGAAATTAAAGAAAAAGGCACACTCTAAGTATATAGACAATAAAGGAGAGGATGACAAAAGGGAATACAAAAAGGTGAAGAAAGATGTCAAAAAAACAATTAGGCAAGCAAGGAGGAACTATGAAATTAAATTATCAAGGAACATAAAACAAAATAGTAAAGTATTCTACAGATACATAAATAACAAAAGAAAAATCAGGATAGATCTAGGGCCACTAAGATAAATTCATAGATAACGACAGCGAAATGGCAGAAATATTGAACAGTTACTTTGCCTCAGTATTTACCAGACAGACTAACAAGGTGGACAGGACATTTAGAAGAGGATATCAAAAAAGATATAAAGATATTTAAGATAGAAAGGGGGAGATAATTGATAAACTAATCAATCTTAGGGAGGATAAGACCCCTGATCCAGATGGATTGCATCCACAAATATTAAAAGATGTTAGGGAGGAGATAGCAATGGCACTATTTTTTTTATATATATATAAACATATAAACATATATATATAAACATATATATATATAAACATATAAATATATAAATATATATATATATATATATATATATATATAAACATATATTGTATACGTGTATGTATACGTGTATGTATGCATGCATACGTGTATGTATGCATGCATACGTGTATGCATGCTTACGTGTATGCATGCATGCTTACGTGTATGCATGCATGCTTACGTGTATGCATGCATGCTTACGTGTATGCATGCATGCTTACGTGTATGCATGCATGTATACGTGTATGCATGCATGTATACATGTTTATATACACATTCACTAGAAAAGGGAATAGTGCCAGAAGACTGGCGGACAGCTAACGTTATTCCTATATTTAAAAAGGGAGAAACCTTGACCATGGTTTAGTTTTTATGTCCAAGCATAGAATTTGGTATTTACATCTTCCAATTTTAATAAAACAGGATTGTGGAGGTTTAGCAAGTGGACAGCGGGTGGCAGGGGTGTTGGAAATTGAATCCTCAAAGAAAGAAAGGACTTGTGTTTATATAGCACCTTTCACATCTTCAGGATGTCCCAAAGTGCTTTACAGCCAATTAATTACTTTTGAAGTGTAGTCACTGATGTTTTGTGGGCAAATGCGGCAGCCAGCAAAGTCAAACTAACAGCAATGAGATGATCGACCAGTTAATCGGTTAATGTATATGTTTAGAAGGAACTTTGTGGATACCCTATGAGTGGAAAACATAAACATAAGTTGAACCAACCTCGTAGCTTCAGTAGCGGAGTGTTCATTATTTAACCAGAGGATCACCAAGTTTTGAATTTTTTGAACAGATCCTTGCATGGAAATCTATGACAGTAGACAGTGCCATCTATTAACCAGCAATCATAAATAAAATGATTCTGAAGGCCCACTGTCTCTCACCAAAGAGAGATACAATTTTCTGATAGGTTTTCCATGAGAAATACAACAGGCTACCAACTAGTTGAATCAAAGAATGGAACTTATAATTTTGAATAGACCATATTCTAAACTGAGGTTCTCTGAAAGTTCCCAGATAGAATGCAGTATGATATTGGTTTTATATTTTTTCTTTGCATTGTGAGTATTCCCAGCACCTGTTTTTCACTTTATTAAAATAACTACTTTCTTGTAAGACGTTAAATTCTCTTTTTTTAAAATGATTTAATTGATATCTTGGATTTAAATTCTTTCTCACTTCCCATTAACTGATTTCCTTCTGTCTCCTTTTTTTCCCTCTTCAGCCCTGGTAGTTCATTGTCGGTTCTGTGTCTTACTTGCTTCCTCTTTTTTTCTGCAGTATTCTACATTAAGCCCTACCTGAGTGGTGTTTTTACTTCTTTTAAAGCACTTTATCAACAACTTCTCCCAGTTTGAAAGATTTGTGTATCTGTATCCCAAAGGGTCTCTGCTCTTCTATTCCTTTTAAAGTTTCACCATTTAATCTGACATCTATTTGCCCAGACTACTAACTAGTCTATGTCCTTCTGAAGTTGCTTACAGTCCTCTTCATTGTTTATCATGCTGCCTATTTTTATGTTGTCTATAAATTTTGATGATATGCCCCATATACCTGAGTACAGTTCAATGGTTCTAATACCCTGGGGGACACTTGCTGTTTGAAAAACATCATCTACATTCCCTTTAATATTGTGTCCCTTAATTTTATCAACAACCCTCCATTCAGAACCTTATCAAATGCCTTTTGAAGATTCATGTACAATATATTTCCTTTATCAATACACCCCATTATTTCCTCAAGAACTTTTAAAAAAAAAAATTGTTAGATATGACTTGCCTTTTACAAATCTGTGTTGGCTGCACTTAATTAACCCATGGCTTCTTAAGTGAGTATTCATTTTATCCCCTATTATAGCCTCTACCGATGTTAGGCTATATGGTTTATGGTTATCTTTTAGCCTTTTCTCCCTTCTTAAACAGAAGTGTTACATTGGCAACCCTGCAGTCCTCTGGCACAATTTCCATATCCAAGGATGTTTGAAAGATAGTGGTCAGAACATCTGCTATTCTCTGCCTGACTTCCCTCAGTATTCCAAGATTCATGTCACCAGGGTCCCACGCCTCTTCCACTTTGAGTACTACATCCTTCGCATCATTTTCTAAGTAATGCTTTCCGAAGCAAATTGTGAAA
Source organism: Heptranchias perlo (assembly GCF_035084215.1). Lineage (NCBI taxonomy): Eukaryota > Metazoa > Chordata > Chondrichthyes > Hexanchiformes > Hexanchidae > Heptranchias > Heptranchias perlo. The sequence continues at coordinate 58,635,349 of NC_090326.1, read as the reverse complement.
TGTGGGGTAGTGGATGGCGCATTGGGTTACATGTTGGTCTCATACCTCTAGGACTTGAGTTCAAATCCAGGCCAGATTGATTGATATCTCTTTTGTTTGCTGGCTATAAAGGCCTCTTGCAAGAATCTGTCCCGAATTCAACAACAACTTGCATTTATATAGCACCTTTTATGTAGAAAAACATCCCAAGGCACTTCAGAGGTGTAATCAGACAAAAAGCAGCACTATAACATCCCACATTAACTTCACATCAGTTGCAGACAAGCAACTAAGACTGCTGAAAACACGCCTACCCTTTCTTTAATGTCCGTGGACCTCTTTAGTGATGCATTTGAGTTTTTCTTTCCTGACCCAGGGTCATCATCTGAGTTAGACTCAAGTCCCGGATTCTCGCTTCTCTTTTAGTTGGCCACCTTATAGGAAATTGAAATGCCACACGCAGTCTAAAATGGCCTTTTTTTTAATGTTGTTTCTATCTCTCTTTCTGCAAAAGATTCTGCTGCATCAGCATCTTCCGAATTCAGAACTAATTGGCAGTCTCACTCCGAGACATCACAGGATGGCTGGTGTGGGAAAGGGAAAAGATGTCACGCTGGTACAGTAGGAAGTGTGGTTCTGAGGTCGGGGCTGACAATACCTGACTTGAAATGGGAAGACTTCCATTCCCCAGCACTAACATCTCATCTTTTGAAATGCTACTTCATGTCTGCATTTCTTGACTGTCCAACAGCTTGATTTTACTTCTAACGTCTTTTGTGTCAAGCTAATTGATTGTGTGCCCATCTCACAGTTAGTTAGTTGAATCTGAACAGAAAATGTTGGAAACATTCAGTAGGTCAGGCAGCATCTGTGGAGAGAGAAACAAGAGTTTTAGGTTAATGACCTTTTCATCAGAATTTCATCAGTTCCAGCATTTTCTGTTTTTATTTCAGACTTTCAGCATCTGCAGTGTTTTGTTTTTGTTTGTCAGTTGAGTCTGATTCGTAGATCACAGTTTAAACCAATTTGTTGTGCTTTGATTATAAATCTATTTATTTTGTTCCAGTGGATCAACATTCATGGAATTAAAGACCAGGAGAAAAGAACAGAAATGTGTATGAAATTATTCAGTGATCAGGAGAATGAGTATAAGATGTATGAAGCCATGAAATTTCTCATGTTGCATGTTGTTGTTGAGCTTCATGAGGACCTAAAAAATGGAGAAGATGTTCCCGGCTTTTGTGGTTTCTTCTTTGCCCGTGATTCCTCATCTGATCCTTTAAGTTTCATGATGAACCACCTGAACTATGTTGGTGACACTGGTGGACTGGAGCAGGTATGTAGCTGTTATGGTTTGGACCCTCCCAATCTTCTTTATTCATGTAAATGGAAGATTCTAATGGTGAATCTGCATTCCCAATAGCCAAAACTTACAATTTTAGATGATGCAGTAAATGGGATAGTGTGCCTTAGGGCTAATAATCAACCATTTTATGGTATAGTGTGATATGGATAATATAATTATGGATAATACCATGCCACACATCACTTCAGAAGACTAATAATCTCAGCCATGTAAGACACTTTTCATAATGGTAATTTAGTGATCTGATTTATACACAAGTATAATTATTTACAGAAGTCAGCATGAAGGTGAGGTATTAGCATTCAGTACTAGAGGTCTGGAGATCATTTACAAAGGATTAACTAAATAAGCGCATCTCTTTGTAGTTCTTCTGGCAGATCAAATGTCACATACAGGTGTAACATTTTTTAACTTTTGATTTGAATGTCTCTGGTTCTGTTTCCAGCATTACGATCCTTGGCCTGTTCTTTGTATGTCAAAGAAGTATTTGCATTTGCTCATCCCTGATTATCATGCTTGGTCAACAGCTGTTATACAGGGCAAGGGGTGAAGTCTTGAATTATATTTCTTTAGTTGAAGGGGAGCAGCATTGTGTGGAGGGAGGGAAATAGAAAACACCTGGCTAGTACTTACCTTTCTAATGTCAGAGAATCAGGATCAGCATTCAGGACTAGGAGGGAATGCCAATCCCCCGTCGAAACAATGAGACCCACCCAAAGGTATATACCATGTATATCAGCAGAATGGCTCTCTTCCAGTTGTTGGACCTGACGCGGCAAGTCTCTAGCAAGCTACCTTCAGCTGTTCAACTGTGAAATTTATCAGGTAGAAGAAATAATAAATATGTTTTTAGGGAAAGTGTTATATAATGAGGATTTCTCATTTTAATCCATTCCAGAAGTTCCACTTTCAAAAGCTGGAAGTTCTTGTTTGCTGGCAATCTGAATTCTCAGATACAGATCGTACTGAATGGATGTCTTGTGTTTTTATTTCCTGAAGCAACACTGGTCTCGATATTTATTTGCAGATCTGGCTCGACTGTGAAGCATTATCGTGCTTCGCTCTCTTGAGCCAAATCCCCCCTCCCCGCTTCAGGAAACCAAAGACAACCCAAGGCTTTTCTTCATGACTAACCACCTCCACAAACCCTTTTACCTTGGTCCCCCACTCTCCCCTCCAACACAAAGTGTGATGATCTAATGGGCTTTTTATCCCTAAGACTGAGGTTGTCTGCGTGGCTACCTCTGTTACTGTTTCTCGATCCTCTCTTCCTTGATTCGAATCTCCCCATAACTCTTATCCGCTCCAGCACTGATACCTGCTCACTCTGCAGTCTCTAATATTTCCCTCCCCCATGACCTCTCCTAGGCTCACTTCTTCCTTGATTCCTAATCCATTCAATGTCTAACCGCTCAACTACTCCTGGATTCCATGCAAGCCACTATTGTTAGTGGCTCCCTTTGCTTGGGCACAATGACACTCCTTTTCAAAATCGCCCCCTTCCTCAAAATAACCACACTCAATCCATCCATTCAACAATTGACCCATCTCTAACCTTACTTTAAAAAGGTCCACAAATATGTGCTTGTCACCCAGTTCCATGCTGGTCACCGAAAATCCGTCTAGCTTTTGCTGTGCTTACATCAAGACTGCCCATTCATGTGGAAGCTGACCCCATGTCTGTAGATGATATAGGGGCATCATATAGATGAGGAGGCGGCTAGGGATGGATCCTTGGGGGACTTCCGAGTTGATGAGGGGGCAGGAAGAGAAGCCATTCCTGGATATGCACTGGCTACAATTGGCTAGGTAAGAGTGGAATCCACTAAGGGTAATCCATCAAGCTAGACAGTGGAGGAGAGGCATTGGAGGGGGATGATGTGATCGACTATATTGAAGGCTGCGTAGAGGTTGAGGAGGGATGCACCGTGGTAATAATTACGCAGAATGTAATTTGTGACTTTTTGGTTTTGGCTGTTTCAGTGCTCGGAGAAGAGCAGAACTGTGATTGGATGGATCCAAACGTAGTTGTGAGAGAGCTGGGCGTGGATCTGGAAGGTGGTACATTCAAGAACCTTTTGTGGGGGGGGGGGGGGAAGAAGGAAGGCTGGAAATGGGATGGTAGGTAGTGAGGGCAGAGGGGTAGAGGGTTTTTTTTTGAGGCGGGGGGTTGATGGTTTGAAAGAAAAGAAAAAAAGACTTGCATTTATATAGTGCCTTTCATGACCTTTACAACCAATGAATTACTTTTGAAGTGTAATCACTGTTATGTTGGAAACAACAGGAGGGTGACAGTGCCTGAGGAGAGAGCCATTTACAGTGTCATGTAGCAAGGGGGCCAGGAAGGGGAGTTGGGTGGTCAGTTTTTAGTGGGAAAGGCAAGTGGGGGAGATGGGCAGAAACTAGTGAGATGGGGGTTCACGACTAGGGTAGGAGGGGGGAAAAGGGGAAGATTTGGCTTGGTAGGCAAGGCGAATGCAACGGAGGCAGTAGAACAGATGATTTCTGTCTTGGTAACAAAGAAATCATGAGCTCCTTGCGCTTGCTGTTGGTGAGGATGGAGGGTGCGGGGAGAGAAGTTTAAGGAGGAAGCAGGTGGGATTATCATTGCCCTCTAGAATACTGGATGGTTTAGACTGAGGAGACCGAGGCCCAGTAGAGCTTGATGTGGTTTGGCCAGATCTGGCGATGGATGGTTAAGCCAGTTGTGTGCCTGGTATGCTCAAGCCGAGCCTTTATTTACAGATGCATGTTACTGAATGGAAATGCAGGTTGACCCACCACTCGCACCTGTCTGTGCTGTTAAATGCTGTGTACATGTAGAACTATTGTTTTTATAGTTGTAAGAAAATCTCCACTAGTTTTTTGGCATCTTTGTTTTGTCAATAGTCACAGCTCTGCATTTAAAAGCCTTTGGATGTAATTCAGAAATGTACTGTCAAAAAGATAATCATTTAAATAGGCACGGCATATCGCTCTCTCTCTCACACACACACTTGGAGTTTACACAGAGGAGAGAAATAAAAATACTGATCTTGGTGGCAGGTGAAAGGCGAAAACCCTGAGACATTTGAAAAATCGAACTGGCTTTCACGCTCGCTCGCTCTCTCTAATAACTAAGTAAATTTTGTATTGATATGCTAACTTCTGTAGACTGTTACAGGTAAAGTTAGAATGTGGTTGATATCATTCTAAAACTGTGTCCACTAAGGGAACTTTTTTAAAAAAATTTTTAGGCAGTAGCAAAATTTTTGGCTGGTTCAAGCACCACTATTCAGTCTAATGAGGGAAATAACTGGGGAAAATCCTGCCCAAATGCTTATAATTTTCTTTTGAGTTTCTACTTATTTTTTAGAAAATAATACTTAACAGCTAGTTTTAGAAATAGTGAAGAAAAAGAGCTGGGTATCGAACATGATTGTCGTATGGTAATATCTCGATCCTACTTGAAATAAAATCTTCAGTCTGAAAGTTGAAATCATTATTTCTATTGTGTGTTTGTTTATTTCTTTTCTAGATTGAAATGTTTCTCCTTGGATTCACATTTCATTTGAAGATCAGAACCTTCAGACTGTACAAGTATGGTACTGAAGAATTCCTATCATGTTATCCTGAAGATTGCCATAGGGAATGGCATGAAGTTCTCCTTCTAACTGAGGATGATCGGCATTACAATGTTCCCATTACCTGGAGCTGAATGACATTACTGAGACTGTGAGGAAACATTTTGTCTACATTGTAAATATCTTTTGGTATTTATATTGGCTTAATGCAGCTGTGCCAATCATTATATGCAAACCTTTGTAGCAACAAAGCCTATCATCTTAATTTTTTAAAACTTTTCTTTGAACACACATATAATACAGTTTTGCCATATGCTGCATGCCTAAAGGTACCCTGTAAGACACACATCTTCATCTAAACAATGGGAAACATTCAAATCAGTTTTTAAAAAAAACATGTATATAGGATCATTGTATAAAGAGTGAACCAATCGATTTTTTTTTTAAAATCCTCCTTTTTCTGCCATCTTTCTCCTGTCTCATCCCCTCCACCTCTACCGAGACTTTCTAGCATCTGGTACTTGTGTGAGCCTAGACACTGTTCACAAGCATCACTTTTTACAGGAGGGCAAAAAGGGGACATGAGATTGCTTTGGCAGATAAGGCAAAGGAGAATCCAAAGAGCTTCTACAAATACATAAAGGGCAAAAGAGTAACTAGGGAGAGAGTAGGGCCTCTTAAGGATCAACAAGGTCATCTATGTGCGGAACCACAAGAGATGGGTGAGATACTAAATGAATATTTCACATCGGTATTTACGGTTGAGAAAGGCATGGATGGTAGGGAACTTGGGGAAATAAATAGTGTTGTCTTGAGGAGTGTACATATTAGAGAGGGAGGTGCTGGAAGTCTTAACGCGCATCAAGGTAGATAAATCTCCGGGACCTGATGAAATGTATCCCAGGATGTTATGGGAGGTTAGGGAGGAAATTGCAGGTCCCCTAGCAGAGATATTTGAATCATCGACAGCTACAGGTGAGGTGCCTGAAGATTGTGGAGGGTAGCAAATGTTGTGCCTTTGTTCAAGAAGGGCGGCAGGGAAAAGCCTGGGAACTACAGACCGGTGAGCCTGACATCTGTAGTGGGTAAGTTGTTAGAGGGTATTCTGAGAGACAGGATCTACAGGCATGTGGAGAGGCAGGGACTGATTAGGAACAGTCAGTATGGTTTTGTCAGAGGAAAATCATGTCTCACGAATTTATTGAGTTTTTTGAAGGGGTAACCAAGAAGATAGATGAGGGCTGTGCAGTAGACGTGGTCTACATGGACTTTAGCAAAGCCTTTGACAGGGTACCGCATGGTAGGTTGTTACATAAGGTTAAATCTCACGGGATCCAAGGTGAGGTTGCCAATTGGATACAAAATTGGCTTGACGACAGAAGACAGAGGGTGGTTGTAGAGGGTTGTTTTTCAAACTGGAGGCCTGTGACCAGCGGTGTGCCTCAGGGATCGGTGCTGGATCCGCTGTTATTTGTTATTTATATTAATGATTTGGATGAGAATTTAGGAGGCATGGTTAGTAAGTTTGCAGATGACACCAAGATTGGTGGCATTGTGGACACTGAAGAAGGTTATCTGGGATTGCAACGGGATCTTGATAAATTGGGCCAGTGGGCCGATGAATGGCAGACGGAGTTTAATTTAGATAAATGTGAGGTGATGCATTTTGGTAGATCGAATCGGGCCAGGACCTACTCCGTTAATGGTAGGCATTGGGGAGAGTTATAGAACAAAGAGATCTAGGAGTACAGGTTCATAGCTCCTTGAAAGTGGAGTCACAGGTGGATAGGGTGGTGAAGAAGGCATTCGGCATGCTTGGTTTCATTGGTCAGAACATTGAATACAGGAGTTGGGATGTCTTGTTGAAGTTGTACAAGACATTAGTTAGGCCACACTTGGAATACTGTGTACAGTTCTGGTCACCCTATTATAGAAAGGATATTATTAAACTAGAAAGAGTGCAGAAAAGATTTACTAGGATGCTACCGGGACTTGATGGTTTGACTTATAGGGAGAGGTTAGATAGACTGGGACTTTTTTCCCTGGAGAGTAGGAGGTTGAGGGGTGATCTTATAGAAGTCTATAAAATAATGAGGGGCATAGATAAGGTAGATAGTCAAAATCTTTTCCCAAAGGTAGGGGAGTCTATAACGAGGGGGCATAGATTTAAGGTGAGAGGGGAGAGATACAAAAGGGTCCAGAGGGGCAATTTTTTCTCTCAAAGGGTGGTGAGTGTCTGGAACGAGCTGCCAGAGGCAGTAGTAGAGGCGGGTACAATTTTGTCTTGGACAGTTACATGGGTAAGATGGGTATAGAGGGATATGGGCCAAGTGCAGGCAATTGGGACTAGCTTAGTGGTATAAACTGGGCGACATGGACAAGTTGGGCCGAAGGGCCTGTTTCCATGTTGTAAACTTTAAAAAAAATCCATACTTGTCCAAGTGACTATTAATTTTGTCCCGGATTATCGTTTTTAAATGCTTCCCCATCACCGAGGTTAAACTGACTGGCCTGTAGTTGCCGGGTTTACCCTTGCACCCTTTTTTGAACAAGGGTATAACATTTGCAGTTCTCCAGTCCTCTGGCACCACCCCCGTATCTACGGATGTTTGGAAGATTATGACCAACACCTCTGCAATTTCCACCCTTACTTCCCTCAGCAACCTAGGTTGCATCCCATCTGGACTGGGTGACTTATCTACTTTAAGTACAGCCAGCCTTTCTAATACCTCCTCTTTAACAATTTTTAGTCCATCCAGTATCTCAACTACCTCTTCTTTTACTGTGTCTTTGGCAGCATCTTCTTCCTTGATAAAGACAGATGCAAAGTACTTATTTAGTACCTCAGCCCCACCCTCTGCTCCATGCGTAGATCTCCTTTTTGGTTCCTAATCAGCCCCACCCCTCCTTACTACCCGTTTACTATTTATATACCTCTAGAAGACTTTTGGATTCCCTTTTATGTTAGCTGCCTGTCAGTTCTCATACTCTCTCCTTGATCCTCTTATTTCCTTTTTCACTTCTCTGTACTTTCTATATTCAGCCTGGTTCTCACTTGTATTATCAACCTGACATCTGTCATACGCCCCCTTTTTCTGCTTCTTCTTACTCTCCATCACTTTCGTCATCCAGGGAGCTTTGGCTTTGGTTGCCCTACCTTTCTCCATCGTGGGAATGTACCTAGACTGTACCCGAACCGCCTCTTCTTTAAAGGCCGCCCGTTGTTCGATTGCAGTTTTGCCTGCCAATCTTTGATTCCAATTTAACCGAGCCAGATCCGTTCTCAACCCACTGAAATTGGCCCTCCTCCAATTAAGTATTTTTACTCGAGTGCTTTTTTTCCTTTTCCATAACTAATCTAAACCTTATGATACTCTGATCACTGTTCCCTAAATGTTCCCCCACTGACACTTGACCCACTTCATTCCCCAGAACTAGATCCAGCAACGTTTCCTTCCTCGTTGGGCCGGAAACATACTGATCAAGAAAGTTCTCCTGAACACACTTCAGAAATTCCTCCCCCTCTTTGCCCTTTACACTATTACTATACAAGCCTATATTAGGATAGTTGAAGTCCCCCACTATCACTAGTCTATAGTTCTTGCACCTCTCTGTAATTTCCCTGCAAATTTGCTTCTCTATCTTTCCTACTGGTTGGTGGCCTATAGAATACACCCAGTGGTGTAATGGCACCTCTGTTGTTTCTCAACTCTAACCAAATAGATTCTGTCCTTCACCCTTCATGGACATCCTCTCTCTCTAGCATTGCAATATTCTCCTTAATACTGCCACCACCACACCACCACCCCCCCTCTTTTCATTCCCTATCTTTCCTGAACACCTTGTATCCAGGAATATTTAGTACCCAATCCTGCCCTTTTCTGAGCCAGGTCTCCACTTTTGCCACTACATCATATTCCCATGTGACTATTTTCGCCTGCAGCTCACCAACCTTATTTACCACACTTCATGCATTTACACACCTGCACTCTAGACCTATCTTAGACCGTCTCGTATTCTCTCTTAGTCTGATCCCACCTAATAACGTACTATTTCTTACTCTAGTGCTATCTCCCGCTCCCAATCCTTTGTGCACCTTGTTTCTCCTTTCTAATGCTACATCCTGGTGCACAACCAGAGTTAATCTTAGTCATAAAAAGGTTGCCCTTCATATTGTCAGTTCCAAGTAACTGGCTTCTTTCTTTGCATTTTAGTTCTGTAAAGTTTCCTCCTTCATCTCAGTTCCCTATGTACTCTCCCTGTGTCTTTAGCAAAGCTTGCATGCCCAACCTTGGTCTCAAGACTTTGGTGACTGTTTGTGAAGTCCTTACAGAATTTCTCCCTAAATCCCACTTCCCTTTTGTAGGCTGCGCTCTTCTCTTTGGTGCCTGTGCCAACTTTATGCCTACCAAGATTTTGAGACGTGATAATGCAGTGCTAGTTATGTAGCCTGCAGCATAAACTACCAGTCCCTGATATTTGTGGTATCATTTTAAATTTTATATAATTTTTAAATATTAAAGTTCTCCTCTACATCTGCCCATTCTATCTGCTGTGTAGGGATATGTAGCAGTTAATCCATCCCTGCACCCATTGCATAGTGTGTTGGAACAGTATTATTTCAGATATTTATCAAGTATGAGAGGGAAACATCATAAAGCAAAAGCATGGTGGTGGACAATAAATCAGCTAACGGGGGGAGGAGGAGGAGGATCTGTGAACATCCCCATCCTTAATGCTGGCAGAGCCCAGCACGTAAGTGCAAAAGACAAGGCTGAAGTGTTTGCAACCATCTTCAGCTAGAGGTGCCGAGTGGATGATCCATCTCTACCTCCTCCTGAGGTCCCCACCATCACAGAAGCTAGTCTTCAGCCAATTCGATTCATTCCACATGATATCAAGAAACGGTTGAGTGCACTGGACACAGGAAAGTTCCTGACAACATCCTGACTGCAGTGCTGAAGACCTGTGTTCCAGAATTAGCAACGCCTCTAGCCAAGCTATTCCAGTACAGCTATAACACTGGTATCTACCCAATAATGTGGAAAATTGCCCAGGTATGTCCTGTCTACAAAAAGCAGGCCAAATCCAATCCGGCCATCCTATCAAACTACGCTCAATCATCAGCAAAGTATTGGAAAGAATTGTCAAGCGGCACTTACTCACCAATAACCTGCTCACCGATGCTTAGTTTGGGTTCCACCAGGACAATTTTGCTCCAGACCTCATTACAGCCTTGGTCCAAACATGGATAAAGAGCTGAATTCTAGAGATGAGGTGAGTGACTGCCCTTGACATCAAGGCAGCATTTGACAGAGTGTGGTATCAAGGAGCTCTCGTAAAAATGAAATCAATGGGAATCGGGGAAAACTCTCCTGTTGCTGGAGTCATGCCTGGCACCAAGGAAGATGGTAGTGGTTGTTGGAGGCCAATCATCTCAGCCCGAGGAGTTTGGTGCAGGAATTCCACAAGGCAGTGTCCTAGGCCCAACCATCTTCAGCTGCTTCATCAATCACCTTCCCTCCATCATAAGGTCAGAAGTGGGGCTGTTCGCCAAGGATTGCAATGGCAATTCACAAATCCTCAGATAATGAAGCAGTCCATGCCCACATGCAGCAAGATCTGGACAACATCTAGACTTAGACTGATAAGTGGGAAGTAACATTCATTCCACACAAGTGCCAGGCAATGAACATCTTCAAGAAGAGAGTCTAAACACCTCCCCTTAACATTCATTGGTATTCCCATTGCAGAATCCCCACCATTAACATCCTGGAGGTCACAATTGACCAGAAAACTCAACTAGACCAGCCATGTAAAGGGCAGGTCAGAGGCTGGGTATTCTGCAGTGAGTGGCTAACCTCCTGACTCCCCAAAGCCTCTTCACCACCTACATGGCACAAGTTAGGAGTGTGATGGAATACTCTCCATTTGCCTGGGTCGAAGCAGCTGCAACAACACTCAAAAAGCTCGACACCCTCCAGGACAAAGCGGCTCGCTTGATCAGCACCACATCCACCAGCTTAAACATTTACTTCCTCCACCACTGGAGCACCGTAGCTGCAGTGTATACCATCTACAGGTTGCATTTCAGCAATTCGCCAAGGCTTCTTTGGTAGCACCTCCCAAACCAGGGACCTCTAGTACCCAGAAGAACAAGTGCAGCAGATGAATGGGAACACCATCACCTCCAAGTCACACACCAACCTGATTTGGAAATATATTGCCATTCCTTCATGGTTGCTTGGTCAAAATCCTGGAACTCCCTACCTAACAGCACTGTGGAAGCATCTTCACTACATGGACTGCAGAGGTTCAAGAAGGCTCACCACCATCTTTTCAAGGGCAACTAGGGATGGGCAGTAAAATACTAGCCTTGCTAGCAACACCTATATCCCCAGAATGAATAAAAATAATTTTAAAAGTTAACTTGCATTGTGGTAGTATCAACTGGCAGTAAGAGTGGTTTGACTGGTATATAATACTCTACATAAAAGACTTTTGATAAATGTATGTACACAATAAACAATTTTTGAAATATATATATAATGTCACAAGATGAAGCAGGCCCAGGATCCAGTGGTCAATTAGACACACAGACTAGAGCTTAATGTTCAAAACAAGTGAGGTTTATTCACCCACAGCAACTGTGTCTTTTAAGTGCAGAGATGAACAAAGCAATAACAGGAATTACTTTCCAGCATACAGATTTTCACTGTTGGCTCCTTCCTCTCCAACCTCCCCTAACTGAACTGTTTCCCTGCCTTTTATCCTTCCAGGCTGGGTGTCGTTTCTGATTGACCTTAGTTGCCTTTAAAGATTTCTTATGGCTATACCACTTTGTCTTGGTCATTCTGACATTTTATTCAATTTCTTAAAACTGTACTCCTATAGCAGATACAAAGCTCTCAAAAGCCCATGGCTAATATTGTCGCTCTCTCACTCTGTTACAGTATACATACTATATGCATTTATATAGGTGGAGCAATACAGAAAATAAAATTCCTTCCTTGTCGTTTATGACATTAGGAGAACATGTGACCTAAATCCAAAGCTTATGACTAATGTTATTTTAGTGGCAATGGAGAGATAGAATTATTGGTAATCATCTGTTTAACGTTTCTCAAATCAGATGTTCACCTATAATTCTGATTTGTAATAGTGTAGTTGAATTCATAGATATTTACAAAGGCAAGTAAATAAACTAATTTCTCTTTTTCTTAGAATTGAATGAAGACTCCAAACATAACAGATGGTGAATGCAGTGCACAAATTCCTAGATTAAATTTTATGTATTAATTCTGTTCTTGCAGATTTAATGCATAGACATATATTACATATGTTTTATGGACTATCAGTGGATCCAGCATTTGATTTCAATACTGTATCTTGGAATGTCCAGAGAAGTGGAATATCACTAAATTCCAGCTTTGCACAATATATTGACTTGGAATAAATTTAGTAATGTAACACAAGCTACTGAAGCCTCATACACTCCTCCTTCAGGTGGTATAAGTTACTGCACTTCATTTAAACATTAGTGTCAACAGATTCAGGGAGACTGATTTTGTATGTTTTCAATTCATACATGATGGTAATATAGTAATAAAGCTACTCCAAACATGAGGAATACATTTATTACTGTAATAGCAACCTTCGTAGAACTTTCAGCCACCTGGCTCATACTCTGGAATTTCCTTTCCAAACCTCTCCATCACTCCAACTCCCTCTGTTAAAAATAAAATGCTGAAAACCTAACTCTTCAACTGAGTTTTCAGTCATCTCTCCTAATCTCTCCCTTCCTGGCTTAGTTTCTGTTTCCTTACACCTATCTATGAAGCCCCTTGTGACGATTTTAACATCAGAGATGCTGTAGAAATGCAAGTTGTTGTAAACTACCAAAATAAACACCTGAAATACTCATGGGGTGTGTGCCCTTATAAATAAACTGATATGTGGTGCACTGTAGCTTAACAGCCTTAGTGCATCACACATCCCCTTTTGGTGGTTCTTGGCTGGACGGATAGAGAGTTGATCTCTGTGGGGGGGAAGAAAAGAGCTTTCAGGTTGTATCAAATAAGGAACATTTCTGTAGTACCTTTATTATGATGATGTAAATTTTGATTTTAAAAATTGGTTTCAGCTAGTTGTAGCTTGAAGGGAATCCTTTTGGTTGTCTGGAGAGTGGCCAATATGTAAAACTAACCAGATTCATTTACATTTTTCTGAGAGCTGGCTGTGCTGCTTTGGTGCCAGAAGCTAATTAGATCAACGTTTGCTTGGCAACTGGGTAATCTGTCTTTGAAACTAATGTATGCAAGTCTGCAGGCTTGGGGTGGGGCAGGGGAAATAAATTAATTCATTATCTCAAGTAGCTGACCCGTTGAAGGATATGCTTGAGAGGAAGATAGTTAATGTCTCAACATTAACACCTGCGACATCTTCATTTTTTCACATGAAGACACTGCTTTACAGATCAACTTTCATTTAGTTCACTTATGAAGTTGAACGCCATGGAAGTGACCTAGGAGTTGCATCACATGGTAGGTCATCAAGTTAGGCAGTTTACAAAAGTCTGTTTCAGCTACAAATTCTGCAGATTATTAAAAAACTATTCTAAAGATGATCAACTTTATTTACAAGTGAGGTAACACACAGAAGCAGTAAGGCACAGCAAGCAGTGATGGCACTCTTGGAATGTGGGCAAAGCTAGTAAGGCCACATTTATTGCCCATTCCTAGTTGTCCTGAGAAAGTGTGGACTGATTCTGTTAACCCACCTAACTTCATTGTGGGAGCACCATTACCACAAGTACTGCAGTGGTTCAAGGAGAAGGCCCACCACCACCTTAGGACAACTAGGAATGGGCAATAAATGTGGCCTTGCTAGCGTTGCCCACATTCCAAGAGTAATTTTTTTTTAAAAGATTAACTTGTGCCATCACTACTTGCTGTGTCTTACTGCTTCTGTGTGTTACCTCACTTGTAAATAAAGTTGATCATTAATTTCAGCCAGAATTTAAGTTTCTGACTGTGGTATATATCACCTTTTAAAGAAGGCAGGAGGATGTTCTACAGTGTAATTAATGGACAAATTTTAATCCTGTGGCTCACTATCTCACTTTGACATGTGTAAAGATGTGAGTTTTGGTTTGAAGGAGATTTGCAAGAAAAACAGAAAGAACTTGTATTTATATAGCAGCTTTCATGTCCTCGGAATGTTTCAAATTGTCTCACAGCCAATGAATTACTTATTAAGTGTAGTAACTTTTTTGTAGGCAAAGGTGGCAGTTAAATTGTGCATAGCAAGGTCTCAGATAGCAATCAAATAAATGATCAGTTAATCTGTTTTTGGAGGTGTTAACTGAGTGATAAATGTTGGTCAGGACACCAGGAGAACTCGCCTGTTCTTCAAATAAGGATATTTTACGTTCACCTGGATAGGCAGACAGGATTCTCAGTTTAACATCTCATCTGTAAGATGGCACTTCTGACGATGCAGCACTCCCTCAGTACAGCATTAAAGTGTCAGCCTAGATTATGTGCTCAGTCCATTGTATGTGTCTTGAACCCATGTCCTTCTCCCTCTGAGACAAGGGTATAACCACTGGGACATATTGAACTCCAACAGTCTTGTCCTGCTCTGAGTCTGTTACATTGCTGGTCTGTAATGAGATCTATGACAGCAATCTTGAGTTTCTCTCATGTTAAAAATGAACACCAACAAACTGTGCCACCTATGTTGCATTGCTCATTCAACTATGAAGTAGTTTAATACTGTTACACAAGACAGTGAGTGAAATAATGTGGTGCTTTTGATGAAGTGACTGCCCTTCAAAAGTATTTCATTGGCTGTAAAGCTCTTTGGGATGACCTAAGGTTGTGAAAGGCACTATATAAATACACGTTTTTCCTTTCATCTTCTTTATGCTAACTGATGGTACATTTGTTCCTTACTCTCTCCTGTCCTCTTACCACCCCCCCCACCCAGGAGAGGAAAAAAAGCTTGTTAATTTACTTTTTAGACCAATATTTTTGTAGCTGTATCCTATTGTAATACTGTATAGTGGTGTCCTGATATTAATACCAGTGGAAAGCTCAGTTTCCATAGGACTGTTTTGCTTCTTGGTGGCAACTTGGAGAATGTTGTTTCCACAGCTGATTTATATGTTGTTTATAGCTGCATTTTTTTAGTTATGAGGGATAGAGAACTTGATACAGTATTTGAAAATTTAGGTGACAAGACAGTCACCTCCCTATCTCTGTAACCTCCTCCAGCCCTATAACCCACCAAGATCTCTGCGCTCTTCCAATACTTGCCTCTTGCGCATCCCCGATTTTAATCGCTCCACCGTTAACAGCCGTGCCTTCGACCGCCTAGGCCCTAAGCTCTGGAATTCCCTCCCTAAACCTTTCTGCCTCTCTCTCCTTGAAGACGCTCCTTCAAACCTATCTTTTTGACCAAGCTTTTGGACACTTGTCCTAATATCTCCTTATGTGGCTCGGTGTCAAATTTTGTTTGTTAATTGCTCCTGTGAAGCATCATGGGACGATTGACTACGTTAAAAGTGCTATATAAATGCAAGTTGCTGTTTCTGTTGCACCTTTCAGGTAATTCATAACAATATGAACAAATGGGCAGCAAAAGTCATTTCAAAATAATTAGTTATGCCTTTTTCATGTAAAACTTGATTTGTTATATGTCCTACAAATACGTGGTGGGAAATTGAAATTCAATCTTTTTGTGTATCTATTTAATATGTTTGTATACTTAGGCTTTTGTAACCAAAAAAACCTGTGACTTCTTTCAATAATGAAAGACATTAATTATTAGTTTTAAGATGTTTTAGTTTTGATAAACTGTGGAAGATTATGCATTCCATAATGTCTACTAGTCAATAAGA
This sequence comes from Heptranchias perlo, assembly GCF_035084215.1. Classification (NCBI taxonomy): domain Eukaryota; kingdom Metazoa; phylum Chordata; class Chondrichthyes; order Hexanchiformes; family Hexanchidae; genus Heptranchias; species Heptranchias perlo. The sequence goes on along the minus strand of NC_090326.1, from coordinate 58,619,538 downwards.
TGTTGGTAAATTAAAACTATCTTCAATATAAATTTGTTTGTTGGGAACAAGGAAATGCATAATATTTGAAAAGGGGTTATTGTAAGCTGCTCTGTTCAAGAGCAAATGTTATAAATGTACTGTGATTTCCTTGTATATTTTATGGAACTGAACTACTGACCAGGCCAGACTGCTTTTAAGCAGATTTCCAGCATCCGCAGTATTTTGCTTCTGCCCATAAGCAGGTTTGTTTGTTCAGCTGCAGAGCTTTCCAGTGGTGTAAAGTGGTGCTGTACTCTATCAGACTACAGTCTTCCCAGTAAATGCCTAGTTTCTGTCAAAAACATATGACACTGAATAGTCTGCTTTATAAAAGGGGAGAATAAATTAGGGCTTTTTGTTACAGCAAATATAAATATTTTTCTAATGTGGGACCTTCTACTTTTTAAAAAGGTTGCTAAACATAAAAAGGTGTGACTAAAGAGCAATTAATGTCTTGCATTATAAATGTAATAGTGGTTAAGCAAATTCACATTCCTGATATTTTTAAATTGCTCGGTTTTTTTGCAAAATGATACGAGTTTCTTAAAAAATTGTCATTTATAGTGATTGTAGTTAAGCTTGGTACTAATACAAAACTGAGTAATGTCATTGTTTTACAAACACTGATTTAAAGTTGTATTCAATTTTTCATGGATTTCTGTAGATTGAAACATTCATATTAATGTATTTGTTGGAATTAACACACAAATCAGCTATGAGCAATAAAGTATTCTTTAAATCCTTTTACATTTTTATTTCTTTTAATAATTACCAAAGAAATTTTTTAGATATCTATAGGGCTCAAGTAGCTTGTGATAATGTTCAACTTGTAAAACTGTTCTGTATTGAAGTGATCCTTTACCTCTGCTTTCAACAGCCCAGACTCCTCCATCTCCATGCTTGGTTGTGTCCTGTCCCACCTGCAGGACAGACCCACCTGAGGTGGGGCACAGCAGGATACGGTCAGGTGGGAGTGGCCCTGGGACATAAATAAACATCCATCTTGCTCACAGCACAGAGACTGCCCTCGCCAGGCGTCCATGTGACGTTCAACACAAATCGACCACACTATCCTCTTTCATTGCCTTTCCTCTGTGGGATTGCTTTTGTGTGATTCATCTTCTACCTAAGTCAACGCAGCAGTATATTTCCAAGAATAATGTCTCTCTCCATCCCTGCAGTCACCTCCAGAATTTCATAAGGCTTTGTCTGGATGTGCATGGAATCTGACAAATGTCAACATGCTATGCATAGCAGACAAGAAAGGATTTGCAGAATTTCTTAAGGCTAGAAAGTGATCTGCCTTCTAGAAAAATATATTTTGAAAGTGCCATGAGTGTTTGTTTGTGGAAGTATATTTGTGGTGTTGTCTGTCCCGTTATACCTCTCTATTGCTTTTATTTGAGGATTTGGCAGTGGAATCATGAGGCCCAGCTTTATTCTTCACCCTCTATCATCTGACAAAATGAAATTAGCAGTATCTAAAAGCAACACATACTGATATCAAATTGCATAAGTTTCCTTTTTGTTCTTTTTATGATTTTGTTTTCTATTAGTTATACCCCTCGAAAAAGTGGACACCTTTTGTTAGGTTTTTTGTTTGACACTGGGGCTCCTTTATAGTTAATTAAAGAAAAGGCATACTGACATGCAAAGCTGTTGCCTAGCAATAATCCACAAGCCAGTTCTCCTTATGGAAACCCCTCCTGTCTAGTCCTTAATTGGCAAGGTTAAAACAGTCATGGGAGCTGCTGCTGTAATTGACACTAACATCCATAATGGTGTCCTTGACATTAGATGTCACCGACTTATTAATAGAACAGAGGCCTTTTCTGTTAGACCAAATAGGTTCATTTGTGATTGTACCCACTTACATCAATGCTTCAGTCAATGGTTTCTATGACTTTGGGGAAGTCAGCAATGTTAAAAAAAAATTCCACTTTTGTTGCTTCTGTTATGACACTGGGAAGTGGGTATAGCTAGGTGAATTCCACAGCAAAACAGCAGGGCCGTGAGAAATGCACTCAATAACTGCCTGTTGACTGCTAGGCTGCAAAAAGTGATGGTACCACAAAAGGTAAGGACAGCGGCACTGTCAGGACATGGTTAGTGTGAATCTTACACTCCAAAACTTGTTAAATCTATACATCATACAACATTTTTGCTTATTAAAAATATGCAAATAAAATCTAGATTTACCCAGGTTTTACAGGAGGATATTCTTTTATTAAGTCAGCTTCCTCAATGGCTCAGTAAGTAAATCACCGCTGGGTAGAATTAAGGTATTCAAACCAGGAAATTCTCAGGTTCAATCCCTCGTCAGTGCAGAGTTAGCTGATCTCAGCTGGAACAGTGGTAGGGTACTACAATTGGCTTCATCGTTCTTGGGCTAAGGAAGAGAAAAACATCCAGGGTTTTTTGATTTGCTGGCACTCACATTGGCTGTAACTCCTGTCCAAGATCTGCAAGCCTTGGCCAAGTGCTAGCTGGAGAATTGACCCCATGTCTTAAACGCCTTCATTCAGAGCCCTACTAGTGAAAAGTTGTGGTGACTGGAAAGGTATCCAGACCTGAAAAAATGTCTGATTTGAAATCTTTCTTAGGACTTTTAAATTATTGCAGACAATTTTTTGTCTAACCTCTCCACCATCTTGCAGCCTTTGCGTGGCTTCTGAAAAACAAGGAATCTCGGTCTTAAGAAAATGCCATGAAGGATTTCTTAGTGCAAACAGTAGCTACTAGATAATAGAATTTTAGTGCACTACAACATGAGAAAACCATTATTTTTAGCCTATGATGCTTCATTGTTTAGGACGGGCACAGTAATCCTTCATGCCAGGAACTGAAGAGTAAGCCTTGACTTTGGCTTTTTAGACATTAACCAGTCATGAACAAAAATATGCCCACATTGATGACCAAAGTGAACTTCTTCACTCCAAGAGCCTCCTTTTCAATCACAAACCATTATTGGCTACTTTGGGATCCAAGTCACCTGTCTGCTTTAAGGATGGGCATCATTTTGTTCATGTATACATATGAAACTGAATAGCAAAGGACCACCAACCTTGCAAGTGCTGACACCAAGAATTGAGTTGGAAGTATCTGAAAAAGATGTAAATGTCTTCTATTTCTCTTTGGAAGAAATGCCCATTTTGGCAAAGTTTATATGTAAGAAGACATGGGTATGGAACAATAGGGCTAATTTTATAAAGTCACTGTCCCATCCACCAAGAATGCCTATCATGAAATTGATTTTCTGTATAGTATAGAATATTGTGGGGATCACAATGCAATTTCTGATATTTTCACATGCTGGAGCTTGCATTTCATATTTGTTGTATATTAAATAGCTGGACAACCCCTTTAGAAACTAAAGGCCTTTAGCTTTGTTTTACCAGGAGAGACCAATTATCAGCAGAACATGGCTGTGTTTATTGGGGGCTAAGAGTGGTAATTCCACCAGTACACTAAGTCAGGTTACTGGAGGATCTTTGAGAATTACAATGGAAAAGCATTGGCCAAAGGCTACCTCTGATGACCTGGCCTTGATAAAGAAATTAAGGGAGCATGGTGGTGGTAAACACGGCACCAGTGGCACCTCTGCATCCCTGGAGATGGCCCACCAGTCTGGCAATGTTTGCACGTGCATGTGGAGATGCATCAATAGCGCTTCTCAGTGCTACGGGATAGCCAAAGTGGTTGGAGGTTTTTCCCATATCCCAAAAAAAATTGAAATCCTTTAGAATGTATTTACTTATAGAATTGAAAAGGAAATGGTCTTTGGCAATAGAGCACATTGCATTGCTCCATAATTTGTCAGCCCTGCGAAAGTGAAAGGAATTAAACATATCCTTAGCTCCCTATACCACCCTGCCTCAAATGGGGCCATGGAAAGGTCTGTGCAATCACTTAAACAAGCACTCCTTACAGAAATACTACATTTTCACCAGAGGAAAACAAACTTGTCCCTGCAAGACTGGTTAGCATCCAGGAGATGGCATAGCTATCAGGCAGTTTTGTGAAATGGAGACACCAAAGGCAGGTTTCCTCTGACATGCCCATGAAAAACTGCTGAAACCCTCAACTATGCCTTTGTTACCTCTAGACTCACCTATTCCAATGCTCTCCTGGCTGGCCTCCCACCTTGCATCCTCCATAAACTTGAGCTCATCCAAAATTCTGCCCCTCTCATATCCTAACTCACACCAAGTCCCATTCAGCCATCACCCCTGTGCTCTCTGACCTACAGTGGTTCCTAGTCTGGCAACGTCTCGATTAAAATTTTCATCCTTGTTTTCAAATTCTTCCGTGGCCTTGCCCCTCCCTAGCTCTGTAACTTCCTACAACTCTCAGATCTCTGTGCTCCTCCAGTTATGGCCTCTTGCGCATCCCCGATTTTCTTCTCTCCACCATTGGTGGCAGTGCCTTCAGCTGCCTAGGCCCTAAGCTCTGGAATTCTCTCCCTAAACCTATCCGCGCCTCCTTTTAAGACTCGCCTTAAAACCCACCTCTTCAACCAAGCTTTTGGTCACCTGTTCTAATATCTCTATGTGGCTCGGTGTCAAATTTTGTTTCATAATCTTTGCTGTGAAGCGCCATGGTTATTACGTTAAAGGAGCTATATAAATGCAAGTTGTTGCTGCTGCTGTTGTTGTTGGGGCTAGTAAATATAGTCCTAGGATAAAGGTGGATGCGTACATAACATGAGATATAGTTACGCCTTCCTTTTTGGTCCCCTGAGCATCTGCTCTTCCTCTTACAAATCCAGGAGCAAATTGAAACCCGGAAAGGAATTCCTATCCTGCCCACCTGGTTGCTGCAAGTAAAATATGAGTTGGAAGCAAGACTATCTTAAAATTTTTGCAATGCGAAATCAGACCATAACAGCAACTAAAATTAAAGAACCAATGAAACTGCAGATAAAGTAATACAGCAATGCAAAAAATTCTAACTTTCTAAAATAGAATGCTATCCTACAGGACAGACCATCCACATATTGTCATTTCTCTTTACCCTTAATTATCTCAAAATTATTCTGCCTCTTAATATGCAATTCCTTAAAACTAGGGCTCAATCAAAAGTAAAAGTGCAATAATGAGCTCAGTAAGTAATGCTTTATACAATGGACAGAAAATCATACATGGCTTTTGATCTCTGCGTGAAACTGTGTGCTGAGCACAAACTCAAAATCTACCCCAGTGCGTATATGTAAGTGGAAGCTGTGTTGATAAGGATTAAGCACAACATATCGGGGCCGAAAGCCCTCTCCCCCCACCGCCCCCCCCAACCGATTGCCCCAATGTAATTTGGGCAGTGTGACTTTCACATGAGCTAAGTTGAAGTTGGTTGTATATCCAGGTTTAACTCACTTGAATCTCGTGGGTGATTGACAGGTGGGAATACCGCCTCAAATTTGGCACTTAATCAAAGTAAGAGGTGGGAATTCTTATGCTGCTGCTGGCCTTCAAGGCTTGCAGCAGCACCAAGGGAAATCAGATTTTTGAAATGGTGTCTGCTGTTTCTGTCAACGGTAAAATCCCACGGATCCACACAGGGCAGCTCAACTGCTCCAAAGAATTTGTAAAATCACTGCCTTTCCTTGCACAATAATCGCATACTGTAAAAGTAATGAGTTATGAATTTGTGTGAGGGTTGTCCCAATCTACTGCCATAACTTCTGTAGCAGACTGGGGGAACCCCCATGGAGAAGTGGCTAAAAACAGCCATTTACGCCATTTCTCCAGGGTTTCTACTGACGTTCCACCAAAGTTATGGCAGGAGATCGAGTGAACCTCACAGAAATTCTCCTCTGGGGACCCATCTGGCACTTTTTAAATATATCTTTCTGAACTTCTACCAATCTTAGGATGTGATTTGACTGTTTCATAAATCTTTTTGAACCTTCTCCCAGTCACTCTGGTTACCACTAGTTCAAAAGATTCATATTCTCCTTTTTCTTATGTAGAAAAGTTTAATATTGACTGTTTGAGAGAGATGTCTAATTCAGTACAGGCATGCTAGCAGCAACTGCTAAGAGCATATATTGGGAAATCATGGATGCACTCCCCACAATTCTGTGAATTTAGTGGATGGAAACTCATGGGAAGTGTGACCATATTTTCCCAAGATGTGCTCCCAATGGAGTGAGCATTTGTGAAAACTCTTTGAAAAAAAGGCCCCAATCTTAACTTGGAGCCGGAAAGGCTGGGGGAGGGTTGTTTTGTGGACCTCGAAATAAGGGTTTCCTGCATGTCCTACTGAATTTAGTGGTAGGACCAGCTTTAAAATTTTTCAAACGCTTACCCGCCTGATAGCCAGCTTGATTAACAGGCTGGCTGACTGTTGGGCGGGAAAGCAGCCGGGGAGTGGATGGAAGGTAAGTCAGAGTTTGGATGGATGGGGGGGTGATCACGTGGGGGTGGGCGGGGGAGGTGATCACGTGGGGGTGGGGGTGATCACGTGGGGGCGATCACACCGGGGGGGGGGGGGGGGCGATCACACCGGGGGGGGGGGGCGATCACACACGGGGGGGGGGGGGGGGGGTGATCACACGGGGGGGGTGCGGGGGGGTGATCACACGGGGGGGGGGTGATCACACGGGGGTTGATCACGGGGGGGGGCGGGGGGTGATCACACGGTGGGGGGCAGGGCGGTGATCACACTGGGGGGGGGCGATCACGCGGGGGGGTGGGGGGTGGGGGGGTGATCACACGGGGGGGGGGCAGGCGGGGAAAAGGTGGGGGAAACCGGTGATCATTGGGGAGGTGAGAAGTAGTCATCGGGGGGTCTCAGACATTGGGAGGAGAGGGCGGTCTTGGACCCCGCGGGGGCGGGTTGTTTTGGACACTGGGGGAGGTGTCTTGGGAACTGGGGTGGGTCTCGGGAACTGGGGGGGGGGTCTCGGACATCGGGGAGGGCGGCCGATCGCAGGGGTCCGATCATGGCAGGTAAGCTTGTTGGGGCTGGAGGAAACACTCCTGCTCCTCCAGGCTCACGAGCAATTCAATAAAGGCATTTACCTCATGATCCAGCCCTTCTTGCTTCCTTGTCACCGGTGAGATTCACGAGGCCCATGAAACCTGTGCTGGAGGCGTTAAATTTAAAGGTCAGTGAAAATTACTTTTACAAGATTAATTAACGTTTCATAAGGAACGTTAATTGCTGCGATAAATACCCGCCCACCTTCACTAATTAAGATCCCGACTACGGCCAGTGGGTTACTTGCACGCTTCCAAACGCAGCTCCATTAAATCCGGAAATGGGCGCGTTGGAGCCGGGTTGCAATCGTGCTTGAGAAAACAATTAATTTAATTACCCACCCGCCCCCAACATACCAGTTCTTGGGGGTTAAAAATTCCCCCCAGAGCCTTTCAATTTAATGATCCCTGAATTAAAGTCTCCTCTTCTGAGGATAAAAATTTGGTTCTGTAAGTCAAGGGTTACCAAGTTTTTGTCTCCGTGCATTACAAAAGTGTATACATACCATGGAGCCTCAGGGGGTTACAAATAAAATTTAAATCCACATTCCCTTTCATTTCTAGATTGATTCCTGGGATGAGAGGGTTGTCCTTTGAGGAGAGATGGAGTAGAATGGGTCTATACTCTCTAGAGTTTAGAAGAATGAGAGGCGATCTCATTGAAACATACAAGATTCTGAGGGGGCTTGACAGGGTCGATGCTGAGATGTTGTTTCCTCTGGCTGGAGTGTCTAGAACTAGGGGGGCATAGTCTCAGGATAAGGGGTCGGCCAATTAAGACTGAGATAAGGAGGAATTTTTTCCACTCAGAGGGTTGTGAATCTTTGGAATTCTCTACCCCAGAGGGCTGTGGATGCTGAGTCGTTGAATATGTTCAAGGCTGAGATAGATTTTTAGACTCTAGGGGATTCAAGGGATATGGGGATCGGGCGGGAAAGTGGAGTTGAGATTGAAGATCAGCTATGATCTTATTGAATGGCGGAGCAGGCTCGAGAGCCCGTATGGCCTAGTCCTGCTCCTATTTCTTATATTCTATGTATCTCAAGTTGCTGATACTAACAGATCTAGGCATTCTTGTTTAGGATGAGAAAACAGTACTAAATACAACCTTTTCCAAACTTCCAGATACAAATAAGAAATATAAGTGCAAATAGAACTGAGACTTTCAGGCCAGGCTGCGAGTGTTCGGGGTGCAGGTTGGAGACCCTGCAGATGTGTATTCAAGGGAGTGCTGGATTACCAGTAAAATAGATTATTCTGGTCCTTTGGCACAGTCATGTTTTCCACTTTTAAAAAAAAATATGAATACCATGGCTTTAATTCATCAAATCTCTACCAATAACCAATAATCTCTCTTGGCAAGTACAGGAGCCATACAGGCCAGTAATGTATGTACAGAAGAACTGAGCTGCGCTGGCTCTTGGGGTGACCTCAAAAGTACAGGAAGTTTAAACCCTCCCTGATTTTCATTGCCAAACACAGACAAGTAAACACTGTGTGGGTAATCCCTCTTTTGCATCAGTGTTGTTTTTTTGGGTATAGCTTCCCCTTCTATCCATAATGGGGAACGTGTGGTGGAAAAAGAATCCACCACCAAGGGTGGATTCTGTTTCTCAGATTTGGAAAATTTTTTATGGTGGCTACTTCTCATCAGAAGTCTTGGGACTTTTCCCTCTGTGGAAGAAGACCTTTTCCTGTATTTCAGGTAATGTTATTATGAAACACAGGTAAATTCTGCATCATCCCCTGGACTATCTCCCTTCCTGCGAAATATGTACAACGCTTTAATCACAAAAGATTCTTATGTCTTTCCCTCTTTTTTGCCTGGTGTGGTATCCAGTCTTGTTTGCATCATCTACCTTACTGAACTTACTATAGCTCCATTTCATTAACCTACACAGTCTTCATGAGTCCACCAGCTCCAACGGTCGGTTCCTGCGCATGACCAGAACTCAAAGGCAACTGAGAAGCAATAAAGAAGGTCTGTTTATCATCTAATGTGATCCCTATCTGTTCCAGTTGAGATTCAACAACTGGCAAATTCTCAAATAGTTTCCCGACTTCTTTGGTCAAACCTACAAATGTGACACATTTGATCATAAGGCCCTATTGCTTCTTGGGAGAGAAGCAATAGGGCCTTATGTAATTGTACGGTAGTGTAATGGCTATGTTATTGGGCCAAAATGAGTTTAAATCCTACCATGGCAAGTTGTGAAACTGAATTCAATAAATCAGGTCATTTAAGAGTTGGCACTAACATAAGAACATAAGAAATAGGAGCAGGAGTAGGCCAATCGGCCCCTCGAGCCTGCTCCGCCATTCAATAAGATCATGGCTGATCTGATCCTAACCTCAAATCTAAATTCATGTCCAATTTCCTGCCTGCTCCCTGTAACCCCTAATTCCCTTTACTTCTAGGAAACTGTCTATTTCTGCTTTAAATTCATCTAGAGAAGATGATGACAAAAGCCACTGGATTATCATAAAAACCCAACTGGTTCACTCAGAGAAGGGAACGAGCCACCTCTTCTCAATCTGGCCTACACGTGACTCCAGTCCTAAATTACGCGGTTGACTCTTAATGCCCTCTGGGCAATAGGGGCAATAAATTCTGCCGTACCAATGTCACCCACAATCCAAAAACAAATATAAAAATGTTGCTCTTGCTCGGTGGTTGCTGTTTGTTTTGCCACTGCTGGCTGTTGCATATAACTGTCGGGAATCACGAAAGGCGGCCTGACTGACACGAGGGGGTTCCACGAACGGGAGGGGCCTGGCTTGGGTCACTGTTCCTGGCAGGGGTTGGAGTCCACTCATTAATTTCACCAGTCCTGCCTGAGTAGCATAAGTTGCAGGGGGTAACCTATCTGATGGTGAATGTGTGAATGCCACAGTAGGCCCAACTGGAGTTACCCCCTCTCATCTTGGTGGTTACGGACTTTCCATCAAATCTGTCAACAGAGGCAGTGCAACATAACCACTAGGGATTACGTTAGATTATCTTCCTGGTGATAGAAGTGCAAAAGCCACATTTCCCGACTATTCAGAGAAATGGTGTATATTGTGAGCCCTTTGTTTGAACTTAAATTTCTTAGGCCATTTATATCATACAATCATTGATTCTCAGAGTGTCATGTGACTCCTTGTGCCACTATCTCCGCTATTTATGAGATCCCTTGATCGTACTTTGTTTCATTTGCTGAATTTCTATTTTCCTTTTAGCTATTTCCTGCAAGTCTGCTTCCCTCGTTTGGAGATATGCTTATTTGTGAGCTAACTGCTCTTCAATTTCTCTGCAGTCTGCTTTCCTGTTTTGAAATTCTAACACCTTTTGGGCTTGCTGCTGTTTATATTCTCCAAGTTCTATGCTTAACTTTTGAGTGTGGAAATACATTAATGCAACAAGGCAGCATTTGACCGAGTGTGGCACCAAGGAGCCCTAGTAAAATTGAAGTCAATGGGAATCAGGGGGAAAACTCTCCAGTGGCTGGAGTCATACCTGGCACAAAGGAAGATGGTAGTGGTTGTTGGAGGCCAATCATCTCAGCCCCAGGGCATTGCTGCAGGAGTTCCTCAGGGCAGTGTCCTAGGCCCAACCATCTTCAGCTGCTTCATCAATGACCTTCCCTCCATCATAAGGTCAGAAATGGGGATGTTCGCTGATGACTGCACAGTGTTCAGTTCCATTCGCAACCCCTCAGATAATGAAGCAGTCCGAGCCTGCATGCAGCAAGACCTGGACAACATCCAGGCTTGGGCTCATAAGTGGCAAGTAACATTCGCGCCAGATAAGTGCCAGGCAATGACCATCTCCAACAAGAGAGAGTCTAACCACCTCCCCTTGACATTCAACGGCATTACCATCGCCGAATCCCCCACCATCAACATCCTGGGGGTCACCATTGACCAGAAACTTAACTGGACCAGCCACATAAATACTGTGGCTACAAGAGCAGGTCAGAGGCTGGGTATTCTGCGGCGAGTGACTCACCTCCTGACTCCCCAAAGCCTTTCCACCATCTACAAGGCACAAGTCAGGAGTGTGATGGAATACTCTCCACTTGCCTGGATGAGTGCAGCTCCAACAACACTCAAGAAGCTCGACACCATCCAAGATAAAGCAGCCCGCTTGATTGGCACCCCATCCACCACCCTAAACATTCACTCCCTTCACCACCGGCGCACTGTGGCTGCAGTGTGCACCATCCACAGGATGCACTGCAGCAACTCGCCAAGGCTTCTTCGACAGCACCTCCCAAACCCGCGACCTCTACCACCTAGAAGGACAAGGGCAGCAGGCGCATGGGAACAACACCACCTGCACGTTCCCCTCCAAGTCACACACCATCCCGACTTGGAAATATATCGCCGTTCCTTCATTGTCGCTGGGTCAAAATCCTGGAACTCCCTTCCTAACAGCACTGTGGGAGAACCGTCACCACACGGACTGCAGCGGTTCAAGAAGGCGGCTCACCACCACCTTCTCGAGGGCAATTAGGGATGGGCAATAAATGCCGGCCTTGCCAGCGACGCCCACATCCCGTGAACGAATAAAAAAACAACAAGTGGTGCTAGCTTATTTCAATTGTTTAGTCTATCCGCTTTCAGACTTTTCATCAGTATCATTATTAGGCCACTCTTCTTAAACAGCATGAAATGGCTTTAAAATTTCAGGAGACAACAGCCATGATGACTATATCAAACAAATCCAATTTGAAACTCTAGTTGGGCACTATATTTGAGATTTAAATCAATTGCATTTGATCAATTCAATGGACTGTCTCTTTAAATTGACTTCATTCTCTAAGCAGCTTGTGCTGAGACTAGCTCCGCCTCTTTCTCATAGTCAATTCGGTAGGGTGTTTGTAGTGATTAACCCTTCACTCTTAACAATAAGATTCTGACTTAGCTAACACATCAGCAAACACGAACTTGATAACTATTCAATCTTTGATTTTTCAGCAAGAATGCAATTCACTCAGTTTTATTTAGTTAGCTTGTATATTACAAAGGCATCAAAGTCAATTCATACCTTTTTAAAAAGTTAATCCCAGTTTAACAGTGTCCCTGAAGATCTTGGCCACAAGCCCGCAGTAGTGCAAGATGAATGCTGTGGTCAGTAAACCCAAAAACCTTACAAGGTATCTTCCCTTAAAAAGGGAAAAAGGGACCAGATGAGTACTTAACTCCTCATCAAGAACCTTCTGGAGATTTACTGTCCACATTTAAGGATTATTAGGTGTCTAAATTTGGCTCACCTTACATTAATCGGTCCAAATTGTATCAACATTTACACAACCAACCAACCTGCAGAGGACCAGTCCACTATTAAGTGAATGAGTCAACCTCTTACTTCCAAAGTCATCAAAGGAAGTTAGACAACAAAATAATCAACTAACATTTCTTTATTAACATCAGCATTTTAATATTAACAGAAGTACGCAAGGTATTTAGGTAGATATTATTAACTAATTAATATGAGGTAGCAAAGCTAATCCTTGTGTATCATAGCTACTCAGCATGAGCTGGGTTCTACTTATTAAAGGTTGATATTATGCTCAAAATCCTAGATTGACAAAGTCTGCAAGGTTTGTTTAGGTTAGACTCTGTATAGCTGATAAATTAACAGCTTTGAATAACAAGTCTACCTGATATATTAGGAGTTTAGTTAGTTCAGCTTATAAGATCACAGTTTTAACAAGAATTCCTGGATCTTAGACAACTTATCGGCAGGAGGCTTGTGCTCACCTCCGGGACATCAGCGCGATGAATCTCTGTTAAGCTGTTGTAGTATTTCTTACTTATTCTGCTGTCTGTTCTGACAGTAGCACTAACCTTGGCACTATTTCAAAGAAGAGCAAGGGACTTCTTGTTATTGTGGCCGACATTTATCCCTCAACCAACATCACTAAAAAACAGATTATTTGGTCGTTATCACATTGCTGTTTGTGGGATCTTACTGTGTGCAAATTGGCTGCCACGTTTCCTACATTACAACAGTGACTACACTTCAAAGTACCTCATTGGCTGTTAAGAGCTTTGAGAGGTCCTTAGCTCATGAAAGAAGTTATATAAATGCAAGTTCGTTCTTTCTAACCTTGCTTTTGTTCTCAGATACTTAACTCTTATATACAAGTAATACACTGCTATTTTTCTATTTCTGGTTCGAGTTCTTAAACTTAAAGACTCATTCGACACTTCTAGCTTTGAAATCCTACCTCACCAGCTATTCTACACTTTAACCTTCTGGACTCTTCTCCAATTGTATCCAAGTCACTCTGACATTCTGTAACCTCTCTATAAACAAAACTTTGTCCTTCTGAAACCACATGATCATTTGATTTCTGAGATTTAGTGTCAAAAATACCAACTTTGGCTTCATGTCTGCTGTAAACCAGCAATGTAGTACAGTATCATAACATCACTCACAACTTAAGAATTACATTTTCTCATCAAATTTGTCATCATTCCCCCAATGGCTCTGTGAATTTATGCATTGAATTGCTAAGCTACACACACCAGGAACGCCTCGGGTACAATACCAGGTCTGTGTTGAGTTAGCTGATGTCAGCTGGTGAGGCAGTAGGGGTGCCACAATCAGCTTCTGTGTCCTTGAGTTAAGGTGGTAAAGTTTCAACTCTTAACTCATATCCAACAAGCACTGCTGAATGTGCATGTCAGGTGAAGGCTGGGCTGAGCTTGGCTGTGATGCCTCCCACAGTTGGACAATGTGCCGATGCTCATTGTCGAGGCTCACAAATGAATATTGGGCAATTGGGTGAGGTACTGTAGAGAGATGGTGCCTGTAGAGCTGTACAGCAGGGGAGGGTGTAAGAAAAGCTTTAATCCAGCTTCCTTCATTATTACAAACTTGGTTTTAGGTCAAATGTATGTAGTTTAGTGCTTCGCTGTGAACAAAGGATTGTCTGCTTTCTATCACAACAGGCTTTCTGTAGCCTTGATCAAAAGTAAGGCCCTTTACATAATGGCACCTGGCAATGTCCTCAAGACTTGTTTTCTCAGCAGTAAAACAAATCAAACAAGGCGTTATCGCCTTGATGTGGAGATAAGGGTCATGCGAGACCTTTCTCAAAGCAATTATACACTGGCGCCTTCTTTGGTTATCAGTGTGAAAGGGAGGCATCCTTCCTGGAAGGGGAGTTTTGCACCATTCCAAGGCATTCGCATAACATTGTTAGATGCTCCACTTTTCCAGCTTTCACCCTAACCACGTCAAAGAGGCCATCCCCTATGGACAGGCCCTGCGAATACACAGGGTCTGCTCAGATGAGGAGGAACGCGATGGACACCTACAGACGCTGAAAGACGCCCTAGTAAGAACGGGATATGACGCTCGACTCATCGATCGACAGTTCCGACGGGCCACAGCGAAAAATCGCATAGACCTCCTCAGAAGACTAACACGGGACGCAACCAACAGAGTACCCTTCGTCATGTTCTCCGCTGCCTTCAACATGTCACCAATGACGACGAACACCTCGCTATGGCCATCCCCACACCTCCACTACTCGCCTTTAAACAGCCACCCAACCTCAAACCGACTATCGTTCGCAGCAAATTACCCAGCTTTCAGGAGAACAGCGTCCACGACACCACACAACCCTGCCACGGTAACCTCTGCAAGACATGCCAGATCATCGACACAGATACCACCATCACACGAGAGGACACCACCCACCAGGTGCATGGTTCATACTCCTGTGACTCGGCCAACGTTGTCTACCTCATACGTTGCAGGAAAGGATGCCCCAGAGCATGGTACATTGGCGAGACCATGCAGACACTGCGACAACGGATGAACGGACACCGCGCAACAATCGCCAGACAGGAGGGTTCCCTCCCAGTCGGGGAACACTTCAGCAGTCAGGGACATTCAGCCACCGACCTTCGGGTAAGCGTACTCCAAGGCGGCCTTCGAGACACACGACAACGCAAAATCGTCGAGCAGAAATTGATAGCCAAGTTCCGCACCCATGAGGACGGCCTCAACTGGGATCTTGGGTTCATGTCATGCTACACGTAAGCCCACCAGCGAACAAAAGCTATCTGTTTTTAATATAACGGGTCATTTGCTGGCTTTCTCTGCCTTCCGGATGTTTCTGCCTCTCTCTCTCTGTTTTTTTTTCCTGTTTGTTTGTTTTTTTTGTTGAATGTATATTCGGGGGTTCTGTAGGTAACACCTCTCTGTCTGAACACGGTGATTGCCTTGGCAACGGGTAGTTGCAAAGACTGTCTGTAATCACCATGTATTGTTCTGTGATTTATAAATGCGTAGGCTTCGAGGAGTTCCTGACATTTACCTGAGGAAGGAGGAAGCCTCCGAAAGCTTGTAAATTTCAAATAAAATCGTTGGACTATAACTTGGTGTTGTAAAATTGTTTACAATTGAGATGTGAAGGGAGGGTAAGGAGGTGGCAGCCCCATAACACAGGGAGGATAATTGATGGGCATCTCCTACAGAGCTCTTTGTGTTTAAAACATATATAAGAAAGGTGCTTTCCGACAACTGGTCAGAATTCTCTGTCTAACTATGAAGCGAACCCAATGAGACAATCAACGATCCGGAACAGCAGACAGAGGGATCCGCGGTACAGCAATCGAAGAAGAAAGAGTCAAACTGGACTCCTCCGGTGGGTCGCTGCCCTAAGCTTGACATGTATGCTCAAGCTGTCAGGAGATGCATCAACGCCAGATTCATTAGCCGCACTCACAAGACAGTCCAGAATGTCACCCGAGCACAACGCAACGCCATCGACGCTCTCAAGACCAACCGCAACATCGTCATCAAACCAGCGGACAAAGGAGGAGCCATCGTCATACAGAACAGAACGGACTATTGCAAAGAAGCATACCGACAACTGGACAACCAGGAACACTACAGACGATTACCCGCAGATCCGACCAAAGAACACACCCACCAGCTCAACAAACTGATCAAGACCTTCGATCCAGACCTTCAAGGCATTCTACGTGCTCTCATCCCACGTACTCCCCTCGTGGCAGACTTCTACTGCCTCCCAAAGATACACAAAGCCAACACACCTGGACGTCCTATCGTATCAGGCAACGGAACCCTGTGTGAGAACCTCTCTGGATGTGTCGAGGGCATCCTGAAACCCATCGTATAGGGAACCCCCAGCTTCTGTCGCAACACTACAGACTTCCTACAAAAACTCAGTACCCACGGACCAGTTGAACCAGGAACACTTCTCACCACGATGGACGTCTCGGCACTCTACACCAGTATCCCCCACGATGACGGCATCGCTGCGACAGCATCAATACTCAACACCAACAACAGCCAATCTCCAGACGCCATCCTACAACTCATCCGCTTCATCCTGGATCACAATGTCTTCACCTTCGATAACCTGTTCTTTACCCAAACACACGGAACAGCCATGGGGACCAAATTCGCACCCCAATACGCCAACATTTTCATGCACAAGTTCGAGCACGACTTCTTCACTGCACAGGACCTCCAGCCAACGCTATACACCAGATACATCGACGACATTTTCTTCCTATGGACCCACGGCGAAGAATCACTGAAGAGACTACATGATAACATCAACAAGTTCCATCCCACCATCAAACTCACCATGGACTACTCCTCAGAATCGGTTTCTTTCTTGGACACACAAATCTCCATCAAAGACGGGCACCTCAGCACCTCACTCTACCGCAAGCCCACGGACAACCTCACGATGCTCCACTTTTCCAGCTTCCACCCTAACCACATCAAAGAGGCCATCCCCTATGGACAGGCCCTACGAATATACAGGATCTGCTCAGATGAGGAGGAACGCGATGGACACCTACAGACGCTGAAAGATGCCCTCGTAAGAACGGGATATGACGTTCGACTCGTCGATCGACAGTTCCGACGGGCCACAGCGAAGAATCGCAGAGACCTCCTCAGAAGACAAACATGGGACGCAACCAACAGAGTACCCTTCGTCATCCAGTACTTCCCTGGAGCGGAGAAACTACGCCATGTTCTCCACAGCCTTCAACATGTCATCAATGACAACGAACACCTCGCTATGGCCATCCCCACGCCTCCACTACTCGCCTTTAAACAGCCACCCAACCTCAAACAGACCATCGTTCGCAGCAAATTACCCAGCTTTCAGGAGAACAGCGTCCACGACACCACACAACCCTGCCACGGCAACCTCTGCAAGACATGCCAGATCAACGACACAGATACCACCATCACACGAGAGGACACCATCTACCAGGTACATGGTTCATACTCCTGTGACTCGGCCAACGTTGTCTACCTCATACGTTGCAGGAAAGGATGCCCCGGAGCATGGTACATTGGCGAGACCATGCAGACACTGCGACAACGGATGAATGGACACCGCGCAACAATCGCCAGACAGGAGGGTTCCCTCCCAGTCGGGGAACACTTCAGTAGTCAAGGACATTCAGCCACCGATCTTCGGGTAAGTGTTCTCCAAGGCGGCCTTCGAGACACACGACAACGCAAAATCGTTGAGCAGAAATCGATAGCTAAGTTCCGCACCCATGAGGACGGCCTCAACCGGGATCTTGGGTTCATGTCACGCTACACGTAAGCAGGGGAAAAAAAAGTTATCTGTTTTTAATACAACTGAACATTCTCTCTCTCTCTCTCTCTCTGCCTTTCGGGTCTCTTTCTCTCTCTGGCTTTGTAACCTGACCCAATGTGTATTCAGAACTGTTTTCTGTGGCTAATCTGTCTGAACACCAACGACACCTTTGATTGGTGTGAGCGTGTCCCAGCTGTAAGATTCTCAAAATTCACAGATCCCCCAAAACTCGGAGAAAAACCCTAAAAAAACCCTGAGTATGGGAAAACTTGACTATAATCCTAAAATGGAGGGATAGTTGAGAGGTCACCAGACGAAATCAACAAAACACACACCGTGGAGCTTCAGACATGTCTCTGTTTTAATGCAAAACGGACAGCAGGGGGTCGACAATCACTCCCATTGAAAGAGACAACTGTTCCAGACATGGTGGGGCCATGCCTTTGTTTTAAAGCAAAACCATCAACACCTAGGACGTTGGATACAAAAGGAAGCCTTGTGTGACAAGCTCTAGAAAAAAATCAGAATTAACAATGACACAATGGGAGAAGCAATTTGCAATATGATTGGGACCATCAAAAGGCCATCAAAGATTCTTAAGAACTTGTTAAGAACTGTTTAAACAGAGCATTGTAAAAGAGACATCCACAAGGTGAAAGCTCTCTCTCTCTCTCTCTCTCTGGCTTGCTGGCTCTGATGGGCTGCTTGTCTTGGTTCTGCCTGTGTCTGGAAAGAAGAGCAGTTTCCAGCAGACAACAAGGAAAGCAGTTCGACAGGGAAGGTCAGCAGCTCTAGAAGCACGCCGACACACAAGAAGAAACCAGAGCAACAGTCCCAGTGACCGCCAGACACCTCGCGGCAACAAGGGCCTTACGAAACAACCAACCGAATATTACCACCAACCAACCGGGTAATATTGAGCCACCGAGACCAAAGAAAACCAACTCGGGAGAAAACCGAAGATCCACAAAGTTTCCATTCTACAATCTATTTCTGACTTACCTCTGGGTGAATTACTGTCAAGGTTTCGTGTGGTGAGCATTATCCCTGGTCCTTTAGAGTCCAACCTAGCTAGTACAGTGGGATTGGGAGGGGTGAGGTATCCTTCTGACTGTAATTTCCCTCGTGTGTACTGGTGTTCCCCATTTTGTTAGAGCGTTAAGATTGTTGTGTTGTATTTCCTCTCTTGAATAAAGGTCAACGTTTCTTGCACCAAAACCAGTTGTCTGCTGCACTTTGTCACAACCCCCAAATAAGTCCAAGGTCTAGAACCCAGGGAGTGGGAGCGATTCGGACCGCTCAGAAGTCAGGTGAAGCTGACACACACCACCACCCCCTACACAGTCTAATATAAGATATGCGATTTGAGAACCTTTCACTCACTCACCTGACGAAGGAGATAATCTCCGAAAGCTTGTGATTTTAAAATAAAATTGTTGGACTATAACCTGGTGTTGTAAGATTCCTTACATTTGTCCACCCCAGTCCATCATCGGCATCTCCACATCATAACTATGAAGGTCATCGGGGTGCACACCGAGGCTTTGGCGAGTGACCGACTTGTATCGGGTTGTATTGGTCTATCTGGCGTTGTATTCTTGTATGTTAACCTCTTAATAACTAGTTGTTATTTCTTAATAAAGCCATTATACTTTGGAACAAAACCACTTCGTGCCTTAATTGGGATTATTAAGTAAAAGGCATTTTTACACAGAGAGGGATTGTCAATTTTTGTCAGTTAACAATATTACCAATTTTGTTAACATTTTGCAATTTGCTACTTGTCACCATTGCAAGATAAACCAACTCATGACACTTCATAATTGTCAAAGGCTTTCACTTATGTCAATATTAGATTTTGTTAATAATTCTTGTTAGATCAGTGCACTCTTTAGGATACATTTATAGTTAGTAACATTGTTGCAAATGAAAGGAACATGAAATCCACACATAAAGGTGACTGAGTTTCTTAAATTCTTGTTTTGCACATAGACAAAACATTGATTGTATAATATCTTTAACCAACAGGTTGTACTCACCAATATTAAACTGTGTTCACTGCAGTGAAGGACATTGTTACTGCTCTGTAAAAGCCAACAAAGAGCTGAAACAGACCCAGAAACAAAATATAAGAACATCACTTCAGAGGAAAACATGAACAAATTAACTGGTCCCGTTTTATGCTGGAGCACACAAGCCAGCACTAGTTTAGATTTTTTAAGGGGTAGCATTTTCATGAACAGGTATGTGGTGAATTTTCTTTTTCTCATTTACTCCCCCAATGACTCTGCACATAAATGTACTCCTTTTCTGGCTCTACAGAGAGTAAGGAGGCTGCAGCTTAAATTCCTAGGCTGTGCTGAGTTAGCTGATCTCAGCCAGGATGACGGTGACTACAATTCGCCTTAGCGTTCTGTGGGAAGGAGGGAAAAAATTACCCAGGGCTTCAACTCCTGAAAAACTATTCACTGACCTCTGTTGGAAAAGTGCACGTGTGGCAAGTGCGAAGTCTTATTCACATTTTCATTGGACTTAACACTGATGCCACCCGCAATCAAATAGCCGGTCAACATTTACCATTTATGAGTCACCACCTTTAATAGAGGAGGAAAAAAAAATTGAGATGCCCAATTTTTTTCTTATTTATTTACAAACATACAACGTGAAGATATCAATCTCCTTGAAACACAGTCATATTATTTGTATCTAGGATTTCCAACCTTCACAGATTGCCCAGGAGTCTCCCGGAATGGGGCATGGATCTCCCAGGCGCTGCTGCTATCAGCCCAGGAGATCTTGTGCTTTAAATTTTCTGTCCCCCGGCGGGCCCCCCACCCCTGCCTGGTGACAACACCGGCTGCCTCCACAGAGAAGCCTCCAGATCCGTGACATCACTCCCCCCTCCCGCCACAGAGAATCGGGACCAGCTTTGTGTGCAGGGAGCCGGGGGGGCTCGGGAGTCAAAGGGGAGGGGGGTCGGAGGTCAGGGGTTGCTCCTGGTTCTCAGAACTTCTTGCACAACAGCTGCTGGCACAAAATCACAAGCAAAGATACTCAATTACAGGGGACACATGAATGGATGGCATGTGGTCAGAATGTCACATGATCAAACATCCAGGAATGCCTCCAACCAGAGTTGGCAACCCTACTTGTATCTGATGGCATCAGGACAAAAATGGCACATGGCTTTCAGGTCCATTCTCTTCCCAGACCAAAACAGAAGTTTGCCCAGCACTTTTCTAGTGACAGTGTCCTTTAAAATATAAAAACATCATTTCAAACAAAGAATTGACATTTCCTGGGCTGCAATAACGTTTTTGAAGTAACTTATTGAATTGGAGCTGTGTGTGTATTTAAACGAAATCAAAAGCGAGCAAAGCGATATTCTTTTATTAACTGTATATAAGCATAAAACGTAAGCGGAAAACGATCCGTGTAGGCCAGGAACAACCTACTTAAATGAAAGTGAAACCATAATGCTTTAAATGGAGATCAGTTCGTTTAGCTGTTATGTGGAGGAGTGGTTAGTGGAAAAGCAAACGCAGAACATGAAAGGTGAATATTAGTGGGATCAGGTAATGAAAACAGTCCGACTGTGGACAGGCCTGAGAAGAAGAGCTGTTTCGTGTCTATTTGCCGGCAAAGGGTGAGGCAGGGTGTTGTTGCTGGAAAGGATGAGTATAACTGCACGGCTTCCCGTGCCATTTTGTGTGGGGGTTTTAAGCCCAGGAATGCAATGGGTATTTCCAAAGCCGAAACTGGTGTCCACCATTAAATACAAAAAAAAAGGGTAAGAATGATACCTTGTAATGTGAGGCGGTGCTGCTGCTGAAATGCTGGCAACGTGGGAGATTGTGAAATAGTTTAATATTCTGCTTCCACTCACACGGTGTCTCGTTCTCTCTTGGTTCTTTCAGGCTGAATCAGTTCGCAACGCAGGCGACACGCAGCTTCGGGGAATGTGATGCAAATATGTGAACGATGTCGATTAAACTCTTTTAACAAAAAAAAAACACGCTATAAAAGAAATGAATTACTTGAAACAGCCTGCGGAGATATGAGGAGGCTTGATCAGGACCGCTAACAGGTCGGTCAGGGGAATACAACTGGGGGCTCCACCACCACCAGGGGACTGGATTGTGGTACATTTTACAAGTGGAACTAGCCAGGAGTCAATATAATGCTCAATTTGAACTGTTGGTTGTTATAGTGGTGTCCCGGTCCACGAAAAATGCAGTGCATGTGGGCAATGGCACCTGATGTCCGTCGGCATGAATTCTAGTGAGTAAACAATGGCTGGCTGGTGTCTCAGAAATCCGGGGAAGGATTCATTAAATCTTTGGTCGTGTACGGTGGGTGGTATTATGTATATTTTATGCAGTTGGGATGGAGATAGATCTTTGGCCTTCTGTAAATAACGTGGTCGTCAGACCTGAAAGGTAGTTGAAAATTTGAGTTCAAACAGCTGAACCTTTTTAAAAAATCAAATTTACACCAGTAGAGGCGGGTACAATTTTGTCTTTTAAAAAGCATTTGGACAGTTACATGGGTAAGATGGGTATAGAGGGATATGGGCCAAGTGCAGGCAATTGGGACTAGCTTAGTGGTATAAACTGGGCGAAATGGATATGTTGGGCCGAAGGGCCTGTTTCCATGTTGTAAACTTCTAATATAAATGGCAACAATCGAGCTTCAATTAGAAGGGTGAATAATTAATTTTAGTCCAAGGAAACTGGTTGCAACTGCTTTGGGATGTCTTCACAATGGATATGTGGCATTTTAAATTCTACATTTATTGATCACTGTCCTAAATCAAACCCGTTTGCCTCTTCCATAATGGAAAACATTATGGGATAAAGAGTGATTGCTAATTGAGGAATACCAATTATTAATGTATAGCTGGTGGTTATAAGTTGATTTTTAAAAATGAGTGCTATGAATGTTGCAAAACATTTGAGTGACGACAGGAATATTGAACGAGTATGTAGCTGCACTTGCTAGCAACGGTTGAATTACTTTGCGGTATTTCACCCCTTGCAAGTCAATTATTCAAGATTATATTGCAGGTTAATATGATTTAAAAAAATAAAAGCTTGATGCTCATGATCTAATTGAATGGCAGAACATGCTTGAGGAGCTGAACGGCCTACTCCTGTTCTTGTGTTCCTTTGGTGAATTGAGGCGATGTGATGCCTGAATGTAACACCAAGTATCTTGTTGATGTGTTATTGTGAACTTAATTTAAATTGGTGTTTAGAATGTACTTTTTGGCATGTGGAACAATAACTTTTTTTTATTTGTTCATGGGGTGTGGGTGTCGCTGGCAAGGCCAGCATTTATTGCCCATCCCTAATTGCCCTTGAGAAGGTGGTGGTGAGCTGCCGCCTTGAACCGCTGCAGTCCGTGTGGTGAAGGTTCTCCCACTGTGCTGTTAGGAAGGGAGTTCCAGGATTTTGACGCAGTGACGATGAAGTGAGGTTTCTCTTAGTGCCATGAAGTGAGGTGTCTCTTTTTGCCAACAGGTGTTTTTCACTTCTCAATCTGCTATGCTAAGCAATTTCCTTAAGAGGAAGAGAAATTGAGGGGAGAGTTGTTGCTGTTGTACATTTCCTATTAGCCAGCTAAAAGTGGTGTTGGAGGGAAGAGAGATCGACGTGGAGGCCTGGAGCATGTCAACTACAGGAACTATGTAGTGTTGTGATAGCTGAATGAGAGGTAAAGAGGGATTCCCTGCACTCTTGTCAGTTTATAACTAACTAGTTGATGTCAATTTCTGATGTGTTCAATAGATGGTAACTGATACCTAGGAATAATGCAGTAATTGTCAGGATTTTGGATGTCTCAACTGGGCAGTGAAGCTATAGTAAAATCTCAATGAAGTTGTTTGTGATTCATACCGTGGAGGTGTTTTTTTTTAAAAAAGTGCTTCTTTTGGTTGTAGGTAACTACAAGCATCAGCCATTATGTTGCACTTAGTTTTTGCACTAAAAACTGATTCAGTAAGATAGCCTAATGGCTACGGTGTTGGATTAGTTGAGAGTTTAAATTCCATCGTGGAAAGTTGTGAAATTGAATTCAATGATTTGTGGGCTAGCAGTGGAAAAATAACCATGAAAGTTGCTGGATTGTTGTAAAAACCAAACTGGTTCACTAATGTCCTCCAGGGAAGGAAGCCTGCCACCTCTATCCAGTCTGGCCTATGTGTGACACCAGTCCCACACAATTGTAGTTGACTTCTAATGCTCACAGGGCAGCTAGTGATGGACAATAAATCATGTCTTGCCAGTGTCACTCACATCACAAGATTAGTTCATAGTTGACTAACCAAATGTTGCATTGCTGCTTGAACTGGTGCTATTGCCAGGATGGAAGCAGATGTACTCTTCAGAACCTCTTAATGTTTGACAGACTAAGTTTCAGGCTTTCTTTTTAAGGAAAGTTGTGCAGATTTACTTGCATTGACAGCTGATCAACTTCAAGTGAATTTTTAATGAGGGTTGAACCTTCTTGGTGACTGCCAACCCTGTGAAGTTATGTTGCAGAAGGTGTGGGGATCGCTGTTTATCCTAAATTTTGTGGTCCTTTTAAAAGCTGTACAAGGGTTTCAGCATCCCCAAGATTTTGGAAGCCTACAGTGAGGTTAGCTTTTTTTTTTAACCAGTCCACCTCTTAATCACAAATGACATTTAAGTGTTTTACTTCATTACTTTAATACTTTCAACGCTAATCATTACAATGCCATTGAAGTTTACAACTAATACTAAACTTTAAAAAAAAATTAAGTGTGCATTTATACCACAGCTACCAGGGTTCCAACCAGGCAGGCCTCTTTATGTTGCTTTACTTCTGCTTGGCTGGAGCTTTAACTGTCCTGTTTATCTTGGATATATGTGAGCACAGCTGACTTCCAAAAGTTCTAAATTTGAATTTGATAATTGGGAGGAGTGACTTTCTACTTTTTTAGCTTTAAATTAAGGTCAGGTCGCTTTACAAAGTGTTAGAATGCCTGCCTGTACTTTGTGAACCAGGTGTGGCACCACATTAGATTTGTCAAAATGAAGTGGTGTAAGACTCCTGGTTGCAGAGTTTCATTTGGGTTTGGACCTGATTCTCAATAAATGCTGCCATTTTTAGCATTGGTGCGAAGCTGCAGTCACTTCATATTGATGCTAAACTTAGTGCAAATGGACCTTAAACCAAACATATGTTCAAGGATTTTTAAAAATGCTTTTGTACAACCACATACTGTTATAAATTTTGGGAACTTATCACATTCTTTTTAAGATTCACGCTCTTGTGTTGAACCAGCTTCTTCCTTCAGTCCTCTGACTATCCAGGAATGCTAATTGAGAATGAGAGTGCCAGTGACATATATCCTTAGTTGGAATCTGAACACTGATCAAGATGGCCTTTCAGCTCATATTAATCCACCAATCAATGAAGAACTTATAGTCTCCATATCATAGCAGTCAACAGTTTTTTTTTAAATGCCTACGCTACCCTACCTGGAAATTAATTCTATGTGTTGATTGTTCTGCGAATAACTTCTTCCTGATATCAGTCCTAAATTTGCCTTTCCCTACCTAGTTTTAACTTTTAGCTTCTTGTCCTTTTTATTTTAGTTTTAATTTAGAGTCGTGTCCTTGATGTAGCTTTCTTATGTACCTCTATAAGATCAACTTTCAGTTGTCTCTCCAGGGTGAAAAGCCCCAGTTCTTCCTTAACCATGATCTTTCTGCTCTGGCACCAGGGATAAACCTCCTAGTTCTTGTCTGCACTGCTTCTAGGGCTTGAATGTCTCCCTGTGTCTTGATGACCAGAACTAAATGCAGTACTCTAGGTATGGTCTGAACACTGTACAATTTAACCATAGCTTTCTCTGTATGCTACTGTTTTAGCTATTGTATTTACTATGTTTTTTTTCTTTGCGCTTTTGTAACACTGAGAGTGTATGTGAGAAGTTATATATCTGACTGCTCTCAGTCTTAAGGAGATCCAGATTCTTGATGGGAATATCCAGTAAAAATACTGATGCACATTTGCGTTTGATGGAGAAGCTTAGAAAGAAAGGACTTGGATTTATATAGAGTCTTTCACAATCTCAGGATGTCCCAAAGCACTTTACAGACAATTAAGTACTTTTTGAAGTGTAGTCACTGTTGTAATGTAGGGAAATGCGGAAGTCAATTTGCGCACAGCAAGGTCCCATAAACAGCAATGAGGTAGATGACCAGATAATCTGTTTTAGTGATGTTGGTTGAGGGATAGATATTGGCCAGGACACTGGGAGCACTCTCCTGCTGTTCTTTCAAAAGTGCCATAGGATCTTTTACGTCCACCTGAAAGGACAGACAGGGCCTCGGTTTTATGTCTCACCCAAAAGTTGGCACCTCCGACAGCACTGCCTCAGTACTGCACTGAAGTGGCAACTTAGATTATGTGCTCAAGATTCCGGAGTGGGACTTGGACCCCATGACCTTCTGACTCTGACTGGAGCACAGCTGACACCTAAAACTTATTGGTAGGCTGACTTCTGCGTCCCCCGCCAGCCCAAAACACGCCTAGCAGCTGTGTCTTTTGCGGGTGCTAAAGATGGCTCTCTCCACATGATAAAGTGGAAAAATGAGGTTAAGCAACTGGATCATAAATCTGGATAAGATTGTTAGAAAAATAACCAGCTGGAAAAGGAAAAAGGCTTGGTATATTTAAGGAACAGCCACTTGGTGTCACCCTAATACTTAAATTAAGTCTTAAAACTGTAACTGGACCTTAGAGAGTTTCATGAGGTTATCCATTTTCTTTGGTTGTTGACTTACTAACATTATTTCCACTGCTGCATTCTAATAAAACACACTTTCTGCAATGATAGCAGGACTTTTCTACAGGTAGCTGACATGGTCCTTCAGAAGTTAAAGGATTTCTGAAAACTATTGATGGAATACTAACTGCCGGTATAAAAATAAGCAAAAAAAAATGGTGAGGAGCTGGAATAGAGAAATTTGTGAGGGCTTATGATGTGTCTCTTGCATTGAATTTTGAGGAGCTAGGTATGGAGGGATAAGGCTAGAAATATTTTAGAATTTTGTAAACTGATTAACACATGTAGCAGAAGTTTTTCACGGAACTGAATTGTCCCCATTAAAACCTGGATCATCCTGGAATGTAAAGATAACCCCTGGCTTCTCTTCACTAGAATCCGTCTTCTTAAACCCCTTTCCCCTGCCCCTCCCCCCTCACCTCCAATGAAAAGTGCGAGGCGCTCATGGAAATCTTTGTCACTAAGATTGAGACCAAATGTTCAGCTGCCTCTGCCATATCCCTCCCTTCCCCTAGCCCACCAAGCCAAACTTCCCCTATGGGTCTCCCCTGCCCCTACCCCTGAACTCTCATCTTTCTCTAGTTTCTCTCCTCTCATGTCCTCTCCAAGCTTATCTTGACCATGAGACCCACCTCCTGCTCCCTTGACCTATTCCCACCAAACTGCTGACCATTTAACTTCCCTTCCTGGCCCCCATGTTAGCTGATATTGTTAATGGTTTCCTCTCCTCAGGTACCGACCCCCTCCCCTTCAAATCTGCCATCATCACACCCCTCCTTTTAAAAAAAAAACATCCTTGACCCCTCTGTCCTTAGGAACAGGAGTAGGCCATTCAGCCCCTCGAGCCTGCTCTGCCATTTGAATAGATCATGGCTGATCTGTGATCTAACTCCATATACCTGCCTTTGGTCCATATCCCTTAATACCTTTGGTTGCCAAAAAGCTATATCTCAGATTTAAAATGAGCAATTGAGCTAGCATCTATTGCCGTTTGCGGAAGAGAGTTCCAAACTTCTACCACCCTTTGTGTGTAGAAATGTTTTCTAATCTCGCTCCTGAAAGGTCTGCCTCTAATTTTTAGACTGTGCCCCCTAGTCCTAGAATCCCCAACCAGCAGAAATAGTTTCTCTCTATCCACCCTATCTGTTCCCCTTAATATCTTAAACTTCGATCAGATCACCCCTTAACCTTCTAAACTCTAGAGAATACAACCCCAATTTGTGTAATCTCTCCTCGTAACTTAACCCTTGAAGTCCGGGTATTATTCTAGTAAACCTACGCTGCACTCCCTCCAAGGCCAATATGTCCTTCCGAAGGTGCGGTGCCCAGAACTGCTCACAGTACTCCAGGTGCGGTCTAACCAGGGTTTTGTATAGCTGCAGCATAACTTCTGCCCCCTTGCACTCTAGTCCTCTAGATATAAAGGCCATCATTCCATAAGCCTTATTGATTATTTTCTGCATCTCTTCATGACACTTCAATGATCTATGTACCTGAACCCCTAAGTCCCTTTGGACATCCATTGTTATTAACTTTTTACCATTTAGAAAGTACCCTGTTCTATCCTTTTTTGATCCAAAGTGGATGACCTCACATTTGTCGACATTGAATTCCATTTGCCACAGTTTTGCCCATTCACCTAATCTATCAATATCCCTTTGTAATTTTATGTTTTCATCTACACTGCTTACAATGCCACCAATCTTTGTGTCATCGGCAAACTTAGATATGAGACTTTCTATGCCTTCATCTAAGTCGTTAATAAATATTGTGAATAATTGAGGCCCCAAGACTCATTGCTGCGGGACTCTACTAGCCTCATCCTGCTAATGTGACTACCTACCCATTATCCCTACTCTCTGTCGCCTTTCGCTCAGCCAACTTCCTAACCAAGTCTGTACTTTTCCCTCGATTCCATGGGCTTCTATCTTAGCTAACAGTCTCTTATGTGGGACCTTATCAAATGCCTTCTGGAAGTCCATATAAATAACATCCATTGACATTCCCCTGTCCACTACTTTGTCACCTCTTCAAAAATTTCAGTCATGTTTGTCAGGCACGACCTACCTTTCACAAATCCATGCTGGCTCTCTCTGATTGATTAACTGAAAATTTTCGAGGTGTTCAGTCACCCTATCCTTAATTATAGACTCCAGCATTTTCCCCACAACAGATGTTAGGCTAACTGGTCTATAATTCCCTGGTTTTCCTCTCCTTTCTTACAAAGCGGAGCAACATGTGCAATTTTCCAATCTAGAGGGACGGTTCCTGAATCTAGAGAACTTTGAAAGATTATAGTTAGGGCATCTAACTTTAAAACCCTGGGATGGAAACCATCTGGTCCTGGGGATTTGTCACTCTCTTTAGTGCTATTATTTTCTTCATTACTGTTGTTTTACTTATGTTAATTTTATTGAGTCCCTGTCCCCGATTCAGTATTAGTTTTCTTGGGATTTCTGGCATGCTATCCCCTTTTTCTACTGTAAATACTGATGCAAAGTAATTGTTCAACATGTCTGCCATTTCCCCATTGTCAATGACAATATCCCCACTTTCAGTTTTTAAGGGGCCAACACTGCTCCTGACCACCCTCTTTTTCCTAATATAACTATAAAAGTTCTTCGTATTGGTTTTGATATCCCTTGCAAGTTTCTTTTCATACACTCTTTTTGTAGCTCTTACTATCTGTTTTGTGACCCTTTGTTGATCTTTGTATCTTTTACATTCGCCAGGATCTGTGCCATTTTTTGCCTTTTTGTATGCCCTTTCCTTATTTCTTATACTGTCCCTTACCTCTAGTTGTCCATGGCTGTTTTTTTTGGCAAGTAGAGTTCTTGCCTCTCGGGGGCATAAACCTGTTCTGTATCTCATTAAATGTTTCTTTAAACATTTCCCACTGATCATTCATTGTTTTACCCATTAACAGATTTCCCCAGTTTATTGTGGACAGTCTCTGTCTCATCCTATTGAAGTTGGCCTTACCCAAGTCTGGAATCTTAGGAGCTGATTCACTTTTTTCCCTTTCAAACGCTACATGGAACTTGATCATGTTATGATCGCTATTGGATAGATGTTCACGCACAGTTAAGCTGTTAACTAAATCTGGTTCATTACTCATTACTAAATCTAGTATGGCTTGACCCCTTGTTGCCTCTAGGACATACTGCTGTAGAAAACTATCCCGGACACACAAGAAATTCACTACCTTTCTGACAGTTGCTAGTTGGCTTCTCCCAATCTGTGAAGGTTAAAGTCCCCATTAAGACCACTATGCCTTTGTTACACACTTGTCTAATCTCTGCATTTATACAATCTACCTCTTCAGAGCTGCTGCTACGGGTCCTATACACAGCTCCCACTATAGTCTTAGATCCTTTCCTATTTCTCAATTCAACCCATTGGGTCTCTGTTGGCTGCTTACCTCTCGTTATATCCTCCTTTATCATTGAAGTGATTTCATCTCTAATCACTAAGGCTACTCCTCCCCCTCTTCCATTTCCCTATCTCTCCTGTAGACCTTATAACCTGGTATATTTATTTCCCAATCCTGACCATCCTGCAGCCATGTCTCAGTAATAGCTGTCATGTCATACCCTCCAATTTGAATTTGTGCCTGTAGTTCATTTAATTTATTCCTTATACTCCGTGTGTTTGTATATAGAACTCTTAGTTGGGCCACACATCCTAGCCTGTCATTCAGCTTTGATACTGGGTTAATTGCTTTACACCTTCTAGTTTTCACTTTATCTGTAGTTCCTGAAGTACACCTTTCTACTGCTCTATGCTTTTCCCTTTCACTTGTTCTTGAACAACTATTTGTATTGTAAATTTCCGCTGTGTCCTCCCCTCTCGCTGCTTTCAACTTTACTCTCTTCTGACTCCCCTCTCAAGTTCCCATCCCCCTGCCACTCTAGTTTAAACCCTCCCCAACAGCAGTAGCAAACCCCCCTGCGAGGATATTAGTCCCGGATCTGTTGAGGTGCAACCCGTCCGACTTGTACAGGTCCCACCTTCCCCAGAATCGGTCCCAATTCCTCAGGCATCTAAATCCCTCCCTCCTGCACCAACCCTCCAGCCACGCATTCATCTGGTCTATTCTTCTATTCCTATACTCACTAGCATGTGGCACTAGGAGTAATCCTGTGATTACTACCCTTGAGGTCCTGCTTTTTAACTTATTTCCTAACTCCTTATATTCTGCTTGCAGGACCACATCCCTCTTTTTACCTATGTCGTTGGTACCGATATGGACCATGACCCTCTGGCTGATCATCCTCCCCCTTCAGAATGTTCTACAGCCGCTCAGTGACATCCATGACCCTGGCACCAGGGAGGCAACATACCATCCTGGAATCACATTTGTGGCCGCAGAAACGTCTGTCTGCTCCCCTATCACTATTGTTTTCTCGACCTTTCTCCTCCTCTTTCTCCCCCCCCCCCCCCCCCCCACCCCGTACAGCTGAGCCACCCATGGTGCTCTGGTCTTGGTTCTGGCTGCACTCCCCAGAGGAACCCTCTCCCCCACCAGTACCCAGAACTGAATACTGATTGGAGAGTGAATTCCCTCAGGGGACTCCTGCACTACCTACCTGGTCCTCCTTGTCTGTCTGGCGTTCACCCAGTCCCTCTCTGCCTGCACTTTCTTAATCTGCGGGGTGACCACCTCCTGAAACGTGCTATCCACGAGACTCTCAGCCTCGCGGATGCACTGCAGTGACGCCAGCTGCTGCTCAAGGTCCGAAATCTCGAGCTCGAGCTCCACCAGCTGACAACACTTCCTGCACCTGTGGTTGTCCAGGACACGGGAAGCGTCCTGGAGTTCCCACATGGCACAGGTCGTGCATTCCATGGGTCTGAGCTGCCCTGCCATGCTTTAATTTATTAGATTAACTTAAACCAACTTATACCTTGCAAACTATCACCTCATCTCCAACCTCCTTTTCCTCTCAAGTCCTTGAATGCATTGTCTCCTCCAAATCCATGCCTATCTTTCCCGCAACTCCAGGTTTGAATCCCTCCAATCAGGTTTCCGCTCCTGCCACAGTACTGAAACAGCCCTTATCAAAGTCACAAATGACATCCTATGTGAATGACAATGGTAAACTATCCCTCCTCATCCTTCTCGAACTGTCTGCAGCCTTTGACATGGTTGACCACACCATGCTCCTCCAACACCTTTCCTCCATCGTCCAGCTGGGTGGGACTATGCTCGCCTGGTTCCATTCTTATCTATCCAGTTATAGCGAGAGAATCACCTGCAATGGCTTCTCTTCCCGCTCCCGCACCGTTGCCTCTGGAGTCCCTCAAGGATCTATGCTTGGCCCCCTCCTATTTCTCATCTAGGTGCTGTCCCTTGGCGACGTCATCCGAAAACACAACATCAGATTCCACATGTACGCTGCCGACACCCAGCCCTACCTCACAACCACCTCTCTCCACTGTGTCTCATTTGACACGTTGCTTGTCCGAGCAAAAATTTCCTCCAGCTAAATATTGGTAAGATCGAAGCCATTGTCTTTGGTCCCTGCTGCAAACTCCGTTCCCTAGCTACCGACTCCATCCCTTTCCCTGGCCACTGTCTGAGGCTGAACCAGACCGTTCACAACATTGGCGTCCTATTTGACCCTGAAGTGAGCTTCTGACCACATATCCACTCCATCACCAAGACCGCCTACTTCCACCTCCGTAACATCGCTCGTCTCTGTCCCTGACTCAGCTCATCTGCTGAAACCCTCATCCATGCCTTTGTTACCTCCAGACCTGTTCCAATGGTCTCCTGGCTGGCCTCCCATCTTCTGCCCTCCATAAACTTGAGCTCATGCAAAACTCTGCTGCCTGGATCCTAACTTGCACTAAGTCCCATTCTCCCATCACCTCTGTGCTTGCTGACCTACATTGGCTCCCGGTCTGGGAACACCTTGATTTTTAAAATTCTCATCCTTGTTTTCAAATCCCTCCACGGCCTCGCCCCTCCCTATCTCTGTAACCTCCTCCAGCCCTACAACCCTCCACGATCTTTGCGCTCCTTCAATTCTTGCCTCTTGCGTATCCCCGATTTTAATCGCTCCACCAGTGGCGGCTGTGCCTTCAGCTGCCTAGGCCCTAAGCCCTGGAATTCCTTCCCAAAACCTCTTTACCTCTCCTCCTTTTTAAGACACTCCTTAGAAGCTACCTCTTTTGTCCTCGTGCTTCCTTATGTGGCTCAGTATGAAATTTTGTTTGATAATGTTCCTGTGAAGTGTCTTGTGACCTTTTACTACATTAAAGGTGCTATATAAATACAAGTTGTTGTTGAAAATGCAATTTTTTTTCTGAACACAATTACCGCTCTGATTTTGTTGCCTTTTCTATCTTTTCCAAACACCTTCCTTTTTTTTGTGGGGGGTAGAAGCACCTTGCCTCTACTTTGTGCCTCTCCATAATAATACAGCCCACACACTAACTAACTAATGCAGGGAATTGCAAGAGGTAAGCAGCATCTTGCTATGCGAACATAACTTACTTGTGGTCCTTGCATGCCTGTTTGTTTTTGCTGTTTAATCCGCCCACAAATATCTCTCTGCATCCCAGCACTTTTGTGTCCCTTTTTACATGGACAGTTGATATTCCATCAGAAATTTATCTTCAATTTTGATTGAATGTTTTTTCAATCTTCTTATTTGGGGGAAGGGTAGGAAAGCAAAGTGTGGAAGAAAGAGTGGCTAGTCTTGGGTTACCACCTATTTGGTTTTTGAATGTTTGCTTGGAACTTTCCAAGACTAAAATGGGGCACCAGTAACAGTCATTTTTGTCCTATTTACTTCTACTTTGGAGGCAACAGTGTTTAATATTAAACAAAGTTTTTTCAATGAATTTTCATCAGTAAATCAAATATGACCTGTCCCGCTTGAATTCTGTATCCTATCTGATTTTGGAATTTGGAAAACCAGGTAAGAATATGTTTTGAAATTTTATTTCAAAAGTGCTTTTAAATTTCTAGTGGAGGGGAGGAGAGAAATAAAGAAGGATAGTAGGCTCATATTCCATGACCATCTAATGGGAGATGCTTGTGTTTTCCAGCAGCTTTGTACAATACCTAGTGAATTTTGTCCTCTATTTTAAAGGTGGGAGAATTATTTAGAGATACAGGAGAATACATTCCATCCACAAAATGAAATCTGAAATAATTGTTGATCTGTAGATATACTGATCTTAGGAGAACGACAGTGGATACTGTTTAACAAGAATTTGAATCGGGAACCCTAAACATTTCCAGGGCTGGCTATACCAACAAGACATCTTTCTAATTACAAAGGGTCCTCTTTTACCACAATCATTTTCTCCCCTGCACCCCCTCCCTACCAATTGGTAACTAATACCATGGTGTTATCAATCTTCTAGGATACCTTTTTGCTAGGCCATCGTGGTGGCAAAATCTCAGGAGAGCAGTTCCACCTAATGCATCTGTGATGTTGAATGACGTATTTTCTGGGGTCAGCTAATTTGCCTGAGCAAGGTCAGACTCACGATGAGAGATCTACCTGTGATTGGACACAGGTGCTAGTGGAGGTGGGAATCACTGGAGTACAGCAGCATTTCAGGTTCTGCTGCTTCTCCTGTGAGCATCTGTGGAAAGTGTTTGAAAATTTATGGCTGCAGTTGGTGGAAGAAGAAAGTCGTATTCAGTCTCACGAGTAGGTGCTTACTGAGCAATCAGAGAAGGAGCAGAGCATGATGTTATTGGGAAGTTTTATGGAATGACCTCCAAGGCACAAACTGGATGCTGCTCAGTTTACTGGGGAGTTGGAGATGTTCTTTTTAAGTCGGAGAGAGGAGAGAAATCCTTTATGGGGGACAGATATTGGATTCTGAATTAGAAGATTTTTTTTGTGAGATGGTGTTGCTGTCTGAAACTAAACCTGTTTTAATGGCACAGTTAGCATTACTAACAGTATGGCTACTTGAATATATATTACTGGACCAAATTTGAAGTTCTGTTTTATGTTCTTGTAAAGGTGTAACTGATTCTATAACCAAATGATTGTATGATTGCCTGCTGGTATACGTGACGTGGCACTAGAGGGTAGATTTTCACTAACAGCTGCACTGTTTTTCATTTTCTTTCTCTCCTTCCCTCCCCCCCTCCCCCCCTCCCCCCCCTCCCCCCCCTCCCCCTCCCCCCCCTCCCCCCCCTGCCGCCCCAGGTCTGGCTACATTTTGTGTGCAAACAGAAAAGGGGATCAAAGACATTGCAATACAATGGGTGTGAGGTGTTTATTGATAAATGAGAAGTTAATAAATTGCTTATTTAGAGTCTGAGGAAATAGCTAGTTTTTTAGAATGTTAACTGCCCATTTTCTCTTTTTTTAAAAAAAAACTTGTCTGAATACACTATGCTTTTAAAAACAAAATTAACATTAAAAGTAACTTTTTCTCTCCGGATCCTTTCTGTGGAAAAATTTCAAAATGTGACTGGGATTAAACAGTTAACTTTTTGAGAATCCGCATAGCTGCAGTGTGCCAAATAGCCCCCTTGTCTGCTGTAAAATTCTGATTCCATAAGAGACATAGTTGCAAGCTGAAGAATCCCATGGTGGGCATCAAGTGAAGGGGAATTTAATAATTTGGCAGGGGAAAGAGAGACAAGGCTTGGATATGCTCTAAATACAATATTTCATGGTTGGAGTGGTATGAGGCAACAGGCATGCTTGGGAGATCAGCAGACACCAATGATGGACTGACCACACCTGGCATTATGTTACCAACCACTTTTGCCCTGGTGCACCTTCCTGGCAATGGCTGCGAGGAACTTGGTTTGTAGGCATGGGGCCGTTGCAGATCTATGCTATCTGATGCAAGGTGAGCTGCAGCCAGCCTCGCCATGGGCACTGCCAGTCAGTCAAGGTCACCTCCTCGTTCAACTCTCTTTTTCTGCCACCTCTTTCCAGGCATGCTGCACTTGTTTTCTGGGGAGGATACCCTTGAGTGTCAAATGAGATGACCCTCCTCATCGAGCAGCACTTTCACTACAACAGCAACAACTTGCATTTATATAGTGCCTTTAACGTGCTTCGCAGGAGCGTTATCAAACAAAATTTGACACTGAGCCACTTAGGGAGATATTAGGACAGGCTTTGTCCAAGAGGTGGGTTTTAAGGAGCATCTTGAAGGAGGAGAGATTTGGAGAGGTTTAGAGACGGAATTCCAGAGCTTAGAGCATTGGCAGCTGAAGGCACGGCTGTCAGAAGTGCAGCGATTAAAATCAGGGATGCACAAGAGGCAAGAATTGGAGGAGCGCAGAGATCTGAGGGTTGTAGGGCTGGAGGAGGTTACAGAGATAGGGAGGGGCGAGGCCATGGAGGGATTTGAAAACCAGGATGAGAATTTTAAAATCGAAGCGTTGCTGAACCGAAAGCCAATGTAGGTCAGCGAGCACAGATGTGATGGGAGAACAGAACTTGGTGCGAGCCATTGAACAGAGTGGGGGGAAAGTTGTGTACAGGTGCTGTGCTGCTATATCACGTGCCTACGGACTCCAGTTCCTACCTCCACGCTTATTTTGTCAGTCACTTTTTTTTTTCTTTGAATAGCACTTGGAAAGGTTGACCTCTGCAGAGGAAACATTTACAGCCTTTTTTATTTTGGTCCAAAAGATATGTGGCCATGTCTTTTAAGTGGCTGAATCCCTTTTAACTTTCCTGCTGCTCCCTACTTGGGGAGCATGGGGAGTCAGGGGATGAGTAGCAGAAAGGAAAGCAAGCTGGCTACAAAACAGAGAGTAAGGATTAAAGGTAATTACTCAGACTGGCAAAAGGTGGGAAGTGGTGTTCCACAAGGATCGGTGATGGGGCCACCGTTCACCATTTACATAAATGATTTGGAATCTGAAGTACAATTTTAAAATTTTCTGAAGACAACAAATTGGGTGGGAATAGTTAATACTTGGGCAGACTGGGACAAAATACAGGAAGACATTAATAAACTTGCAGAATGGGTGTGTAATTGGCAAATGAATTTCAACAAAGGTGTGAATTTCACTATGTAGCGTGAGGTGGTACATTTTGGTAGGAAAAATGAGGCCACATACTCCTGGGGAAAATAGGAGTCTAAATGGGGTAGTGGAGCAGAGGGATCTGGGGATACAAGTACACAAATCGCTAAAAGTAGCGATGCAGGTTAATGAGGCAGTTTTATTAAAAAATCTAAGCACTGGGGTTCATTTCCAGAAGGATAGAATTTAAAAGCAGGGAAGTTATGTTAAACTTGTATAGAACCTTGGTTAGACCACACTTGGAGTACTGTGAACAGTTCTGATCTCTATATTATAAAAAGAATATAGAGGCACTGGAGAAGGTGCAAAATAGATTTACTAGGGTGATACCAGAACTGAGAGGTTATACCCATCAGGAAAAATTGAACAGGCTGAGGTTCTTTTCTCTAGAAAATAGAAGCTTTAGGTGGTGACCTGATAGAGGTCTCTAAGATTATGAAAGGGTTTTATAGGGTAGATGTTTCCACTTGCAGGGGAGACCAGAACTAGGGGCCATAAATATAAGATAGTTGCTAATAAATCCAATGGGGAATTCAGGAGAAACTGTTTTACCTGGAGAGTGGT
The DNA here is from genome assembly GCF_035084215.1 of Heptranchias perlo. Taxonomy (NCBI): domain Eukaryota; kingdom Metazoa; phylum Chordata; class Chondrichthyes; order Hexanchiformes; family Hexanchidae; genus Heptranchias; species Heptranchias perlo. Next base: position 58,582,527 of record NC_090326.1, on the reverse strand, counting down.
TAGAATGTGGAACTCGCTACCACAGAGTGGTTGAGGCGAATAGCATAGATGTATTTAAGGAGAAGCTAGATAAACAAATGAAGGAGAAAGGAATAGAGGGATATGCCGATAGGGTTAGATGAAGCAGGGAGGGAGGAGGCTCATGTGGAGCATAGACCAGTTGGGCTGAATGGCCTGTTTTTGTGCTGTACATTCTATGTATCCATTGGCAATCTCCCAGCACAACCAATATGGAGTTTGTCCTGAACAAATATTGAAGGCTAATCTTGGGACATTGGCCCTTCTAGAAACCAGCAAGCATTGTGTTTGCTATGTGGATGCTTTGCTGGCTTCTATAGTCCTGTGGCGAATCAATCCTTGTCTCTCAATTTCACCTCCCTGTGGTCTGCCGTCCTAATTGAATAGCAAGTTACTCCTCCTGGTTTTCCTTTTTTAAAAAAAAAAATCAGATAATACTGTGTCTCACTCTCCATAGCATATTGTTACACTTCCCCCAGCTAATGGAGACATGATCTATTTTTTTTTAAAAAGCCACAAGTTTCTGCCTGCACAAGAATCTCTTAAGCCTTGGTTTGCACTTGTGTAGCACAATAACCAACATCTTGAACTCAGTTCCTGCAAGACATCCAATTCCTGTACTACATCACTTAAGCTGCTTTTGTATTACATTTCATAGATCAGTATGGCTTTCTGCTAAATGCTGACCCAATGCCAAAAGTACAGTATAAACTGGGCAAATGTGCAATGTTGAAGTTATCATTAAGAATGGGCACTACCTGTCATGTAAAACCAACCAAAAAAGTAAATTTGGCATTGGCCCTCTGAACCACCATGCTCTCATTTAAATCATTTAAATTTGCATTTAGTGGTGTAAGTTGTGCTTTTGTCCATATTTTGAGTGTGTATGTGCAGAACTCAAACCTCACCAAAATCTCAGCAAGTTATAAATTGATAATTCCTGTTCAAATAGGAAAAGAAGAATGTGATATGACAATTCTAGTTTATTAACTCAATACTTTTCTGTTGTAGGTCTGGAGAAATAGAAGCATTGATAGGATTGGTGAATACCTAACAAAAAACTTTACACCAAGGAGTGAACACCTAGTTCAAGCACGTGTATGCCTTGCACTTCTTTAAAGTTGCATTAAAACAAATTTGCAAGCAGTGGCAACTGTCCATAAAGATTACATGGTGGCTATATTCAACATTGTACAGAGTTCCTAACATGGATTAGTGTCCTACAAAAATTAAAATGGGTAATTCTAATGCTTTGTGTTGTCGAGGTATTTTCTACCATAATAAGCAGGAAACTGTACCACAAAGTGAACGGGAAGCTTTATTACGTTCTGTCAATCCAACCAATGCAAGTGCTGTTGACGAGCAGCCAACATCTCTACAGAAGTCTGTTCTCAGCGAGGATCCTACAGATCTGCAAAACAAAATTGACAATACAGATGTTTGTAATAATGGTGCTGTTCCGACAAAGAGGTAAATTACTTTATTTTCAGTTCTGCTGATTTCATTGTTTTTCATCAGCTTCACAACTATTTCATGGTATTTGTTCTATATTTGTGATTTACAAAATAGTAATATGACCTCAGTTATAGCTCTCCATTATAAACCACAGTAGTGATATCTTTGCAGCAGTTATTAGAACCCCTTTAAATTGTAAGCTGGAATTAACTTTTAGGTTTGCTATCAGGAAGTGGTAACTACGTCTTGCATTGCTGTGCAGCTGAATCACTGAATCTGAGATGTGACTACCTCAGATGATCTTGCACTACTCAGGTCTCAGAACTTGGTACTACCAGTTTGCACTGCTCTCAAAGCTTTACTGGTGTAAAACCATTCACCTGACGAAGGAGAAAGCCTACGAAAGCTTGTGATTTTTAAATAAAACTGTTGGACTATAACCTGGTGTTGTAAGATTCCTTACATTTGTCCACCCCAGTCCATCACCGGCATCTCCACATCATGGTGTAAAACCAGTAAGTGCATTGTAATTGCATCTATTGTACTGCCATCTTTTGTGTTGGGAGGGTTTCACATTTTGTGCTGATAGTAGCCACTGTTGTGAAGACTAACTGTTGTGTAGTCCATATGCTCATTAGTGTGCACATTAGTGACATGACTGCAATACCAACACGGCAGTTTTTGAAGAAATCATTACTTGTACAAATTAATCCCATGGACTGTTTGCAATTCCTCCTACAACTTCAATGGTAGATTTTTCTAACAAACTAAGTCTTCGAAAGAAGGAAATTGCATTTATATAGCACATTTCATAACCTCAAGACATTCCCGAAACAATTCACAGCCGATTAAGTACTTCTGAGGTGTGGTCATTGGTGTAATGTAAAGAAACTTCGGGAAATAACTTCATTTGTTTTGAAGAGCACCATTGTTTGGACTGTGTTGTAGTCTGTCTTTGAAATTAATGTTAAAAGTTCCAAAACTTAGTGATGGCATTTTTAGTTGGCTTGTATAGTATGCACTGAACCTCCTGGAGTTTATATAACTATAAATTGCTTAAGCTTCATTGTCGGTCAGTGTAAACTATTGATTTGTTTGCAGTCTTGTTTGTCTTAACCAAAGCCAGCAACAAACTCATTAAAGTGGTTGCAAGGTGGCCAAGGTTGGGAACCAAATAAAGGGTATTTGAGTTTTAGAAAAGGTAGGCAAAATGGAAAAGGAGTAGGGGGGAGGGGTAGCCCCGATTAATAAAGGATGAGATAAAGACAGTAGTGAGAAAGGATCTTAGCTCAAGATCAGGAAGTAGAATCAATATAGATGGAGATAAGAAATAACAAGGGGCAGAAAACACTGGTGGGAGTAGTTTACAGGCCCCCTAAACAATGGCGAATATTTAAAGAAATAATTCATAATTCTCAACGAATATACATTCCCTTGAAGAATAAAAACTCCATTGGACAAATAATGCAACTGTGGCTAACTAGGGGGGTTAAGGATAGTGTTAGATTAAAAGAAGAGGCTTACAATGTTGCCAAAAAGAGTAGTAAGCCTGAGGTTTGGAAGGGTTTTAGAAATAAAGGATGACCAGAAAATTGAATGAGAGTAAACTAGCAAGAAATATAAAAACAGATTGTAAGAGCTTCTACAAGTATGTAAAAAAAGAGATTTGTGAAAGTAAACGTTGGTTCCTTAGAGGCCGAGACAGGAGAAATTATAATTGGGAATAAGGAAATGGCAGAGACGTTACATAAATATTTTGTATCTATCTTTACAGTAGAAGGCACAAAAAAAATACCGGAAATACTAAGGAACCAAGGGTCTAATGAAAGTGAGGAACTTAAAGTAATTAATATTAGTAAAGAAAAAGTACTGGAGAGATTAATGGGAATAAAAGCCAACAAATCCTCTGGACCTGATGGCCTAGGGTTTTAAGAGTTGGCTGAAGAAATAGTGGCTGCGTTGGTTTTGATCTTCCAGAATTCCCTAGATTCTAGAACTGTCCCCGTGGATTGGAAGGTAGCAAATGTAACCCTGCTATTCAAGAAAGGAGGGAGAGAGAAAACAGGGAACTACAGGCCAGTTAGCTAGCATTAGGAAAATGCTAGAATCTATTATTAAGGACGTAGTAACAGGGCACTTAGTAAATCATTTGATTAGGCAGTGTCAACATGGTTTTATGAAAGGGAAATCGTGTTTGACATCTATTAAAATTTTTTGAGGGTGTAACTAGCAGGGAAGATGAGGGGGAACCAATGGATGTAGTATATTTGAATTTTTAAAAGGCATTCGATAAGGTGCTACACAAGAGGTTGTTACACAAGATCAGGGCTCATGGGATTGGGGGTAATATATTAGAACTAAATTGAGGATTGTTTTCTGTCCGTAAACCAGAGAGTAGGAATAAACGGGTCATTTTCGGGTTGGTAGGTTGTAACTAGTGGGGTGCCGCAAGGATCAATGCTTAGGCCTCACTATTTACAATATATATCAATGACTAAGATGAGGGGACCAAGTGTATCCAAGTTTGCTGACGATACAAAGCTAGGTGGGAAAGTAAGCTGGGAGGAGGACGCAAAGGGATATAGACAGGTTAAGTGAGTGGGTGAGAAGGTGGCAGATGGAGTACAATGTGGGGAAATGTGAGAGACTAAGAAATGTTAGTATTCAAAGGTATTTGGGTGTCCTTGTACACAAATCACCAGAAAGTTGACATGCAGGTACAGCAAGCAATTAGGAAGCCAAATGGTATGTTAGCCTTTATTGCAAAGGGGTTGGAATATAAGAGTAAGGAGGTCTTGCTGCAATTATATAGGGCTCTGTTGAGACCACACCTGGAGTACTGTGGACAATTTTGGTCTCCTTACCTAAGGAAGTATATACTTGCCTTAGAGAGGGTGCAACAAAGGTTCACTAGATTGATTCTTGGAATGAGCGGGTTGTCCTGAGGAGAGGTTGAGTAGAGTGGGCCTATATTCTCTGGAGTTTAGAAGAATGAGAGGTAATCTCATTGAAACGTATAAAATTCTTAGAGGGCTTGACAGGGTAGATGTGGAGAGTCTAGAAATAGGGGTCCTAAACTCAAGATAAGGGATTGGCCATTTAGGACCGAGATGACAAATTTCTTCACACAGGGTTGTGAATCTTTGGAATTCTCTACTCCAGAGGCCCGTGGATGCTCAGTCATTGAGTATATTCAAGGCTGAGAGAGATAGAGACGCTAAGGGACATGGGGATCAGGCTCAAGGAGCTGCATGGCTTACGCCTTATGTTTCTTATTCCTTCAATGCTGGAAAAAGTCCTTACAGCAGTCAAAGCTGCAACCTCAATGTTTTGATATTGAGTATAGCGCCTTTAACGTAGTAAAACAGCCCAAGGCAGGTTTAGGGAACGAATTCCAGAGGTTGGGGCCTAGCAGCTGAAGGCTCAGCCGCCAATGGTGGAGTGATTACAATCGGGGATGCGCAAGAGGCCAGAATTGGAGAAGCGCAGTGATCTCTGAGGGTTGTAGGAGGTTAGAGATAGGCAGGGGTGAGGCCATGGAGGGATTTGAAAACAAGGATGAGAATTTTAAAATTGAGGCATTGCAGGACCGGGAGCCAATGTAGGTCAGCGAGCACGAGGTGATGGGTGAACGGGAGTTGATGCGAGTTAGGATACCGGCAGCAGAGATTTGGATGAGCTCAAGTTTACGGGGGTGGGGGGGGGGGGGAAGATGGGAGGCCATCTAGAAGAAAACTTGCAGAACTCTCTTATTTGGATTGCAAGTGTTACTATTGGGAAATACATGGTAACAAAGTACACTGAACTGTTCTTTATAACACGACCTAAAAACCACTGTTGCACTTTGGTTAAAATTGATATCCCAATATATCTTGCATTGAATTGGAACCTATTGCAGGTTTTACCTTGCCTGTGTTTTTATATTTTTAAAATGGATTGGGGGGGTGGGGGCGGCGATGGTTGGGACCTGACAATTCTATTGTAACTTTTATGTGTTTTGCTGCAAAGCAGAAAGCTGTTAAGTTGGCCTAAGTTTCAGTATAAACGTGCCCTACGGTTCTGATTTAGCGGTGCGACTAACTGCACAACTTTCCGAGTGACGATGATTTTCTAATATTGGGCCAGTTCCCCTGTTACAAATTGCAAGTCGTTCTCATTCCTTTCTGCCGGCCTGTGGGCGGGGCCTGGAATGGAGCGTGCGGCCTGTGGGCGGGGCCTGGAGCGGCCCGGATGTACCAGCTCCAGTCTGTGTGTAAAGTGGCTCTTCAATCAGCGGGTGGTCCTTTTGTGACGAGTTGAGTTGCGTTCCAAGTGCCGCCCCCTGATGCAACTTGTGGAGGTGACAATGTGTTTTGTTGCTGGTAGTTCCTGGTCCGGGGCAGGGGGGGGAGGGATGTGGACTTGTTGAAATAATTACAGTTTTAAGCAATTGCCGCGGAACTTTACAATTCTGGAGTTGTTCCAAATGCTTAATGGGACTCGGGATTTTTAAAAACTCCTCATTTGTGTTTCGACTTGAGTTCGGGGTGGAATGAGTGTTGAGGTAAGTAAATTATACATAAAAACAGAAAAGGCTGGAAATACTCAGCAAGTCAGGCAGCATCTGTGGAGAAAGAAACAGAGTTAACGTTTCAGATGGCTGATCTTGCGTCAGAACTGGAAGAAGTTAAAGATTGAACACTTTTTAAGCAAGTGCACAGCCAGATAGGGGTGTGGGGGGGTAATAGGGTGGAGGGCGGGAATGATTAAATGACAAAAGGGAGGAGGGTGGTAATGGGACAGGTTGAGAAACAAAAGATGGATCTAGAGGAGCTGTAAATTTTGTTAGCACAATTAAAGCCCATGGGATTAAAGGGACAATGGTGGTGTGGATACAATAATTGACTAAGGGACAGAAAACAGAGAGTAGTGGTGAACAGTTGTTTTTCAGACTGGATGGATGTATATAGTGGTGTTCCCCAGGGGTCAGTATTGGGACCACTGCTCTTTTTGATATATATTAATAACCTGGACTTGGGTATAATTTCAAAGTTTGCAGATGACACAAAACTTGGAAATGTAGTGAACAATGTAGATGATAGTAACAGACTTCAGGAGGACATAGACAGACTGGTGAAATGGGCAGACACATGGTAGATGAAATTTATCACAGAGAAGTGTGAAGTAATACATTTTGGTAGGAAAAATGAGGAAAGGCAATATATACTATGTGGTACAATTTTAAAGGGAGTGCAGGATCAGAGAGACATGGAAACATAGAAAATAGGAGCAAGTGTAGGCCATTCGGCCCTTCGGGCCTGCTCTGCCGTTTAAAATGATCATGGCTGATCGTCTAACTCAGTATCCTGTTCCCGCTTTTTCCCCATATCCCTTGATCCCTTTAGCATTAAGAAATATATCTATCGCCGCCTTGAATACATCTAGTGACTTGGCCTCCACAGCCTTCTGTGGTAGAGAATTCCACAGGTTCACCATCCTCTGAGTGAAGAAATTTCTCCTCATCTCTGTTCTAAATGTAAACAATTTTACAACACCAAGTTATAGTCCAGCAATTTTATTTTAAATTCACAAGCTTTCGGAGGATTCCTCCTTCCTCAGGTGAACGATGTTGAAATGAAATCCTCGAAATGAAATCGCATTTATAATTCACAGAACAATGCTTGTTCTAAATGGCATGTTTTGTATCCTGAGACTGTGACCCCTGGTTCTGGACTCCCCAGCCATCGGAAACATCCTCCCTGCATCTAGTCTGTCTAGTCCTGTTAGAATTTTATATGTTTTGATGAGGTCACCTCTCATTCTTCTAAACGCTAGTGAATATAGGCCTAGTCAACCCAATCTCTCCTCATACGACAGTCCTGCCATCCCAGGAATCAGTCTGGTAAACCCTCATTGCACTCCCTCCATGGCAAGGACATCCTTCCTGAGATAAGGAGACCAAAACTGCACACAATACTCCAGGTGTGGTCTCACCAAGGACCTGTACAACTGCAGTAAGACATCCCTGCTCCTGTACTCTCATCCTCTTGCAATTAAGGCCAATATACCATTCGCCTTCCTAACTGCTTGCTGCACCTGAATGCTCGCTTTCAGCGACTGGTGTACAAGGACACCCAAGTCTCGTTACACCTCCCCTTTTCCCTATATCACCATTCAGATAATCTGCCTTTCTGTTTTTACAACCAAAGTGGATAATCTCACATTTATCCACATTATACTGCATCTGCCATGTTCTTGTCCACTCACCCAACTTGTCTAAATCACATTGGAGCCTCTTTGCATCCTCCTCACAGCTGACATTCCAGCCCAGCTTTGTGTCGTCCGCAAACTTGGAAATGTTACATTTAGTTCCCTCATCCAAATCATTGATTATATATTGTGAATAGCTGTGGCCTAAGCACTGATCCCTGCGGTACCCCACTAGTCACTGCTTGCCACCTGGAAAAAGACCCGTTTATTCCTATTCTCTGTTTCCTGTCTGTCAACCTGAGGCTTTATTAATAGAGGTATAGAATGCAAAAGCAAGGAAGTTAGGTTAAACCTTTATAAAACACTGGATAGGCTGCAGCTGGAGTACTGTGTTCAATTCTGGGCACCACACTTTTTAGGAAGGATGTCAAGGCCTTAAATAGGGTGCAGAAGAGATTTACTAGAATGGTAACAGGGATGAGGGACTTCAGTTATGTCGAGAGACTGGAGAAGCTGAGGTTGTTCTCCTTAGAGCAGAGAAGATTAAGGGGAGATTTAATAGAGGTGTTCAAAATCATGAATGGTTTTGACAGAGTAAATAAGGAGAAACTGTTTCCAGTGGCAGAAGGGTCGATAACCAGAGGACACAGATTTAAGGTGATCAGCAAAAGAGCCAGAGGTGTCATCAGGAAGCATTTTTTACGCAGTGAGTTGTAATGATCTGGAATGCACTGCCTCATAGGGTAGTAGAAGCCGATTCACTGGTAACTTTCAAAAGGAAATTGGATAAATACTTGAAGGGGGGAAAAAAAATTGCAGGGGAATGGGACTAATTGGATCGCTCTTTCAAAGAGCCAGCACAGGCACGATGGGCCAAATGGCCGCCTCCTGTGCTGTACCTACTGTGATACTATGGGCACAGACACTTCACTCTATATCAGCCCAAACAAATACATACCTGCAGCCGTCACACCCTTTGGGTGACATTTGCCCATCCAAAAACATTTTCCCTCTGAAAATTAAACTGAAACGTTTCAGTGGATTTACAAGCTGTCACACTGACTGTATATCTCATTCATAAACATTCCCCGTGTTGAAAGGTTTTTAAAAATTTGCTAAACTCAACCTGGAGAGATTGCAGCAATATGTATTATTTCCTGTGCCAGGAATCCTTATGACTTTCTTGCTTTGTCAAGAAAGTTGTGGTATCCACTGTAACTAAATCTTGGTATAGAAGTCTTGTAGTTGGCAGAGAGGAGACAATCCCAACTAGAATATATTTGAATCTAGGTTCTAAAGATCCCTTCTCTCCAGACTGCCAATATCTGTGAACTACACCACAGCATGAGTCACCACCTTTCGGAAGGGGGGGAACATGGTATTTTGGAGGGGGGTGGGGGGAGGGAAAGGGAAATCCATCTTAATGCTGCCAAGAAATGTACATATGGTTATCTTGATCAAGATGTTGAGTCTGGATCTGGCCGGTCAAATGTATCCTTTCTCCTGGGGCCATGCACCAGTTGCTAGTGGTTTCATAGTCTGTTGATGGTGTCCTGAGCACAGATGGGATGATTTTGGCCCTCTGCTCATCTTTGCACAAGAGTATGGCTGAGTGAGGGAGCTAAGTGAATCCAGTGGTGTGCCATCTCTGTCATAAAGATAAGTATAAAAATTTGGCCCTGCAGTGATCTAGATACCTCATACAAGCTGGGAGTGCTACTTAGATTTAGTGATCCTAGCTTTTTTTTGCTTACTCGCTCAAGGAATGACTAGGTATTGAGGCATTTCAAGTGAAAAGCCTTCGGTTTTTGAACTTTCCTGACTGGGTTACACTATCCTTTAGTGTGTGTGTGTGTGTGTTCACAACTGAGCCAATTCCTGTTTTTCTCCAACATCCATGCATGTGTATTTGTCAGACAGTGAACTACAACTTTTTTCCCCTTTCCCAATCACGCAATTGATGCGTGCCAGCTTCAATTTATTGGGTTTATCCATATACTAGCACTTCATAGGTGCTCAACATAGGACAAAATGAATAGTAAAAAGCACGAAGCTGCAAAAATCTAGTGTGCATTCAAATATCTATCTACAATCTTTTTTTTCAGAAACTTGCTACAGTATAGTTGGTATTGTAACAAAACTGGATTTCTTTGTACATTTGTTATTTCAATCAGTGTAATTGGGTGGCATTACTGAGAAGGGAAGTGGATAATTGAAACTATAGCTGCTTATTGGGGCTGGGATGGTGGTGCATGATTATGGTCAGTGGAATATGGATACTTTTGAATGGAAGTGTGCAATGAGTGCGGATGTAATTTTTTAAAAGGAAATATCATTTTGGCTATATTTCATATCCGCATTATATTAATGACTCTTAAGCACATATCCAGGACATATTGTAATCTTTCAGGGAAAGTAGTCTATATTAACAACTCTTTTAAAAGTAACTTTTTGTTTTAGTTTCTCCCCACAGTCTTCAACTGTAATTAGAGCAGGTTTGGAAAGTGAAGAATATGACGTCAACATACAACAGTTAAAAAGTGATCATCAGGAACAAGTTTGTGCAGTCCAGCAGACTGATGTAGTTTCAGAACTAATTGTGCCACCTGTATTGGAAAGGACTGCAAACTTACAAGATCAATGCTCCAATTTTGAAACACAGGAAAGTGTAAAGTAAGTTGTCCCTTTTTTGAGAGTCTCACATTGAGGCCCATAAGAATGTCTAAGCTACTTGTGTGGGAGGAGGAGGGAGGAGGGAGGAGGGGGAATGTGACGGTTTCATCATTAATCTAAAATCGTTGGTTCTAAAACGTAGTTTGTTAATCATGGTGCTCTAGAAGAACTATTAAAGTATGTTGCAGCTACATGGAACAGTAGTCCAAAATCAACAGTTGTTTGATGTACTTTTTTTTAAAAGACCAATTCCTTTGACTATTTTATTACTATGTGGCTCACTTGAGCTCATACTCAAACAGTTCACAGCTATGCCTACCTATCAAGCAATTAGATTAGAACTTCTTAAAAATGCAAGTATGTAATGACAAATATAGTACAGCCTAATGTCCAAACAAATTGTCCTGAAATAACCTAAAAGAATAACTCCATATATAATCTATGTACCATTTTTAGTCATTTTGGGAAAGTAGAGCCTGTATTTGCGAAATCGCTATTAAAAGTGCAACAAGTAGCCAACTAATGACCTTAGTTGTTGACTTCAGTGGAGAGTATAAATTCCATTGTGGTAAAGAAAAATCCCCTTGCCCCTAAATCCCATGTGGCATTGCATTTATTAACATCATATCTGTGCATGAGAGAAGATTTGAATTTATGAAGATTTTTGATTTGTGTACAAATGGACATCCCACACGTACCTTTTTTAAAGCAGGACTAATGCACCAGACTTCCAGTCTGGACTGATGAGTATCCATGTTATTGAGCAATACCTTGAAAGTAAATCTGTTCAGTAGCTTACCACAGAAAATAGGGCCAAGTTCTGGTACTAGGGAAGTTGGTTCTTTGGTCGCCTTTTTGATCAGGATTTTGGTTTTCTATTCAAATGTATGCTTCCTGTCCACAGCATTCAGCTGCTGTACATAAGAAATAGGAGCAGGAGAAGGCCATATGGCCCCTCGAGCCTGCTCCGCCATTCAGTCAGATCATCGCTGATCTTCGACCTCAACGCCACTTTCATGCCCGATCCCCATATCCCTTAATTCCCCTAGAATCCAAAAAGCTATCTATCTCAGCCTTGAATATACTCAATGACTCAGCATCCACAGCCCTCTGGGGTGGAGAATGCCAAAGATTCACAACCCTCTGAGTGAAGAAATTCCTCCTCATCTCAGTCTTAAATGGCTGACCCCTTATCCTGAAACAATGCCCCCTAGTTCTATACTGTCCAGTCAGGGGAAACAACCTTTCAGCATCTATCCTGTCAAGCCCCCTCAGAATCTTATGTTTCAATGAGATCACCTCTCATTCTTCTAAACTCCAGAGAATATAGGCCCATTCTACTCAACCTCACCTCGTAGGAATTAATCTAGTGTACCTTCACTGCACTACCTCTAAGGCAAGTATATCCCTCCTTAGATAAGGAGACCAAAACTATACGTAGCATTCCAGGTGAGGTCTCACCAAAGCCCTGTATAATTGTAGTAAGACTTCCTTACTCTTGTACACCAACCCCTTGCAATAAAGGCCAACATGCCATTTGCCTTCCTAATTACTTGTTGTACCTGCATGCTAACTTTTTGTGTTTCTTGTACGAGGAAACCCAAGTCTCTCTTAAAACCAACATTTAATATTTTCTCGCCATTTAAAAAATATTCTGTTTTTCTATTCTTCCTACCAAAGCGAATAACCTCACATTTCCCCACACTATACTCCATTTGCTACCTTCTTGCCCACTCACTTAACCTGTCTATAGTCCTTTGCAGACACATTGTGTCCTCCTCACAGCTTACTTTCCCACCTAGCTTTGTATCGTCAGCAAACTTGGATACATTACACTCTGTCCCTTCATCTAAGTCACTAATATTGATTGCAATAGCTGAGGCCCAAGCACCGATCCTTGCGGCATCCCACTAGTTACAGCCTGCCAGCTTGAAAATGACCCGTTTAACCCTACTCTCTGTTTTCTGTCCGTTAATCAATCCTCTATCCATGCTAATATGTTGTCCCCAACCCCATGAGCCCTTATCTTACATAACAACCTTTTATGTGGCGCCTTATTGACTGTCTTTTGAAAATCCAAATATACTACATCCACTGGTTCCCCTCTATCTATCCTGCCAGTTACATCCTCAAAAAACTCTTAATAATTTTGTCAAACACTGTTTCCCTTTCATAAAACCATGTTGACTCTGTCTAATCATATTATGATTTTCTAAGTGGCCTGTTACCACTTCCTTAATAATGGATTCCAGCATTTTCCTGATGACTGATGTCCGGCTGACTGGCCTGTAGTTCCGTATTTTCTTTCTCCCTCCTTTCTTGAATAGCGGGGTTACATTTGCTACCTTCCAATCCTCTGGGACTGTCCTAGAATCAAGGGAATTTTGGAAGATCGCAACCAATGCATCCACTATCTCTGCAACCATCTCTTTTAGGTCCAGGGGATTTATCGGCTGTTAGTCCTATTAGTTTCTCCAGTGCTTTTCCTCTACTGATAATTACTTTAAGTTCCTCACTCTCATTAGCCCCTTGGTTCCCCACTATTTCTAGTATGCTTTTTGTGTCTTCTACTGTGAAGACAGATACAAAATATTTGTTTAACGCATCTGCCATTTCCTGATTGCCCATCTATAATTTCTCCTGTCTCAGCCTCTAAGGGACCAACGTTTACTTTTGCTACTCTCTTCCTTTTTACGTACTTGTAGAAGCTCTTCCAATCCATTTCTATATTTCTTGCTAGTTTACTTTCATATTCTATTTTCTCCCTTTATCAATTTTTTGGTCATCCTTTGCTGGTTTCTAAAACTGTCCCAATCCTCAGGCTTACGACTCTTCTTGGCAATATTATAGGCCTCTTCTTTTAATCTAATGCTATCCTTAACGTCTTTAGTTAGCCAGGGGTGGATCACTTTTCCCGTGGAGTTTTTATTTCTCAATGGAATGTGTATTTGTTGAGAATGTTGAAATATTTATTTAAATATTTGCCATTGCTTATCAACTGTCATACCCTTTAATCTAATTTCCCAATCTACCTTAGCCCACTTGCCCCTCATACCTATGTAATTGGCTTTGTTTAAGTTTGAGACTTTAGTTTCTGACTTAAGTACATCACTCTTAAACTCAATGTGAAATTCATTATATTATGATCACTGTTCCCCAGAGGATCCTTTACTATGAGATTACTAATTAACCCTGTCTTGTTACACCATACATGATCTAAAATAGCCTGTTCCCTGCTTTGTTCCATGACCTATTGTTCTCAGAAACCGTCTCGCATGCATTCCATGAATTCGTCCTCCAGACTACCTTTGCCAATTTGATTTGCCCAGTCTGTATGAAGATTAAAGTCCCCCACGATTACTGCATTACCTTTGTTACAAGCTCCCATCATTTCATGATTAGTATTCTGTCCAATGGTATAGCTACTATTAGGGTCCCCATAAACTACTCCCACCAGAGTTTTCTGCCCGTTGTTATTTCTTATTTCCACCCATACTGATTCTACTTCCTGATCTTCCGAGCCAGGATCCTTTCTGACCACGGTCCTTATGTCATCCTTTATTATTGTAATTCACTGAATAGTCTGGCTAGGCTCTGAGCAGCCATGCATACTCACTGGGCTGTACCAAAGTCTGTTTTATTTTTTTTTGAGAGAATGGGGAGGGGTTGTTTCTGTTTGTGGTGTCCTTTTTAATAAAGAGGAAACTCCATATATGCACTCTATTTCGTTGGGTACTCTAGGTGGGGAAGTGATTATGGATCTGAGATCTTAATTGCGAAGAACAAAGGATCAAACAAATTCTTCTCCCTTTTGTATGATCTGCTCATATCTGTATAGTACATCAGTTCTGATATTTTAAGTATGTAGTCTGATTTTTTTTTCTCTAAACAAAATCCTGGAACAGCAATACTGCACCAAATCTGGTATAACTCGCTAAGTGGTTTGAAATACTGATTTGCGCTACAGATCGTTGTCGCTGGTCATATCCTGGAAATGTGCTGAACATTTCAGCAAATCTGTTGCATAAGAGAAGCTAGTGTATAATTGGAGTCTGACTCTGCAGGGTAACAGTCTAATTGTTTGTTTTGACTTTTAAGTTTCTCCCTGCAGGCTTTGACGGAGAGTGGACCTGACTTAGATGTTGTAAAGATTGAAAAGGATGATGCTCTCTCCAGTGCACAGCAAGTAGAAAGTGAAAGTGACTTTCAGAAACTTGCTGTCAAAGTCCAGGATACTAGTGTTACATCGGAACTCAAACCAGCACCTGATGTGAATGGAATTGCAAATGTAGAAGATCGGAGGGTTGGTTCTGATACATGGGAAAGTATAAGGTAAAGTGAATTTTATGTAGATGTGCTTAGTTTGTTGCATATTTGGCTTCATCAAGAAGTCGTATCAAGAGTGCAATTCTTCCAAACCTCAATAAAACTATATTGAGCAATTCTTGTCACTCGGTGCTTTTATGTATTAACAAACTTGCAGCCACTTTGAACAGCAATTACTCACCCTTGTGTATAGTAATTATTGATATTTCAAGCAAACTTTTTGTTCATCTTGCAAGGCCCACAGAATTGATCTGATTTTGGTGTTATTTTAACTTAACATTATGCTGGTAACTGCCACTCTGGTGGACATACTGCAGGCTGATCATAGTTTAATTATGCCATCTGTTCTTTGGCTACTTTTGTGAAGTCAAAAAAGTACTTTATTAAAGTTAACTACCAGGGCCTATTTTTAAGCTTGCTGTCACAATGCTCAGTGTCAGAGGTGTAAAATGGTAAATTCACTTTCAATGCAGATTATGTTTTGCCATCTAAAGGCTTAGTTTAATTGGACATGTGGGGAAAAACTAGTAACTGGGCCTACAGTTTTACCTAATGTTCCAAGAAAATATTAAACTAATTGTGAATTGGCAGGTAGGCCCATCTTGTGGCAGCAAACTAGTTCATGGAGGTTTGGAAGAAAACTGAATTGAGTTCTGCATACCAGTTCTTGGGTATGAAGGTTGCAGATCATCGTTGGGCAATGCCAGCCATGGTCAGCTGTTTTAATAACTTCCCAAGATGTGCTTGGGATGACTTGTTCTTTCCACTTCACTTTTGCAAATGTTTCTTTTGAGCACCAAATGGAACACCCAAATTGGTTTCCAATTAATTAACGTTGGCCCTTGTTTTTTATTGCTATGAACTGTGGCGCCTGCAGTGCTTAAGTAACAAAGTTGAGTAATGTTGATTTCTTGATTACCCATAATTTTTGGAAAGAGGTGGAGAAACTGGTCATAGCAACCCAAACAACTCCAAATAACTAAGTGTGTATGAGACAGTGACAGTAACACTAGCACAGGTGTCTATTTTTCTAAAAATAATAGGTGTAGCAATCGAAGATTTATATAGGCCTTTTAAAAACAGCCCCATCAATAACTTCAACTTAAATGAAATCTTTCTAAAAAACTAGGTCCAACACTTCTGAACAGCCTGAACAAGGGGAGAAATGCGCTCTCAGTGAGACCGTGCAAAATGATGAAAGCAGCACGGTGATGGATTCCGTGTCACAAGAACATAAGAGTGGCTTGCTAACAGAATCTACAGCTGGAACGTACTCTTCTGATATGGAAGATTCTGCAAAAAGAGCCAGACTTTCTCACGGTAGTGACTTGAGCGATAGGTGGGTTCTCTTTGTTTAAGCGCTGTGACTATAGTTTTTAGTACGTTTTTGTAGATTTTTCTCTCTATCTAGATAACTGTGTATTGCAAGGAAATATTTTGCAGACGATTCAAGACTTGTCGTTCTGATTTTAATTTTTGCCTGCAAATGTAAAAAGCAGCTGTAAAATTTGGAAGTCTTTTCAAACCCCAGAATTGAGTAGGTGCACATGGCAAAAGAAAATTATTTTCTTTTTATTTTAGAAGGGCCAATTTTATAATACTTCAATAATTGTATATTTTAAGCTCCCTTGACAATAGTTATGGTGAATTGGAGGATACTTTATTTTGTAACCAGAGCGTTATTCCACCTAAAAGCGTAATTTGTCCCCTGTGGCATTCCAGAGACACACAATTCTCTTCTGTTACTCGTCTCTGCTTTATTACACTGACTTGTTTTGTCTCTTTCCTCCCTACCTCCTTTAATATGTCTCTCTGACTTTCAAATGTATGTTCCTCTACTGAAGTACCCCATATTTAAGTAACTTTTTTTTGCCGAGGGTATGCAGGAAGTTGGGAGGCAATACATACTGAGATGGTGTGTGGAAAGGCTATCTGAGAGATGCTGTAGCGAGGGTGGTTGAGGTCAAGGACAAAAAGAGAGATTTGGAGGGGGAGAAAGGCTGCAACCAAGAGGAATATTTGGGTTGGAGTGTGGGAGCAAAGGGCTGTAACCTAGGACTAGAGGGAGGGGAAGGCTGGATATGGGTACACTTATGGGGTTGGGGCTGTTGAGAGCACTTCGGTCTATGGAGACTACGTGGAATTGTGGTCTAATGCACTTGGACAGGGTGAGAGAGCACAACGGCCAACAAGTACTCAGGATACAGCGGTAAGCTTTTTTAATTCATTCATGGGATGTGGGGGTCACTGGCAAGGCCAGCATTTATTGCCCATCCCTAATTGCCCTTGAGAAGGCGGTGGTGAGCCATCTCCTTGAACCGCTGCAGTCCGTGTAGTGAAGGTTCTCCCACAGTGCTGTTAGGAAGGGAGTTTCAGGAATTTGACCCAGCGCCGATGAAGGAATGACTATATATTTCCACGTCAGGATGGTGTGTGACTTGGAGGGGAATGTGCAGGTGGTGGTGTTCCCATACGCCTGCTGCACTTGTCCTTCTAGGTGGTAGAGGTCGCGGGTTTGGGAGGTGCTGTCAAAGAAGCCTTGGTGAGTTGCTGCAGGGCATCTTGTAGATGGTACACACTGCAGCCACAATGCGCTGGCCGTGAAGGGAATGAATGTTTAAGGTGGTAGATGGGATGCCAAACAAGCAGGCTGCTTTGACTTGGGTGGTGGTGTGCTTCTTGAGTGTTGTTGGAGCTGCACTTATCCAGGCAAATGGAGGCTCCTGACTTGTGCCTTTTTAGATGGTGGAAAGGCTTTGGGAAGTCGGGAGGTGAGTCACTCAGCACAGAATACCCAGCCTCTGACCTCTTGTAATCACAGTATTTATGTGGCTGGTCCAGTTGAGTTTCTGGTCAATGGTGACCTTTCCCTTCCCCCCCCCCCCCTCAAGGATGTTGATGATGGGGGATTCAGCAATGGTAATACCATTGAATGTCAAGGGGAGGTGGTTAGACTCTCTCTTGTTGGAGATGGTCCTTGTGTGGCACGAACGTTACTTGCCATTTTTCAGCCCAAGCCTGTGTGGGAACACTTTGGGCAGGTCAGTCAGGAAGCACTTGGGCTGGATGAATGAATGCATGAGTTGGTAGGCAAACACACTGGCGGTCTCTGATGCACTCTGCCTCAAGACTTTTTGCAGCTTGACCTGTCTGAGTTCTTCCCTGCTTAAGTAGGATTGTGGCTACATAATTCTTTTGTGCAGTGGAGTGTATAGTGACAAAGTGGCGGTGTGTTCAATTGCTAATCAGGCTTTGTAAGATGGGACAGAGTGTTGATTGACACCACTGTGTCAGCCAGTGAGTTGGAGGCGATGCAGTACTTACAGCAAACAAAGACTATTTACTCAAAAACAGCAAAGCAAACAAAGTCTATTTAAAAAGAGTCTCTAGGAACTACAGCAAACAGAACTCGTGACCAAAACTACAGCAACTTCTCCCAGTAACAGCAGGGTGATTTCTCCAGCAAAATCCAGTGAGTGGAGGATAATTACATGCTACAAATTATACGGCTAAAATCAATCCCAGTCACTCCAGGTGTTATTGACAGAGGAATTGCCCAATTATCTCCATTCTGGCCGGGAATAGTGGTGTCACTATATGCAGCCAAGAAGCGACCACAAACATCTACACTTGGACCTGTGCATTATGAAAGTAAAAACCAAGCCAGAAGAGTATTCCTGAAAGTGACTGAGAGGAGTGTAAATGTACAACTAATTTAATTATGTATAATTTACTGTCAGTGCTTTCATTCATTTTTGGAGCTTTGAAAATAACTTTTTCTGTCAGGAATTTGCCGTCATTTGTAAATGGGAGGAGGATAGGGTTTATGGTTCCATCACTTGGAAATGAGAGCAGGGTTTATAAAATACTGGCATCTTCTGAATTGTTTTGCTGTCAATCAAAACTTGTGCAAGTTGTATGTGCAGACAAATGGTGGGAGCTGTAGCATGCTTGCTTGAGTCTCCTGACCTAACAGTAATAGGTCTAGGATCTTCAGGCTTGGCAATAGCACCAGCTTGGGGTAGAAATGGGCATTTCAAACAGTGCTATGACATTGTATAGGTGCATTTTCTTGTAAATTTTATAATTTATGTCTGTAACTTATGTCTATTATGTTAGACTTTTTTCCTTTAGTAGTAGGTGCTCAGCTTATTGGAGGTCCTACGATGGCAGCCAAAAGGATTTTCCAAAAAATTAGTGATTTGGTTTGTTTGTCTCTTCTATTATTGGTAGCTACTGATCGTTCACTTTTGATTTGAACTTTATTGTTGGTAGTTTTAGTTCCTACTTGATTGGTATGTTCTCTACCTGTCCAGTTGTGATTTTGCTGAAATCTTGTATTCATGAAATGACAATGACCAAGTGAAAGTGTGATACAGAAATTTGTAAATAAGTATTCTGATGGACACTGGTCTGTCTCTGGACTAATTGACCCAATGGGGTAGTTCAGGACAAGTATGTGGAGCAAGAAGCAGTGGTTACAACATTTGAAATTGATTCACTATTAATATTTACAGCATCTTGAATACCTGATGTTTAATCTATTGAATAGGATTTTAATACCATGAATTCATTTTTTTTCCTTTACCCCTACTTTTCTCCTCTCCCTCCTAGCAGAACTATGCTGCTCTCTTACCTCCTTCTGTCCAGCCATACGATTTACTAGGTCTAGCTGCTGGTGCTTTTTGCTTTAAATGGGGGCCATTGACTTTATGTTTAGAAGAAAAATAATGGCAATAGAACATGACCACTCTTCAGAGAAAAAAATGTTGTGCTAAATTAAAAAATAAATTCTTTTTGAAGTATGTAGGGAGAGGTGAAGTGTCTGCTAGTTTTTTTGAGATACTTTATTGCACACTGCTCAACTAGCTGTTCGTAAACTCAACCAATGTAGAGTGTATTGATAATAGGAGCAGGCCTGAGTCAGTTTTGTACCAAATTAGTCGCTGTTGCATTTTCTTCAAAGGGTTCCAGTAAACCTTGATTATCTTTTTTTAAAACAGTAGTCATCAAGGGGAGCATGGCCACACACAGGTGGTCTTGCCTGAGGATGAAGAGGGAGCCAAAAAATTGCAAAATAGACAATCTGATTGTGCAATAAAAGAAACGGAGAATAGCCAGCAAAGTGAAGAGCCCACCGATACATGTGTGAAAGTGACTGAGAGGGTGTCTGAAGAACCAGACTTGCCAGAACTGAAAGGAAACCTCTTCAACAATGAAAAAAACATTTGTGAAGCTGTTACTAAAGAAACTCATGAAAATGTGAAGGGCTGCAATCAAGAATGCATTGATGGGTATGTTGCAAAGTTTAGTGTATAACTTCATTTACTGGTTTACAAATCTAGAAATTTTCTAAATTGACTCCAAATGGGTGCAAACAGTTTTTCGAATAACAAAGTTCAAAATACAATATACACTTTGTTTACAGTAGAACAACGACAGGAAAGACTTAATTTTTAAAAAGTCTAAACTCTGCATTAACATGAAAGCATTTGGAAGACCCCAGACCAAACCAAAGTGGTCTGCAATGAGTCTGTCTGTGCAGCCAGGAGAGAGAGAGAGAGAAACCATTACTGAAAATTGGACATGTGTGTTCACTCTGGATGTTTTACAGTTAGCCCTAGGCCTCTAATGTATAAGATTTTTTTTATTCACTGTCCAGTAGAATACTGCCTGGCATCCAGTTATCTATGTTAGTGATTTAATCTTTATTCCCACTTTGGAATATTGCTGTCTTGGCTGCCAACAGGTATGCTGGTGCTAATCTAGCTTGGAACAAGACTGAGCTTTATTCCAACTGAACAGTAACCGAGACAAGTTCCAACCTCTTCTCCAAGCTGTCCTGTTCTACTCAAATTTTGATATCCTCATCCCCTGTTGTTGCTTACAATATAATTCAAGCTTTTATGAACACAGCTCCTTGATTATTTCATTTCTTCAATGCTGGTAAGTATAGCTAGTTGTTCAGTTTGATTGATGCATTACTTGTTGAGTCTGTCTTGCAGTTGCTGTGCTTGCAACCCTGTGCATTAATTTAGATATTCATTTTGTCACTTTATTTTTTGACCTGTAAACAGCCTTTTTTTTTGAAGTTACAGCAGAAGAAACTGAGCTTCTAAGAGGCAGGGGATAAAAATGAAATCCCAGAAATACCAATTGGTAGTAATTCTTGCAAAGATTTTTTTTAAGCATCTTCGATTTCAGTAAGCAGTTAAATATGCTTAAAGCCACAGGATTTTCTTTCACCGTGGTTTTTGGAATAAACAGTTTGCAAAATTGTTTTTTGATGCACATAAACATTGTAGCTGTATGAAAGATGCACTGTTTCTCATAATTCTACAGAAAACATTGCATTAAAGACATTATCACCTCTTCAGAGACACCTGTCCTGGTGCTCTCACTCCTGGTCAGATACCAAATGCCACACTAGAAGGAGGAGGGAGCACATTAGTTATACCGCTTATTTGTGTATCTTTATACTATAGTGCTGAAATGCCACTAATTGTGTAAGAGAAATTATTTTATCTTTCTCTTGCAGAGAGGAAGACCTGTACCGTGATGAAGATGAGATAGAAAAAGAAAAATCTCAAAGACTATTGTCTGAAAACCAGCTTGCAGGTAATCTTGTTTCTTATTTACCCCCTTTTTGTTTTGCTGCTGACTTTTTTGCCATCCCACCAATTAAGTCATCAGGAACCCAAAATCAGCATTGATAGTTATGGAGTTTGGCTTCTTAGTGTAAGGTAATACTGACATTAAGGAGCTACAATGATTATATGAACTGTATGGACAAGCAAGCTCCTGCTAGAGCCAGGTGAAGCTTTGGTGCCTATATGGTTTCTACCCTTTTGTTAACTATTTGTAACAAAATATAGTCCTCCAATATATATTAATTTGGTAGTATGCTATTAAGATTCTGCTGATGGATGTGTAGCTTTTCAAAGCTTAAAATGACTAATTTAAGAAAAGAATTGTGACTGCAGTTGCTGCTGCAAGATATCAAATGCCACCAGAGCATTTCCACAGTCTTGTGCTGCATTAAAGCACTGCTGATAGTAACCCTGACTTTAGTAGTAGTGTAATATAAAGACAATGCAAGTAGCTCCAGAGTAATGGAGGCTCACCTCAGATTTCCCCTTCCCCCTTTTCTATTGCCAAAAGCAAATGGTGGGTAACTAAATCATGGCATGATGCTTGACACAGTTTGAAAATAAATTTTGGCATGGGGAGATTGAGCACTCAGGCCTGTATCACATTACATTTGCTTGTGGTAATTCAATGAAATGCTTATCAGTCTTCGCCTAATGCCTCCACGCTGGGTGGGAAAAAATAGACTTTATTTCAAAAATAGAGCTATCCAGACCAAAACTAGGTGGTAACTTTACCAGGAGATGATTTGTATGGCACTGCTTTCATTTGGGAGGTTTTGTTTTTACAGTTTAAATTTGCCAAAAATCTTGCTGTTGGATCCCCCAATGGCTCAGCTGGTTTATCTAGTGAGTAGTTGATCCATACAAAGATGATTGTAGGCTTGCTCACTCCCAGTCTGACCTCAGTTGGCTCATCTCAGCCAGGATGTAAGAGTTGCTGTAATTGTCCCTGGTTTAAGGGTGGGGAAAATTTTAGTTCCAGCTGCACTTGCTAGAGTGTATGCGTGGACACCAGATAAGGACAAGATTGGGTTCAGCTATAGTATGATGTCGTTCCTACCCCTCCACCCCCCTCCCCCCCCCCCCCCCCCCCTCCAAACCACCCTCAACCTGGCCACAGTTAAATATCTTGCTAACACTTTCCAAGGTTTGCTCACAAACAATTGCCATTGAAGGGAGCTCAGCATAAAAAATACCCTATAAATAGTGCAGTGGTGGTGTAGAAGTGAATCTTAAGTCCAGTGGCAGTGGTGCCGATTTAACCCTAATCCTAATGCTCTCTCTTTAATGGTGTCGAGCTTCTTGAGTGTCGTTGCAGTTGCACCCATGTAGGTTAGTGATGATTTGACCTTTGTTTCAGTTATGACTCTAGCCACTGAAAGGTTTCCTCCTTGACAGTCATTTACTCAGTTTTGCTGGGGCTCCTTGGTGCCACACTTGGTCGAAAGCTGTTTTGATGTCAAGGGCAGTTAATCTCCCTCTTGTATTGAGCTCTTGTCAGAGCCTTGATCTAGGCATGGTCAAGTTCTGAAGCTGGTTCCGGCATGACCTGAATCAAGTGTCAGCAAGCAAGTTATTTATGAGTTAGGGTCACTTGATTGAAGTAGCCATCATTAATGCCATCATATTTGCTGATAAGTGGGAGGAGGCTGCTAGCATGATAATTGGCCAGGTTACATTTGTCGTCCTTGTGGATTGGACATACCAGGTCATTTTTCACATTTTCAGGTAGATGTCAGTCCTGGAGGAGGACTTGAACCAATTTAAATTTGTTCATGGGTTGTGGGTGATGCTGGCAAGGCCAGCATTTATTGCCCATCCTTAATTGCCCTTGAGAAAGTGGTGGTGAGCCACCTCTTGAACCGCTGCAGTCCGTGTGGTGAAGGTTCTTGCACAATGCTGTTGGGTAGGGGGTTCCAGGATTTTGACCCAGTGACGATGAAGGAACGGCGATATATTTCCAAGTCGGGATGGTGGGTGACTTGGAGGGGAACGTGTAGGTGGTATTGTTCCCATGTGCCTGCTGCCCTTGTCCTTCTAGGTGGTGGCGGTTGCTTGGGAGGTGCTGTTGAAGAAGCCTTGGCGAGTTGCTGCAGTGCATCCTGTAGATGGTACACACTGCAGCCACAGTGCGCCAGTGGTGGAGGGAATGAATGTTTAGGATGGTGGATGGGGTGCCAATCAGGCGGGCTGCTTTGTCCTAGATGGTGTCAAGCTTCTTGAGTGTTGTTGGAGCTGCACTCATCCAGGCAAGTGGAGAGTATTCCATCACACTCCTGACTTGTGCCTTGTAGTTGGTGGAAAGGCTGTGGGGAGTCAGGAGGTGAGTCACTTGCCGCAGAATACCTAGCTTCTGACCTCTTTTAGCCACAGTATTTATATGGCTGGTCCAGTTAAGTTTCTGGTCAATGGTGATCCCCAGGATGTTGATGGTGGGGAATTCGGCGATGGTAATGCCATTGAATGTCAAGGGGAGATGGTTAGACTCTCTCTTGTTGGAGATGGTCATTGCCTGGCACTTGTCCGGCGTGAATGTTACTTGCCACTTACCAGCCCAAGCCTGGATGTTGTCCAGGTCTCACTGCATGAGGGCACGGACTGCTTCATTATCTGAGGAGTTGCGAATGGAACTGAACACTGTGCAATCATCAGCGAAAATCCCCATTTCTGACCTTATGATTGAGGGATGGTCATTGATGAAGCAGCTGAAGATGGTTGGGCCTAGGATACTGCCCTGAGGAACTCCTGCAGCAATGTCCTGGGGCTGAGATGATTGGCCTCCAACAACCGTAATACATTATATCTTGATTAATAACTAAAATGATTACATTTAGCCTTGGTATGGCAACTGTTCATGTATTTTGCAAAATGTGACTTTTTTTACATTTGGCTTAATTTTCCACCTGTAGCTGTAAGTGAGAAGTCCACTGTTGAACCCGGTATGGACATTTTGGAATATTGTACCAGAGAGTGGAAAGGAAACACAGCAAAAGCACAGCTGATGATAAAGGTAGATAACTTTACTTTCGGTGTTTTAAACTTTGCTCTTAAATTAGTTTTTTTTTGTGTTCTTACTTTAATGTTGGCTGAGGTCCATGTAAGATACAAGTGGCTTGCTTACTTGCAAAAATACGACGTAATAAATTGGAATCGAAAAGTAAATAATTGTGTGGGAAGGATTTTGAGATCTTTTTTCATAAGGTGCTGCATAAATGCAAGCTTTTATATTAGTGTTTTAATTTGTCTTCTGGGAGGGCAGAAAACCTGTTTTTTTTAAACGGTTCTATAACTATGCCACAAGATAAAGAAGCTGGATTTAGCAGCTTAAACACCAGGAGCTGGCACATGGGCAGTGGATTTCCCAGAATTTGAATTATTATATGCTGCCAATATAAAAACAGTTTGTGCTGTGTTGCTTGACTTCAACTGGGGCAGGAGTTTGTTCAGCAGTTTAAAAATTAAATGTATCTGAAGGACTACAGGTAACAATTCTGTTCTGAACCAATTAATATCTCTGGCAGCACAGAGATGGTTGTGTCATCTCTGGAACAAGAGTAGGCCATTCAGCCCCTCGAGCCCATTCAGTTAGATCATGGCTGACCTGCACCTCAACTCTATTATTATGTCCCCTTGTCTGATTTCCCCACCAGAGGAAATAGCTTCTCCGTATCTACCCTATCAAACCATTTTAACATTTTAAACTCCTCGATCAGATTACCCCTCAGCTTCTAGTCCCTTGAGTATAGATGAATAAGTTTATGCAACCGGTTCGCCTAATGTAACTCTCTTAGCCCGGTGTCATTCTGGTGACTCTGCGGTGCACCCCCTCCAAGACCAGTATATCCTTCCTGAGGGATGGTGCCCAAAATTGAACGCAGTACTACAGATGGGGTCTGACCAGTGCTTTATACAGCTGAAGCATAACTTCCTTCCCTTTGTATTCCTGTCCCCTTGAGATAAACGCCAACATTCCATTAGGGACGCTTTTTGTACCTGTCTACTGGCTTTTAATGATTTACGTACTTGGACTCCCAAATTTCTTTGCTCCTCTACAGTTCCTAGTTCCTCAACGTTTAGAAGATACTTTGATTTACCTCTCTTGGGTCCGAAGTTGCCCACATTGAACTCCATTTGCCATAGCTTTGCCCACTCACTTAATCTGTCTATGTCCATTTGCAATTTCCTGCTCCCATCTGCAGTAGTTGCTGTCCCTTCCTGAACAAAACAGCTTCTGTTGTGAGGTTACCTTTTTTGAAGCTGACTAGTCCAAGCTATTCTAGTCTTTCATCTTAATTTAGTCGTCTGATGTTAGGCATCACTCTTGTTCTTCTCTGAAATTTCTTCAGGGCTTGAAAGTCACCCTTGTGCCTCTGATCAAAACTGGATACCTTGCTCAAGGTGTTGTGTATACTGTGTAGGTTTAGCATGACCTCCTCTTGTACTCTACTGCTTAGTCTAACATTCTGTTTGGTTTGTTGATTGATCTGCAGTGATTGGATATCTTAAACACCGAGTCTACTGATGCCCTCAGATCTATTAACTTCACTTTGTTAACTCAATCATAGAGTACTAGATGTTGCCCACTTTCCTTTCCATATGCAATCTCTTGTTGAATTTTATTGTCCTTGACGCACTTATTGTAACTTGTTTTGTAGGTCCTTTGCCTCTGGAATCAATTGTTTTCCTGCCAAAGCGCTCTCCGTTTTAATGTCATCTGATCAGTTTACATTTAGCCTTTTGATTGCAAGGTGTTGATTTAAACTTTAATAGTTTGGTTCCCACTATTGATCCCTGGGGAACTCCACTCAGCATTTCTGTCCCCCCCCCACCACCTCTGCCTCTACCATCCCAATCACCCATTTCTCCTCCCCCACCCCCGCCACCACCACCAAGAACCTGCTGTTTCCTACCTTCGATTAGTTTTTATCCATTCACAGTTTGTGCCTTGAATTCCCATTGTTTTAAGTATAAGTAGCAGCCTTTTATGTGGAACTTTGAAAAGTTTTTTGGGGGTCTAGATACACCACTTCATAACATTTTCAACAATCCACTCAGGGTGTCATGATCCATAATGCATTGATAATTTTGTGATCATAACAGAGAACACACTAATTTGCTAGACCATAGTTGGGAACTCCACAATGGGCCTGTAGAATGGTGGTCCAAGGGTATTGAGTGCATTTTCCCTGATGCATGTTTGCTATTGTTGCTTAAAAGTTGTTAGTTTTCTATGATTTTGAATGTTTCCTCCAATGGCTATTGTGTTCAGCAGATTTATAGTTCCTGGAATTCTGGTAGGTGTATGTGTTCTTGCTATGGATCAGTAACTTTACAATGTTGCCCAGTGGTCTTGCTAATGAATTCTTGAAATAAAGTAATCTCTTTTCTAGTGCAGATTTATTTTTTAAAAGCAGGAATGGATCTGAAGGGGGAGAAAAAAGCAATTGCTTTGACTGTTGATGCAAGTGGAATTTTCATCTTGGACTACTGTAGTGAAAATTTTACAAGGTATTTGTGGATGCTGTAAATGCAGTTTTTCTTTTAACAGGCGTATGAAGCTGTACGTGAAATTTTCTCTTCTGTAAGAAGAGTTCGGGGTGATAATTATTGTGCCCTAAGAGCAACATTGTTTCAAGCATTGAGTAATGTTGAACTTCCTTCCTGGCTGCAACAGGATGACCTAGTCCAGGTACTTTTGTGTGCGTGTGTCCATGTGTTTTTCTGAATTTGTGTGTGTGCCATTATAAATGATATTTGTGGGTGGGAGGGTTAGGAAAGAAGGATTGCAGCTAGCTCCAGATTTCCAGTACTCTGTCCTGGACTGCTAGTTGCAGTAGGCTGCATATTGTATGAAAGTGCTGCAGTTATTAATTGAAGGCAGGAATCTAATTTTGGCAGCATGGTACCTGTAATTGCAGAATTTTTCTCTCATTTGAAATGAAGTAGTGGTTTCTGTGTGAAAGGGTGTAGATGACTGTTAATTGTACCCTCGCTGGCTTGTAATGTGGGAGCAAACTTTGGAGAGGGGTGGCGGGGACACCGCCAAAAATCCATGGTCCTTCTCGTGCGGTCCTGACATGAGTCTGGTAAGAGTGCAGTGGAAGGGCTGGAAATTAGATTCGGGCCTTCTGCCAGTTTCCAAGGGGCCTTGTTTAGGGTGGAGCCTCTGCTCACCTCAAACAATGTTACCCACTTGTAAACAATTTTACAACACCAAGTTATAGTCCAGCAATTTTATTTTAAATTCACAAGCTTTCGGAGGCTTCCTCCTTCGTCAGGTGAACTGAAAAATGTTACCCACGTCAGAGGGTATTATTCCCAGGCTGGGAGTTTCTTCATCTCCAACTTGGGAAACTTCTACTGGGTCAGTACACCAAATAAAAGCAGGTGCACTGGCCTGCTGACTGGTGTGTATGAGCCTCACTTTGATCCAGGCCTGGGACTTATCCTGAATCTCTGAAGATTTTTGAATCTGCCACTTTTTTTTTCCGACCCCATATAGAGGAGGCTAATGGGGCACAGAAGGCATCTTTCTAGGGTAGGTGTCGAGCATGTGCACTAGATTCTGGGGTAGTGTCGGCTCCATTATAACATCTGGAGTTCTCACAACTCTGCCACCAAATGGTTCTCATAGCATTTGATGTAGTCAAATCAGAGCAGGCATGTGGCTCAGTGGTAGCACTCTCATCTGAGTCAGAAGGCCATGGGTTCAAGCCCCACTCCAGGTAACCCTACAAATCAGTGCCCTAACTGGGGTGGTCCTGGCTGAACGAGCAGTGAAAAGCTTATGATCCTCTGTGCTAGTAAGTTGTTTGGTTTTAGCTGGCTAAATTCTAGTAGTCTGTAAGCGTTGGCTCTGCCAGCCTGTACACAAGGTCTCTGAACTTGGGAACACCCGCACTTACCATCAGTAGCTTGTTTCAGAGACTCTTCAACATGGTGATGGATTTCTCTGCATGTCAACTATAGCTGGAAATGAGCAACAGTCGCTCCTGATAATCTGTAGTCAGGAATGCTATCTGGCTATAAAAATTGAACTTTAGCTTGATGGTTGACAGGCAATGCTCCCCTACTGTTTTCACTAATGATGCAAAATATTTGAAGTGAAACAACCTTTGAGCTCACTGACCAATGTTTGCAGTGGTGAGTCAGTTGTTCTCAATCCATTCATGTTTGTTAAAAGTATTTACTTCCCTCGGGAGCTATGGCAGTGTGTTCTTTCTCCTCTCCCCACGTTTTTTTATATTTAAAACAAAATGTATGATTTACTTAATTTAGAGATTAACGAATTGGGATTGAGCACATGACAGTCATATAAGACTATGGCTATATTGTTCACCTAACAAGTAGTACAAGTTGTGTGTGAGAAATTGATCTTTGCCCTAACAAGTGGACGCCTTGATGGCTTAGTAGGGTAATGCATCATGGTATGAGCCATATGTACCAGGAAGGATGGAGGTTTGATTCTGGGTTGGCATTAGTTGATTCCTTTGATCTAGGGTTAAGGTGGATGCTCCACAGTTAGTTTCTGTGTCCCTGGGCTAAGGAGGAAAGGAGTTTTAATTGTTATCCAGTGATCTGTGCTGGCAAATGTGCTCATGGTGGATGGATATTTGGTCAGGACTAGACTTGGCTGAGATATCTCCCTGGAGTTCAGTAGCCTGCTGACTTTTTTGCAATTCAAGCTTCTATGTGAAAAATGGCCAGTTTGTCCATGTACCAGAAGGCTGCCAGCAGCTGTGAATTTTTTTTAAAAGCTAGAAATGCACAGCAGGACAGCTTTCACCCGTTCAGGTAGCGTTGCACTTGGAAGAGTTTAAGACTTACCTATTTTTCTTTCAGATGCTGATCGACCTGTTGTGCATCTGCAGCACTAACTTTAATTTTAGATTTATATCGTTGTAGTTTTTTATTTTGACTGTGCCAGCACAAGTATGCCTTAAGGAGGAGGAGAAAAAGAAAGAGTTGAAGAAAAGATCCATCCCTGAGACACTTTTTTTTTAGTTTTGTTTGCCTTGAGTGGTGTTGCACAACTTGCTTAGGACATTGTGCACATAAGTGACTTGGTTATGAGTGAATTAAATAATTTCCAAGCCTGTGAGAAGTTGTACTTATTCCAAGAGGTACAATTGTTGACGAAAGTAAGTAGGATGAGGTTTTCTGTTTTAAAACTATTTTCTCAGTATCCTGATTAGCATCACAATGGCGCACTGGGCTGGTGAGATGCAAAGTAACTAAGGAGATACAACCTCACTCTATAACAGTTGTTCAGGCTAGAATTGCAATTTGAACCAAAACGACAGGGGACTTTGGATTCTGTGCTAAATGGATATTTAAAACTATGTTCGCTTGATCTTCATTGTACAAAAGGCTTGATTAGTGTATGATTGCTTCCAGTAGAACTAGGTGGAAAATGTTCCAATTGCCAGTACTGGCATTTCTTCACCTTGATGTGCATGTGGGAGGAGGAGGAGGGGGAAGAGAGGGAATTTGTTTGAATGTCACCGCAAGAATGAATGTAAATTTCCAGTTTATACCACTAGATGGCCTCTCATTGCTGTAGTTACTTGTTAGGGTGTGTAATTCATTATAAAATGGATTTGATAGTGGGCTGACTTGCTCATTGTTTAATTGCAAGATACTGTAGTAATCCAATATTTATCTATTTTCTAGATTCCAGAAAAGCTGATTGCAGAAAACAATACCTGGATTAAGCAGTGGCATTTTGGAGTTCAAGACTCTGGGAATGAAAATCCTGTAAAAACGCTGAAGGGATATTTGGCAGTGCTGAAACAAAAGGTG
Organism: Heptranchias perlo; assembly: GCF_035084215.1. Classification (NCBI taxonomy): domain Eukaryota; kingdom Metazoa; phylum Chordata; class Chondrichthyes; order Hexanchiformes; family Hexanchidae; genus Heptranchias; species Heptranchias perlo. Next base: position 58,552,414 of record NC_090326.1, on the reverse strand, counting down.
CATTTTTGCTGGGGGTTTGTATAATACATATGTTCATCATTATTAAAATTTTAACCGTCCATCTTTTTTCTTATTTTCGTCTCTCCATCCCACACTCACACATGCCAACCCCCAAAAACACTCAAACGCTGCCTAACCCCTCCAAAAAAGCTGACAATTCACAAGTTGTAACTACTTTAAATATTTAAAATATCTATAAGTTACAATTGACTCTTGATTTTTGTGCCATCAGAATATCAAACGTAGTCCTCTGGAATTTCCACAGGAGCTTTGCCAATCTCCCGCTGTCACTTCGGCAGGAGATTAGAATCATAGAAGTTTACAACATGGAAACAGGCCCTTCGGCCCAACATGTCCATGTCGCCCAGTTTATACCACTAAGCTAGTCCCAATTGCCTGCACTTGGCCCATATCCCTCTATACCCATCTTACCCTGGCTGCCCTGGGATTTCACACCCATGGAAATTCTACCTCAGTGAGTAGAACATAGCATAATGCTGCTATTAATATAGGAATAATTATCCCACAATGGCAACAGCTTATGGTAACAACCAATCTTAATTGCTAGAAATGAAAAAATCTTTAGTCTGGCAGTACAGAACTCTCTCTCATTCAAAGGAAAGATTAGCTGAGAATTTCCTTGCATGTCTGCTTCCAAATGCTGGGCTGATGCTGGGCTGAACCAGTGCCGAACCCATGTTCCCCCCCCAACCTCTCCGTGTGAACAGATTATCAGCATTCAAGCATTTGCACAAGAAGCATGTTGGTCATGTGGGCAGCCCGCGATGTGCTGGAGCAAAATCTTGAAGCTCTGGAGCAAAACGTTTTTTCAGTCCGTGTTTGCCCACAGCTTGCTAACTCCCTTAATGTCAACCTTGACAATAAATCTAAACCGATCTGATTCAGCACCCAAAATTATTAATTTAAAAAAAAACAACCAGGTCCACAAAATGCCCCTTGCCCTCTTAAGGATACTGATGAGCTGTTGAGATGCAGGAGTAGCTAAGTGGGGAGAGAGCCATATCTAAGTAATTGGAGAATAATAGAAGTGAGTAAGGACCAGAAAAGGGTCTATTTCTGAGCTGCTTTGTATTGTGCACCTTATTTGCCTCCATTGCTCACCTGCTTCTTGCAGTTCCTGATGCTGGTATTAGTCTGCAAATGTGGAATGCCATTGGAGTGCTGACTGTTGGTATGAGACATTAATGGTTGGCATGTTGGGACCCAGTAAACTAATGCACTATGCTAATTTGTCACTCACGCAATTCTTAATCATTTGCCACCAACTTATTTGTCTTTCCCCTCATCAAACTCTTGGCTCCTTTTTTTAAAAATGAACTTTCTTGGAATTTCATTTGCCTTCTATTAACAACAACTCTTTGGAGGAAAAAAAGGTTCTGTCTACATTTTCGGTCCCCCGGAACTAGTCAATTCTTCTCCGTTTGCAATGCATGTAAATTGTGCACCAAACCTTTAGGTGAAAATAATCATTGTAGGTAGTAGGTAGAATACTTTGTGCCACAGAATGGTGGGATGTGTTTGCTTGCTCTATTTTCCATTGGGAGGAAGGGAATAATTGAAGTAATAAGGCCCAGGCAGCTGTTGTACACCTCTAGTGGCTGGCTTCAGGGTGGGTCTGCTTAATGAAATGACACAGCTAAAATGTGATTCTTTGTCATAATGTTCATTGCCGTTATTTTATGGCAGGATATGTTCTTTGAACATCTTTTGTGTTCTTGTGCATTAATGCATCTCCCATGCTGATGCTTGTAGACCAAGAAGTGGCAGCCAAGGCAGGGAGCAAGTGGTAGCTGAGACCGCTAAGGGCAGAAGGCCTTGGTAAAGGCCGGGCCAGGTCATGTCTGAGGTGGTGCCAGTGGTGACCAATTTTTCTAGGCTTGTTATGCAGATTAAGGCAAGGAACTCTTGTGGCTGAAAATGTTTCCTGTGTGGCTTTTTAAGGAATCTTGATGAACTGAGTGCTATAGTGTTCTGCCCGATTAATGCTTTTGGTATGGTTTACTAGGTCCATGCATGTTTGTAAGCAATATGCTTCAGTAACTATACAAGATATTTCTGGACTAGTTTATTGCGTATGTTAAAGTTTTAAGATGTCATTGCCATGGTGTTTCAACATACCGTACCATTAAGTGGTACGTCTGCTTCACACTTTTTTGGTTTCCTCTCTCCTTTCTCTTCCCTTTTTCTTTTGTGCTCTCTCTCCCTCCAGAAGTTTAAAAAAAACACAAGAATTTCTGATATACTTACGTGAGGTGCGGAACTGAGTCCAGTGATTTCTACGCAAGTAAATTTGTAGGGTGAATCACTTCAGTCTGTGGGCTCAAGCAATTCTTATTGTCAGTTATGGTATTGGCAAGACTTGGGTGCAGAATGTTGTTTTTTGGGGAAAAGTGTGTAATGCAGTGGACCTAAAGGACATACGAACTTTATTTTTAACACAACAATAGTGCATGTTTTTTTAAATATTCATAGAGCTGAGGCTGTGCAAATTTAAACAAAGCATGTGTAATTCCTGGCATTAATTTCCAAATGTTGTCGACAGCTAGAATTACAAAATACCTGGTATTAGCAGGATCAATACATTTTCTGATTTTATTTCCCCCTGCCCCCAGTGGACACACATATGTGGAATGGATTCCTTGGAAGAGCGACAGGCTGCCTGTGAAGAGGTGTTCAGAAGTGACACAGAAGAATACAGGTTGTATGAAGCTATGAAAATTGTCATGTTGGCTAAGGCCATTGAACTTGATGGTGACAAAGTGCAAGAAAGGGAAGTTCCTCTTTTCTGCTGGCTGCTGTTTGCTCGTGATACTTCTACTGACCCTTATCATTTCATGAAAAATCATTTGAATCATATTGGCTGCACTGGTGGACTGGATCAGGTAAGCGATCGCAATATCAAAAATCTTGAAATAAACTACCAAAGACTAAGAGCTGTGCTTCACCGCGAGTCCAAAATTACCATTTCACTCCTCAGCTTTAGTATTCGTTTTCATGAATGCAATGTAGCTCACTTCATTCTGAAAAGTACAGGGGTATTATTCTTTGCATGTCATTCATGTGTCTCCTTATTTTTCATGGGCTATACAGAAAGTAAAATGGCTCCCTTGCTAACCTGAATATAGATGTTGCACTGTGGCATTGGTCATTTAACTACTAAATGGATGAAAGTAGATCTGATTTTGGTGTTATCTGGTTAGTAGGCAAAAAAAACCACATGGAAATATAAGGTCACCTAAACGATGATCCTTTTGAATAAACCTAGATTCGGGTTTCTGCCCAGAAGTGAGTTTATTTATTCATTCCCGGGATGTTGGTCTCGCTGGTACGGCTGACATTTATTGCCAATCACTAGTTCTTTTGAGAAGGCTTGCTAGGCCACTTCTGAGGGCAGCTAAGAGTCAACCATGTTGGTTTGAGCATTTAACCAGTGATGTACTGTTAGCACCTGAACCTCGAGGCTGGCCTGATATTGGGCCTCAGGACACATTTATACTATTTGAGCGAGCTGCTGGTGGTTGTCGTGCCTCCTCAGTCAGTTCGCCCATTTTAAACAGCTGAATGTTGGGTCGCTTGTCCCGCCCTAAGCTAAATCCTGGGGTGGGGGTGGTGTAGCGACGATTGGAGAGGGGCCGATCGCAAGTACGATAGTCAGGGGAGCACTCCTGCTCCACTTGGCTCCACCAGCAACATGTTCTGAAAATTTTTATTTTTTGTTGAATCCAATTTCTGCAAGGGGGGCCTAAAACAGGCTCCAGGCCCCTCATTTACATGTGTAAACAAACATGGACAAAAGAGCTGAATTCCAGAGGTGAGGTGAGAGTGACTGCCCTTGACATCAAGGCAGCATTTGACCGAGTGTGGCACCAAGGAGCCCTAGTAAAATTGAAGTCAATGGGAATCAGGGGGAAAACTCTCCAGTGGCTGGAGTCATACCTAGCACAAAAGAAGATGGTAGTGGTTGTTGGAGGCCAATCATCTCAGCCCCAGGGCATTGCTGCAGGAGTTCCTCAGGGCAGTGTCCTAGGCCCAACCATTTTCAGCTGCTTCATCAATGACCTTCCCTCCATCATAAGGTCAGAAATGGGGATGTTCGCTGATGATTGCACAGTGTTCAGGTCCATTCGCAACCCCTCAAATAATGAAGCAGTCCGAGCCCGCATGCAGCAAGACCTGGACAACATCCAGGCTTGGGCTCATAAGTGGCAAGTAACATTCGCACCAGATAAGTGCCAGGCAATGACCATCTCCAATAAGAGAGAGTCTAACCACCTCCCCTTGACATTCAACAGCATTACCATCACCGAATCCCCCACCATCAACATCCTGGGGGTCACCATTGACCAGAAACTTAACTGGACCAGCTATATAAATACTGTGGCTACGAGAGCAGGTCAGAGGCTGGGTATTCTGCGGCAAGTGACTCACCTCCTGACTCCCCAAAGCCTTTCCACCATCTACAAGGCACAAGTCAGGAGTGTGATGGAATACTCTCCACTTGCTTGGATGAGTGCAGCTCCAACAACACTCAAAAAGCTCGACACCATCCAAGATAAAGTAGCCCGCTTGATAGGCACCCCATCCACCACCCTAAACATTCACTCCCTTCACCACCGGCGCACTGTGGCTGCAGTGTGCACCATCTACAGGATACACTGCAGCAACTCGCCAAGGCTTCTTCGACAGCACCTCCCAAACCCGTGACCTCTACCACCTAGAAGGACAAGAACAGCAGGCACATGGGAACAACACCACCTGCACGTTCCCCTCCAAGTCACACACCATCCCGACTTGGAAATATATCGCCGTTCCTTCATCGTCGCTGGGTCAAAATCCTGGAACTCCCTTCCTAACAGCCCTGTGGGAGAACCGTCACCACACGGACTGCAGCGGTTCAAGAAGGCGGCTCACCACCACCTTATCAAGGGCAATTAGGGATGGGCAATAAATGCTGGCCTCGCCAGCGACGCCCACATCCCATGAACGAATTTTAAAAAATGTAAGGAGCATAACACCTGTTTTATGTGGCCACCAGAGACCCAGGAAAAATGGCCTGAACCAATATTGGCATCCTTGGGGCACAAGACTTTAGACCCTGAAATTGACCCTTGTTGCACCTGTTTTACACCCTTAAAACTAAGTCCAATTTCTACCCCTCTCAACAGCCTTATCAACTGGAGGTGCTACCTTTACTGTTCTGTGAACCTGTACCCCCAAATCCCTCTGCTCTTCCACAGCACCAAGCCTAGTTCCATTCAGAGTATAATTACTGCTGTTAATTTTATTACCAAAAAGCATCACTTCACACTTACTGACATTGAATTTCATCTGTCACTTTTCAGCCCATTCCCCCACCTTATCAATATCCCTTTGCAGTTCTAAAGAATTAACTATATCTCCTAATTTGGTATAATCTGAAAATTTAGATACCACTCTTTGTAGGCCTATGGGCTAGAAACTGCTTGCTGTGCAAACTCTGCTCAGAGCTGATTGTTTTGGCCAATATATGCCCATATTTCAAATGTTGTATCTACTGCAGCAAGAGTACTTAGTGAATTTTATGCTGTTTTGAATGAAAGAAAGAACTTGCGACCTTGGGACACCCCAAAATGCTTTACGGACAATTAAGTACTTTAGAAGTGTTATCACTGCTGTAATATAGGAAGATTAAATTCCAATTCATAGCAGGTCAGTCACAAGGCTTTCTATGGCTAGAAATCACAATGTATTTCTTTTCCCCCCTAACTCCCAATACCAGAGCAAAGCCATCTAATGCACAGATAGTTCTTATAGACAAGACACAGGCGTGACAGGCTGGCTCAGTGGGTCAGAACAGCACTTTCACCCATGCCAGCTGAATTTTAACTCAGCCAGGTCGAGGAGACTAGCATCACCTCTCCATGGATCCTGATGGAAATTGAGACAATCTCTGCTCTTGCAGACATTCATTCTATAAGAACTGCCAATCTTTTGCTACTAAGTGCTCTGATTTAAAGAAAACCAGGGCTGATCTTGGGGGCGGGGGGGGGGGGGGGTGGTGGTGAAGTTTTCCTGTATTAATACCTCAGCTGAATCTGACAGCTGGTGGGAAAAGATCCAAAGTATGGTCCTTAATACACACTACACAAAAAAAGTGAAAGCAGGTACAGGAAGAGCAGTTTATAATTTATTATACAGGACTCACATTATGATCAATACTTTCATACTGTTCCGAGGGAGTTAACGGGAAGGTTTGTTTTAAAACATCAGCTGACATTCAAACAAAAAGCACCAAGAATCTAGCGTTTAACAGATTTACAACTGAACTCCGAGCATCCGCACTTTACAGAAATCATTCCCCAAAAAACAAAGGGAAATCACGCAAATAAATAATCTTGCTGGGGGAGGAAGTACGCAGGCACAAAGGTATACATTTCTTTCGGGTTGCTAGTGGCAGTGCCCAGGAGATTCATCTTCCTTTCTAGGAGACTCCTGGACAATCCAGGATTGTTGGCAGCCCTAAATTGTTTGTTTCTAATTTCATGCAAACCTTGCTCGTTGTATTGATTGACCCCATTCTTGCACTTAAAAGATTAATCAAAACTTGGCCAAAAACTAAAATACCCAGCCCATAACAGCTTTCTGCTGAACTGGAGCTTTTATCACTAAGTTCAGATGAAGATGACCCTTTGGCCTATTTGATCCCATCGTTCCAGAATCCCATCCTTACTGACTTTCATTTATAACCTCGAGCTTCAGCTGATTGGGCAGACAGCACCTTTGTTTAATTTCTAATCTGAAGATTGCCATCACTAACAGAGCAACATTTCATTCTGCACTCAACATCTGCCAAGATAATGAATTCAAACCTTGGTGTGGGCATCTAATCAGAGGCAAGAGTACTAACTGAACCAAGTTGACCCAATAGCGGAGGAATTTCATGACTTTACGCTCCTCTTGCCAAGCACACATTCGGAATTTGGTTGTGGTGCCTGACATGGCTTACAAGTTTTTCCATCCACAATTTTAATGGAAGGAAAATCTTCTGAGGCTTGCTAACCTGAATTCTTGATGTGAACTCTTGGGAGTGCAAATTAGTTAAAATCTACCTCAATTAGTAGAAACTTACTTTTGTATCTAGAAGATTAACACAACAATACTTCTACCGCCCCCCAAAAAACTTTTCATCTCAGCAGGGGAAAGGAGAGAAAGGACTCAGAAAATTGCTAGAAGGGGAGAGAGAAAAGATGCTTTTGCACTTAAACTGTGGCACATGTGTGGATTTTATTGCCACCGGCTGTAGTTAGTAATATAAACCTACTGGCTGACTTTATTCTGGTGGCAGTAGAGATCTCTTTTAGTAGATCTTGTGGGCTGTTACCAGATTCTTCTGCTCCACCTTTACCCAATGCCTGATGGGGAGCAGTGCTAAATGGAAAGGCAAATGGGTGAGTGTAGCGCTGGCAGTCTGGTTTAGCGCTGCTTCCCCAAAACCGGTGCTAAAACTGGTTTGTGAAACACCAACTGCTTCTATTTTCACCATACTATCCCATAAATAACTGGTCAGTAACACCAGATGGCAGTATTGTAATTTGCAACAAGTTTCTTAAATTGACATTTGTGCTTTTTTTTGCCTTACTGAAATATATTTGCATCACGTGTCCTGCCAATCTGGAGCATAAATGTTCATAAATTCACATCTTTGGTGCCTGGGAAGTAAACAGGTTGTGGAACATTAGTTATATTCACAGGTTTGGAAACTATAAGTCATGCAATGATCTTATAATGGCAAAAAAGCTTAATTGTCTAATTGCAACTGTTTGGTATTTTAAGGTGGTGTAAATAGTAGAGGACATTGGGTGGGTTGTTGCGATTTCTGACTGCTGCAGTGTGGAGAATTTGTTGTAATGTGTTAATGCTACTATTGAGTTAAACTTGTTTCTTGTGGGTGGCAGGGGGAGTTAAATTTGCAGGCCTGAGAGATGTAGGCCCAGATTTTCATGGAGATACTTGCGCCATTAGAATGGCGCATCTGTGGTGTGGGGTTTGACTTGCACCATAAAAGTCCCAGAAATTATGGATTAGGTGAATTATGCAATTATTCACACCGTGCCAAAATTTCCTGGGCCATTTGTGGCACTCCACCGTTTCCCTCGCCGAGATAGTGAACAGCAAATTCTAATCAGTTCCACTCCCCCACCAAATAAAATCAATGGTGGTTGTGATTTTGCTGATTGAGCTCTACTTTGATCGCCACTGCTAGTTAAGCCGTTAATTAATACTGCTCATGGGCTCAGTATGTTTGTTACAAAGCTGCTTAACTTTTGCACGCAAAGCTTCACTTTAAAGTAGGAGTGATCCCGAGTCAAAACTAAATTTAAATCAGTTTGGACACACTTTTTAATGTGTTTCAAGGTTATTGAACAGTTTAAGGCTCTCCATGGACTTGTTTGTATTGCATTAAGTTGAAATGCGATCCCGATTATGCAGAGGGACTGGTTCATGGTAATAAACCTCTTTGGCTGCTGATCTAACACACTGTTCAGATGCTGGATTTGCTGGTGAGGCAAACACTTCTTTATCCTGATTAATCTGAACAAGCGCTTTTTTGGAAAGAATCAGGTAGCATTCCTTCCAAAATGCCTTCATCCAAAGAAATTACGGTAACTTGACAAATAACCGAGTCCATTAGATGTTGGCCCTACCTTTTGCGTTGGGACATGTCAAATCCAAACTAATCAAACAGTTGCATTTTTTGGCCCCCACAATGACTGCTTCATTTAATAATACAGTGGAGACTCTCAATCTATAATAGGAACTACCCCAACACCAGAATGCTCGTAATGGGGAACGCTGGTCGCTATCTGCCTGCTGTGTGCCGTTTCAGACTTGCTGCTATGCCCACTGCGACGTATTCGAATTAGAAATGCCGAATAATATGGAGTAAGTTGGCAATGATGAGATCAGCGCGCTGAACAGCAGAATTTGTGATTTAGGTCACCCATCTCACCGTTCCAGGAAAACCTGGGCCGCAGATTAAATTAAACATAGGAACAGGAGTAGACCATTCAGCCCTGACCCTGTTCTGCCATTCAATTAGATAATGACTGATCCGCCCTTAATACCTTTTGGCTAGCAAAAATCTATTGAACTCAGATTTAAAATTATTAATTGAGTTAGCATCCACTGCTTTTTGTGGGAGAGAGTGCCACTCTTTGCATGAAGAAGCATTTCCTAACTTTTTTGTCCTGAATAGCCCTGGCTCTGACTTTAGGGTTCTGTCCCCTCGTCCTACACTCCCCCCCCCCCCCCCCACCACCACCAGTGGAAAAAGTTTCTCTCTATCTACCTTAATCAATTCCTTTCAAAATCCTAAAAACCTCAATCAAATCACCCCTTAAACTTCTATATTCTAAGGAATACAAGCCTAGTTTATGTAATGTCTCCTCATAATTTAACTCATGGAGCCCTGGTAACATTCTGGTGAATCTGCGCTGCGTTCCTTCCAGGGCCAGTTGAGATTTGGAGCTAGATTTTCAGCTTTTCACTCGGGATGTAAAACTAGTTGTGGATCAGCCGCCCGTTACAGAAAATGGCCACTTTTTATTTCCGCTGATGTCAATGGAAATGAAAAGCGAGTGGTTTCTATAATGGGTATCTGATCTGCAACACACAATTTTATTCCCGGGTGGTAAGTTGAAAATCTGATCTCAGGATGTCTTAAACCAACACGCTTCAGAGAATGAAAGTTATTTTGGAGATTTGTTTGTGCACATGTATTCTGGTTGAGATGACTTGATTTCATTTGATGATAGCAGGGGGTAGTTGCCTGAGTAGTCTAGTTAGATTCTTCTTGGGATCAGAATTAATGAAAAGGATAGGGAAAAACTCATGTTTAGGGTCAGTCAGGTCTATCATAAGGCTGCAAGAAGGGAATTAAGATATCGCATGTCAGCTTACCCAGCTAGAAGTTGACCCGAAAAGAAACAAAACAAAAAGTGAATCTCCCTTCTATTAGATAGAGTGTAGCATATTTTTTGTTAATTTGTGTTATGAGATGCTTTTAAGGTCTGGAATTGCTACTTTGGTTCAGTCACGTGTATTCTGCAAAATATATGATCGCTTCCCAGATCATTTATCAGTTCTGCCTATCAAAAGATTGGATAAGCACGTGGGGGCAAGTGTGAATTTATGGTATTGAATTTATAGGTCAAGGGGGGGTACGTTGTTATATCCCCTGGGTTAATGCTGTCATGTAAGTAGATAATGGGCAGTGTGAGAGACTATGGCATGTAAGGAACATTGGATCCACTTAGGGGAATGACTGACACCATTGAACCCAAAGGTATCTATGGCAGACCTCTTAATTTGTAACTGGGTGCTTAAAGGTTCAACCAATTGAAATCACTAGTCCAGAAAAGCAAGTAGAAATTTTAAAAATAAGAACCTGATCTTAGCATTGTATAACCCATGAGCCTGAAAAGCTATGTCACAAGGTGGTTTAACATTATCTGAGCCCTAATTGCTCTGCAGATTGTTTCTTGTAAATTGTTAATCTCTCTTCACGTCTCACTGAATATAAATATTTTATTTTGTGGTGGGGAGAGGAATCGAATTGGCTTCCATTGTAGCAATCATGGACCTTGTACTATAAATACATGTGCCAGGAATTTCCATGGACACACTCTGGTGGGAGATTGGTGGAACCCCTAAAACGATATTTAAAAATGGTCATTCATACCATTTCTCCACAACTTCCATCAAAGTTACAGCGGGAGATTGGGAGAACCTTGTGGAAATTCTTTTTTTTTAGTATTCTAAGTTTCTTTCCTTTTCTCTGCCACTAGTATCCTTTGACAACAGAGGACCTTTTTTAAAAAATTCGTTCATGGGATGTGGGCGTCGCTGGCATAGCCCGCATTTATTGCCCATCCCTAATTGTCCTTGAGAAGGTGGTGGTGAGCCGTCTTCTTGAACCGCTGCAGTCTGTATGGTGAAGGTTCTCCCACAGTAGGGAGTTCCAGGATTTTGACCCAGTGACTATGAAGGAACAGCGATATATTTCCAAGTCGGGATGGTGTGTGACTTGGAGGGGAACGTGTAGGTAGTGTTGTTCCCATGTGCCTGCTGCTCTTGTCCTTCTAGGTGGTGGAGGTTGTGTGTTTAGGAGGTGCTGTCGAAGAAGCCTTGGCGAGTTGCTGCATTGCATCCTGTGGATGGTACACACTGCAGCCATGGTGCGCCAGTGGTGAAGGGAGTGAATGCTTGTTTAGGGCGGTAACACTTGCATCCTTTTGCCAATGTTGCTGTATGATTTAGTTGAGAAAGAAAGAACAACTTGCATTTACATGGTGCTTTTCGTGACTTCACGATGTCCCAAAGCACTTCACGGCCAATGAAGTACATTTGAATTGATGTCACAGCTGTTTGTGGGACTTTGCTGTGTGCAAATTGCCATGTTTTCCTACAATACAACCGTGTAAACTGTTTAGTGATGTTGCTTGAGGGACCAGGAGAGCTCCCTCTGGTCTTCAAAAAAAAGACAATGTGTCATGAGATCATTTGCACCCACCTGAGAGCACAGATGGGACCTTAGTTTTACATCTCATATGAAAGATGGTATCTCTGACAGTGCAGTACTCCCTCAATACTGCACTGGAGTGTCAGCCTAGATTATGTGCTCAAGTCTTTGGACTTCACAACCTTCTTATTCCAAGCCAAGAATGTAACCACAGAGCCAAGCCTGACGCCTTGAAAGGAAAAAGTATAAGAGTTGTATTTTTGGGTTCCCTCCCCCACCACCCCATACCTTTTTTTCTTATCTTCAGCTCTTTCTCCTCTTTCCCCCCCCCCCCCTACAGTAGAGAGCACCTCCTGTTACTCTTTCTTTTGCTTGGTGGGAGAAGGAAGGAACATTCACAAAATTCCACCTTTTTGTAATTTTATTTCTCCTGACTGTGCGGAGCTATCCTCAATTGTTAGTTCCTGCAGTTTGTTCTTCAGTGCAATAAAGTACCTTCTGGTAAAGTTAATTTATTGTATTTCTCTCCTTCCCCATGACCATAGCTCTGCTCTGAGCTAGGCTGCTTATCTGGGAGATTTCCTATGCGTGACATGTTAATGTATCATTAGTAGGTTTGACTGCAGGGATTTAAACTTGACTGCCCCTCCAAATTTTGCAGTGATTTTGCAATTCTCCAAATTTACTTCTGTTACTTCAGTCCCACAACTCTAATGTCCACAGAAGGAAGAATATAGGCCATACATTAAGTTGACCTGTAAATACTTGTTCAGAGCCTACATTTTACTTTCTAGGTGAACAGGGGCCACCCACATGAATCGTAGATATAGGTAACCTGGAGAAATGGCTAGGTTACATATAGTAGCTACTTTAATCAGATTGGGCCTTGTGAACTAAGCTATTGATTGATGGTGTGTGATATATAGTTATTGCCTCTGCAGCATTCGACAAAGACAATAAATGCCGTGCACAGCAACAGTTATCAAGGTAACGTACACTCTGGCTTTTTTTTTAGGTTGAAATGTTTCTTCTGGGATACTCCTTACAGTTGACTATCAGAGTTTTCAGGCTATACAAATTTGGAACTGATGAATTTGTCACCTTCTATCCTGATGATCATAAGGAGGACTGGCCAACGGTTACTCTAGTAACTGAAGATGACAGACATTATAATGTGCCTGTGGGAGATGCTGAAGTGACCTATTTATAAGCTGAATTTTATGAGACTGTCTCTCTTTTGCCCTTAATCTAGCAAGAGTTGGTTATAACTTTCATTTGATCAGAGATTGATCTTTTTAAACTTCTTGATTGGGTTTTGTGGAAAAGATTTGCAGCAGACATGAGCTGGGAAGATGTATGGCTTGAAGCTTAAGAAATACTTATCTGTAAATAAGAGTTTGGGTGTCTGAACTTGTAGGCTGGGGAGCAAGCAGAATAAATTTATGACAAATCTGCTGTTCTAGACTTTGCTTTATCTTCCTTTGACATTTTTGTAAGATTATTGATGACTAAATCTGTACAGAAATGGGAAACTGCCTTTATAAGTGATTCTTGGGTATGGTAAAAATAAATGTGACTGGTTAAATGCATTTGTTGGTGTGTGTGATTTGACTCTTAAACTTTTGAGTACTTGATCAGTTCAAGGACAATAATGAACATAGGAACATGAGTAGGCCATTCAGCCCCTCGAGCCTGTTCTGCCATTCAGTGAGATCATGGCTGATCAGTATCCTAACTCCATTTACCCACCTTGGCTCCATATCCCTTAATACCCTTGGCTAGCAAAATCTATCAATCTCAGATCTAAAAATTATTAATTGAGCTAGCATCTACTGCTTTTTGTGGGAGAGAGTTCCACCCTTTGTGTGAAGAAGTGTTTTGTAACTTCTGTCCTGAATGGTCTGGCTCTGACTTTTAAGGTCATGTCCCCTTGTCCTAAACTCCTCCACCAGTGGAAAAAGTTTATCTCTATCTACCCTATCCATTCCTTTCAAAATCCTAAAACCCTCAATCAAATCACCCCTTAACCTTCTATGTTCCAGGGAATACAAGCTTAGCTTATGTAATCTCTTCTCCATTATCTAACTCTTGGAGCCCTGGTAACATTCTGGTGAATTTGTGCTGCGTTCCTTCCAAGGGCAGTTGAGATTTGGGGGTGGATTTTCAGCTTGCCATTCGGGATGTAAAACTAGTTGCAGATCAGCCGCCCGTTACAAAAAATGGCCAGTTTTTATTTCCACTGAAGTCAATGGCAATGAAATCGAGCGGTTTCTATAATGGGTGTCTGATCTGCAACACACAATTTTATCCCCAGGCATTAAGTTGAAAAGCTATCTCAGGATGTCTTAAACCAACATGCTTCAAAGAACAAAAGCTATTCTGGATGTTTCAGCAATTTGTTTGCATACAAAAGTTTCTCTCTTTACCCTATCAATTTCATTCAAAATCCTAACAACCTCAATCAAATCACCCCTTAACCTTCTATATTCCAGGGACTACAAGCCTAGTTTATGTAATCTCTCCTCATAATGTAAGACTTGGAGCCCTGGTAACCTTCTGGTGAATCTGCACTCCTTCCAAGGCCAATATATCCTTTCTAAAGTATGGTGCCCAGAACTGTACACTGTATCTGAGATGAGGTCTAACCAGGGCTTTGTATAGCTGTAGCAAAACTTCTTCCCCTTTATATTCTAGCCCTTTAGTTATAAAGGCTAACATTCCATTAGCCTTTTTGATTATTTTTTGTACCTGACTACTACATTTTAGTGATCTGTGTACATGGACCCCTAAATCTCTTTGGACCTCTACTGTTCCTAGCTTTTCACCATTTTAAAAATGCCTTTTTTGTTTCAAAATGGATGACCTCACACTTACCTGCATTGAAATCCATCTGCCACAGTCTTGTCCACTCACTTAATCTATCAATGTCTCTTTGTAATTTTATGTTCCTGACTACACTACTCACTATGCCACCAATCTTTGCAAACTTGGATATATGGCTCTCTATTGTGTTAGCTAAGTCATTCATAAATATAGTGAATAGTTGAGATCCCAGCGCAGACCCCTGTGGGACACCACTAGTCACTTCCTTCCAATTTGAGTACATACCCATTATCCCTACTCTCTGTCTTATACCACCTAACCAGGTCAATAATTTGCCTTCAATTCCATGAGCTTTAATTTTAGCTAACGGTCTCTTGTTTGGATCCATATTGAATGCCTTCTGGAAGTCCCTATAAACTACATCCATAAACATTCCCTTATCTACTGCTTTAGCTACTGCCTCAAAAAATTCAATTAGGGTTATTAGACATGACCTACCCTTCACAAATCCATGTTGGCTCTCTTTAATCAGCTCAAATTTCTCCAGTGCTCAGTCACCTTGCTCTTATCGATTCCCCACAACAGATATTAGACTAATAGGTCTATAATTTCCTAGTTTCTTGTGCCTTTCTTAAATAATGGAGTTACATGTGCAATTTTGCAATCTAAAGGGACAATTCCTGAATCGAAAGAGCCTTGGAAGATTATGGCTAAAGCATCTGCAATTTCCTCACCTACTTCCTTTTAACCCTGGGGTGGAAACGATCGGGTCCTGGGCATTATATTTTCTAATACTGTTTTCTTGCCTATGTTAACTTTAGTGAGCTCCAGTCCTTGATTCATTATTAGTTTCCCTGGACTGTCAGGTATATTATCCTCTTCCTCTACTGTGGAGACTGACAAAGTAATTATTCAACAAGTCTGCCACTTCCTTATTTTCATTTGCATTATTATCCAAATCTGTTTTTAAAGAGCCCACATTACCCTAGGCTACTCTTTTTCTTCTAATATACTCATTAAAACTTTTTGTGTTAATCTTGATATCCCTTACAAGTCTCTTGCCCAAACTCTTGTTTGGACAAGAGACCCTAATCTGTCCTTCTGCCTGTTTAACTTTCTCACCGTTTAACTTAACACATTTCTTATTTGTCACTCCTGCTGTAACTACTTTGGTTATTTTAGCATTCCCTTCACCTGAAGTATCTTTATCACTGTTACCTGAACTCTACTGTATTTCCCTTTTTTTAAATCTTTAAACTATCATTTTTACTATTGTCTCTGACTCAGCTTGCACCCCCCACCAAAACATATTTATTAGTTTAAAATCCTTTTTACCACCCTATTTATCCTTTCCACTAGGCCTTTGGTCCTAGCCCAGTTCTGGTGCAGCCTGTCCCAACGGTACAGCTCCGTCCTGTCCCAGTACTGGTTCTAGTGTCCCATGAAATGGAACCCCTCCTTCCCACACCATTCATTTAGCCACGTGTTTGCCTTCCTGATCTGTTTGTCCCTATGCCAATTAGCACATGGCTCAGAAGATAATACTTAGATTATCACCCTTGAAGTCCTGCTTTTTAATTTAGCTCCTAACTCCTGATATTCCCTCAGCAGGACCTCCTCCCTTTTCTTCCCTATGTCACTTGTCCCGACATGGACCACGACAACTGGATCGTCCCCCTCCTTTTCCAGCCGCAAAGAGATCCCTTACCCTGGTACTAGGTAGGAACACATCCTCGGGGCACTTGATTGTGGCTGCAGAGGATGCTATCAATCCGCCTATTTATTGAATCCCTTATAACTACTATATTTCTATTTTCCTCCTACCACCTTTGGACAGCCCTCTGCTCCACGGTGCCTAAGTCAGCATTGTGGCTGTCTTCCCCACAGTCTTTCTCCTTATCCTCACAGGTATCGAGTGCAATGTACCTGTTGGATAGGACTAGTGTCTGCAGGAACTCCTTTGCCATCTCCCCTCGGTTTCCCCCTACCCTGCTGGCTGACAGTCACACTCTCTTCCTGCACCTGTGCTTTCCTCTGAGGTGTGACTGTACACTGGAGAAAATTATCTCAAAATTCCTCCCCCTCCCTTATGTGTCAGAGTGTCTCTAACTCGCACTCCAGCTCAAGGACTCTGAGCCGGAGTGTCTCAAAGCAGAGACATTTAGAATCATAGAATGGTTACAGCACAGAAAGAGGCCATTCGGCCCATCAATCCCGTGCCTGCTTTCTGCAAGAGCAATCCAGCTAGTCCCACTCCCCCGCCCTTTCCCCATAGCCCTCCAATATTTTTCCCTTCAAGTACTTATCCAATTCCCTTTTGAAAGCCATGATTGAATCGGCCTCCACCACCCCCTCAGGCAGCGTATTCCAGATCCTAACCATTTGCTGTGTAAAATATTTTTCCTCATTTGCAATTTGTTCTTTTGCCAATCACCTTAAATCTGTGTCCTCTGGTTCTTGACCCTTCTGCCAATGGGAACAGTTTCTCTCTACCTACTCTGTCTAGATCCTTCATGATTTTGAATACCTCTATCAAATCTCCTCCCAACCTTCCCTGTTCCAAGGAGAACAACCCCAGCTTCTCCAGTCTATCCACGTAACTGACGTCCTTCATCCCTGGAACCATTCTAGTAAGTTTTTTCTGCACCCTCCCTAAGGCCTTCACATCCTTCCTAAAGTGCGGTGCGCAGAATTGGACACAATACTCCAGTTGTGGTCGAACCAAGTGTTTTATAAAGGTTCATCATGACTTCCTTGCTTTTGTACTCTATACCTCTATAAAACC
This sequence comes from Heptranchias perlo, assembly GCF_035084215.1. Lineage (NCBI taxonomy): Eukaryota > Metazoa > Chordata > Chondrichthyes > Hexanchiformes > Hexanchidae > Heptranchias > Heptranchias perlo. The sequence continues at coordinate 58,535,285 of NC_090326.1, read as the reverse complement.
AAGGATCCGTATGCTTTTTAACTGCTTTCTCAACCTGCCCTGCCGCCTTCAATGATTTGTGCACATATACCCCCAGATTCCTCTGTTCCTATACCCCTTTTAGAATTGTACCCTTTAGTTTATATTTCCTCTCCTCGTTCTTCCTACTAAAATGTATCAATTCGCACTTCTGTGTTAAATTTCATCTGCCACATGTCTGCCCATTCCACTAGCCTGTCTATGTCCTCTTGAATTCTATCACTATCCTTCTCAATGTTTATTACACTTCCAAGTTTTGTGTCATCTGTAAATTTTGAAATTGTGCCCTGTACACCCAAGTTCAAGTCATTAATATATATCAAGAAAAGCAGTGGTCCTAGTACCGATCCCTGGGGAACACCACTGTACACTGTTCTCCAGTCTGAAAAACAATCATTCACCACTACTCCCTGTTGCCTGTCACTTAGCCAATTTCATATCCATGCTGCCGTTGCCCCTTTTATTCCATGGGCTTCAACTTTGCTGACAAGCCTATTATGTGGGGACACATTATCAAATGCCTTTTGGAAGTCCATACATATATATATATATATATATATATATATATGTCAACCGCATTGCCCTCATCTACCCTCTCTGTTACCTCATCAAAAAACTATATCAAGCGAGTTAAACACGATTTGCCTTTAACAAATCTGTGCTGGCTTTCCTTAATTAATCCACACTTGTCCAAGAGACTGTTAATTTTGTCCCGGATTATTGTTTCTAAAAGTTTCCCCACCACCAAGGTTAAACTGACTGGCCTGTAGTTGCTGGGTTTATCCTTACACCCTTTTTTGAACAAGGCTGTAATATTTGCAATTCTCTAATCCTCTGGCACCACCCCCGTATCTAAGGATGATTGGAAGATTATGGCCAGTATCTCTGCAATTTCCACCCTTACTTCCCTCAGCAACCTAGGATACATCCCAACCGGACGGGGTGACTTATCTACTTTAAGTACAGCCAGCCTTTCTAATACCTCCTCTTTAACAATTTTCAGCCCATCTAGTATCTCAAATAGTGAAATGATACCTCTTCTGTTGCTAAACTCTAACCAAATAGATTCTGTCCTTGACCCCTCAAGGACATCCTCTCTCTCCAGCACGGCAGTATTCTCCTTAATCAATACGGCCGCTCCCCCCTCTTTCCTGAACACCTTGTATCCAGGAATATTTAGGACCCAATCCTGCCCTTTTTTGAGCCAGGTCTCCGTTATCGGCATGACACCTTATTCCCATGTGATTATTTGCGCCTGCATTTCCCCAACCTTATTTACCACGCTTTCTGCGTTTACACACATGCACTCTAAACCTATCTTAGACCTTCTCTCTTAGCCTGATCCCACCTAATACTGTATTATTGCTTACTCTAGTACTAACAGCCTCTCCCAATCCTTTGTGCACCTTGTTTCTCCTTTCCAATGCTACATCCTGGTGCCCATCCCCCTGCCAAATTAGTTTAAACCCTCCCCCACAGCACGAGTGAACCTCCCCGCAAGGACATTGGTCCCAGCTCTGTTGAGGTGCAACCCCTCCGGCCTGTACAGGTCCCTCCTCCCCCAGAACCAATCCCAATGCCCCAGGAATCTAAAGCTCTCTCTCCTGCACCAGCTCTCCAGCTACGCATTCATCTGCTCTATCCTCCTATTGCTGTACTCACTAGCGCGTGGCACTGGGAGTAATCCGGTGATTACTACCTTTGAGGTCCTGCGGGCAGATTTTAGGGAGCTAGGAAAGAGATTAATAAGCAGGACCTCAAAGGTAGTAATTCTGCTTGTTAATCTCTTTCCCAGCTCCCTAAAATCTGCCTGCAGGACCTCATCCCTCTTTCTACCTATGTCGTTGGTACCGATATGGACCACGAACTCTGGCTGTTCACCCTCCCCGTTCACAATTTTCTGCAGCTGCTCTGTGATAGTGTTTGCAACCATCTTCAGCCAGAAGGGCCGAGTGGATGATCCATCTTGGCCTCCTCCCGATATCCCCACCGTCACAGAAGCCAGTCTTCAGCCAATTTGATTCACTCCACGTGATATCAAGAAATGGCTGAGTGCACTGGATACAACAAAGGCTATGGGCCCCGACAACATCCCAGCTGTAGTGCTGAAGACTTGTGCTCCAGAACTAGCTGCGCCTCTAGCCAAGCTGTTCCAGTACAGCTACAACACTGGCATCTCCCGACAATGTGGAAAATTGCCGAGGTATGTCCTGTCCACAAAAAGCAGGACAAATCCAATCCGGCCAATTACCGCCCCATCAGTCTACTCTCAATCATCAGCAAAGTGATGGAAGGTGTCGTCGACAGTGCTATCAAGCAGCACTTATTCACCAATAACCTGCTCATCGATGCTCAGTTTGGGTTCTGCCAGGACCACTCGGCTCCAGACCTCATTACAGCCTTGGTCCAAACATGGACAAAAGAGCTGAATTCCAGAGGTGAGGTGAGAGCGACTGCACTTGACATCAAGGCAGCATTTGACCGAGTGTGGTACCAAGGAGCCCTAGTAAAATTGAAGTCAATGGGAATCAGGGGGAAAACTCTCCAGTGGCTGGAGTCATACCTAGCACAAAAGAAGATGGTAGTGGTTGTTGGAGGCCAATCATCTCAGCCCCAGGACATTGCTGCAGGAGTTCCTCAGGGCACTGTTCTAGGCCCAACCATCTTCAGCTGCTTCATCAATGACCTTCCCTCCATCATAAGGTCAGAAATGGGGATGTTCGCTGATGATTGCACAGTGTTCAGTTCCATTCGCAACCCCTCAAATAATAAAGCAGTCCGAGCCCGCATGCAGCAAGACCTGGACAACATCCAGGCTTGGGCTCATAAGTGGCAAGTAACATTCGTGCCAGACAAGTGCCAGGCAATGACCATCTCCAATAAGAGAGAGTCTAACCACCTCCCCTTGACATTCAATGGTATTACCATCACCGAATCCCCCACCATCAACATCCTGGGGGTCACCATTGACCAGAAACTTAACTGGACCAGCTATATAAATACTGTGGCTACGAGAGCAGGTCAGAGGCTGGGTATTCTGCTGCGAGTGACTCACCTCCTGACTCCCCAAAGCCTTTCCACCATCTTCAAGGCACAAGTTAGGAGTGTGATGGAATACTCTCCACTTGCTTGGATGAGTGCAGCTCCAACAACACTCAAGAAGCTCGACACCATCCAGGACAAAGCAGCCCGCTTGATTGGTACCCCATCCACCACCCTAAACAGTCACTCCCTTCCCCACCGGCGCACAGTGGCTGCAGTGTGCACCATCCACAGGATGCACTGCAGCAACTCGCCAAGGCTTCTTCGACAGCACCTCTCAAACCCGCGACCTCTACCACCTAGAAGGACAAGAGCAGCAGGCGCATGGGAACAACACCACCTGCACGTTCCCCTCCAAGTCACACACCATCCCGACTTGGAAATATATCGCCATTCCTTCATCATCGCTGGGTCAAAATCCTGGAACTCCCTTCCTAACAGCTCTGTGGGAGAACCTTCACCACACGGACTGCAGTGGTTCAAGAAGGCGGCTCACCACCACCTTCTCAAGGGCAATTAGGGATGGGCAATAAATGCTGGCCTTGCCAGCGATGCCCACATCCCATGAACGAATAAACAAAAACACATCATTGACCCTGGCATCAGGGAGGCAACATACCATCCTGGAATCACATCTGCGACCGCAGAAACTCCTGTCACTATTGCTTTCCCGATCTTCTTCTCCCCCCCCCTCCGGTACAGCTGAGCCACCTGTGGTGCCGTGGACTTGGCTCTGGCTGTACTCCCCAGAGGAACCATCGCCCTCACCAGAGTACAACCAGAGCCAAGCAGACCAGAAGCTCCAGGGTTTACTGCCAATCTCTTAACTGACGTCTGGTGTGATGGCAGCAAGGGTTTTACAGTTGAGTTCTCTTCCACAGGACTATGGAGGGGGAAATCGGGATTAGTGCTCCAGGTCGGTATTCAGTGACCCTGGAATATGCACACTTTAAGGACAGGGCCGAGGTTGGTGGTGGTCCTCCTGATGTGTAGTCTTGAGGAAGTGGTCCTGGAAATAGTGGATGCATTGGTGATCATCTTCCAAAATTCTATAGACTCTGGAACAGTTCCTACAAATTGGAGGGTGGCAAATGTAACCCCACTATTTAAAAAGAGAGAAAAAACAGGGAATTACAGACCAGTTAGCCTAACATCAGTAGTGGGGAAAATGCTGGAGTCTCAGGATATGGTATATGCCATTTCGAACTGGGATGAGGAGAAATTTCTTCACTCAGAGGGTGGTGAACCTGTGGAATTCTCTACCACAGAAGGCAGTGGAGGCCAAGTCATTAAATATATTCAAGAAGGAGATAGATATATTTCTTAATGCTAAGGGGATCAAGGGATATGGGGAAAAGCGGGAACAGGGTACTGAGTTAGACAATCAGCCATGATCATTTTGAATGGCGAAGCAGGCCCAAAGGGCCGAATGGCCTAATCTTGCTCCTATTTTCTATGTTTCTATGTTAATGCTTGTTTTCTACACTGGTACATGGGCTCTTGAATCCACATAGGAGACTGAGTGATGTTTGTGGAACTGTAGAAGACAAAATAAAGAAATTACTAATCTACTAAGCATAAAAACTGAGAGGGCTAATTCCTTGGCCACTCCTGTGGCTCTCTCGAGCACTTGCCTGGACACTCGGGAAGAAGCCCCGTGGAAGTTGCAGGTAATAATCTCTGACCACCTGTCGAACTTGCTCTCTGTGTTCATCATTTCAGGCAGGATAGGTATGTGGCATAGGAAGACTTCATGACTGGTGTTAGAAAATAAATGTGGTTCTATATATGTTTTAGCATTAAACAATGACAAAATGGCTAAGACAGGCATAATCGGTAAGCGAGGTTAGTTTGAGTTAGTACAGTCCCCACCACTTAAAACGTCCCAAATTTAAAACGGGCTCTCGCTTATATGGGTCAAAATGCGCTAACCATTAGCCATTTGCATTAACATCAATTTTAAAGTTGCCGGTTATAGCGTCTTGAGTGCTCCGTTTATTTCAGGCCGAAACAGCTGTGCTTACTCACTAATCTTGAAGTAGTCCACCCACTGTATTTCATTTCTCTCCTGATTTGTGAGCAGCAATGCTGAGAAACTCAACACTTCTCCATTCAATTTTTTATCCATTATGTTTATCGGGCATTCCCAAGTCAGGTGTCGGGGCCGTTTGCAGCTCATTTCACTTCTAAGGCATTTGCTGTTCGCTGGGTCTTGGTTCATGGCTAGGGTTGCCAACGCTCCAGGATTGTCCTGGAGTATCCAGGAATTAAAGATTAACCTCCTGAACACTGCTGCGAGCAAACTGAGAAAAATCATAGAGGCATTAAAACATTTTTTTTTCATTTTCTTTGAACATTTTTGCTTATTAGTTATAAAAATATTGGAGATGGGGAGAAAAGGCTGTTTGATTGGATGGGGTGGATGGAGGCGGGAGGTCATGTGATGAAACCTCCAGGAAGATCTCCAACTGGAGTTGGCAACCCTAAAGAGGGGATTTCAATATACTATACGGGTAGCGAGACAGTTAAATTGAAAGCAGGTACTGTATAACGGGAGAGTGAGTGAAAGGGAACCTGCAACTGTGCCATGTTATACCGGCCATTGCGAATAGTGGACAAATCGCATTCATGCAAAGGTGCCTGCTGTAAGTGGTGGGGACTTTACATACAGCCAGTCACATAGCCTGACAGACTTTTGCTGACATGAAGCGACGAGAAAACATGTTTTTGAGCAAACCAGACAGAATAGGAAGATAAGGTTAAGAAAGTAGAAGCAGAGGGACAATAGGAAATACTGGATAAAGAAAGGAGTGAATTGAGTCTACTACCTTGAGAAAGTATAGATAAGAGTGGGGCCTCTGCAGTAACTATGGCTCTACTTCTATCTACTCGTGTGGAAGGAAGTCTGTTCGCCACAGTCGGCTGAAAAAGGTAAAAACAAGAACGGCTGTGTAAAAGAGAGGGAGTAGATTAGTTATCTGCCACCTTGGGAGAACGGGACTCAGCCGAGGTGCCCTGAGTCATGAGTGCGCAATTACTTATGGCTCATAATAGAATAGGTGTCAATAGTATTAGTATCCAGCTATGAATATAATACTTAGTTAAGTTTGGGTGGACTTTTATAGTCCAAAATAAAGTGTCTTGAATCACCTGACATGCCATCTGGCACACCCAACATCAGGAGATGAAAGGGGAGAAAAATAAATTGGAGTTTGTGTGCACCGGACATAACTTCGGGAAATAAGATGCAAATCATATTTGAATGCGACCGTTGTCATTTACATAATTGGAAGTTAAAGATTTGCCAACTTTCAAATAAGCACAAACCAGTCACCTCCCACGTTCTCCCATTTACAAATACTGATTACTAATTCTCACAAGTTACTCTGGCTTATTTTATTATCTCTGTGCTTCAATTCCCTCAGTTTCATTGGTGAATGCTGTATTATATTGGCCAAAAAAAGTGAGCTGGCTTTTATGGCAGCTGGATCCACTTTGAAATCATTGCTTGTATGGAAATTTTAAAGCCACAAATGGTGATCATTTCACCTGGCCCTGCATCTTCCCCAATAGTTAGAAGTTGTCCATACAGGTCAATGATAAAACCTCTTTGGCAGTTTACAGGGTGGATGTAGGTACTCGAGCTGTTTAGCCAAAATCTGGCCACCTCAAATGGCGAGCAACTGCTTGCTTCTGCTATTGAGATCTTTATTGAAATCATCTCTCCTGTGGTGTACACTGCTTTTAGTGGCACAAGCTCCATCTTGTTTACACTGCAGTTTTGCGAGTGGCTTAATGCATTCCAGCATGCCACCAACAGTAGCTCCTATTAGTAAACTTAAAATGGCAGCAATCCTTAGCCCACTGCCTTTTAATGTAGGTAAGTTACTCTATGGCCTTTAACTCCTTTCATTTTCTTTCCTGCTGAATGCTTCCCCCCACCCTCTCTGATCTTTCCTTACCTACTTTTAGAAGAAGCTCCCTTTTTAAAAAAAATAGTGGAGGTACTCCTGCTTGTATATAATTATCTTTTGACATGTTTAGGTTTTGTTCTATATAACACAAATCTATAGGTAAGATGTATCTGCTGTATAAAGTGGATTATGTTTCCAGTAGTTTTATTTGTGATTGGAATCTAAGCCACCATACTCCATAGGTTCAGCCCAATTGCCAGATCCAACGCCTGAAGAATCTAAACTGGGATTCATGAGAACTAAAAAATTCAATATGTTTTGAGATGGAAGAGTGGGTTCCTTGTACCTAGGTTAAGTAGTTCCAGGGTGTAAAGCTCAAGTTTGAATCCACCCGACATGACTATTTCCTTTCACATACACGAAGTAAACCAGATGATAATCAGACAAAAGTATCAGATGATAATCAGACTGAGTAAACCAGATGATAATCAGACAAAATTTGATACCGAGCCACATATAGTTGGACAGGTGAACAAAAGCTTGGTCAAAGTGTTAGGGTTTAAGGAGGGACTTAAAGGAAGAGAGATAGAGAGCCAGAAAGGTTTAGGGAGGGAATTCCAGAGCTTAGGCCCTAGGCAGCTGAAGGCATCGCCACCAATGGTGGAGCAATGAAAATCAGGGTTACACAAGAGGCCAGAATTGGCTAGAAGACACAAGGCTATTGGGAAACAGTAGGGCAGTGGGATTAGTTTTGGATTGGTCTGGCAAAAAAATGGCACAGACATAATGGGCCAAATGGCTCTTTCTGTGCTGTAAATATCTTTGGTTTTGTGGTTAAGTGTGAATCTACTTGCAATCAAAAGATTACAAGTTTTTTTTTTAGTTGTTTTGTCACTCATTGGTAGTCTTAAAAGATTCTGTCACTCCAGAGTCTCAAATGTTGGTGGTACTCCAGTTTTGTAATTTAATAGTGACATTACTTTGCAGAAAGAGATTACCAGGAGAATCACAGCACTGGAGAAGAATCTGCTTCAGTGACATGCTACAGCAACAGATGCATGTTGAAAGAAAAATAGAACAAAAATGAAAACCAAAACTTCTGAATAAGCCAAAATGTTATGTTGCTAATAGTTTACACCAGTAATTATTCAAAACTTGTGATGAACTTCATTATCACAAACAATTCACTTTATCAATTGAAGATGTGGAATATTCATTCTACTAGATTAGTATTCTACCTATTGGTAGGGTAGATGCAAGAAACTTATTAAGCAAACTGCAATCTCTCTCGTGGTGTGTGACATATCAGAAATGCAAGCATAGAAATCATTCCTTGAAGCCTGCTCCATCTACAGGCATAAAATGCATCCTATCATAGGACTAGCTTAGGGAAAGTTCTGCATTAAAAAAAACTGTCTGATCCTCAAAATGTAAATCAGGCAAAATGCCAGCATCCCCATATCACTATTTAATAGAAACATAGAACCATGACCAACTTCTCTCTACAGAAGACACTGGAGTATTTGATCTCTGTCTAAGTCTCTATAACTTCAGTCTTATTCCTGTTTATTTATCGAGCTCTCACTGAAGAAGTTAATGGATACAGCATTAGCTGCTTTTCTTGGGAATCTGCTCTACTACTAGCGAAGAGCAGGGACAATCTTCTAATTTATACTCGGCTAGAGCTTGTTAATCTCAAACCTGTTGCCAATTCTGTGCTCACAGCAAATACCCACCTCAGTATATCTCAGCAGAAGATCCAGATCATGTCCTCTCTCAATCTTTTCTCCAATGTAAATTCAGCTCGGAGACTCTCCTCATTCTCATCACTCTTCTCAGAACCCTCTTCAACCCATCAATGTCATAGTATCCAGAATACATCAAATGTGTCCTCATCAGGAATCCTTAACTGATTAGGCTAACTTAAAAAAAAATATTCATAGCCTATTCCCCTCAGGATATAACCCTGTACTTTAGTTTTGCTGGTACTGATTCACAATGGAAATTTTCAACAGATGATCATAATCACACCCAAGTCCTTTTCCTTTTCCATCTACGGATCACTTTATAATTCTTGATCCCAAGTTTATTATACTATACAGAATTTTTCCTAGTGAGGAGGTAAAATATTAAATAAAAACTGCTTGTTTCTGCTTTTCTCCTGTCTCCAGAGATGTGTAGTAACATTGCTATATTTGTTCAATAGCTACAGAGCAGCCACTTTCTGTAAGGTATCACTGGACAGATATTAGGGAGACAAACATAAGGGAGCTGCTAATGCACTAGCAATAGGTGGGAAGTGATGTTCCACAGGGATCGGTGCTGGGAAGACTGTTGTTTACAATTTACATTAATAATTTGGATTTGGGATTCGGAAGTACAATTTCAAAATTTGCAGACCACACCAAATTGGGGGGTGTAGTTAATACAAGGGAAAAATGCGTCAAAATGCAACAGGATGTTAATAAACTTGCAAAATGGGCATGTAATTGGCAAATGAATTTCAATATAGATATGTGTGAGGTAGTGCATTTTGGTAGGAAGAATAAGGAGGCCACAAACTGCTTGGATATTAAGAGTCTAAATGGGATAGAGGAGCAAAGGAACCTCGGGGTACAGATACACAAATCTCTAAAGTAGAGACAAAGGTTATTAAGGCCATAAAAAGGCAAACCAAGCACTGGGATTCATTGCTAGAGGGATAGAATTTAAAAGCAGACAAGTTATGTTAAACTTGTATAAAACCTTGGTTAGACCACACTTGGAGTACTGTGCACAGTTCTGGTCTTCATATTATAGAAAGGATATAGATGCATTGGAGAGGGTGCAAAAAAGATCCACAAGGATGATACCAGAACTGAAAGGATATACCTATCAGGAAAGGCTGAATAGGCTGGGGTTCTTCTCTCTAGAAAAGAGAAGGTTGATGGGTGACCTGTGTAAGGAAATATAGGTTTAGAAAGTATTTAGGGGAACCAGGCTCGAAAGGGTTAAATAATCAAGGCTTTAGCTAGAACTGCTGTACCACAACATAGACTGTTTTCAAATTAACTTACTGTAGCTGCAGGATGACTAACAGCCATAAGCATTCTGTTATTGCAAATTAAAGGAGGAACATAACGGTATCCCCACTCCTTCAGACATACTGGAATGTTGGAGCTAGCTGGAACTCCTGTTATCTTCAAGGCCTACAGGATGATTCATCAACTGCAGGGACAGAGAAACATTGCACTAAGAATGAGATAAGGGGGCGGGTGGTGGGGGGCATAAGGCTCAGTCTCATCTGGACAAGTTTGTGTTGTCCATATGATTGGGTAAATTAAGGGGAGTATTGGGGAAAATACCTGATTGGAAGTATTTTCCACAGTTCCATTTTTTAGGGTATTTCTGGGTGGATCTGAGACTTTGTTAGTGTAGAAGACAGAAAAGAAAGCACCAGGCGGGTGAACGAGAATACGTGAATAAAGGAACGGGGTCGCGGCATCTACCCAAAGGACAACGGGGTAATATAATTCTCAATTGTGCTTTGTAAACTATTGCTTAAATACTGTAATGTATTGATTCATGCTTGTGCTAAATAAAGTCATATGGCTTTAACCAATATGGTGTCAGTCTCAAACAATTGACCAGAGTCAAATTGACTACACAAAATAGCTGTTGGCATATTTGGTGTAAGCGAGATCCTAGGATTGATCACCTAGTCAGTTAAGGAAGGGAACCTTCGGGAATGTAGGACATTGCGACGTACCAGTAGTATAGTGATGGTTCATTAACACGTTAATGTTGACAGAATGGCTAGCTCAACCGATGTTGAGAGCGCCTGAGATAAGAAGTTTGACAAATAATGTGTAACAGATTTAGTGTCGTTTTTAAAACAGTCCTGAAGGGGCTCGTGTCAAAAGGCAACAGAATGGATGTTTGAAGTGAAAGAGAAATAGGGAACAAATTGTGCAGGAGGACGAGGAGTTAAAATAGGAACTTGTATTGTATTAGTTAAAATCTGTCAGACTTTGTGTGAGATGGAGATTAAGATGATGAAAATGGTGAAGGAGAAGGAAATTAAAGAGAATTGGAAAGTGGGGGTCTTCTTGTTTCAGCCACAGGAGTTAGGGAAGTTAAGAGAGGAAGTTGAAATTCAACCAAGTAGGTTGAAAAATGAGGAAGAAAGAAGAACAAAAAGATGGCGGGACCTTCACCACAGGCTTCGATGAGGACACAGACTGTGAGCTTGAGACTTTGAGTCGGTACAGTATGGGGTTCTATGATGGAATCAAGAAGGAGAAAGGGAGAGGTTCACAAGCTACAGATCTGTTCTTTTGTTTTCAGTTCAGTTTTGTTTTGTTCTCTTTAAAGAGCCTGTTCTCATTGTAAACACTTTCTTTTCGCTGTTCTGGGCTACAGCTCATTTTAACGCTTGTTATCTATTTTCCTCTTTTGTGAAATGTAACAAAGATTTTGTTTAGCTGTGAAAGCAGTTATTTCCAGTATTTTCAGTTTTTGGAAAGACGCCTCGCCTCAAGAAAGAATGAAACGAAAGACGATGTCATTTACTGGGTTTTAGTAACATGCTATATTGATAATTTTAATTGTTTTGTCTTGTGTTTAATTTTGATATTGCTGAATTAAAATTGGATTTATTAAGGTTAACTAACCTATCAAATTCTGGTTCTTACAAAAAATGTGAGAGTCTCAAATTCTAGACATGAGATTAAACAGATTCATTTTCATATATGATAAAGTTATTTTGACTATTGGAGAGCATGAATTGATCGGATTGGAGTTGTGTTGAGTATTGGTGGGTGTGAATTGATGTGTAAGGAGTTAGTGTGTAACTGTAAATCAAAGAACAATATCTGATTTAGTACAGGGCATCAATTTTGAAAATTGAGATACCATCCTGGTTGTACGTTTTGTTTAAAAAAAGTTAACCCCTTCCAAGGACACCGCCGTCTGTTTTAATTCACTGAGCAACAACCTTTGCGTTTAGTTAAAATAAGTTTCTTAGTGTAAGGAGATATTTCCCCACACTATAGAAGGAAATATTGGGCATAATTTTATGCTTCCTTTGCTGATTACCTTACTCCAGGAGGAATAATTAGATTCATTCACGGAACCATATGTGGAGTCCTCTCTGGTCCCGGGATAAAGGGTGACAGAAGAAAATTAATGAATTGTCTGTTGCTTTTGGGAAATGAAAAGCAGTCCAAGAATTCAAGCATATTAAAAAAAAATTAAGATATTGGACCAGACTGTAAATATTGTATTGGACAGTAAAGTTCTTCTAGGGCTCATCAATGAGATAAAATGGTAATATAATGGGATGTGTAAAATTGGATGAGAGGAATTGATTGAGAATATAAGGTAGAAACAGGGAAATTACACCACCAAATGGGAATTTCTCTAAGTCATTGCCCTGGGTGATTATGGGTAATTAAATCAAAAGATATCAATCTGGTATAAGTGTACAATCTAGTGAAAGTCAGGAAAGTGTAGTTGAGAATATTAAATTGATAACTTTCTCTTGGAGATTTGTGTTCTTACCTATACTGAACAAAGAGAAAACTGCATTTGACAGCCTGGCCACTACCTGAGACATCAGGACAAGGCAGGGGGAGATAAGCAAAGACTTCCAGACACTATCCCCCCCCCGCCCCGATCTTTTGATAAGAAAGCCTGAAAGCCCAAGAATGGCTACAGTGGACATGAAAGCGACAAATCTATGTTGTCATCAATTGGAAACAGAGACCAGGATGAAGGACATGATTACAAAGGCATACAGCCTGGTGAGCTATTGGAACAATCTTTAAACAGAGCAGTTGCTCTTACAGGATTGAATCTTACTGGACATATGATGTGTGCCATGGAAAACACATTCAGAAATACCATGAAGAAAAAGAAACTTTCTGCTGGCCAGTTACTTATGATATGTTGTGTTTGTTCCTTTGAGGAATGCATGGTCTTGAACAATTGAACAGAGAGTCAAATTGATTACATCTGATTGAGGTCTTTAAGATAATGAAAGGGTAGACACAGAGAAAATGTTTCCACTGGTGGGTGAGTCCAAAACTAGAGATCATAAATATAAAACAGTCGCTAATAAATCCAATACAGAATTCAGAAGAAACTTCTTTACCCATAGGGTGGTAAGAATGTGGATCGCGCTACCACAAGGAGTAGTTGAGGCAAATGGCATGGATGCATTTAAGGGGGAACTAGATAAACACGAGGGAAAAAGGAATAGAAGGGTATACTGATGAAGTAGGGAGGGAGGAGGCTCGTGTGGAGCATAAACGCCAGCATAGACCAGTTGGGCCGCATGGCCTGTTTCTGTGCTGTATTTTCGTTGTAACTTGATGTAACACCCACTCCCTAGAACTTCAAGTGTGTTCGGCTAGCAAGTGTTTTTTTAAATCATGATGTTCTGCCTAAAGTAAACTTATATCCAGTATTTTATTTTTAAAATCTCTCAGTAGTGCATAAGTGACCTTGTGGCTAGAAGTCATCCAGATGCTCGTTTATTCTCAATACGCTGAAATTTGCTTTGGGGTAGGGAAAGGAGAGACAAAAGGTGTCAAACTCAGGATACAGGATTGTCCTAATTACATCCTGGAAATTACCATTGGTATTATTAATGGATAAACACTTAGGAATGTCATCACAGAAGTAGCCTGTGTCTGCTATTTTAATATAAGTGTTAACAATGGGCTGGACTCATGCTTTTGTACAACTAGTGGACACTGCTGCCCAAATTTCTTGGGAGGCTTTTTCTCCTTTACCAAAAACAAATGTTACAGAACTTTTTTTTAACGTTATCATGATCTACAAAATAAAGCTGCACATTAGCTAATTTTATGTAACAATAAACCCAACCAAGACATCCCCCCATCCCCCAATTGCGTTTGTACTTCCCCCAACTCAAAAGACACTGAAGTGACATCTCTTGCCTTACATGGGCGCTGGTCTCCTGATATATTAGAGTGAATGTTCAATGTCACTATCATGAATCATGGTTGATGCTTTACACAATAATGTCGTGGGTTGTCAGGAACATGATCCAAATAGCTTCAGCAATGCATGTGCTGTCCTAAACATGCTTAGTTTCTTTCTGCAGCAGTCCCAGTTGGCATACTTCTTTCAACTACATGTTCCACTGGTGAGGTTGACTGAAATTTGGATCTTGAATGTTATTTTATATATGTCAAGGGTTTAATATATAGCACTATGAAAACATAATCAAGGTGAGAAAAAAAATCATTTTTAATAGTAGCCAAAATGAAAAAAGGGCACAAGATCAAAAATCCAAAATAATAGATTCAAATCTATTAATACCATGGAAAAATATACATACATTATATATCGAAAGAAAGAACATTCTATATTTGGTATATTAAAATTATGCTTGCATATTAAACATAGTATATAAGTGACTGCTTTAAATATAATTGATGGAAACTTGTACATTTTTAAACAATTCACCGCTTGGTGAGATTTGAATTAAAGCATGTTGTCGCATAATCAGTTTATTTATAATAAAGAGGACAGTTTCCACTCGACTACACACAACATTCATAACTTCACTTACATGAAATATCTCATCTAACAACTTAGCAACAATGTCAAGAGTTATGTTAAAATAATTATGTGATGTGATGGTTAAATGCAAGGAAAATGGCCGGGGCAATCTTTGTTTTCTGAAAGTTATTCAGGAGAATATTATGAACTCCTTAAGTATTTGGAATGCACAATAGAGTTTGACCACTTCTAGTGCACGCTACACTAATTTAAAAAAAAATTCACTCTCCTGGCCAAAACACCTCTCCAGTCGAGCCCTTTTATACCCTGCAGCATGGGCGAGCTGCTTACCAAACATCTTGAGTAAAGACATTTCAATATTGCAGTGCCTCCAACCAAATTACATCAACTTCGCACCTGCTGTGAAGTGTTTAATACACACAATATTGCATTAATTTACAAATGGGTGATTGTGAGAAATTTTTTTAAAATCCTTTTCATTTTAACTTTTTTTCCCCTAAATTTTTCTGCTCAAGGAGTCACTGCTGGAATTTGGAATACTTTCCATTTTGTGCACCCAATCGCAATATCAAGCACTTCCTGGGCAAGTGTAGTGAAGTTAGATACAGAGTAAAGCTTCCTCTACTCTGCCTCAACAATGTGCTTCTGTCCCAATCTCAGAAGAGTGCACCCTACTGTACCAGTGTGATACTTTCCTATTTCTAATAACAACAACCATGTGGCCTCTGAATGAGATTGCCCTTTTAGTGATAAATTAAAAAACGTTCTTTGACGTGGTTCCATACCCACTGGGAACTGAATTCAGACTGCTCAATCAATATTAAAGGGTTTTTTTCTGCATAATGTTTTCATTCTAGTTATTCATCAGTGAAGTAAATGAAGGAACAGAAGGATTGGATCCAAATTAGATAGTGATCTGTAGGATGACCTTCAGCCAATCTGGAACTGGGAACAAATGGTGGAGGTCGATTGATGCAAATTATTGGCTTCTCTAAATCTGATTGTGTGCACCATTTACTAGTCTCCCAATGAACACTGATTGAAAGCTAGGCTGCTTTAAGAGTCCTTGGTGTAATATGCAGAGAAAAGAAATGTCACTTAGTGCAGTAAAGGGGTAATGGTGCAACTGTGGACAAGTCTGTGCTGGTGACACTCCTTGAGAGAAACCAGCCAAGCACTGAGCTGCAACATCCCTGGTGTGAACATTCCTCAACTGTAAGAGACAGCCATTCCTCAGCATGTAAACCCGTTGCTCTAACAGACAAGCTGCAATGGAAAGAAAATATAAATTCATTTGAATTATATGGTACCTGTTGCTTTACAATATACAATGCTCTGAATCAGTACACAGGTATCTAAATGATGTAACACGTTTGTTTATATGTGGGTAACAAACTATTTTTGAGCACATTACTTAAGCTGTCAAATTTCACACCATCATATCATCTAATTTTTTTCAAGTATTGTCCTCTCATGTGTCATTTAATATTACGAGTTTATGAAATTCAAGTCATGTCTGTGTTTTTCAATATTAATTTCCCTATGTTTACCGTTTTACTTACAAGTCACCACCACATATACACCATTCTTCTCAAATACTGCTATCAAACTCTTTTTGGTATGTAAAAAAATAATTTGATATGTCAACTTTTTTTTGTTTTTTTTAAAGTTATGTCCTTTGCGGTTATGGTGCCTTGAGAACTCTACCTCTTCAGCAGCAACATTATGGCAATAAATCAAACATGTCACTAGAAACCTAAATTGCAAATTTACAAAAAAAACAACATAATAATACTTATTCAAGCAGTTAAATAAAGTTAAAATCCCAAATATACACCCTTAGTCTATCAAAAGATATCGATGAAGAACAGGACGGCAGTATAGTCAGCAAAAGATGAAGGTGCTTTGGTTGCAGATGTGTTGCTAATATCATGGGAAGAAGGATGTCAGCCAAGTTAACTCGTGGAAGACTTTCTGGATGTTTTCTTTTGAAGTTGCTTTCATCCATGTATTAGCAGAAATGGAACAGCACTGCATGCAAGAAGGTCCCTCCCTTTCTGAGCCTGCTTGATGGTGCGAGCAATTCACCAACACAATCAGAAAGTTGTCTTTGGTGTTGGTAGATGCTTTCCAGGGGAAAAAAAATGGAGGATGGAAGAGGGAGAAGGGGTGGGAGGTTTAACATTATTATATTGTACCATAGTGATCCCTGCAGTGTGTAAATGCTGCTCACTCGTCTTCATCCAACTCCACTACCTCAGACATTTCCTCAGGGATAACTGAATCATTCATTGCAGAGTCCTCCCCCTCAACTGCTGGCTCATCCAGGACTCTCTTCTTTTTCTGTAGAACAGCACAATTTTAGCATCATAGATTACATTCCAGCAGTATGATACCAGTCACTTGTTTGTCTTCTGCAGAGGGCAAAATATGATGCTCTGAATAAGATTTTACTTCATTCTTTTTACTTCTCCTATTTTATCATTTTGATTTTGGTGTCTCTGCCTGGCCCCGTGCAATTCTATGGGACAGAGACAGAGACAGAGAGGTGGCTGGTAACCTGCTGCACTAAAGATCAGAAAATTTCCATGTGAAAAATCGAGGTGCATGCACCTGCACCCTACTACTCTGCCACAGGAGGCTGCAGTCCCAACATGCTGTGCCTCTGTTCATTGGAGGTTGTACTTCATTCAGCTTTTTATATTCCATTTAACCAATTAACTAAAACAGAGACACTTTATAGATTTTGTTTGAGGGCCAAACTCCCAAGCAGTGGCTCGATTCATGGCCACTATTACAAACCCACCATATGGTAACTGTGTCCATTTATTTATGTATATTTAACTACTTTTCTGAACTATATTGTCAATATTAATTTCACACAAACTAGTTATCTATAATCTGCCCTGTACAATGTACCTTCTCCACCATAGTGCCAAGGGACTAGACCTGGCTTTAAGGGCCTCAGCTACAGCCTCCATAAATTTTCATTCTTTTGGCATCCTTTTTAGACCCTCAGTTGCAATCAGGACCACCCAAGACTGGAACAGTAACAGTTGGGCACTGAATTGTCCAGTCTCAGACATTTCCCAATTAGGACTAAGGGCTGAACAGGTGGCCTCTTGCTGCTGGAAGCCTGCCATTGAGGTACACCTCCATGAAAGAAGGTCTTGCAGCCTGTCTTCTTGGACAAAGTAGTTGTGTAGTGCATAGAGATTACAGGGGTATTAGTAGAAATTTGAAAAGCTGGATTAGGAATTGGCTCGAATCCAGCAGCCAAAAAGTTGCAGTTAACAGATGTGGTTCAGCCAGGAGACATGTTACTAGTGGTGTCCCCCAGAGATCAATCCTGGACCTGCTACTCTTTCTGGGTTTTATTAATGACCTGGATGGTGGTGTTGGAAGTATGGTAAGTAAATTTGATGACACCAAAATCTGTGCAAGGGTTAAGATTTTGAGCAATCAAATCCAAAAAGATTTAGATGTGCTAGAAGAGTGGGCCACATATTGACAAACGGCGTTTAGTTTAGATAAATGTTGTGTCGTGCATGTTGGGAGGGCCAACACAGAATACACGTATCATTTGCAGGGAACAATACTGAAAGAGGTTGAGAGACAAAAAGATCCAGGCGTTATTGTGCACAGATCACTAAAGGTTCATGACCAATGTAGAGAAACTGTAGCTAAAGCTATCAGAGTATTGGGTTGTATTAATAGAACCAGTCAGTATAAAACAAAACACCGTTTTGATACTATGCAGGTCACTGGTCAGGCTGCATCTAGAGTACTGTGCCCAGTTTTGGTCCCCCAACTTGGTGGGTGATATAGTGTCGCTGGAAAATGTCCAGAGGAGAGCTACAAGAATGATTCCTAGCTTAAAAGAACCTCAGCTACTCAGATAGGCTCAAGGACCTTTGTCTACTTACTTTAGATCCCGGCCTCAACCGGGATCTTGGGTTCATGTCACGCTACACGTTACCCCACCAGCGAACAAATGTTATCTGTTTTTAACATAACGGGTCAGTTGCTGTCTTTTCTATGTTTCTACCTCTCTATCTCTGTTTTTTTTTGTTTGTTGTTTTTTTTTGGTGATTTGTATATTCTGAGACCTGGCAGGTAACACCTGTCTGTCTGCACACTGATTGCCTTGGCAACGGGCAGTTGAAAAAACTGTCTGTAATCACCAAGCATTGTTCTGTGAATTATAAATGCGACTTCATTTCGAGGATTTCATTTCCACATCGTTCACCTGAGGAAGGAGGAAGCCTCCGAAAGCTTGTGAATTTAAAATAAAATTGCTGGACTATAACTTGGTGTTGTAAAATTGTTTACAATTACTTACTTTAGAGCAGCCTAGGCTTAGAGGTGATCTGATAGAGGTCTATAAAATAATTGAAGGGCTGGATAGCGTACCTATTGATAGATTAATCCAGTTTAACAGATTGGGGAGGACCAGAGGACAGGAGATTAAACTATGGAAGAGTGGGAATAGACTGGATGTTAGGCTGTTCTTCTTTTCCAAAGAGTAATGAGCCTCTGGAATACATTGCCGGCTGGTGTGGTGGAGGCTTACTCTCTACATGCCTTCAAGAAGAAGCTGGACCGGTTCCTGACTGGGACAGAGATCGTATCACATAGAAGGTACGTGTCTTTATAGATAACACTTAGTCCATGTTATCTCCTGGACTGGTTTTGATCACTTGAGGGGGTTGGAGAAGAATTTGAGTGTATTTTTTCCCTTATTGACCCAGTTTTTGTTTTCTGTTTTTTGCCTCTCCCAGGAGATTACATGGGTGTGAGGTCGGGGGAGGGAAGAAGTGTTTAGTCATGACGGTCTGGCCATCACGGTGTGGGGCAGGCTTGATGGACCAGCTGGTATTTTCCTGCCCATCAATTTCACATGGTTGCACATGAGCACAATATCAAAATAAAATAGCCATCAAAAGAGCTGCAGGAAAAATTCTTACCTCATTGCGATAAACATAACAAGATGCTATTGCTACCATGGCCGATTCTCCTAGGAAACCAGCAAGAAGTGAGCCAACCCCTAAAGAAGCTCCATGGACCCTGAGAAATACAGAAACACTTTTATAAGTAGATGTAACAACATCTTTGCAAAAGAAAAGAAAAGGAAGCAATTCAGAAGTTTCACTGCCAGTTACAGGGTGCAAAACTGCCTAAAACTTTACATAATCAAATTGGTTTACTATTGTTCAGTTGATTAACTGGAGGCCAATGATTGCTATATTTATTGATCATCTATCTTATTTTCTGCTGGACAGTTCAAAGGAATCACAGAGGGCATTTCAAAGTAAAGCAGGCCTGGTATAATTTTGGTGATGGAGTTTTTTTGGCTGGGGTTATTTCACGGTGAACAGTCCATCTTATGGAACAGAAATTCATGAGTCTAGAAATTACTGTTGGCAACTGTTGTCAAATGAGTGCTTGTACTAAATCCTCTCTCTCTGCTATTTTAATGGAGGCATTAATCTGCTTATTTTAAATGGGTTAAATCTTCCATTAAAATAGCATGATGTGGAGATGTCGGTGATGGACTGGGGTGGACAAATGTAAGGAATCTTACAACACCAGGTTATAGTCCAGTTTTATTTGAAAATCACTAGCTTTTGGAGGCTTTCTCCTTCGTCAGGTGAGTGTGTGATTCCTTGAAGGTTACCGCATATATAGTCAGAGAACAATGCCTGGTGATTACAGATAATCTTTCCAACTGCCCGTTGTCAAGGCAATCAGACAGAGAGACAGTGCATACAAGACTACTGAATATACAAACGGTCCGAGCATCAATCTCCAAGGCTGTCCACAACACAAGCTACTCAGCACAGTTCATTCACTACCACAATGTGCCATGCACTATGACAGTTTATATTTCTGATAGACTGCTCATACACAGATAAAGCACTTTATGGTACAGAAGAAAAGATCAGATGTCAAGAAAGAGGAAGAAAGGAAAACAGAAATTTAAAGGGACTGAAAACAGGTAAAGAAAAGTTTTTTTTTAAAAAAGGAGACTTTTGAAAGCAAAGAAAGGGAGATGAAGGGATTTAGGGAAGAACTTGCAAAGGACGGGGATGTAGCAGCTGTGGTGATTGGTGATAAAGGAGCAGTATATGTATGGCAGGGATGATGAAGGGCAGGGTGTGAGCTTTGAAACCAAGAACAAGTCTAAAATCAATTCATCAGGGCACAGGAAGGCATTGGAGTTCAACAAGTTTATGGGAGTATGAGCTAAAGCATGCTTAAAAAGGGTTGATAGTTTGTAGAGGGTGGAGGTGGGGAAGCTGGCAAGGAGAGTACAACATATAATACAACATATACCAACATGTAACCAAAGACCAACTGCAACAAAATAATTTGCAGTGAGACTGCTAGGTGATTTATCATTCCATTGAAGCCAGAATGTACTTTATCCCTTTAAAGATACATAGGGCACTAAGTTGGGCCGTGTAGTGCCTGTTGTTTCGGTGCTACACGGCCTCTCCGACATCCAAGATGGCATCTTGGATGCGCACGCACATTTCCAGTGTGTTCTACGCCAGACACCAACTTGGTATAGGAGTTAGCACAGGCGCAGTTAACGAACACTGGAATCATGTATAGTAGGGAGAAAATGGCTTCAATCAGTGTGCAAAGCTGATTTAAAGTGATAGACACCATTTTGGGACTTAACGCTCAATTCAACGCACAGTCTTAACCCTGACCGTCTGAACGTGTCTTATAGTGCCTGAAGGAGCCCTCATCAGCACTATTTAAAGGGACCATGCAGGATTTACAGGTTAGTGGCTGGACCATTGCATCTGGCTGCCGAGACATTGTAACTGTTTTTGGAGGTCTCCTAGATTTCAATACCAGGACGCGGGGACAAAGCCTAACATTTAGAGCTAGGACGTGTCGGGGTGAAGTTAGGAAATGCTTCTACAAGCAAAGGGTGGGAGACATTTGAAATGCTCTTCTGCAGACGGCAGTTGATGCTAGCTCACTTGTGAATATTAAATCTGAGATTGATTGATTTCTGTGAACCAAGGGTATTAAGGGATATGGGGCTAAGGCAGGTATATGGAGTTAGGTCACAGGTCCACCATGATCTCATTGAATGGTGGAATAGGCTCGAGGGGCTAAATGCCACTGCCACTTGCTGCCTTCTGAAATGCACCACCTTCTCCTGCAAGAAAGCGGGATGTGTGTCTGGGTGATATGCCCGTCATGGTTGAATAGCAGCCAGTGTGTGTGGCCTGTGAGTTGTGGGTGGGCGGCTTGAAACAGTGGTAATGTGTAAGGGTGGGAGGAAGCATCTGATTGAAAAAGAGTTGAGTACTGATGGAAAGAGTTTATTGGTATGTGGGTGATGGGGGGTGTAGTGAATGGTGCACTTGGAATGAGACACCACTTGACAGTTGACCTCACTCACCTTGACCACTTATGTCAAAGCATTGAACGTCTTCCTGCACTGCATCCATGTTCATGATGCTGTGCGCCTGGAATTGATTTCGTCCCCTGCTGCCTCCCACTGCCTTTTGGATATAGGTCTGGAGGGCCTCTTGCCCGCCCCCCTGCAGATATAGGATGTCCCTCCTACTGTCCACCTCTTGCACCAAGGTCTCTAGTGCATCAGCAGAGATCCTTGATGCACGCACTCTCGCAGACCCGGTACCAACTCAGATCGGCAGATTGGTGAGGTCTGACATGCAGATTGGAGGATGTGGGATTTAGCAGTGCGCAACCTTAATTCAATGTTTTAACATAACTCAGTAGTGTGTAAACATAGGGATGTGACCTGCATCTGTGTTTTACCTGTGCGATGTCTGATCTCGGTTCAGACTCTGAAGACAGTAGACTGTTATTTTCAGCAAATAACAGGTACCAGCTACCTTTAAGAAATTTCTAAGAAATATCCTCCCTTTGAGAGATTGAGCACCCCCTGATGGTGGAAAGTGCAAACCGCATTGATTCCACATGCAAGGCCTGGAAATGAATGGAACGCTGCTTGCAGGCGAGTCCTTGGGTGGGCCAAAATTTGCGTCCTGCCTGCACAGGGATCATTGGGCAGGGGGTAATAGCACATCACGCTACCTATGCCCAAAAACGGCCCCTATCCAATTTTTCCCCCACAATGTTTGTGACAAGCAAATGGTACTAGTGCACAAAAAACTTTCACAATATCTCAAATAAATAAATGCAATATATCTATAAATACTTTTACTTATGTGGGGAAAAACACATTAAAAAGTATCTTCAGGCAGCTGCCGTCTACTTGTAGTACATTGGTTAAGGTATCAAAAGATAACTTGGTACAGATTTCCCAAGTCCCTGTCAGCGGCAAGTAGCTGTGAGCAAATATCTTAAAATCACAAGCAGGGCCTGTGAGATTTTCCTAATCCACACTTGCAATGGGTCAGCACTTGGGTAATTTGACCCCGATAAGTTTTTCTTTTCTTTTGCTAATACAACAAAGCAACTAATCAAGCGTTAGGCAACTACACACAAAACAACATCAAAGTCAGACATTGGAAACATTCCACCATTCTGACTGACTATCGGCAATGCTTGTAGCGAGAAAAATATGAGCTTGAAGTGCAGACTTTGATCTTTTCCTTCCTGACTTTCCTTCAACCTCCAATAACTAATGTAGTAATGAATTACTAGTTTAAGAATGGTGAATGTACGAGTTAGGTTTACCAGCTGATTAATCTCAAATAACGTGCACTCTGACTAGATGGCTTGCCCTTCCCTCTTACTTGAGTCAGTGGGTCTGGCCCGATGAGATGGGCTCAGACAGTTTAACCGCAAGACAATGCATCTGTGGGCTTGAATTCAACTGAAAAGCAGAGATTTCCAATTCTGTTGTGGTGCCTTTAAACTGAACTGTTTGTTAAAACTCTTCAACTAGGGAGGGGTATTAACATTACTTCCAGTAACAAGGAAGTTTAGACTCATTAACCTCTTTGCAGGGTGCACTATGTGACAAGCAGTATGTAAGAGGGAAAAAAATACAAATTTAAGAGTAATTGAAAAAAGTAAAATTGGCCAGATTTAAATGAAAAGTACTTGAAAATTTCTACTTTTGTGATTCAGTGCATTAATCTCTCTTCTGAATGTGTAGTAAGCTCAGCTGTGTCAGGCACAGTGAGCAGAAGGTATAGTGTCAAATGTGGCCCTCAGCAAAAGAAAGACTTACATTTATATGGCGCCTTTCACGACCTCAGGACATCCCAAAGCGCTTTATATCCAGTGAAGTACTTTCGAAGTGTAGTCACTGTTGTAATGTAGGAAACACAGCAAGGTCCCTCAAATAGCAATGTGATAATGACCAGATTATCTGTTTTAGTGATGGTGATTGAGGGATAAATATTGACCAGGACACCGGGGAGAACTCCCCTGCTCTCCTTCGAAATAGTGCCATGGGATTTTTTACATCCACCTGAAAGGGCAGACGGGGCCTCGGTTTCTCATCCGAAAGTCCCTCAGTACTGCAATGGAGTTTCAGCCTAGATTTAGTGCTCAATTCTCTGGAGTGGGACTTGAACCCACAACCTACTGACTCAGAGGAGAGTGCTACCAACTGAGCCACGGCTGACACTAGGACAACTTGGCCCTTGATGTAAAGCAGAAAATGTCTCATTCTTCACAAAGTCAACAACCATCCAAGAATTACATTCTAACCACAGCCACGACTGATACTGACCCCATATAAGGCAGAACGATCAGACTTGTAATGAGAAGCACTATCCTCAGCACTGAACTGGGTGCCAGCACAAAAGTCTTCTTCAAGGTCATCAGCCAGCCAGTCAGATGTGCTCGAATTGTAACTATGAAGAAAGAGCGAGTGATTAATGACATGTATTGGCTCTCCTCATATTTATTTTTGCTGAGTGCAGATCGTTATTTTAGTTTCAAACAGACAAAAAAATTCTATTTCTGCACCAACATTGTTAGAGGTTTGGGTCAGTGCAAGTGTATTCAAAACAGACATTTTCCTTTGAGCACGTGTCAAAATCTAAATATACTAATCTATGTTGCTCTTTTCAGATATCCTGCATGTTACTGTAACATTAAGGATTGCAAAATCTGCAGACCCGATGCTTTACATCGGCTGAGTGGTGAAGCAGAAATCCTGTTTTGTTGCTGAGCTCTGCTCCTGACCCCACAAGAGTATTCGAGGTCAATTAATTAGGGTAATGCCAGTGGGTGCCTGCACAAGTAATGGACACATCTTTGGCCCCTAATGGAGGTCATTGTGGGGGGGGGGGGGGGGGGGGAAGGTGGCGGAAATGGAGGACAGGCAAATCGCTTGGGAAGTCAGATGGTGTCACTGGCTCCAAATCTTTTATCCCCCCCATTGTTGCCAATTGGCCCCCTTATTAAGGGCAGTTTTCAGGCCTGTCCAAGCCAGGATCCAGGTCTTGAAACCCAGGTGGACCCCACTTCCATCCCTACAATAACCTGGGTTCTGAGTTCTTCCTGGCATCCAGATGGTTGGGTAGAAAGGAAATGAGAGCTGTAGAAACCCGACAGGGTAAGTCATCCCATCAGCTTCACCTTTTTAATGACATTTGGGGCTTTGTTTTGGCTGGACAGAACTTCCACCCTCCCCACCAGGCCTCGCTGGCTTTCTGGACAGAGACCCAGCATTTTCAGGTCCCCTCTGCTGCACTCGAGGCTGATTTACATTAGGAATGCATCCCAGGTCCCGAGAAAATATGGAGCCAAAGTTTAAATGAGGAATGGCGAATAAGTCAGCGTTAGGAACATTACAGCGAAACGTGGGAGAGGTTCAGGTAAAATTATAAACTGCAAGTGGAGCTCAAATGGTCTATTTTTATTCTGAAACCAAGGTGAAGGGTCAAGGCCAATGGTGCAGGAACACCACCAGTAAGGTGGTCAGTGAGGATCACTTGAACCCAGAGTTGAATTAAGTAGACTCCCATGTATTTGTTACTCTGGGGGTCATTTTCTGACCTCACTTGCCCACATATTGGAAATTGGGGCAAGTTCGACACATGAATTTCTGACAATATTTAAATGGTTATAGAATTGTGTGCAATCTGCACCAAATTTCTGCCACGCGCTCCCAGCAGGCAAGGCTCCTTATGGTAATGCAGAGTCGGAAAATTACCCTTTATATGTAATGGTACACTTCGAGAGGAAGATTTTGGAAACAGAGAATGTTAATGAGTGCTGAGTAGTAATATCACACACAACAAAACATTCAGACTGTTTATCAGAAATCCAGTGACATGTCATACACTCGTATGGTATTAGATAAATCATAATCCAAACCTGGGCAGTTACTTAACTTCCATTTGGGATGAATTGCACTAAACGATATCAAGCTAACATTGCGTGGCAAAATTTCATCCCAAGTTTTGGATGAGCAGAAATTTCCTCCAATTAAATATAATAATGCAAGGATTCCCCTTCACTGTAGGTGACAGGGCCCTCGACCATGTCTGTCCTATTTCCCGCACTTCTGGCCTCACCCTTTCCCTTCCCTCCCAGAACCATGATAGGGTCCCCCTTGTCCTCACCTTCCACCCTACCAGCCTCCACATTCAACGTATCATCCTCTGCCATTTCTGCCACCTCCAGCGCGATCCCACACCAGACACATCTTCCCCTCCCCTTTCAGCATTCCGAAGGGACTGCTCCCTCCGCGACACCCTGGTCCACTCTTCCATCACCCCCAATACCCGCTTTCCTTCCCACGGCACCTTCCTGTGCGAACGCAGGAGTTGCAACTCCTGCCCTTTCACCTCCTCCCTTCCCAGTGTCCAGGGCCCAAACACTCCTTCCAGGTGAAACAGTGGTTTACTTGTACTTCTTTCAACTTAGTGTACTGTATCCGCTGCGCACAATGCGGTCTCCTCTACAATGGGGAGACCAAACACAGACAGGGTGATCGCTTTGCTGTACACCTCCACTCTGTCCGCAAGCGTGACACTGACCTGCCAGTCGCCTGCCATTTTAATTCCCTTCCCATTCCCACTGTGATATCTCTGTCCTTGGCCTCTTACACTGTTCCAATGAAGCTCAACGTAAGCTTGAGGAACAGCACCTCATCTTTCGTTTAGGCACTTTACAACCTTCCGGACTCAACACTGATTTCAATAACTTCAGATCATAACCATTGCTCCCATTTTTTCGGTCAGCAGGTGCTGGTAATGGTTCTGTTGCTGCCATTTACAACCACTCCTGATTAATCTTTTGTTTCTTAACCTGTCCCATTACCACTCTCCTTGCTTTGCACCATCATCCCTTTTGTCATTTAATCACTCCTGCCCTCCATCCTATCACAAACCTTCCATTTTGTTCTTTCCTCCCCTCCCCTCCCTTCCACCCCCCTTTCCCTGGTTCTGTACTGGCTCAAAAACTTTAACTCTTTACATCTTCCAGTTCTGATGAAAGGTCTCTGACCTGAAACGTTAACTCTGTTTCTTTCTCCACAGATGCTGCCTCACTTGCTGAGCTTCTCCAGCATTTTCTGTTTTTATTTCAGATTTCCAGCATCTGCAGTATTTTGCTTTTGATTTTCTAGATCAGTGCAGGTTGTTGTTGTATTCACACAGTATGTCACAGATAAACCCCATTAATCAATAGAGGCCGCTGCATGGTGCAGAAACACATCAGGTCCCATTACCTACGTACTATCCACCCCATCCAACTTTTCTCGCTATGCCCAGGCAATCCTTTATGCCCAATGAGGAAAATGTGTCCCATTATGTCATCAATATAGATAGCTTTTCGACAAATATATCAACCACTTTCTATCTGAAAGGCACTACCACATGCTGTGTAACACTGAATCAGACAAACCAGAATATGACTGTCAATTTGTGCTGAGTTAGCAGATGCATTTGTCATTTAACAACCCTTGGATCAGGAGCAAAACAATACATATACATGGAAGTGATGCAACGCCTGGATTGGGCTCAGCTTTGATGCCCTCCAACTTTCACTGTCTTAGCTTAAAAATAAATAACAGCCACCTCCGTAAGGTAACAGACCCATGGAACAATACCTCTTCAGGAGAGGAATGAACAGAAATCAGGCTCTTGGAAATCGCTTCCCAATTATATTTTATGAATTAAAAAAAAACTTTTTTGCCATCTTTTTGTCGTCATTTGTTAAACTTATTGTTGATATGTTTTCCTTTCCATAATTTACCCACTTCCTTTTCCCAGAATTATTAACATCGATGATTCTGGGGGACTTGGTGACACTCTCCTTTAATTCATCTCTAGGGGCTGGGTTAAAGCTAACAGGATGAAGGTCTTTTTCCCTCTGGCAGCTGGAAAGATCCTGAGGGTTTGGCCAGTTTCAACTCAGATTATAGTGAACATGGGCTCACTCAACAAACTAGATCTTCTGCAGGGGTGAAATCCAAGTGAAAGTAGAGGAAAGTGCACTTTGCACCTGTCTCAAGTGAAGTGGGTGACCCCATCGTAGCTTCTTGGGTCAATTTAATTAAAATATTTGGACGAGCTGATCAGGAATGCCACTGACATGGAGCTCAACAGTTGCAGGGTGAGAAATAGCATCCTGCTGCAGGATTTGGAGAATGCATCCTGCTGTAGGATTTGGAGAATGCAGCAGCTTCAAAGGAAAGGCACATTCTGCTTCTCTTCCTCCTCATCCTGCTGTACCTCACATAACCCGTCAGCAAACCACATCATAAAACACTGATGTCACTCCTTCTACTGAAAGTGACAGCAACATCTCTCACTCTTTTCCTCCTCTAGATGTGTCCAAAGATGATGAACCCTTGTGCTCCTGGTCCTGCCAGCACTTAAGAGCACACGCAGGCACTCATTCTCTCCGAGCAAGCATCTGCCCAGAGACATCCACCCCAGGGGAGTTAGAAAGTGAGCCAGAGGGGAGTGCACTGGATGACATATGGCACCAGGAAGCAGAACTGCTGATGACACATGAGGAGAAAGGTGTTATTGACCAGAGAGTCTGGATATATCAATCTTTTGGCCAAAAAGCCTGGGAAATCAAATTGTTAGTTGTTGTGATAACATGTCGAGTTCCAACTAGATGGAAGTTGGTGTTTTAGAATGTGCTGTGGCATTACAATTTGCTTCCAGGTTTGATTTAAAGGCTTGCAGGTAGTGCCATCATGTCATTTAGATTGCCGTGTGCCAAACTAAAAGGTGCAAAAGATTAAGTAGCTTTAGATTACATAAAATACTTCATCATACAGTCAAGAAACAAGATAACAGATGATATTGTAATTCTTACAGAAAAGGAAGAATCCTGGAACTTTTCCCTCTATTTGGATATTTTTACCCCATTCTCTCTCTTTTGGAATCCTCCCTCTTTCACAGAAGTTTATGGATTTTCCCCCAAGTGTGAATGTGTCTCCTGCGGCAAGTAGAGCTGCAGACGTTTTGAGATGTTTATTTCATGCTGCTGTGGTCACTGGTTCAAGCCCCCCCAGTGTCTCAAACCTGCTCTCCTCAGTGAGTTCACTAGCACATGGTCCATTTCACTTGCCCTGCAGCATAAATGGACTTCTTGCCAGTGTCACCATGGAGCCTCAAGTCATGCAGAGCCTACTATCTATATCTGTTCCCAAAATATGTGGGGTGTGTGTGTGTGTGTGTGTGTGTGTGTGTGTGTGTGTGTATATAGAAGTCCTCCAGATTCTTCTCCAGCTTGGGCAGTAATTTTTTTTTTAAAAAGGGGGCACTGTTTTGGCTTGGAGCATTTAGCAAATAGCACAATGAACTGCACCATCATTTTACTTTTACCTGGGATGAAAATAATGCACAAATTTTCCAACTCCTCTCCCTCCCAGAAGCAAAAATGGTTTTCTAAACATTTATTTAAATGAAACTGTGTTTCTTTGACTGGGGAGGGGGATGCGAGGGATTGAGAAGAAATTTATAATGCATTTATTTACAGCAGGAGCTCCAGCTTTGTCAGCAGGTTTGCAATATAAATCAGGCAGTGCTCCTGCTTCCAAAGGAATGGAGATCCACCTCAAAAAGCAGTTTATCTCTAGGTTTCTGCCGGCATTAAGAGCTGGTGCCAAGATGTAAATGGTTGCTGCTGGTGGCCAGACACTAACTTGTAGAAATCAGCCTCTGTGTCACTTCCTATCTGCTGGATCAGTGTTAAAAAAAAAATTGCATCGACTACATGTGAACAAGCAACACTCTACATCTATGACTGCCATGACGACATTGAAATAAATTTGAACACATTTTCATACACTGCATAAGCCTTCCTATACCCATGAGTACAGAAGTGATACTTTTCTAAGTGTGCACTCCTGGTGGGCAGCATCACCTGCGGGGAGCACACATCAGAAATTTGGGTGCACACTGTCCATGATTTTCCAGAATAGCAGCCACCATGCCATTTTAAATCATTTCACAATGGGACAATAACAACAACTTGCATTAATATAGCACCTTTAACATAGTCGAAACGTCCCAAGGTGCTTCAGAGGAGCATTTTAAGACAAAATTGAGTTTAAATGTCATGTTATGTTTCAATTGGCACAATCAGCAATTCTTACACTACATCCCTATTATACAGAAGCTGTTTTGTTCATCTTGACTACTGCTACTTTGGAATTATAGTGCGGTTCAGATTCTTGGCTGGTGGTACTTTGGAATTACATTGTAGGCAGATTCCAGAGTGCAGATAAGAACACAAAAACAATGGCGCACCTAAAATTTGTTTTAAAGAGAACGCATAATCACAATTTTTGTTTTCTGGAAATAGACCTTCCATTGTGGCTAGGAGAAAATCTGTACAAGCCAACAATGCCAAAATTTGCATTGCTAGCCTATATTTTTGGGCTCAGTCTGCCAGTGGTCAGAAAAAAAAATAGCAGCTGTTTATGTTTATCAACGGGAGAAAAAAAAACCTCTTGAGCTGGTGCTCCATATCTCCAGAGACACTGGCGTTGCTTCATTTCCATTACAGCATAGACGCTGAAGTTGGGGCTACTGCTAGCTGCATCCTACAATATAAATGCAGCCATTACACTAACTAACTTTTAATTGTAAACAATTTTACAACACCAAGTTATAGTCCAACGATTTTATTTTGAATCCCACAAGCTTTCGGGGGCTTTCCCCTTCCTCAGGCGGTGTGGAAAAGGGGAAAGGAAGGGGAAAGCCCCCGAAAGCTTGTGGGATTAAAAATAAAATCGTTGGACTATAACTTGGTGTTGTAAAATTGTTTACAATTGTTAACCCCAGTCCATCACCGGCATCTCCACATCATAACTTTTAATTGGAAAAGGTGCCAAAGTAACCCAGGAACTGCTAAGTGCACATGTCAGAAGTCTACTTCATGCTGGCCAGTAACCCAATCAATAAAAGCTACCAATTTTGTCAGGTCCTATCCTGTCTCTGTGGAAGGGAGAATTCAAGTATGCATTCCCACGATCTTCCATCCATTCAATTTATTGGACAGAAAAGTATGATGTGCACAAATCCATATAGCCAATATGCACTCCCGGTGGGTGATGCTCTGTGTTAGGAGCACCAATTCATAAAATTGTTCAATACTGTGACCATTACCAGGGGAAAAAATTTGCAGGGCCACGGGGATAGGGCGGGGAAGTGGGACTAGCTGGATTGCTCTTACATAGAGCCGGCACGGACTCGATGGGCCAAATGGCCTCCTTCCGTGCTGCAACCTTTCTATGATTATGGGGCAATTTATTCAGATTAAAGTCTGTTGTTCAGCTAACAGTGCTCCTCACTGAACAGAACAGTCAGCTAGCTGATTGTCATTGTTTTGGGATGAATTTTGCACAAATTACTATATAAAGTTTTGTTTCACTGTCTGCTTCCGTGTGTTATACTCCACTGTTTCTGATTCATCACGCTGTTTGTCCGGCATCCAGTTTTGGATGAGCAGAAATTTCCTCCAATTAAAATATAATAATGCAAGGATTCCCCTTCACTGTAGGTGACAGGGCCCTCGACCATGTCCGTCCTATTTCCCGCACTTCAGCCCTCACCCTTTCCCTTCCCTCCCAGAACCATGATAGGGTCCCCCTTGTCCTCACCTTCCACCCTACCAGCCTCCACATTCAACGTATCATCCTCTGCCATTTCTGCCACCTCCAGCGCGATCCCACACCAGACACATCTTCCCCTCCCCTTTCAGCATTCCGAAGGGACTGCTCCCTCCGCGACACCCTGGTCCACTCTTCCATCACCCCCAATACCCGCTTTCCTTCCCACGGCACCTTCCTGTGCGAACGCAGGAGTTGCAACTCCTGCCCTTTCACCTCCTCCCTTCCCAGTGTCCAGGGCCCAAACACTCCTTCCAGGTGAAACAGTGGTTTACTTGTACTTCTTTCAACTTAGTGTACTGTATCCGCTGCGCACAATGCGGTCTCCTCTACATTGGGGAGACCAAACACGGACAGGGTGATCGCTTTGCTGTACACCTCCACTCTGTCCGCAAGCGTGACACTGACCTGCCAGTCGCCTGCCATTTTAATTCCCTTCCCATTCCCACTGTGATATCTCTGTCCTTGGCCTCTTACACTGTTCCAATGAAGCTCAACGTAAGCTTGAGGAACAGCACCTCATCTTTCGTTTAGGCACTTTACAACCTTCCGGACTCAACACTGATTTCAATAAATTCAGATCATAACCATTGCTCCCATTTTTTCGGTCAGCAGGTGCTGGTAATGGTTCTGTTGCTGCCATTTACAACCACTCCTGATTAATCTTTTGTTTCTTAACCTGTCCCATTACCACTCTCCTTGCTTTGCACCATCATCCCTTTTGTCATTTAATCACTCCTGCCCTCCATCCTATCACAGACCTTCCATTTTGTTCTTTCCTCCCCTCCCCTCCCTTCCACCCCCCTTTCCCTGGTTCTGTACTGGCTCAAAAACTTTAACTCTTTACATCTTCCAGTTCTGATGAAAGGTCTCTGACCTGAAACGTTAACTCTGTTTCTTTCTCCACAGATGCTGCCTCACTTGCTGAGCTTCTCCAGCATTTTCTGTTTTTATTTCAGATTTCCAGCATCTGCAGTATTTTGCTTTTGATTTTCTAAATCAGTGCAGGTTGTTGTTGTATTCACACAGTATGTCACAGATAAACCCCATTAATCAACAGAGGCCGCTGCATGGTGCAGAAACACATCAGGTCCCATTACCTACGTACTATCCACCCCATCCAACTTTTCTCGCTATGCCCAGGCAATCCTTTATGCCCAATGAGGAAAATGTGCCCCATTATGTCATCAATATAGATAGCTTTTCGACAAATATATCAACCACTTTCTATCTGAAAGGCACTACCACATGCAGTGTAACACTGAATCAGACAAACCAGAATATGACTGTCAATTTGTGCTGAGTTAGCAGATGCATTTGTCATTTAACAACCCTTGGATCAGGAGCAAAACAATACATATACATGGAAGTGATGCAACGCCTGGATTGGGCTCAGCTTTGATGCCCTCCAACTTTCACTGTCTTAGCTTAAAAATAAAGAACAGCCACCTCCGTAAGGTAACAGACCCATGGAACAATACCTCTTCAGGAGAGGAATGAACAGAAATCAGGCTCTTGGAAATCGCTTCCCAATTATATTTTATGAATTAAAAAAAAACTTTTTTGCCATCTTTTTGTCATCATTTGTTAAACTTATTGTTGATATGTTTTCCTTTCCATAATTTACCCACTTCCTTTTCCCAGAATTATTAACATCGATGATTCTGGGGGACTTGGTGACACTCTCCTTTAATTCATCTCTAGGGGCTGGGTTAAAGCTAACAGGATGAAGGTCTTTTTCCCTCTGGCAGCTGGAAAGATCCTGAGGGTTTGGCCAGTTTCAACTCAGATTATAGTGAACATGGGCTCACTCAACAAACTAGATCTTCTGCAGGGGTGAAATCCAAGTGAAAGTAGAGGAAAGTGCACTTTGCACCTGTCTCAAGTGAAGTGGGTGACCCCATCGTAGCTTCTTGGGTCAATTTAAATAAAATATTTGGACGAGCTGATCAGGAATGCCACTGACATGGAGCTCAACAGTTGCAGGGTGAGAAATAGCATCCTGCTGCAGGATTTGGAGAATGCATCCTGCTGTAGGATTTGGAGAATGCAGCAGCTCCAAAGGAAAGGCACATTCTGCTTCTCTTCCTCGTCATCCTGCTGTACCTCACATAACCCGTCAGCAAACCACATCATAAAACACTGATGTCACTCCTTCTACTGAAAGTGACAGCAACATCTCTCACTCTTTTCCTCCTCTAGATGTGTCCAAAGATGATGAACCCTTGTGCTCCTGGTCCTGCCAGCACTTAAGAGCACACGCAGGCACTCATTCTCTCCGAGCAAGCATCTGCCCAGAGACGTCCACCCCAGGGGAGTTAGAAAGTGAGCCAGAGGGGAGTGCACTGGATGACATATGGCACCAGGAAGCAGAACTGCTGATGACACATGAGGAGAAAGGTGTTATTGACCAGAGAGTCTGGATATATCAATCTTTTGGCCAAAAAGCCTGGGGAATCAAATTGTTAATTGTTGTGATGACATGTTGAGTTCCAACTAGATGGAAGTTGGTGTTTTAGAATGTGCTGTGGCATTACAATTTGCTTCCAGGTTTGATTTAAAGGCTTGCAGGTAGTGCCATCATGTCATTTAGATTGCCGTGTGCCAAACTAAAAGGTGCAAAAGATTAAGTAGCTTTAGATTACATAAAATACTTAATCATACAGTCAAGAAACAAGATAACAGATGATATTGTAATTCTTACAGAAAAGGAAGAATCCTGGAACTTTTCCCTCTATTTGGATATTTTTACCCCATTCTCTCTCTTTTGGAATCCTCCCTCTTTCACAGAAGTTTATGGATTTTCCCCCAAGTGTGAATGTGTCTCCTGCGGCAAGTAGAGCTGCAGACGTTTTGAGATGTTTATTTCATGCTGCTGTGGTCACTGGTTCAAGCCCCCACAGTGTCTCAAACCTGCTCTCCTCAGTGAGTTCACTAGCACATGGTCCATTTCACTTGCCCTGCAGCATAAATGGACTTCTTGCCAGTGTCACCATGGAGCCTCAAGTCATGCAGAGCCTACTATCTATATCTGTTCCCAAAATATGTGGGGTGTGTGTGTGTGTGTGTGTGTGTGTGTGTGTGTATAGAAGTCCTCCAGATTCTTCTCCAGCTTGGGCAGCAATTTTTTTTTAAAAAGGGAGCACTGTTTTGGCTTGGAGCATTTAGCAAATAGCACAATGAACTGCACCATCATTTTACTTTTACCTGGGATGAAAATAATGCACAAATTTTCCAACTCCTCTCCCTCCCAGAAGCAAAAATGGTTTTCTAAACATTTATTTAAATGAAACTGTGTTTCTTTGACTGGGGAGGGGGATGCAAGGGATTGAGAAGAAATTTATAATGCATTTATTTACAGCAGGAGCTCCAGCTTTGTCAGCAGGTTTGCAATATAAATCAGGCAGTGCTCCTGCTTCCAAAGAAATGGAGATCCACCTCAAAAAGCAGTTTATCCCTAGGTTTCTGCCGGCATTAAGAGCTGGTGCCAAGATGTAAATGGTTGCTGCTGGTGGCCAGACACTAACTTGTAGAAATCAGCCTCTGTGTCACTTCCTATCTGCTGGATCAGTGTTAAAAAAAAATTGCATCGACTACATCTATGACTGCCATGACGACATTGAAATAAATTTGAACACATTTTCATACACTGCATAAGCCTTCCTATACCCATGAGTACAGAAGTGATACTTTTCTAAGTGTGCACTCCTGGTGGGCAGCATCACCTGCGGGGAGCGCACATCAGAAATTTGGGTGCACACTGTCCATGATTTTCCAGAATAGCAGCCACCATGCCATTTTAAATCATTTCACAATGGGACAATAACAACAACTTGCATTAATATAGCACCTTTAACATAGTCAAAACGTCCCAAGGTGCTTCAGAGGAGCATTTTAAGACAAAATTGAGTTTAAATGTCATGTTATGTTTCAATTGGCACAATCAGCAACTCTTACACTACATCCCTATTATACAGAAGCTGTTTTGTTCATCTTCATTGCTGCTACTTTGGAATTATATCGCGGTTCAGATTCTTGGCTGGTGGTACTTTGGAATTACATTGTAGGCAGATTCCAGAGTGCAGATAAAAACACAAAAACAATGGCGCACCTAAAATTTGTTTTAAAGAGAACGCATAATCACAATTTTTGTTTTCTGGAAATAGACCTTCCATTGTGGCTAGGGGAAAATCTGTACAAGCCAACAATACCAAAATTTGCATTGCTAGCCTATATTTTTGGGCTCAGTCTGCCAGTGGTCAGAAAAAAAAATAGCAGCTGTTTATGTTTATCAACGGGAGAAAAAAAAACACCTTTTGAGCTGGTGCTCCATATCTCCAAAGACACTGGCGTTGCTTCATTTCCATTACAGCATAGATGCTGAAGTTGGGGTTACTGCTAGCTGCATCCTACAATATAAATGCAGCCATTACACTAACTAACTTTTAATTGGAAAAGGTGCCAAAGTAACCCAGGAACTGCTAAGTGCACATGTCAGAAGTCTACTTCATGCTGGCCAGTAACCCAATCAATAAAAGCTACCAATTTTGTCAGGTCCTAGCCTGTCTCTGTGGAAGGGAGTATATATCCAGCTTAAAAAATGGTTTCAATTTTTTGAAATGGTTCAAAGGGTTTTAATATTAGTCATATGATTAACAGAATATGCTTAAGTGGGTCATTGAATGTTCCAACAGTTCAAAACCCAACTGTCACAACTACTGTAATCTTTGGAAGATACTCTCTCCTGTCAATAATTATGCTGAAATAGTCATTTATAACAACATTTTTAGTAAAATTAACAGGAGGAATTTCACCTCCTTTGTTTCTTGTGGGAGGGGTAACTAGATCACTTGTGGGACATTTGTTTTGTTATTCAGTGATTCTCTTGACTCTACCTCATCATAAGAGAAACCCCAAATGATCTTTCAGAGTCAAAGGTAAAGGACTATTAGGCGTTCCCATGAATAGAGTGGGACACTCAAAATTCCCTTAGCTCCTGTTTTCATTCTAACTTCTTCTTGCAACATCCTGAAGAAGCTGCACATTCGTGAAGCAGGTCTACATGATTGTTGAATACTAAACAAGAATAGTAAGGATACAAAGAGAAGCTAAGTAACTACATCTGATCTTGCATTTCTCCTATTGTGGCTACAGCAAGGCACTTATCTGTTTTGTAGGTATTTCTGGAAAAATACAGTGCCATTCAGTGAGGAAACCTAGTATCCAACCAATTGCAACATCGCTTGAATATTGAGGCATTACTTCTAATAAAACTTCATACCTGGGAAAGGGAAGAAAGAGAAGATCCGGAGCGGAACCACGCAGAGCTCGGCAAAAGCAAAATTCACACCGATCAGGTTAACCAGAATTTTTTCTGACAGATGTGGAGTCCAGAACACAACAAAGCATAACTGGAGAAATAGGAGAAATTCAAATTAGAAAACATCACAGTGTAGCTTAACAGTTATCTGAACACCATGGTCTGAACACAAACTATCTCCGGGTTCAGAACCTCAGCTCGAAGTATCAGGTTAAGGTCAAAGTTTTCCAAGGATCTCCACACCACTGGTGGGACCTCGCACACAGTAGGCGGCTTATCAGAAAATGGTATTGTACTGGCAGCGATGTTCTGATAAGCCGACTGCTGCACGAGGCCCCGCCAGTGGTGCAGGCTCTCGGACAATCGCCGGGAAAATGATTGTTAATACATTCAATCCATTTTAACACCTGGGCAGATATACAAGTTCATGTTAACAAAGTGGTGTACGCTTTCTATAGCTGCAATGGGACATTCTCACCTTTACTGGATGGCCGTCAAATGTCCAAGCATATCATGGGATTACAATCCTGAGCGCTTACTTACCCCGTGGATGAAGCACCATCCCCTTTGCTTGCTTTGTTCGATTAGATTGATTGTGTTTCTGGGATCAGTGTGATATTTGTTTTACTACAGGGGAACTTGACTGTCACTAGTATTTGTGCATCCTTCTTGCATTTCACTCTCTACTATCTAGACCATATATATTGTCTTACCTATGCACCCTATGCCAGGCCTACTAACTCAAGAATGGCCCCGGCACATAAAACAAGTAGTTACATGGGCATTGTAAGTTAGGTGGCAGTTATACACAACAGGCAATTTCAGTCGGGGCGTAAAATGAGTGGTAGTGGATCGGCTGTTACATGGAAAGGAAAAACCAGCGGCGTGTACAATCTGCTATCACCTGTTTTATGGCTTAAGTCAATGAAAGTCAGAAGGGAGAAATTCAAATGTTAAAGGCACAAAAAATAATTACCTGAACAGTCATTCTCATGGCTGGTTGCACGGATGTGTGTCAGCAACAACTGACATACTGACTGGGCCCCCAAAACCCTGGTTGTCAGTGCAAAACACTGATATTTCCAATGCCCATACATGCCAACCAAGAGCGACGAGACTGCTAACTCAATCCTTTGATTCTAGGGATGAGGAAAGACTGGAGAAAATTTAACTTTTCAACCTTGAAAGGAGACGACAAAGGAGGCGGCCTTGTAGAGCTAAACAAGGTCATAAATGGTACAGGAAATGTAAATTGGAAAGAGTCAATTTCAACTGGTGTGGGGGATTTACCCACTCTGTTGCCACCCTGATCTGGCCGGCAGGCCCTTCTTTAAATGTGCAGATTGGGCTCCAAAGACATCGTTGAGGCCCCACTGCTATTTTCACCTGAGGCCCGAGTAGGGAAGCAGTGGTGGCTTCCCTGCCAGGCCAAAGCTGTTGCAGTTCAGATCCAAGACAAGAGGCTCGGGTAAGTATACATTTTTAGTATAAAACATTTTTTTTTCAAATACAGGTTTTATTGTGAATGAGGAGAAGCACTCCTGTTGCTGCGGGCCCCACAAGAAAACCTTGGGCCTCCCACACTGTGCTCCAGCTCCTCCCCCACCACGATTTATCCTTCCCCAGCCTTCCTAAGCACTTAACTTGTGCCAGGGATTGTTCCCTCGGGTCGAGGCGGCGGCCTCCAAGAAGCCCAATTTTAACTACAGGGCAGACGACTCCCGCCAACTTACGAGTCGCCTTGGTCGGGAAGTTCGCAAGCGGCATGCTAATGAGGCCAGGCTGTTAAAATCAATCAAGCCTCCCGGATGATTTGGTTACTCTCTAAATCGCGTTCCCAACTAGTAGTAAATATCAAGCCCACTATTTCAAACTGAACTATGACAAGTAAAGCAAGTTCAAAATAGTGAAAGTCAAAGTTAGTAGATACTGAGCAGCTCTTCGCACAAGGAGTAATCAAAGGACAGTGACAAGGTAGTAGGGGTAAAAATTCTGGAATCATTTAACAGTTGGATGCTGTGATTGGGGGGAGAAACTGTCATTTCTGGGTAGATGAGCTAAGACGCACTAAATGGCCCTCTTCATCGGCACCAGTGCCATGAACCAGCAGAATAAGAGTCCTTCAATCCATCAATCTCAACTGAATTCAAACTGAGGCTCAAAGGTTAAAGGGCCACGTGCTAACCCAATGTACCACCCCCGCTCTACCTAATTACACATGTAACAGAAACAGAAATGAACAGGAAAGAATGTTAGAAAGTTGTACACTTAATAGGTACACAGCTGAATGGCTCTTTTTCTGATCTCCAAGGCATGATTTTAGCTCGGAGCCAGGAACCCAGCACGTCCATAGACATCTGCGTGGGGAACCCGGAAGTCAAGTGAGTGCATCGCAATCTGCGATCGCAACTCAACTGAAGGTAAGTACTTGTGCTTCCGGATTTCCCACATGCTGGGCAGCCAGCCTGACTGGGAGGGAAAGGAGCTGCAAATCGGAGGGGGGTAGGGGGGGTGGGAGAGCGAGATCGCGAGCCGTGGACGACATTGGGTGTACCTTGGAGAAAATCGGGGGGGGGGGGGGGGGGGTGGTGGTGGTGGCGGCTCCACCAATTGGAGGGGGGTTCCTGTCGGCCAGGTGAGCTTGTTGGGCCTGGAAGAAGCACTCCTGCTCCTCCGGGCCCACAAGCAGTGCAATAAAGGCGGTCACCTCATGGATCCAGCCCTTCTTGCCTGCTTTCACCTGCCGTGAATCAGAAGCGATAGGAAACCAGAACAGGTAAGGTAAAATTTGTTTGACATTTCTAACACTCAAAAAAATTAAATGCCTCAACTATTACAATGAGGTACATTGCCCCTTTAAATATCAGCCCGCTGGCTTTAAGTGGGGACGAGACTTCCGGATTTCTGTTGCACGCACATCCTAACACGCCTGGGTTAAACCCGGAAATCCCACTGCAAAAACAAACTATTTTTACTGCCCACCCATCCCCAACCCACATGATCTTGGGGGTTAAATTTACTCCCTAGATGTTTAATAAAAACAGCCAGAGGCTGTAATGTCAATAAAAAAGGTAGTGTAATATAAAATACATTTAGCAGCATTGGGTACAGCAATATCATTAACCACTGTTTCCATTAGCAATTGTGCACCAGCTGCACCTTGACTGCAGCACTCATCCGCTTCGGGAATGTCATCACCTTGCACTGTTTACAGTTCTCTATCGTTTTGATTCAAAGTAAGAAATCAGATAATTTCAGGGCTTTAAATGGTACAGTAATTCTGCACCCAAACTCAGCAGTCCCGATGTTTTATGACAACTGAAGGTTGATACAATTATCTAGAAAACAGAAACCACCCTACATAGCGCACAAATTTAAAATGGCCTTTCCTTCATCAGAATGTACACTTAAAATACAAAGTAACCCCATGGTGCATGTACTAATATAGCCTTATGTCAGACTTTTAAATTACTAACAAAACAAGCTCAGGCTCTACACTTTTCCAATATGCTGAGCAGCTGATGGTTGAAATGCCCTCTATGAAAGAATGAGAGAAATTCTGAAATGACAATTCCTTTGGAGGATGTGTGGGTTTGTAAGAAACCTTATGCAAGAGCCTTTAATAATACATAAGGGAAGAGCTTTGTGTAAAGTATCTCAGAGCAATAGTTCTTAATTTCAGCCCAGGGGCATGTAATGTAGGTCAAGTAGTGCAGTTGGTTGAATTTAAAAATAAATGAAATCATCTCCCATATTCAAAGACAGACTAAAAACTGATGGATGCAGTCAGATGGATTTTAAGTTACACACAAAGTATATTCTATTGATGGGCTAGTATCATGGCACTGTGCATTGCAGTACTATTGTGCAGCTCCACAATACTATTGTGCAGTTCCAGATCTGAACTGTGCTGGGGAAGGAGGTACCTGTTGGAAGCTACAAAATCTCTTGTTTTGGGGGTTGGGGAGAGTTTTGCAGGGGGGGGGGGGTGCAGAGGAGAAATATCAGATAGTAACATCTCATCAGGTAACCTGCACCTTCCAGCAGCTGGCCAAATGGGACACTAACAAATGTGACAGCAGGCTGCCCACCGTTCCTCTCCGCAGTAGAGAAGAGCACCCAGAAAAATAGGGTATTGGGATAAATGATCAATAATTTCATCCTATTAGCAAACATTTCACACAAGACTAGGATTGTTAGAAAATAGGAATGTACTGGACCTTAAAAGACCATTATGTGACAGGCCTGATGGACCAAAGTTGAAAAATATCATTCACCGTTGTCTCTCAATGACTTCCCTCCACCCAGCTCCCTTTTAAATTTACCAACATTATCTGTCTCCACCACCTTCCTGAGCAGTCCATCCCACACATTTGGTGTAAAGTAATTAAATCTAAACTATTTGCTTTTTCCCTTCTGAGCTGGAGTCGGTGTCCCCTTGGTTGCCATTATATCAAACATATGATATGTGATTATGATCAAATATTATTATGGTTCATTTTGACTATACTAAGGATCTTGAATACCTCAATAAGAGCACAAGTATAAACATTCTCAATTTCTGCAGCCTCTTCTCAAAGTTCATGTGCCTCATCTTGGGTATCGATTTAGTTGACCTTTGCCATACCCCCTCTAAAGCCAAAATGTTCCTGCTGTATTATGGTGACCAGAATTGTACACAGTACTCCAAGTGAGGCCAGAAAAAATGTTCTGTATAATCTCAGTACCTTCCTGGGACCAGTGCTCTTACCCTGCCTATTATACACCTCAATGTCTTCTTTGCTCTCTTTACTGGTGCTGCTACACCATAACGCTGATGGTTTCAGCGAGCTATCCCTAAGAATGCCCGAATTCATCTCCTGTGTTGTGTCCTGCAGAGTACTAACATTTAGCTTAAACTCCCACTACAAACTCCCCTTCCTCAATCTCATCATTCAGCATTTATCCACAGTAAACAACACTCGTCATTTGCCAGGCAAATTTCTCAATCTATCCAAAACACTATCCAGTCTGCTCAGAAGCAAAATCAAAAGGTCGTTGACCTGAAACGTTAACTCGGTTTCTTTCCCCACAGATGTTGCTTCACTTGTGTATTTTTTAAAATTCGTTCATGGGATGTGGGTGTCGCTGGCAAGGCCAGCATTTGTTGCCCATCCCTAATTGCCCTTGAGGTGGTGGTGGTGAGCCGCCTTCTTGAATTGCTGCAGTCTGTGTGGTGACTTTTTTTGTAGCGAGATTGTACAACTGAGTGGCTTGCTAGGCCATTTCAGAGGGTGATTAAGAATCAACCACAT
The DNA here is from genome assembly GCF_035084215.1 of Heptranchias perlo. Lineage (NCBI taxonomy): Eukaryota > Metazoa > Chordata > Chondrichthyes > Hexanchiformes > Hexanchidae > Heptranchias > Heptranchias perlo. Next base: position 58,493,105 of record NC_090326.1, on the reverse strand, counting down.
TGCTGTGGGTTTGGAGTCACATATAGGCCAGACCGGGTAAGGACGGCAGGTTTCCTTCCCTAAAGGGCATTAGTGTTTACGACAATCCAGTAGTTTCATAGCTACCATTACTGATAATAGTTTTTTTTTCCAGATTTTATTTAATTAATTGAATTTAAATTCCCCAGCTGCCATGTTGGGATTTGAACTCATGACTCCGGATTATTAGTCCAGGCCTCTGGATTACTAGTCTAGTAACATAACCACTATGCTACCATACCTGTATAATTTCCAGCATTTTCTGTTTTTATTTCAGATATCCAGTCTGCTTGTTTGCACTTATTTGCATCCCATCCACATCTAAGGTTAGTATCAGTAGTGAACTTAGCTTTGCTTCTGTCCCCACTTCCAAATCATGTGCATCGTAAGCAATAATGGGCCGAGCGCTAATCAAGGAAGCACTGTACTTATCTGATTCCCTGATTCAGTCCATTTCCATTCCACTTTAGAGACACCCCTCCCCAATTAGATTTTTTCCAATCTTGTGGAACAATAGAAACATAGAAAACTTACAGCACAAAAGGAGGCCATTCGGCCGATCGTGTCTATGCCAGTCGAAATAGACCGACCCAGCCTAATCCCACTTTCCAGCACTTGGTCTGTAGCCTTGTAGGTCACGGCACCTCAAGTGCACGTCCGAGTACTTTTTAAATGAGTTGAGGGTTTCTGCCTCTACCACCCTTTCAGGCAGTGAGTTCCAGACCCCCACCACCCTCTGGGAGAAAATTTATTTCCTGAGCTCCCCTCTAATCCTTCCACCAATCACTTTCAATCTATGCCACCTGGTTATTGACCTCTCTGCTAAGGGAAATAGGTCCTTCCTATCCACTCTATCTAGGCCCCTCATAATTTTATATACCTCAATTAAATCACCCCTCAGCCTCCGCTGAAGAAAACACCCCAGCCTATTTAATCTTTCCTCATAGCTAAAATTCTCCAGTCCTGGCAACATCCTCGTACCCTCTCTAGTGCAATCCTATAATGTGGTGGCCAGAACTTTCTGCAGTACTCAAGCTGTGGCCTAACTAGTGTTTTATATAGTTCTAGCATAACCTCCCTGCTCTTATATTCTATGCCTCGGCTAATAAAGGAAAGTATCCCGTATGCCTTCTTAACCACCTTACCCACCTGTCCTGCTGCCTTCAGTGATCTGTGGACATGCACTCCAAGGTCCCTCTCTTCCTCTACACTTTTCAGTATCCTCCCATTAATTGTGTATTCCCTTGCCTTGTTTGACCTCCCCAAATGCATTACCTCACACTTTTCTGGACTGAATTCCATTTGCCACTTTTCTGCCCACCTGACCAGTCCATTAATATCTTCCTACAGTTTACAGCTTTCCTCCTCCCTATCAAACCAATTTTTGTATCATCTGCAAACTTCTTAATCATGCCCCCTACATTTAAGTCTAAATCATTAATATATACCACAAAAAGCAAGGGACCTAGTACTGAGCCTTGCTGAACCCCACTGGAAACAGCCTTCTAGACCATTTGCTTCCTGCCACTGAGCCAATTTTGGATCCACTTTGCCACTTTTCCTTGGATCCCATGGGCTTTTACTTTTTTGACCAGTCTGCCATGTGGGACCTTGTCAAAAGCCTTGCTAAAATCCATGTAGACTACATCAAACACACTACCCTCGTCGCCCCTCCTTGTTACCTCCTCAAAAAATTCAATCAAGTTAGTCAGACACGACCTTCCCTTAACATATCCATGTTGACTGCCCTTGACTTACCCGTGCCTTTCTAAATGATGGTTTATCCTGTCCCTCAGAATTGATTCCAATAATTTGCCCACCACTGAGGTTAGACTGACTGGCCTGTAATTACTAGGTTTATCCTTATCTCCCTTTTTAAACAATGGTACAATGTTAGCAGTCTTCCAATCCTTCAGGACCATGCCTGTTGTTACAACCTCCTGTGTTAAAAGCTTCGCTAAAATCTCAGTACTTAAGCGGTAATTTTATGAATTTGAGTGCAGGGCATGGCGTTACACCCACCAGGAGTGCACGCCAGGAATTTGGGCTTGCGCTCCCCACAATTTTCCATCCATTAATTTGAAGGAAAATTGTGGGGAGCACATGCCTGAATTCTAGATACCTGCTCCCTCTTGGACTGGGTGAAGCTCTACACCAGGAGCACAAGTTTGTAATTATCCCTATAACTTCTACTGAGTACCCTATCGCCGCCAAAGTCTATTATTTACTTACAGAACGTCCAACAAATTTGTCAAGCACAACCTCTTTCATATTTCACACTTCATTATTTCCTCCGTCAATTTTACCCATAACAGATGCCCAATACCTTTGACATATCAACAGTTAACGCTTAGTCCTGGAAGTGCAAAATGATGCTGTAGAATCTTTCCTACTGGTGAGGAGAATGAGCAGTTTGAAGAGGCAATCCAGCCTGCAGCATATTCTACTATCTATGTGTAAAGACGACACTGTTGCTTCTTGACATTTACAATGTAAATTCACAAATGGACTGTGTAATATCAACGTAGAGCTGAAATAGCTGCTTCAATCTTCATTTAGCATATATCTCATCCATTTCCAATTGCGAAGGCCATTCAAAGAGTCGGAGAAAGACTGATAACGTTATTTGAATCCTATTCTCCGCTGTTTCCTATCTCAGGGAATTTTATTATCCTATTTGTAAGAAGTGACGGCAGCATAACAAAAAATGATAGTATTATGCTTAGGGATAAGTCACTTTCTCATTGTTTGTTTTGATGGTCCTAAAGAGGACAAACTCATTGTAAATAACTTAAAGGAGTATTCATTCAAACAGTCCTTGGCTGAAGAATCACTACTATAGCAACCTGAAAGTAAAACCAGGAGTCTTATGCAGCAATGTCATTCTCATTATGCCTACTGATATGCTTGCAGCCCAATATATATTTAATAAAAATTTAAGAGACCTGGACAGGACTTTTATCAAGACCATGGTGGCCGCCTTCATGCTATCATGGCTGTATTGCTGTCTTAATAGGATCTACACACTTGCAGTTCCACTGCAGCAAACTGGTGATTTTCCTCTTCTCCCATTTTCATCTTTCTATAGCATCAATAATTCACAACAGTGCTTGTAAGTGACAGGCAACTGCCCATCATATGTAGGTCCCACTGTGCCTGAAGTGATTATCTGTTATTGAACTAAAGCATGACTATGGTACAATCCTTATTTGAAAAGACAGGGCACCAGATATGCAGGTATCCCAAGCAGCCCGAGCTGATAGCATTGCCTCTTTCGGGCAGCTTAATGCAAAATATGACCAGTTTCTCCAGTACTTACAAATGGAATCAGAAACGAAACTCCACACATTAAGGTTTTTTCCAAGGGGTTGATTTTAACCCAGCAGGTTTCAAACGGGCAGGGGTGGGGCAAGTGCAACATGCATTCACAGGCCTAAGTGTTAGCTCCCAGCCATCACCTTCATGCCTCCAGTCATCTACCTGCTCGAAATGGGCAGAAAGCAGCAGCTGGCTAGTAGGTAGGAGTGCAGGTTCAGGCAGCCAGAGGCCACGGCCAGCACCAATGGAAGGCAAGAAACTCAGGGGAGCGGCTTTGAGAGGGTCTCAGTTGGTGGGGGGAGGGAGGAGGAAGAGTTTGTTGCAGGGAAGGCCATGACTTTCTTTGTGGGGCCTGGAGGAGCACACCTGCTCCCTTTGGTCCCACAAAGGACAGTTTTCCATTTATCTTGGAGGGCCTCTTCATCCTCTCGACAGCTGCCGATGAGTCTTCAGCTGGTGAGAAAGCCGCAGCAACTTCCCTCAGGCCCGGGTTAAAATGCAATGGGGTTCTGTTGACGTAATGGACCCACTATTTACATAAGTTTATGAGACTTCTATTGCTTTCAGTGTGCTCTTCAGTCACCTAACTAAAATGATGGCCAGCAGGATTCAACAAGAAAAATGTGCATTTATACAGCGCTGTTAACGTAGTATTCCAGTGGCTGAATGCTCCATTTAAAGTTCCCGCTGGGCTGGGTGGATTAATTCCTCCCCCCCACCAAGGTTTTTATTTTGGCATCACTATATCTGAAGTCCATATTTTATGGGTCATTAAAAAAGTCAGTAACCAGCTGTAACTCAAGGGATCATTGCATCAAACTATCACAAAAGTTGTGGCATCTGTCACAAATTAATTAACTTTTTAATTTGTTAATTTTTCTCTAGTTTCAAATTCCTCTAAAAAGCAATTTCCTTTTCTCGTTCTTTTATCTTCATTACTAAGATTTTCTGTTTCTTTTAACAAAAAATCCCTTCTGTCAAGCTTCACTCTTCCCAAGCTTCAAATGTGCTGTCACTTGCCCCCACCTCCCTTTCTCAGGCAAAAATGGTTCCTCGTACCTTCCCACTTTTCATACAATCAATCCCACATTATTATATGTTTGTCTCACTCTCCCTGTTCTGTCTCACAGCCCTTAACTGTCTCTTTGACTTTAAAAAAAAATTCTGTTGCCTGTCTCTTAGATTTTACATCTCACACTGATTTTTCACAGTTTATCTGAAAAGTATGTTAAATGTTTGACCTAATCTTCCAGGCAGCGGAATAAACATTAGGCTGTTGAAAATACTATTGGCTGCCACAACGAAAGAGTTAGGTTACTAGAGGGATGAGCTCCAATGGGCTGAATGTCATTTTCACATCTCTGACTTTTCTTCTGTTTAAGTTCATCAACAACAACAACTTGCATTTATTTGTTGCCTTTAATGTAGTAAAACGTTCCAAGGTGCTTCACAGGAGAGTTATCAAACAAAATCTGACACCGAACCACATAAGGAGATATTAGGACAGGTGACCAAAAACTTGGTCAAAGAGGTAGGTTTTAAGTAGCATCTTAAAAGGAGGAGAGAGCTAGAGAGGCAGTGGGGTTTAGGGAGGGAATTCCAGAGCTTAGGGCCTAGGCAGCTGAAGGCACGACCGCTAAAGGTGGAGCGATGAAAATCGAGGATGTGCAAAAGGCCTCTACATATTTCACTTCTCTCTCTCACACAAAGGAATCCCATGCTACTATGGTGTAAATATTCTGACTTTGTGCTTTTAGCGGGGACCCTTAGCCACCGAGAGCACATATTGGAAATTTGGGTAACTGCTGCGCATGATTTTCCTAGCATTTGAAATGAATGCTAAGAGCTCAAAGTCAGAAAATTACCTGTACAAAATCACCTGACGAGGTAACCAAAACAAGGGCACTCGGAGTTGGTTTCTGATTCTACTTTGCTGGGACGTAAACAGTGTTTGCCAACAAATGATGTGCCATTAGTATTTGGCAATTCTAGCAATTCATAATCCTCTGCAGCCACTAAATTTTGCTGCTCCAAACCTGGAGAGAACAGCGAGAGTCCCATGTTTTTTTACTGATGATATAATACACGACAATCATAACTTGTACTGCAAAAATAACAGCTGTTGAAATAGGAGGAAAATACAAAATATTCAGCCTGTAAAGGTTGGGGACGTTAGCCTGTAGTTACTGACAGGTGATATCAACTGATTTTAAAATATCTATGAAAAGGATAAAAGGGATCAATGCCATCTTTTCATTCCAGACTTGAAATATGAAAGGTGATTTTAACCCTGCCCGTCCTGTGGAGGAAGAGTGGAGTGCTTCTTCAGGACCCACAATGAAAGTTTAGGCCTTTCTCCAATCACGAGGCCCTCCTGAAACCCCCCTCCCTGCAAATTACTGGAGGGCTCGGTACCGTTCCTTTGGTCCCCAGCGCCGCCCGACATTGCGCTCCCGCCCGCCGACCAGCTGGCATTTCCTGGTGGTTTTGGATGCGTGACTGACCGGGACATGCCGACGACATCGGGGGGTTAGAATCATAGAAGTTTACAACATGGAAACAGGCCCTTCGGCCCAACATGTCCATGTCGCCCAGTTTATAACACTAAGCTAGTCCCAATTGCCTGCACTTGGCCCATATCCCTCTATACCCATCTTACCCATGTAACTGTCCAAATGCTTTTTAAAAGACAAAATTGTACCCGCCTCTACTACTGCCTCTGGCAGCTCGTTCCAGACACTCACCACCCTTTGAGTGAAAAAATTGCCCCTCTGGACCCTTTTGTATCTCTCCCCTCTCACCTTAAATCTATGTCCCCTCGTTATAGACTCCCCTACCTTTGGGAAAAGATTTTCACTATCTACTTCATCTATGCCCCTCATTATTTTATAGACTTCTATAAGATCACCCCTTAACCTCCTACTCTCCAGGGAAAAAAGTCCCAGTCTATCTAACCTCTCCCTATAAGTCAAACCATCAAGTCCCGGTAGCATCCTAGTAAATCTTTTCTGCACTCTTTCTAGTTTAATAATATCCTTTCTATAGTAGGGTGACCAGAACTGTACACAGTATTCCAAGTGTGGCCTTACTAATGTCTTGTACACACGCCATGGCCCCGCCCGCCCGATTTCCGCAAGGGGACACCAACTCCAGCTCAGAAGGGGAAAAGCAAATAAGTGAGATTTAATTACTTTAAAATTGGGCCCTACCCAAACTGTTAACCCATCTTTCTCTTGCAGATGTTGACTGACTTGCTTTCTATTTCCATAATTTTCTGTTGTTATTTCAGGTTTCTATAGCTTTCTTTACTTTTTAACCTCTGGTTTGATTGTACTCCAGTGATGGAGTGAAACTGATAAGTAGAACCTGTATCAGTTTTTATGAGAATATTCCAGGTGCCTGACTTTGTAGAAACACAATAACTAGATGCAATATCTGTTCTTATCCAACTGATATTATCAGCTTAAAAAGCACTTATGATCTCATCCTGACTGGTAAATAACAGATTTAATTCTATGAAGGATAAGGCATACTTCATTGTCTCTTCCATTTAAAAAATGGAAAGAGATGAATAAAAATAGGAAAAGGAACCACTTATGATATTCATTTTATAAAAGTTAATCAAAACAAACGTGTTTTCGTTTTGTAAAAATGCAAAAGAGATTCTGACATTGGCAGGATTAATGGTTGCCCTGGCATTAATAGCACGGTGATATAATGTTCTGTAGCCATAACACAAAGTGACGTCAGTGATAGCTCAGTGCTATGATAATGCATTGCTGAAACATGACAAGTATTAACAATGGAAACCGTTCTAAAAATGCAGAGCAAAGGTCAGCAGTGTGTGTCGCTCTATAACCCCAATAACTCCAGCTTCTCATTCAAATGTTTTGCTTTGAAGGAAAACAGGCAAATTTGGATCTAGGAATTAACTGGGCTACTGCAAACTGTGTTGATCACGTAGTGATTGAACAGTCATATTGGTTATAAATGCATTTGTAATGCACTCAAATACAACTTTTGTTAAGTGTAAAGCTGCTATTAAACAGACACTCTCAGGCTCACATCATATCACCACACTCACTTTGCACTGAGTTGGGTATCTTGCCATATCAACAATGGTGTAGCAGACAGTTATTATCTTGAACTATCCACAAGGGATTATGGGCTGCATGCCTCATGAATCCCCCTAACGTTCTCAGTTTGTACTAATAACAGTTCAAAGATTTAAATTAATAAACTACCTCATAGTCAAAGGCCTTTACTCTGCAAGTCTGACTTCACATTTCTGTGTAGTCAATGTCTGAAGATGGGATGTAAGCCCAGATTTTAACCTGGGGCAAGAGGCAAGCCTGGGGCTGGCAGGTTGAGCAGCAGGCTCGCCCCGGCTCAACAGCATGAGGCTTGGGTAATTTTAACTCCCAAGCTTCATTAACATAGTCCAGGCCTGAATCCTGCCTGAATCCGGTGGGAATAACGAGGTCAGTTATCGGGAGTGGGGTAAGCGTAGAAGGCCACTGTCAGGAACTCGGGGGAATGGTCCCTGGCAGTCAGGTAAATGGATTTGGGGCAGGGGGGTTTCCAGGTCTGATTGCGGTCAGGGAGGGAGGGGGAAGCCCAAAGTTTCCTTGGAGAGCTCAGAAGAGCACTCCTGCTCCTCCTGGCCCACAAGGAAACCGCAAAAATGTTTAAAGTCTGGCCCTCCTCTGGGCACGTTGCTCCTTGGCACCTGGTGTTCCTAGTGAGGCTGGCACCAGGTACCAAATGCGTAAAAATCTCGTCAGGGTCTGAACGACATCAACAGACCCCAACTTTTGAACTTCAATAAGGCCTGCCTCAGGAAAGGGCCTCACACGCTATGAGGCGCATATCCCACTCTCATTGGGCATAGGGGGTTAAAATTGGGGCTATAATTTCTACACGAATAGTACCAAACATTCTGTTGCACAGAAGAGAGACAACTCAAAGCATTTTCCACTATCCTTAAAATGTTTCTTGATGGCAAACTCATTCTACGCACATCCACTATTTAGAATCATAAAATTTTACAGAACAGAAGAGGGCCAATTTGGCCCACTGGACCTCCGTTGGCTCTCTGAAAGACTATTCGATCAGTCCCACTGCCCTGTCCTTTCCCAATACCGTTATTCCTTCCAAAATGCATAACCGCATGCTTCTCCACATTAAATTTCATTTAACACATATTTACCCAATCTATTAACCTGTCTATCCCGTCCTGAAGCCCCTTACAGTGCTCCTCAATTAATCAGACTCCCTATTTGCATGCCATCCGCAAATTTTGATATTGTGCCTCCTATACCAGAATCCCGATAATTTTTTACATATTGAGTACATTTCTACATATAAGTAATTTTCCACTACTGACCCCTTGGGACATCGCTGATTACGTCCAATAGAGTAGATTTTAACTTTCACTGTTGGGCGGAAAACCGGCAGCAGCAGAGCACCTACCTGTTATACACTCGATCCGATTTTCCTTCCTAGTCACTTCAATGGAATGGAAATATGGGTACAGCGTACAACAGGCGGCCGATTCGCTTCTGCCAGTTTTCCACCCCAAGTTGAAAATTAAAATCTACTCTATTCAGCTTTAAAAAATCCATTAACCACAATTCTGTCTTCTGTCCTTTAGCCAAGTGCCACATTCCCTTTAATACCTTGCACCGTCATTTCGTAAACCCTATTCATCACCTTATCAAACACCTTTTTATAATCCATACAAACATATACTGCATTTTCAAAAAACGAGTGATAAGATGTGGAACCTCATTGTGGAGAGTAGCAGCAATTGCTTTTTGCCTCGGATTTTGTGAATTCTGACAAAATTAGGTCCACTGTTATTGAAGAGACGTTGTTGTACAGATAATCATCAACCTGGATATTAGTTATTAAAAAAAATGGAAATAATAACATTCAAACAGATAATTTCCAAGTGCATATATTTCTATTTGGCAATGGGCCAAATGAGTCTGTACGATACGAGGGCTCTTAAAAGGATAATGGCCCACGGTGTTTTCCTTTGCTGGATGACAGAGTATTTATTTATAGGAAGAAAATAACTATAGTTCAAAGAATAAGAAAGGTATTCTAACATTTACATTGGTATTCTATCATTTCTCAAACAACTCATTTTTCTGGTTACACTAAAATTGTGCAACACTGCTCAATAGTGCTGTGGACTTAAATCCAGTGCAAACTAGGTTGAAACTGTCCAGACAAAGGGAGCCTTATCACTAGCACTTAAAGAAACAATGTTATTCCCTTAATGTGGACTGGTTTGAACCCAGGTCCAGAGATGAAAGGATTGTCTGCTAATCCAGCAATGGTTTTCAATTTTTTCTGTGTGGAGACCCTTTGTCCTAATTTCCAAAAGACACCATCAACCACCCAAACAGAAATAGAACTGTCTCTGCACAAAACATTGTTTTGTTAGTATACATAGTCAAAAGTAACATACTTCATCATCGCTGGGTCAAAAATCCTAGAATTCACTAACTAACAGCATTGTGGAAGCACCTTCACCACACAGACTGCAGCTGAAGAAGGAGGCTCTCCATCGCCTTCTCAACGGCAACTAGAGATGGGCAATAAATGCCGTCCTCGAGAGCGATGCCCACATCTCAAGGTGGGGTGGGGAGAAGGAGAGGCAAAGAGAGTGTGGGGAGAAAGGGGAGAGGAGAGGGGGGAAAAAAAAGGAAAGGAGGAGAGGAGGGGGGAAAAAAAGAGGAAAGGAGGAGAGGAGGGGGGGAAAAAAAAGAGGAAAGGAGGAGAGGAGGGGGGAAAAAAAGAGAGGAAAGGAGAGGAGGGGGGAAAAAAAGAGAGGAAAGGAGAGGAGGGGGGAAAAAAAAGAGGAAAGGAGAGGAGGGGGAAAAACGAGGAAAGGAGAGGGGGAAAACAAGAAAGGAGGGAGGAGGGGAAGAGGAAGCGGACAAAGGGGGGTGGGAGAAGGAGGTGGATGAGGTGTAGGAGGGAGATGGTGGAGAGGGAAGTTCTCTCAGCAGGGAGAAGCAACCAGATTTTCATCTGTGTGGTAGGGTGGGGGAACCCTACCTTTCACAACAAGAAATTCTGTTTGGGGGGGGGTGGGGAGGGGGCTATCTGACTGCCAGGCCATGAAATTTGAAATTCTGCTTAGTGAGGTGGTGGAGGCTTGCCTGCAGTCCACTCAGGAACAGAAATTCTTCTGAGAGGGGGAGGAGACTGCATCCACACAAAAAGACATGCAATTCTACTCAGTGAGATCCAGATGTCCTGCATTGTTTGGCTGGGGGGGGGGGGGGGAAATGGCAGGCAAGGTTGACCTACCATCTGCCAGCAAAATTATGGTCACTGAGGATAGGGTTAAAGCCCTTCCTCCTGCCTATAGCCACAAGTTCTATTCCCGGCAGAGAGGTTGCAGTAAGGGGAAGGAGGCAGGAATCGGGGCACGCTACAACCGGTGGCCTGCTGTCTTAGAGTTGGGATGGGGGGAGAGGAGAATGGCGAGAGAGTGTACTGTGGCTTGATGTGTGATTTAAGCAGCTGCGGGGCCAGGGATGTGTTCAGCATTGAAGGCAGATACAATCAAGGAGTGGAGGTTCATCAAATGTTTCTAGGTTCTTGAGTGCAGATGATAAACAATTAACTCAGGTTATTTCACTGTCTTATCTCAGTTTGAGGTTGTGGAGAAAAAGGTCTTTACAGTTTGCTTAGTATTACTCAGCTTTAGGTGACAGTGTCATCAGATGTGCAAGATAGTAAATATGTTTCAACTTCAAATGGTTATCTGAAAGAGTAATTTTTTAAACAAGTGGTGCGAAAATAAAAAAAGAGCTTTGAGGGGGAAAAAAGATTGTGCCAGGAATACATAAGAACATAAGAAATAGGAGCAGGAGTAGGCCAATCGGCCCCTCGAGCCTGCTCCGCCATTCAATAAGATCATGGCTGATCTGATCCTAACCTCAAATCTAAATTCATGTCCAATTTCCTGCCTGCTCCCCGTAACCCCTAATTCCCTTTACTTCTAGGAAACTGTCTATTTCTGTTTTAAATTTATTTAATGATGTAGCTTCCACAGCTTCCTGGGGCAGCAAATTCCACAGACCTACTACCCTCTGAGTGAAGAAGTTTCTCCTCATCTCAGTTTTGAAAGAGCAGCCCCTTATTCTAAGATTATGCCCCCTAGTTCTAGTTTCACCCATCCTTGGGAACATCCTTACCGCATCCACCCGATACTTAAAACCCTACCAGTATATTCAATGCTGCTTTATGGGATGCAATGCTGGGCAAGTGTGGAGCAGGTTAGGTGTGATACTATTGACATTGAAAACTCCCAACACAGTGCCACCTAAAGACATAATTGGTACTACAGTCAATTGCCAAGGCTGTCATGAATGTTTTTAATTAAATGTGCACCCCATGTACCAAATTCAATATATAACAGATTGAACAAATACTACACTATTCCTGCCTATAACAAGGTGGCAACAACATGGCTCAGCTTCATACATATGGACAAAATCAGAAAACTTGAATATCCTACGTAATTTATAAACAGAGTTGTTATGGTAATAAGGGCACCCTAATAGAAAGCAAACTGTCTCATTCATTAGATTTTCCTCATTAAGCAAGGCTCATCAGTAATAAATTGACAAATCACCCTGTCACACCCAACCAATCAAGAGGGGTATTTATCTGTGCCTAAATACACAATCAAATTGTGGACAGATGCTAATGCCCTACACTATCAAGATGTCAAGTGCCATCAGCAGTCAACCAATGGGACAATCCACTTGGATAATTCAGTGGATTTCATGCATGTTTTGCATATATTTTTATAATGAAAAAATCCTACACATTTTAATATTTTTAATGGTTTGAGAGAAATGTGATGTCAGTTTCAGAGGTTCAGGCTTGTTTTTGTAACTGTATTTAATCAACATTTTCAAAATAGAAGAAAGAATCATGACTCACATTAGAAAGAAGTGGTACTGAGCCAAGCAGACCAGGGATATGCCAGGTTTAATTGCTAGCCTGTGCTGAGCTCAGCCAGGGAAATGGTTGAAAGGGTATATAATTGGCCTCGGCTAGGGAATGGAAAACAAATCTTCCAGAGTCCGCACACTTGATCTCTGTCCAAATCACCACCGCTGGAAAATGTGTGTATGTGTGCACATTGGTGAGGACAGTGTTGGGTTTGGCTTTATGATCAAACAGTCTGTTTATGCCATACCATTGCATGAAGCAAGTTCTTTCAGGAGATGAAGGAACTAAAGGAGAAAATTACTCTAAAATTGAAACAGGATAACGATGAAGAACGCACTGGATAAAATAAATGCCTCTTTCTCCTTGCTAACGTACTATAATGTTCTTCTCAAAAGAAAATTGGAAGTGATGCTGGCCTGACTGATGGAACTGCAGAATGTGAAAAAGGACATTTTACTAACTGCACACTGAGAAGATATCTGGTAGAGCAGGAGCTACTTGAAAAATGTCTAATTTAGCAGGACAATAAACATAATTTATGTTCCACAGTACAGGAGTTGAAGTAAAACATTTTCTCACAGCATATTAGCTTAATATTACATTGTTTTTGCTATTTTTCAATTAAAAGTGTATTTTTTTCTAATCTTGCTCAACTGCCTACATATCTGGGAGCCCTGCTCAATGAGTCACAATATCCCACAAACTTTAACCTGCTTGAGGAGCGACACAGTTAGAGAGATTTACACTTGGCTGACTACTATTACTACTACTACTCATTAATTCTACATTTTGGTTACAGATTACAGGAGTTAAAATAGAATATGTGAACAATACAAATAATCTGACCTGCCTTATAGCATTTAAAATCAGATTGCTCCAATTAATTGTGGCTGGAGACCAAGGGGCCCGATATTAGGAGGGTGGCTGGGTTCACAGCGGGGATCGACTGGGCAACGCACCCAGTGAAATCAGGGTGCTCCGCATGCAATCGCAGGCTAATTGCAGTCACTTACCTGTGCTTCCGGGTTTCGCGCTGGTAAGCCGCGCAGCGGGCGGACTGCGTATACGCAGCATTGGCTGTCAGCTGGAGGAGCCCTATTTAAAGGGGCAGTCCTCCACTGACTGATGCTGCAGGAAATAGGAAAAATTACAACATGGAGCAGCCCAGGGGGAAGGCTGCTCCCAGTTTAATGATGCCTCACTCCAGGTCTTATTGGATGGGGTGAGGAGGAGGGGGAGGACCGAGATCTTCCTCCCGGCAGGCGGGAGGAAGCGGCCTGCCTCTGCCACCAAGAAGGCCTGGCTCGAGGTGGCAGAGGAGGTCACCTGCACCACCAACATATCGCGCACCTGCATACAGTGCAGGAGGTGCTTCAATGACCTAAGTAGGTCAGCCAAAGTGAGTACACTTACTCATTCCCCTACACTCCGTCTGCCACATCACCGCCCCCACCCCACACCTCCTTCTGCACTGCCAACACTACTCTGTCACATCACTCCTCACACCCACTCAAAGCTCATCCTCATCTTACCTGCACTTACTCACCTCGCCAGTACTCATCCCACCACTACCACTCAACCCAATCCTCATACAATCTCATGGCTCGATCTCATACTCACCCTCTCATGCATCTCTTTCACAGTCAGCCTCACTCAACCTGCCACTACCTGTGCTGCAGCCACAGGGCATGCATCACATATGTGCAGTAGGAAGCGTAAGGCAAACGTGTCGTGAGCATGAAGGGGATGCACAAGGGTGTTTGAGGGTTTGTCATGGTTTTTAACATATTTAATTTCTGATCAACTCACATTACATATTATATTGTCACCACTACTGCCACGTCTTTGCGAATCTTGTCTGGTTTGTGCAATAAAGCCCTTTCCTGAGGATCACAATGAAGACCCACAACTGATGCCACCCATTGTGTCACTGCAGAGTGGGTGTAGGTGTATTTGCAGGGCTCTTTTGTGCAGACGACAGGGACGTCGGCGATGTCCCCGGTGGCACCCTGGAAGGATGTGGAGGAGAAGTTGTTGAGGGCAGTGGTGACTTTGACAGTGACAGGTAAGAAGATGGTGCTTGGGTCAGCCGGGAGCAGCTCGGCATGAAGGAGGCTGCAGATGTCCACGACTACGTCGAGTGACTCTGAGCCTCCGTGTGCACTGCTGCTCAGAGAGGTCCAGGAAGCTGAGCCTCGGTCTGTAGACCCTGTGGAGAGGGTAGTGCCTTCTGCGACGCATCTCTCTCTGCCGTAGCCCTCCCTCCTGCTGTGCAGGTGGATGAGTCACAACCCTGTGTGGTAGGGCTCCACGTGTCAGAGGTGGACGGCGCGGCCGGCAAGGCTGGTGATGCTGTTCGTCCTCCGAGGTCATGACTGCAGCTACGGCGGCCCCCATCCAGAATATGTACTTATGAGGGGGTCTGCAAGGTGGGTAAATGTGTCTGCACACCGGGGTAAGTGTGCAAGTTGGTGAATTTTGTTGTTAGGAGGAGGGTGGTGGAGGCCAAACTTTGTCCAAAGTGACAGAGTGGCCTCCTGTAATGAGTGAGGGTCTCCCCCCTCCACCTGTCAAATGGACCTTTGCAGCGTCCATTTGAACTGGGAGTGTTTCCCCCAGTACGGGAAACAGTCCCAGTTGTTTGCGAAATCCCACCCCTCCTAAAATATCACGTTAATCAGGTCTCTAAACGACCTGAAGTACCTAAATAATTACTTTAAGTGGCACCCCGCCGGCTTTAATTGCCAGGGGAGTCCCACATGCGGGGGCTGCGTGCCCGTGTCAGTGGGCGGGTTGGAGCCAGGCTCCCGACCCACCCCGGGAATCCCCGATTTTCGCAGCCCCCCGCCACGAACCCGCTCGGGGGTGCGAAAATCGAGCCCCAAGTGCAAGTTGGAGGAAATCTAATACAGAGAGGGTCAAACTACAGCTCATGAGCAATCTGCTTGTCAGACATTCAGTAACGGACGAGCGAAAATTTCCTCCAACGAAATACTGGGAAGACCGAAGCCATTGTCTTTGGTCCCCGCTGCAAACTCCGTTCCCTACCCACCGACTCCATCCCTTTCCCTGGCCAACGTGAGGCTGAACCAGACCATTTGCAATCTTGGCGTCCTATTTGACCCTGAGATGAGCTTCCGACCATATAGCCGCTCCATCACAAAGACAGCCTACTTCCACCTCCTTAACATTGCCCGTCTCCGCCCCTGCCTCAGCTCATCTGCTGCTGAAACCCTCATTCGTGCCTTTGTTATTTCCAGACTGGACTATTCCAATGGTCTTCCAACTTCCACCCTCCATAAACTTGAGCTCATCCAAAACTCTGCTGCCCATATCCTACCTCGCACCAAGTCCCGTTCACCCATCATCCCTGTGCTCGCTGACCTACATTGGATCCCGGTCCAGGAACGCCTCAATTTTAAAATTCTCATCCTTGTTTTCAAATCCCTCCATGGCCTCATCCCTCCCTATCTCTGCAACCACCTCCAGCCCTACAACCCTCCGAGATCTCTGCGCTCCTCCAATTCTTGCCTCTTGTGCATCCCCGATTTTAATCGCTCTGCCATTGGCTGCTGTGTCTTCAGCTGCCTAGGTCCAAAGCTCTGGCATTCCCTCCCTAAACTCTCCGCCTCTCTACTTCTCTCTCCTCCTTTAAGATGCTCCTTAAAACCTACCGCTTTGACCAAGCTTTTGGTTATCTGTCCTAATATCGACTTATGGAGTTTGATATTAAATTTTTTTTGATAATGCTCCTGTGAAGCGCCGTGGGATGTTTTACTATGTTAAAGGCGCTATATAAATGCAAGTTGTTGTTGTAGTCTGCAAAGCCCTGTTCTCTGGCTCTTCTATCTATCCCCGGTCTCACTTTCCTGTAATGCCACTGTCTACTGAGTTTGTATTTCTACTTAAACTCCAGGAACAGTTAGTGGATCACGTCAATGATTTTCTATGCTTTAGGAACAATAGGAAAAGGAGTAGGCCATTCAGCCCCTTGAGCCTGTTCCGCCATTCATTGAGATCATGTCTGATCTGTATCCTAACTCCATTTACCCACTTTGGCTCCATATCCCTTAATACTCTTGGCAAAAATCTAATCAACCGCAGATTTAAAATTATTAATTGAGCTAGCATCTACCACTTTTTGTGGGAGAGAGTTCCATACTTGTACCATACTTTGTGTGAAGAAGTGTTTCCTAACTTTTCTTCTGAACAGCCTGGCTCTAATTTTAAGGTCACATCCCCTTGTTCTGGATGCCACCACCAGCGGAAAAGTTTCTCTCTATCCACCTTATCAATTCCTTTCAAATTACTAAAAATCTCATCCAAATCACCCCTTAACCTTCTGTATTCCAGGGAATACAAGCCTATTTAATGTATTTGCTCCATAAATTTAACCCTTGGAGCCCTGCTAACATTTTAGTGAATCTGCACTGCACTCCTTTCAAGGCCAATATATCCTTTCTAAGGTGCAGTGCCCAGAACTGTACATTGTGTAGAGGAAATCAAAAGTAAATTGGAGATCAAAATATGTATTTTTGCATTTAAAGAAGGATTGGAAAACAAAAAAAATTCCAAAGACCCTCTTCCAATGTTCAGTTCTTGGATGTGTAAAGTGAACATTAAATCTTAAATAGAATTTAATAATTTAATAAATCCCATTTTTTTATTTTTCAAAGTCTACTACCCACTAACAGGCTGGAGTCTTATCCTTTGGAGCATGGGGAGGAATCCAGCCATGTCAAAAAATGGAGGAGCAGATGTTTGACTTTCCTGCATAAACATTATGGTGCTGGTATTTGTTTCTGGTTATTAAAATGCTGAGAACCACTGGTTGTATATATTTTAATAAACTTACCACCCAAACTAAAAAATAGTTGGCAGGGGCCCTGGCTTGTTTCTACAGATGACACACTCCTCTCCCTTTCACGTACTTTTATTAGGAAGCTACTTCTGGGGTCCAGCTAAGGGGCAATAGGTCTAATGGTGTAGGAGGGTTTGAGTCAGTGGTAACAATAAGATTTGTGTGGATGAGGCCCTAGAAACATTCATCCAATCAAGTCTACACCAAATGTTTTTCTTCAAGAGTCAACTAATTGAATCCCACTCTACTGCTCCTTCATTCCCTATGACTATTAAATATTCCTCTTTTTCAAATCTATCTAATCCTCCTTTAAAAGAATTTATAGACTCCGTTTCAAGAACTGTTTGCGACAGATAATTCCACATTCTAACCACCCTCTTTGGAAAGAGATGTTTTCTAGCCTTCTCTAATTGTTTTGTGATCATCTTAAATTTATTCCCTCTCATGTCCCACTGACCACTGGAAACAATCCATCACTATTTATCTTATCAGAGCCCTTCATAATCTTGATGACCTCCATTAGGTCAACCCTTAACCTTCTCAGCTTTAATAAAAAATGCTGTAACTTAAGTCTCCCTTCATAACTGTAACCCCTCATCCCTGGGAAAACCCTAATGAATCCAACTGTACATTTCTCATTGCTTGTATGTCCTTACTATAACAAGATGCCCAAAGCTGCACCTATTACTCCAACTTCAGCCTAACGAAAGGCCTTATACCAGTTCAACATGACTTCCTTGCTCTTGTAGTCTATACCTCTGGATACAAAACTAAGGATTCTGTTTGTTGCTATCTTTAATGATGCATGTAATTTGCACTGTTTCTCTACTCCATTTAAAATCTCACCATTTAAGGTGTGTTTCTATTCCCTGTTCTTACTTCCAAAATCTATTAGGTCACATTTTTCTATACTGAACTGCATCTGCCACCTATCTACCCATCCTAATCTTCCTAAAGTCTTTTACAAGCCTAGTCATAACTTGCCATACCTCCTCATTGCGTTTTATATCCCCTCGAGTGGCAATTGGCTTGCTTGGGACAGATTCATTGTCCACCACTCAGCATGACTCACAATGAGAGATGTTCAAGAGTCAGGAGTTGGAGTAAGGCGTCAGCTTGCTGCTTTTCTACAATCCCAATAACTCCTTTGTGAAAGCTGAGGCACGGTATTTATTTAATGTCACTATCATTCCCTCAATCTCCACTACAAGTTTTCCTTCAACTCTTAGCAGCCCTACCCCTGGATTAATTATCTTCTTGCCAGTAATATGCCTATACATAGACTTTGTGTTTTTTGCTCATTTTCTCTCTATTCCTTCATGGAACCTCAGTCTTCCCTTTTTTCCTTACTGGAATACACTTTGGGGATAAATTTCACTTTCACCACTTGGGCAGTGAACAGCCTGCCCATTATAGAACCCATCCAATTTTCATTTCCATCTCCTGTTCAAATATTTCCCATTACTGATCATTGGTTCTATTTGCCAAGATTAAATGGAAGGAAAATTTGGCAAAGTTCTTTTTATCTTGCTATGATTTGCTTTTTACAAATCAAATACTCCTGCCCTCAACTTTTCTTTATCCTTTTCTGTTCTTACACTGAATCTAATTATATTGCGGCCATTGTTTCCCAAATGTCCCCTTACTTTTAATTAGCCTACTTAGTCTGTTTCACTTCCCAGGATAAGATAAAGTAACAGGTTCCTTCCTTGATGAATAGCAACATAATTTGACTGAGAAAACTGAATACACTGCGAAAAAAACTCCTCTCTCTCACTGCGGACATATTCCCTACGCCAATCTATTTAGATACATGAAATCTTCTATAATTTTTGTTAATATGGATTTCTCTAATTTATCAACAAATTTCATCCTCAATTTCCTTTCCACTTGACAATCTATAATATACTTCCAATACTGTGATTGACTGCCTGATATTCCTCAATTTATTCCATACAGATTGTGCTTAGACCACTTCTCTATTTAAACTTTACACTATATTGCTATGATATTGTAACTAATTAATACTTCTTCCCTGTCCTCCCTTCCTTCCTTCTTTCCCAATCTCTCCTGAAAGTTTTTATACCCATATATATTTAATTGCCAATCCTGACCCAGCTACAGTCTTGTTTCAGTTCTGCTATTATGTCATGATTTTCTCTGTCGGTCAGACAATAGTACATCAATCCCACCGGCAATATAACCACTGCAACCAATTTGAGAAATGTTTTATTCAAATGTTGGCATAGCTGACTTTCTATAGCTACTTTTCTTCTGGATGCTGTAGTCCAGAAGACAGTTCTACCCAGGAGTAAGTAAAGGCCTCTTAATAAGAAATAAAAAATGCGAGAATGACTCTAGTTCTCCACTTTTGTTTCTTATAGTCTCTGCATTAATATACATATGTTTTAGTTTGGATTCCTTGATTTGACAACTTTTCATCAATTTACCTTCCTATTTAATCTCTCAACTTTCCTAACTCCTAGAATCCATACACCTAAATCAAAGCTCATTTCTCCTTCTAACCTACTAATTCCTCCTTTCTCCCCTCCCGCTTGTCATATTAGTTTAACTCTCCTTCGCCGATCTAGTTAACCTCTTTCCAAGGATACTGCTTCAAACTCTCTTCAGGTGTAGGCCAGCCTGTTGGTGCTCCTCATTCCCAGCCCAGAACTGGTCCGTCACTTGCCCTGGGACCTGGGGAGCAACACAGCATTTGGGACTCACATTTACTATTACTGCAGCAACTGCCTACTCCTCTCACTTGCGAGCTCCTACACTTAACACCTTCCCATTGGGCAACCACTTTTTTCTGATGCTATTTCTCTTCGACAGTAACTACAATCATTCCCCTGGCTGCCTTTAATCAGTACACAGCAACAGAGTCACCTCAGCAAGGCAAAGCTCCAGCTGTGCATTCTCGCATTTTTTATTTCTTATTAAGAGGCCTTTACTTACTCCTGGGTAGAACTGTCTTCTGGACTACAGCATCCAGAAGAAAAGTAGCTATAAGAAAGTCAGCTATGCCAACATTTGAATAAAACATTTCTCAAATTGGTTGCAGTGGTTATATTGCCGGTGGGATTGATGTACTATTGTCTGACCGACAGAGAAAAAAATCTAGCCCTTTTAGAAATGTCGAGACTTTTGCTCCAGCTTTACATGGGTCTTGAAAATATGCTGAGGCCAGCAGAACATAAGATTATGCTCTTAATTGCAATTTTAAATTATAATCCCTTCACTGGCACAAACCTGAATTTAGATTTGCTCAAAATGCATCTGGAAGGTTTTAATCAATGTTTTTTTTACCCCCTGTGCCAATGTAAATAGAAAAGACTGTCTATATAAGTCCTAACCGTTAACCAACAGTTTGTATGCAACACTTCTTGTATGCAATCAGTATAATTTGATAACTATGTCTCATTCAATTATACAGACAATAGGAGTATTATAAAAATACATCTTTAAAATAACAGAGAAAATCTGTATTCAAAGACTACTGCCACAGGCTACTTTGACAGAATCATGAGTGGGCAGCGAAGTAGTTATTACCTATGAACATACACAGCTTGCTGGCAGCTTACCTATTTTGAAAAGGGCTTGGTAACCTTTTGCAATATAGTTCAGAAAAGATTTGAACTCTAGACAAAACAAAATGGGCTGTATTTCATCAGAACAACAAAAGATCTTCCAATTTTCCAGCACTCTAAGCAGGTTTCAAATAAGTCTCATACTCATGCTTACATGACTCATGCTTCATTCTACTCTGCCCACCTCCATTCTGTGGCAAAGAATGGCAAAAAAAAAGTCACAAACAAACCAGGGGTCACCTAGTTCACTCTGTGCTGACAGGCAAGACCAGTCAGCAGTTCCACTAGGATAATTCAGCATTTATATCGGCCCAGCAGCATGGAGAGGCCTCACACCAATGAAATTCATTCCTCTCTGCCAATAGATTAAAGAGCAAAAACAAAAAAAAAACATGCTTTATAGGTACGGAATTCAACTCTGTATTTAAAGTCGCGCAGAATTTACTGACCCAATGCTACAGTTTGCCAGACTACATTGTACAGCAACTTCTTGCTATGATGCTGTTTGTCTATTATGTGATTCCTTTAATAATTGGAGGAGTGTTTGAAGAGTGAATCCCACATATTACTGGGAGAGTCAAACCTCTAACTTGTGCCCCTTGCTGTAATGTGATTTTTTATATGCATCCTATTATAGCTGTTCACTAGGTTAATTAATTAAAGTTTTTATTGAATAGTTTAGGAAATCCATGGAGGACCTTTTTGTGTTTGCTTATATTCCACATCAGCATCATGCTGATTCCACCAAAACAATTTTGCATCACATTATCTACCTGCCTCTGCCAGCATAAACATAAGAAACCAACAGTCTATGTAAATCATAGCCATACACTCAACAATGGGTTATTTATGAAACATGTTTATCCCAGGGCTTACGGGTGAATCTCATAATTAACACAAAACCCAATTTCATGGTTTATGTTCCGAGTCAAAAAGCCTACAATCTGCACAAAGTGTACAAGTCACTTACTCAGAGGACATAAAAAACATGCATTTAGGTGTGCAGTATACCCCGGACACTACGACAACCATTGTGTAATGTGATTACACCATCAGTAGTTGCTCTGAGCTGGTTTTCCTTCCAATCTGGTATTATCCAATTTAAATTTCTGTGCAGGCAACGGTTTTGTATCAAGGAGAGGTTGGCTAGAGCGATGGTGTTCAGTACTTTCTCAGGAATGCACACCTGGTAGATTGTTATTGTATAATGTTGCACAACACAATTGCTGCCAGTTATTCCAGTGGTTTATGCCCCTATATACAGCTATGAGGTAAATGTTATGATATAGCGCTCTCAGCACAGAGCATCCTGCGATGGGAATATATATCGGGAATTTAAGTGCAGCGATCAGCATGCCTGATTTGCTGCCAGTATGATTTTCTGTTCATTAAAACTAATAGATAGAAAATCATACAAGTCATAAATTACATACACTGACTTCTCGCCTGAAGTGTTCCTTTTGCACAAAGCTCTGCATCGGTATTGTTAAACCATAAAAATCTACCCTACAAGCTGCAGTAATATACGAGACAACGAAGTGTTCAACACCTCTCTGCAAAAAAATTATCTTGTGATTCCTTATTAGTGTCACAATGCTGTAGCATACATTTGCATACATCACAAAAATCTATAAACATACACTTATTTATACCTCTAGGAATTACAGCACAACTGCTAAAAAGGTAGAAATTGTGGAGTAGGGGTGGACATGGCTTCTCATCCTGCCCCCCCACTATTACCTCTGGAATCCACAAAGGATCTGCCCTTGGCCCCACCCTTATTGACATGCTGCCCCTTGGCAACATCATCCAAAGACATGGGCCTTGATTTTTACTGGGGGGGGGGGGCGAAAGGGGAAGGTGTGTGGAGAAACAGCGTAAGCGAGCTCGGTAGCGGATGGCGCACACGAAGAGGTCAGGTCCTGCCGATCTTAACGGCAGGGTCTCATTTAAATAAAACTTGGTGACCCGCCCGAAACCTGGCCAGATTTGGCCGGAGGATGCCACAGCTGGGGGTCCGTGGGAACAGGGTGGGGGCAACACTGCTGCTCCTCCTGGCCCACAAGGAGTTCAAAAGAGAAGGACATTTTTAAAAATTACCGTAGCCACTTCTGGCCAGTCTGCTCTTCCCGCCGTCATTCTGCTGCCAGGCAGCAGACAGTGCGGGACTCTCATTGGATTGACGTTAATATTATGTCCTGGCGCCAATGACTTTTGCATCTTAAGCCAGCTTTTACCTTTTAGTGGGAGCTTCATCGATGGTGTGAATCACTGCCATTAAGATTACGGAGGCTGGGAATG
Organism: Heptranchias perlo; assembly: GCF_035084215.1. Classification (NCBI taxonomy): domain Eukaryota; kingdom Metazoa; phylum Chordata; class Chondrichthyes; order Hexanchiformes; family Hexanchidae; genus Heptranchias; species Heptranchias perlo. The sequence continues at coordinate 58,470,032 of NC_090326.1, read as the reverse complement.
CAGCGGGATATTGATTTTCAAGAAGATTTTAACCCCACGCCTGACCCTTTCATGCCCGTCAGGGGGTGGTTAAAATTCAGGCCATGGAGTCAGCTTCCATGACACCCAGTATCATCTCCATCTCTCTCCCTCCTTCTATAGCCTCAGTGTTATCAGAATGCTTGTCTGAAATCGAGTCCTGGATGAGCCATTTTCCACCCCAGCCACTGTCGCAGGCTGAAGCTAACTGTTCTCAATCTTAACGTCCTATTCGGCTAAGCTTCGGACCCCATATCCAACCCATCACAGAGACTGCCCACTCCACCTCCGTAACATTATCCATTTCAGCTCATCTGTTGCCGAAAAATCATCCATGGTGTTGTTATCTCTAGACCCCAGTATTCCAATGCTCTCCTGGTCAGCCTCCCATCCTCCACCAACCATAAACTTCAGCTCATTCAAAACATTGCTGCCCATATCCTATCCCACACCAAGTTCTGCTCGCCCATCACCCCTTGCTTATTAACCAACACTGACTCCCTGTCCGCCAATGCCAAACACCTTCAGGGTCTCACTGCTCACCATCTCTAAACTTCTCCAGCCCTACAACCCTCAGAGCCTCTTGTCGGTCCCCCAATCCCTTTGCCCCACCATTGGCGGTCGTCTATGCCATAAGCTCTGGAATTCCCTCCCTAAAGCTCTCAACCACCCTCTCCTCCTTTAAGACCCTCCTTAAAACTCACCTCTTTGACCAAGCTTTTAGTCACTCCCTCCTAATATCTCCTTCTTTGGCTTGGCATCAATTTTTGTCTGATTGCATTTCTCTGAAGCCCCTTAGGGTGTTCTTCTACGTTAAAAGCATTATATGAATGCAAGTTGTTGTTATTTAATTGACAGTCTTATCTAATTCTGAAAGATACCCTGTCAAACTTCCTTTGTAACCACTTGGACTTCAAGTAGAGAAGTATACAACACATGCTAGTAAACTAGATTTTTAGTTTTCTTTTCACTGTACTTCGGCACAGGCCAGGAATTTTCTCGGAGCTGCTCTTGCTCTGCTGCCATAACTTCGCTGGAAGACAACGGAATTTCATACAAGCGTGTTAACGTATTGTCATTACTACCACATAGCATGATTTAATTTCTTCTTTGAGATACCAGTGCCAAGTCAATTTACAGTTCATAGTGGAAAAACAAACTAATGTTGCAGAGCCAAAATAACATTGCATAGAAGTACGTCTGAATGAAGTTTCTGCTAATTAAGATGAAGGTGAAGAATGTTTGCTCACAAAATTAAGCAGCCTCATTTAAGGATAGATTTGGCCAGCATGGGAAGTGGAAATTCCACATAACTGTATTAGCAAAATGTTCCCTTATGAGACTGGTCTGTCATGTTTTTGATACACAGTAGATGAGCTCTGAACTATATTGACCTTTCTATGCCTGTGCTGGAACAATTTGATGCTGATTCTGAGTGTGAAGATAGAAAAATTTCAGCAGCAACATTCATCACCTTAATGAGCAGAACATTCACTTAAAAGCGTTTCCATCAGAAGTTATTTTGGCTCTGCATCACTTGTTTCTTTACCAGTATAAACGGTAAATTGACTTTTATATCAAAAAGGATGTATGCTACATTTGTTTTAACTTGCATTCAATTTTGTTACTCGGGGGCAACTCATTTCCACTTAGTAATCCCAAACTAAATTAAAAAAATGTTCAATCAAGAACATAAAAGTCAGGGATGACAAAGGGGTATTCAGCCCATCGAAGCTCACCAGTACGTTGAGGAGCCAACTAGGGAACAGGCTATCCTAGATTGGGTATTGTGCAATGAGAAGGGGTTAATTAATAATCTTGTTGTGCGGGGTCCTTGAGCGAAGAGTGACCATAACATGATAGAATTCTTCATTAAGATGGAAAATGAAGTAGTCCAATCCGAAACTAGGGTCCTAAATCTAAACAAAAGAAACTACAAAGGTATGAGGAATGAGTTGGCTATGATAGATTGGGAAGCTTCATTAAAAGGCATGACGGTGGAAAGGCAATGGCTAACATTTAAGGAATGAATGCGTGAATTGCAACTGTTATACATTCATTCTGGCGCAAAAACACAAAAGGAAAAGCAGCCAAACCATAGCGAACAAAAGAAATTAAGGATAGTATTAGATCCAAAGAGGAGTCATATAAAGTTGCCAGAAAAAGGAGCAAGCCTGAGGATTGGAAGCAGTTTAGAATTCAGCAAAAAAGGACCAACAGATTGATTAAGAGGGGAAAAAATAGAGTATGAGAATAAACGTGCAAGGAACATAAAAGTGGACTGTAAAAGCTTCTACAAGTATGTAAAAAGAAAAAGATTAGTGAAGACAAATGTAGGTCCCTTACAGTCAGAAACGGGAGAATTGATAATGGGGAACAAGGAAATGGCAGAGCAATTAAACAAATACTTTGGTTCTGTCTTCATGGATGAGGACACAAATAACTTGCCAGAAATGCTAGGGAATCAAGGGACTAGTGAGAAGGAGGAATTAAAGGAAATTAGTATTAGTAAAAAAAAGTGCTGGAGAAATTAATGGGACTGAAAGCAGTGTGGTATAAACTGGGCGACATGGACATGTTGGGCCGAAGGGCCTGTTTCCATGTTGTAACTTCTATGATTCTATGATTCTAAATCCCCAGGGCCTCATAATCTGCATCCCACAGTACTAAAAGAGGTAGCCATAGAAATAATGGATGCATTGGTTGTCATCTTCCAAAATTCTATCGATTATGGAACAGTTCCTGCAGATTAGTGGGTGGCAAATGTAAATCCACCATTTAAAAAAAGGAGGGAGAAAACAGGGAAGTACAGACCGGTTAGCCTAATATCAGTAGTAGGGAAAGTGCTAGAGCCTATTATAAAGGATGTGATAACAGGACACTTAGAAAATATCAACGGGATTGGACAACGTCAACATGGATTTATGAAAGGGAAATTATGTTTGACAAACCTACTGGAGTTTTTTGAGGATGTAACTGGTAGAATAGATAAGGGAGAACCAGTGGATATGGTGTATTTGGATTTTCAGAAGGCTTTTGATAAAGTCCCAAGTAAAAGGTTAGTGTGCAAAATTAAAGCACATGGGATTGGGGGTAATATACTGGCATAGATAGAAAATTGGTTAACAGACAGGAAACAGAGAGTAGGAACAAATGGGTCTTTTTTGGGGCTGCAGGCAGTGACTAGCGGGGTACTACAGGGATCAGTGCTTGGGCCCCAGCTATTCACAATATATATCAATGATTTGGATGAGGGGACCAAATGTAATATTTCCAAGTTTGCTGATGACACAAAACTAGGTGAGATCGTGAGTTGTGAGGAGGATGCATATATACTTCAAGGCGATTTAGACAAGTTGAGTGAGTGGGCAAATACATGACAGATGCAGTATAATGTGGATAAATGGAAGGAAAAACAGAAAGGCAGAGTATTATTTAAATGGTGATAGAATGGGAAATGTTGATGTACAAAAGGGACCTGGGTGTCCTTGTACAACAGTCACTGAAAGCAAACATGCAGGTGCAGCAAACAGTTAGGAAGGTAAATGGTATGTTAGCATTCATTGCAAGAGGATTTGAGTGCAGGAGCAAGGATATCTTACTGCAGTTATACAGGGCCTTGGTGAGACCACACCTGGAGTATTGTGTGCAGTTTTGGTCTCCTTACCTAAGAAAGGATATACTTGCCATAGAGGGAGTGCAGTGAAGGTACACCAGACTGATTTCTGGGGTGGCAGGACTGCTGTATGAGGAGAGATTGGGTCGACTCGACCTGTATTCACTCGAGTTTAGAAGAATGAGAGGGGATCTCATTGAAACATATAAAATTCTGACAGGGCCAGACAGACTGGATGCAGGAGGGCAGTGGTGACTTTGACACCGACAGGTAGGAAGATGGTGCACGGGCCAGCCAGGAGCAGCTCGGCATGAAAGAGGCTGCAGATGTCCACGGCTACATGTCGAGTGACTCTGAGCCTCCGTGTGCACTGCTGCTCAGAGAGGTCCAGGAGGCTGAGCCTCGGTCTGTGGACCCTGTGGCGAGGGTAGTGCCCTCTGCGACGCATCTCTCTCTGCGGTAGCCCTCCCTCCTGCTGTACCCCTCCCTCCTGCTGTACAGGTGGATGTGTCACAGCACTCTGTTGTGGAGCTCCACGTGTCAGAGGTGGACGGCGTGGATGGCGAGGCTGTTCGCCCTCCGAGGCGGTCATAACTGCAGCTACGGCGGCCCCCATCCGCAAGATGTACATCTGAGGCGGTCCGCAAGGTAGATACATGTCTCCAGACCCCGGGGTAAGTGTGCAGGTTGGTGACTTTGACCGTCAGGAGGAGGGTGGTGGAGGCCAAACTTTGTCCCAAGTGACAGAGTGGCCTCCTGCAATGAGTGAGGGTCTCCCCCCACCCCCAACCTGTCAAATGGACCTTTGCAGCTGCCACAGGCTGACAGCTGCAACACGTCCATTCCAGCTGGGAGTGTTTCGCCCAGTACAGGAAACAGTCCCATGTTGCTCAAAAATCACACACAGTCCCTTAATCAGGTCAGTTAATGACCTGAAATAGCAAAGTAAATAGCGTCAAGTGGCATCCCGCTGGCTTTAATTGCCTGCGGGATTCCCATCAGCGGGGGCTGCGCGCGCACGCCCGCGCGTCAGCGGGGAACCCGGAAGTGGGCGGGATCGAGGCGCGATCTGGTCCCGCTCCTGGATTTCGCAATTTTTGAGGCCCCCCCCGCCGAGATCGCACCCGAGAGCAGGTGCTAAAATCGGGCCCCAAGTCACTGAATATATTTAAGAGATAGATGGATAGATTTCTAGACCAAGGGGTATGGGAAGAGAGTGGGAATATGATATTGAGATAGAGGATCAGCCATGATCATACTGAATGGTGGAGCAGGCTCGAAGGGTCGAATGGCCTACTCCTGCTCCTATTTTCTATCTTTCTTCTAATGCATCAACCCTTCCATTACTCCATTCAGTGATATTTTTAATAATCCCAATGTCTCTGCATTTATTACTTTGCTTGGCAGCTTATTACAAACTTTTATCATTTTTTGAGTCAAAATGTTTTCTAGATCTTTGTTTGAAATTAATTTTTCCACTAATTTCCATCTATGCGGAGCAGGCTCGAGGGGCCGAATGACCGACTCCTGCTGCTATTTGTTATGTGCTTTGATCCTACCTTCTTACCAATTAATAATCTGGATTTAACATATCTATAGCATTCAATATTTTACACACTTTGATGAGGACCAACTTCTTTCTAGATTATAAAGCCTCGCAAATATTTCCTCACAGGCCTCACTTTGGATCTGTCTTGGTGATCTGTCTGTACCCTTTTAATGTAAGTATTTTTCTTGTGGTATGCTAACCAAAACTGAACATGGTATTTGAAGTGTGGCCTAACCAGTCGATTGTAAAGTCTTGGCATAACTTCTATCGGCCAATGCCCTATTGTCCTTGCTATAGATACACGCTAGAATTCTATTATTTTTTTAAGTTGCTTCACAACATTAGATACTGCCTACCATGATCCCAGGACCCTTTCACAGTTCTCTGTGTCCATTAATTTCTATTCACTGTCATACAAATTTTGATGGTGTAGTACTTTACATTTATCAGTGTTGCATTTTACTTATCATCTGTCTGCCTAATGGCACAATCAACCTGAATCCCTTTGCAAATCTTTTGCTGTTTCCTACATCTCGACTGCTCTGCCTATTTTTGCATCATCAGCAAATATGACAAGTTTACAGCTGGTTTTGACATCCTGGTCAAGTGTTTCAACAGAAACGTAAAGTAGTCATACCTGTTGTTTGAATCCCAGGGATAAATGGAATTTATTAAAGGAAATCAAACTGGCCTCCAACAACATCAAAGTAAGTTAAGAACAATATGAGATCATTCTGGAGTTTGTATACTTACTGTGACGGAGATAGCCAAACAGGTGAAAGTAAACCTCTTGATATGTGACTTATTGATGATGTGCCCAAGTTTATTGCTGGGATTGTTCTGTAATAAATTTTAAAAAAAATCTCAGTTGCTAGCTTCACTTTATATTAATAAAATCCAGGATTTGAAATTTCTGTTCTTGTACAAACTGGGAGAGTACCCTTTTTTATCAATGTTAAGGAAACATGCTTTTACTTTTTGCAAATTCTGAAAATTCAATTTTGTTAGTGGCAATGGAAGTTTAACAGATAATCATGACAGTTGCAATAATGATTGTTCAATGTTCAAGAGTACAGTAGCATAGTGGTTATGTTACTGGATTAGTAATCCAGAGGCCTGGACTAATAATCCAGAGTCAAGGGTTCAAATCCTGCCATGGCAGCTGGGGAATTTAAATTCAATTAATTAAATAAAATCTGGAATTAAAATACTAGTATCAGTAATGGTGGCCATGAAACTACCGGATTGTCGTAAAAACCAAAACCCATCTGGTTCACTAATGCCCTTTAGGGAAGGAAACCTGCTGTCCTTACCCGGTCTGGCCTATATTTGACTCCAGACCCACAGCAATGTGGTTGATTCTTAATTGCCCTCTGAAATGGCCCAGCAAGCCAAGTAATATCTCGCTAAAAAAAGTCGTAATAAGAATAAAACCGGATAGACCACCTGGCATCGGACCACTAGGCACTGGACACAACAACGGCAAACCAAGCCCAGTCGACCCTGCAAAGTCCTCCCCACTAACATCTGGGGACTTGTGCCAAAATTGGGAGAGCTGTTCCACAGACTAGTCAAGCAACAGCCTGACATAGCCGTACTCACAGAATCATACCTTTCAGCCAACGTCCCAGACTCTTCCATCACCATCCCTGGGTATGTCCTGTCCCACCGAAAGGGCAGACCGACCGGTACAGTTATATAAAGTCAGGAGAGAGTGGCCCTGGGAGTCCTCAACATTGACTATGGACCCAATGAAATCTCATGGCATCAGGTCAAACATGGGCAAGGAAACCTCCTGCTGATTACCACCTACCGCCCTCCCTCAGCTGATAAATCAGTCCTCCTCCGTGTTGAACACCACTTGGAGGAAGCACTGAGGGTAGCAAGGGCACAGAATGTGCTCTGGGTGGGGGACTTCAATGTCTATCAGCAAGAGTGGCTCGGCAGCACCACTACTGACCGAGCTGGCTGAGTCCTAAAGGACATAGCTGTTAGACTGGGCCTGCGGTAGGTGGTGAACCAACATGAGGGAAAAACTTACTTGACCTCGTCCTCACCAATCTACCTGTCGCAAATGCATCTGTCCATGACAGTATTGGTAGGAGTGACCACTGCACAGTCCTCGTGGAGATGAAGTCCTGTCTTTGCACTGAGGATACCATCCAATGTGTCGTGTGGCACTACCACCGTGCTAAATGGGATAGATTCAGAACAGATCTAGGAGCTCAAAACTGGGCATCCATGAGGTGCTGTGGGCAATCGGCAGCAGAATTGTATTCCAGCACAATCTGCAACATCATGGCCCGGCATATTCCTCACTCTTCCATTACCAACAAGCCAGGGGATCAACCTTGAGGAGCATAGAAGAGCATGCCAGGAGCAGCACCAGGCGTACCTAAAAATGAGGTGCCAACCTGGTGAAGCTATAACTCAGGACTACATGCATGCTAAACAGCGGAAGCAACATGCTATAGACAGAGCTAAGTGATTCCACAACCAACGGATCAGATCAAAGCTCTGCAGTCCTGCCACATCCAGTCGTGAATGGTGGTGGACAATTAAACAACTAACGGGAGGAGGAGGCTCTGTAAACATCCCCATCCTCAATGATGGCGGAGTCCAGCACGAGAGTGCAAAAGACAAGGCTGAAGCGTTTGCAACCATCTTCAGCCAGAAGTGCCGAGTGGATGATCCATCTCTGCCTCCTCCTGATATCACCACCATCACAGAAACCAGTCTTCAGCCAATTTGATTCACTCCTCGTGATATCAAGAAACGGCTGAGTGCACTGGATACAGCAACGGCTATGGGCCCAGACAACATCCAAGTTGTTGTGCTGAAGACTTGTGCTCCAGAACTAGCTGCGCCTCTAGCCGACAATGTGGAAAATTGCCCAGGTATGTGCTGTCCACAAAAAGCAGGACAAATCCAATCCGGCCAATTACCCCCATCAGTCTACTCTCAATCATCAGCAAAGTGATGGAAGGTGTCGTCGACAGTGCTATCAAGCGGCACTTACTCACCAATAACCTGCTCACCGATGCTCAGTTTGGGTTCCGCCAGGACCACTCGGCTCCAGACCTCATTACAGCCTTGGTCCAAACATGGACAAAAGAGCTGAATTCGAGAGGTGAGGTGAGAGTGACTGCCCTTGACATCAAGGCAGCATTTGACAGAGTGTGGCACCAAGGAGCCCTAGTAAAATTGAAGTCAATGGGAATCAGGGGGAAAACTCTCCAGTGGCTGGAGTCATACCTAGCACAAAGGAAGATGGTAGTGGTTGTTGGAGGCCAATCATCTCAGCCCCAGGACATTGCTGCAGGAGTTCCTCAGGGCAGTGTTCCAGGCCCAACCATCTTCAGCTGCTTCATCAATGACCTTCCCTCCATCATAAGGTCAGAAATGGGGATGTTCGCTGATGATTGCACAGCGTTCAGTTCCATTCACAACCCCTCAGATAATGAAGCAGTCCGAGCCCGCATGCAGCAAGACCTGGACAACATCCAGGCTTGGGCTCATAAATGGCAAGTAACATTCGCGCCAATGACCATCTCCAATAAGAGAGAGTCTAACCACCTCCCCATGACATTCAACGGTATTACCATTGCCGAATCCCCCACCATCAACATCCTAGGGGTCACCACTGACCAGAAACTTAACTGGACCAGCCATATAAATACTGTGGCTACAAGAGCAGGTCAGAGGCTGGGTATTCTGTGGCGAGTGACTCATCTCCTGACTCCCCAAAGCTTTTCCACCATCTACAAGGCACAAGTCAGGAGTGTGATGGAATACTCTCCACTTGCCTGGATGACTGCAGCTCCAACAACACTCAAGAAGCTTGACACCATCCAAGACAAAGCAGCCCGTTTGATTGGCTCCCCATCCACCACCCTAAACATTCACTTCCTTCACCACCGGCGCACCGTGGCTGCAGTGTGTACCATCCACAGGATGCACTGCAGCAACTCGCCAAGGCTTCTTCGACAGCACCTCCCAAACCCGCGACCTCTACCGCCTGGAAGGACAAGAGCAGCAGGCACATGTGAACAACACCACCTGCACGTTCCCCTCCAAGTCACACACCATCCCAACTTGGAAATATATCGCAGTTCCTTCATTGTCGCTGGGTCAAAATCCTAGAACTCCCTTCCTAACAGCACTGTGGGAGAACAGTCACCACACGGACTGCAGCGGTTCAAGAAGGCGGCTCACCACCACCTTCTCAAGGGCAATTAGGGATGGACAATAAATGCTGGCCTCGCCAGCGACGCCCACAGCCCATGAACGAATAAAAAAAAGTTAGATAGCTATTTGACCATCATAAATGTCAAAATGCCGGATCATTCAGCTGTGTAGTGTGTAGCTGTTGGAAAAAATATTTGAACACCTGCACAGAAAAAGCCAATTTGCTCAGAAGACTCTGAAAATGTTGGTAAGCACAGCAATGAATTGAGAAGGCAACATTTTTGGTGGGTGAAGAACAGACTGTGGCATAGAAAGAATGTGTGAATCATGGCATTATGTGGCAGACAGCATCAATGCTGTATCTGTGACTCTCGGTTCTTGGCAGGAGATCTGGAAAAAAAAAGCATACTTAAAAGAACACAAATCTAAGGCATGAATAGCTGCAGAGCATCTGTATGGACATGAAGGAAATTAGTAATAAAAATAAATGCAAAAAAAAATTGCTGTACTGACAAAAGAGAAAGGTTAGTAAGAATTCTGCTATTAAAATTTTATGGGGTATATTTTGCTCCAGTCATTCATTTTAGCCTCTGGCTCTTTTACCGATCACCTTAAAACTGTGTCCTCTGGTTACCAACTCTTCTGGCACTGGAAACAGTTTCTCCTTATTTACTCTGTCAAAACCATTCATGATTTTGAACACATCTATCAAATCTCCTCTTAACCTTCTCTGTTCCATACATAACTGAAGTCCCTCATCCCTGGTACCATTCTAGTAAATCTCCTCTGCACCCTCTCTAAGGCCTTGACATCCCTCCTAAAGTGTGTTTTTTTTTATTCGTTCATGGGATGTGGGCATCACTGGCAAGGCCAGCATTTATTGCCCATCCCTAATTGCCCTTGAGAAGGTGGTGGTGAGCCGCCTTCTTGAACCGCTGCAGTCCGTGTGGTGACGGTTCTCCCACAGTGCGGTTAGGAAGGGAGTTCCAGGATTTTGACCCAGCGACGATGAAGGATCAGTGATATATTTCCAAGTCGGGATGGTGTGTGACTTGGAGGGGAACGTGCAGGTGGTGCCTATAATTGAACACAAAACTCCAGCTGAGGCCTAATCAGTATTTAATAAAAGTTTAGCTTAACTTCCTTGCTTTTGTACTCTACGCCTCTATTAATAAAGCCCAGGATCTCATGTGCTTTTCAACAGCCTTCTCAAACTTGTCCTGCCACCTTCAAAGCTTTGTGTATGTGCACCCCCAGGTTTCTCTGTTCCTGAACCCTTTTTAAAATTGTACCATTTAGTTTATATTGCCTCTCCTCATTCTTCCTACCAAAAATATATTACTTCACACTTCTCTGCATTAAATTTCATCTGCCATGTGTCTGCCCATTTCACCAGTCTGTCTATGTTCTCCTGAAGTCTGTTACTAACCTCCACATTGTTTACTACATTTCTGAGTTTCGTGTCATCTGCAAAGTTTGAAATTATACCCTCTATACCCAAGTCCAGGTCATTAATATATATCAAAAAGAGCAGTGATCCTAATACAGACCCCTAGGGAAGACCACTGTATACTTCCCTCTAGTCTGAAAAACAACCGTTCACGGCTACTCTCTGTTTTCTGTCCCTTAGCCAATTTTGCATTCACACTCCACTGTCCATTTAATCCCATGGGCTATAATTTTGCTAACAAGTCTATTATGTGGTATTTTATCAAATGCCCTTTGAAAGTCCATATACATATCAACTACACTACCCTTATCAACCCTCTCTGTTACTTCATCAAGGAACTCAATCAATTTAGCCAAACACAACTTTCCTTCAACAAATCCGTGCTGACTTTCATTTATTAGCCCACACTTTTTCAAGTGCCAATTTATTTTGTCTTGGATTATTATCTTTAAAAGTTTCGTCACCACCGACATTGTGCTGACTGGCCTATAATTACGGGATTTATCCCTCTCCCCTTTTTTGAACAGGGTTGTAACATTTGCAACCCTCCAGTCCTCCGGCACCTTCCCTTTATCTAAGGAGGATTGGAAGATTATGGCCAGAGCCACCGCAATTTCCACGCTTACTTCCCTCAGTAACCTAGGATGCATCCCATCTGGACCAGGTGACTTTTCTACTTTGAGTACTGCCAATCTTTTAAGTACCTCCTCTTTATCTATTTTTATCATATCCAATATCGCTACTACCTCCTCCTTTTCTACTAAATGGCAGCAACCTCTTCTCTAGTGAGGACGGATGCAAAGTATTCATTTAGTGCCTCAGCCAGGCCTCTGCCTCCACAAGATTTCCTTTTTTGTCCCTAATCAGTCCCATCCTTCCTTTGACTACCCTTTTACTATTTATATGTTTATAAAAGACTTTTAGGTTCCCTTTTATGTTAGCCGCTAATCTATTCTCATATTCTCTCTATGCCTTATTCTCTTATTCCCTTTTTTAGATCTCCTCTGTACTTTCTCTATTCAGCCCGGTTCTCTATTGTATTATGAACCGTACATTTGTCATAAGCCTCCTTGCTATCTACTTCGGTGTCATTACAGGAAACTGAATCCTAATCTCTGATACTAGGAGAGTGGAAACATTGCAGCTAGGAACAGTTTTAGAGTCCAGCTGAGCAATGCTGTTGACAATAGGAACTGTATGTAGGTCATCTGAGTTTTAGAGCACTCGACACTTCCTGTATGAGGAACCAACAGCCAGACTGGGATTTTGTACATTTTGTTTTGCACAAATGGCTCAATTCATAACTTTCATTAATTAAAAACTATTGTGTGTGTGTGGGGGGGGGGAACACTGTAGAAAAACGATTGCAACAAGTTCCTCTCTGCACTGCAGCACAGGTCTTTAGCAAGAATGTTTAATTCTATTTTATGCATGAACAAGAAAAGGCCATTTGGACCGTCCAGCTCCTTCCATTATTTCATAACCAATATCTCAGATTGAAATCTATGGCAGCCCTTGAATTTCTACAGGTTAGTAAGTTCAGACATATTGCACTGCAGAGGCTGCTGAAAGGGTATTGGCAGATTCCTATTTTTTATCATTTGGCTAAGCACGGCCATCTCACTTATGAGTGACAAAGTGCTGATGACTGACAACCAAAGGAATGCACGTGCTCAAACTGGATAGACTAAAAATCAACCAAAACTGAGAATTGTTCATTGAATCTAGAGAGGTACATTACATCGACATGGAGACAGAAGCACGCATCTATTTAATTAGGTGCAGCTGCAGCATCACTTTTTCCTCAATTATGTATTAATCATATATTGGTGACACAATGACAATTTTTGAATAAAAAAGGGACATAAATGCAAACTGCATCACTAGATTGAGTTTTTTGCTAAATTATTTTTCAATAAAAATCGTTCCTTTTTAAAATGAATCATGCATGACATTGGAAACTTGTGTCATTGGCTTCAAAATGGTTCACTGGTCAGTAATACTGAGCTCTATAAGCCATCAGTTTTTACCATACCAGCACATTACATTTCAAAATTCAGGGGCGATTTATGCATTTAAAAATATATATTTTTACAAAGGATTAATTGTCCTTCTATTGTAGAAAATAACAAACCCAAATCAAAATGAACTTTGTTTCCCGGTACATGCATTTAGTTTCCTAATTTCTCATGCAATCTTTATCATTAGCAGTAACAAAAGAAAACCGAGCGGCCAATTAGGATGTACTTGTTAATAATACTCCTTCTGAAGCAGCTGAATTACCACATTATTAGTATAAATAGTGAAATGTCCATCGAGGTGTGAAGTATGTAAAGTTGTGTAAAAATAGCATCACAAAGATGCAAAACCCATTTCATCCACTGCTTCTCCATGAGGTCCAGTTAGCTGCATCTGTTTTGATAGATCCACTGCCTGGGATCATTTATTTTATGAGCAATGTTTCTCCTACGCTCCCAGGCTACGCTCTCCTTGAACTCCTGCTACACTATTACTACTACTACTGATCACCTATTCCACTAATGGAAAGGTTTGGTACGTATGTGACATTTCCAGCCTCCTCTGTCTTGTGCGCAGTGTAGAGGCCTAAGTTGAGCTTTTTTTTTTAAATACAAGGTCCTGCGCAACCATGTGGGTCCAAGTGGTTCTTGCCCGGCCTCGAGGTCTGTGCCAAGCTGGAGGCAACCTTAATTGCTGCAGAGTTCTCTTCATGTCAAGTCTCTCATATGGCCGGGAGATAGGCCCAAATAGTTGCAGTGGTGTGAGTCTGATGGTTTCGGAGACAGCAGGTTATGCTGTGCGCCTTTTGATCTCTGCATTCCTGAAATACTTGTACCATATAAACTCTCCTACCTAACTCTATTTGTCGTAAACAGCATTCAGTCTGTAGGAGCCCATGCGTCTGCTCCATATGTCAAGATTGGGATAACAAGACAGTTGCATAATCTTCGCTTGGTCGCTAGTTGGATTCTTGACTTCCACATGTTTTTGTCAAGAGATCACATAACACCTCTGTACAACCAATAATGGTTGCTGCAACAATTTTGCAGGGATGAAGCCTGCCACACTATTTACTTCCATCAGTGCTCTATTAAAACTTTGAAATTTTGCCCTTCCTTAAAACTACTTCACCAGTCTGACAGTGAGTAATTAATCCAATTTTTTTGTATTTATTCCCATTTGTCCACGAACAAGGACTTAACAATCCTCAACAAGCAGACTTTCACAAGCATATTTCTGCATGGGAGCAAGGCTTCCAGTAGCAGTAAAAACATAAGAATAATCATTACTGCTTTCCACTGGTCTTGGTCACCTGCTCACCCATTTTTTGGTTAAACTTTATTCACAAAAGGAAAATATAGCCCTTAAAAACTCTTTCAAAAGCTGAACTCAATTTTTAAAAAAATTATAATTTGTATCATTGCAAATATTATTTCTAAATTACATGGACTAATAAATTTGGAGTAAGGTCTACAAGCAGATACCAGTTATAGTATGTTAAATACAATAAGAGCAAAAAGTGCATATGACATTAACAGATTAGAAAATAGTGAGATCTGTACGTCAGCGACATGCATATTCTATATTTATCTCGACCTGCTTCTCGAGTATCCTGCTGTGTTAACAAATGTGTTTTTTCCCTTTGTTTTTTTGTTTGACAGTTCGTACATTTGCCATGCTCAGCATTACCTTGTCAAAAGCAGGGTAAACAGCTCGGAGCTCAGTCAGCCAGCCATAAGGCATGTGGCCCACTGGATACGTTGCCGTCAGAACTGCAACAGCCTTAAAGTGAAAAGAAAACAGAAATATAATGTTAGTAAATTCACAAAAATCTGTAGGTATAATTTTCTCATATATCCGGATACCGTTAAAGGGTACATAAAGGGTATTTATCGACAAAGATTAGGGTTTTAAATTTAATATGTTGGGGAAGGGGAGCTAGTGAAGGTCAGCAAGGAAAAATGGGACTTATTGTGAGACACTAGCAGCACGTTGGACTAGTTGGAGTTTATGGAGGGAGAACAATGGGAAGCAGCAAGGAGGGTGCTAGAATAGTCGAATCTCAAATGGCAAAGGCATAAGGTTGGGGGGGGGGGGGTGGAGTTTCCTTGGAGCTCCTCTCTCTCTCCATAACTTCGTGGAAGACCTTTTTACATGCGCAAACAGGGTTTCCATTGAACTTCCAGTGGCAAACCGGCAGAAGCTCCAAGGAAATTCACCCCCCTCCCCAGGGTTTCAAAACCCACAATTTGGGGCATAAACAATGCAACTTTACATTGAATATATTCATGAAGCTCCCATCTAGTTTGGACAGGAGCTTCCACTGTTTGCCCCAAACTTGACCAAGAAATCCAGCACGAGCAAAATAAGGCTCAACTGATTTCCACCCAATTTCGCAGTCCATTGCACTGCGATTGCACCTGTTTTCAGGGGTGACAGACACCACAGTTGGCCCCATTTACTCCATTCATATTTTCCTGCTCTTTTCCCATTTCCTTTTATATTCTCCATTTTGAAATACTGATCCAATTTAAAAATATATTATGACCTCTACCTCAGCATGCAGTATTAACAAAGAACTAATCAGAATTCACTATAGTACTGCTTTAATACAATTACACAGGTAATGTCTGAGTGGCTACTTTTTCTAAATGCCATGATGCTGCAAGTCAAACTGGCTAGAATTATAAATGATTAATCTGGTAGCTGTGCTGTTCTAAATTACCAAATGCTTGAGTCAGCACATTGGTTATATCAGGTGCCCAATCTTTCAAAAACGCTACTTAAAATTATTTATAAAAGGAGCACAGCCATCATGAAAGAATGATTGACAAATCCTTTTTTGTTAAGTTTGGGAAGGGAGAAGAAGCAGAGGAGCTGTGCGCCATTTTTGTCACAATGGTGACATGTGCAAGCAATGTCAAGGTGCGATTTGAAAAAATGTGTTCTTGTAAACAAACTGAAAAAATTATTTTTCTATAAAAGGTGGTGCTCCTTTTAGTAAACACTTCTACAAAACATCCTAGCTGCAAATGGGAACCATGGCGCCTCCTCTTTGTTTTTAGTTGTATCAGGTAAAAAGAACTGAATTGATTATTCTTAAAAACACAACAGTCTCCTATTATTGGCAATAGAATCCACATATCTGCAATAAGTCAAGATGGATAGAGATACTGCTAAGAATCACCTGCATGTAATACAAGGCTCCATGTTGCATTACCACTAAATGATGAACAAACTGGGGCGTGGCAGAAATGTGCTTACGTTAGGTTTGCACATTGTTCCTGTGGATCTGAATTATGAGCTTACAACGTAATAACTGGGTGGCACAGGTTTTTCTGTTAAATTGAAACAACTCACCTCAGTGGCTGTTGGACTGCCTCCCAGGTCACGAGACACAAACAGGTTAACTATGGGTCTGCTGATTCGTTGAGTGGCTAGAATCAGGGCCAAAGGCCACCAGAAAGCCAGCATCTTCTTGATTGTGGCTTCTCCCTGGAATGTGGAATAGAACAAAGTTCATTTTCAATACAGTGCAGAAATTCAAACACTGCAATCATATAGCACTGAATTCCCTTTGTGTCCAGTCGTGGCGCATTTTGGCTGCCACTCTTGACCCGAGCCCATTACTGCTATCTCACTGTTATTTTCTGTTGACCCCTCTAAGGGCCTTCTCTCCTCCCCTTCCTGTCGTCATCTTGTAATGCCACCTTCCATCTCTCCTTTCTGACAAGAGTACCACTAACCACGTCATTGTATCCCTCACCACCCACATCCCCCTACACCTTACCAAGCCCACTTCCTTCCATGTCCACCTCTGGCAACTCTTCCCCAAGTCGTTTACAACTACACTTTCAAACTCCCAACTAACCTGACCTTTGGCCCTCCATTTGCTACAATACTTCTGCAGCCATCAATTTGTTCAACTAGTTGCTCACCTCCACCTTTGATGCCCCTGTCCCCAACAAAACCTTTACTCATCCCTGTGGTGTCAAACTGCTTTTTGACATCCAGTCTTGGATGAGTTGCAATTTCCTTCGGTTAAACAATGGGATGACTAAAGCCAGTGTCTTCTACCCCCGTCACAAGCTCATTAACATTGCCACCGATTCCATCCCACTCCCCAGCCACTGTCTCAGACTGAACCAGACTGTTCGCAATTTTGGCATCCTCTGTGACCTCAAGCTGAGTTTCTGACATATTTCATCTCCATCACCCCTCCTAATATCTCCTTCTTTGGCTAGCCATCCAATTTTTATCCTTGTGCCTCGGCATGTTTTTTTTAAAAAAAGAAGCTATATAAATGCAAATTTTTGTTGCTGTTAGTTCCAGTATTTTTCCATGAAGGTCTTCGTTAGGGACTTGTTTTGAATGTATTTGAGATTGTTTCAAACTTGTTGACTCAAAATGTCCTTGGTTGATGATTTTAAGAGACGCCATGTCTCAGGGTACTTTCAATGTTTATAAATATGGTGGCATGGTTACTATCTCCCTGGGGAGTGTAAGAATCAGCAGATGGTGTTTGGCCTACAGAATAATTGATTGATCTGCGAACACCAATGTTGTTTGGGACACAGCTGATTTTACTGTGTGATTATAGGCACATAGGTAACAGCGTAACATGTAGTTATTAGAATATTCTCAGAACGGCTGGACAGCTCGATGGGCAGGGTCATTCAGATTTGATCACCCAGAAGCTGTCGTGTGAATCTTTTGTCAGGTTGTATTCTTTAATGTCTTATTTGATGTGTTATAATTGCACTATTGTATCTTGTATTGTAACTATTAACAAAACCATTATACTTTGAACAAACTACCTGCGAGTCTTTTTGATTAAAGGCCGGACCCCCCCCCATAAAAGTAAGAACTTACAGTTGTAGATACAAGATTTTTATTAGATAGATAGGTATTGAGTTTTTTTCGCCCCTAAGTTTTAAAATGGCTAAGGGACTTAACAGGCAGCTACGTTGGATAACCTTATGTGAACTGATATTTTCACGCTTTTAACAAGCCAATAAAATGCTAGAGCTAACCTCTAAGCACTTTGAATGCATCAACCAGTTGGCACACTATAAACCCAAAACAGATTTTGTCAATAGTTTCACTATAATGTCAGTTGTTGACTCCAGCTGCACCATTTAGGTCAGGTGATGTTTGCAGGCTAGACTCCTCTTCACAGGAAGTGAGTCATCCTGAGCTGTGCTTTTGTGACTCCCAGAGGACAGTTATAGACTGGCACTGGCAGAAGACTGAGGATAAGCATCAGACCTATTATAAATATCAGAAATTCCAGCTGTGTGCCTGTAATGCTTAGTTAGAGGATGTTGTCAAAGGTTCTCACAGTGATATGCAAGGTCATTTTTAACACTTGCTATGCCACTCAAATCTACAGCGCACGACCTCCACTGATCCTAAACTGTTCAAAATCTTTCCCTGTTGCTAACTCATTGACCTTAATATTTACCCCCATTTCAGGTCCACTTCTTTCAGGAATGATGTCATGCACATTCTTATAGTACCCAAGGCCCACCATGGTAAAACGGACCATCACTCCCATGTACAAGGCCAGAATCGGAATCAGGAGGGGTTCTGTACATTCTAGATGACTGTGAAGCAAGATAGATACAAATACAATCTGGAAAGAAAGTAAATTAGATTAAGCTAAACAGCATCTTATGATTTGCAAATAGTTAAATTAATGTGAACTACAGATTAATGACTACATGGAGACAAAAATAATTTGACCACAAAGCCTTTGTGATATTGGCTTTGTAAAATTAATTATATGAATCTGCCATTTCAGTAACAGTCTACGTTCAATTGATACAATGCTGATAAGTACAAGTTAGGAAGAAAATATTACTGGCTTAGTTCTGGGGAATGAAACACTTTTCTACTTTCTATATTAGTACCAACACCAGGCACTTGCAGGTCAGGTACAACATGGGTCTGCTCAGTTACGACAATATGCTTTAGACATAACCTCAGAAGAAGACCAGTATGAATTTTCCTACTTCCCACAACAGCCGACGTTGGAACTCCCTATTCCGTTGCTTCTATCTTGCTACCTCCCTTCTTACTTTCAAGAACTGAGTCTTCAACCATGCCTTTGGTTCCCATCTTCACCCTTTTCTTTCTCTTTGTGTCCCGTCATGATCACAATGGCAGTAGTTGGGGGGGGGGCGGGGGGGGGGGGGGGGAGGGGGGGGGGGGGAGGGGGAAGAGGAAATAAAGGGAGGAAGATATTGAATGGGGTGGCCCTAGGGTCTTCCTCTACTGGTATACTAAAAGATCTGGAATTGCAGGCTCAATGAGGTTAAGCTTATAGGCAACACCAAGCTGGGGAGAAGTGTGGGATCAGGAGGCAACAGCCAAGATTCTACAAAGGAAGCTAGACAGGGTACACATTTGGTCAATGACCAATTTTGTTACAGAGAAGGTGATCAACAACTCGACCTGGCTGCCAGGAAGGATGGTTGAGGCCACAACACTGAACTCTTAAGAAACAGGTCGATGTTGTAATGTGAAGATGGTAGGGTGGATATTCTGGAAAGATCAAATTGGCCTTCTTCATCCAAATTGATGTAATTTAGGATTTTTACAACAAGTGTGAGAGGCGTCTCTCATTCAATCAGTCTGTGCTAAACTTGACCCCCTTTTAAGAGGTGGACGAATGGTGCGATAACCCAGACACTGGCTCTCCCTCCTTCGTACGTTGAATTAATGCACCATTTCGAAGTTATATATTTTTCTGGTGCATTATTTGTAACACATTCTTTATTAAGAACTCCTATTAGAATATGTTAAAACATTAAAATAAAGACCACGAGGAAGAATAGCAGCTTATATTCAGTATTTATGTAATACAAGTGTTACACTTCATTTACAATTATGCCTTCATACAGATTTTACTGCAATATTCTACAGAAAGGATCTTACATAAAACATTAATTTACTACAGATAACCTTAAAACCAGTATTCCCATATATAGGAGACTCCTGTATTTTATATCCAATAACCCGTTTTCTGGCCTATTTACTGTTTCCAGAGTCTACAATAGTCCCACAACTCACATGCAGCATTTTAATTACATCATGGACTGAATACATATTTCAGACACAATTAACAAATTATTATTTTTAAGACAGTTATTTAGCAAAATATCACTGAAGTTTCTATACATTGTTTCTATACTCCACCCCCACCCCCCCATGCATGTATATCAGAAAACGATGTAGGAATTGCATGAAAAAATGCAACAAAGTATTGAATGCTCTACAGGAAAAGCTTAGATACAAAATAAGAGCATTAAAACCCTTATACTTTTCTCCACAAATCAATGACATCTTACCTGAGCAATGACATCTGAAACTGAGGCACAGCCCACCAGTAAACTGTACTTATGCTTCAGTAGAATGCCAGCATGGGTCCAAGCCTAAAAAAAAGTTAAATATAAATGAATTCAGATAACAGTTCCATTTAATATCAGTAATACAGAGTTTCCAGGCTGGTTTTATTTTAAAATAAAAGTGGTTTATACATTCAAACTATGCTGGAACCAATTCCATTTGATGGTGACGGCAGAGCAATGTCCACTTGTGTAAAGCTGTCCCTGCTCAGAGTGATGGAAAAGTAATTAAAACTATTCTTTTTAATTCTGTGTGTGTTTTCTTTTTTTTTGGGGGGGGGGGCGGTGTGAGGGTGGGAGGGGAGGGCGGCGGCAAGACTTCCCTCTTTTTCCTGCTGTATTTCTTTTCTTCGTTTTATTGTCCTCCCGCCTCAAGCAGAGAGGACTCATCCAATGCCCCCTGTAGCCAGCTGCTAGGAAGCACCATGGATTACCCCAGTCTTGAACCTCCCCCTTGTTTTCCCTCCCCTGTTTGGAAAACACTGCAGCAGGCAGTGCACTACACTCGACCTCAGGAAAAATAAGAGGTGGAGAAGAAATCAGTCAGAGTTTTTGTGCCTGATGTATATTCAGACACCCAGGCTGGAAAGTACACAGTGCGTGTGAATGCCAGGTGAGATCAGCACTGAGCTTTGCTGTGATACATCCCACATTCAAGTAGCCTGCCAATACACGAAGAAAGGCCAGGTGAGGTATTAGAAAATACCCGTGAAATCATACCCCAATATAGGCAAAGGAACAAGAGAAGAAACTGCCAGGGGAAAAAGACAAAGCTAAATATATCTTGTGTTCAATCCTGTAAAAGTGTTACATAAACATACCAAAGCTCAATGAAACTCTGTTTGATGGGGAAAGATCACTTATCTTTCCTAAATTGTGGAAGTTTGTAAGAAATCTGCCCTCTAGAACTATCAAGCCCAGAGATTCTGAATATCATAATGTTAAACTTGCCCAAAACTGCTCCAATTACTGATCCTGTCAGCACAAGTCAAAATTTGGAGTTATAACAGCATCTCATCACGTGTTCTCAGAATGAAAAGCGAGTCACTTCAGAGCAGTGCTCTCGACTCTACGGCACATTTAAAAGTCTTGCTATGATTCAGTGCCAAAGCAGAATAGAGAATACAGAGTCTTCCCAAATATGTGCCTGTTTGCATGAACAAGAGTTCTACTTACAGTTACAACATTGAATTCAGACCAGTGGCGTTCTCTGCTGCGTTTGTCTTGTAATTAATTCCAGGGCTCCATCACAAATCTGCTTATATATTTAGATTAAATCTACTTGGGAAGCGCATTAAACTGAACTAATTTGTCTATATAATTGCACACCCTTCCAATGAGTGGGCATAATGGGATAATAACTTCTCCTGGTTGTCAAGTAAGACAATTGGTGAAATTTGCTTTTAGAAATGCTGCAGCCATTTCACAAAGGTTAAATAAAAATCCTCCTGCATAGCACAAAATTATTTTTCCAAGTAGTCCTCAATGATGCTTAACGAAGTACAGTAGGATTTTAATGCCCATGTTAATTAAAAGATGGGTCACAGACAGATTACAGCTCTTTCCTTGGCTGGGTCAAGCATTTGGGGGTATATTCCCCATGTAAAATTAGAAGAAATATTTATTTACTAAACAGCCATTAGTTTATGACTACTGCTCAGTAAGGTGATTTTTTAAAAAAAAACTTTACGGACAGAGGAGAATGTATCCCCAGGTGTGTTTTATTTTCCCTGCACCTGTATTGTGAGTGTACTGGAACTAATAGAGTACAATGCATTCTGTCTGTCCCTGGACAAGTACATCCAGTCAATGTGGTTACATTTGAATTGTATTTTAATGCAAGTGAGGAAGATTGCAGTATAAATGAAAAGAAAGGTGGCTTTGTAGTATTTATACCATACAAAGGTGTACAGAGGGAATAAATAATCAGGAGTCATTAAGTGGCCTGTGATTTCAGTAAGGGATCAGGAAACATCATAAACTCAATCTAAAGCCAGAAGTGGAATTACAGCATTGAATCTATTATTTTTTGTAAGATGTACTGAAGAGGTTTTTTTTGGAGGGGGGGGGGGGGGAGAATTGGTCTTTTATTTTACATATGGTGGCACCCAATCAGAAGAATTAATGATTGTGATGCAGACAATGCAACTTTACCAGGTGGTAATTTTCAAGAGATTATTAGGTAGACAAGAGTCAGTGTATAATATCTCTAAATACACATTACCCTCACTGGTTATTGATACCTGGTTATTATGTACATTGGGCATCAGTGAAGTACAATCTTTCAATCTGTGCTAATGTTAAACCATATAGCATTGCTAGTTCAGTAGGAATTAGATGTCTGGCACCAGCACTGAGATTACCTAGAAGTGGTGTTAATGCTGCGAATTAGCTAGAGTTTTTATGCAGCAAACCTGGAGTCCATTCTCTGTGCCTCCATTCAATTTTTTTTAATGATTGAAAAAAACTGACTAGTCTTTTAGCACTTTGACATTTTTCCAGATTCCAATACTGAAGAAGGATTCATTTTTACAGGAACAAGCCACCTGCATTGTCAAGAGAGCATTCCACCCCCATTTCGAAAGTTTATTGGTAGACGTAAAAGTCAACTGTCTCTTCTTTAAATCATAAATCTCACCAGCAGTTGAAGGTCAGTAAACACCACTCTGTGCCTTCATTTGAGTGGGTTTGTACAAAACTTCCAACTAAATAGTGATGTGTGGGAAGTATAATGGTGGCTCTCTCTTCTCACCATGGTTAAAATTCCAATCGATTCGATACAATATAACTGGGACATAAGTTGCCGAAATAAACTTAATCAGGAACAAATGTAAAGTAGGTGAGACATTGATTAGCCTTAAACATCCATTCCTTCTTTGGACAAGTTTGCTGGAGCAAGCCCTATACCAGGTGTTTGAGCTCATAATCCAAGTACTGCACTGGAGTATTGACTAAGGTACATCAGAAGTGCCCTCTATTCAGATGCCAATGGGCATTAAAGAACCCATGGCAGTGTTTGAAGAACAATGCATTCTCCCAGTGTCTTAGCCAACAACCTTCCTTCAATCTTTACCACCAGATTAATTGGCCAATCATCTCATTGCTATTTGTGATATATTGCTGTGCACAAAAACAGCTAACATGTTTGTCTACATAATTACACTTCAACGTAATTCACTGCATGCGATTTGCTTTGAGATGTTTGCGATAAACATGATAACTTGATGTATAAAAACAAGTTTTTCTTTTTAGAGCCAAAACAATTATTAAACTGTATGACTGAAGCTTGGGACTGGAGATTAACAATCAAGTCTAATGCCTCCTTTACACCTTAATGAGACATCTAACATTGGTACCTTCTTAGGAGTGGAGTGAGCCAGAACCAGAGAGTTATACAATGGCTCTTTACTGCTCTCAAATGGGGGAAAGCAGAGCACCACGTGCACATACCTCAAAGCAAGTGCAGTGTTCCGCTAACTGTGATCTGAATGGCAGTGAAATGAATAACGTTAGTGAAGATCAGGATGTCCTGTTGACCCTTACTACCATTAAAAACTTAAAAGTAGTCCAGCAGGCCACCTGAGAACTTTTAAAATTAACAGTACTGCATTTGCTGTGACATTACCTCTGAACTGTGGCCAGTTTGACTTCAGTTATGTGGCACATTTTACGTTCACTGCACACGTGACATGTAGCACTTAACATTGCACAGTTTGGATCATTGTAAACAGCCTACAATAAAATTATTTTTTAATTGGGGGCCTATCCTTCCCAGAGCAGCTGTGTTTTTCTAAAGCACTTCTATTTCAATTAGTGTGGCCATGCTGTTCTTTATTTTTATTTATTAGTCAATTAAAAAATAGGAACATAGGAACAGGAGTTGGCCATTCAGCCCCTCGTGCCTGCTCCGCCATTTGATAAGATCATGGCTGATCTGTGATCTAACTCCATATACCTGCCTTTGGCCCATATCCCTTAATACCTTTGATTGCCAAAAAGCTATCTATCTCAGATTAGCAATTGAGCTAGTATCAATTGCCGTTTGCGGAAGAGAGTTCCAAACTTCTACCACCCTTTGTGTGTAGAAATGTTTTCTAATCTCGCTCCTGAAAGGTCTGGCTCTAATTTTTAGACTGTGCCCCCTACTCCTAAAATCCCCAACCAGCGGAAATAGTTTCTCTCTATCCACCCTGTTTCCCCTTAATATCTTATAAACTTCAATCAGATCACCCCTTAACCTTCGAAACTCCAGAGAATACAACCCCAATTTGTGTAATCTCTCCTCGTAACTTAACCCTTGAAGTCCGGGTATCATTCTAGTAAACCTATGCTGCACTCCCTCCAAGGCCAATATGTCCTTCCGAAGGTGCGGTGCCCAGAACTGCTCACAGTACTCCAGGTGCGGTCTAACCAAGGTTTTGTATAGCTGCAGCATAACTTCTGCCCCCTTGTACTCTAGTCCTCTAGATATAAAGGCCAGCATTCCATTAGCCTTATTGATTATTTTCTGCACCTGTTCATGACACTTCAATGATCTATGTACCTGAACCCCTAAGTCCCTTTGGACATCCACTGTTTTTAACTTGTTACCATTTAGAAGGTACCCTGTTCTATCCTTTTTTGATCCAAAGTAGTAGATGACCTCACATTTGTCTACATTGAATTCCATTTGCCTACATTGAATTCCATTTGCCACAGTTTTGCCCATTCACCTAATCTATCAATATCGCTTTGTAATTTTATGTTTTCATCTACACTGCTTACAATGCCACCAATCTTTGTGTCATCAGCAAACTTAGATATGAGACTTTCTATGCCTTCATCTAAGTCGTTAATAAATATTGTGAATAATTGAGGCCCCAAGACAGATCCCTGTGGGACTCCAGTAGTCACATCCTGCCAATGTGAGTACCTACCCATTATCCCTATTCTCTGTCGCCTTTTGCTCAGCCAACTTCCTAACCAAGTCCGTACTTTTCCCTCGATTCCATGGGCTTCTATCTTAGCTAACAGTCTCTTATGCGGGACCTTATCAAATGCCTTCTGGAAGTCCATATAAATAACATCCATTGACATTCCCCTGACCACTACTTTAGTCACCTCTTCAAAAAATTCAATCAGGTTTGTCAGGCACGACCTACCTTTCACAAATCCATGCTGGCTTTCTCTGATTAACTGAAAATTCTCGAGGTGTTCAGTCACCCTATCCTTAATTATAGACTCCAGCATTTTCCCCACAACAGATGTTAGGCTAACTGGTCTATAATTCCCCGGTTTCCCTCCCTCTCCTTTCTTAAAAAGTGGAGTGACATGTGCAATTTTCCAATCTAGAGGGACAGTTCCTGAATCTAGAGAACTTTGAAAGATTATAGTTAGGGCATCTGCAATGTGCTCATCTACTTCCTTTAAAACCCTGGGATGGAAACCATCTGGTCCTGGGGATTTGTCACTCTTTAGTGCTATTATTTTCTTCATTACTGTTGCTTTACTTATGTTAATTTTATCGAGTCCCTGTCCCCGATTAATATAAGTTTTCTTGGGATTTCCGGCATGCTATCCCCTTTTTCGACTGTAAATACTGACGCCAAGTAATTATTCAACATGTCCGCCATTTCCCCATTGTCAATGACAATATCCCCACTTTCAGTTTTTAAGGGGCCAACACTGCTCCTGACCACCCTCTTTTTCCTAATATAACTATAAAAGTTCTTCGTATTGGTTTTGATATCCCTTGCGAGTTTCTTTTCATACTCTCTTTTTGTAGCTCTTACTATCTGTTTTGTGACCCTTTGTTGATCTTTGTATCTTTCCCATTCGCCAGGATCTGTGCCATTTTTTGCCTTTTTGTATGCCCTTTCCTTATGTCTTATACTGTCCCTTACCTCTTTAGTTGTCCATGGTGGTTTTTTTTGGCAAGTAGAGTTCTTGCCCCTCAGGGGTATAAACCGATTCTGTATCACGTTAAATGTTTCTTTAAACATTTCCCACTGATCATTCATCGTTTTACCCATTAACAGATTTGCCCAGTTTATTGTGGACAGTCTCTGTCTCATCCCATTGAAGTCGGCCTTACCCAAGTCTGGAATCTTAGGAGCTGATTCACTTTTTTCCCTTTCAAACACTACATGGAACTCGATCATGTTATGATCGCTATTGGATAGATGTTCACGCACAGTTAAGCTGTTAACTAAATCTGGTTCAATACTCATTACTAAATCTAGTATGGCTTGCCCCCTTGTTGCCTCTAGGACATACTGCTGTAGAAAACTATCTCTGACAGACTCAAGAAATTCGCCTCCTTTCTGACAGTTGCTAGTCTGCTTTTCCCAATCTATGTAAAGGTTAAAGGCCCCCATTATGACCACTATGCCTTTCTTACACGCTTGTCTATTCTCTGCATTTATGCAATCTACCTCTTCAGAGCTGCTGCCAGGGCTCCTATATACAACTCCCACTATAGTCTTAGATCCTTTCCTATTTCTCAATTCAACCCATAAGGTCTCTGTTGGCTGCTTACCTCTCGTTATATCCTCCTTTATCATTGAAGTGATTTCATCTCTAATCATTGAGGCTACTCTTCCCCCTCTTCCATTTTCCCTATCTTTCCTGTAGACCTTATAACCTGGTATGTTTAGTTCCCAATCCTGACCATCCTGCAGCCATGTCTCAGTAATAGCTATCATGTCATACCCTCCAATTTGAATTTGAACCTGTAGTTCCTTCAGATGCAGCCACTGTACAAATTGTACTTGAATGGATGAGTCCATACTGCTCTGCCCAATGTGAAGATTTTCAAACTCATTTTACTTAACTGTGCTTTTACCAGACTGCCTTTACCTCAAAACATTCCTGACTGAAGTTAAAGATACTATTTCCTCTGGCGGGGGAGTCCAGAACAAGGGGGCATAACCATATAATTAGAGCTAGGCCATTCAGGGGTGATGTCAGGAAGCACTTCTTCACACAATGGGTAGTGGAAATTTGGAACTCTCTCCACAAAAAGCTGTTGAGGTTAGGTCATTTGAAAATTTCAAAACTGAGATTGAAAGATGTTTGTTAGGGAAGGGTATTAAGAGATACGGAACGAAGGTGGGTAAATGGAGTTGAGATACAGATCAGCCATGATCTAATTGAATGGCAGGTTCGAGGGGCTGAAGGATCTACTCCTGTTCCTATGTTTCAATCTGATTTCATATTTCCTCCCCTATTAACACAAAACCATTTTTCCAGCCATTGTTATTTAATTTTCTTCAATTTTTTAAAACACTTTTATATTGCAAAATAAAGAGTCAGAGAATAAGAGATAACCTCAGCCAATAATCTAAAAATCAAAATGAAGCATGCATTAAGATGTGGACATGGACACAGAGAAAGGTGTGTGAAAACATAATCACATGCTGGTTAGTGCTGGTTACATGAAAGAGGAAGGGAAGAGGATAGCAAAATGGAAAAATATAAAGGGAAGAGCCCACCTGCCAGTGCTTTGTACAGCGGCTGTTGTCTCGCGGACGGGGAAGGGACGGGACGGGCGCAACCTCCCGCGAACGGGGAAGGGACGGGCGCAACCTCCCGCGGACGGGGAAGGGACGGGCGCAACCTCCCAAAAGGGGCAATTTAAAAAAACAAAAAACATAATATTAACACAAATATAATTTTGCACGAGAGAGAGAGAGAGAGAGAGAAGTGGGGCGGAGGAGAGGAAGAATAAGAGAAAGGGGAGAGAAAAAAAGAGGGAGGGAAGGGGGAGAAAGCGGCTCATCGAGGACCAATGTATCCCTCATAAAAAGATAGAGAGAAAGAGAAAAAGTGGGAGGGTGGGGAAAGAGCGAAAAGGAAGAAAAAAAGGATAGCATAAAAGAAAAGAGCAAGGACATGCATATGTGATTTGTGTGCACATGTATTGGAGCCATGATAACATTTTAGCAGCCACATATATTAATGTTTAATGCTTTTAAGTTGTAACAAAGATGTTTGTTATGACAACTTTAATACGCCTTTCTTGTGGACATAGAAATACTGAATTCATTTTCTCCCTTGCCCAAAAAAAATTAAAGAAAGCTTACTCACTAATATTATTTACATAATGAAAAAAGAGAAAACAGATACAGAAATAAATTGATCTGTAAATTCCTGTTACAGGATGGGCCATTCTTCCCGACTGCCCTGTTGACCACACAACAGCTTGGTGTCAGAGTGGAACAGAGGTTGCAGTCGATAATAATTAACCTATTTAAGAATTCACTGATCAATGCTAAGTTGCCTTACAATATAAAAAAACAATTTTGTGCTCAAGTGGAAAGTTGGGATTTTAGTGCCTTTAGTATTGCTGCCAATATCACAAATAGAAAATAAAATTATGGTTTATGATTTGTGAGGCTACTTCTGTTCGTCACTGCAATGTGGGTGACTGCAAATGACCTCCTATTTTCTGGTGTATTTTTGAACAGAAAAAGCATAAGGACGCTTTTTTGGATAGTTGAATGAAATAAGGTACTGTGGATAGTTTTCGATCGTTAACTATGCAGCCCTACATCATCCCTTGTCAAAGCATGGATGTGTTCTTCCATGTTATAGAGGTAGACTTCCTCATAATGACTAGATTTGTAGCACACACCAGACCATAACTATTTGTCCACTTTTACATCCAGACACCTAGGGCTGGATGGCGGGACGGCAGCGGGGGAGGGGAGGAGGGGTGTCAATGAGCGTGCAGCAAACCCAGATAATAAAATCTTACCGTCCCCCACGCGATCGTGGGGAACGGTAATTGATGCTCATTAATCTTGTTTCCGGGTGTTGAGCTCGGCAGCCAGCCTGATTGACAGACTGGCTGTTGATAGGAGCTACAACGCCGAGGGGGGGGGGGTGGGGGGGGAGGGCGAAGAGAGAGACATGTCATCCGGTGCTGGAACAGAGAATGCGGGGGTGGGGTGGGGGGTGATGACAAAGATCGGGCAGGGGTGGAGGGGAAGTGAGACATTGAAGCCGGGGGGGGGGGGGGGGGGGGGGCGGTGGTGCAGACGAGATCGTTTGAAAAAGTAGGTTTATTTATTTTTTTAAACTTTGTGAAATGTTACTTTATTTAGTTTATCGGCGTGAATCGGAAACCGTGGGAGAGCAGCCCAGTTAAGTTGAAAATCGTTGTGATTATCTACTATGTAACAAATATAGAACCTTAAGTACCTCAATGAGGTACATTTGCTTCTTTAAAGATCGTCCCGCCAGCTCACACAGATGTGTCTGTGAGACGTGGAAGTCGGCAGGTTGGATCCGGGTTCCTTACCTGCTCAGAATTTTACCGATTTTTGCTGTCTCCCCACCCTCAATGCACCAGGACTTTCATTTGAAAATCGAGCCCCTAAAGTTTCATTTGAGTCAGACAAAGACTTGAATTTTTAGCGCAACACTGTAGAGCGTGTGGTTAAAGCGATATTTGCATGTGATTCAGGCCCTAATTTGTTTTAATTAGATGATTTGAAAAATGGAAACTAAACCGTTATGGTGGAGCTACTGAATATTTAGCTAGCAGTAACTTACAAACACCCACAGCCAAGATATTCGCTTTACTCCTTTTCTCTCTCTAGCAGAGTTTAAAATAAGGAATCCAAAACGTCTGGAGATCTGTCATTTCTATTTTCCATCATTGGTACCAGGATCACATGAAGGACCAATGTTAGTCCACCACTGCAGGAAACAGAAGCCGAGGAAACACAGGTACTATTCATTAAAAAACAAAAATCATGTCTCAGTTTACCAACGAATCCAGCATCGGGAAGGCAGCCAGGTAGAGGAAGGCCTTTCTCGTTTTACTTCCCACAGAATCATCCACATGATGTAATTTGTTGATGATGTAATATCCCAGATCCGTATACGCTGAACAGAAAAAAAATAAAAGGGCAAAATTGAGCATGGTCAAATGTCACACTAGCAGCCGACTAAGGTACTGTACAGGTTCTGGGGTCATTCTCCATGCCCCCATTTTAAATTAAAATCCTTTCAAAGGAGTAAGTCAGCAGTAAACTCCATCAATGAACTTAAAACAGTAGCTTAAGCTACATAGTAGCATAAATCTTCCAAGTATGTACTGGTACTGAGGCATGTATCAGAAAACGTACCCCTTTGTCTAAAAGATCGTCCCATGGGAAAGGAGACAGATTGATCAATAGCTCCATTCCTATATATACCATTCCAGCATGCAGATTCAAACTGGACAGCTTCCGTTTACTGTATTACACTGCAACTACAACAGAGGCCCTTTAATCAACAAAAATATTAACTGCAACCTAACCGAGAACCTCCAAGGACTAGTAAGCTCCTTTTTTGGGGTAAATTTTCATGCTCAGAGAAGACAAGTGACATCAGTATTGTGAGATGGAACAATTTTCTACTTAGAACATTCAGGATCAGTCAGGAATAGTGTGGCCAGTGGCAGAATGAAGCTCTCTGTACGCTGCACTGTCAGTGCTTTAAATGCCAACCTCTACTTCACCCACCTGAATTTTTCCATTTCCCACACTAGCCATTCTTGTGACCTCTCTGACAAGACTGAATTTTGTACTAAATCATGCTGAATTATAAACAGTTTTATGTTGTGGATCGGCATTCACTAGAAACTCGGGCGAGACTTCCCAAGCTCATTATAGCACTTCAAACTAGCAGAGATTTTCATCTCATTAGTTTGGGATGGAATCTAAACCCAGGTCCCAAGAAACGTATCCACCAACTGTTTTATAGTGGTTATGTGATTGAAAGTTGTTCCATGCTGGAACTTCCCTCCTCAAAAGATGGGAGAAAGTGGCCGGGGGATTGGGGGGAAAAAAAAGAGGAGAGAGAGAGAGAGAGAGAGAGAGGTTATAATTATCAAGAAAACTTATTTCAGAAGATTTAGTGCGATTTGAATAAAATTGCATCTGTTCTATTAGTGAAAATAATGTTATAAATAATTGTGATATTCTTTCACATAGTTTGTGCTTAAATATCCCATCAACAGGTTCCAGATTCGGTTTAAAGAAAGCATTACTATAACTAGAAAGAAGGGGGAAAAAAAAAAGTTAAGGGAAAGACAAAAAACTGTAACAGTGTTCCTGGAACTGAAATTACCTCACAATTTGCATTTAGTATTGATTAATTTTGCTATCCAAATCAAATTATTTGAATTTGTAATAAGCAGCATTTTAGAACTGACGTATACTTTTGAAGCTAGTGGGCAACATCCGTAAGTGCAGAGAGTTAGAAAAGCCTTGTGTCACAAGAGCCTTTGGCTGTTAGTGACATTGACTGCCAACATGATCCAAAGTGCCCCTGGCCATTTACACATGTTCAATAGCTCAACAGTATTTAGATATTCCTTAAAATATTATTTATTTTGATTGAGTAACCTCAGTGAAGGAAAAGCCCATATTGCAAGACATCATCAAGGTTGATAAAATAGGGAAGACGGGATAAATCAAGTAATAGTGATGACACAATGCTAATCTTATGTGCTTCATGGAGGAAGGAATTCCTTGGTTTTTATGTCATGTTTGAAAAAAATGATGTAGCAGGAGTAACTGTAAAGGGGCTTGATTTCAACAGTGAGGAAGAATCTGAGGGATCTCATTATTTGATGTTTAGAAGAAACAAGAGAAGTATAGGGTGTTCAGTGACTGTAGTAGTATCGATTAAATAGAAAAAAAAGATTGTGACAGAGAAAGAAGTTTGAGGCTACTCGTGAGACCAGTTGAGAAGCTTTTTGATATCCTGTCTGAGAATGCGAGAGGGGAATTTGAAAGCCTTCCTAGATATGGGAGATATTCCTAGATATTCCAGCCATGCCAGATGGAAGTTGTTGAGAGGAAGAGAAAAGAGGAAATCAAGCCAAGATTCTTAGAGGCAGTTTTAGCAATATGGGAAGGTGGGGGTTCCACTAGAGTTCAGAGGAGATGAGGCCAAGAGTGTCATTAGGTGAAGGAGAACTAAGGGTAGAGCCAAAGGCAAGAGGTGGTAGTTATTGGTTGGGTTTGAGAGACCAGAAGGAAGCTTGTCTCTGAAGAATTGAAAGAAATAAGAGTTTTGTAGTCCCTTGAAGGGCACAAGATGATTAAGATGTTATGATTCAACCATTGTACTAAGAAGTGATTCATCAGGACTCTTCACTCATTTTAATTCCCGCTATCACTTTTAACTCTCATGTCACAGTTGACTTTATCCTACTTAATTTATATTTTTTTTAATCTTCAAAGTGAAATAATTCTACACTGTGCTGTATTACTATACGGATCTGAATGTTGGAACATGAGAAACGTTAACGAGCAAAAGATCCTAACAGCAGAGATGAGTTTGTCGAGAGGAATACTAGGAGTATCCAGGATGTAAAGAATCAAGAATGATATAATAAAAAACATGGGCTTAGACAGGTTTCAAGAATGGAAACTGCTAGAATACCTTTCATGGCCTTGTATAGAGGTACATGAACAAGAAGCGGAGGAAAACCAAGGAAGCAATTGATAGACAATGTTAGGAGTGACTTGTCACAGAAATGGATACAGGTGACTGAAGCGGCCAGGCTAGTTCAGAACTGACAACAGAGGAGTGAATTTATCAGCGCTGCTGAGCTGACGGACAGGAATTTAGTGGTAGTAATAGTAGTGGTGTATTTTACCATCTGAGTGCACACACCACTTGTGTGGTCTTAGTTAACAGCCAGCTTGGGCCTTTTAAATAGTGAATATATGGTGTTGCAAATCAAGTTACAAATCAGGTTATTTATTTGCACCTGTTAAAAAAGAAAATCTATGTTCTGAAGTGATGACGTCTTATCCTAATACACAGACTCATTCATAAAGCACAGCTTAAAAAGAAATGAGGTAAAGCAAAACAATTGAACTGTTTAGTAGCCTAAAGAAAAATATAATTAATAGTTTTAGAATATGTCAGCTAGCTTTTTAACAGAAAGATATGGATACAGTATGAATCTGAACAAGTCTGAGACAGACAGACAGTGCGCGAGCACAGCACACAGACAGCGCGCGCGCATGCGCTCTACATAGAGAGCGCGAGCAGGCGAGCGCCACACACACACGAGCATGTGCACTACATAGAAAGAAAAAGAGCAGGCGAGCGAGCGCCCCCCGCCATCCCCCCGCCACCCCACGCACACGCAGGGCAACACACACACACACACACACAGAGCTGTACTGGGCTTTGGTGAGACCTCACCTGGAGTACTGCGTACAATTTTGGTCTCCTTATCTAAGGAAGGATATACTTGCCTTCGAGTCGGTGTAGCAAAGGTTCACTAGATTGATCCTGGGATGAGAGGGTTGTCCTATGCGGCGAGGTTGAGTAGAATAGGCCTATACTCTCTGGCGTTTAGAAGAATGAGATTATCTCACTGAACCATTTAAGGTTCTGAGGGGGCTTGACAGGGTAGATGCTGAGAGATTGTTTCCCCTGGCTAGAGAGTCTAGAACTAGAGGACATAGTCGCAGGATAAGGGGTTGGCCGTTCAAGATTGAGATGAGGAGGAATTTCTTCATGCAGGGGTTATGAATCTTTGGAATTCTCTACCCCAGAGGGCTGTGGATGCTGAGTCGTTGAGTATATTCAAGGCTGAGATAGATAGATTTTTGGACTGCAGGGGAATCAAGGGATATGGGGATCGGGCAGGAAAGTGGAGTTGATGTAGAAGATCAGCCATGATCTGAATGAATGGCGGAGCAGGCTCGAAGGGTCGTATGGCCTACTCCTGCTCCTAATTCTTATGTTCACACACACACATGCACGCACGGATAGACAGAGCGTCAGGCATACACATGCACAGACAGAGCGACACACACACACCTGGGTCAAAAACAGGAAATTAAATATTTTTTATCATTGATGTTCTTCTGATAGCTATAAACCTTCAATATCATTTTTGTTTGTTTATTATTTTGTTTACACAGTCTCAAGTTCTGGAAAATATAGCCTCTAGTGCAGGGGAACACACTTCTGGTCCCGGAGCATGAAGAAGATAAAAAGCTTCAAAAAAAATTTCAAAATAAAACTTAAAAGCATGCAAGACAGTCCTGTATCTGCACACAGAAACTCAAATATCTGATATTTATGTGCAAAACTAATTAACAGATATGCACTTAACTTTCCAATTATTGTCACAGATGTGAAGATGAAAGATTACCTATTAGAATATGAAAGGTGGCAGCCACAGTACCAGCTGTGACCATGCAGAGGACAGCCTTGATCCTATCTCGCCTGCTGTGAACAAATACCAGGCCCACGTTCTTAAAGTCACTCATTGGCCCAGTGAAGAACTTCATGAGGGAGTAAGCCAGTCCATAGCTAGCAAGCATCTCGATGGCATCCTCTTTAACAGCTGCTATACCCCTGTTAAGTGCCTAATCAGAAATGACAGGAGGTGGAAAAGAAGTAATTAGTATGAAATCCATAAAAGTACTTTTTAGTATATATTCAATAGGTTTTAGCATTCTACGAGTGTGAAAAATCTATAATTCACCAGCAACATTAGGGACACTGTGGTGCGATGGTCCAAAGACTTAAGAGATAAAAAGAAGACATTGTTGAAACTTTGTTTTGCACAACACGTTCTATTCATAAGGGAAAAAAAAGTTTTATCCTGCAAAAAATGAGGCAGCACGAGAATCAGCTCTCAAACATGCTGTGAATAATTGCTGTTACAACAATGGAACATTTGTGCGATAGTGAGCAAGGCGAGGTTGACTGATCTCTGCGGACAGTATCAGTATGGAAGAGCAAGTGAAGAGTTCCTGGATCTTTGCCTTGTCCCATCAGGGTGAGAATCACGCAGAACATTACACAATAATTTCGCTGGTGCAATACACACCACAAAGTATAAGCGGGTCAGAATTATAGAGCATTAAATTCCAGCAGATCCTCCAGTGTACCCAATTAGTACAGGATAGTTCAGATTTGGTCAGCGATGGGGGAAATTAATGGGTTTTAAAAAGAACACTTTGAAGTAAAAACATTTAATGTAAATGAAGCACTGAGGCCATATAGCGCCTCATTTTGAGACATAAGGTGCTGTATAAATGCAAGTCTTTCTTTCATAAAAATAGATAACAAGGGGTAAATAGATATCAATTTATATTGCAGAATCGCTTCCATTGAGCTAATTGCAACAATAGAGGAAAGTCCGTACAGACTACCAATGGAGGAAAGGCCTGTTCCAGATGCAAAGCTGTTTTCCTGCACTTATGACTAGCTCTGCCGCTGTATCTGCTGACTGTAATAACAACGAGAGTTGACAAACACAGTAAAAGAGCCAGAAATAGGGGAGAAAGCTGGCTACAAGCTGGAGGCTAACCTGATGGGTGGGGAATAGGCCGGGGGTTCTTTGAGAACTAGCTAGGGCAGATCATAGACTAACTCAGCCCAACCCACTATGATGCACTCAGGTGAGGGTCAAGGTGGGCTGGTGGGATATCAGGGCAGGTACAGCAGTATCTGGGTGGATAGGAACAGGCTTTTCTTTTTTAAAAGAGAAAAGACCTCCTGTGCTATTGTTCACGGCTGCACTGGGGCCAGAAAGTGGCTGTACTGGGAGCACAGACAGTGGTTTCACAGCCAAACTCATGCCTAGGCCCCTGATAGAGGTTAGGCCCATACGAGCAAAACTCCACATGAAATTAGTCCTAAAAGTAAAAGGCCCTGCTGCCCTGACAAACTTGAAATCCCGATTTTAGCATCTAGACTTTGATGGTCCAAGCATCAGAACTGAGTACCGAATTAAAAACAGATTGGATGTTAAGACAGTGGTTTTCAGATTTTTCCATGTAGGGGACCTCCTGCTAATATTAGAACATGCCTGGAATCCCTTGTAAATACAGACAACATTCAGAGAAACTCTCGGTCCTAACTTTCGAGAGACAGTGTCAGCCACCCAAAGAAAAATAGTGCTACTGTTGTATAAAATGTGTGTTAATAGTATACAGCAACAGAACACACTGGTAAGCTAACAAATACAAAACCATTCAGAAACCCGATGACCTCCTTGCAATGTGATGAATAGATAACTAGCTAAATATTTACAAAGATGATATATAGAATAGCTAGATACAATAAATAGATCATAGACAATTTAAGTACAGTAAAGAAAAACATATATTAAATAGACAAACCATATATGGAGATTATATCAATAGACTATGCATGATAAATAACCGAGCTACTCTAAATAATTCAAACTCACTAGTTGGTCTCCCGTGAAGTAGCACATAGGGAGTCAAAACCAATGTAATCTTCAGGTGAAGCAGGGTTAGAGGGTGGGGATAATTGAACAAGAGATATAATTCAGTTGCTATTTTAAAGCCACATATTCTATCCTTATTTTTAAGTAATGCTTTAAGTAATATTATAGTTTATAGTTAAATAGCAAACCGGTCAATAATTTGGGAAAGAGAAGTGGGGTTGATTGGAGCGTAGGAGTTTCTCTACACTACAGGCTAAGGGACTGGGAGATGTAAAACTGAGATGCTACAGCACCACCACAGGCAGGAGGCTGCAAATTCCATGTGACAAGTTTACATTACAAATGTGGAGATAAGAATTTATGAAAAATGCTGACAGGAAGTCAAAAAATATATTCTAGATTGTGGTACTGCAGTTGGTAATAAACTTGTCCCTTCCCACAGTTGTTATACTACGTTGAATGCTTTTACAGAAGTAAAAGTTTAAAGGGGTTCACTTTATGGGCACAATTTTGAAAGAAAAGTGCAATTAAAGTCAGCGGGACGACATTTAAAGCAGCAATTCAAGTACTTGAAATGTACATAAATCTAATTAAGAATGAAGGCAAGCGATTTCAACGCTGCCTCAACGTGTCTCCTGTGCTGTGTGAAGCACGCAATGGGAAAGTAGTCGGGTTTCAGCCGGCAACCACATGGACATTTAAATCTGTGTTTGACAGATGGGGATAAAAGGTGAGTTATTGCAGCAGGGCACTCAGTTCTCTCAAACAAACTTTTGGCTGGGAGATCTTTGTGTTTAGACTGAAAATTCTTGGTTTCCACCCAGAATTGTTCTCCTTACACATATTTACCAACTTTTCGGACCCCCTCAAACTGACACCATCAGGATGGGGTGGGGGGGGGCGCGATGGCTGCATTCACTGCTACATCAGAGGACGAGGAATATCACCATCCTTGCCAGGCACGGCGTGCACCTCCACCACTTGCAGCTCCACAACACAGTGCTGCGCCAAAGGCACCTGCACAAGAGCACAGAGGGAGCGACATCACAGGAGGCACCACCCTCGTCAGAGGGTCTACAGACCTCTCTGAGAAGCAGCGCATACGGAGGCTGAGAGCGAATCACCAGGTGGTCACAGAGATCTGCAGCCTCCTTTGTGCCGAGCTGCTCCCGGCTGGGCCTGGCAACATCTCATTACCCATCGCTATTAAAATGACCACTGCCCTCAACTTCTTTGCCTCTGGATCATTCTAGGGTGCCACCGGTGACATTGCTGGGGTCTCTCAGTCGTCTACCCACAAATGCCTAAGACAAGTCACCGACGGCTTGCTTCGCAGGGCCTCGCAATACATCAACTTCCCCATGGACGACCTCAGCCAGACGGAGAGGGCAGTAGGATTCCACTCTTGTATGGCTTCCCACAGGTACAGGGTGCAATTGATTGCACGCATATAGCAATCCGAGCACCTCCACACGAGCCAGGACTGTTTATCAACAGAAAGGGGTATCACTATCAACGCTCAGCTCCTTGGTGACCACCGCAAAAGATTTCTTCACATGTGCGTGAGATTCCATGGCAGCTGCCACGATTCCTTCATTCTGAGGGAATCCAACATCCCGGACCTCTTCCACGCACTGAACAGCCTTAAGGGCTGCCTCCTTGGGGACAACGGATATTCCCTGTACACGTGGCTGATGTCGCCTCTGAGGAATCCCATCAGTGAGCAACAGCGTCAATAAAACACGAGCCACATCACCACCAGATCGGTCACCGAACATGTGACAGGACTGCTGAAGATGCGATTTCAGTGCCTCGATCGTTCTGGGGGAGCACTTCAATACCCACCAGCGAGAGTGGGTTGCATTATAGTAGTGTGTTGTGTCCTGCACAACATGCGCAACACAGAGGAGTGCCGCTGGAGGAGGCCCCATTCACATCTGCCATCCACATTGAGGAGATGCCATGCCCTCATCCAGCATCCACATCTGCAATGAACATTGAGGAGCAGCATCAGCAGGAGCAGGAGAACGAACCCATGGGCAGAGCAGCGGCTCACCTGGCTGATCGTGAGGCCAGGGAGTCACTCATATGTGAACGATCCTCTGAAGATCAGAAAGTGAGAACAGTCCAGCCCTCACACCACTTGGAAAGGGCATGCCAACACTAGCACCCCTCCCTCCCTTGCACAAACAGTCCTGCAACTACACATACACCCACTGGGTGGCATCAAGTCGCGCCTTTCATGTTAAAGCACATGAAAGGGCGGTATCACAAAAGGCAGCCAAGAATGGGCAAGACGTGGCAGTAGTGGTGAGAATGATAACATTTATTGTGACTATCAAAAAACAAATATAAATGAAAAACATGAGTCTGTCAAACACCCTTGTGCATACCATTTGTGATCACAAAACCTTAGCCTTTCTCTTCCTACTACTTCTACGTGGTACATCCCCTGTGGCTGCAGCAGAGGTAGTGGCAAGTTGCTCATGTCCATGCCAGGACTGCATAGATGCTTTCGGCCTACGCCCTCTGCGTTTTGGAGCCTGTGAGGGCCGCACCAAAGACTGCTCCACCTGCACGTGCGCAGGGGCTGACTCGGCCACCTGGAGAGGAGGCAGCATTGCGGGTACTGGTTGAGAGAGGGGCAACGGGTGAGACGTGGGAGCACTTAGAGTGGCTTCCCCACTTCCATGTCCCCTTTCGCCATCATCCCTCTCCTGGACCAGGCCCATATCACTCCTACCACCCTGCTGGAGAACAGTTTGGAGGACATGTATGATACTTGTAACCCAGTTGTAAAGTTTCTGTCTGCCTGTTTAAGACGGCAGAATGTTGTTCACCTCGAGTCCAAACGGCCATCGTCAGGGCCTCAAATGGACTAATTTGTGAGCCGTGCTTGAAACTCAATGGAGGCTAGCCTTCTCTCCATCGCAGACATTCCTGCAGTTATGTGTGACAGTATCTCAGAGAGTTGCTCATGTCCCTGTGACACTACCTCAGAGATTCCCTCCTGTACCTGTGTCATCATTCCACTAATGCAGGAGTTGGACTCCTCCATCTTCTGCGCTATTGCGGAGAGTGTGCACGGCACCTGTTCCAGAACCTTGCAAATGTGCTGCTGACCCTCAGTCATTCTCCTTTTAAAGGATGGCCCTCGGGGCTCAGTATCTGCATCCAGCTGAGCAGAGCCCGGAGAAGAGCGAGCCCAGTGACGCGGACTCTCCTCAGCTGCCGCTGCCACCAGTGTCTGCTCGTGCTCACTTCTGTGTGGTGACTCACCAGGTGCCAACCCAACTAACAATGCATTGCTTTGGGGGACTACTAGGACCCACCAAGGTGTGAATATCTGCGCTGGTGGATGGCTCACTAAGATGTGACGGTGCGCCCTCAGAGGCCGGGAGCTCCTCTGAGGAATCGTCCTCTCCAGTCACTGCGGTCGTTGAAGGGCCTATAAAAGAACAGAAGGCAAATTAAGCATCAGCACAGATGAGTCATGTTGCAATGAGCATACTGAGGTGTACAACATGCCAATCATTGTTAACATCAATTCACGTTGTGAGTGATGAATGTTAAAGTTGTGTCACCAGTCATTTGTGGGGTGCCAGTCTCGGCATCCCCGACAGACAGGCACTCGAGGATGTGGCTGATCTCCAGGGCCTCCTCTTCCACCTCTGTGAGGACCACTATTAATTGCGGCCCCCCTCCAGTCCTCGCCCTCTCGCGTGCATTTTGCGCTCTCTTCTAGAAGGGGAGAAAGTACAGTCGTGTGAGTGAATGATGGTGAAGTGGTCAGCCGATAAATGCATTGCTTTGGGTGAGGCTGACCGTGAGAGAGGTGCATCAGAGCATGAGTAAGATACAGAGACATCACATTGGATCAGGACTGGGGTGAGTGGTAGTGGTGGGGTCACAAATGGGGAGGTGAGGAAGTGTCAGGAAGTGCAGGTAAGTTGAGGATGAGCCTTAAGTGGGTGTGAGGAGTGATGAGATGGAGTAGTCTTGGCAGCGCATAATGATGTGGGGGTTGGGGGGGTGATGTGCAACATGGAATGCAGGAGAATCAGTAAGTGTACTCACTTTTGCTGACCTAGTTAGGTCATTGAAACACTTCCTGCACTGGACCCAAGTGCGGGATATGTTGCTGCTGCTGGTGACCTCCTCTGCCACCTCAAATTCTTGGTGGCAGAGGCAGGGCACTTCCTCCTGTCGGCCGGGTAAAATAATTCCCTCCTCCTCCTCACACCAACCAGCAGCACCTCAAGTGAGGCATTGCTGAACCTTGAAGCTGCCTTGCCCCTGTGCTGCTCTACTGTGTCTACTTGCTCCTTGCTCCTGCAAAATCCATTGCAGCCATGGCCCTTTAAATCTAGATGCTCCAGCTAATAGCAGGTCATGCGGGTGCGCAGGCCACCCGCTGCACAGCTTTCGGACACCAAACCCGGAAACAAGATTACTGGCCATCAATTAAGTTGCGACCGTGTGGGGAAGGTTAAGTTTTTATTATTTGGGTTACCTGCGCGCACGTTCACCCCCACCCCGCTGCCATCCTGCCAGCCTTTTAAAATAGTGCCCTTTAAGTCTGTGCTATCAGCAGGTGATCCTTGCCCACCAACAGCGAAAGTTGGAAAGAGGTCAGGAAATAGAGGGCAGTGGACACCCACATTTCCAATAGCACTCTCTCTCCTATTTTATATCCTAGTAGATTTGGCTTTCTCTCTGCATATTTTTTTTTTTTTTTTTGCTCGTCTTTCCCATCTCTTCTGTAGGTTGCTCCCCCTCCCCTCTACCTTCCTATTTTCCTGATGCCTCTAATATTAGATATCGTCAATTGACATGTATATAACTCCAGTTCCAATTGCTGTCAGATTCACACGAACATACGAAAAAAAAGACAGGAAAAGTCCAGCCTTTCCATCGAGCCTGTCCCATCCTGGCATGATGCAATGACCACACACCATCACAGCCATCCTTCTTGCAATCATGCATTCTCCTGGGAGGGGCAAAATACCAGTTAAAAAAACCTTAGGCAAATTTAGGAAAAATTCTGGGAAATTCCTTTCTAGTCCTTGAAGGTGATCAAGCAAGCTCCATGAGACTACAGTGACTGAGTGACACAAACCCAAATGACCCCCTAACCTTCTACAAGCAGACATGTTTGTCACGCTCAGGAACTTGTTCGGCTCCCTTCTGAATGCTTGCATTGAATCCGCACTCACTGCACACGCTGACAACTTATTCCAGAGGTTGACAACTCTGCGAAAAGTACGTCCTAGCATCTAACCAAGTTAGTTGATTTTGTAACTTATAGATCTGTCCCCGGTCATCCTTAACCAGTTCAAATGACCTTTTCACTTGGACTGAATCTAGTCTTTTCATTATCTTAAAGACCTCAATCATATTTCCTTGAAGTCTACGCTTCTCCAAAGCAAATAGCCCCAGCTGTTTAACCTTGTCCTGGCAAATAAGGGCCCTTAAATCAGGTATCAATCTAATGGCCCTACTCTGAACCTTTTCCAGGGCCTCTATATCCCCCACCATGAGATGGGACCAATACTGGAGACAGTGTTCTAAATGTGACATGACCAAGGCCTGAACCAACACCTAACTGGTCATTATCAGATTGCTGTTTGTGGAAGCATGCTGTGCACAAATTGACTACTGTGTTTCCTACATAATTGAAGACTACACTTCAAAAGTACTTAAGCACTTTACAGCCAATTTGGGATGTCCTGAGGTCATGAAAGGTGTTATATAAATGAAAGTCTCTCTTTTTATATAAAAAGGAAGGATATTGTGTTTCTTGCTTAATTGCCCAGGCAAAAGATCCTAACAACCTATTCATGTTGACAATAGCCTCATGGCACAGGTCATGGACCTTCAATGACTTATGAACTATACCTGCAGGTTCTTCTCTGTCTCAGCAGCCTTGTATCTTTTTTTGTTATTGCTGACCTCCTGATTAAGCCACCATGGTTTAAGCATTGTTAGTTTTTCTACTTTTCTTCACAGGAACGTATCTCCTTTTTGCATCTCAAAGTATCCTTAAAATATTTATCTTTTTCTTCTGTTGCTTTACTTCCACGTTCAGGTTTCCCAGTGATCCTACCCAACATCTTCCTAATACTCAAACGTTTGCCCTTCTAAAGTATTGCAGCCGATTTTGGCTTTAGCCTTCAGCCTTCATTACAATATCAAATCTAACTATACAATGACTGCTGAATCCCAAATGTTCACCTACTTTCTAATAATTTCTAGAGGATTGCTAACTACTAGACGTAGCATGGCATTTGCTTCACATGTTAAGAAGCACTTATTCTTTCTATAGATGCACTTGACCTGTCCACTTAAGGGCTCATTGTGCAGTCTTATGCTCCTAGCGCAGAATGGCCCTCCCAAGGATCACTGGCTGGGAAATTAAGAGTCCGCAGAGCCCGATTTTCCATTTATTTAAATTAATGAACACAAAATCAGGCATTGCAGGCATGCAATTTCCCAATCATCTCTCCCTCCTGGGAGCACCTGACCACAGAATCAGCCCGTTTACCTCTGGGACACTGAAATGCTCCATGATTATTACAAATTCTTGCTGCTCTTTTTTTAAAAAAGATATTTGCCCAAACATCTCATTATCTATCCTTTCATTGTGAGCCGAGGGTTGGTAGCAGTTGCTAATCATTACTAATTTCTACCCAAGTTGCTTGTTATTGTATCCACCCTTTCGATAAGTGTCATGTTCTCGTTTAGCCATAGTACCTCCACTGTTTGTTGGGTTTAACTTTATGAAACATTCTATACCTCCTAATCCCATATCCTGTTCCTCATCTGTTCTTAGCCATGTCTCTGTGATACCAATATCATTAATATTTTCTCCAGTCTGCACTTCTAATATAGGAGTACATGTCAAATTTCAGTAACTCAATCCTAATGCATCAAGTCCCACTCCAGGACTTTGGTACATGAAAGTATCCTGACACGTTAGCGTACCTCAGAGAAGTGCAATCCCTCAGATGAAACTTTAAACTGAAGCCTCTTCTGCCTTTTCCTATGGCTTAAGTAGATGTAGAAGAACTCATGATCAACATAACGAAGAGCAGCAAGTTCTCCTCGCGTTCGAGCCAACATCGCTTCCCTTGACCATCATCAAAAGCAGCGTAACTCGTCATTCATTTCATTGCGGTTTGTGGGACATTGCTGTGTGCAAAATGGTGACTACCTACACAACAGTGACTACCTAATTTCAAATGTTTGAGACAAGGCGCAAAGCGCACGCTTGTTTTTTCTTTCTTGCGTTAGTATAAAAGCATTTCAGATTCTGATTGAACCCTTATTATTTTCTATTATCCTAATTGCATCACTACATTTTCATATATTCCTTTATTCTGTTAATAGCTAATTGCTCATTTTTACCATTTTCTCTGCCTCTCCACTTCATATTCTCTACTTAAATAAATCCTAATTACTTAGATCATATTCTGAACCAACAGCTAAGACAAGACCCTTATTATTTGTTATGCTACAGTTATATAAAGCTCTGGTTAGACCACATCTGGAGTACTGCATTCAATTCTGGGCACCGCACCTCAGGAAAGATATATCGGCCTTGGAGGGGATGCAGCGCATATTCACCAGAATGATACCGGGCCTAAATTATGAGCACAAGGTGCATAGACTAGACTTGTATTCCCTTGCGTATAGAAGATTAATGGATGATATAATTAAAGTGTTTAAGATGATCAAAGGATTTTTAAAACGCAGGAAAGACTGAACAGGCTGGGGCTTTTGTCTCTGGAAAGGAGAAGATTGAGGGAGGTTCTAATAGAGGTATTTAAAATTATAAAGGGGTTTGATAGGGTAGACATAGAGAAGATGTTCCCACTCATGGTGGAGTCCAAAACTAGGGGTCATAAACATAAGATTGTCACTAATAAATCCAAAAAGGAATTCAGGAGAAACTTCTTTAGACAGAGCGTAGTTAGAATGTGGAACTTGCTACCACATGGAGTAGTTGAGGCAAATAGCATAAATGCATTTAAGGGGGAAGCTAGATAAGTACATGAGGGAGAAAGGTATAAAAGGATACGCTGATAGAGTTAGATGAAGTAGGGTGGGAGGAGGCTTGTGTGGAGCATAAACATTGGCACAGACCAGTTGGGCTGAATTGCCAGTTTCTGTGCAGTAAATTCTATGTAATTCTGTGATGTGATAGGGTAGAGAGAGGGGAAACTATTTCCTCTGGTGGGGGAATCCAGAACAAGGGGGCATAATATTAAAATCAGAGATAGGCAGTTCAGGGGTGACGTCAGGAAGCACTTCTTCACACAAAGGGTAGTGGAAATCTGGAACTCTCTTCCCTCAAAAGGCTAGGTCAATTGAAAATTTCGAAATGGAGATTGATAGATTTGTGCTAGGCGAGGGTACTAACAGATATGGAACCAAGGTGGATAAATGGAGTTAAGATGCAGATCAGCCATGATCTAACTGAATGGCGGAATAGGCTCGA
This sequence comes from Heptranchias perlo, assembly GCF_035084215.1. Classification (NCBI taxonomy): domain Eukaryota; kingdom Metazoa; phylum Chordata; class Chondrichthyes; order Hexanchiformes; family Hexanchidae; genus Heptranchias; species Heptranchias perlo. The sequence continues at coordinate 58,425,073 of NC_090326.1, read as the reverse complement.
GGGGCTGATTGGCCTACTCCTGTTCCTATGTTTTTCATCTGGTTACATGCAGCCCATTCTTTCTACATAGCTTCTATCAAACCAAAAAATTTCCATCCATCACCAGTCAATTCCCACTCCCTGCCATTCCTTTCAATAACCACCATTATCCTGTTCATTCTCTCCATTCCTCCAGATAACACTGTAAGCAACTCGGATACAATATATTTGCTTTAAAATGTATCCATCATACCTCCTTATTAACATTTTAAGTTCTTCAACCTTCTGTCCATTATATTGTTAGTACCAATATGTAATACTACTAATGTTTTAAACCCAACCCCTTTCATTAGCTCATCAGCCCTTATTTCTAAGTCAGTCCTATTAACCTTATTCCTTTTCCATGTATCTCATTACCGAATCACCTGTTACGAAGCCTCACCTATATTTCATCAGCAAGCTTTTTTTTAAAAAAAATGATAAAACTTCAGCTGATCCATTTATTTGCATTTGATAGATACAAATTCCTGTTTCTCCTTCCTAACCACAACCTTTATCACCTGGGTCACTAGATCTGTACATCTCATATTCTTGGTATTTTCTTTCCTTGTACTCTAAATGCTAATTTTTGAAATTGACTCAGTGAATATGCAAAGTATTCCCTTTAAGATTAAATATGTAACCAATCCACTTTAAACACTTCCCTCTATTTCCATGTATATTCTGCTAAATTTACAACGTACATCCTCCTTAATAGACTGTTCCTTTCCCTAAAATATGTTAATACGTTAACCAAAGTGTTTTATAATTATCTTAGTCTGAATGCATGGGCACTCTTCTGCTCACCCCGAGGTTTGGCTGCTCAGCGCTCCGAAAGCAACTTGCAGTCCACCAAACTCACTCAGCTGCGAACAGTCTCCACACAGCCGGTCAATGCTCAATTTCACTCCCTAATGTCCTACTGAAGGATTAAAGACTTCACAGATGGTGATAAAGCCCATTGTGCACATGCACTGTGAGGTCAATATCCTAATAGGATGCGTTATCTACAGTTTGTAACTTTTGTAGTCAGGGATAAATAATTGTTTAATTGCAAATCTCCTTTCCTATTTGAAGTTTCTGGAGAGACTTGGTGATCAAGCAGTGGCACAAATGTAGGTGATGCACTACTCTCCTAGAGATCTATATTGCCTGTCTTATATCACCTTTATACAATAGACACTTCCATACTGCTAAGACTTATGCTGGTGCTGCTGGGCTCCCCAACTGCTGTTTTTTGTAGCCAAATGTAACACTGTGGGAACTCGTTAAGATCGGCTGGTGGGAAAAGCCTGATTTAAGCAGTTTCATGTAAAACCGTTTGACATACTGGAGCCCCATCTTGCAACTGCCATATACACTACACAGTAATCTCACATTCATCAGCAAATTGGCTCCCCTTGTAGCAGCATGCATGGTAGAACGTGATCGAAGGATGTGGCATGTCATGATCATAAAAGACAGTGTGTGCAAAGGATTGATTGCACAATCATTTTCCAAAAAAAAGTCATGAAATTATACTTTCAATAAGTTATCAATTTCCCAGAGTAACCAACACAGCAGCAGAGCTAGTGAGGCCAGGCAGGAATGAGGAAGGGTGAATAATTGTTATTATGCAGAAACACAACATTTACAGATGGAATGATGAAGGCTTTGTGCTACAGAAGGGGGAGGCTCAACATCAGAGGCCCACTGAAAACCCCAGTCCAGCAGCCTTTCACTGCCATCATATAATCTATGTTGCAAGTGTGCAGTCAAGAGGAAAAGCCATAAGAGGTATTATACTTGAACACATACACCATGGGAAGGGGAATATTGGCATTTTACATTTATACTATAACTCTGAAGAGAAGAAAATATTTCAAGTCTGTTAACTGTGATTAAATTAAAATATTTATGAGCCAGCTGGCATACGAGATATTTTTTCGCTACAGTGCAGCCTGTGTATTCATCTGGTACATTATGATAGAAATACATGTTGAGTCGTGAAACACATGGAGCACGCAAGGCAGTAGACCTGAGACTCTGTACCTCCAACAGATCATTTAAAACTAGCCATGAGGACATGTGCGTGATATTAATTCCTAAACATACTGGTGGATATCAAACAAAATGTAGCACACTTACTCTATAAGGCTCTCTTTGGAAGCTTTGAATAAGATGCATCATATAGGGATGGACTTCAACACAAGCTATTTAAAATGTTTGGTTGGTAACAATGTGTGAAGGAATGGTATATCAGAGAGTGCAACACTCATGGAGAAGTATCTGCAGAAATAATTTTTTTTTAAAAATGTCAATTTCAACTGATTTTCCTGAGCTTAATAAAGCGCTAGTGTATGCTGTGGCCTCCAGTGTGGCGTGATAGATTTCTCCAATTACGAGCATGATCTTTACCAGGCCATTGCTTATGGTGACTTTTCAGTCACATTCTGATTTTATTACACGGGATTCTGGTATTTTTATTTCTGTGTTTTGCGCATCACATTTTCCTGTAAAAATTGTAAGTCAGTGGCCTTGACCACTATTCAGTCACTCATTCAATCAGTCTTACATTGACATTTGGAATATCACTCTTCTGGATGTGACATATCTTCTGAATTAAAATGATTCAAAAGTTACAACAGACACAACCTTTTTGCTAAACGTTGTGTTAAAATGGCCAAACAAAAATATAAAAGGCACAGTTCTATGCACAATATATGCTGAACGCAACAAAATAACTCTAGAATTCACAACACAGGCCTTCAGGCTGATGTACTTTAATGAAAGAAAGAAAGTCTTATAATAATCTAGTTTTAATGACAAAAATGTTAATATTTTATCAAATGCACATCTGGCTTTGTGTTCCTTTCCTGGCTATAAACCAATGCTGACACATGGTATAAAAGCAGGAGAAAAATATCTTAAGTCATTTATTCTATATAATTCAAGAAGGTATCAGTTAAAATAAAAATGATGCATAACACAGGCATGAAAAATATGCGCTACACTTGCAATATCATTTCTTGTACACATTTGACTGATTTGGTGTCCCAGACTTCCCACCAAGCTGGGTATTATTGGAACTGTGAGTATTACACAAACAACCGTAGCCCTGTCGATGGTTCACACACACCAGAATTAAATGCTAACCGCTATGGATAGAGGACATGGACGCAATGATGTCTGCCAAGTGTCACTGCACAAATAACTCAGAAGTACCCTGGGGTGACTTGGGTTATGAGGTCTGATGTCACAGGTACTATATCTACACAATAATGGTTTCTAAAACATTGTTATATCAGGGAGACGAGGAGGAGGGAGGGATAGTCATGCCAATGATTATTTTAGGCATGGGTAAGCTAACACTGTAACATTAACCCGCACATGAAACTATCCACGTGTTAAAGTTTGTTACTGTTTCTGGATACAAGATTGAACAAAAACAGTGTATTCTTTTATTAAGAACAAAGAAGAAAAAAGCACAAACTGTAGACATCATGGGTACAGTTATGGTACTGAACTAGCACCCATCGGTCAGGAGGTCAAATCCCACCATGGCAAATTGTGAGATTGAATTCACTAAATCTTGGTCACTAAATGACCAAGGAAATCCAACTCGCTAATATCCTTCAGGGAAGAAACTTAACATCCCTATTCATTCTATGTGGAGAGTTAAATATTTTAAGAAGAAAAATTTAGAAAGGGTATGGGGAAAGGCCAGGAAAATGGGACTAAATAGACTGCTCTTTCAAAGAGCTGGCACAGGAATGATGTGCTGAATGGCTTTCTTCTGTGCTGAAAAATCCAATCATTCAATTTTGCCATGTATCACTGCTCCCGAACTGTATAGCCTGTGACCACTGGGGTAGCATGCACAGGATGACACAAGGGTTTTACAATGTCAAATCTACTGAACCGTAGAGCAGTTTCCATTACTGCACAGAGCAAGAAAACTCTGGTCTCGGTTGCCTTGGTAACACCCTGGCAACCACGACCAGGATGCAATAATCTGACACCATATTTTTTTCTTCATTAAATTAAAGTTTAATTTTTCAGAAATATATTCTCACAGCTATTAATTTGCTCTGTACTGTGACATTTGCAAACTAATGACAACATGCACATCAGCCTTAATGAGGATTCCCTACACACTTAAGCCCTGGTTTTAACTGCCTTGCGCCCAGCAAGGGGTTAAAATAGGGGACGAGGACTTACCATCCCCCCACCCCCCACGGGCGCCACATTCCCGTCAGCCACTACTTTAACTTCCATGTTTCGGGAGGAGTGTCGGGCCCTCACCATGCTCGTGAACATTCAAAAGAAGGTTTCCACGTAGGCCAAGAGGAGCACAAGTACTCGTCTGGGACCCATAAGGAATCCTTGGGGGCCTCCCCAGAACAGGTGACTAATAAAATCTTTGGTCATCTGTTGTAATATTTCCTTATGTGGCTCAGTGTCAATTTTTGTCTGATAATTGCTCCCGTGAAGTGCCTTGGGACGTTTTACCATGTTAAAGACACTATATAAATGCAAGTTGTTGTTGTAATGGGACTAATTGGACAGCGATTTCAAAGATCCGGCACAGGCACGATGGGCTCAATGGCCTTCTCCTGCGCTGTACCCAATATATATATGTGAATATGAACCTGCCCTTGGCTTCCTTTCTCCTTCATGTGATCATCTCCCATCGCTCACTTTATGTCAGGGATTGTTGCCTCCGGTCCCCGGCGATGGCCTGCTGTCGCACGATTGCCCCCTCCCGCCCGGTGACCATCTCATCATTCGGTCGGGTGTCTGAATTAAAAAATTAAAACAAATCCCAGGAGTTAAAATGGAGCAAGCGCCCCTCGCTGACTCGGCTGTGCGAGCTTGTCGCTTGCCCCTTCCCCCAACGGCATACTCATGTCCAGATTTAAAATTGGGGTTTTGGTTCTTAATCTTACTAAGACTAAATGGGCGAGGGGAAAAAAAAATTAAAGAATGGGTCAATTAGAGCCATTTTGTGCAAATTTCATAAGGTCCAGTTACAGAGTGTCATTGACAATTACCTGCCTGGCCTCATGGCTAAGGAGTGGACAGAGAAATGGGGAAACTAGAAAAAGAAACTTAAGAATGGGGAACATGAGGTAGCATAACGTAGCACATTATAATGTATGAGAGCACTGACTTTATTTCCCATGTTGTCAAATCCTTATATTCCACATACCTACCTTCTAAATCCATGTCAGCGATTGAACGGTCATCCACCAGCCTTTGATATAAAACATCTAGTTTCTATATCATTTTTACCTCCGTTGCTCTTTATTTTCCTTCTTTCTAGATCTGCTCCTCAGTCTTCACCAGTTATTACCCTTTAATAACTTTTTTTAAAAAAAACACTGAAGTACTTCAGCAATTGCAAAGGTAAAAAAAAATTAGGATGGCATAACCAGGATGCTTTTATGTTTGTGGTCTGACCCGTTTGTTACAATTTATAAATCGATCAGAAAAGTTCCACTCAAACCAGCTGCTGTCCGGCTGTACAAACATCCTGTCACCTGCACAATCGAATGGGTAGCTAAAAGGTTCAGTCTGGTTGAAATAATATCAATGTGAAGATGGATGAGCCCTGTTTGATTACAATGTGAAGTTTTGTTTCTCTTATGGTTTTCTTCCCACTGTGGACTAATACTTGCAAAGTCAAAACCTGTCACATAGTTCCATTTCAGTGCTTTTTAAAAGCATGTCTGCACAGCCTTTCATCACTCACTGAATACGTAAAACTCCAGTCCATCCTTCTTTTAAGAGTTGTTTCCCTTAAGCAGCAAGTGAGATTTTTTAACAAAATCCATGAGGAGTAACAGTAAATGAACTTGGTTAACTGATCCAGGAATGGTTACTTTGAGGTAAACTGTTTGAGAAAAGGTTTTTGTTGTCAGCCGTGATCCGCTTCCTTCTATTAAAAAACAAGTCTGACATTGTGAAATGCCCATCATTTTACAATGCATCAAACTGCTGCTCATGAGGAAGAGAGACTTCTCTGCTCAAGCAGTACTATAGGTTATTACAAGCTTTGACCATCCACATTGAGGTAACCAGCCTAAATAACTTGGTACAAGTGGGGTAACTAGCATGATAGATCAAGGAATATGGGTCATACTGGACAACACTTGACGACCTGACATCTGGATAGTGTAATGATGGAGGTGGGTGGTACTCCAGTGCATTACTAAGGGAGTGCTGCACTGTAGGAGGTGCCATGTTTTGGATGAGATGTTAAACCGAGGCCCTGTCTGCTCTCGCAAGTGGACGTAAAAGATCCCATGACATTATTTCAAAGATGAGCAGGGGAGTTCTCCACTGTATCATGGCCAATATTTATCCCTCAACCGACACCTAGAAAGACAGATTATCACATTGCTATTTGTGGGTCCTTGCTGTGCGCAAATTGGCTGCCAGTTTCCTACATTACAACAGTGGCTACACTTAAAAAAAAAAGCACTTCATTTTCGGTAAAGCGCTTTCGGAAGTCCTGAGGTCATGAAAGGCGCTATATAAATGCAGGTTTTTTTGTTTTCCTATAAGACTGAAAGAGGCAAAAGGAAGCTAGGCAGAGATGAGACTGGGGCAGGGAGAATGATTGCCTCAACAGTGAAGTGCGCAGGATCAGTGAAACATTTCTTTCAGCACAAGGCCCTTTTTAAAAAAAAACACTTTCTATTAAGAAAGAAGGTCTTCAGATTGCACAATGGAGAAGATACCTGCTCATCCAATGCTAAAAATGTATAGTTATTTATTTTGCTCACGGTATTCCTCAATAAGTAAAATGAATTTCAGTTTTACTTACACCCTAATCAAATGATATGCAAGCAGCAACCAACTTTGTTTATTTCCACCAAAACATCTTTGCCAGCAAAAAAAAGTAAAAACGGCAAACAGGAAACCAAATATGGAAAAGGGTAAGAAATTGCTTTATTGTACATTATAAAGCAATGCACTGCATGTGACCAAGACAGTAAGCAGTCTCAGGGTTAAGATAAATTTGGTAAAGGTGCTCAAAATTAGCTCTCAAAGTCCCCGAGACTATGTTAACCGTTCGATGTGCAATGAAGCCTCGCAACACACTATAAACTGCACGTTCTACTATGGGGTATATCTTTCTTTGTATAAAGTTGAAGTTTTACTAAACTCGTAAAATAAACCAATGGCAGTTTTGTAAAAGAATTTTTCTTTAATGTTATACGCAAGAGGAAAATATATCTCTCTATGTAGTACATAAAATGCAGCAATTGTTCTTTTTTTCATTACTGAGCATTTTAATAGCAAAATTGTCATGGTCTGCACTTCCATGCCCTGACAGCATCTGCCTCAGATTGACAAGTTTTTGCAAACATCTTGGCTCAGATGGGTTATGATTAGTGGACTCCAACTTCTAGTTGGATCAACATTCACCACATTAAAAATCCCTTCAGGCTGCAGCAGCATTCTGCATCCTAACCGGCATATGATAGATTACTTCTAGCACTTCAGCCATATGATGAATGCTGAAATGCTCTGCTGTTCTATGTATTTCTCAAACTCTACTTTAATTATTACAAGTGTGCAGAAAATCAATTTTCAAATATCATGCAAGAAAAACTGAAACACTTAATCAGCATGCGAGAAACGCACTGTTTCTAAGAGGAGTTTCATCTTGTTCCTTACTGAAGCCTCCCCATCTGACCACCACCACCTGCACCGGCCAAACCGCCACAGTGGCAACGTGCCAATCATAAGTAACACCTTAGTTTCTCCCTTTACTCCTCTGGAACCTTCTTCAATCATCTCACCCTGCTCTTCTAAAAATCCTGGTTGTCTACCATCCACCCAAACCCCACCCTGACTTTTTCACCAAGCTATCCTCCTTCCTTTCCTCTCTCTGCATTAAATGACCCAAAGCTCCATCTCAGCTCCCCATGCCCTATCTCCACTGAATTAACTGCCCTCCTGTCCTTCCAAACCTCTCGCTCCATATAAACTCTCCTACCATATTCATGGCCACCCTATCAATCTCACCATCTCTTGTAGTCTCTCTACTCCCGAGGTGTCAATCACTGTCAAGGCCATCTCTGACCACTGCCTTGTATCACCCATCACCCAGGTCCTCTTATCCCCTTCCAACCCACTTCCTTCTGAGCATACCCTGGGAAAGAAAACTCTCCGCCGAGTCACTTCCAAGTGCACTTTCAAACTACTAACTGCCAAGCCCTGAGCCCTACATTCGCTACAATACCTCTGCAGCTTTTATTTGCTCAATCACTCCCTCACTCCACCTCTGTTGCACTTGTCCCCAACAAAATAGTCACCATCTCCCATCCCAGCTGTTACCCCTGGCATGATCTGCATCGTCACCCCTTCAAGTCCAAGGGGCTCAGACTGCATCGTAGCTGATGCATATCTAGTTTACTATCCATCACCAGACCTGGCTGTACTATGCCGAGCACTATCAGGTCTCGCTCTTCTCTAACAAAACTGCCGCTACTCTATGATCATCCTGAAGACCAAAAATAATCCCCGTCTTCTTTTCTCTGCTACCAACCGTTTCCATAAACACTATGCCCCCTCTATCCTCACCTAAAACAAGTGCGAGGAGCTTCTGGACTCTATTTGCATCAAGATAGAGACCCTCTGTTCACCTGTTTCTTCTGCTTCTCCCCCTTTCCAACTGCTCACCACACCAAAGCTCCCAGACCTCTGAACACTAGCCCTGAACTTCTGTCTCTCTAGTTTTTCAGGAGACTCTCTCCATAAGCGGGAGGGTTGGCAAACCTAGACCTATCTCCTGCGCCCTTGAGCCTATTTCCACTAATCTGCCAACCACCGAGCTTCCCTTCCTGGCACCCATGCTAGCTGATTTTTAAAAAAAAAAAGTTTCCTCTTCTCAGGTACTGTCCCGCTCCCTTTTAAAATTGCTGTCATCCTCCGCCAATCAGGTTTGCATCCCTCCTACACCACCAGAATGGTCCTAACCAAAGTAGAAAACAACATTCTCTGTGGCCATGGTGAACTATCCCTCTTTGTCTTCTCTGCAGCCTTTGACAGGTAGACCACATCATCCGCCTCTAATGCTTGCCTTCTGTTATCCCACTTGGTGGGACTGCTCTCGCTCGATTCCATTCATACCTATCCGATCGTAGCTACAGCATCTCTCCAAAGCCCTCCACCTCCCACTCTTCCTTTAAGATCCTCCATAAAAACCATGGGGGGAAAATTAGATAAGGGCCGTTTTCGGGCGGGGGTACCGTGATGCGCTAGATCCCCGCGCCTGATGGCCCCATGCTGCCTGCTACTTACCATGATATCTTCGTACAGCCAGCACAATCCGCGCTGCTGAGAGGCTGCACGGAGAATGAGGAATGGCAGGTACACAGCTTACTAGGAGAAGGGAAAGATGGCCACAAGGATAGCAGGACCGGCACGAGACAGGGCTTCACACTTTTCTGATGATACACTGGAGCCCCTGGTGGAAGGGGTGGATGAAAGGAGGGCCAACATGTATCCGCAGGGTGGCAGGCGACCCTCCAGACTGCAGCTCCGCAGGCATTGGCAGGCTGTGGCGCAGGAAGTCAATGCCAGGAGCATTGCACCACACACGTGGGTGCAGTGCCGAAAGAAGTTAAATGATTTGACACGAGTGGTCAAGGTGAGTGAATTCAAGTGTCAAGTGCCACATCCTACCAACTGCACCACTGCTCCATGCATCACACTCTCCGTCACCCACTTACCAACAAACACTGCCCATCCATACGCAATGCTACACTCGGCATGCTGCATCTCACCCGCACATAATACCACACTTGCAGGCCACACAACCACCACTCACAGGTCACACAAACAGGCAGCTATTCGACCACGACAGGCACATCACCCACACATCTTGCAGGATACTCACTAACACACTGTCCTCTATCTTGCAGGAGAAGATGGCGTGTAACAGCCGGCCGCAAGAGGGACTTGAGGGTGGATGGGGATGCTTACACATCCTCATTCCCCTAGAGGAGGCAGTGCTTTGGATCATTGGGTGGGCCATCACTGGAGGTCCCGATGAAGGTGGTCTCTGCATATCTAATGATCCTTCTCCTTTCCCACATCTCCCTCCTCCCATAATCTTTTCTGACTCACGTCTTACTTGCTCCTCTCCCCACTCCACAACTCAACCTGTTTCCCTTTGGCATTGCAGATACCCAAGAACACGTGGCGGCACCAGAGGAGGAGGAGGGGGACACTGAAGCCACACCATCACTCCACCTGACACTTGCTTCCACCAGCTCAGAGACTGGCACTGCGCATCCTTTAGAGGCTGGGTTAGAGAAGGGATCGGCATGTGGTGATTCACTGAGCACAAGTGCGCAGGAGTTGGGGCGGGGGGGGGGGGGGGGGGGGGGATGGGAACAGATACCACAGGAGCCAACTCGCCGGAGGGCGAGGTCGCTCACTAGTTCTGCAGAGGAGTCAGATGAGGACTTCGATGGGCCAGGCTACAGAAGACGGCTCATGGGCGTAAACCAACAAATGCTTGGGGCACTGGAAAGCCTGCCAGAAAGTCTGCGCATAATGAGAAGGGGCATGGAGGAGTCCAGCTTCAACTTGGTGCAGGGCTTTGCGCAGAGCTTGGAGCCCATCCTTTCCAACATGGAACGGGTGGTCACCACCATCAGCGCACCTGTGGAACCCACCATGATGTAGCGTCTGATGAGTGATGTCACAGCTTCCATTGCAGCACAAACATCTGCCATCCAAGGTCTGACTGCTGCATTTGCAGCTCAGGCTGCTGCTATCGTGGCTCTGGGGACCACTGTGGAACGGGCTTCCAGGGCATCACAGCACTCCAGCAATCTGTTCTCCAGCAGATCACCAGGTTTGCTGAGGCACCGCCCCGTGTGAGTGGCAGTGGCGCCATGGCAGTCGGACCTGTTGTCCTCTCTCAGGACAGCCTTCCTGCTCCCACCCCTTCACTCCACCAGTGCCCCTGTTGTTGCCTATCGGCCAGCCAGGCCAGACTGCTGCAGCCCATGCTGAGATGATGTAGTCTGAAGCCGTCCTCCAAGGCCATCTGCACACTCCTCCATTGAAGGCCAGCAGCCTCCCACCACCCATGCTCCAGCCAATGGGGAAGCACCTCGTAGGAGCACTAGGATAGGTAAAGGCACACAAACAAAAGGCACTCAGGGAATGCACAAGGGTGAATAGTTCTGTTGTGTTTGCATAATTTCATTTTTTCATTGATAAATAAGACTTTGATTTTGCATTTGGTGGTGGTTTTTATTTATGCAATGAGCTGAGAGGGAAACCAATGTGTAATCAGATGGAGGGCGATTTGATTGTCTTGTGGGAGCGGAAAGGTGGGGAGTGTAGGACTGTTAGTGAGTTGGGGGATGTAGTTCACATCATTGATAGTGGGCATGGAAAAGGCGAGCATGCAGAGCCCTTGCAGACAAGGTATGCGGTTCCTGTTGCACCCCTGCGTCATAGTCGTCCTCCGCCTCCTCTGGCTCATGGTCTTCTCCAATTATTAGTGGCAAAGGCTGGTCCCTCACGATGGTGAGGTTGTGCAACATGCAGCATACCACCACGAATCTGCCCACCCGCTCAGGGGAGTACTGCAGGGCTCCTCCAGACCGGGCCAGGCAGTGGAAGCATTGTTTGAGGAGGCCATTGGGTGCTCCACGATGTTGCATGTGGCAGCATGGCTCTCATTATAAGCCTGCTGTGCACATGTGCATGGGTTCCTGACCGGTGTCATGAGCCACAGCGTGAGGGGTTAGTCCTTGTCGGCCAGTAGCCAGCCTTTGACTTGCCAAGTCGGGTGAAAGATAGCTGGCGTGTTGGACTGCCGCGTGACAAAGGCATAGTGACTGCTCCCAGGGTAGCGGGCATTGACCTCCATGATTCGATGCGTGTGGTCACACACCAGCTGCACGTTCAGGGAGTGGAAGCCCTTTCGATTGACGAAGACGTCAGAGTTGATATGTGTGCAGTCAAAGACACCCTGCACCATGGGGAAGCTAGCAATGCGAGCGAACCGCCGTGCTCGCTCGTTCTACTTGTCTCTGTGCAGAGGGAAGGTGATGAACCTGTTCCTCATCTGGTGCAGTGCATCTGTGACCTCCCTTATGCAGCAGAGTACTGCATACTGCGAGATGTTGTACATGTCGCCAGCAGAGGCCTGAAATGATCCTGAGCCGTAGAAACTCAGCATCACGGTGACCTTCACAGCCACAGGCAATGCTGTCCTTGCCCTGCTCTGAGGCTGCAGTTGTGGCCAGTTGACAGATCTGTCATGGCTTCCTTGGTGAACCTCAAGCATCGGATGCAATCCTCCTTGGTCATGTTGAGGTAAGAGAATTGGTCCTGGAAGGCCCTCATTGGGTAGGGCCTCCTGTTCAGTGCCCGCGCCTCCTCGTCATCCGTCTCCTTGCAGCTTGACCTGCTATGCGTGCTCCCAATGGTGCTCAATGCCCAGCAGGAGCCCTAGCAGACCGCCCATGGTTGCCAGGAATGTTGTTTAACCACAGTTGTAACTTTCCGAACCGTAAGGCAGTATCTGCCAAAGCACTCTCAAATGTAATCTAGGAACTCTCAGTAAGAATAGGGAGCTTCAAAAAACACTTTCTACTCCACCAGCAGCCAGAAGCAATAATCCAGCAACTAACCTGCATGGCCCTTTTAAATAGCGCTGGTGGGGGGCTCCTTCAGGCACTATAAGACACGTTCAGATGGTCGGGGTTAAGACTGCGCGTTGAATTGAGCGTTAAGGTCCAAAATGGCATCTATTACTTTAAATCGGCGTTGCACACTGATTGCACGCATTTTCTCCCTACTTTGCATACTTCCAGCATTCGGTACTTGGGCATTCACTAGCTCCTATATCAAGATGGCGTCCGGCACAAGTCACGCTGGAAACGTGTGCGCGCATCCAAGACACCATCTTGGATGTCAGAGAGGCCGTGTGGCACCAAAGCAATGGGCACCCCATGTTTTTGACCAAGCCTTTGGTCATCACTTCACATATTTCCTTTCTTTGGCTTAGCATTTTATTCCTTGCACATCTGTGAAGCACCTTGGGAATTTTTGTTTTACATTAATGAAACAATTCCTGTCTACATTCTGGCTACTATTCCAACTCTGGCCTCTTTGCGCAATTTTAATCACTCCACTATTAGTGGCAGTGCTTCAGCTCCCTAAGCTCTGGAATTCCCTCCATAAACCTCTCTCACCTCTTAAGTCACTTCTTTAAACCTACCTCTTAGACCAGCCCTCATCCATGCCTTTGTTACCTCTAGACTTGACTATTCCAATGCTCTCCTGGCCAGCCTCCCATCTTCCACCCTCCACAAACATACCCTCATCTAAAACTCTGCTGCCCATATCCTAACTCGCACCAAGTCCCATTTGCCCATCACCCCTCTGCTTGCTGATCTACATTGGCTCCAGATCCAGGAACACCTCGATTTTAAAATTCTCATACTTGTTTTCTAATCCCTCCATGGCCTCGCCCCTCCCTTCTCTGTAACCTCCTCCAGCCCTACAACCCTCCGAGATCTCTGCGCTCCTCCAATTCTTGCCTCTTATGCATCCCCGATTTTAATTGCTCCACCATTGGCGGCCGTGCCTTCAGCTGCCTAGGCCCTAAGTTCTGGAATTCCCTCCCTAAACCTCTCTGCTTCTCTACCCCATTAAGACACTGCTTAAAACCTACCTCTTTGACCAAGCTTTTGGTCACCTGTTCTAATATCTCCTTATAATGCTCCTGTGAAGCGCCTTGGGACGCTTTACTACGTTAAAGGTGCTATATAAATGCAAGTTGTTGTTGTTGTTGTTGTTGTTTATTAAATGCAGCTTGTTGACTGAAGCCATTGTTTTCAGCCCAACCACAAATGGTTGAAAAAGAGCAGGGGCGTTATCCCGGTGACCTGGCCAACGTCTATCCCTCAACCAATACCACCAAAATAAATTATCTGGTCATTGATGTCATTGTGGGACCTTGCTGTCTGCAAATTGCTTGCTGCATCTGTCAACATTATAATAGTGACTACACTTCAAAAGTACTTCATTAGCTGTAAAGCACTTTGGGATGTTCGGAGGACATTAAAAGGTGCTATTTTAAATGTTAGTTCTTTCTTTTTTGCTCTCTCTGACATTTTTATTTCTCTCTCTTTCTGCAAGTCCCTCCATCCCTGGGTCTCCTTTCTCAGTTCCATATGTCTCCCACGCTGTATGCCTTGTATACACTTTCTTCCTTGCAGAGATTATCTTAGTACTCAGATTTGCTATTTCCCCAAGACAATACTACCTCTATAAAGACAGACTCTTCTAACTTATTTTGGAATAATTATACATGGGATATTCATTCAGTGAGGCTGGTGGTAGAGCAGATGTCTGGAAGATCCATCATTGCCCTACCCAAAGCACTGGAAACTAATCAAATTCACATGTATTCAAATGCGATATAAATAAACATGAACTAAATACGATGGATAGCTGATATGAGAGCACAAATGAACAAAACACACAGAGCGAGCGAGACACTCCTTTTTGGATTTTCAATCTTCCTTCTTTCTTTCTTGTTTTGTAGATCTTATTTTTTAAATACATACATCTAATTTTGTTTTCAATTTGGTTTCATTTTTAGGCATTGGCCAAGAGTTCATGCTTCGTGGGTCTGACTGTTGTAAAGCCTAAAAGTCTCTCAGAATCCACATGTTGTTCAGACACACAGCCATGTGGTTTGAGAAATGTACTGTTGGGCACTTAGGATATTTGATTTTTTTGCAAACTAAAGTTGCGTCACAGTATGAACCTATGTTAGTGCTGAGGAATACAAGGAAGTGATCAGAGATCATGGAAGTAGGGAAGCCACACGAGATAACAAGGTTGAGAGGGTGGCTGTGAATATAGGTGGAGAGTTTATATTTAGGGAGAGGTTTAGGAAAGCAGGAGAGAAGTCAATTCAGAGGAGAGCGGGCAGGGGAGCTGAGGTGGAGACTGTAATCACCGAGGATGAGGAATTGCTCAATGCGGAAGCTGAGGGAGGAAAGGAGTGAGGATATCTAGGGGAGATACTCAGGGTGGGGCTTGGGCAGAGCGATGGACAATGAGGATTTTAAAGCAGGGTGGAATAAGCTGCGGTGCTCTAAGAAGGTGGTACCAGAGAAGTAGGGAGAAAGTCCAAAGTGTGAGTTGGTGATAAGGGCCACATTGCCACTGCAGCAGCTTGGGTGGGGCAGGTGATGAAAAGTATAGCCAGGCAATAGAAAACAGACAGGTGGAGAGGCTTCAGTAAGGGGAAAAAGTGTTGCACCTAAGAACCACGTTTCAATCAAAGCAATCGTCCACAATTAAAGTCATGGATATCGGGGCCTCGGAAATGGGTCTGGAAGGAGGTTAGTGAGGTTAGCCCCCAGTGGGCATGCTGGGCAGCGTCAGCTAGAAAGGAGGATGGGGCAGTTGGGGTTGCGCCTCACAAGGCAGCAGCAATGGGGCCCTCGATGGGCCCTTCAAAACATGCCAAGTGAACCATAGAGGATGGCTGTGTGCTTATTCGAGGGGAATCCAAGCCTGGGACGGTGGCAGGAAAGCAGAAAGATAGGGGAGTGATGGGTTGGCGTAGGGATGGGGATTGGGGGCGGAGTAAAGTACCCAAGAGGTGATAGGAAGAGGAGAAGACGGGAAAGAAGTGCTTGAGAGGGGCAAAGAGGGAAAAAAAATGGAGCTAGAAGTAATGGGATCGGGTCCGGAGCAGCAAGCAAAATGTGCACAAATTCACTGAAAATACTAGAGTTGAAAAAAACACTACATTGTAATTGAAATTTATTTAGGACATTTGCTGGTGCTAAAGCACTGTAGGAATTAATTAGTTAACTGAAAGGGTGAACTGTGATATTTCCCATGAGAACGTTGCATGGATCGGGTTTTAAAAGCAAGTCAGTTGTGCAGGAGCTTATGAAAATATGTTCACCTTCAGCTTCATTCTTTTACTTTCTCTTCATTAATAAACTGGAGACAGTATTTCAGAGATGGGAAAAGCTAGACAAGGTTGAATACCTTCTGATTACAGCACCAACACTCTACCACCCAAAGGGAAATCTGCAACCCACACCAATAAATAGCCAGTCTTACCATCCATCATAATAAACATTCTGCTGCTTTAAAGACAACCTGATTTTCTTACTAAACAAGCAAAATAAAACTCCTGTATATAACCATCTGATTATAAATCAGATGCAGGAAAAGGAAGAATATTGCTCCCAATTGCCATCATGGCTTGCCACATCCCCAGCACTATTATGCTGTTAAACCCTTACTTTTGTCGAGGTCCTGTGGTTTTACTGGTAATATTCTGTTTATAGCTTATCTAGTTATAGTTTACAGTTGAAATGTATTACGTGCAGTCCTATTTGCTGTGTTGTATGTCTGTGGTATTCGGTTAGGAGGAAGTGGAACCAATACTGATCCACCCTTTGAGGAGAGGTCACTGCCATTTTGTAAAATATCAGGTGCCACGCCAGCTCATGACCATCCCGACATGGTAGTTATCTGCTGCAGCTCCCTCTGCAACAGGCCTACCAAGTCTCCCACATTTGATGGGAGTCTTATATGCACTATTGTAACTTCCATCTTCCCATTGGAGAATCACGATTTCCCACATATAGGTACTGTGCTGGTAAATTGCAGCGTTTCTCTTATCTTCAGGAGATTGAAGTGTAATGGTCTTCAGGAATTAAAAGCAAGTGAGGAGTTACAAAGCGACCTACAAACTAGAGGTTTTATAAAGTACGGGTACTGTACTACAATACGCTGGACTACTTCTAGTCTTCACATGAAATCCAAAATTACTGGCATGTTACAACTCAATGAACCCTCCGCACTCTCGGTAGGGCACCCTATCACTCAGGTACTTAATGCCTCAACTAGCCGAGTGATACAGAGCCAGACTTTCCAGGGTCAATCCCTGGCTTATGGTAGGGGTCCTACAATTGGTTGGCGCACTGATGAACGTTCAGGGTTCCCACTCCGGAGTGTGCGAGTGCGACTGATGAGGACAGAATCAGGCTGAACTGTGATGGCAGCAACAGTCAACCAGTCAATAATCACTGTCCAGGCACATGCATGAAAAATGGGTAAGGTACCTGTGGAACCATATCCCAGCAAGGAGTCAATGGCTGCAAAAGGAGAGTACTGGAGGAAACTGTTGGAAGAGAAAAGATTATAGTATTTTGCACTCAATTTAGCACAATGTGGATGTAATAATTAAACAGCTCTGGACTGCTGCAAGCTTCTCTGTCCAAATAAATAGACAGCCACTGTTGTGAATAGTCTAAAGGAAATTACCATATCGTCTCGTGAAGTTAAAGTACAATGGAACCCACTTGTAGTGAGGCAAGATATAGTGAAACCAAATCTATAGTGAAAACACATTCCATATCCCAACACTTTTAATTGAAAGAAATGACTAAGTAAATCAGATAAGGAGTCTCCAATGGGCTGCTCTCAAGTACCTCTGGAGGCTTTCTACAACCAGCATCGGTAGAGACCTGCAGCCAGCTGCCTGTCCTACTCCATCAGACAAAAGAGGCGCATGGCCTACTTGGAATTAGCAACTGCAGGCAAAAAAACAGCCAATGTATTGTAAAAAAGCAGAAGAAAAAGGAGCAGGAGTAGGCCATATAGCCACTCAAGCCTGCTCCACCATTCATTAAGATCATGGCTGAGCTTTGACCTCAACTCCACTTTCCAGCCCAACCCCCATATCCCTTGATTCCCCTAGAGTTCAAAAATCTCTCAGTCTTGAATACACTCAAGGACTAAGCATCCATAGCTCTCTGGATTTGAGAATTCCAAAGATTCACAACCCTGAGTGAAGAAATTCCTCCTCACCTCGGTCTTAAATGGCTGACCCTTTATCCTGAGACTATGCCCCCTAGTTTGAGAGTCTAGAACAAGGGGAAACAACCTCTCAGCATCTACCCCATCAAGCCCCCTCATAATCTTGTATGTTTCAATGAGATCACCTCTCATTCTTCTAAACTCCAGATATTATAGGCCCAATCTCTCCTCATAGGACAACCCTCTCATCCCAGGAATCAATCTAGTTAACCTTTGTTGCACCGCTTCCAAGGCAAATATATCCTTCCTTAGATAAGGAGACCAAAACTATACACAGTACGCCTGGTGAGGGTTCACCAAAGCCCTATATAATTGCAGCAAGGCCTCCTTACTTTTGTACACCAACCCCCTTGCAATAAAGGCCAACATTCCATTTGCCTTCCTAATTGCTTGCTGTACCTGCATGCTAACTTTTTGTGTTTCTTGTACAAGGACACCCAAATCTCTCTGAACACTAACATTTAATAGCTTCTCATCATTTAAAAAAATATTCTGTTTTTCTATTCTTCCTACCAAAGTGAATAACCTCACACTTCCCCACATTATACTCTATCTGCCACCTTCTTGTCCAGTTAACGTGTCTATATTCTTTTGCAGATTCTTTGTGTCCTCCTCACTGCTTACTTTCCCACCTAGCTTTGTATCGTCAGCAAACTTGGATACATTATACTCGGTCCCTTCATCTAAGTCTTTAATATAGATTGAAAACAGCTGAAGCCCAAGCACCGATCCTTGCGGCATCCCACTAGTTACAGCCTGGCAACCTGAAAATGACCCGTTTATCTTTACTCTCTGTTTTCTGACCATTAACCAATCCTCTATCCATGCTAATATATTACCCCCAACCCATGAGCCCTTACCTTGAGTAACAATCTTTTATTTGGCACCTTATCGAATGCCTTTTGAAAATCCAAATATACTACGTCCACTGGTTCCCCTTTATCTACACTGCTAGTTACATCCTCAAAAAACTCTAATAAATTTGTCAAACACGATTTCCCTTTCATAAAACCATGTTGACTCTGCCTAATTATAATATGATGTTCCAAGTGCCCTGCTACTACTTCCTTAATAATAGATTCCAACATTTTCTCGACGACTGATGTCAGGCTAACCGGTCTGTAGTTTTTTCTTTCCCTCCTTTCTTGAAAGGAGTTTACATTTGCTATCTTCCGATCTACGGCGACCATTCTAGAACCTAGAGAATTTTGGAAGATCATAACCAGTGCATCCACTATCTCTGCAGCCACCTCTTTTAGAACCCTAGAATGTAGGCCATCAGGTCCAGGGGATTTATCGGCCCATTAGTTTCTCCAGTACGTTTTCTCTACTATAAATGAGTTTACAGATGGATAAAAGGTTTGTTATTGTGTTCATTGTAATGTTTTGATCATATAGCATATTTTCATTCTTTAATTCAGCAGCAGGAGTGTATTACTTTAATTAGAAGCACTGACGATTTTTCATCATGCATGTTTCTTTCAACAAGATAGCAACAAAGGGTGAACTGGTTACTATGTGATAAGATCTCAAATACAAGTTGTTTTATGACTAATAAATATTTTTTCTATATCAACAAGTACAGATGGAAGGAAAACATGATTCAATCCAGGGAGCACTGATAATTCTATTTTTTTGGGTCAAATCTATATTGGGAACTATGCATCTTTCTATATCCTACTTCCAAATGATCTGGTGTTACTGAAGGGTTAGTCACACAACCCATAAACCTTATCTGCATTGCCACATAATATCATTCGTACATTAAATCATTCCCATTTCTGGTAACCCTTCATAAATTCCATTTCCATTATTTCATGAAAAGTCAGTCTTTACAGTAGAGGACACTAAGAATATCCCAACACTGGACAAACAGGGGACTCTACGGGGGGAGGAGCTAAATACGATTAAAATCACTCAGGAGATGGTACTCAGTAAAATAATGGGACTCAAAGCGGATAAATCCCCTGGACCTGATGGCTTCCATCCTAGGGTCTTGAGGGAAGTGGCAGTAGGGATTGTGGATGCTTTGGTGATAGTTTTCCAAAATTCCCTGGACTCAGGAGAGGTCCCGGCAGATTGGAAAACTGCTAATGTAACACCGTTATTTAAAAAGGGTAGTAGGCAGAAGGCTGGAAATTATAGGCCAGTTAGCTTAACATCTGTGGTGGGTAAAATTTTGGAGTCTATTATTAAGGAGACAGTAACGGAACATTTAGATAAGCATAATTTAATAGGACAAAGTCAGCATGGCTTTATGAAGGGGAAGTCATGTCTGACAAATTTGCTTGAGTTCTTCGAGGATATAACATATAGGGTGGATAAAGGGGAACCAGTGGACGTAGTGTATTTAGACTTCCAGAAGGCATTCGACAAGGTGCCACATAAAAGATTATTACTTAAGATAAAAAAATCACGGGATTGGGGGTAATATTCTGGCATGGGTGGAGGATTGGTTATCGAACAGGAAGCAGAGAGTTGGGATAAATGGTTCATTTTCGGACTGGCAACCAGTAACCAGTGGTGTTCCACAGGGGTCGGTGCTGGGTCCCCAACTCTTTACAATCTATATTAACGATTTGGAGGAGGGGACCGAGTGCAACATATCAAAATTTGCAGATGATACAAAGATGGGAGGGAAAGTAGAGAGTGAGGAGGACATAAAAAACCTGCAAGGGGATATAGA
Organism: Heptranchias perlo; assembly: GCF_035084215.1. Taxonomy (NCBI): domain Eukaryota; kingdom Metazoa; phylum Chordata; class Chondrichthyes; order Hexanchiformes; family Hexanchidae; genus Heptranchias; species Heptranchias perlo. Next base: position 58,404,480 of record NC_090326.1, on the reverse strand, counting down.
CAGGCTGGGTGAGTGGGCGGAGATTTGGCAGATGCAATATAATATTGGAAAATGTGAGGTTATGCACTTTGGCAGGAAAAATCAGAGAGCAAGTTATTTTCTTAATGGCGAGAGACTGGAAAGTACTGCAGTACAAAGGGATCTGGGGGTCCTAGTGCAAGAAAATCAAAAAGTTGGTATGCAGGTGCAGCAGGTGATCAAGAAAGCCAACGGAATGTTGGCTTTTATTGCTAGGGGGATAGAATATAAAAACAGGGCGGTATTGCTGCAGTTATATAAGGTATTGGTGAGACCGCACCTGGAATACTGCATACAGTTTTGGTGTCCATACTTAAGAAAAGACATACTTGCTCTCGAGGCAGTACAAAGAAGGTTCACTCGGTTAATCCCGGGGATGAGGGGGCGGACATATGAGGAGAGGTTGAGTAGATTGGGACTCTACTCATTGGAGTTCAGAAGAATGAGAGGCGATCTTATTGAAACATATAAGATTGTGAAGGGGCTTGATCGGGTGGATGCAGTAAGGATGTTCCCAAAGATGGGTGAAACTAGAACTAGGGGGCATAATCTTAGAATAAGGGGCTGCTCTTTCAAAACTGAGATGAGGAGAAACTTCTTCACTCAGAGGGTGGTAGGTCTGTGGAATTTGCTGCCCCAGGAAGCCGTGGAAGCTACATCATTAGATAAATTTAAAACAGAAATAGACAGTTTTCTAGAAGTAAAGGGAATTAGGGGTTATGGGGAGCGGGCAGGAAATTGGACATGAAGCTGAGTTCGGATCGGTCAATGCCCTGTGGGTGGCGGAGAGGGCCCAGGGGCTGTGTGGCCGGGTCCTGCTCCGACTTCTTGTGTTCTTTAGATTTGTGGTTAGGATCAGATCAGCCATGATCTTATTGAATGGCGGAGCAGGCTCGAGGGGCCGATTGGCCTACTCCTGCTCCAATTTCTTATGTTCTTATGACGACTTTGTTAATGGGAGCTATAGCTTGTAAAGGGGCATTTATCTGGTGTCATATGACATCTGGACATTCCAAAGCACTTTACAACCAATGCATTACTTTGAAGTTAAATGGCTGTTATTTTGTAGGTAAACATAGCAGCCAATTTTGCACACAGCAAAATCCCACGAACAGCAAATGAATGAATGGCCAGCTAATTAGTTTTTGGTGGTGTTGATTGAGGGAGACATATTGGCCGGGGCACGGGCAGAACTTCCCACTCTTTGAATAGTGTCAACTATATCTACTATTTCAATATGTAAGGAATCTTACAACACCAGGTTATAGTCCAACAGTTTTATTTGAAAATCACAAGCTTTCAGAGGCTTTCTCCTTCGTCAGGTGAGTGTCGAGATTCATTGAAAATTACTGCATATATAGTCATAGAACAATGCCTGGTGATTACAGATAATCTTTCCAACTGCCCGTTATCAAGGCCATCAAATTAATTGAATGGCAGGACCAACCATGTAAATCTTTAACCAATGAGATTTAAGGATTGAGAAAGAAACAGGAATCACGGAAAAGGAGGGTAAATTACATTGGGGGAATTAGTCAAATCAGGTACAGAAAGAGAAAGAGAGATGGAAAGAAAGGTTGGATTAAGAGAGAGGAAAAAAAGACAAAGGAAAAGTAAGAAAAAAAAATTAAATCACGCCTCCACTACTCGCCTTCAAACAGCCACCCAACCTCAACAGACCATCGTTTGCAGCAAATTACCCAGCTTTCAGGAGAACAGCGTCCACGACACCACACAACCCTGCCACGGCAACCTCTGCAAGACATGCCAGATCATCGACACAGATAACACCATCACACGAGAGGACACCACCCACCAGGTACATGGTTCATACTCCTGTGACTCGGCCAACGTTGTCTACCTCATACGTTGCAGGAAAGGATGCCCCGGAGCATGGTACATTGGCGAGACCATGCAGACACTGCGACAACGGATGAATGGACACCGCGCAACAATCGCCAGACAGGAGGGTTCCCTCCCAGTCGGGGAACACTTCAGCAGTCAAGGACATTCAGCCACCGATCTTCGGGAAAGCGTTCTCCAAGGCGGCCTTCGAGACACACGACAACGCAAAATCGTCGAGCAGAAATTGATAGCCAAGTTCCGCACCCATGAGGACGGCCTCAACCGGGATCTTGGGTTCATGTCACGCTACACGTAACCCCACCAGCGAATAAAAGTTATCTGTTTTTAATACAACTGGTCATTCTCTCTCTTTCTCTTCCTTTCGGCTGTTTCTCTCTCTCTCTCTCCCTCTCTGTCTTTGGTTCTGGCCGTTTGTATATTCAGTTGTCTGGGGTATCTAAGGTTTCTCTGTCTGAACACTATTCAATTAATTTGATGGCCTTGATAACTGGCAGTTGGAAAGATTATCTGTAATCACCAGGCATTGTTCTATGACTATATATGCGGTAATTTTCAATGAATCTCGACACTCACCTGACGAAGGAGAAAGCCTCTGAAAGCTTGTGATTTTCAAATAAAACTGTTGGACTATAACCTGGTGTTGTAAGATTCCTTACATTTGTACACCCCAGTCCATCACCGGCATCTCCACATCATGGCTACTATTTCCATAGGCAGACGGGCCTCAATTTCACATCTCATTCAAAAGCTGGCACCTCCAGCAATGCAGCATTCTCAGTACTGCACTGAGATGTCAGCATACATTATGTAATCAAGTCTGTCGTGGGGCTTGAACCACATCACATATTATGGAAGAAAAAGTCTGCAGGTATGTGGCAGTAATTGATGCTGTTAAAAGACAAAGACAGTTCATCATACCAGTAAAACTTCAAAAGTAAATTACTATCTAACATCTCACTCATTTATTATTCAACAGCTACAGTGGGTATGCAGAAATCAGAAAAGGCTTTTGGGCCAGATCTTGCTGGAAAAATAACGGTGCAATCTCAATCCTGCATGTAGTCATTGTTTTAATTTTTTTTTCTTACTTTTCCTTTGTCTTTTTTTCCTCTCTCTCTTAATCCAACCTTTCTTTCCATCTCTCTGTTTCTCTTTGATTTGACTAATTCCCCCAATGTAATTTACCCTCCTTCTCCGTGATTCCTGTTTCTTTCTCAATCCTTAAATCTCGTTGGTTAAAGATTTACATGGTTGGTCCCGCCATTCACTAGGGCCCCAGATGCCCCGTTGCCCTCGCCATGTAGTTATCAGCTTGCACTTCCAACAAGGTATGGTGCAAAAAAAATTTTGAGCTGAAGTTGAAGGACCTAAGCAACTTTCTGTTTCTTCAAATCTACTGTATATAATAGAGCTGCAAAGGGAGTTGCCTACCTGCTTTTTTATTAACATATGGTATGTACCTTAGCAGACTACACAGAACATATCCAGTAGTAAGACCATTCAAGGATTTGTGCAACATTTCCATAAATATTACTCTGATTATTGCCCTTTTGGGTTATTCCAAGAATATTATGAAATATCTAGTGTTACATGCCTGCATAACAGCCACTGCATTTCATAAAGTAATTCATTGTGTGAAGCATTTTGAGACAGCTCAAGTGAACGGTACTACATGTGCAATTATTTATTTTTTGAGAAATCTGTCAGAAAATACATATTTCAAAAGGGATGATACATTATTCTGGGAATATATTTTTCCTGTACAAAACAGATTAGGATGTAAACATTGAAAAATGAACCTGTAGTGAAATGGTAAGACAGGAATGCATATTATATATGTAGGCCTTTGACAGATGCGCCAGCAAAGGATAAGTGGTGGGTTTAGGCTGCTGGGCTTAGGCTGTTGGGCTATTACAAGGAGAATTTGACAAATAGAGTACAAGAGCAGCTGTTCACTCTGGAATAACATAACTGAAAGTTCAAGTCAGAATCCCATTTGTAGTTTTAACTGAATAATTTAGTGAACATTACAAATACCCAAACATTACTTGCAACCTTGTCTCAAGGCTATTGGTGGCACAATCTGACTTCTTGAATGAACAGTCTAATTATCTGTCTGAATAAACATCACAATGCAGAGAGAGGTGCTGGAGATAAGACAGGGGGTTCATTCCTGTGCTTCTCTGCATGGTGAATTTTCAATCTTGGCTTGATCATTAAGGGGAAGGTGATGGCACTGATAACAAGTTAGCTATTTCTCCACAAGGTGGAAAAGCAAGTTGCTCCAGCCCACTCTATGGTGCTTCATATAGGTTTTAGCGGTAAAGTGCTGACACTTGTGAGTCAGAAGATTGTGGGTTCAAGCCCTACTCCAGAGACTTAAGCAGATAATCTCAGCTGACACTTTAGTGCACTACTGAGGGAGCATTGTCAGAGGTGCCGTCTTTCAGATAAGACTATAAATTGAGGCCCCGTCTGCCCTCTCAGGTGGACATGTAGATTCCGTACACTATTCAAAGATTTATCCCTCAGCCAACATTACTAACACAGATTATCTAATCATTTATTTAATTTGTGGGACCGTGCTGTGCATTTCCCTACAACAGTGACTACATTTCAGAAGTTTTTAAAGTTGGCTGTAAAGCGCTTTAGGACATCTTGGAGTCATGAAAGTTCTTTCTTGTCTCCGAGAATGAAGGGGAAAGTTAGAAGACTGGTTTACTTTTTTTTTATATACAGAGGATTGTTAGAACATGGAATGTATGGCTTTCACTACAAATAATGAACAGAGGAAATCTTCCCCAGAGTAACTGGGAAATACTTCAGAGGATCACAAATGGCTATTTAGGCAGAGACCATAACATCATTTAAAATGGAACTAGATAAGTGTTTGAAAAGAATAATGTAAAAGGATACAGGAAAATGTCAAGTAAATGGGATTAGTGTAGGTAGCTCTTGCTGAAAAGCCAACAACAGCATAGGTGTGATGGGTTTAATGGCCTCCTTCTGTACTGTAATTTCTATGATTCTATGAGTGCATTAGAAAGACAACTTGCAGATACCAGCAAGAGAGCATGACACAAGTAGCAAACAGAAGGAAATAGTAAACAATTTTACAACACCAAGTTATAGTCCAACAATTTTATTTTTAATCCCACAAGCTTTCGGAGGCTTCCCCCTTCCTCAGGTGGTGTGGAAGGGGGAAGCCTCCAAAAGCTTGTGGGATTAAAAATAAAATTGTTGGACTATAACTTGGTGTTGTAAAATTGTTTACAATTGTCAACCCCAGTCCATCACCGGCATCTCCACATCAGAAGGAAATAGAGCAGAGGGGAAGATTTGCTCTGTTTGCTATTTGTAGGAAAATAATAAATAAGTCTTTATACACAAGTTTAGGATTTCACTACAAATAGGGAACAGAGCAAGTGGAAAGTATTTTAGAGGATCAGGAAATGGCAGAAATATTAAATGGATGCTTCATATCAGTTTTCACATATGAAAAAGTGCAAGAGAAACTGGCAACATTCAATGGGTTCTGGACAAATTAAGTGGATGTGCAAAGGAAGACCAGATGTAATTCGCTACAGAAGTATGAACGTTAAGCAAAGTGGAAAAGGAAACACAATCTATATGTATACGATAAAGGAATGTCCATTAGTAAAGGTGGAAAAAGATTTGGCCTGATTACTGACAGTTCAGTGAAAGTATCCCCCAATTGTAAAACTTGTAAAGCTTAGCTTGGCTCAGAGATAGCATTCTCCCTTCAGTCAGAGGGCTGTGGGTTCAAGTCATGCAATCTAGGCTGATACTTCAGTGCAGTACTGAGGGACTATCTGCAGCACTGTTCGAGGTGCAGAATGAGATGAGGTTATTTGGTCATCATTCATTTGCTGTTTGTGGAACCTTGCTATGTACAAATTCGCTGTCACACTTGCCCATATAACAGTAGTGAGTGCACTTCAAAAGTCATCCATAAGTTGTAAAATGCCTTGGGATGTCTTGAGAACGTGATAAGCGTTACAGTCTACTCCTGTTATATTTGAGCAAAGGAACTGCTCTGAATTAAGAATAAATACTGATACAGATAATCAAATTCTGTGGAACATAATGATTACCTGAACTGCTAGGACAACCAAAATGTTTTTCCAAGGAAGGCAATTGGTCCAGCAGGTACACGATCAGACACAAGATTAAGCAGATATTCTGGTGTTTTAAAGCATTTTGGGAAGGGCTGGAAAAATTTACAGAAGCTTTCCTCATGGCATTACTTGAGCTCACAATAGAGCAGATTGTGCATGGTTTGTGGAACAAAATGGATTTAATGGAGCAAATAGTCTTTCTCATTCCTTGCTATGAGCTGTGCTGGGGGCAGGATTAGAGAGGCTTTACAGAAGGGCATTTGCCTGCTCGCTCAGCCAAGGAAGCAAGATGAATGGGTGGAAAGGAGGGAATTAACTAAAAACAAGACAAAAAACCCTTTTGTTTTAAGTATAATGGTTTTGTTGCATTCCTCCAACAGAGCTTTTGGCAGCAGAAAAATTCACGAGAACATAAATTCACATTTGTCTCATTGAAACATTTCAGTGTAACAATGTTTTTTTTCCAGAAGCTTATACACACACTAGCCCAGACTTTCCACAGTTTAAACGGGAATGGTTATTTGCAGGTTTTGAACTGAATCAAATGGAAATGCACTGTTTGCAGCCAATTTTCCATAGTCATCTTAATGCACAACTTCAGGTGCAGATTTGGATGGGTACACTGATCATGGGAGCAGAAAATGGTGTAAGTGAAATTTAGAGGAGCAGACAATTAGAGGAGTGTAAGAATAGGGGCCCAAATTTTCTGCCAGACTTTGGAATGGCTCATAAGGCATTTCAACCCATGAGCAGCCTTTGCCAAGGATGACTGGGAGAACTAAGAAAGGACAGGCAAAAATGAAGGAAAGGGAAAATCCGAGGTGCATGCATGAGTGTGCAGGGCAAACGATAGAGAAGCCCAGCACCTGACAGCTGCTAAAGGGGAGGCGGTGTTGCATGAGGTGGTTGCATGGAGGGTTGCCCTCTCTGTAGCACCATTCCCACAGATCATGCCTCCCGGCAGCATGCCTTCAAGGAAGTGGAGCGCAGCTGACTGTTATTGTCACAGGCTGTGCCAGCCCTGTGCTACATGACAGCTGCACGTGTCCTGACTCGCGATCTTGACCCTGTGATGAATGGTCATCACAGTCATTGCAGGGTATGTGTGCAAGAGCCAGCAGATATGCAACTTGGTGGTGCAGCCAATCAGGTTATGCTGGCTGTTGATCATATTTTTTTATATTCGTTCATGGGATGTGGGCGTCGCTGGCGAGGCCGGCATTTATTGCCCATCCCTAATTGCCCTTGAGAAGGTGGTGGTGAGCCGCCTTCTTGAACCGCTGCAGTCCGTGTGGTGACGGTTCTCCCACAGTGCTGTTAGGAAGGGAGTTCCAGGATTTTGACCCAGCGACGATGAAGGAACGGCGATATATTTCCAAGTCGGGATGGTGTGTGACTTGGAGGGGAACGTGCAGGTGGTGTTGTTCCCATGTGCCTCCTGCTCTTGTCCTTCTAGGTGGTAGAGGTCGTGGGTTTGGGAGGTGCTGTCAAAGAAGCCTTGGCGAGTTGCTGCAGTGCATCCTTTGCATGGTGCACACTGCAGCCACTGTGCGCCGGTGGTGAAAGGAGTGAATGTTTAGGGTGGTAGATGGGGTGCCAATCAAGCGGGCTGCTTTATCTTGGATGGTGTCGAGCTTCTTGAGTGTTGTTGGAGCTGCACTCATCCAAGCAAGTGGAGAGTATTCCAACACACTCCTGACTTGTGCCTTGTAGATGGTGGAAAGGCTTTGGGGAGTCAGGAGGTGAGTCACTCGCCACAGAATACCCAGCCTCTGACCTGCTCTCATAGCTACAGTATTTATATGGCTGGTCCAGTTAAGTTTCTGGTCAATGGTGACCCCCAGGATGTTGATGGTGGGGGATTTGGCGATGGTAATGCCGTTGAATGTCAAGGAGGGGTGGTTAGACTCTCTCTTGTTGGAGATGGTCATTGCCTGGCACGAATGTTACTTGCCACTTATGAGCCCAAGCCTGGATGTTGTCCAGGTCTTGCTGCATGCGGGCTCGGACTGCTTCATTATTTGAAGGGTTGCGAATGGAACTGAACACTGTGCAATCATCTGCGAAGATCCCCATTTCTGACCTTATGATGGAGGGAAGGTCATTGATGAAGTAGCTGAAGATGGTTGTGCCTAGGACACTGCCGAGGAACTCCTGCAGCAATGTCCTGGGGCTGAGATGATTGGCCTCCAACAACCACTACCATCTTCCTTTGTGCTAGGTATGACTCCAGCCACTGGAGAGTTTTCCCCGATTCCCATTGACTTCAATTTTACTAGGGCTCCTTGGTGCCACACTCGGTCAAACGCTGCCTTGATGTCAAGGGCAGTCACTCTCACCTCACCTCTGGAATTCAGCTCTTTTGTCCATGTTTGGACCAAGGCTGTAATGAGGTCTGGAGCCGAGTGGTCCTGGCGGAACCCAAACTGAGCATCGGTGAGCAGGTTATTGGTGGGATGTTGTCAGGGCCCATAGCCTTTGCTATATCCAGTGCACGCAGCCGTTTCTTGATATCACGTGGAGTGAATCAAATTGGCTGAAGACTGGCTTCTGTGATGGTGGGGATATCGGGAGGAGGCAGAGATGGATCATCCACTCAGCACTTCTGGCTGAAGATGGTTGCAAACGCTTCAGCCTTGTATTTTGCACTCATGTGCTGGACTCCGCCATCATCATTTCTATGATTGTAGTGCTTCCGAGGAATGATCCAACATTATCATTGGTCAGGTATTCACAGATCTTAAGCGGCACCATTGGATCTGCAGTTTGGGAAGGGGAGACTCTGTGTGCACTAATTGTCTGCCAGAGTGAGGTCTGGCCGCCTCTATCTGTAGGTTGAGGTGTGTGAGGGTCTTGGTAGTGGGCAAAAGTCACCTCTCATGCAATCTAACCTGCCTGGCATCTCTCTGTGGATCAAACCTCTCAGATAGGGGATCCCCCACTAGGAAAGGCATTGGTGCCAGTAATGGTACAGGAGACAAAAAAAAAGAACAATTGGCATAAAGGCTGATGAGAATCAAAGTGCCAGCAGAAAAGAAAATAGCAAACCAGTCAAAAAATGACATTTACTCACCTGTGCCCCTTAAAAATCTGCTACTGCCACAGCTGATTCCCTAGCATTGTGTGACACCCATTTCATAAGGGTCTTTTAGAAACTACGTCCTGCACAACCGATCATCGGGAAATTGTGTGTCGGATGGATACACAGTCAAATTAATATTTAAATAAAGTAGGCACTTGTTTGAGCCAAGCGCTTTCGTTGCCACGAGTCCCCACCCCTCAGAAACTACCATCTTGGTGCAAAGTGGGTACAGCTCTGACAGGACAGAATTCCCACCCATTTTCCACTACCGGCCACCTGATGAATCCCTCTACAATGGTCGGGGAAGCACTAGACAATCAAAGCCGCTGTTTATAGATTAGGGAACTAAGACTCTTCCATATCAGAGGAATCAATTCTTAGAAGAGGAATCCTCTCATGAAAATATCACGAGTTTGAACTTTAAGATAATGAGGGATAGTAAGAAATGATTCTGGATTTAATAGATGCTCTGGTAAATCTCAACATCTTCCTCAAATTAAAGCCTTTTTTTAATATTAAGCCATCAATGACTTATCCTGATCACCATGGTAATCATAGTTTAAAATTAGCACAATACCACCACGGTGACAGTAAAAGCAAAAAATAATCATGGATGAAGGGGTATGATTTATTCTGGGCCATTATGGAGAAATCCTTAGCCCAGGAGCAAGATAATTAACTGCAGTGAAAATAAAGAAATGTCTAAATGAAGCTGAATATCCTTTAGCACAACACATTGCAAAGCACATATGAAAAGTTAACCCATCCAATAAACAGACCATTACACCACTGACAGGCATTACATCCATTCTTTCATTCATGCATGCATTAAAAAAGACTGCAGTGGATCATTTGCACCTATAGTTCTTCTAACTCAGAGGTAGATCGTCCATGCTTGTAGAAGCGATTCCATAATGCCTTGTTAAAAAAGTGCAGTAGTGTACATAATCCAGTTTGTATGGACCAACAATGCAAGCCTAATCAGGGGTTCATTTCTCCGAAATCTCAGCTACGTTCTCAATTACAAGTTATGCTCCGCCTGTATCATGTTTTCCTAATCTCACGTGATTCCTAACGCAGAAAGCAGGCAATTTTCTCCCAAGACTGTGGCATTATTCCTCGGAACCAACTCCTGGAGATGTACAGGAATCATCCTCCAAGTATTGTATTCTCTAAGTTGGAAGGCGCCTGGTCTTCAATTAACCTGCAATCACTCTGTATAAGGAAGTCTGTGAGGTGGTTATCATAGAGGTAACCTGCATTCCATCATTCAACCAAGTAGGCCCTATGAGGTAAGGTAACAGTGTACTAACACACTATGCTACTGGGACCACCATCACACTCATGACTTCAATGCATTGGTCATAACAGGTTTTGGCAGTATTCAGAGGTTGCAAAGTTTCCCCGGAATTTCCAGGATTATTTCTGAATTTCCCTTGACTGTTCCACACACTGAATTTTGTCTAGATTTATCCCTGATCGAACTTTGACGCAGTACAAAACATACCCTTCATGCATTAAAAAAAAGGTTTTCATTCCAATTTGGGTCAACATGCACTCGTGGGCCTCAAAATACGAGCACTTTGACAGTAAGCAATACAGCAGAGAAAATCAGTTGCTCGTGGAATAAATGCTGCATCACACCATTCCTCAAGTATTCTCTCCTTTTCCATCAATTTACTGCAGAATACTCTTCATCAATCATAGGATAGTACAGTACAGTACAAACACCATGTAATTGAACTCTTCTGATGAAATCAAATCAGCACCGTTTAACTGATGCATGTAGTTCACTTTACAATCTGTCAGTTTATTCTTATTAAAGGAAATCGATTAACTCTAATTTTCATTTTTAAAGGGATAGTTTGAGATTTTAATGTACTTTTTCAGATTCTTTAGAAAATATATACCAGCTGGATTATTCTGTAATTCCCAAATAATCCATTGACCTCAGGAATGTGACTACTTATAACACTTATTGAAATGAGTGACAGCACCAGTAGAGCTACATCATTTTGCATTAAAAAATATTTTAGCGATTTGTCTCACAGACGTGGCTGCATATTTCTCTTGGGGAAAAAAATGAAAACTGTCAATACTGAATAAATACCAATTTACAAATAAATTATAAAATCGGCTTATAGCCAGGCCCAATCAAAAGAAACCAATCCCAGGGGTAGCAGGGAGGAGGAACAGTTCTACTTTTAGCTCTTATTCCACACATCCCCAGCAATACAACTGAATTCTTAATGATAGTTTGCTAATAAATGCTGTGCTTAGATTGGTACTCTGCGTGGATCAGGATTTATCTGTGGATTCTAGATAAAATTAGTCAATTTGTACATCTTTGAGTGTCAGCCCAGATTAGCCTGCATTGGGGGAGGGGAAGAAAGGGAAGGGTACAGCTTTCGGGGCATAGTTCTTGGGCACCGTAATTGGAGGATCCAGCATTAGAGTACCTTAAAATCTGGATTATAAATAAATGTAGCATACAAACTATTTCCCTATTTTGCATTTGGTATTTTAGTTAAAATCCTACAAGTTGCATCAGTGTAAAGGGGAATGGGTGGGAAACATAAAAACATGCATAAAACAGGTGACTTACAGGTCAGAGCCAAACTTAAATGGTAGATCCCTGAAACAAGAGCAATAGACAGGATTCTATTCATATGTAATGAAGAATGTGACGTTTTGCAATTAATGATTAGATTTTTTTATATACAAATGAACTCAGCTGTTTTTATATACTGCAGTTGCACACCAAAGGCTCTCAGTGGGAGATTTACAGCCTCTGGTTACCAAGTACAAACCTACTGCTACCTCAGTGAAAGGCACCTCCGCCCTCAGTGGAGAAAATGGGGGGCGGGGGGGGGGGGGGGGGTGGTGAAGGTAAATTATTGACTTCAGTTCTTGACCATAGACATATTTTACTGCTGATTAGACTCAGTTTCTGTCAAACAGCAGCAATTGCCTAAATAAAACATTCTGTATCAGGCATATTCCTATTCAGAGGATGTACTATACTGTACAGGCACATGCTTGCTGTGTGCTATACTGCACTCTTTACATTTTCTCTTATTCAACATTATTTTTTTTTGCAGAGTATTGATTTATATAAAAAAGGTGTGATGGAAACAGAAGAGTAGAACTGATCTATTTTCAGTCCTTGGGGCCTAGTACATGATCAGCTGCTCTACAAAACTTGCTGATTACAAAAATCAGTGATCCCAAATTCTTATAGGTCATCATAATGCAATATCCTATAATATCATGTACATCAAGATTAAAATGGGATTTAAAACTGACAGCTCCATCTCTGGGGCCCAATAGTAAAATATATATGAGAAAGAGATCGGGTGGGGATAGAGAGGTCAGGCATTCTTTCATAATCTGCAAGTCAAAGAAATTAATGTTTAACAGAAAATTGAAAGAATTTCTCACTTCACAAACTATTCTAATAACAAAAAGGGAAATAAAGCATATCCTCTTCATCATTTGTAACACCAGGTCCTTTATTCATTGGGTCACTTCTGTTCCCAATATTGCATCCAACCATGTGCTGTTATTTGGGTTGTTATTAAGTGCTCAGTCTGCTTTCTAATCAAAGTTTCATCTGTATCCCATTTTCAAAATATTGGGAAATGTTTTACAGGGCTCAAAATATAAGCTGTAATCTCTACTATGGCCTAGTGGATAAATACACTGCCCTATATGATATTCGCCACGTTTTCAGTGGTAGCACTCTCGCCTCTGAGTCAGAAGGTTGTGGGGTTCAAGTTTCACTCCAGAGACTTGAGCACATAATCCAGGCTGACACTCCAGTGAAGTAGAGGGAGTGCTGCACTGTCGGAGATGCTGTCTTTCGGATGAGAAGTTAAACCGAGGCCCCATCTGTCCTCTCAGGTGGATGTTAAAAGATCCCATGACACTATTTCCAATCGAGTTCTCCCCAGTGTCCTGCCCAATACTTATCCCTCAACCAATATCATTAAAACAGATTATCTGATCATTATTTCATTGCTGTTTGTGGGACCTTGCTGTGTGCAAATTGGCTGCTGCGTTTCCTACATTACAACAAAGAATACTTAATTGGTTGTGAAGTGCTTTGGGACGTCCTGAGGTCATGAAAGGCAATATATAAATGTAAGTTTTCTTTTCCTAAGCCATGCAGATCAGGAAGGTCCCAGGTTCAATCCACAATTTGTGCTGAGTTAACTATCTTCATCAGGGTAGCATTACAAATGCTACTTTTGGCCAAAGTTGAGTAGCAGGGCTCCCACTTCTGTCCCAGTGACCTTTGCTAGATACTGTGAGAGGATGTCAGATGAGGACAGGATTGGGCTCTGATATGTTGTCATGGTTATGGTCAAGGGTCACACATGACTGTTGGTTATATGGGTGAAGTACTCAAGGGTTGTTGGCACCTGTGGAACCAAACCCCACCATGAGTGGGTACATTAGGATTGAAGGACAGAAAATTGGGAGGTGGGGGTGGGAAGGCAGAGGTTGGGGTGGGAAGGCAGAGGTTGGGGGAAAAATGGTTGCAGAATCAGCAGCCAACAAAAGTTATTGAGCCATGAATTAAAAGAAAAAAAAATTGCTGGTTTGTCAACATAACAAAAATTAAAAACACTTCATCTTTTAAGTACATACCAGTGGAAAACATTCAAGGAGCTTTGTAAAAGCCTATGTTCCTCCGTGTGGGAACACAGTGTAGCAATCATACATTGACACTGGAACCTGGAAAATGATCATCTGAGTAGACGCACACCCACTGTCAACTGTCTATTGCTAAATGTTCTCTTCTCAATCCAGTGGAGCTGTGCTAATTCATGGTCGATTAGTGAAGACATATCTTCCTATATGTATTTTTTTTAAAGAAGTGCCTTTGGGAACCCCTCATGGTTCAACATGTGGTGCATATTTCCACTTACGCTTTCCAATAATTCACAAATTGTGACATGACAACTCCGATATATACAATGGCAAACCTGCTGCTGAGAGATAGTTTGCTGGATCACAGTGAAGTTGGTGCATGACAACAGTTAGAAGCTTTGTGTTAATGTGGCTCAGTTGATTAAAAAAACTCTATCTGGGTGAATGCTGCAAACATGATATAGCAAAAACAGAAAGAGGCCGATTAAAATATTGCAGTACATTTTTTCAGATAGCAGTAATCTATTCTGTCCATATCTATGAAATTAACAGTATGAAATACTGTCGTTTCAATGGTATCCTAATTGAGAGGTTTATATACACTCAGACCAGTTACAATCATCAGTGGGGCTATAGCATTTGATTCACTCCTTGGCATTTGTTATTTTATATAATACACATTGAGCCCGATATTAGGAGGGCGGCGAGTTGGCAGCGGGGGGGGGGGGGGGGTCGACTGGGCACGTGGGTAACGCCCCCAGTGAAATCGGGGTGCTCCGCACGCAATCGCAGCTTGATTGAAGGTACTTACCTTTGCTTCCGGGTTTCGCGCTCGAAAGCTGCGCAGCAAGCAGACTGCGCATGCACAGCATTGGCTGTCAGCTGGAGGAGCCCTATTTAAAGGGGCAGTCCTCCACTGACTGAGGCTGCAGAAAACAGGCAAAATTACAGCATGGAGCAGCCCAGGGGGAAGGCTGCTCCCAGGTTTAATGATGCCTCACTCCAGGTCTTACTGGATGGGGTGAGGAGGAAGGGGGAGGACAGAGATCTTCTCCCCAGCGGGCGGGAGGAAGTGGCCTGCCTCTGCCACCAAGGCCTGACTCGAGGTGGCAGAGGAGGTCACCAGCACCACCAACATATTGCGCACCTGCATACAGTGCAGGAGGCGCTTCAATGACCTAGTAGGTAGCTGAAGTGAGTACACTCGTTCCCCTACACTCCGTCTGCCACATCACTGCCCCCACCCCACATCTCCTTCTGCACTGCCAACACTACTCGATCACATCACTCCTCACACCCACTCAAAGCTCATCCTCATCTTACCTGCACTTACTCACCTCGCCAGCACTCATCCCACCACTACCACTCAACCCAATCCTCATACAATCTCATGGCTGTATCTCATACTCACCCTCTTATGCATCTCTTTCACGGTCAGCCTCACTCAACCTGCCACCATCTGTGTTGCAGCCACAGGGCATGCATCACATATGTGCAGTAGGAAGCGTAAGGCAAACGTGTTGTGAGCATGAAGGGGATGCACAAGGGTTTGAGGGTTTGTCATGGTTTTTACTTATATTTGATTTCTGACCAACTCACATTACATATTATATTGTCACCACTACTGTCACGTCTTTGCAAATCTTGTCTGGTTTGTGCAATAATGCCCTTTCCTGAGGGTCACTATGAAGACCCACAACTGATGACACCCATTGTGACACTGCAGGGTGTAGGTGTATTTGCAGGGCTCTTTTGTGCAGACGACTGAGAGACGTCGGCGATGTCCCCGGTGGCACCCTGGAAGGATGCGAAGGAGAAGTTGTTGAGGGCAGTGGTGACTTTGACAGCAACAGGTAAGAAGATGGTGCTCGGGCCAGCCGGGAGCAGCTCGGCATGAAGGAGGCTGCAGATGTCCATGACTACACGTCGAGTGACTCTGAGCCTCCGTGTGCACAGCTGCTCAGAGAGGTCCAGGAAGCTGAGCCTCGGTCTGTAGACCCTGCGGCGAGGGTAGTGCCTTCTGCGACGCATCTCCCTCTGCGGTTGCCCTCCCTCCTGCTGTGCAGGTGGATGTGTCACAGCACTGTGTTGTGGAGCTCCACGTGTCAGAGGTGGACGGTGAGGCCGGTGATGCTGTTCGTCCTCTGAGGAGGTCATGACTGCAGCTATGGCGGCCTCCATCCGGAAGATGTACGTTTGAGGAGGTCCGCAAGGTAGGTACATGTCTCTGGACACCGGGGTAAGTGTGCAAGTTGGTGAATTTTATTGTCAGGAGGAGGGTGGTGGAGGCCAAACTTTGTCCCAAGTGACAGAGTGGCCTCCTGCAATGAGTGAGGGTCTCCCCTCCCCCCCAACACCTGTCAAATGGACCTTTGCAGCTGCCACAGCTGATGCTGCAGCTGATGGCTGCAACACGTCCATTTAAACTGGGAGTGTTTCCCCCAGTATGGGAAACAGCCTCAGTTGACTTGAAAATCCCACCCCTCCTAAAACATCATGTTAATCAGATCTGTAAATGACCTGAAGTACTTAAATAATTACCTTAAGTGGCATCCCGCCGGCTTCAATTGGGAGTCCCACATGCGGGGGCTGCACGCGCATGTAAGCACGTCACTGGGGAACCCACAAGTGGGCGGGTTGGAGCCGGGCTCCGGACCTGCCCCAGGAATCCCCAATTTTCGGAGCCCCCCCGCCACGAATGCACCCGCTCGGGGGTGCGAAAATCGAGCCCATTGTTTGGAATTTTCAGTTGAAATTTCTCCGCGCAGGTTAGTGTTTTTGTTGTTTTAGAGTGTAGATGTGACACTGAATGATGTTCACCGGGAGGCATTGTACTAGTTTCTGGTGCCCTTATTGCAGATATACTGCAAATTAGGAGTCAGTAAATCACAGAGAATTCCCACAATGTCTCAATAATATTTTTCTGTCAAATGCCATATTCAACTTATAGGGAAGGGGGAAATACCTTTGTTGAAATATCAGTTGATTGAACTTTTTATAAAAAATTGACAAGTGTAAATCTGTCTTAAACATGATTAAGAAGTTGCCAATGTTTCCAGATTTTTCTACTGAAAAGCGATGCCCTTCACAGCTCCATGATTGGAATCATGCCACCATTCACTGTCAAAGATCACATATAAAGAAAAGCAAAATGGGTGAGGTACTGGAGGTCAGTTAGCACCCATGGTGCAGTATCCCAGCAGGAGTCAGCACATTCATGAGACGTGAGACGTGAGAAAAAGAAGACTTTTTTAAAAAAGGATAATTACTCTTTAATACATGAACATGCTCTCTACAAACAGTGCATACTGCATATAAAACAACTGCAGATAGTGCTATGGCACTGCAAGGACCAAGGAAATCAAGAAAGCACAAATAGAACACCAAAAACAAAAGAAACACTACTGTAAAACATACACAAGAAACTGCACCTATACATTATTACCTTCAAATGTGAAAGCATTTTATGCACTATAAATGAACCAAATCACAGCAACAGCCAATTTGCTACCACACTAGCATGTTTTCAGCTCTCATTCTTGAGATCATTTCTCAGTCATTATTAAGCTCCTCAGGCACTGCAAGCTTTAACATTATTTTGATATTGTACACTCTCTGCAAGTCTTGTACATTTTATTTTATAAAAATGTTATACATTGCAATAGATGTCAATGGCTACAATGCATTTCTGGGGTTTGATGGCATTCATAAACCATTTAAGCTTCACTTTGTGTTTACATTTTGTCCTAATCTCTCAACATGTTCCAGTCTTCTGTAACATATTGTTATCTGGTACCCTCAATGGCTCGGCTAGTTAAGGCAGGTCACGCTGCGGCAGTGTGCGACATGCACGCCAGAAAAGTTCTAAGTTCAGTCTCTGGACTGTGCTTAATTAGAACCATAGAAGTTTACAATAGAGGAGGAGGCCATTTGGTCCATCATATCTATGCTGTTTCTTTACTAAAGAAATCCAAAACTAATCCCTCTGCCCTGCTGCCTCCCTATAGCCTTGTATCTTTCTCTGCATCAAATATTTTTCCAACTTTTCCTTAAAAGATGCAATGGTCACTGCATCAACCATTCCCTGTGATAAAGCATTCCGTGCGCTGACAGTTATGTGTAAAGAAATTGCTCTTTATCTCTGCCCTCACATTGCTATTGATAATTTTCAGTTGCTGATCCCTCTTCACTGATTCTCCAACCAGAAGGAAATAAGGTGAATCGGGAAAGACGATCAAAACTGTTGATCACTGTAAAAATGTTAACAATCTCGAATAAATCTCCTCAGCCCTTTTTGTTCCAGTGGAAACAGTTTGAGTATCTCAAATCTCTCCATAATTATAGTTTCTCAACCCTGGTACCATTTTGGTGAATCTATACTGTATGCACTCTATAGTTTTCATGTACTTTCTACAATGGAATTCCCAATTCCTGCACACCATACTGTAATTGTGGCCTAACCAACGTTTTGTATAAAGTCTTCATTACTTCTTTAACTGATCTCAGTAGCAATATGGAAACTATAAATGGCCTAAGTGCTTCGGTGAAAAGGTGGGGTGGGGTGGGGGGGCAGAAGAAGGGAGGGAAAATAAAACAAAATGTTTCTGCTCCTAGGAGCTAACCAGTGACCACCTCCGAGAAAGCACCTGTGTGCATATTGAGTAAGAACAAGACTGAGTACAGCTGTAAGGCCCCTCTGGCAACCAACTAGATTGGACTGCTGACATTCAGTGTTTAGGCTCATACATGAAGAATGGCCACTTGAGAGTGGTTCCATAGGGTGCCTGGCACTTGTGAAAATGTGCCACAGCAAGGGGTCAATGTTTTGAAAAAAGATGGGTGAAAAAAAATTAAAGCTTATTTATGCATCTACTGTAAGTTAGTAAGAACTGTAAGAGACATTAGCACTGAGGTTGGTTTAAATGAACCAAAGAGTGACATGATTGAAATCATGATGTGGAGATGCCGGTGATGGACTGGGGTTGACAATTGTAAACAATTTTACAACACCAAGTTATAGTCCAGCAATTTTATTTTAAATTCACAAGCTTTCGGAGACTTCCTCCTTCCTCAGGTAAACATTTACCTGAGGAAGGAGGAAGTCTCCGAAAGCTTGTGAATTTAAAATAAAATTGCTGGACTATAACTTGGTGTTGTAAAATTGTTTATGATTGAAATCAGAATGAGGTAAAGGATTTGGGGATTCAGAGGTCTGTAGCAGGGAGACAAAATTCACTCCAACTCTGTGTGAGAAAGATTTAAATTGTTTTTTGGTGCAAATTGATGGATAAACAAAGCAAGAGCCAAACGACTTTTCGTAACCAAATATTTTGCCAACTGCTGGAACAATTTTTGACAAACACAAGGATGCACCAAATCTATCACTTAAGTATAAAGATAATAATGCTACCCCACCTTCGTACGACACAATGAACTACTTTGGACTGAACTGGCTCTCCGATAGGCTGGGTCACTCCATGCTTGAAAGCTGCTCCCTTTACATTGCAGGGAGGATATAGGCACCACCAGAACTTATGCGAGCTTGAACGGAGCAATTACTAAAGTCACTTTTGGGATTTTCATTTTCTAGCTCCGGACCCTGCCTGTGTCTAGGGAAGGCCTGTGCAGGCCAGCCATGAGAAAACTGGCCTGTACTGGACAGCCCAAATAATGGCAGCCAGCACTACCATTGTCAGCCTTTTATAGGATATTACAGCACAGGATGCCATTCGGCCTACCGTGCCTGTGCCGGCTTTTTGAAAGAGCTATCCAATTAGTCCCGCTCCCCTGCTCTTTCCCCATAGCCCTGCAGCTGTCTCCTCTTCAAATATTTATTCAATTCCCTTTTGAAAGTTACTATTGAATCTGCTTCCACCACACTTTCAGGCAGTGCATTCCAGATCATCATAATACACTACGTTAAAAAGATTCTCCTCATTTCACCTCTGGCTCTTTTGCCAAATACCTTTAATCCGTGTCCTCTAATGACAGATCCTTCTGCCAGTGGAAACAGTTTCTCCCTATTTACTCTTTTCAAAACCGTTCATGATTTTGAATGCCTCTATTAAATCTCCCCTTAATCTTCAGAACAATCCCAGCTTCTCCAGTCTCCCCACATAACTGAAGACCCTTATCCTTAAGCTAGAGACTGCTTGTGTTACTGCCTTGGAAAACTACTTCTGGTGCTGGTTCTGTACTAGCAGCAGTGCTGCCTCATTTACACAACAGTGCTGTTACACAAAAGGAGTGTTCTTCATGAATCAGCTGAACATTTCCCATTTTGTTCCAATCACCAATTAATTAGGGATTTTTCAAAATAACAATACTTATTTGACATACCTGTATAAACCATGGTAATATTAGCCATCCCGCTAATAGTAAAAATGATACAATTTATAATTATTGTAATAACTCAAGTTTCTTTTTCCCCCAAATTGAAAATAATTTTCTTAATCCAGTTCTTGTGAATCGTGCAGTATTATTTTGCAGTTATAGTATCACAATAACTAATCTAACTGCCTTCAATCAGTGGAATTTTGGCACTAATATTTTATTAGGTATTAGCTAGATTCACCAAACAGAAAGTCTATTATATCAGATTTTTAAAAAAAAATCTGGGAGAAAGCAAATAAAAGGCTGCAATTGAATCTACTGGTTGACATCATCCAAAATGCTCAATTAAATTGCAGCCTTATTATTCCTTCCAACCATCCATAATTACATGTATGCAATGGAGCATGGTTTAACAACTACTGTAATAAACTCTTTATAAAGGATACAAACAATTCAGTTGCCGGGAAAAAAAATAACAGTTGACCAAATTTCATAGCCTCACAAAAATCAGGATATGGAAGATAAATGTCAGGGACCAGCGGTTTACAGAAAATAAACCACTGAATGATACTGGTCGTTTAACTCACCAGCACTCCAAGCATGATTGAATTCTGTTGACCGTGACACAAGCAGTTTGTGGTCAATAAATTACGTTTTCTATATCTAACCCACTCATCCACTACATTTATTGCAAGATTAGTATTTGTGTAAATAGTTTAAAGTAGTGCAAAATACTGTTTTTGTTTCATTTTGCATTCGGACTACAGAGCAATACTATAGTGAGGTCAGGCCTCATGAACCAGTGCACGATTTTAGTGTTGGCCTGAGCCTGGAGTCAAGAGTATGAGACTGTGCAGCAGAGCTAGAGTGCAGGCAAAAATCAAGAACTGATTGATTGTGAGCTTGCCACTGCTGTGGCTCAGTGCAAACATATTTCACATGGCGCTGATAAATCTTTAACGCATCTGGGGTAAGCGTTATATTACTGCTTATTTGATATGCTGATGAAGTAAGGTGGGAGGTGGCTTGTGTCGAGCATAAACACCAGCTCAGATGTGTTGGGCTGGATGGCCCGTTTTTGTGCAGTAAATTCTATGTAATATACCATTTAAAAAGTTGAAATGTTCTCTCATGAGGATCCTAATAGTCTGGCGGCCACATACATTATAGAGTTCATAAGCTTTTTTTTTACAAATAACTATTCTACTGTCAAGGAATCACACCGAGACATCCCCACAAATACTATTAAAGATCAAGCTATCAGTGAAGATCAGTGTCTGTTCTCCTGCTAGAATAATGTCACTGTTAATATAATGGACTGCATAACACAAACAACAAATGAAGTGTGTGCATCAGACTACACAATAAGGAAAGCATTCAGTGATATATTTGATATATATTGTAGGTTAGAACAGGCAGAAAATCTGTTTAAAACCATTTATATTGCAGAATGTATTCCACAGCACTGGTGGAAAATGTTTAAGAGTCACAATTGACACCCTCTTCCTCTGGATGACATCCCCAACGTCTGTCCATAAAGACCAGCGATTCAATTTTTGCTTACATTTGCTTGCTTTCAAAAAGAGCCTCTTTGGTCAAACACCTTCTGAGTGGTTCTCTGTTCATCCAAGAGCAGCATCGCAACTTCATTTACAGTACAGGGGCTGCTGACTTGATTATAGTCGGAATGCTTACATCAGTGCTGACCATGTCAGGACCAAATTAGGTTATAATCATAGAATCACAGAAAGGTTACAGCATGGAAGGAGGCCATTCAGCCCATCGAGTCTGCGCCAGCTGTATGTAAGAGCAATCCACCTAGTCCCACTCCCCCACCTTATCCCCTTAGCCCTGCAAATTTTTTCCTTTCAAGTACTTATCCAGTTCCCTTTTGAATCTGCCTCCACCATTCCCTCATGCAGTGCATCGCAGATCCTAACCACTCGCTGTGTAAAAAGATTTCTCCTCATGTCACCTTTGGTTCTTTTGCCAATTACCTTAAATCTATGTCTTCTGGTCCTTTACCCTTCCGCCAATGGGAACAGTTTCTCTCTATCTACTTTGTCTAGACCCTTCATGAGTTTGAATACCTCTATCAAATCTCCTCGCAACCATCTCTGTTCCAAGGAGAACAACCCCAGCTTCTCCATAAGAAAGAAAAAACCCAGCTTCTCCAGTCTATAACTAAAGTCCCTCATCCCTGGAATCATTTTAGTAAATCTCTGCTGCACCCTATGTAAGACCTTCACATCTTTCCTAAAGTGTGGTGCCCAGAACTGGACATAGTTGTGGCCGAACCAGTGTTTTATAAAGGTTCATCATGCCTTCCATACTCTATGTCTCTATTTATAAAGCCCAGGATCCTGTATGCTTTATTAACCGCTTTCTCAACCTGCCCTGCCACCATCAACAATTTGTGCGCATAAACCCCAAGATCTCTCTATTCCTGTACCCCTTTTAGAGTTGTGCCTTCTAGTTTATATTGCCTCTCCATGTTCTGCCTACCGAAATGTATCACCTCACATTTTTGAGTTAAATTTCATCTGCCACGTGTCTGCCCATGCCACCAGCCTGTCTATATCCTCTTGAAGTCTAATCACTATCCTCTTCACTGTTCACTACCCTTGTAACACCCTTTGTGTCATCTGCAAATTTTGAAATTGTGCCCTGTACATCCAAGTCCAAGTCATTAATATATATCAAGAAAAGCAGTGGTCCCAGCACTGACCCCTGGGGAACACCACTGTACACTTCCCGCCAATCCGAAAAATAACCGTTTACCACTACTCTCTGTTTCCTGTCCTTTAGCCAATTCTGTATCCATGTTGCTACAGCCCCCTTTATTCCATGGGCCACAATCTTGATGATAAGCCTACCGTGCGGCACTTTATCAAAAGCCTTTTGAAAATCCATATACACCACATCAACTGCATTGCCCTCATCTACCCTCTCTGTTACCTCATCAAAAAAGTCTATCAGGTTAGTTAAACACCATATGCCTTTAACAAATCCACGCTGGCTTTCCCTAATCAATCCATACTCGTCCAAGTGACTGTTAATTCTGTCCCAGATTATTGTTTCTAAAACTTTCCCTACCACTGAGGTTAAACTGACTGGCCTATTGTTGCTGGGTTTATCCTTACACCCTTTTTTGAACAAGGATGTAACATTTGCAATTCTCCAGTCCTCTGGCTCTACCCCAGTATCTATGGATGTTTGGAAGATTATGGCCAGTACCGCCACAATTTCCACCCTGACTTCCCTCAGCAACCTATGCATCCCATCCGGACCGGGAGATTTATCTACTTTAAGTACAGCTAGCCTTTCAAGTACCTCTTCTTTATCAATTTTTAGCCCATCCAGTATCTCAACTATATCTTCCTTTATTGAGACTCTGGCAGCATCTTCTTCCATGGTAAAGACAAATGCAAAGTACTCATTTAGTACCTCGGCTTTACCCTCTACCTCCATGAGCTGATCTCCTTTATGGTCCCTAATCGGCCCCACCCCTTCTCTTACTACCCATTTACTGTTTACATGCCTGTAGAAGACTTATGGATTCTCTTTTATGTTGGCAGTCAGTCTATTCTCATCCTCTCTCTTTGCCCCTCTTATTTCCTTTTTCACTTCTCCTCTCAACTTTCTATATTCTGCTTGGTTCTCACTTGTGTTATCAACCGTACATCTGTCATACGCCCCTTTTTTCCGTTTGATCTTACTCACTAACTCTTTTGTCATCTAGGGAGCTCTGGCTTTATTTGCCCTACCTTTCTGCCTCGTGGGAATGTGCCTAGTCTGTAACCGAACCATCTCCTCCTTAAAGGCCGCCCACTGTTCAATTACAGTTTTGCCTGCCAATCTTTGATTCCAATTTGCCTGCGCCAGATCTGTTCTCATCCCATTGAAATTGGCCCTCCTCCAATTGAGTATTTTTACTTTAGAGTGGCCTGCATCCTTTTCCATAGCTATTCTAAACCTTTGAAAGTCGCTGCTCCCTAAATGCTCCCCCACTGACACTTGCTCCACTTGGTCCACCTCATTCCATAGAACCAAGTCCAGCAATACCTCCTTACTCGTTGGGCTGGAAAAGTACTGGTTTAGAAAGTTATCCTGAATACATTTCAAAAATTCCTCCCACTCTGTGCCCCTTAAATTATTATTGTTAGCCCAGTCTATAATAAGATAGTTGAAGTCCCCAGTTATCACTACTCTGTAGCTTTTGCACCTCTCTGTAATTTCCCAGCAAATTTGCTCCTCTATATCCTTCCCACTAGTTGGTGGCCTATAGAATACACCCTAGTAGTGTAATAGCACCTCTTTAATAGAGATTTGCTTACATGGATTTTTTTTTAGAATTAGATTTGTACTTACATAGATTTGACTACAGAGACAAATCCTTGATATAATACAACTCTTGATTTTTTTTTCAAATTATAAGTTCTGAACTTAAGCATTACTGTACTTGTGCAACTACTGCTGCTGAACTGCCTATGCCTTCTTTAGAGGGTGCAGTAATGCTCTGTTATCATAAACAGACAAAGATTCACACAAAGGCCAAGTTCAGGTCTGGCCCACTCCAGTTGCAATAAGTGCATTCAGATTTCTTTGATCTAGTCGAATGGTTATCCCTACAAAGTATGCAATGGTCTACATAAGAAATGTCTCTGGCTAGAGCAGTTGATTTTCATTTCCAAAATGATATATAGCACCTTTAATGTAGCAAAGTGTCCCACAAAAAAAGGACAAGATAAACAGACAATGAACAGTAGTTAAGGGAGGGGACCAAAGGTGTTGTTGAAGAGTAAGATTTGTTTTATGCTGCATTTGAAGTTGGACAAAATGGAAAAATTTAGGAAAAAAATTCAAGACCACAGGATCTTGATGTTAAAGACTGTGCTACAAATGCTGAGGTGGAGTGAGAATACACATAATGGGCAAGAGGCAGAAGAGCAGAGGTTGCAAACTTAAACTTAAGGCTGGAGAAAGTTGCAGAAGTAGGGTGGGGCAAGACTGTGGAGGGATCTGTAGATGAAGATTTAGAAATCAATACATTGGGAAATGGGGAGCCATGGATGTCGGTGAGGACAGGGGCTGGTCGACTTCAACTACTTCACCCAAGTGGCCATTTGTCATGTGTGAGCCTTCATATTGATTGCTGACAGACTATTTGACTATTTGATGGCATCATAGCCAAATCCAACCCTGTCCTCATTCGATATCCATATATGCTTACTTCCAGCACAGGTCAACAGCTGGAGTAGAAACCCTGGCTGTTTGTTCACCTTCCTAGCCCAGGTGATGTGGCCAGCTGCAGCATCCCTGAAGCATGAATTCTATAATTGATACAAGTGTCGGCAGCTGTTACAGACGACTTACTGCTACCTCAAGAGAAATTACACTGGCTCTTTTCACCATAAGCGGAGAGGAAGTTAATAAATTCACAATTAACTTTTCAATAACAGAGACGTTCCACATTTTTAGCAAAGATTAATTTCACACATTGTGCTGGGCATCTTTCGCCAATCTTGACACCCTGTTACAGTATGTACCTTGCTTAGTACGAGAGCCGGTAACTAAACAAACACTGCCTGAATCAACGGCATGATGCGAACACAATACGATCTGCCTGATTAAGGTGAATGCTTCACTCAACTGCAGCTAGAAAAGATAGCAGTCGCCAGAAAGGCAGACTGCTGCAGCCATACCCTGATGGACAGTATGATTAACAGGTATTGGAAGTGACTGGCAACACATTTAAAATGTAGACATGCAATCAGGCGTGTGTGTGTGTGGAACGGTGATGAACGGGTGACATTCCATCTCCGAACCTGGAACTCTGAGCACACGGGGCAAGTGATACATTAGCATTCTATTACGGGATATGGAATTCTGCGCAACAAGGGCGAGGAACGGCAAGTGATACATTGGGATCCCACCCTCGCATCCGCGCGCGCCTTTATCCGGACTCCGCTGCATTCAAATTCGATGCACATAGATCATATTTATCATTTTAAAACCTTGGCACACGAAAAAAAAAAGCAGAATAATCATCTGGGGCTACCTCTCCTCAAGTTCCGCTTCAGCCCTACACATTGAACATACATCACACCACAGATAGGGGGCCGTGATCGCTGGCCAGAACAGCTGATCACGGTCACCATCCTCAATCCCCCTGCGTTTTACGAATCGCACCGTCTCGTCCGTTTTCTGCCAAAAAATGTCATGCATTAAGAGTGTCACGGCACCGTGCACTCACTTAAAGCGCCCAGTAGCGTAGACTAAACAGACAGCTCTCACAGCCCATCGCCATCAATCCCGTTGGAAAATAAAGTACGTCACAAATTGCATTTCAGATTAAAAATAAAGCCACTGACCTGTTCTCCAAGGTCTACCGCTATATTGGTGATCGCCAGGGGTACGAGAAATCGCACTAGCGGCCAATAATGGGTCTGAAACCCCGTCAGTTTTACCATGGTACCTGCTTTTTGCAGTCTACATGTATGGATGGGTGAGACTGGGGGCGGGGGATTCAGTAGAAACAAACCGGATTAGAAGAGCTGACGATCTCTTTTCTTTCCACACAATATAAAAGAGGAGAAGTTTCTGCTGGGTTTGCCATTGTGCTGCGCAGTAAACAAGGAGAGGGCGGAAAAAAAACCCCGACCAACAGCAGAGCGGAACAATTGTGATTCATACACAGAAGCCTCTCCCTGTCACGCTGCTAGGGGAATCCACCGAGAACATGATGAGTGGAGGAAAACTGAGAGTGGCCAGAGCAGGAGGGGAGCGGTGAGACACAAACACGTGGCCTTGACACTAATACGGCTGCAGAGCCCCTCCCTCATAACGTCAGTGCTCATCGACAACACGTAAAGTATGAGGTTCAAGGTCGCACTGTTTATTAGCTCAGATGATTAAAACGTTGGTTCAATATTACATGTAGGATACAAGCGGCTCAGGAGCCCAACTGGGTCGAGAGGAAGGAAGGGGTTCATGAAGACAGCTGAGTAAAAAAGAAAATTAATCAAACCAAATTCATTTTTTAAAAAATGCACGTGTAGGGATTTTCTGTACTGGCTGCTTCTGCACACTTTCCACTTCCTTGCCCTCATCTTCCATCTAGGCTGTGCCATCTTGCTGTCCAGCGGAGGCGAGGACCTCAATGGAGGGCTTTCTACACAGCAGTCCTCCCCTGCACCATTGGGGATCGGGGTGGAGAGTGTAGCACCGAACAGTGCTGACCCTTAAGTTTTAAGTCACTTCACGGACTCCCTGTGACTTTTGCAGCCTGGATGAGTCTGTGTGTCATATCTACATGGAGTATGAGAGGTTACAGCCCCTCTTCCACTATTGGAAGGGGCTGCTCCTCAACTTCTGGCTGCACTTCAGTCCCACACGCCTGATCTTTGGCTGCCCGGTATGCAGAGAGGTGGGAAGGTAGGAGGACCTCCTCGTGGGTCTGCTGCTGGGCCTGGCCAAGGTGGCCATCCACAGGTCCAGGTTGGACACAGCCTGTGAGGGTGGTCACTCTGGCTGCCTGACTCTCCTGCAACCTCACCTGCGCCCGGGTGACCCTGGAGAAGGAGCACGCAGTGTCCGTCGATACGCTTGAGGCTTTCCGTGACTGGTGGGCATTGCAGGGACCCCCGTCAGCTGCATTTTAACTCAGCTGGGTCGAGGACACTAGCGTCTCCTCTCCAAGGATCCTGGTGGAAATTGAGACAATCTCTACTCTTGCAGATATTCATTCTACAAGAACTGCCAATCCCTTGCAACTAAATGATCTGATTTAAAGAAAACCATAGGGCTAACCTTTGGGGGTGGTGAAGTTTTCCTGTATTATACCTCAGCTGAATCTGACAGCTGGTGGGTAAAGATCCAAAGAAGTACTATCTTCCATATCTTAAGTACACAAAACAAGAAAAAAAATGAAAGCAGGTACGGGAAGAGCAGTTTATGGTTTGTTTTACAGGACTCCAATAAGGTACTTTCATATTGTTCTGAGGGACTGACGGGAAAGGTTTGTTGTAAAACATCAGTTAACATTCACATAGACGCTGTATTCTTGGTGCTTTCTGACAGTCACACAACTGAACCCAGAGCATTTAATCTTCACCAGAAATCATCGTCCCAAAAATGAAGGGAAATCACCCAAAGAAATAATCTCGTTGCCCCAGGGGTGAGATAAATAAAATCAGTGCAGTTCAGGGGGTTCCTCCCCCTCCCGAGTGCTGGCTGTGATCTGTAATAATTTATTAACCCAGTTATCAAGCAAGGCTGCAGTATAAAGTGGAACCTGAGCCTCACGTTTGCCTCTAAGGTAATTGGCTGAAGGTCACTCAATCCACCGGCAGAAACACAGCCAAGCGCCTGGTACAAGTGGGGCTCAACCCGGCTCTGGGTCCTCTGCCCCTGGACACAGTGCGTCTCTACCTGCAACTCAACTGGTAATAATTCAGGCAATTAAACACTTCTAAATTTGTACTCAAAGGTCACCGATCTGGCGTCGATCAAACCGGGTTTGGGTTCAGGCCTCTCTCTGATTCAGACCGGGTTTGGGTTCGTTTCCCCCTCCCCCTTCCCTGGGAACATGGGTCGGAGAGTCCGGGGTGGGGGGGAGCGCCGTTTGGAGTAGTGGGGAAGCAAGTACGCAAAGGCAAACCACAGGCGCGAAACTCTACTCTTCTCCCAGGTTGCTAGCAGCAGCATCCAGTGGATTTATTTTCCCTTTCAGGAGACTCCCGGTCAATCTGGGAGGGTTGGCAACCATATTACACAAAGAAGGTTCCAGATTTGATCTTTGCGCTATGCAGAATTAGCTGATCTTAACTGAGACAGCGTTATAATTTACTTTAGTATCCTTCACTGAAGGAGGGGACAATTAGACCCTCGTTCCTTATGTTCAGCGCTATGGAAAATGCATGTGTGGATATTGGGTACAATTTTATACAAGCGACTTATAACAATACAGTACTTGAATCTGTAACAGCTTTCCGTATAATTCCTGATTGTTTTTTTTCTTTTCTCTTGCCTCATCAGCAACCACCCATTCAAAAAATAAAGATGCAGTCATTCCAGCTGCAATCACGGCAACCTAATTTTGCACAGGGGGCTTCCAACAGGTGTGAGGCCTCTTATTTGCATACACCACAAAACAGATTAACTGGTCATTTGTCACATTGCTGTTTGTAAATTAGCAGCCACATTTGCTCACACAACAACAATAACTACATTTTAAAATTGTAAACAATTTTACAGCACCAAGTTATAGTCCAGCAATTTTATTTTAAATTCACAAGCTTTCGGAGGCTTCCTCCTTCCTCAGGTGAACGATGTGGAAATCGTTCACCTGAGGAAGGAGGAAGCCTCCGAAAGCTTGTGAATTTAAAATAAAATTGCTGGACTATAACTTGGTGTTGTAAAATTGTTTACAATTGTCAACCCCAGTCCATCACCGGCATCTCCACATACATTTTAAAAGTGCTTCATTTGCTGTGAAGTGCTGAGTACATTCTGAGGAGATGCTATATGAATGCAAGTTACTTGGTTTTCTTTTAGGACTTAGTTCCCTTCAACAGTATCCAATCATTCTATAAATATGATGTTTAATAGTGCGATGTGCAAGGCCTAAATCTGACTTGTTCTCTATCCAAGTTTTTGAGTAAAGTTGGTGATAAGAGGTTCTCAGGCTCTTCAGTGACTGATTACCATACATACCTTTGTAGAGTATTTTGTCTTTCTTGGATCTGTTTTGCTCCAAGCAAATTTGTTTGGGGAGTCTTTTGATAAATTATTCTGGATCTTTTGACTTGAACAAACATTTTGCCCAGATGATTTTTCCATCTGTTTCCCCCAAAGGAGCCTTATATGGTCAAAGCCGTACCATTCTTTTTCCAATTATATGGATTCTTGAGGCCTTTTCATATCTCACCTTTATAAGGTTTTATCCCTAACAGTCACCTAAAGTTTTAATTTGATGAATTAAAGTGCACTTTGACATTGACAAGGTTAGATTCTTCCTAACTTGCAGCTCCAAGTGCATTTTTAACGTTGCAGTGAATTTTTGTGCTTTTTGTGAGGGATGGGAGTACTGGGGAATGGAAAACACTCTATTTTGGGCACCTAGTTCAAGTATAGCATAATTAGATAAAAACATAAGAGGACACAAAATAGAAAAAAGTCATTCAATGTTACAACAACATTCTTCCCAATGTACCGACACTGGCATAGCCTCCACCTAACAATGTGAGGAAGATGATTTAAATCAGACAAAACATTTTAAAAGCCAATACAACAAATGTCCTCCAAACTGTGTTGCTGTGTAATGAATAACATACCACGAGTGTTCCAGAAATTAGTTAGTCACTTACACTGAAATTTATCCTTCTAACCTTTAATCCCAATGTTGTCAGATAATCATTCAAATTATTTGAAAAGAGCTCAGTGAATTAGCATTAATTAACTCAGATGAAGGTTCATTCCACACCTCAATCACTGAGAAAAAAATACCTACATACTGTAGCCTGATTATCTTAAATGGATAATCTAGATGTGAGAAGGGTTTCTTTTAGCTTCAACTGAAGCCAAAAAAAACTTCTTACATCTACATTATTCAATTTTCATAATTTTAAATGCTTAAATCTCGTTGCTTCTCAATCTTTTTCCCCCGCTGAAAATAAGTTTGGTTTCTTCAGTTTATCCAAATAATTTAGAGATTGAAGTCTAGCGATTTTTCTTTCTATCCTCTCCAAAGCATCCATGTGTTTTTGAAGATTATGTAATGAAACTGGACACACTACTCCAAATGTGGCTTCACCTTATAGAGAGTTAAAGGAACCTGCTTTATTTCCAATCAAGTGCCCTTGAGATGAATCCTAGGACTTGATCTACCTTGTTAACAATAGCCTCACATAACATCCACTTTATCATTAGTATCAACATGAAATACTACCACTGTTTCTTACCCCTCCCCATTCATTAGTTCATCAGCCCTCATTTCCATATCTTTTAATCTTGCCCCAGGGACAAAAAATAAACAGCCCTGTTAACATTATCACCATTTGCATAATTCACTCTCAATGTGCCTTATTATTGAACCACCTATTGCAATGACTCCTATCTTTCTTTGACCCTTCCCTTCACTTCTATTCCTGGTATATCAATCTCTAGATTGTTATCAGTGGTTCCATCGTCACACAGGACTGCAGCCTTCAAGCTTATTAGATGTTTCCATGTCCTTATTAACTCCAAACACTATAGGGCTGATGTGTGCTGCTTCCAATCAGCCCCAGGATGACCAGGATTTCTTGCCCCGCACCTTCTAAATGGCTTGGGGCAGCTGTCGTGCAAGCCTGTCTTCTCAGGCCTGCAGCTGCCTCACTGGCTTCTCTCGTCTCAGTTAACAGGACCCTCTGGATCTTTGGGGAGAGGGAACAAAAAAATCTTCTGGAAGGCCTACCTGAGAATTCTTTGGCCTGTCCCAGGATGCCTGCAGATCGTCTGGTTGGCAGGGGTTTGGAGACAGGCCATGGTGTCATCTTTTCTGGGCCGCCCTGCCCTGGGGCCGCCCTGCCAGCATTCCAAACGGGAAATGAGACAGAACCCTAAGAACACCTCCTGGTGTTTATTTACATGGTATGTATGGTCGTCCTGCAAGCATTGCATGCCACAGATGAAGCTTTGTTCCCCCTCCCAGGAAAACCCCAGAAATTTTGGATATAAAAACAGAAAATATTGGAAACACTCAGCAGGCCAGGCAGCATTTGTGGAGAGAGGAAGGTACGGTTAACATTTCAGGTCGATGAACTATCACATTAAAAGGGTGTAGACCTGGCAATCCCTTTTTCCTGACCTTTCTGTCTGGAGAACTGACTGTTCCCTAGAGGCGAGGCCAGGAAAATCAGCCCTTATTATCACCGGTCTACTGTGGTTATTAAATGAGGCCTGTAGGAATTCATGATATTCCTGTAGATAGTCTAGTCTTTTCAGCTCTGCCTTTAGACCAGCCACATCCTGCTTGTGTTGTTCCATCATCCTCATCCAAACTAAAAACCTATCAAAAACTGGCCAAAAGCTTTAAGTAGCTCCAAAAAAGCTAACAGCTCTAAAGACTTATCATATGCAAACACAACCCGATTTTAACTGCTACCACCTGGCAGAAACCAACGGGGGGGGGGGGGGGGTGGCGGGCAATTAAAATAAGGAGCGTCACTTGCCCCCACTGCCTTCCCGCCGTGTCCCGATATTAATTGTTCTTTTGAGCAGGGAAGCAGGTCACCCGCAGGAAGGAAGTGGGGTCCTGTTTTAAATATGCAGATTGGTTCCGATGATATCATCAGGACCCGATCTGCAATTTCAATCAGAGATCTGGGGGGGGGGAGGGACGGTGCTGGGAGGAGAGGGTGGTGTGGGTTGGGGGAGGTGGGTGTAGGGAGGGGCGGGTGGGGGGGGGGGTGGTTGGGGGAGGTGGGTGGGGGGCAGTGTCAACTCCCCCCCGCCATGCAAAATCTGCTGGGAGCTGGATCCTGTGCCAGCAGAGGCCCAGAAGGTAAGTTTAAACATTGTAATGTAGGTTTCCTTGTGGGTCAGGAGGAGCAGGAGTGCTCCTCTGGGCCTCACAAGAAAGCCTTGGGCCTCCCTTACACTGGGCTACCCCCCTCCTGATCGTCGCCAGATTCATACCCCCACCCCCCACTCCCGATCCCTGCCAACAGCCTTCCCCCCCTCCCAATCGTTCCACAGGCTTCCCTCCCTCCCGATCTTTCCAAAGTCTTCCACCCACTTACTGACTGGTGGGGACCATTCACACGGGTCCCCAGCTGCGGCTTCCCGCAGCCAGATAGTCAATCTGGCCAGGTGTCGGGGGGGACTCTGCAGAGTTCTATTTAAATGAGGCCCTGCCATTAAGATTGGCAGGACCTCCACATCCCCGGCCTTGTTGGATTCATCGCCCGCTACCGGGCTCCCCCGCACCCTTCCTGCCCAACCGTAAAAATTGAAGCCATTAAGTTAGAAAGTACAGTGAGGTCCAAGCTTGTCATACGCAAGCTACAGGTATACCAAAATTCCATCATCTTTATTGCACTGGGAAAAAGCTAAAGTACACAAAAGTGCAGTTTGCAGCAGTGATGGATTTAGATATTACTGAACAGAGATGTAAACATTGAAATAAAACTCATCACCATTCCAACTTCACTCCATATTTTATTTTCAAAGCTTTGCATTTCCAGCAGTAACAGGAATGCTCAAATAAAGCCTATTAATGCATTCATGCCTGGGGACATTGTTATAGCTCAAAAAAGTGGCCACAGCTAATCTTGAAGAAAACAAGTCTTCACATAAGATGACAATGACATTGCCGACAACAACAGCTTACATTTATACACTGTAGTGCCTTTAACATTGAAAAATGTTCCAAGGCGCTTCACAGATGCATAAGGAAAAAAATAGATGTTGAACTAAAGATGGAGATATGGCTGGGGGGTCGGGGGAGGTAGTGGGGTGACCAAAAGCTGCAGAGGTATCGTGGCAAAGGCTAGGCAGTTGAGAGTTAGGTGGAGAATTTCTTTTGGGGTGGACACCGAAGGAATTGGAGTTGGATGGTGATGGGGGATATGGGTGGTGAGGGATACAAGGAAGATGTCAGAGATCCCTTTATAAGTGATCGAGACCATGGAAAAAATGCAGCCATGGGAAATGGTGGGGTTGAGGGGGTGGACATGAAAATAGTAGAAGATTTTATATGGAGGGAGAAGTTTAGGGGACAGGGGGGCAATGAATTTAGAGGAGAAAGGGTAAGGGGAGCTGAGATGGAGATTGAAATCACTGAGGATAAGGTATTGCTCATTGCAGAGGCTGATGAAGCAATGGGTTAAACTTAGTAATAAGGGCTTAGGTGTGACTTGATGATAAAAGTTGAGCTGGCATCATGGTTGTTTGGTGGAGCAAGTGATGAAAAGTATAGCTAGGAGGGAGGCTTCAGTAAGGAGCAAGGTGTCATTTCCTGCGAACCAAGAATTGGACATGGCTCAGAAAGTTCCTTGAAGGAAAATCTTGGTCTGTCCACTTTGAGTCCAATTTTACTCCGCTCTGCACTGCTTTTCTTAATCCTCACAGACTGTCTCTCAGATTTGTAAGCTCAACCCTCAGTCACCAGTGGTATTAGCTTCCTCTCTCTCTACTGCCAATGCTTTGCTAGCTCCCCCTCTCTCGACCACATCTACTATCCCTGCTTCCTTTTTCTGGCACCACTCTTCTGCATCCTTCCCTTTTCTCTGTCACCTCTGTTCTATAAGCTCCCATTCTCTCCCCTGCCTCTGCTCTGCCAGTTTCTCTTCTCTCCCCACTCCTGCTTACTATCAATAATCTGCCTTAGCCCTAAAAATAGGATGAATTATATGGAAATAAATATAGTATCAAAGAATTTCACTTTCCACTTAGTGAGAATGGTTTTGGCAAACCAACAATTTATGAAAGAATATTAATTCAAATCCAACTTTAATGAGCAAATATAAATTTCCCAAGGGCAATTAGGGATGGGCAATAAATGCTGGCCTTGCCAGCAACGCCCACATCCCATGAACGAATAACAAAAATTCTGTCAACGATACTTTTCATTTTCAAGAGAATAAGACTGCTGTTCTTAATTGTTTATAAATAAGTCAGATTTACAGGCAAAGACTTGCGTTTTGTGAAATTTCTAATATGGTTGAAATTGTCAGACATTCAGTCGAGATGTAATACTAACTGATGAGGAATGGGACTGCGGAGAAATTAGATACCTGGCTTTCTGTAGAAGGAACATAGCAAAGCTGCAGAACAGAAGCCACCAATAAATATATTATCCTATCCAGAATGCACTGAGGGAGCAGGTTAATTCTCCTGGTTGGTGTAAAATACTTGATAAACTGGAGTTCTTCACAATACAGTACCTGCTTCAGAACATAGGTCAGAGAACTGTGTTTGTGAATCAACTGATTCAATGTGCTATATGTAAAAAATAAGGCTGACTTCTTCTTTGAAATGATATTTAGACAGAATATTGCTATTAGCTGTGGAAGCCTGATTAATATTTCCTGACAGATAGTAGTGGTATGTAGACAGAACACAAAAGGAAAAAGCTTTAGCAATAATTCTTAAGAGTAACAATAAATGCTCCAGAGAGTTTTATGTTGGAACAGAAAGTGTGATATTTCATTAAAGTATGTGGCATAACATTGATTGTTTAAAAAATGTGCAGTTTTACCATCACAAAAGGATTGCTCATTTTGTTTACCTTCCTAATATCATTTAGTTAATTGCTGCAGATATTTTTCATACCTTTATTATCCTACCTAATCAAGCAGAAAAATAATTATACCAAACAGGCTGTAACAATGAGGACGTTCATAGCAAAGCCATGAACGCAATATAAAATCAAATGACATGGATTTAAAGAAATATCTAGAACCATGCAAGTCTGTAACTACATCACAGAGGGTAAAATTCAGGGTCATGAAAGATAAATGAGTAGTGTAGGCTACAAAACAAATGAAGTGATTAAGTGCGGCACCTGCAAGTTAATTATGCCGTATGTACAAAATGGCATTGAATATCAACGTTCAAAGGTTTAATGCTGTAATCAAGGTGTGCAAACAACAAATACCGCCATTTCAAGGTTATAGAATCAGAGAATCATAGAAGGTTACAGCACGGAAGGAGGCCATTCGGCCCATTGAGCCCGCGCCGGCTCTATGCACGAGCAATCCAACTAGTCCCACTGCCCCGCCCGATCCCCGTACCCCTGCACATTTTTTCGTTTCAAGTACTTATCCAGTTCCCTTTTG
This sequence comes from Heptranchias perlo, assembly GCF_035084215.1. Taxonomy (NCBI): domain Eukaryota; kingdom Metazoa; phylum Chordata; class Chondrichthyes; order Hexanchiformes; family Hexanchidae; genus Heptranchias; species Heptranchias perlo. The sequence continues at coordinate 58,368,562 of NC_090326.1, read as the reverse complement.
AAAGCCATGATTGAATCTGCCTCGACCACTACCTCGGGCAGTGCATTCCAGATCCTAATCACTTGCTGTGTAAAAAAGTTTTTCCTCATGTCACCTTTGGTTCTTTTGCCAATCACTTTAAATCTATGCCCTCTGGTTCTTGACTCTTCCGCCAATGGGAACAGTTACTCTCTATCTACTATAACGAGGGGGCATAGATTTAAGGTGAGAGGGGAGAGATACAAAAGGGTCCAGAGGGGCAATTTTTTCACTCAAAGGATGGTGAGTGTCTGGAACGAGCTGCCAGAGGCAGTAGTAGAGGCGGGTACAATTTTGTCTTTTAAAAAGCATTTGGACAGTTACATGGGTAAGATGGGTATAGAGGGATATGGGCCAAGTGCAGGCAATTGGGACTAGCTTAGTGGTATAAACTGGGCGACATGGACATGTTGGGCCGAAGGGCCTGTTTCCATGTTGTAACTTCTATGATTCTATGATTCTATGATACTCTGTCTATTCCCTTCATGATTTTGAACTCCTCTATCAAATCTCCTCTCAACTTTCTCTGTTCCAAGGAGAAAAATTCCAACCTCTCCAGTCTATCCACGTAATTTAAGTCCCTCATCCCTGGAATCATTCTAGTAAATCTCCTGTGCACCCTCTCTAAGGCCTTCACATCCTTCCTAAATTGCGGTGCCCAGAACTGGACACAATACTCCAGTTATTGCCGAACCAGTGTTTTATAAAGGTTCATCATGACTTCCTTGCTTTTGCATCTATTTACAAAGCCCAGGACCACGTATGCTTTTTTAACCGCTTTCGCAACCTGCCCTGCCACCTTCAACGATTTATGCACATAGACCCCCAGATCACCCTGTTCCTGTACTCCTTTTAGAATTGTGCCCTCTAGTTTATATTGCCCCTCCTAATTTTTCCTACCCAAATGCATCACCTCGCATTTTTCCGTGTTAAACTTCATCTGCCACGTCTCTGCCCATGCCATCAGCCTGTCTATATCCTCTTGAAGTCTATTGGTATCCTCCTCACTGTTCACTACACTTTCAAGTTTTGTGTCATTCGCAAATTTTGAAATTGTGCCCTGTACTCCCAAGTACAAGTCCTTAATATATATCAAGAAAAGCAGTGGTCCCAGCACTGCCCCCTGGGGAACACCACTGCACAGCTCCCTCCAGTCCGAAGGCCCAGGTTTAGTCTGTAATCAGGGTATAGTTCTCCTTATTTAATTTGTACTTCACAATCAATTCATTCTGCGGTAGTGATACTGACAGGTAGATCCATAAGAACATAAGGACATAAGAGATAGGAGCAGAAATAGGCCATTTGGCCCTTCGAGCCTGCTCCGTCATTGAATGAGATCATGGCTGATCTGATTCTGGCCTCAAATCCATTTTCCCGCCTGTTCCCCATGTCCTTTGACTCCCTTGCTGATCAAAAATTTGTCTAACTCAGCCTTGAATATATTCAATGACTCAGCCTCCACCGCTCTTTGGAGCAAAGAATTCCAAAGGTTCACAACCCTCTGAGAGAAGAAATTTCTCCTCATCTCCGTCTTAAATGGGCGACCCCTTATTCTGAGAGTATGCTCCCTAGTTATAGATTCCCCTATGAGGGGAAACATCCTCTCAGCATTTACCCTGTCAAGCACCTCAGAATCTTATATGTTTCAATAAGATCTCCTCTCATTCTTCTGAACTCCAGTGAGTATAGGCCCAACCTGTTCAATCTTTCCTCATAAGAAAACCCTTCCATACCCGGAATCAACCGAGTGAACCTTCTCTGAACCGCCTCCAATGCAAGTATATCCTTCCTTAAATAAGGGGACCAAAACTGTGCGCAGTACTCTAGGTGTGGTCTCACCAGCACCCTGTACAGTTGTAGCAAGACTTCCCTGCTTTTATACTCCATCCCCCTTGAGATAAAGAGCAATATTCCATTTGCCTTCCCAATTACCTGCTACACCTGTATGCTAACTTTTTGTGTTTCATGTACGAGGACACCCAAATCCCTCTGTACCGCAGCATTCTGTAGTCTTTCTCCATTTATATAATATATTGCTCTTTTATTCTTCCTACCAAAGTGGATGACTTCACATTTTCCCACATTATACTCCATCTGCCAATTTTTTGCCCACTCGCTTAACCTATCCACATCCCTTTGCAGACACTTTGTGTCCTCCTCACAACTTACTTTTCCACCTACCTTTGTATCATCAGCAAATTTGGCCACAGTACACTCGCTTCCTTCATCCAAGTCATTGATATATATTGTAAATAGTTGAGGCCCCAGCACTGAGCCCTGTGGCACCCCATTAGTTACAGATTGCCATCTTGAAAATGACCCCTTTATCCCAACTCTCTTTTCTATTAGTTAGCCAATTTTCTATCCATGCTAATATATTACCTCCAACACCATGAGCTCTTATCTTGTGCAGTAACCTTTTATGTGGCGCCTTATCAAATGCCTTTTGGAAATCCAAATACACACTACATTTACTGGTTCCCCTTTATCCATGTGCTCATTACTTCCTCAAAGAACTCTAATAAATTTGTCAAACACGATTTCCCTTTCATAAAACCATGTTGACTTGCCTTGATTTTATTTTGAGTCTCTCAATGTCCTGCTACTACTTCCTTAATAATGGATTCTAGCATTTTCCCAATGACAGATGTTAGACTAACTGGCCTATAGTTACCTGCTTTCTGTCTCCCTCCTTTCTTGAATAGGGGCGTTACATTTGCGGTTTTCCAATCTGCTGGGGCCTTTCCAGAATCTAGTGAATTTTGGAAGATCACAACCAATGCATCCACTATCTCTGTAGCCACTTCTTTTAAGACCCTCGGATACAAGCCATCGGGTCCAGGGTCTTCTCAGCCTGCAGACCCATTAGTTTTCCTAGTACTTTTTCTCTAGTGATAGTGATTGTTTTTAGACCCTCCCTCCCCTTTGCCCCTCGATTATCTACAATTATTGGTATGCTTTTAGTGTCTTCTACTGTGAAGACAGAAACAAAATATCTATTCAATGCCTCTGCCATTTCCTTGTTTTCCATTATTATTTCCCCAGTCTCATCCTGTAAGGATACTTACTTTAGCTACTCTCTTCCTTTTTATAAACTTGTAAAAGCTCTTACTGTCAGTTTTTATATTTCTTGCTAGTTTACTCTCATAATCTATTTTCTCCCTCTTTATTTTTTTTAGTCCTTCTTTGCTGGTTTCTAAAGTTTTCCCAATCTTCGGGCTTATCAGTAATCCTTGCCACAATGTATACCTTTTTTTAAAAACTTGATACCATCCTTAACTTCCTTGGTTAGCCATGGTTGGTACACCCTTCTCATGGAGTCTTTCCTCCTTACTGGGATATATTTTTGTTGAGAGTCATAAAATATATTTTTTAAATGTCTGCCACTGCTTATCCACCATCATACCTTCTAATCTGTTTTCCCAGTCCACTTTAACCAACTCTGCCCTCATGCCATTGTAATTGCCCTTATTTAGGTTTAATACAGCAGTTTCAGATCCAAGATCCTCACTCTCAAACTGGATGTGAAATTCTATCATATTATGATCCCTGTTTCCTAAGGGATCCTTTGAGGTCATTAATTAATCCTGATTTGAGAATAGTGAGGTGTGTGTACAACGTTAAATCAGCCACATTGGGCTTAACGGAGTTTAAAAATATATAAATGAGCTGTTATAAAAGTGGATGCTGATTATAAATCAGAATGGAATGATCAGCAAATCAGATTGTTTCACTCCCCAGTCTTTTATCAGAGCCATAGAAATCTGCTTAGAAAGCAATTAGGGCATATTTTTCAAACTTCAATATTTTCCCACCTTATGATCAGTAAGCGATTATAAATAAATATAAAATCCTAGTAGATCTTCAGTGGCATTGGCAAAGGTGATTGGCAAAAGAACCAAAGGCAACATGAGGAAAAACTTTTTTATGCGGGGATTGGTTATGATCTGGAATGCGCTGCCTGAAAGAGTGGTGGAGGCAGATTCAATCATGGCTTTCAAAAGGGAATTGGATAAGTGCTTGAAGGGAAAAAATCTGTAGGGTTACGGGGAAAGGGCAGGGCAGTGGGACTAACTGGTTTGCTCTTGCAGAGAGCTGGCATGGGCTCGATAGGCCGAATGGCCTCCTTCTGTGCTGTAACCATTCTATGATTGCTCACAGTGAGTTGGGTGCTTGCATGGTTTGGAGGATTAGTTGAGGGGGACTGGGGCCTGGGCTGTAGGAAAGTTCAGTGAAGCCTAGGAATAGTGGGGTCGTGGTAGGGCATTAGATTATGGGAATATTTGGAAGGGATGATGTGCGCAGACAGGGGTGGCAGGTTCCCTTTTCTGAAGGACATTAGTGATCTAGTTGGGTGGTTAAGACAATTCATCAACTTTCATGTTTATTGTTTCTGTTGCTTGCTCACAAATTATCAGATTCATTGAACTCAGATTCACAACTTATCATGGTGGGATTTGAACTCACAGACCTCTGGGTTACTAGCCCCGTACCATAACACTACACTGTTTGTGAAGATTCCCTTCGCTGGATATTTCTGGAGAAATTGTAAATGTGTTCATTTGGAATTTTGCCAGAAATACACACAGATCTTCAGAAATGCAATTATGATGTTGCTACACGTAGCGACCAGTGCTATTCTTAACTCCTTACTTCTTGTTATAGGAATGTTCAACTTTTATGGTTTCATGGGCTGCTTTGCTGCAAACTACGGAGCCATATGGGCCACATATACAGGACGAATTCCCTCAGCTGTTTTGCCAGACTCCTGCAATAACTCCGGCCAAAGTCCAGCAGTACAGTTTGGTAAAAGGTCAAGGGTCGGAATGAAATTCAGTTGGGATCTACAATGAGTGGGCGATTTGCTCTGCCAGGTTACTGCCTGAGAAAATTTACCCCAATGACTTCAATATAAATGAGATGGCAGTCCTAGACAGGCTAAAAGGGCTCAAAACAAATCACCAGGTTTAGATGGAATTCATCCCCAGCATGCTAAAAGAGACCAGAGAGGAGGTTTGTGAGGCACTGATAATCATTATGATGGACTCACTGGCCAACGGGTTGGGAGGTACCAGTAGATTGGAAACAGGCTAATGTGATGTTTGTATTCAAAAAGGAAGATAAAACAGACACTGCAAACTATAGTCCTGTTGGCCTCACTTCCATTCCATGTAAAATAATGATACAATTATCAGGAGTAAACATGAGGGGTATCAGAACTATCTGTAAACAATAACTAAGTAAGCAGCAATCAACATTGATTCAGAAGGGAAAGATCATGCCTGACCAACCTCTTTTTGAGCAAGTGACATTCTAAGTGGAATTTGAAAATCAGTCCTCGGCAATAGACCAAAATGGGCTATTGCAGCCTGTTCTGCATCCCACACGATTTTCTTTTCCACTGTGGAAAAGAAAATTGGGCCGTGTATATTAGGTACTGCCGATTCGTTGACACCCATTTTCTGCTACCGTCGAAGTCCAATTTCACCTCCCCGTGTACTTCGACTTCCAAAAAGCATTTTTGACAAGGTTTGAAACAAAAGGCGATTAATATAAGAACATAAGAAATAGGAGCACGAGTAGGCCATACAGCCTCTTGAGCCTGCTCAGCCATTCAATAAGATCATGTCTGATCTTTTACATCAACTCCACTTTCCTGCCCTATCCCCATATCCCTTGATTCCCTCAGTGTCCAAAAATCTATCGATCTCAGTCTTGAATATACTCAATAACTTAGCATTCACAGCCCTCTGGGGTGGATAATTCCAAAGATTCACAACCTTCTGAGTGAAGAAATATTTCTTCATTTCAGTCCTAAATGGCCGACCCCTTATGCTAAGACTATGACCCCTAGTTCTGGACTCTCCCGCCAGGGGCAACAGACTCTCAGCAATGACCCTGTCAAGCCCTCTATGAGTTTTATACTTTTCAATGAGATCACCTCTCATTCTTCTAAACTCCAGAGAATATAGGCCCATACTATTCAATCTCTCCTCATAGGACAACACTTGCATCCCAGGAATCAATCTAGTGAACCTTCGTTGCACCCCGTCCAAGGCAAGTATATCCTTCCTTAAGCAAAGAAACTCAAACTGTACACAGAACTCCAGAGGTGGTCTCACCAGAGCCCTATATAATTGCAGCAAGACCGCCTTACTCTTATACTCCAGACCCCTTGCAATGAAGGCTAACATACCATTTGCCTTCCTAATTGCTTGCTGTACCTGCATGTTAACTTTCAATGTTGTGTGTACAAGGACAGCCAAATCCCTCTGACTAGCAACATTTCTTAGTCTCTCACCTTTTAAAAAATATTCTGCTTTTCTATTCTTCCTACCAAAGTGGATAATTTCACATTTCCCCAAATTATGATCCATCTGTGACCTTCCCCCCCACTTACTTAACCTGTATAACCCTTTGCAGCCTCTTTGTGTCCTCCTCACAGATTACTTTCCCACTTAGCTTTGCAAAGTCAGCAAACTTAGATACATTACACTCGGTCCCCTCATCTAAGTCATTGATATATATTGAAAACAGCTGAGGCCCAAACACTGATCCTTGCAGCACCCCACTGCCAACCCGAAAATATCTGTTTTCTGTCCATTAACCAATCCGCAATCCACATAAATAAATTACCCCCAATCCCAAGCGCCCCAATCTTGTGTAACAACCTTTTGTGTGGCACCTTATCGAATGCCTTTTGAAAATTCAAATATACTACATCTACTGGTTCACCTTTATCTACCCTGCTAGTTTCACCCTCAAAAAACTCCAATAGAGTTGTCAAACATGATTTCCCTTTCATAAAACTGTGTTTAATCTGCCTATTCTAAGCGCCCTGATACTACATTCTTAATAATAGATTCTAGCATTTTCCCTACTACTGATGTCAGGCTAACTGGCCTTTGGTTCCATGTTTCCTCTCTCCCTCCTTTCTTGAATAGTGGGATTACATTTGCTACATTCCAATCCATGGGGGCCGTTCTACAATCTCGAGAATTCTGGAAGATCATACGTACATATGAACATACGAATTAAGAGTAGGCCATTCGGCCCCTCGAGCCTGCTTTGTCATTTGATAAGATCATGGCTGATCTGATTGTGACCTCAACCCTACTTTCCCGTCTACCTACTATAACCTTTGACTCCCTTGTTAATCAGGAATCTATCTAACTCAGCCTTAAAAATATTCCATGACCCTGCCTCTAGCGCTCTCTGGGGAAGGGACTCACGACCCTCTGAGAGAAAAAAAATTCTCCTCATCTCCGTCTTAAAAGGGAGACCCCTTATTTTTAAACTGTGTCCCCTCATTCTAGTCTGTCCCACAAGGAGAAACATCCTCTCAGCATCTACCCCTTCAGGTCCCCTCAGGATCGTATATGTTTCAATAAGATTACCTCTCATTCTTCTAAACTCCAATGTATACAGGCCCAACTTGTCCAACCTTTCCTCATAAGATAACCCCCTCATCCCAGGAATGAGTCGAGTGAACCTTCTGTGAACCGCCTCTAAAGCAACTATGTCCTTTCTTAAATAAGGAGACCAAAACTGCACACAGTATGTGGTCTCACCAATGCCCTGTACAACTGTAGCAAAACATCTCTACTTTTATATTCCATTCCCCTTGCAATAAATAACAACATTCCATTTGCCTTCCTAATCACTTGCTGTACCTGCACACTAACTTTTTGTGATTCATGTACTAGGACACCCAGATCCCTCTGTACCTCAGAGTTCAGCAATCTCTCTCCATTTAAATAATATGCTGCTTTTCTATTCCTCCTGCCAAAGTGGACAAGTTCACATTTTCCCACATTATACTTCATCTGCCAAATTTTTGCCCACTCCCTTAACGTATCCATATCCCTTTGCAGACTCCTTGGGCGTCATTTTAGCACCCGCTATCGGGTGCGTTCCTGGAGGGGGGGCTCCGAAAATCGGAGAATCCCGGAGCTGGACTGGAGCCCGCCCCGAACTTCCGGGTTCCCCGCTGACGCGACGGCGTGCGCGCGCAGCCCTCGCTGGTGGGAATCCCGCAGGCAATTAAAGCCAGCGGGATGCCACCTGAGAGTATTTACCTTGGTATTTCAGGTCATTAACATACCTGATTAAGGGATTATGTGAGGAGGGGTGGGATTTTAGAGCAAACTGGGACTGTTTCCCACACTGGGGGAAACACTCCCAGGTCAAATGGACGTGTTGCAGCCATCAGCCTGTGGCAGCTGCAAAGGTCCATTTGACAGGTGGGGGCGGGAGACCCTCACCCATTGCAGGAGGCCACTCTGTCACTTGGGACAAAGTTTGGCCTCCACCACCCTCCACCTGACAGTCAAAGTCACCAACCTGCATACTTACCCCGGGGTCCGGAGACATGTACCTACCTTGCGGACCCCCTCAAATGTACATCTTGCGGATGGGGGCCGCCGTAGCTGCAGTCATGACCTCCTCGGAGGGCGAATAGCATCACCAGCCTCGCCATCCACGCTGTCCACCTCTGACACGTGGAGCTCCACAACAGAGTGCTGTGACACATCCACCTGTACAGCAGGAGGGAGGGCTACTGCAGAGAGAGATGTGTCGCAGAGGGCACTACCCTTGCCACAGGGTCCACAGACCGAGGCTCAGCTTCCTGGACCTCTCTGAGCAGCAGTGCACATGGAGGCTCAGAGTCACCCGACATGTAGTCGTGGACATCTGCAGCCTCTTTCATGCCGAGCTGCTCCTGGCTGGCCCGAGCACCATCTTCTTACCTGTCGCTGTCAAAGTCACCACTGCCCTCAACAACTTCTCCTCCGCATCCTTCCAGGGGCAACCGGGGACATCGCCGATGTCTCTCAGTCGTCTGCGCAAAAGAGCCCTGCAAATACACCTACACCCACTCTGCAGTGACACAATGGGTGGCATCAGTTGTGGGTCCTCATAGAGATCCTCAGGAGAGGGTATTATTGCATAAACCAGACAGGATTCGCGAAGACATGGCAGTAGTGGTGCCAATATAATATGTAATGTGAGTTGGTCAGAAATTCAATATAAGTAACACCCGTGACAAACCCTCAAACACCCTTCTGCATCCCCTTCATGCTCACGACACGTTTGCCTCACGCTGCCTACTGCACATATGTGATGCATGCCCTGTGGCTGCAGCACAGGTGGTGGCAGGTTGAGTGAGGCTGGCCGTGAAAGAGATGCACGAGAGGGTGAGTATGAGATAGAGCCATGAGATTGTATGAGGATTGGGTTGAGTGGTAGTGGCGGGATGAGTACTGGCGAGGTGAGTAGGTGCAGGTAAGATGAGGATGAGGTTTGAGTGGGTATGAGGGGTGATGTGACAGAGTAGTGTTGGCAGTGCTGAAGGAGATGTGGGGTGGGGGCAGTGATGTGGCAGACGGAGTGCAGGGGAAAGACTACGTGTACTCACTTTGGCTGACCTACTGAGGTCATTGGAGCGCCTCCTGCACTGTATGCAGGTGGGCGATATGTTGGTTGCGCTGGTGACGTCCTCTGCCACCTTGAGCCAAGCCTTCCTGGTGGCAGAGGCAGGCCGCTTCCTCCCGCCCGCCGGGAGGAAGATCTCTGTCCTCCCCCCTCCTCCTCACCCCATGTATTGATACCTGGAGTGAGGCATCATTAAACTGGGAGCAGCCTTCCCCCTGGGCTGCTCCATGCTGTAATTTTTTCTATTTGTTGCAGCATCTGTCAGTGGAGGACTGCCCCTTTAAATAGAGCGCCTCCAGCTGACAGATCGTACTGCGCATGCGTAGCCCGCCCGACGCGCAGATCAGCAGTGGGGAACCCGGAGGAGCAGGTAAGTGGATCCAATTAGTGGATTGTCTGCTACAATCGCGCAGGAAGCTGACTAATTTCACCGAGCGCGTTACCCATGCGCCTGATAGCCCCCCCGCCGAGAACCCGCAGCCCTGCTAACATCGGGCCCCTTATGTCCTCTTCACAACTTACTTTCCTACCTACCTTTGTGTCATCAGCAAATTTAGCAACCATACATTCGGTCCCTTCATCCGAGTCATTGATATAGATTGTAAATGGTTGAGGCCCAAGCACTGATCCCTGTGGCACTCCACTCGTTACATCTTGCCAACCTGCATATGACCCATTTATGCCTACTCACTGATTCCTGTTAGCTAACCAATCATTTATCCATGCTAATATGTTACCCCCTACACCATGAGCTCTTATTTTGTGTAGTAGCCTTTGATCAAAACCAGTGCCTCCACTATCTCTGCAGCCACCTCTTTTAAAACCTTAGGATGTAGGCCATCAGATTCTGGGGATTTGTCAGCTTTTGGTCCCATTAATTTCTCCATTACTTTTTCTTCACTAATCTTAATTACTTGAAATTCCTCAATCTCATTAGATCTTTGGTTCCCCTCTATTTCTGTTTTTTTTTTGTGTTTTCTACTGTGAAGACAGATACAAAATAATTGTTTACCGTCTTTGCCATTTCCTTATTTCCCATTATAATTTCTCCTGTCTCTGCCTCTAAGGGACACACGTTTACTTTCACTAATCTCTTCGTTTTTACATACTTGTAGATACTTTTACAATTTGTTTTCATATTTCTTGCTAGTTTATTCTAATATTCAATTTTCTCCCTCTTTATCAATTTTTTGGTCATTCTTTGCTGATTTCCTAAATCTCTCCCAATCCTCAGGCTTAGAAATTTTTTTGACAACTTTCTAATCCTCTTTTAACTTCTCTAGTTAGCCACGGGTAGATCACTTTTCCAGTGGAGTTTTTATTCCTCAAAGGAATGTATATTTGTTGAGAATGATGAATTATTTCTTTAAATGTTCGCCATTGCTTATCTACTGTCATACCTTTTAATCTAATTTCCCAATCTACCTTAGCCAATTTACCCTTCATACCTACAAAATTGGCTTTGTTTGAATTTAAGACCCTAGTTTCCGACTTAACTACATCACTCTCAAACTCAAAATGAAATTCTATCCGTTATGATCACTCTGCCCCAGAGGATCCTTAACTATAAGATTACTAATTAACCCTGACTCATTACACAATACTAGATCTAAAATAGCCTGTTCCCTAATTGGTTCCTTGACATATTGTTCTAAAAAGCTGGCTTGAATGCATTCCATGAACTCATCCTCCAAATTACTTTTGCCAATTTGGTTTGCCCAGTCTATATGAATTCTAAAGTCCCCCACGGTTAGTGCATTACCCTTGTTATATGCTCCTCTAATTTCCTGATTTATACTTTATCCAACACTATAACTACTGTCAGGGGGCCTAAAAACTATGCCCACCAGTGTATTCTGTCCCTTGTTATTTCTTAGCTCCACCCATACTGATTCTACATCCTGATTTTCTGACCTAAGATCCTTTCTCACTACTGCCTTCATCTCATCCTTTATTATCAGGGCTAAGCCCCATCCTTTTCCATTTTGCCTATCTTTTCAAAAAGTCAAGTACCCTGGAATTTTGGATCCCAACCTTGGTCTCCCTGCAACCATGCCTCAGTAATGGCTACTAGATCAAATCCATTTGTAACAACAAAAACATGCAATTATATAGCGCCTATAATGTAGTAAAACAAACCAAGGCGCTTCACAGGAGCGATTTTCAAATAAAATTTGACATTGAGCCACATAAGGGGATATTAGGACAGGTGACCAAAAACTTGGTCAATTTATCTCTATCTGTGCCATTAATTCATCTATCTTGTTATGAATGCTTCATGCATTCAGATATAGTGCCTTTAATTTTAACTTTTTACTATTTTTCCCCGATGTGACCTTAGTCACTGATGCCCTATTACCTTTGTTAAACTCTCTCTCCCTTCCTGACACAGTCTGCTTGTTTTTACTCAAATCACTACCTTGCTCTATAGCTTTGACTTTTCTCTTTAGACCTACAAATTTACCTTTACCTGAACCCTCTCTCCCACTTATTAGTTTAAAGCCATATCTACTGCCCGAATTATTTGATTCACCCGGCCACTAGTCCCAGCCCGATTTAAGTGGAGCCCATCCCGATGGAAAAGCTCCTTCTTTCCCCAGTACTGTGCCAGTGCTCCATGAATTGAAACTCCTGCTTTCCACACCACTCTTTCAGCCACGCATTCAACCATCTAATCTGTTTGTCCCTATATCAATTTGCACGCAGCTCAGGTAGTAGTCAAACACAAAGTTGTGGGGATTCAGGGTAAACCATGGGAATGGATAAGAAACTTGCTGACGAGTAGAAAACAACAAGTACGATTTTCGGGCGGCGAGTAACAGGGGCTGCTGATCCACTATCACCCATTTTTGCGCTACCGCTGAAGACCAATTCCATCCCCTAGTTTTGTTGAAGCTTTATTGCTGCAGCTTACACTAATCCTCATAATTGAAGGGAGAAACTAATTGAGACTCAGTAAATTCCCAAACATTTAGTGATTGCCCAGGACATAACAAAACATATGTCCGTATGTCTAAAAGAACTAAATGGAAATAGAAATATTGAGAACAATCACTGCACAAGGGCTTAGAACATGGAAATACTTAGCATAAATATTTAAATAATTCCCTTCAAATTCTCCATATCATTAAGCATATTTAACTTTCACTCTAGACGTTATAACCTGGTGAAAATGATACAAACATTTTCAATTACTATTTTTATCATAATATGAAAAAAAATCTTCTCTAGTAAAAATGTTAATAAAGTATATGAAATCATAAACAACAGCATTTTTCCTCAGTCTTTATCACAATATTAAAGTTATGTATCTCCCTGACCCACTGGAGTTTAATAGAATAGGTGAGGGAGTTCACAAGATATCAGCCTCTTGACTGATGAATGGTGCTGTGCATGTACAGATGTAGAGGGAGAGAACAGAAGTGAAAAATGGGCTGAAATTATTCCCTTCTGCTTAATAAAGGGGATACAGTTCATATCCCAAGGAAGCATAATGCTGCAGATTTGTTTTTATACTTTCATTGCTGAACATGGAGATGATAGAGATTGAAACTGATACAGGATTTAAAACCATCATTTGTTCAACTACAATTTTCAGTAACTATCTTGGTAACCAAGCAGTCAGCATGAAGGTAAGAATTGTGGCTCTGGTAATAGAATGAGTAATTTCAGCATGTCAGCTCCTATTTTTAGATAGGCTGGTGGGATTGGGCAAAACCCTTTTGTAATCTTTATCCAGGGTTGGGATCTTCATGAGTGTGTCTGGTGGAATCTGTTGGCCTTATCCTTTAGTCTTTTCTGCTGTCTTTCTGGAGGTTAGGAATGCTAATTGTGAAGCTGTAGTATTGTTTTTCATTTATGTTTGTTGTGACAGGCCCAAAGGGCCTTCACTTGAGTGTCTATAATACTTACGCTAATTGGCTTGTTTACTCGGTGAAACAATTTAGGAGGGGTGTGCAACTTTCCTACATCAATATTATTCCTAGTGAGAGCAAATTGGCCAAATAATCTCTCAAAGGAACTTAATGGGATTTTAAATAGTAACTTACTTTTAAAAATATTTTTTTTTCAGGCACACTGTTCAGTTTAATGAATTCCATCTTTTCTGACTGGGATAGTGAAAACAGGGATCAATCAACTTAAATTAGGTTTGACTGACATAAACTGGTCCATTTTTATCAGACTTCATCTTGCCCTGGTCTGAAATTAATTGATTCACAAGATATGTAAAAACACACTAATGCAATCTCATCAGTATGGGACAACCAAAATGTGGTTAAAATCAAAATACTGTGGATGCTGGAAATCTGAAATAAAAGCAGAAAATACTGGAAATACTCAACAAGTCAGGCAGCATCTGTGGAGAGAGAAACAGAGTTAATGTTTCAGGTCAATAAACTGGAAGAAGTTAGAGATTAAACAGTTTTTAAGCAAGTACAGAGCCAGGGAAAGGGGGGAGGAAGGGGAGGGGAGGAAACAACAAAAGGGAAGGTCTCTGATATGGTGGAGGGCAGGAGTGATTAAATGACGAAAGGGATGATGGTGCAAGGCAAGGAGGGTGGTAATGGGACAAGTAAAGAAACAAAAGATGGATCTAGAGGAGCTGCAAATTGCAACATCAGAACCATGACCAGCACCTGCTGTTAAAAAAATAATGTGGTACTGGCTGTGCAGGATGAGGTAACTACTTACTGTGCATTACAATGGACATTTTAAACAGCTGCTTACCTACGATAGCATTTCTAGCAAATTTAAAACAGTACCATAGAATCATAGAAAGGTTACAGCATGAAGAAGGCCATTTGGCCCATCGAGTCCGCACTGGCTCTATGCAAGAGCAATCCAGCTAGTCCCACTCCCCCGCTGTATTCCTGTAGCCCTGCAAATTGTTTCCTTTCAAGTACTGATCCAGTTCCCTTTTGAAGGCCATGATTGAATCTGCTTCCACCACTCCCTCGGGCAGTGCATTCCAGATCATAACTACTTGCTGTGTAAAAATGATTTTCCTCATGTCACCTTTGATTCTTTTGCCAATCATCTTAAATCTATGTCCTCTGGTTCTTGATGCTTTCACCAATGGGAACAGTTTCTCTCTATCTACTCTGTCTCGACCCTTTATGATTTTGAATACCTCTATCAAATCTCCTCGCAACCTTCTCTATTCCAAGGAGAACAAACCCAGCCTCCCCAATCTATCCACGTAACTAAAGTCCCTCATTCCTGGAATAATTCAAGTAAATCTGTTCTGCACCCTCTGTAAGGCCTTCACATCTTTCTTAAAGTGCGGTGCCCAGAACTGGACACAATACTCCAGTTGTGGCCGAACCAGTGTTTTGTTAAGGTTCAACATACCTTTTTTTATTCGTTCATGGGATGTGGGCATCGCTGGCGAGGCCAGCATTTATTGCCCATCACTAATTGCCCTTGAGAAGGTGGTGGTGAACCGCTGAAGTCCGTGTGGTGACGGTTCTCCCACAGTCCTGTTAGGAAGGGAGTTCCAGGATTTTGACCCAGCCACGATGAAGGAATGGCGATATATTTCCAAGTCGGGATGGTGTGTGACTTGGAGGGGAACGTGCAGGTGGTGTTGTTCCCTTGTGCCTGCTGCCCTTGTCCTTCTAGTGGTAGAGGTCGCGGGTTTGGGAGGTGCTGTCGAAGAAGCCTTGGCGAGTTGCTGAAGTGCATCCTGTGGATGGTGCACACTGCAGCCACAGTGCGCCGGTGGTGAAGGGAGTGAATGTTTAGGGTGGTGGATGGGGTGCCAATCAAGCGGGCTGCTTTGTCCTGGATGGTGTCGAGCTTCTTGAGTGTTGTTGGAGCTGCACTCATCCAGGCAAATGGAGAGTATTCCATCACACTCCTGACTTGTGCCTTGTAGATGGTGGAAAGGCTTTGGGGAGTCAGGAGGTGAGTCACTCGCTGCAGAATACCCAGCCTCTGACCTGCTCTTATAGCCATAATATTTATGTGGCTGGTCCAGTTAAGTTTCTGGTCAATGGTGACCCCCAGGATGTTGATGGTGGGTGATTCAGCGATGGTAATGCCATTGAATGTCAAGGGGGGGTGGTTGGACTCTCACTTGTTGGAGATGGTCATTGCCTGGCACTTGTCTGGCATGAATGTTACTTGCCACTTATGAGCCCAAGCCTGGATGTTGTCCAGGTCTTGCTGCATGCGGGCACAGACTGCTTCATTATCTAACTTCCTTACTTTTGTTCTCTATGCCTCTATTTATAAAGCCCAGGATCCTGTATGTTTTTTTAACCTCTTTCTCAACCATCCCTGCCACCTTCAAAGATTTGTGCACATATACCACCAGATCTCTCTGTTCCAGTACCCCTTTTAGAATTGTGCTCACTAGTTTATACTGCCTCTCCTCATTCTTCCTACCGAAATGTATCACTTCGCATTTTTCTGCGTTAAATCTCATCTGCCACGTGTCCGCCCGTGCCACCAGCCTGTCAATATCCTCTTGAATTCTATCACTATCCTCCTCACTGTTCACTACCCTTCCAAGTTTTATGTCCTCTCAAAATTTTGAAATTGTACCCTGTACACCCAAGTCCAAGTCATTAATATATATCAAGAAAAGCAGTGTTCCCAGCACCGACCCCTGGGGAACACCACTGTACACCTCCCTCCAGTCCGAAAAATAACCGTTCACCGCTACTCTCTGTTTCCTGTCACTTAGCCAATTCTGTATCCATGTTGCGTTATTCCACGGGCCGCAATCTTGATGACAAGCCTACCATGTGGCGCTTTATCAAACGCCTTTTGAAAGTCCATGTACACCTCATCAACTGCATTGCCCTCATTTACCCTCTCTGTTACCTCATCAAAAAACTCTATCAAGTTAGCTAAACATGATTTGCCTTTAACAAATCCGTGCTGGCTTTCCCTGCAGCTGCTGTTGGTTAACCATATGCACTATTCCCAAATTTTCCGGATGCATAATGTATTTATTATCAGTTCCTACGTTGTTTTTTTGCACTGTTCTGCTTGATAATAATGACTCAATTATTACTACACTGTCACCATATGGAAATGCTTGAAGTAACACTCGAATTGTTAAAGAGACATTTGGAGACTGTGACTGTAACATCCAATGGAAGGTGAATGTCCTCCCTGATTTGCACTTAAGTTTGCGGTCTTTTGTTAAGTATGTGTACTTCACGGTTAAATGTATATTATACAAAGATATTTGCAAATAAATGGTCGAACAGATGATTTAACACAATCCAAAATATGAGGTATAGCCATCACACTATTGCATGCCAACATAAGAATTCCATCAATGATTAGTATTATTTTATATCCAGTCGCTAATGGTTTTCCCAAAGCCTCTCCAATCCACCATCTCTGATATAAATGTTTTTTTTTCTTTTAATAACTTTCTTAACATCTCTATGTGAAACCTTTTTCTTATATAAATTACATTGGAAAAATATTTTAAGTGAACCAAACATATAGTTAGTTGATATTCGCTTAACAAATGAGGGAGTAAATCAAAATCTCCCAATCCTTACCTGATAATTTTGGTTTTATCACGTGATATATCATTCTTAGGCCTCCCTGTGAAACTAGCTGTACAATAACTATTCAAGAGGAACCCTGTGGGAAATCACTTGGCTTTCACTCAGTACCTCCCAGCAGTGATCCCTGGAAATCAGTAACTTAGCCTGAGAGGAATCTTGAACACTAAGCTGTGTCCTACCATTTGCAGTGTTGAGGACAACAACCCATCTTTCTTAAAATTTATTAAGTCCATTTTTTTCCCCTCAGCTTTGGTCCCTTTTTAGCCCCTTGTCTTGAACCTATAGACCTGAATTTCTACAGTGATTGTCCCAATCTCCTGCTGTAACTTCAATGGGAGACTAGCAGGACCCTGTAGTGTCTCACAACTGAGAAAACATGGAAACGTTAAAGAAGTTACAGTGGGAGATTTGGATATTCCTCATGGAAATTCAGGGCTAGTTTCACTCCTGTTTACCAGGAACATGAGTTAAAATCAGTTACACTGTCCCACACCCGGAACCATTACTGCTTCGTGATTTGATTAGTGATGTTAGTTGAGGGATAAATATTGGCTAGGACACTGGGGAGAACTCCTTTGCTCTTCTTTGAAACAGTATCATGGGATCTTTTATACCCACCTGAGAGGGCAGGCGGGACCTCAGTTTAACGTCTCATCTGAAAAACAGCACCTTAGACAGTGCAGTGCTAAAGTGTGAGCTGAAGGTTAAGTGTTCAGATCTCTGGAGTGGGACTTGAACCCACAACCTTCTGACCAGAGGTGAGAGTGCACTCTCCATTACAACAGTGACTACACTTCAAAAGTACTTAATTAGCTGTAAAGCACTCTGAGATGTCCTGAGGTTGTGAAAGGCGCTATATAAATACAAATTCTTTCTTTCTGTTGAATAGAGCAGGACAGTATCAAGTGAAACTCAAAAGGAAGAGTTCAGAATAACCTGTTATATAGAGCAAGAGAGCAAGATAAAATCTTCCCAGGGTAAACGGACAGTGTGTAGAGCCCCATATCGGAGAAGGGAGATAGCCATTGTCAGAGATAACCAGTGTACAGGGTAGACCTCCATGGATAGGGTGTAAGCTACAGGAGCAGAGACCAAAGATAATGAAATTGCTTCAATCCATACACCCGGATTTCTCAAGAAACTTGAATATAATATCTTTAGTAAAGTTTTTAATTGTACTCTCAAATGTTTATAGTCACCCATCACAAAACATATATGCAGATTTCATTTTTAAAAATTGTCTTAAAAAAGATGGCTGTTTTTTCAGGCAGAATTGCATGAGCTTTATTTCCACAGGAAGAGATAGATGGAGAAAGGCAGGTTGTCCTTGGAGAAAGACGAGCAGCACACGAAGAGTTTTTCTATGGGGAGTGATGGTGAAAGTTTTTACCTCATACCGAGACACCTGCCCAATGGCGCAGCTAAGAAATGAATAAAAGTTACAACATATATCCTTGTCAAATCCTAAACATTGGTTTGAAAAAAAATGAAAACAACCCAATCTTGTATCTTTACTCGAGAACATTCCTCAGTGTTGAAAAAAAACCTTTAATAAATCAATAAAATAGATGTTTTTTAGAATTGGCTCATTACTATTATCAGCACATGATACAAGATTACGATATATTTGGAGCACCAGTAAGCAGGAGTGGCCTTGTTTATGCACATGATCCTCCTTCTTGCTGACTAACCACTCTCTGTCACGTTGTTGTGTGGAAACGTTAAGCAGAAGTTAAGTGCTTTCCCACAAAGAGAGCAAGGAGATCTTGTTCATCTCCAGATGGCTAGTTCAGAGTTTCTTATAGAATCATAGAATCATACTGCACAAAAGGAGACCATTCGGCCCATCATGTCTGTGCTGGCTCTTTGCAAGAGCTATCCAATTAGTCTCACTCCCCTTCTCCCTTCCTCATAGCCCTGCAAATTTCTCCTTTTTAAGTATATATCCACTTCCCTATTGAGTCTGCTGCCACCATCTTTTCAGGTCGTTCATTTTTAAAACTTGGAGGAAGTTTTACTCTAAAATGAAACACAACCTGCCTTTTAAACTATTAAGATATTATGGCTCCCCAGGACCCAGCTTAACATCATCCTGGACAAAGCAGTCTGCTGGATCAGCTTCTATGCCAATAGATTCAATGTCCACCCTTCCACCACTGGTACAATGTGACCGCAGGATGCACTGCCTACAGGATGCATTCCAGCACCTCACCAAGCTTACTGTTGCAGCACCTCCCTCCCCTGCAATCTCTACCACTAAGAAGGACAAGAGCAGCAATATTGTGGAAATATCGTCACTTCCATGTTTCCCTCCAAGTCACATACCGTCCTGACTTTGACATATAACATTGTTCCTTCATCGCTACTGGGTCAGTATCCTGGAATTCCCTACCTAACAACACTGTGAGAGCACCATCACCAGAAGGACTGCTGTGGTTCCAGAAGAAGGGCCACCACCAACTTCTTAGGGCAACTAGGGATGGGCAATAAATATGGCCTTGGCAGTGTCCTGATATCAAAGAAAAACAAATGGCTTAAGACAATGAGTTGATGTGCCTACAGACCGGGGAGGTTCCAGGTTCGATTCCTGGTCTGTGCTGCATTAGGTGAACTCAGCTGAGATTAGCAGTCAAGGTGCTATATTGGGCATCAACTGCCCTGGGGGTAGGGAGGGGAAAATCATAAGGGGTTCCTGTTGCTGATTGCTATTCAGTGACCCCTGTTAAACATGTGCATGTATGGATGTCATTTGAAGACAGGATCAAGTTGAAACCTGTGGACCTGTCTATTTGTGTAAGATATCAGAGGGTGACTGGCACCTCTGGAACTCTAACCCCAGCAAGGAGTCAATGTTATCAGGAGAGGAGAGGAGAAAATTGGCTGGAAAAGAGAGAAGAAAAAGAAACATTGCAAGCTAGTGATTTTACAATGGGCCGGAAATTGCTCCGAGGGGCGCTCGCCGCTCCATAGATTTATACTCACCCACAAACTTTGTGCTTACTGCGGGAACTTCCTCTAATGTGAACCTGAAAAGAGCCCAGCGTTAACTCCTGCAAACCTAGGACACCTACGTGGCCGACGAGAGGATCGCTCTCTCCCCTTGACCCATCAGTTTGCAGCATTGTTGACAAGCCGCAAAGAGTCAAAACCTTGAAGTGAAAGCTACAAAGTAAAATCATTGTAAAAACAGTTAGAGACAGAGAAATATAGAGAAGGTAAGAATTTTTTTTTAATCATTCATGGGATGTGGGCGTCGCTGGCGAGGCCGGCATTTATTGCCCATCCCTAATTGACCTTGAGAAGGTGGTGGTGAGCCGCCTTCTTGAACCGCTGCAGTCCGTGTGGTGAAGGTTCTCCCACAGTGCTGTTAGGAAGGGAGTTCCAGGATTTTGACCCAGCAACAATGAAGGAACGGCGATATATTTCCAAGTCGGGATGGTGTGTGACTTGGAGGGGAACATGCAGGTGGTGTTGTTCCCACATGCCTGCTGCCCTTGTCCTTCTAGGTGGTAGAGGTCGTGGGCTTGGGAGGTGCTGTCGAAGAAGCCCTGGCGAGTTGCTGCAGTGCATCCTGTAGATGGTACACACTGCAGCCACTGTGCGCCGGTGGTGGAGGGAGCGAATGTTTAAGGTGGTGGATGGGGTGCCATTCAAGTGGGCTGCTTTGTCTTGGATGGTGTCGAGCTTCTTGAGTGTTGTTGGAGCTGCACTCATCCAGGCAAGCGGAGAATATTCCATCACATTCCTGACTTGTGCCTTGTAGATGGTGGAAAGGCTTTGGGAAGTCAGGAGGTGAGTCACTCGCTGCAGAATACCCAGCCTCTTACTTACTCTCTTAGCCACAGTATTTATATGGCTGGTCCAGTTAAGTTTCTGGTCAATGGTGACCCCCAGGATGTTGATGGTGGGGGATTCGGTGATGGTAATGCCATTGAATGTCAAGGGGAGGTGGTTAGACTCTCTCTTTTTGGAGATGGTCATTGCCTGGCACTTGTCTGGCACGAATGTTATTTTCCACTTACCAGCCCAAGCCTGGATGTTGTCCAGGTCTTGCTGCATGCGGGCACAGACTGCTTCATTATCTGAGGGGTTGCGAATGGAACTGAACACTGTGCAATCATCAGCGAGCATCCCCATTTCTGACCTTATGATGGAGGGAAGGTCATTGATGAAGCAGCTGAAGATGGTTGGACCTAGGACACTGCCCTGAGGAACTCCTGCAGCAATGTCCTGGGGCTGAGATAATTGGCCTCCAACAACCATTACCATCTTCCTTTGTGCTAGGTATGACTCTAGCCACTGGAGAGTTTTACCCCTGATTCATCATTGACTTCAATTTTACTAGGGCTCCTAATATCGAATTAAAAGACCGGCAGGACAGACCCACCAGGGGTGGCAGTACAGTGATATACAGTCAGGACAGAGTGGCCCTGGGAGTCCTCAACATTGACTCCAGACCCTATGAAGTCTCATGGCATCAAGTAAAACATGGGCAAGGAAACCTCCTGCTGATTACCACCTACTGCCCTCCCTCAGCTGATGAATCAGTACTCCTCCATGTTGAGCACCATTTGGAGGAAGCACTGAGGGTAGCAAGGGCACAGAATGTACTCTGTGTGGGGGACTTCAATTTCCATCACCAAGAGTGGCTCGGTAGTTCCACTACTGACCAAGCTGGCCGAGTTCTGAAGGACATAGCTGCCAGACTGGGCCTGCAGCAGGTGGTGAGAGAACCAACACGAGGGATAAACCTACTTGACCTCGTCCTCACCAATCTACCTGTTACAGATGCATCTGTCCATGACAGTGTTGGTAGGAGTGACCACCGCACAGTCCTTGTGGAGACGAAGTCCCATCTTCACACTGAGGACACCGTCCATTGTGTTGTGTGACATTACCGCTGTGCCAAATGGGATAGATTCAGAAGAGATCGAGCAGCTCCAAACCATCCATGAGGCACTGTGGACCATCAGCAGCAGCAGAATTGTATTCCACCTGAATCTGTAACCTCATGGCCCGGCATATCCCTCACTTTACATTACCATCAAGCCAGGGGATCAACCATATTCAATGAGGAGTTTAGAAGAGCATGCCAGGAGCAGCACCAGGCGTTCCTGAAAATGAGGTGCCAACCTGCTGAAGCTACAACACAGGACTACATGCATGCTAAACAGCGGAAGCAACATGCTATAGACAGCGCTAAGCGATCTCACAACCAACGGATCAGATCAAAGCTCTGCAGTCTTGCCAAATCCAGTCGTGAATGGTGGTGGACAATTAAACAACCAATGGGAGGACGAGGCTCTGTGAACATCCCCATCCTCAATGATGGCAGAGCCCAGCACGTGAGTACAAAAGGCAAGGCTGAAACGTTTGCAACCATCTTCAGCCAGAAGTGCTGAGTGGATGATTCATCTCGGCCTCCTCCCGATATCCTCACCATCACAGAAGCCAGTCTTCAGGCAATTCGATTCATTCCACGTGATATCAAAAAACAGCTGAGTGCACTGGATACAACAAAGGCTATGGGCCCCGACAACATCCCAGCTGTAGTGCTAAAGACTTGTGCTCCACAACTAGCCGTCCCTCTAGCCAAGCTATTCCAGTACAGCTACAACACTGGCATCTACCCGACAACGTGGAAAATTGCCCAAGTATGTCCTGTCCACAAAAAGCAGGACAAATCCAATCCGACCAATTACCGCCCCATCAGTCTACTCTCAATCATCAGCAAAGTGATGGAAGGTGTCGTCGACATTGCCATCAAGCGGCACTTACTCACCAATAACCTGCTCACTGATGCTCAGTTTGGATTCTGCCAGGACCACTCGGCTCCAGACCTCATTACAGCCTTGGTCCAAACATGGACAAAAGAGCTGAAATTTTTTTTTTAAGTGTCCAACAACTATTAAAATCACAATGAATGAGACTCCACGTTTTTTAAATTTAATTTTCAGTGCCAGAGAGGTTGTTTGGCAGTCATTAAGACTTACCATGCTGTTACAACTTTGTTTAGACCTGGTATAACTCAGAGTACCTGTTTTGTGGTGAGATTTGTTAGTTTCTAGCTGGGCAGGAGAGCAAGTTTGCGCTGGTCCATTGATTCCATTGATTACAGTCGGCGAGGTCCCTTTAACACAAAGTTATCAGATCGCCGGTGAACCAGGAAGAGCAAGTTATCGATTTCCGCATTTAACTGCGCATGTGCAGTCGCCGGAACTTGTTCTTCAATTTCACCACTAATAATGGTGAGCGCTGTTCGGCTCACCGTTAGTTTAAAAGCAATTTCCGGCCCAGTATTGTTCAATGGACTGAAACACCCGGGAATAATTGTTATCACATGCAAGTGACATAATTTCAATACAAATTATGTGTTGAGCATGTGGTAAACAAACAAATAGGTTTGCCGCACATTTCTTGATGTAGCCTGTTTCCCAAATTTCCTTTAAATGGTTTTCAGTGCTTTTACTGTTTTATCTCAATACACTGAATTTGTTGATTCCTTTTAAAAGCCAGTTTGAATAGGAAAAGATAAGTGAAGGGCTTTTAACTGCCAGAGCAGTTTTACTAATTAACAAACTTATTTTGCTAGCTTTGTAATGGTCAGAGATTTTGAATGTCTGGCTTGTCCCTTTGGTGGAATGCTACTTCATCCAAAGGTGCTCCACCCAGTGGCTGAAGTGAATGACACGGCTCTGTCGCTGAATCAGTGCGTCCAATTCATTTATTATATCTGACCCATTGGAACCATAGACTCATGGAATCGTTGAATCTTACAGCACGGAAGGAGGTCATTCGGCCCATCATGCCTGTGCCGGCTATTTGAAGGAGCTATTCAATTAGTCCCACACCCCAACTCTTTGCCCGTGGCACTGCAATTTTTCCTTTTCAAGCATATATCCAATTCCCTTTTGAAAATTACTATTGAATGTGCTTCCACTAGTTTTTTAGGCAATGCGATCCAGATCATAACAACTCGCTGTGTAAATTTTTTTTCCTCATCTCCCCCTCGTGTGGGAGCACCTTCACCACATGGACTGTAGCGATTCAAGAAGGCGACTCATCACCACCTTCTCAAGGGCAACTAGGGGTGGGCAATTAATGCCGGCCTCGCCAGTGAATGAATGAATGAATAAAAGAAAAATCCTCGCCTGAACTCAGGGTTTTTGCAAAAACAATTTTTTTTTAAAAGGAGGGAGTGTTGGCTCTTTTGCCAATTATCTTCAATCTGTGTCCTCTGGTTACTGACCCTCCTGCCAGTGGAAACAATTTCGCCTGATGTATTTTTGGGTTAAAAGCACATCCATAGAACATTTCCAAAAATAGTTAGGATAATCCCATTACATAAAGGTCTATTCAGTGAAACGGTACTGGACAAGGCAGACCCTTTTTATAAAACACAGTTTGGCTGACTTCTACTGAATGTCTTATAATGAAAGCCTACTGTATATTTCCAAACTGGTCTCATCTGAACCAAGGGTCTTCGGAAGAATTTAAAAATGTCAAATTTCAGCTGAGATTAAAAGGGCAAGTTGGAAAATCGGACAAAGTATATACATTAGCATACAGGCAACAGAATCTTTTTAATGGAATAACTCACAATCAAGTGGACAGATCCTTGTAATACAATCTCAGACGGAGCTCCTATACTGCCCAAGTGAGTAATACAGTCAGTGTACCACAGATTATAAAATACTACATTTATTATTGATTTGATAAATGTTTTGATTGATTCAGATCAGTTGCCACTTGTGGTAGAGGCATAGAGTGGCAGCCTAAGCCTACCAGAGTTTTTACTGGTGGTTCTCCCATTGTTCCCTGATTAGTAATCTCCTCTGCCATGACTACACACTCCGTCCAATTAAAAAAAAATTGTTTTTGCAAAAACCCTGAGTTCAGGCGAGGATTTTTTTTTATTCATTCATTCACTGGCAAGGCCGGCATTCATTGCCCATCCCTAGTTGCCCTTGAGAAAGTGGTGATGAGCAGCCTTCTTGAATCGCTGCAGTCCATGTGGTGAAGGTTCTCCCACAGTGCTGTTAGGAAGGGAGTTCCAGGATTTTGACCCAGCGACGATGAAGGAACGGCGATATATTTCCAAGTCGGGATGGTATGTGACTTGGAGGGGAACGTGCAGGTAGTGTTGTTCCCATGTGCCTGCTGCTCTTGTCCTTCTAGGTGGTAGAGGTTGTGGGTTTGGGAGGTGCTGTCGAAGAAGCTTTGGCAAGTTGCTGCAGTGCATCCTGTATATGGTACACACTGCAGCCATGGTGCGCCGGTGGTGAAGGGAGTGAATGTTTAAGGTGGTGGATGGTGTGCCAATCAAGTGGGCTGCTTTGTCCTGGATGGTGTCGAGCTTCTTGAGTGTTGTTGGAGCTGCACTCATCCAGGCAAGTGAAGAATATTCCATCACACTCTGACTTGTGCCTTGTAGATGGTGGAAAGGCTTTGGGGAGTTAGGAGGTGAGCCATTTGTTAGAGAATACCCAGCCTCTGACCTGCTCGTGTAGCCACAGTATTTATGTGGCTGGTCCATAAAGTTTCTGGTTCATGGTGACCCCCAGGATGTTGATGGTGGGTGATTCGGCGATGGTAATGCCGTTGAATGACAAGGGGAGGTGGTTGGACTCTCTCTTGTTGGAGATGGTCATTGCCTGTCACTTGTCTGGCATGAATGTTACTTGCCACATATGAGCCCAAGCCTGGATGTTGTCCAGGTCTTGCTGCATGCGAACACAGACTGCTTCATTATCTGAGGGGTTGCGAATGGACCTGAACACTGTGCAATCATCAGCGAACATCCCCACTTCTGACCTTATGATGGAGGGAAGGTCATTGATGAAGCAACTGAAGATGGTTGGGCCTAGGACACTGTCCTGAGGAACTCCTGCAGCAATGTCCTGGGGCTGAAATAATTGGCTTCCAACAACCACTATCATCTACCACATAATCTCTCGCCACGTATAACAACCCTCCACAAACATCGTGAGTGAACAACTCACCGCGGTACCGCCCTGGACTCTTTCACAAGTCTCTCATGACCAAATAAATCCAAAATTACATAGGTGTCTCGTGACCAAAACTGACAAAAGTACCTGTTACTTATGCCCGTTAACAGGTATGATAACCCAAATATTTGTACTTTGTACAAAACAACAATTCGCAGCCTGTTAGGCGACAAACATGTAAGTTATATAAGAACATAAGGGATAAGAGCAGGAGGAGGCCATTTGGCCCTTTGAGCCTCCTCCGCCATTCAATGAGATCATGGCTGATCTGATTCTGACCTCAACTCCATTTTCCCGCCTGTTCCCCATATCCTTTGACTCCCTGTTGCAACAGATGTGTTTCAGCCAGCAGCCAATGGGAGATGCAAATGCTTATTTGACAGGTGGGGAGAAAACATCATTTATTGCAGCAGAGCACTCTGTCACTTCAGACAAAGTTTTGGCTGCGAGATCTTTGTGTTTTCACTCAAATTTCTTACTTTCCACCCAACACTCTGCTGTTCAAACATATTTAACTACTTTGCAGACCCCCTCAAATTCACACCGTCAGGATGGGGGGGGGGGGGCCATGCTGCATGCACCACTACATCCGAGGACGAGCAACATCACCGGCCTTGTCAGGCATGGCGTCCACCACAACACAGTGCTGCGCCACTGGCACCTGCACAAGAGCACCAAGGGCAACAACAGAGAGAGCGACGTTGCAGGAGGCATTACCCTCGCCACAGGGTCTACAGACCGAGGCTCAGCTTCCTGGACCTCCCTGAGGAAGCTCAGAGTCAGCCGCCAGGTAGTCGCAGACATCTGCAGCCTCTTTCATGCCGAGCTGCTCCCGGCTGGGCTAAGCAGCATCTCCTTACCTGTCGCCGTCAAAGTCACCACTGCCCTCAACTTCTTCGCCTCCGGATCATTCCAAGGTGTCACCGGGGACATCGCCGGGGTCTCTCAGTCATGTGCACACAAGTGCATAAGGCAAGTCACCGACGGCTTGTTTCGCAGGGCCTTGCACTACGTCAACTTCCCCATGAATGACCTCAGCAAGATGGAGAGGGCAGTGGGATTCCATGCTGTGGCTGGCTTCCCACGGATGCAGGGTGTAATCGATTGCACCCATATAGCAATACGAGCACCTCCACATGAGCCAGGACTGTTCAACAATAGGAAGGGCTATCACTCCATCAACACTCAGCTCGTTTGTGACTACTGCAAAAGATTCTTTCACGTGTGTGCCAGATTCCCTGGCAGCTGCTATGATTCCTTCATCCTCCAGGAATCCAACATCCCACCCCTCTTCCATGCATCGAACACCCTTAAGGGTTGGCTCCTCGGAAACAAGGGATAACCCCTGCACATGTATCTCATGACACCTCTGAGGAACCCCATCACCGAGCAACAGCGTCAATATAACGACAGCCACATCGCTACCAGGTCTACAATTGAGCATTCTATAGGGCTGCTCAAGATGAGCTTCAGGTGCCATGAGCGTTCTGGGGGAACGCTTCAATACGCACCAGACAGAGTGAGACTCATTATAGTCATGTGCTGTGCCCTGCACAACATGGCACAAAAGAGAGGGGTGCCGCTTGAAGAGGCCCCATCCACATCTGCCACCCACATTGAGGAGGAGGAGGAGGAGGAGCAGGAGCAGGAGCAACCCATGGGCAGAGCAGCGGCTCACCTGGCTGCTCCTGAGGCCAGAAAGTCACTGATGTGTGAACGGTTCTCCAAACATCAGACACTGTGAAGAGTCCAGTCCTCACACTACCTGGACAGAGCAGCGCCCACACCAGCACCACCCCCTCCGCCCCACGCCTCCCTGCACAAAACAGTCCTGCAACGACACATACATCCACTGCAGAGTGACTGAATGGGTGGCATCAAATGTCACCGTTCATGGTGAACCTCATGAAAGGATCTTATTACAGAAGCCAGTCAAGAATGGCCAAGACGTGGCAGTAGTGGTGACAATAATAATATTTAATGTGAGTTTAACAAAAATCAAATATAAATAAAAAATATGACCAATTGACAAACACCCTTGTGCATACCCTTCCTGCTTACAAAACCTTTGCCTTTCGCTTCCGACTACTTCTACGTGGTGCATCCCCTGTGGCTGCAGCAGAGGTAGTGGCAGGTTGGTCTTGTTCATGCCCTGACCGATTAGATGCTTTGGGCCTATGCCCTCTGGGTTTTGGTGCCCATGAGGTCCCCTCCAAAGACTGCTCCACCTGTACCTGTGCAGGGGAAGACTCGACCACCTGGAGAAGAGGCAGCTTTGTGGGTACTGGTTGAGAGGGGGGTAACAGGTGAGATGTGGGAGCACTTTGAGTGGCATCCCACTTCCATGTCCCCTATCGCCATCATCCCTCCCCTGGGCCAGGCCCACACCAATCCTACCACTCTGCTGGACAACAGTTTGGAGGATATGTGTGAAGCCTTGTAAGGCCAGTGCTAGTTTATCTGCCTGCCTGTTTAAGGCAGCAGAATGTTGTTCACCCGGAGTCCGAACTGCCATTGTCAGGGCCTGAATGGACTCATTTGTGAGCCATGCTTGAAGCTCAATGGAGGCCAGCCTTCCCTCCATCGCAGACATTCCTGCACTTACCTGCGACAGTATCTCAGAGATGCCCTCACGTTCCTGTGACACTATCTCAGAGATGCCCTCACGTCCCTGTGACACTATCTCAGAGATGCCCTCACGTCCCTGTGACAGTATCTCAGAGATTCTCTTCTCTACCTGTGCCACCATTCCACTCATGCAGGAGTTGGACTTCTCCATCCTCTGCGCTATTGTGGAGACTGCGCATGGCACCTGTTCCAGCACCTCGCAAATGTGCTGCTGCCCCTCGATCATTCTCCTTTTAAAGAATGGCCCCCAGGGTTCAGCATCTGTGTCCAGCTGAGCATAGCCTGGAGAAGAGTGCTCCCACCAACGCAGACTCTCCATAGCTGCCCCTGCCACCAGCGTCTGCTCGTACTCACATGTGGTAACTCACCATGTGCGACCCCAACTAACTCCGGACTGGGACTCACCGAGGTGTGAGTATCTGTGCTGGTGGATGGCTCGCTCAAATGTGATGGTGCACCCTCAGAGGCCAGCAGGTCCTCTGAGGAATCACCCTCTGCCCTCACAGCGGTCACTGAAGGCCCTGTAAGAGAACAGAAGGCAATATTAAACATCATTTCAGATGTGTCATGTTGCGATGAGCGTACTGAGCTGCTGAAGATGGCGGGACATGTTCACATCAGTTCATACTGTGTGTGCTGAATGTTAAAGTTCTGTCACCAGACATTTGGCGGCCCCCCTCCGGTCCTCGCCCTCTCCCGTGCATTCTTAGCTCTCTTCTCCTATAAGGCGAGAAAGTACAGACGCATGAGTGAGTGATGGTGACGTGGTCAGCCGACGAATGCATTGGCTTGGGTGCGGCTGACTATGAAAGAGATGCATCGGAGACAAAGCCATGACATTGTATGATGAGGATTGGGTTGAGTGCTAGTGGTGGGGTGAGTAATGGGGAGGTGAGGAAGTGTAGGTAAGTTGAGGATGAGCTTTGAGTGGGTGTGAGGAGTGTTGGCAGTGCAGAATGAGTTGGAGGGTGGAGGCGGTGATGTGGAAGACAGAATGTAGGAGAATGAGTAAGTGTACTCACTTTGACTGACCTAGTTAGGTCATTGAAGCGCTTCCTGCACTGGATCCACGTATGGGAGATGTTGCTGCTGCTGGTGACCTCCTCTCCCACCAGGCCTTCTTGGTGGCAAAGGCAGGCCACTTCCTCCCGTCCGCCAGGTAGAAGACATCCCTCCTCCTCCTCCTCACCCCATCCAGTGGCACCTGGAATGAGGCATCGCTAAATCTTGGAGCAGCCTTTCCCCCGTGCTGCTCCATTGTGGTATGTGGGAGTTTGCTCCAGGAGCAGCCATTGGAGGACTGCCCCTTTAAGTAAAGCTCCTCCAGCTGACAGCCTGTGATGCGGGTGCGCTGTCCGACCCCTGCGTAGCTTTCGGACGGCAAACCCGGAAGCCACATTATGTGGCTCCACTTGACCCGCGATCGCGTGGGAAACGGACATTTATTATTGGGCGTGTTACCCATGCGCCCAATCTCCCCCCGCTGCTATCCTGCCTCCCTGCTAATATTGGGGCCTATGTGTCCTCCTCACAACTTACTTTTCCACCTATCTTTGTATCATCAGCAAACTTGGCCACAGTACACTCGCTTCCTTCATCCAAGTCATTGATATAGATTGTAAATATTTGAAGCCCCAGCACTGATCCCTGTGGCACACCACTAGTTACAGATTGCCATCCTGAGAATGCCCCCTTTTATCCTGACTCTCTGTTTTCTATTAGTTAGCTAATCCTCTATCCATGCCAGTATATTACCCCTAACACCATGAGCTCTTGTGCAGTAACCTTTTATGTGGCACCTTATCGAAAGCCTTTTGGAAATCCAAATACACACTACATCTACTGGTTCCCCTTTATCCACCCTGCTTGTTACATCCTCAAAGAACTCTAATAAATTTGTCATACACGATTTCCCTTTCATAAAACCATGTTGACTCTCCAAGATTTTATTTTGAGTCTCTAAACGTCCTGCTACTACTTCCTTAATAATGGATTCTAGCATTTTCCCAATGACAGATGTTAGGCTAATTGGCCTGTGGTTACCTGCTTTCTGTCTCCCTCCTTTCTTGAATAGGGGCATTACATTTGCAGTTTTCCAATCCGCTGGGACCTTTCCAGAATCTAGAGAATTTTGGAAGGTCACAACCAATGCATCCACTATCTCTGTAGCCTTAATTAGTTCTTACTTTACGGTCCAGCCTTTAATCAAAAAGATTTGCAGTTGGTTTGTTCAAAGTATAAAGATTTATTTAAGAGTTACAATGCAAGATGCAATAGTGCAATTATAAAGTTATAACACACTAAGTAAGACATTAAACAATGCAATCTAACAAAAGATTTACACAACAAGGCTTCTTGGGTGATCAAATCCTAATGACCCTGCCCTTCGAGCTATCCAACAGCTCCGAGAATATTCTAACAACTACATCTTACGCTGCTACCTCCTGACTCCCCAAAGCCTTTCCACCATCTACAAGGCACAAGTGACTCACCTCCCGACTCCCCAAAGCCTTTCCACCATCTACAAGGCACAAGTCAGGAGTGTGATGGAACACTCTCCACTTGCTTGGATGAGTGCAGCTCCAACAACACTCAAGAAGCTCGACACCATCCAAGATAAAGCAGCCCGCTTGATTCGCACCCCATCCACCACCCTAAACATTCACTCCCTTCACCACCAGCGTACAGTGGCTGCAGTGTGCACCATCCACAGGATGCACTGCAGCAACTCGCCAAGGCTTCTTTGACAGCACCTCCCAAACCCGCGACCTCTACCACCTAGAAGGACAAGAGCAGCAGGCACATGGGAACAACACCACCTGCACGTTCCCCTCCAAGTCACACACCATCCCGACTTGGAAATATATCGCCGTTCCTTCATCGTCGCTGGGTCAAAATCCTGGAACTCCCTTCCTAACAGCACTGTGGGAGAACCGTCACCACACGGACTGCAGCGGTTCAAGAAGGCGGCTCACCACCACCTTCTCAAGGGCAATTAGGGATGGGCAATAAATGCTGTCCTCGCCAGCGACGCCCACATCCCATGAACGAATAAAAAAAAACCTATATACCTATAATCACACAGTAAATTCAGCTGTATCCCAAACAATCTTGATGTTCACAGGTCAATCAATTACTCTGTAGGTCAAACACCATCTGCTGACTCTATATTTCTACAACAGGCAACTAACGGTTTCTCATACCATGACGTATTATAAACATTAAATAATAATAGAGACATGGGGCATGATTTTAGCATGGTGGCAGGAACTCAGCGGGTGGGTAAACAGTTGCATGGGAAACCTGGAAATAATTTTAGCACTTCGGATTGAGCAATCGTACTCAATTGAAGACCCTTAATTTTACTTCTGGGTTTCACTTCTCCCAGAGCGAATGTACTGCGCACCCACACGACGTGCTGTGAACTGGAGTATTTAAAGGGCCAGTGCAAAAATGGATTTTGAAGGAGAAAGGAGGAGCAAGGAAAATGGAGCAACACAGAGCCAAGTCAGCACCGCGGTTCAGCAATGCTTCCCTTGAGGTGCTACTGGCTGGTGTGAGAAGAAGGAGGGACATAAGAACAAAAGATATGGAAGCAGGAGTAGGCCATATGGCCACTCGAGCTTGCTCCGCCATTCAATAAGATCATGGCTGATCTTTGACCTCAATCCCACTTTCCCACCCGATCCCCATATCCCTTGATTCCCTTTGTGTCCAAATATCCATTGATCACAGTCTTGAATATACTCAATGACTGAGCATTCACAGCCCTCTGGGATAGAGAATTCCAAAGATTCACAACGAGTGAAGAAATTTTTCCTCATCTTGGTCCTAAATGGCTGACCCTTTATCTTGAGACTGTGACCCCTAGCTCTAGACTCTCCAGCCGGGAGAAGCAGCCTCTCAACATCTACACTGTCCAGCCCACTAAGAATTTTGTACTTTTCAATGAGATCACCTCTCATTCTTCTAAACTCCAGAGAATATAGGCCCATTCTACTCAATCTCTCCTCATAGGACAACTCTCTCATCCCAGGAATCAATCAAGTGAACCTTTGTTGCACCCCCTCTAAGGCAAGTATATCCTTCCTTAGGTAAAGAGACTCAAACTGTACACAGTACTCCAGGTGTGGTCTCACCAGAGCCCTACATAATTGCAGCAAGACCTCCTTACCCTTATACTCCAACACCCTTGCAATAAAGGCTAACATACCATTTGCCTTCCTAATTACTTGTGTGCCTGCATGGTAACTTTCTGTGATTCATGTACAAGGACACCCAAATCCCTCTGAACACCAACATTTGTTAGCTCTCACCTTTTAAAAAATATTCTGCTTTTCTATTCTTCCTACCAAAGTGGATAATTTCTCATTTCCCCGCATTATATTCCATCTTCCACCTTCTTGCCCACTCACTTAACCTGTTTATATCCCTTTTCAGCCGCTTTGTGTCCTCCTCACAATCACACGCCCTGTACCCAGCTGACAGGCAGAAACTACCTGTTTCTGCCACTAAGAAGGTGTGGCTGGAGGTGGCAGAGGAGCTGTGCAGCAGGAGCACAGTGCCCAGGACCTGGGTTCAATGCAGGAAGTGGTTTATTGACCTAACCAGGTCAGGAAAAGCTGATTCACCTACATACTGTGAAAATAACTCTCCTTCTCTCACTCTGTGTTGGCAAGCCTACTCCATCATATCACTCCTCACACCTACTTAAGTTTCATCATCAACTAACCTTCACTTTCTATGCACTTCCTCACCTCCCCATTTGTGCACCCACCAATGCCACTCACCCCAATCCTGATGCAATGTGATGCATCTGTCTGATGCTCACCCTCTGATGCATCTGTTTCATTGTCAGCCTCACCCAAAGCAATGCATCCATTAGGTGAACATGTCACCTTCAGTCGCTCATAGGTTTGTTCTTTCTCCCATTGTAGGAGAAGAGAGTGCATAACGCAAGGGAGAGGAGTAGGACTGGAGGTGGACCACCACAAATAGTCCCGTTGATAGATGCAGAGGAGGAGGCCATGGACATCAGTCGGATGGTTGCATGCCTGGCTGTCGGAGATGGAGAGACTGGCAACCCGCAATGGCTGGTGACAGAACTTTAACAACTTTCACGCACATGATGAATTGATTTTATCAATGACTGAACTGTTCCGGAGCTCAGTATGTCCAGTGGAAAGATTGTTAATTTTCCAATCAATAATTAATATTGGTTTACATTGTCTTCCAGGGCTTTCACGGATTCAAGAAGAATCATCCACTATGGAAGAAGGTGATTCCTCAGATGAGCTCAATCCTTCCGAAGGTGCACCATCACAGGACATCCAGCCATGCACCAGCGCAGAGACTCGCACCTGGGTGGGTCCTGGTAGGCAGATAGTTGGGTTGTCACCTGGTGATTCAACACTCACAAGTGAGCACAAGCAGAAACTGGTGGCAGAGGCAGCTGTGGAAAGTTCATGTCGGGGAACACACTTCTCTCCAAACTCTGCTCAGCTCGACATAAATGCTGAACCCCGGGGGCCATCGTTGAGAGTGAGAATGTTCGAGGTCCAGCTGCATCTTTGCGAGGTACTGGAAAATGTGCCACGCCCACTCTCCACAACGCGGAGAGGATGGAGGAGTCCAACTCCATCGCCGGTGGACTGGTGGCACAGGTAAGTGTGGGAATGACTGCGATGGAGAGAATGATATCATCCATTGAGTTTCAAGCACGGCTCTCTAATGAGTCCATTCAGGCCATGACAACAGCTGTGCGGATGGTGGATGCCAACATGTCTGCCACCTTAAACAGGCAGACAGATACTTTAGTCGTGGCCTTAGAACACAACACATTTGCTCACCAACTTGCTGGCCAGCAGAGTGGTGGGAGTGATGTTGTGCTGGTACAGGAGAGGGATGATGGCGAAAGGGGACATGGAAGTGGGGACTCAACTCAAAGCGCTCCCACCACTCACTGTTGCTGCCCCACCCCCCACAACCAATGCCCGCAATGCTGCCTCCTCTCCCAGTGGCCGAGTCTGCCCCTGCAAAGGTGCTGATGGAGTATTCTTTGGTGGGGTCCTCATGGGCTCCAAAACCCAGAGGTCATAGGTCGAGAGCATCACAGCAGTCAAGGCAGGGGCCTGAGCAACCTGCCACCTCTGCTGAAGCCACAGGGGATGCATCACATAGAAGCGATAGGAAGAGAAAGGCTAAGTTATAGTAATTCACCAAGGTTATGCACAAGGGTGTTTGACAAAATGTCATGTTGTTAATTTATTTATTTTTTTGTTTATGTGACATTAAATATTATAATTCTCACCACCATTGACACGTCATTATTGAGTCCCTTTTATGAATTCGCCCTTTCATGTGCTTCATCATGAATGCCAAAACATGATGTCACCCATTGGGCATGTGTGCAATGGGTGTATGCATTGTTGAAGGACTGGTTTGTGCAAATGGAAGGGGGTGGGGGTGGGGGTGGGGGGGAGTGGGGTTGTTGTTGGTGGTGGGTGTTCCAGGCGACCTAAGTACTTCAAAGTCTTCAATTTGCAGATCTCATTATGAGAACCTGTTAGAGATGAGGGAATCCCTGGCATCATGGGTAGCAATATGCACCTCCACTCTGGCGATGGGTTCCCCATCTTCATCTTCCTCCTCCTCCTCCTCCTCCCATCCTTTCCATAAATATTGCTGACAGATGAGGATGCTTCATGAGTGCATTTGATCTCCTCCACCTGTAACCCTCTCTGTTGAGCGAAGTTGTACAGGACGCAACACACGATGATTATTCAGCACACCCTCGCTGGCGAGTACTGAAGGGCTCCCCCAAGATCGATCCAGGCACCTGAAGTGCATCTTCAGCATTCCTATGGCTTGTTCAATGACAGACCTGGAGGTGATGTGTCTGCCGTTGTACCGCTGCTGTGCCTCATTGGTGGGGTTTCTCACAAGTGTCATGAGCCATGTCTGCAGAGGGTATCCCTTGTCTCGAAGAAGCCAGCCCTTAAGTCTGTCTTGTGTGTGGAAGAGGTCAGGGATGTTGGACTCACGCAAAATGAAGGAGTCATGGCAGCTGCCAGGTAATCTGGCACACACTTGCAGAAACCTCGTCTGGTGGTCGCAAACCAGCTGTGCATTGATGGAGTAATATCCCTTTTGGTTTATGAACGGTCCTGACTCATTGGAAGTGCTCGGATTACTATGTGTGTGCAATCAATTGCGCCCTGCACCTGTGGGAAGCCAACCAGAGAATGGAAACCCACGGCCCTCTCAGTCTGGCTGATGGCGTCACAGGGGAAGTTGACGTAGGCGGATGCCCTGGCAAACAAGCCATCCATCACCTGTCATATATACTTACGTGCAGACGACTGAGACATCCTGGTGATGTCACTGGAGCGCCCTGGAAGGATCCAGAGGCGAAGAAATTAAGGGCAGTGGTGACTTTAACTGCGATGGGCAATGCACGGCTACCAGGCCTAGCCGGGAGCTGCTCTTCATGAAGGAGCGTGCAGATGTCTGCGACCACCTGATGACTCAATCTGAGCACTGCTCCTCAGAGAGGTCCAGGAAGCTCAGCCTCTGTCTGCAGTCTCTCTCACGTGGCTAATGCCTCCTGCGACCTCGGCCCTGCTGTTGGTTCCTGCTCTGCTCTTCTCCAGGTCCTTGTTGTCCTGTCTTGTGCTTGATTGAGTCATCAGGTGGTGATCACGGATGGTGATGTGTGCCGCCTTCTCAGATGTACTGTGGAATACATCCATTGCATCCTCCATCCTGATGTTGTCAGTTTGAGAGGCTCCAAAATGCAGGTAAATTCGTCTGAACAAAAGAATTCTCAGTCTCTGTCCAAACATATAGTACTCCCAGCCAAAGGTTTGTCTGAGAGAATTGAGTGCCCAGCTGCAATACCTGACCTTTTATTGAGATGTGTCAATCACTGGTTTAAAGGGCCAAAGGAGCTTCGGCTGCAACTCGCCTCCATTTCTATGGCGTGTTTCAGAAGCTACGGGAGAAGTTAAATTCAATTCTATTGCAGAATCCACAAAAAGTTAATTCTGTTAAGTCTTTCAAGTACCTGATTTGGCCCTTTAACTATCGGCCAGCCGGCTTTAAGTGCTGGCGGGACTTCCAGGTGTCTGTGGGTTGGGATCCCGCTCCAAAAAGCTGGCACTTTAACTTTCCACCCGCCCCCATCCCACCCGTTCTTGGGGTTTAAAATTACCCCCATGGTGTCTCATAAACAATCTTCAGCTGAAAGTTGACAATTACGCAGGCACAGTTATGTTGATGCTTTTAACAATCTTTAACTGACAGCCTGAAAAACATGCATCTCTCACAAGTGCCTTATTCATTTTATTAAAATATGAATATAACAACACCAACAGAAGCCTGTTTAAATAGCAGCATTGAAGAGCTGGAAAGAGCTTCTCCAAAAGTAACCTCAAGCACAAATAGAGATATTCACTTTTTGTCGGGAGCACTGGTTTATACAAATGAAGAAATCTCATTTCACTTTTTAACCAATGCTTTGGAGATCAAATTCTATTTACTTATGAAAATTGGTGTCCTTGAGGCGCAAAACTCTATCAGAACTGTGACATTGAGCCTCAGATTCAACAGGCCTTCCCTGCATTGCATCATCACTTTATTTAAAATTGGCACAAGTCAAACTGCACAAATTGTACAAAATTGTTCAAATAGGGGCTCAAAAGGCTTAAAATGGTTTGGTTTTTACACTCTGGTTTTGTAATCAATGAAACCAAATTATTAATTTCTTTGGCACAGTCACCTTCCCTAAAGCAGCTGAGGAGGAATCAAATGTTCTGGACAAGCCAGTGCATTCTGGATGTAATACAAATAGGCTTATTTGCCAGGAATAATGGAAAATGTTTTGGTATATGTGGATGTTGTGTCAAGTTCTGTAAGACATTTTGGCAGGAGGTTTGCTATATCATATACTGTGGAAAGTGGCAAATCTCCAGATTCCATCAGAAAAGTGTTAATTTTCCTGCGGGTCAAGACGTACAGAAATCTCTCAATTTGTTTGAATGGTTGCCCAGCTTCATTACTGAATGTTGATTTTAAATTCCCTGCAAACATGTGGGCCAGAAGCTCTCAGATTTAATATCAACCCATGTAAACCATGATCAAGCAGGTTTATTAAAGAAAAGCAGTTGTCAGATAATGTATGTGGACTTTTTCATTCAATACATCTCACTAACTCAAATTGACTAACCTCGGCAGTCTCACTGGATGGAGGAAAGACATTTGATAGGATAGAAGAGAGTTCTCTATACTAAACACCTGAAATATCTGGCTTTGCTCCCAAAGAAATATATAAATAGAGCAAGAGTTGCTCGTGCACCCATCCAAGCAAGCAGTGAGTGTACCGTCACATTCCTGACAGGAGCCTTGTAGATGTTGGAGAGGCTTTGAAGGGGTCAGGAGGTGAGCCACTTGCACAGAGTGCCCAGACTCTGCCTTGCTCTACTAGTCATAGTGTTAATACAGGTGGTGAAGTTAAGCTTCTGGTCACCAGTGATCCCCAAGATTTTGGTGGTGAGGGAATCGGCAATGGTGGTGCCGTTGAAGGTCTGGGAGAGATGGTTGGACCTTTTCTTGTTGGAGATGGTCATTGCCTGGCACTTAGGTGGCACAAAAGTTACCTGCTATTTGTCAACCCATGCCTGGATGAGGTCCAAGCTCTGCTGTAGGCTCGCATGAGCTGCTTCGTAATCACTGGAATGTTGTACCATGTAATGCACAATACATTATGCTGCTGTAAAAGTGGAGCTGTGTTTAATTTAGCCTGTCCTTTAAAGTCAGCTGGGTAAATTTACACAAGGGTTCCCCAATATTCTGCCATAAATTTGGTGGAAGATTGGCAGAAACTCCGGAGAAACGGTGCAAACAGATGATTGGGAGAACCCACACGGAAATTTCTGGCGACAAAGTCTAAGTGTAAATAAGAGCATCCTTAGGTTAGTTGCTGTTAGTAAGGAAAATTCTAAGTTTGACAATGGCTTCTAAATTTCTGGCTGTAGATCAGAGGAAATGAGCACAAAATGGTTTCATGCTGGTTTCTTTTGCTTTTTATATAATTTTGACACTTTGAAGTGCGATGCCTGATGTGTGATAGATGTATGCTGGAAATAAGCTGTTGGAAAGTCCTGGACTCCGGTGATGCAAAATCAACATTATCTGGGTGGGTGGGCGAGGGGACCCGGTTCCGCTGAGTCTCTGCAATCTTTTTTGTAGTCTGAGAAATTATAGTGGGAAGGAGAGTGGGATCTTCTTGCACTTGCTTCCCGCTGTGCTCATTTCAGAAGAGGAGGATAACATCCCCCTCCAGAACTTCCAGCAGTTTTGTTTGCTTTTTTTTTATTTGTTCATGGGATGTGGGCGTCGTGGCGAGGCCAGCATTTATTGCCCATCCCTAATTGCCCTCGAGAAGGTGGTGGTGAGCCGCCTTCTTGAACCGCTGCAGTCCGTGTGGTGAAGGATCTCCCACAGTGCTGTTGGGAAGGGAGTTCCAGGATTTTGACCCAGCGACAATGAAGGAACGGCGATATATTTCCAAGTCTGGATGGTATGTGACTTGGAGGGGAACGTGCAGGTGGTGTTGTTCCCATGTGCCTGCTGCCCTCGTCCTTCTAGGTAGTAGAGGTTGTGGGTTTGGGAGGTGCTGTCGAAGAAGCCTTGGCGAGTTGCTGCAGTGCATCCTGTGGATGGTACACACTGCAGTCATGGTGCGCTGGTGGTGAAGGGAGTGAATGTTTAGGGTGGTGGATGGGGTGCCAATCAAGCGGGCTGCTTTGTCCTGGATGGTATCGAACTTCTTGAGTGTTGTTGGAGCTGCACTCATCCAGGCAAGTGGAGAGTATTCCATCACACTCCTGACTTGTGCCTTGTAGATGGTGGAAAGGCTTTGGGGAGTCAAGAGGTGAGTTACTCGCCGCAGAATACCCAGCCTAGGACCTGCTCTCATAGCTACAGTATTTATATGGCTGGTCCAGTTAAGTTTCTGGTCAATGGTGACCCCCAGGATGTTGATGATGGGGGATTCGGCGATGGTAATGCCGTTGAATGTCAAGGGGAGGTGGTTAGACTCTCTCTTTTTGGAGATGGTCATTGCCTGGCACTTGTCTGGCGTGAATGTTAATTGCCACTTATCAGCCCAAGCCTGGATGTTCTTCATGTCCTGCTGCATGCGGGCACGGACTGCTTCATTATTTGAAGGGTTGCGAATGGAACTGAACACTGTGCAATCATCTGCGAAGATCCCCATTTCTGACCTTATGATGGAGGGAAGGTCATTGATGAAGCAGCTGAAGATGGTTGGGCCTAGGACACTGCCCTGAGGAACTCCTGCAGCAATGTCCTGGGGCTGAGATGATTGGCCTCCAACAACCACTACCATCTTCCTTTGTGCTAGGTATGACTCCAGCCACTGGAGAGTTTTTTCCCTGATTCCCATTTACTTCAATTTTACTGAGGCTTCTTGGTGCCACGCTCGGTCAAATGCTGCCTTGATGTCAAGGGCAGTCACTCTCACCTCACCTCTGGAATTCAGCTCTTTTGTCCATGTTTGGACCAAGGCTGTAATGAGGTCTGGAGCCAAGTGGTCCTGGCAGAACCCAAACTGAGCATCGGTGAGCAGGTTATTGGTGAGTAAGTGCCGCCTGATAGCACTGTCGACGACACCTTCCATCACTTTGCTGATGATTGAGAGTAGACTGATGGGCCGGATTGGATTTGTCCTGCTTTTTCGGACAGGACATACCTGGGCAATTTTCCACATTGTTTGGTAGATGCCAGTGTTGTAGCTGTACTGGAACAGTTTGGCTAGAGACGTGGCTAGGTCTGGAGCATAAGTCTTCAGCACTACAGTCGTGATGTTGTCGGGGCCCATAGCCTTTGTTGTATCCAGTGCACTCAGTTGTTTCTTGATATCATGTGGAATGAATCGAATTGGCTGAAGGCTGGCTTCTGTGATGGTGGAGATATTGGGAGGCGGCCGAGATGGATCATCCACTCGGCACTTCTGGCTGAATATGGTTGCAAACGCTTCAGCCTTGTCTTTTGCACTCATGTGCTGGACTCCGCCATCATTGTGGATGGGGATGTTTACAGAGCCTACTCCTCCCGTTAGTTGTTTAATTGTCCACCACCATTCACGACTGGATGTGGCAGGACTGCAGAGCTTTGATCTGATCTATTGGTTGTGGAATCGCTTCGGTCTGTCTATAGCATGTTGCTTCCACTGTTCAGCATGCATGTCCATGTAGTCCTGCTCTATTCCCAATGCCTGTGTGACCGAGGCATATTTTTCTTGTTAGAATAAGATCCCAGTGAAAGTGGGGCCCACAGTGCTGGTTTCTGAATGGCAATTGATCGTAAGGTACAAGATGCTACTCATAAATTCCACAGCCCCCATGGGGCTGATGCCCAGGAAGAGCTGTAAATGGCAAAGGCACCCAGCCTCTTTTATGACCAAGGTTGGGAACTAAATATTCCAGGGTACTTGACTTTTCGAAAAGACAGACAAAATGGAAAAGAAGGGGGGTGGGGGAGGGGGTTAGCCCTGATCATAAAGGATGACATAAGGACAGTGGTGAGAAAGGATCTTGGCTCAGAAGATCAGGAAGTAGAATCAGTATGGGTGAGATAAGAAATAACAAGCGGCAGAAAACACTGGTGGGAGTGATTTATTGTCCCCCTAACTGTTGGACAGAATATTAATCAAGAACTAAGAGGAGCTTGTAACAAAGGTAATGCAATAATCGTGGGGGAGTTTAATCTTCATATAGACTGGGCAAATCAAATTGGCAAAAGTAGGTTGAAGGACGAGTTCATGGAATGCATTCGAGACAGTTTCCTCGATCAATATGTCATGGAACCAACCAGGGATTTAGATCTTGTCTTGTGTAATGAGACATGATTAATTAGTAAGGGATCCTCTGGGGAAGAGTGATCATAATAGAATAGAATTTCACATTGAGTTCAAGAGTGGCGTAGTTAAGTCTGAAACTAGAGTCTTAAACTTAAACAAAGCCAATTACATAGGTGTTAGGGGCAAGTTGGCGAAGGTAGATTGGGAAATTAGAGATATGATGGTAGATAAGCAATGGCGAAATTTAAATAAATATTTCATAATTCTCAACGAATATACTTTACATTGAGAAATAAAAACTCCATGGGAAAAGTGATCCATCCGTGGCTAACTAAAGAAGTTAAGGATAGTATTAGATTAAAAGAAGAGGTTTATAATGTTGCCAAGAAGAGTAGTAAGCCTGAGGATTGGGAGAGTCTTAGAAACCAGCAAAGGATGACCAAAATATTGATAAAGAGGGAGAAAGTAGAATATGACAGTAAACTAGCGAGAAATGTAAAAACAGATTGTAAGAGCTTCTACAAGTATGTAAAAAGGAAGACAGTAGCGAAGGTAAACGTGGGTCCCTTAGAGGCTGAGATAGGAGAAATTATAAGGCGAATAAGGAAATGGCAGATATGTTAAACAAATATTTTGTATCTGTCTTCACAGTGGAAGACAAAAAAACATACAATAGTGGGGAACCAAGGGTCTAATGAGAGTGAGGAACTTCAAGTAATTAATATTAGTAAGGAAAAAGTACTGGAGAAATTAATGGGACTAAAAGCCGACAAATCCCCTGGACCTGATGGCCTACATCATAGGGTTCTAAAAGAGGTGGCTGCAGAGATAGTGGATGCATTGGTTGTGATCTTTCAAAATTCCCCAGGTTCTAGAACGGTCCCAGTGGATTGGAAGGCAGCAAATGTAACCCCGCTATTCAAGAAAGGCGGGAGAGAGAAAACAGGGAACTACAGGCCAGTTAGCCTGACATCAGTTGTTGGGAAAATGCTGGAATTCGTTATTAAGGATGTGGCAACAGGGCACTTAGAAAATCATAATATGATTAGGCAGAGTCAACATGGTTTTATGAAAGGGAAATTGTGTTTGACAAATTTATTAAGAGTTTTTTGAGGATGTAACTGGCAAGGTAGATAAAGGGGAACCAGTGGATGTAGTATATTTGGATTTCCAAAAGGCATTCAATAAGGTGCCACATAATAGGTTGCTACACAAGATAAGGGCTCACGGGGTTGGGGATAATATATTGGCATGGGTAGAGGATTGGTTAACAGACAGAAAACAGAAAGTAGGGATAAATGGGTCATTTTCAGGTTGGCAGGCTGTTACTAGTGGGGTGCCACAAGGATCAGTGCTGGGGCATTAGCCATTTACAATCTATATGAATGACTTAGATGAAGGGACTGAGTGTAATGTATCCAAGTTTGCTGACGATATAAAGCTAGGTGGGAAAGTAAGGTGTGAATAGGACACAAAGAGTCTGCAAAAGGATATAGACAGGTTAAGTGAGTTGGCAAGAAGGTGGCAGATGGAGTATAGTGTGGGGAAATGTGAGGTTATTCGCTTTGGTAGGAAGAATAGAAAAACAGAATATTTTTTAAATGGTGAGAAACTAGTAAATGTTGGTGTTCTGAGGGATTTGGATGTCCTTGTACACGATACACAGGAAGTTAACATGCATGTACTGCAAGCAATTAGGAAGGCAAATGGTATATTGGCCTTTATTGCAAGAGGGTTAGAGTACAAGAGTAAGGAAGTCTTGCTGCAATTCTACAGATACTGTGTAAAGTTTTGGTCTCCTTACCTAAGGAAGGATATACATGCCATGGAGGCAGTGCAACGAAGGTTCACTAGATTGATTCCTGGGATGAGAGGGTTGTGCTATAAGGAAAGATTGAGTAGAATAGGCCTATACTCTCTGGAGTTTCGAAGAAAAGGAGGTGTACTCAATGAAGCATATAAGATTCTGAGGGGGCTTGACAGGGTAGATGTTGACAGGCTGTTTCCACTGGCTGGAGAGTTTAGAACTAGGGGGCATAGTCTCAGGATAAGGGGTCAGCCATTTAGGACTGAGATGAGGAGGAATTTCTTCACTCAGAGGGTTGTGAATCTTTGGAATTCTCTACCCTGGAGGGCTGTGGATGCTGAGTCGTTGAATATATTCAAGACTGAGAGATAGATTTTTGGACTCATGGGGAATCAAGGGATATGGGGATAGGGCGGGAAAGTGGAGTTGAGGTCGAAAATCAGGCATGATCTTATTGAATGGCGGAGCAGGCTCGTGGAGCCGTGTGGCCTACTCCTGCTCCTATTTCTTATGTTCTTATGTCTCATGCTAATGACCCCAGCCCTTGGCTTTGGGATGGGATCAGCACTAGGACAAACTTCTGGAGTTCCAGTGGCCCACCAGGAATTTTAGAGGCTAAGATTTGTATATCACAATAGATGTACAGATTGTTAAAAAGTTGTGCCAGTTCAAAAATATCAGAAACTCTTCGTATATTTTTTTCCACAGCTGATGAGGCTGATGCTCATGCATGTAGTGCCCTCTGGTGGATGGGCACACAGCATGCAGTTGGTGCTCAAGACAAAAGGAGATTGATTGCACTCTTAAACTTTCCAGGGAAACAGTCTGGCTATTTTCTAACTATGATTAATCACTGCAGACCGTCTCTGTAACATTGTTTTCTTTGGATTGATGCAATAAGCACGTTATAATGAGGGTGATTTTTGTTTGAGTGAAACACTGCTGATGCAAATCACTTTGGATTTAAAGTTTGGATTTCCTCTTAGAGCACTGAACCCAAATGTATGGTGTTGATTCTTTGCTCTGGACAATTTTGGATTTCACATCAGCAATATTCTACTGCAGGTCTCTAGTGCTGTGAGGGCCATAAACAACGTGTACTGCATCAGTGCTTGTACTACACAACACGGCATGATATTGAGGAGCTGCAGCATTTAATTTGAAAATTAATGACAATTCTGGACAATTCATCATTTTGCTATCAGTTTAACTTGGACAATTCATCATTTTGCTACCAATTTAACTTGAGATTCCTGGAAAATTAAAGTACTGTATAAAGATATGCACATTAAAATTGAAATTTAATCTGAGAATCATGTGGTGCGGCAATGATTTCCAGTAGGTATAGTGCAGACAGCTAACACATTTTACAGTTCTATTATCACTACATTACAAATCATACAGATTATATCAATCTAAGCACACACACTATATATCAATCTAAACATAATTAGGCTGTAGGTAAATACAAGTGAGCAGACAAGTGGAGTGGAGAAGTGGTAGGTTGAGAGACTCTTATACAACATAAATTACAGGAAG
Source organism: Heptranchias perlo (assembly GCF_035084215.1). Classification (NCBI taxonomy): domain Eukaryota; kingdom Metazoa; phylum Chordata; class Chondrichthyes; order Hexanchiformes; family Hexanchidae; genus Heptranchias; species Heptranchias perlo. The sequence continues at coordinate 58,323,709 of NC_090326.1, read as the reverse complement.
CTCGTAAGCTTTCCACTTTTCACTGAGTGCAGTTTTAAATGCAGAGTCCCTAAAACTCCATCAAATTGGGGGAACCTGATGACCTACGTAAAAGTGTTTTACGCACATTTTAGCAGACACCTGTGCAATTCATTGGATCCTTCAGACTTTGGAGAGTTTTCAGGGACTTTGTCAAAAAATGCAGTCCATGAAGAACATACAATGCTAGCAATAATTTAAAGCAATAAATAGTTGGAGACATTTCAGCACAGATAGTTTAATATTGAAATTCAATGTAAGAATATTAGATCAACTATCTTGTGTGAAAACAGTATAAAAGGAAATTTTAACAGATGCTACTTTACAGAATTTTAGTACTGGGCATGATTCAGGTACATGTCTAAGTAACTGGAGTAAATGGTTCTTTTTTATTTGTTTTAAGCTGATTGTAGGTGTTAATATTCTGAACTTCTTCTAGTATAGTATTTAAACTGTGCAGGCCTGGAAACTGAATGTCACAGTCTGTAAGAGGTGGTTGACAGTGGGGAAATGTATAGCTTGAGGCTCCAAACTAGGTGAAGCGATTGTGAACACAATTCCTCACACAATATGGTTCCAATGTTTGGGTGGAGGAGATGAGCATGGTTAAGCCATGGGCATCCCATAGCAATCAAATTAAAATCAGGGAATGAGTCACCTTAAGCTGTTCTGCGACAATTTGTACGATCCATCTTAGTGCCTTAATGATTAAGCAATAGACTTGAGCCAAGTTGTCTGAGTGCCTTCTTGACCAGGGACCAATGGTATGGAGAAAAAATAAGTGGCGGGGTGGGGGCGGTGGTGGGGTGTAGAAGAAGTTAAATGAACAAAAAAAGAAACACTTTAGAAGAGAATATTCACAGGGATGTCATAATCAAATGAGTATACTTCAGACTTAAACCCAGTTAAAACATTTGAATTAGCTGTTTGATGCAGAGTTGTGGCCACCTTGAATATTTCTTTTGTAAAGAGTACATTTTTTACACTCAGTAATTAAATAAAACAAATTTGGTTTTGTAGTGCTCATTGCCAGACTATTATTCCTCATCTGCTGTGGAAACTATCATTTGTATAAACACCACATGAAGTATAAATATTCTGCTTTTGGCTATTTTGGTGAATCAGATAACTGGGGGTCTTCAGTATCTGTAAATATTTATCTGTGTTATACTGTCGGTTGCTAATGAATGAGAGACAATCTGCAATTCATTTGGAATTTAAAACACGTTCAGTTTTAAAAAAAAACTTTCGAAAGCTAAAAAAAACTGTTGGTTTGTAGAAATGCTAAAGCTCTTGCACTTGATAGGACACTCCAAAGTCTAAATTCAAGAAAATAATGTAATACGATAGGAATGTGAGAACCGGCCAATGTTTGGGTTTTCAGTTCAGGTCACCCAAGATCTCAGTGGCACATGCACATCAACGTCTGGTCAGCAAACTCAGGTTATTCATCTTTATGAAAGTCTAATGAGCTTAATCAGTCCCAATCCAGTTTCTAGTGGGCATGAGCCCGTGGCTTACAATTCAGCATTGTCACTGAGAATTTAATTTAGCATGGCCATAAGACTATCTGGTGTGGGAGATGAAAATGACATGTTAGTCCAATAGGTGGCATGCTTTTGAGGTTGAAGTAAATGGTAGAGAAAAACGGACAAGGCATATAGCGGGCGGCCAAGTCGATATCGCCCATTTTACATTATTGTCCAAAATTAAAATTGTCCCCCGGGGGTGTTACCATGCACTTTACATGTGCAGCAATTGACCTTGGCGTGCTGGATGCTGGCATCGGATGTAAAAAGTGTCAAATGTGTATTAATCCCCAGGCATGATATTCATCACCTTGATAAGGATACATTTATCAACATTGCATAGAAGGGATTCAATACTGAGATCCTGGAAAAAGCACAGTTTCCAAGTCTAAAAATTGAGCACATGTGTGAAGAGGGCAGTAACACCCTTTTGGGATTTTGAAAACTTTGAAATGTTTTTCTCCATCAATGCAGAATGTTTCATATTCATGTAATTGAGATAGTTTTAGACCTTGAAAAATGTTAGTCAAAACCAATTATTGGGAAAAGTTTGGACTGGCTCAGTTCAGTTGACCTCTTTGCCCTCTCCCGTCGCCCCCTCCCCCCCCCTCCTCCTCCCCCCCATACACACAAACTTGAATGAGTTCAGATTTAGGCGACTGCTCTGTCTGTTATATTAATAGAGACCAAGCAACAAACTCCAATTATTGTAATAGCCCAAAAGTGCAGTTGCATTAATAATCATCTAGGTTCACAGGAGTGTAATTTAGGAAATTTAACATCCAGTCTAGAATGATGGTAGGCAGTCATCTCATTCTGGTGGCTGTTCAAGGTGAAATGTCAAAGCAGTTCTCAGTGGACATGAGCAGAGAACAAGGACTGTCTATAGTTCAACAGTGACACAGCAGTTTTGCATGGAGAACTCATAAGCATTGCTGGTATAGCCTTGGAACTGCCATTCACTGCAAGGTTGCCTGCATGCTTTCAATATGCATTAGTACCTTTCTTTTGAATGCTGGGCCATGGGAATCTGGATCCATTCCTGTGCAGCTGTTGTAGGAGGTTTTCTCCTCCGACACGGGACCTCCTCTTCTTCCTCCTTTTGTAATTCCTGTTCCTAGTGTCTGGTATTCAGTGATTCTAACCTCAGTGTTCTCCTCACACCATCTATTTACATCCCCCGTGTAGATGTAACTGGGCTGCTGTATGCCAAGGCTAGGATTTGCGACTGGATGCCTGATGAGGTGCTTCTTGCGGATTCTATAGTGGTTTCGGCCTCCGATTGCTCTGCCATTCCTCTGAAAGCATAAAGAGGGACAAATATATAGGTAAATTAATAAGCGAATGTGTTCTGATGGACTTCATCTGTTAAGTGAAAGGGTAGGTCCTGGAAGTTGACATTTTCAGATACATTGACCAGGACTGGGTTGGATGAAAAGAAAGAGAACAAAAAGCCCACTTCACCATCTCCTATCACCTCGCTCAGGTTGTGTTTTTAGAGCTCTATTGCCGTTTCCTCAAATGAGGTTACTTCCTGAACTGCTGCACGTCCTCCTCCAGTAGCTGTGACTTGTCTTCTGTTAAATGCCGCCTTCTCCTGCAGAGACAGATTGGACTTCCATGCCTTGAACATGAATACATTAGATCTTTGCACTTGTTTGTATGGAGTAAGTGTGACTTGTGACTATTGAGTCAATCCTTATTGTACATACGACCGTACCATTGCTACATGATGCTATTTTAACTGGTCCATTACATTGACTGATAAGATACACCAGGTAGCTGACAAACTGACACATGGCTGACAAACATTTTTAAATCTGTGTAAAAGTTCACACTTACTTTCCCCTTGCTGATGAGATGATTCAACATTTTCTGGCATTGTGCCAATGTCCTTGACATGATGCTGCTGCTGTTGATGGCCAAAGCCACCTCTTGTCACTCTTGTCATACTCTGCATGCTATCGACTTCATGACCTTCATTCCATGGTGGGGAAATAGAGCATCCCTCTTCTGCTCTACTTCCTGCAATAGCTGTTCATCAAAATAAGGTGGCCTTGAGATACCAACCATCTTTACGGGCAAGCTGATGGACTACAAACTGGTTTTTTATTAGCAGACTCTTGCACAGCCACATTAATAATTATCTTCAAGGAAAAATCACTTCTCAGGAACACTTCAGGATATTATCCTGGAAGTTGTAGGCTTCCACAGTGCTCACCCAGGCTTAGGCTTTCCTTTTCCAAGGTCCTAAAATGTGCCAGGCCCTTTGAGCAGCCACAGGCCTTTAAGGCCCGCAACAGCACTTCAATTTCTTGCACCCTGATGACTGTGCCCAATAGGAGGCCTTAGCACCCACCCACGTTATGCTGGTGATATGCAAATTAACCCTGAGGAAATCAAAGTGCAGAGCAATGATATTTCATTGTGTTGTAGTGCTCATTTCTATGGGCCCCAGGAAATTGTTCCTTATTTATAGTTGGCAATGAAGTTCAAACATATTTGACAGATAAGGACATCTAACTGCAGAAAACATCAGACATGAGGCTCTCTCTGCCAGGTTCCGATCAAACCAATTACATTATCTGCTCAGCTCAGCACTGCTTATATAAACTGACCAAGAAAGATAAGTAGAGATAAAGGAGGCTGTATGGCCAATCTAGCTCATCCTTCCACAGAGAACTATAGTTCCATCATCACAGTGACTCCATGTAACTGAAGCCCAAGCTTTATAAAATAATTTGATGGATTATTTTCCTTGTTGTCTGAAAAAACAATCTTTCCAGCTGATTAAAAAGCAAAAATTCTTCCATTGAAAGGATAATCCAAGTAAAGCATGGATTTGGCCTAATCAAATTCAAATAGCTCAAATGAGTTCAGCTCAGAATCCAGGTCCAGTTTTCACCTGATTCGACGAGGTAGTACTACTGACACAAGAGAGCAGTTTGATCATAACCTCAAGGGGGAATTAGTCAGACACATATAAACATCTGCCCTAACCAGATTGTGATGGGCTCAGGCTCTGAGACCATGTAATGTTATAAATTAGTCTATATTGTATCTGTTGATAGCAGTTGTAGTTAGACCAGACACTGAGATTTTTAAATTGGAGCTATGGCTACTGTTTCTGATAAGATTTCCTTTGTCCTTGCTTTGAATGGCTGGAGGCAAAGCAAATATACAAGACTGGATAAGGTCAATTATGAGCTAATAGTTTGAACTGGTAAACAACTCATCAGGCTGCTTTCCACTTCCCATCCAACTTGGGTAATAGAAATGAAAGTAATTAATATTGATTACCAGCTTGTTGAGAATAAGTTTGGGTTTTCTTCACAGACACATGCCAATTTGAAAAGACCTGTCTTTGACCTGAAGTATACTAAGCTGACTGGACTACATACATTTACTGTGGTCTTTCACCATATTCTTAGTTCACTCAATTCAACCGTACTTCCAGGTAATTGTGGTGAGATAGAACTGTGTGATTGCAAGGGTGTGCATTTAACTAAAAAGCTTGTGGAAAGACTCAGTTTAAAAGACTCTGGAAAAGGACACTGAGAATTTAAGATACTCATTATTTTGATTTCAAAAAAATGGTTTAAGTTATCAGACAATTAAGTCCTATATAACTATTTTATCAGCTGATTTGTCTTGTTACCGTATATATTTTTTGTGACAAAACTCGATTAGTAGTTATAGCATGAATTACATCAATGTGATATTTTTCCACCAGTCAAAAGTCTATGATGGCAAACAGTATTATTTTTGGTGTGTACCCCAGCAGTACAAGGTGTATGGAACTTTCTGAGATTCTGTACCACTGGTGGGGCCTTGCACACAGTGGGTGACTCGTTGGAAAATTGAAGCTGCTTTGCCTACGATTTTCAGTCCATTGACATTAATGGAGGGAAAATTGCAGGTAATGAACCAATGGATTTTTGATAAACCACCCACTGCCTGGGAGACTTCACCAGTGGCGTGGGGCCTCGGAAAGGTCTGCCCAACACGTCAACAGTGCACACAGAACAAAAGTGGACAGTTCATTTGCATCTGGTACCTGTAGTGCTCATATACAGGAAATAAAATCAACAGAAATAGAAGTTAATGGCACCTAGTGAGCAAATCTAAAAATAACTCTGTGTTGGTGAAAGGGTTAAAAGGTAACGAAGGCTGAGACTCCATCAATTAACTACTTTAAAAATGATTTTAAAACAAATATTCAGCAATTGCTCCCTCAATTCCAGGTTGTATGTACCATTAAAGAGAAACTGGCTCGCAATGGAAACATCTGTTGTACAGATGAAGGTTTAAAACCCTCCAGTTTTTGTATCTAAGGTTCTGAAGATATTCTAGTAATAAATAGTTGGTAATAATTATTGGGTAGATTTCAAACGAAGGTTATCTGTTTTGATGTTTTTATTTTGTTTCTTGTAGTGTAGTTAACAAAAGAGAACCAAATATAACTAAAGAGGAGACAGTATTTTTATAAATGTTGAATAAATGCCAAAGCATTGATTTTTTTTTATTGGCAGTAGAAATATAAGCTCAAATGTGACGAGGCTCCAGGTGTAGAGCCTTGTTTGATGGGAGGAGTATCGGGAGTTGGGGGGGGGGTAGGAGGGATGGGGACGGTGATGAGGTCAGCAGGCCAGATTTGTAGCACTCCTGATTTTCCAGTAATTAATTTTACTGGCTGGAAAATCAGGAGTGCCGCAAATCGGGTGTGCTGACTTCCATGTCTAATTCTCCGATTTGTGCTCCTGTTGAGCATGGCTCTGCATTGGGAACTTTGCCTCACAAAATTTACCCCCTAGTGTCACAAACATTAAATTTGGCTTAATAGGCTGAAGTTGAAGACAGTATTACTTTTTTTTGGATTGCTCTTAGTAGCTTCGTTTTCTGGTGTATGAAATTCTTCCTGTTCCTAATTTTAGTGAATAAGTTGGCATGAGCAATAAATGGGAAATCTTGTGCTCACATCGACTTTTTCACTAAAATAAGCAACAAAAAGAACTTCACCCCCCCCATCCTCTAATTTTGAGAGTGTGCTTATTGTATCTTTCACAGGAATGTAATCCCCTTTACTTCAATTTTAAGGTCAGCTGAACTGCCATCAATGAAAAAATGATTGGGAGATTTGTCCAGTTGCGTATTGCTCCTGGGACTGGAAATAATACACAGGCAACCTAGAGTTTCTACACTATTGGCTAGAATTTCCTCTCTGTAGGCTAGATATGGGTAAATGGTGGGTTACTTTTCATTTACTTGGGTTATAATCCACACGCTCGAGTGCTCTAATTCTCCCTTTCTTGACTCGTGGGAATTTGAATGACTAACATGCCCACAACTGAACAACTAATCGCATCACAGCTGCAATTATGTTGCACATGTACTCTTTAATGTGGTAAGGAACCAGTCATCTGTTACTTTTAGCCTGTGGGCTTCCAACACAGCTGTTGCTAGAGCAAATTTATGGACAAATGGAGAGGAGGAGTCCTAGAACAGAAAGGAATTGAAGTGGGGCTGCACCCTTTATAAAAGCGCTAATCAACACACAGTTGACTAAAGCTATACGATTGTAAAACCTGGTAGCCAAGCAAGAGCTGGAAATGAATTTTAGGCTCCAGCACATCTGAAGTGCAGCTAACATGATAATGCCAACCTACCTTTATTGGGCATGATGTTAACGAGACTCAGTAGCATGTATCGTCAGTGCACACTGTTCTACTTTCAGGCAAAGTTGCCATTGAATTGCCAGGAGCAGATACAGATGGAGGTTGGGGGAAATTAGCCAATCTAGATAAGCATCCTCTTTGAAATAGACATAGCCCAAGTACTGCTACAATACATAGAGCAGCACTACATGGTACAGTTTGTTCTGTGAGAGCTGCTGCAATAGGGATTGCTGACCCTCTGTATTCAAATGTTATATCTTTTGTTTCAGTGGAAATTCAGAAAGAGTCAGAACCTGAGGCTGGACTGTCCCAGAAAACTGCCATAGCAGAGCCCCTGCAATACCACCATTTGAAGCAAACACCAGCTTAGAGACATGCATGTCAGACGGTCATTGCTCTGATGTAGAAGAGAGAACATATGGTGAGGTACAGGGGAGGAATGTATGATGAGGAAAGGCAGGGACTGTTGGCAAAAGGATGCCAAACTGTTGCTGGGCACAGGCCCAGTATTGTTGCTGGCTGCGCAGTGTTGCATCAGAATTCAGACCTCGGAAGGCCTGCTTGCAAAAGGAAGATACTGCAAGAGCATCTTCACAAGTCTCTTGTGTCCACAGAAAGCAAGTTGCAAAGTCTGGGGGCTTCTGCATAAGAGTCCGCCACCTGGATTTCCACAGCCGTTGATCAATGTCTGTCTGTATTGCAATGTCATGTTGCAGTCGAGACTCCAGTAATGCAGGGTAGACGGAGTGGTAGTACCTCTTATGAATGCTCAAACTCAAACCAGCATAGACTTGTTGGGCTGAATGGCCTGTTTCTGTGCTGTAAACACTATGTAGTATGGAGTTAATGAGATCAAAACCCTACAGTGCAGTTGTTCATGGCTTCCAGGGAGGAATGCCGGGACCTCATAGAAAACCACAGAAATCTGGTCTTGAGCATGGGTCCACTATTCTTGGAACAGATGTTTGACTCTCAGGTCGATGTTAAGCCTTGGCCACCACATGTCCCAGCACTAATGACAGTGGATGTCACAAGTTGTTATGTGGATACAGCCCACATTGCCCTCTATCCTGTGGGAGCTATCATTAAGGAAAAAAATGGTCTATCGTTCCTACTACTCCTCCTTTAATTCCAAAGACAAAGTAGATGCTGGCTTGTTTGAAAAGAGTATCTGTAACCTCTGTTATGCAGTTGAATGACCCAGTTGCATAAAAGAAAGAAGGCTGTGGTCACTTTAACCTCTACAGATAATGCCATGCTAATGCCTGACTGACTGTGTCTGTATGTCTGCTTCAAGCAGACAGCACACATCAGTGACTGCAGGTTCCCAAGGCATTGCTCCTTGGTGAGATCCAGGTAGCTGTGCCTGGGCCAGAAACACTTCCTGTCTGGGATACCGTTTGGTTCTAAATGTCCTCGGAGCTCCCTGGCTGTCCTCTCCTGCTTCTCTTCCAAATAACTCAATTGTGGGGCACTATGTGCAGGGTTCATGATGCAGCAGAGTCAAAATTATAGGAGGCAGTTCTACATGTCTGTGCTGCTTATGGGAAGCCTCACAAGCTGTTAATACAAATCAGAAATTTGGGGGCCTACTGCCAACACTTTCCTGACTATACTAGTTGGAAAATATTTGGCGGTATGTGCCCAAGTTTCAAATTTACACTGTTGGTGGGCAAGACACCCCATCTGGCAATGCAAACTCGTTAAATTACGCCCATAGTGCCCTCTAAAGTTCTCAAACAGCTCCCCTACCTTTCAAAACTGTGTCTACTCACTCTGTAAGTATTGCCAAGATTCAAATATGGGTTAGAAGCACACATTTGTGTAAAGGATGAAAGGATGGAAGAAAGAACGTGCATACAATGAACTACTTTGAAGTGCAGAGACTGTTGTTACATAGAAGAACATGGCAGCCATTTTACACACAGTAATGTCCGCAAACAGCAATGAGAATAATGACCAGTTATTTTATTTTAAGAAATGTTGGTTGAGAGAAGAATGTTGTCCAATGCTGGAAGAACTTGCAGTTCTTTTTGGAATAGTGCCATTTGATCAATGGAAGCAATTTGGTTTTGCATTGATGCAAGCTGTGCAGTACACTGTGGGAGTGAAGTTCGCCAAATTCAATTCTAACATGCCATACAATAAGACCTCAAGGAAGTAATCCCACACACCTCTGCTTTGCATGCGCTGTAATGTAACTGGTGTGAAGTGAATGTTTTTTCTGGACCACCTAGCATTGTATTTTTTAATCATCTTTACTGTTGGCAAAGAGCCAAATATCCCATTAATGTTGAACATAAAAAGTTGGTGTATGCTCTTACAGCAGGGTGTGTACCGTCAAAAAAGACTCATAAACAGGAACTTAATTTCCACGGTTCCATCATCATCTTTCAAGAACAAGACAAAATGCAAATTATCTACTTCTCAGAACCCTGCTGACGTTATGAGCAGTTTCTGGTTTATTCAGCTGAATCTACACAAACACCACGATAATTACCTTTCAGCTCAACCACATCTACAACTCATGTCTTGAATTATTTTCGTTAAGGTGCACTTTGACCTCTTTTCCCCAATGTATAAAGTTTCATGTAGAAATACCTTTAACAAACTCTTCTACCAAGTTTATCACATACAGTTTACATAATATGTACTTATATAGATGCTCAGGCAAATCCATTCACATGTAAACTTGATATAAACAAATTCCTGATTGAAGGAAATCTATACCAAATTTAATTTGTTGTGAATCAGTCAGCTTTGATACAGCCAGTGCTGTAATAGTAATATCTGGTTAACGTATTTTGTCTATACATTGATCTTTTTCTTAATGTCGACATCTACTGTATCTAGGGTCTAACAGTCCTATCAAAGATTTTAAATGATATACGACGCATTAAGACCCTTTTCAACAAATCTATCTAGAACAGACTGACAAAAAATGTCTGTCTTCTTCATTTAAGTGACTGTAGCAGTAATAGATTTCTCACAATCACCGTACTAAAAGCATTGCAGCCGTGAACATTTTGGCCATGGATGTTAGGCAAGTGTCTTTCCATGTTATTCCAGCTACTGGTAGCAAAAGAACATCTGTAGTATGTCTTCCACCACTTTATCTCACTTACTTCTTGAAAATATGTCCAGAAATATAATTTTTGGGGTGAAGGCATGGTTTTCTTATATTTCTAACATTTCTTAATGAGCCTCAAGTTTAATCAGTACTGAAGCACAGTTTGGATTTGTTTGTTTAAAGTATCTATAAGAAGAAACATGATGTGATGCTGGTAAAAGTTGCTTCTTGATTTGAGCTGCAGGAAAGCGTTACATTTCTTGGCATAGTACACTCAGTTGAGGGGCTAGATTAGGGTGAAGACAAATAACTATTTTTGTATATTTGTATGTTTGCCAAAAAGTCCACTTGATATATTTTGAAAAAATGCTATTTATTTATCGGATATGTAGTGAAATAAAAAATAAGATATCATCACTCTTGATTAAAACTGGCCATCAGCATATTTTATTTCTATTTGAATTAAATACATAGTGACAGGCAATTCTTTTGTTTTCCGAGTGTTACCCAACCATCTACAGGCAATGTAACTTTTTATGCATTGGGTCTGAAAACTGCAAGAATTGAGCTTACAATGGAAAACCCACTTTTTACTTCATACCCAGCGCTAAACATAACTGAATGAGTCACACAAATACTTCTGTGGGTCTCTTGCCTGTTTTAGAAGACTTTATGACTCAATAACTTGGAATTTTAGCTGTTTCGCTATTACACATAGAAAAGGAATACCCAAACTCTCTTTATGTATTTAGAAGTTACATTTTACCATCACTCATGTTTGTGTTAAATCTCGGGCTAAATTGAATTGACAGTTTTGCTAATGTGGAAAGTAAACTTCTAGTCAAACAAAAAATGTGAACTCCCACTGACATCATGCTCTCAGTCTGGACTCTCTCTCTGTCTCTCTTTCATACACCATATTAATAGTTAGTTCTCCCTCTGCCACAGAACTGACAAAGTTAAGACATCCCCAAAATATTGAATAAAATAAATGAACACTAAATTATTTAATTAAACTGATCATCTCCCTTGCAAAATACAAACTTCAGCCCTAGTGGGCCCACATTAAGTCTTCATTTGCTGCAAACTGCCCACATAGATTTAGATCTTTGGGCCTGTTGCTCTCAGCTCCAATTTCGTCTCTTCTTATCTTCACCAATCCTCTTCTCCAGCCATTCCTACTGTTTTTCAACATTGCCTCCATTCTGTCATTGCTACAAATGACATAGCAATATGCATGGAACAGCAGGTAGATATTCACTAGAGCTTTGCATAAGCTCAAAGATATTAAAAATAAATGATAAAAATTACATTAAAAAACCTGTGAAACATGGAACAAAAAGAATAAAAATAGGCACACTGTTTGATATGATTTTTGTTCAACCAGCAAGTGTCTGACATCATAATGGGCTTGTAACTTTGTTGCTCATGCACTGTTTAGTCAGGTTTGCTCATTGCTTAAATATATATCTCATAGGACTTTGATCTGTAAGCTTCATAGAACAAAAAAAACATTATTATTTGTAAAATTATATGGTGCACCCACTTTTTATCATCCACTTCTGTCACATTTTAAGTCATTGATTGTCTCTGTGATTTGCCTTTCTATATTTCTAATGCTGGTTAATGTTGCAGGGGAAGCTCATCTCCTTGGTCATTATAGCACCAATAAAAATAATCCAGATGGGAAGTATTAGCCAAAGTCCTCAGTTGCCAAACACGTCTTCTTTTCCAAAATAATGGAACATCATTTTGCTACTAACCAGGTGTAACGTAACAAGCTGGATTTCTCCACAACATGGCAGCACATCCTCATAATTTTTTTGGCAGAGGACTGTGTTTGTGAGTTAGTGATCATGAAAAATGTTGTCCCATGTTGTGAGAGAACATCCCAATCTTCAATACTGACACCAGGCAAATGTACAAAGCTATACTCAATTCTACTGGTTCCTAGAATGCAACTCAGAATGGTGCTGGTTCTCAGCAATTTTCCTTAGTTTAGATGAAACTCTCTGTAATCTTATAGATTGTTGTCACCAGCATTAAGGATGATGAGCTAGGGCCACCACCACTACACGTCAAAGGGAACTACTACCACCTGCCTATTGCTTTCTCAATGAATTGCTTAGTATTGATCATACACCATGTGTGTACACCTAGGAGTCTTAGACAACCAGGATGGGACAGGTTCACCATTATCATCAAGCTACATTCATCCACCACTTGACTAGACTACCAGAGATTTAGTGCATCAATTTGTTGTCATCAAATTCAGGCAGATGCTCTTCGTTACCAAGGCCACGGCTGAAACAGTACTGCTATCACTGTGGCATGGAACAGAACAAGTCCTGCAGTGTAGGATGTGTTGATATCACTTTGCCAAACATAGTCTTGAATTTTTTGACAGTTTTATTTTGAAAAGTAAAATGAAGTGCAGTCAGATTTCCTACTCAATGGTTATGTTATCCTGATGGCGTAAGCGAAGTCTTGAATTCTGTGGGATGCAAAGGTGTTGCATGTTGGATAACGAGCATACTGCAACAGAAAATGCTGGGTATAGATTGCAATTTTCATTCTATGAGTTCTTGGTCTGTGCTGCTCTGCTGTCTAGAGGTGCTGAGCAGCTGCTTCTCTTCAGACGGAAAGAAGATCAGATGAAGGATCTCAACCAGTCTGCCCTTATGTGCCTCCTCATGTCTGACCAAAAGCAACATTAGCAGTTATCTAGGAAGAGTTGCCTGCCTTGTGTTTTTGATTGCAATAATGGCATGGAGTCAGTGAGGAGAAAAACAAGGGGGCAAAGAGGTGCATACCCTCACGGGAGAGTTCAAATGCTTATTTTGTTTTAAAAAGGTCTTGATTTTCTATCCAAAATAAAACTCCACAGAGCCTATCATTTTGCATCACAAAGGCTGCCCTGCTTTTATTTTCTCAAAAAATAGTTAATAATGTGTTTTCCACCAAAACTTTTAAACCTTGTTAGGTTTATATCTTGGCACTCCTTTCACCTGCATAAAGCAGGCAGAAGAAGGGCGATTTTCATTTTCAGTGTATATCGGGTGGATAGTAAGCGGAGCAACCCGAAAGCCTGCCCGATGTTGCCAGTGAAAGGCCTGAACCCATTTGATGGTCAGGCCTCGTTTGTATAGAACTGGCAAACTGCCCGCATGTTTCCAGCGCAGATAGGCAGCTCGTTGATTGGGAATAGGGTGGGGCAGTGGGTAGCTGTGTGAAATCTGGCGGATCAACCGTGGAGCTAGGACGGCAGTTCAACTTTAAATGGGAGGGCCAGGTCGGTCTGGTGGAGGCGGAAAGTGAGGAAGCAGGCAGGAGAATTTTTGTGGATGGACAGGAAGAGCAATCATTCTCCTCCTTCTGGGCCCATAATATCCCCCACAAATTTGCGCAGCCTCCAGCGGTCCCTTTAAGGGACGCGAGCTTGGCCATGTTCCACACTCTTGCAGTGGGCGGGGCTTCCTCAGCGCTGGTGCTGCGTGTTTTTATTTTCATAATAGCTTCAGGGTTCTATGTAAGTCGGAATACCCCAAATCTTATAAGGCAGTGGGGCCCTTGGTTGTTTCGGAGGCCCGTCCAAAATTGCAGTGGGTGCGAAGACGACGGGAGGACAGCTGTAAGGGGGTTAAATTGGATAACCCCAGAAAACAGGCGCGGGTAGCGTGATCTGCTATTAACCCGCACCCAGTGCTTCCTGTGCAGGCAGTACGAGACTTTCGTCAGGCCTGAGGACTTACCTTCAAGCTGTGTTAGAAATCAGCGTTGACACGAGGATTCAATGCGATTCACACTTTTCACCAGCAGGGGGAGCCCCAATCTCTTAAAGGCAGACTGTCTCTTAAAAGCTCTTATTTACTGAAAATAACAGACTGCTGTCTGCACGGAGTCTGAAAGGAGATCAGACATCGCACACGTAAAACACAGATGTAGGTCCTGTGTCTATGTTTACAAACTGATGAGTTATGTTAAAACATTGAATAAAGTTTGCAGACTCCTAAATCCCACATCTTCCAATCTGCATGCCAGACTTCACTAATCTGCCGATCTGAGTTTGTTCCAGGCCTGCGAGAGAGCGTGCACCAAGGTTCTCAGATGATGCACTAGAGGCCTTGGTGCAAGAGGTGGACAGAAGGAGGGACATCCTATATCTGCATTTGGTGAGGGGGAGGGGGAGGGGGGGGGGCGGGTGGCAGGGGGCAAGAGGCCCTCCAGACATATGCCCAAAAGGCAGTGGAAGGCAGTGGGGGACGAAGTCAGTGCCAGGCGCACAGCAGCATGAACATTGATGCAGTGCAGGGAGAAGTTCAATGCTTGACATGAGTAGTCAAGGTGAGTGAGGTCAGCTGTCAAGTGGCGTCTCCTACCAACTGCACCACACACTACACTCCTCATCAGTACTCAACTCTTCCAACCAGCTGCTTCTTCTCACCCTTACACATTACCACTGTTGCAAGCTGCCAACCCACAAGTCACAGGCCACACACACTGGCAGCTATTCAACCATGACAGGCACATCACCCAGACACACGTCCCACTTTCTTCCAGGAGAAGGTGGCGCATAACAGGAGGCTGCAAGTGGCAGTGGCATTTAGCCCCTCGAGCCTGTTCCGCCATTCAATGAGATCATGGTGGACCTGTGACCTAACTCCATATACCCGCCATAGCCCCATATCCCTTAATACCCTTGGTTCACAGAAATCTATCAATCTCTGATTTAGAATTCACAATTGAGCTAGCATCAGCTGCCATTTGCAGAAGAGCGTTCCAAACTTCTCCCACCCTTTGTATGTAGCAGCGTTTCCTAACTTCACTCCTGCACGTCCTGGCTCTAAATGTTAGGCTGTGTCCCCGCGTCCTGGTATTCAAGTATGGGAGACCTCCAAAAACAGTTACAAATGTATCAGCAGCCAGAAGCAATAATCCAGCAACTAACCTGTAAATCCTGCATGGTCCCTTTAAATAGCACTGGCGGGGGTCCCCCAGGCACTCTAAGATGTGTTCAGATGGTCATGGTTAAGACTGTGTGTGGGGTTGAGCGTAAGATCCAAAATGGTGTCTATCACTTTAAATCAACTGAAAATGTGCATGCGCAGCCTCGTCGCCATCTTGGCACTTCGGGAGGCTGCGTAGCGCCGAAACAACGGGCGCTATGTGGCTGAATTTCTAGTCCTAAATATTTTAGTCTCACTGCCGCCCCATTCCTGCTGGAAAACTGGGCTCAAAATCAGCCCATGAAGCTACTATTGTCTGTATTACTCTTCTATGGCTATTTTCATTTCTTTAAAATGGAAATTGTGTGTCTCTTACATTTCATAATGAAATTCCTGGTCTACAGCTTTTCTCCTATCCTGTGGTTGCCAAATGAACACCTGATATGGGAGTCTGTCCAAATACAGCTGATAATTTGACTATGTCTGTCAGCTTTTCCTTTGATTGCAGCAGCAGTTTTCTGGCAGGTGACTCTTTAGGGGAAACTTTAATACCCAGTGGAAACCCGGAGTTAAATAGGAGTTAAAATCCAGGCGGTGAGCTTACCGCTCTTTTCCCCGCCTTGTGGCCTTTTAACACCGCTGTCTCCTTGGGTGGTTGAGGCTCCTTCCTGGCTGTGTCAGACAGGAGCCTCATGAATAAATGGGGTCCTATGATGTCATTAGGACCCTGATGCAATTTTAACTTCCTACTGAGTGGAAGTCCTGCCTAAGACGCTCCGCTCAGTAATACCTGACGCACACCCAGGTAACCCCCATCAGGTAATGTTAAAACTTATTTTAATGGGGCCAGGATGAGCAGGAGTGGTCCCCTGGGCCCCACAAAGAAAGTTTGGGCCACTGCCACACCGAATTTCCCCCCCTTTCCGACCACCCCCAACCCCAACCCCCCCATGACTTACCTGATTGCCAGCTTGCCGACCTCCGTGCTGCCCAATCTCCGTTGTCCCAAAACTGGCAGGTTGCCTTTGGATGCCCGTTTCAGGCGGGTGGCTGGCCGACGGAATGTTAATGAGGCTCAGTGCTGGCAGACCTGTTGTGTATTTCTAGCATTTTCTGTCTTTATTTTAGATTTACAGTAATTGCAGTTTTTAAAAATCCTTTTTATAACCCTCATAGAGTAAGATGCGGTTCACTCCAGACATCGGGTCAGTGCAAGGTAACAAATCAGCCCCAAATCCAATGTTCTGTGTCTGTCTAATTTTGAAAGTTTGAGCATATGCATTACCGGTCTGCAGCTCGCTACAAGAGGAAAGGTTAAAAGAGATTGGATAGTAAGAATTGCAGGATTTATAGCGAGTTTGTTTTATTGTCCTCAAAGCTCTGCGGACATTGCAATAGAATAATTCTCACCCTATTCCACCAGAGATTTACTGTGACCCCACCTGAAGGAATAAAATACAACCAAAATCCTTATTTAAATTGATTGCCTTTCATTCATGGTATGAGATCACTCACAGTCTGCTTTTGTGGTTAAACAGGGTAAATTTTCAGAGTTAATAATGACTGGAAAATTGGGAGCGCTGCGAATCGCATGTGGTGAGTATTTTGCATAGGAGCCTGTTGAAAGATAAATTATCCAGCATCCGTCTAAATACATGGAAAATGCCAATTTCTTATGAAACACTGGTTGTGGCCTAAAAATTTGTTGTCGCCGTGGCTGTTTTTGTTAGGTAAGTGTATCAAGGATATGGAGAAAATGCGAATAAATAGGCCTAGAAACTGACATTAAATTGACGCCTAAGCATCCAATATGGCAGGCGGTGTGCACATGTACACCCGCCATATTGGTAAAGGCTCCAGTAAGGCATCCGGGGCCCGTGCCTCGTCCTGATCACACCCCTCCTGATCGCCTCCCCCTACCTCTAGGACCTACTTGAAGGCTGTTGTCAGAGAGGCAGCTGGCCAACTTCATCCTTAAGGAACTGGCAAGCTTCCTCTAGACTCCTGATTGGTGTCCGCAGCTCGTCGGCAGTATGCTGACTGGCCCTAGGCCCAACTTCATGTGAACCTTGGACCTCCGCAGGGTGCCTCCTATTTCAAGTCCAAAATGAATTTCCACCCTATATAGTTCAAGGAATGTAATAATTTATTATTAATGGGTGCATTAAATGGCCTTGTCACAATTATTGGGCAGTACTACATGTGGGAAATCTTAGGTTTGATCTGCAGGTACTACTGCCAGCAGCAGGAAGGTTTAAAGACCACATTTCTGCTGTAATCAGGATCTAGAGACTTATTGGGCTGGATTTTGCTCTCTGCGGCAAACGAGCCGTGCCCACCGATTGGTAGACTTGCACTTGCCCATAAACTTTTCATGGACTTTTGCATGGCAAGTTCCTCTCATGGGGCTTTCAATCCAATGCAGCACCTTCTCCTGGGCATCTGGGACCTGTGTGAACAGGGCAAGCAACTGTATATCCCCTTAACGAATCAGGTTGAAGCATGTTAATAAGCCATACAGAGACTGAACCAGGAAGCGTAAGTTAGGATAGTGAATTCAGTATCAAATCAGGTACAGAAAGCAAAGTAAAGAGAGGTTAATTGAATTAAGAGACAGAGATAAAAGAGACAGAAAGAAAAAGTAAAAAAAATAAAAATGTTAAAAATGTTTTAAATGTCCAACAACAATTAAAATCAGAAGAAATGAGATTCCACAATTGTAAAAGTGAAATTTCAGTGTCAGAGAGGTTGTTTGGCAGTGATTTAGACTGACCACGCCGTTAAAAGTTTGCTTAGACTTAAAAAACTTGATGTACCTGTTTTTGGCGAGATTGCTTTGTATCCATCAGGGGAGTGCAGGAACTTCACGCGTTCCATTCATTTTAACGGTGAGTCAGCCAGTGAGATGTCATTCTCCCGGAGTTTACGGAGGAACAGGACATCTGGTAGAGGAACTTCTGGATTTCTGTGTTTGGCTGCGCATGTGCGGTTGCCGGAAGTTGCCGTACCACATGCACAGAAATAACGGTGAGCGTGGTTAGCCTTGCTGTTGTTTTCAGTGCAAAATCCGGCCCATACCGTATATTGGGGTAAGTTTTAACGGGGAGCCGGGATGAGAGCCGGGGGTGGGGGTGGCAGATTTCCTGACGGGAAACCTGAAGTACGGGATTCCCGGCCGTCCTTCCGATTTTGACATAAGGATGTCTTTCAATTTTTTTCGGTAGGTTTCCCAACTGACAGCCAGCCTCAGGGGTGGGGGCGGGTCATCGGGGGAGATCCAGGTTGGGGGTCACTGGGGGGAGTCATCGGGGGGTTGGTCATCAGGGGCTCTGTCATGGGGGGGTCAGACATCGATGGAGTTGGAGCTCGTGGTGGGGGTGGGGTGGGGGTTGGTCGATCGCACGTGTGGGATTGCGGCAGGTAGGCTTGTTGGGCCTGGAGGAAACACTCCTACTCCTCCTGGCCCACAAACCGTGCAATAAAGGCACTTACCTGTTGATCTGGGTCTTCTCACCTCCTCTTACGTGGCATGAAGCAGAAGGCCTGGGAATCCCGGCCCCCAAGAGTTAAAAATAAAAAACCTATTAAAATGGAGGCCCACAGCTTCCTTAAAAGATTTTACTGACCGACCCACCTCCTGAGAACGGGTTGGTCGCCCACTCCTCGACCTGCCTGCGTTAAAACCAGAAGTGGGTGGGTTGAGGTCGGGTTTTACTTTTTTACAATTTTTACCTTCCCACCCGTCCCCAACCCGCCCGCTCGTGGGGATAAAATTTACCCTATTGTCTCCAGTCTGTGTCTCAGCAAACGGTAATGAGATACTGAGGAATGTTATAAATTATGATGTAATGAGAAGACAAATGTTTTGAGGCATGAGGCACCTTATAGTCTATTAAGGAAGTTGATCTTTGTCTACTTTCAACGGTTGGGAAGAATGACTGTAGTCAGAAGGATGGCACATCACCTCTACTCCCATTTTTACAAGTAACATTTGTCGTACCAAAAATATTTCAGAAAAATGAATTTTCCTTCTGGGATCTCAAACTTAGCAGTAACACACATATCACTGCCAAGTTTTAACTTAATTTATAATTCTTCCTCTGATCTATATTTTTCTCCAAAAGATTATGATTTGTAATACTATTATACCATTACTGATTATGGTGATCAGAATCACATTGTGAAATGGAGCAGTTCACCCTGAAGCCTCTTAGCGCTGCTCCATTCCTTATATCACAATATAATTGGAGGGGAAAGGGTAAGTACAGCACAGTGCTAACTTTCCAAACATTTTATACTGTAGTACAGTGTGCTGCTGTTAAAGAGCATAAGAATGTGAAAAGGCCATTGAGCCACCCAGCTTACTGTGTTATCCAGGTCCTGTTTCCAGAATTGATTTGACCATTTTTCCTAACCTGTATCTATATTGTTTGCTGAAACCAGAATTGATCCAATCCCTCTTAGAATACAAATGGATTCTCAATACGTAAAGGATGCAAGTTTACCCCTTGTGCCTAATTTCCCCCTTTTCACCCTGGGCTAACCTGTGTACATTGGCAATGGCCAAACTGCATCTTGAATACATGTGAAATCACCTAATAGTATGGAATATGCGTGATGTATGTGCACATTTGTTGATGGGGCATATATGTACATGTTTGTGAACGTGAATGAATCTTAAGAGGAGAAAATTGGATTGTTTGCATTTGGAGTGAAGGCTTCATTTGCAATTGTATTCAAGTTAGAGGATCACATTTCTAAAAATAGAAAAGTATAAGGACAAGTTGACGAAGCTTTAAAAAAGCATATGGGATCCTAGGCTTTTAAACAGGGATATAGACCTGAAATTCCAAGGCATGAGTCTACTGGAATGGCTGGAAATGAGGTCAGGACACAGTTATGCCAGGTCCTGGCCTTATGTTGAGGATTCCTCTGTGACTTGTTGGATGGTGGAACCTCCACCTTCCTCAAACATGGCTATCATTGTAAATTGGGCAGGGACTCCCTATGTTGAGGGTTCAGTGGGACCAGGCGGGCGGAGCTATGCCTGGCCAAACCGGTGGTTTTGGAGATCACCTGGGAGTCCAGGCCGAGATCATGATCTGGACCCCCAAAGGGAGGGGCAAATTTAAAAAAAAATATTATATGCAGCCCCCCTACAATCTAATTGCACCCCTCAAAACACGCAGGTACCTGCCATTGCCATGCAAACCAGGGACCCTCCCAGTTCAAATGGACCTGTTGCAGCTGTCAGCCTGTGGCAGCTGCAAAGGTCCATTTGACAGGTGGGGGGGAGACCCTCACTCATTGCAGAAGGCCACTCTGTCACTTGGGACAAAGTTTGGCCTCTACCACCCTCCTCCTGACAATCAAAGTCACGAACTTGCACACTTACCCCGGGGTCCAGAGACATGTACCTACCTTGCGGACCCCCTCAGATGTACATCTTCCAGATGGGGGCCGCCGTAGCTGCAGTCGTGACCTCCTTGGAGGGCGAACAGCATCACCCCGGTGTCCCCGGTTGCACCCTGGAAGAATGCGGAGGAGAAGTTGTTGAGGGCAGTGGTGACTTTGACAGCGACAGGTACGAAGATGGTGCCCGGGCCAGCCAGGAGCAGCTTGGCATGAAGGAGGCTGCAGATGTCCACGACTACATATCGAGTGACTCTGAGCCTCCGTATGCACTGCTGCTCAGAGAGGTCCAGGAAGCTGAGCCTCGGTCTGTGGACCCTGTGGCGAGGGTAGTGCCCTCCGCGACGCATCTCTCTCTGCGGTAGCCCTCCCTCCTGCTGTACAGGTGGATGTGTCACAGCACTCTGTTGTGGAGCTCCACGTGTCAGAGGTGGACGGCGTGGATGGCGAGGCTGGTGATGCTGTTTGCCCTCTGAGGAGGTCATGACTGCAGCTACGGCGGCCCCCATCCGCAAGATGTGCATCTGAGGGGGTCCGCAAGGTAGGTACATGTCTCTGGACCCCGGGGTAAGTGTGCAAGTTGGTGACTTTGATTGTCAGGAGGAGGGTGGTGGAGGCCAAACTTTGTCCCAAGTGACAGAGTGGCCTCCTGCAATGAGTGAGGGTCTCCCCCCCCACCTGTCAAATGGACCTTTGCAGCTGCCACAGGCTGACAGCTGCAACAGGTCCATTTGAACTGAGAGTGTTTCCCCCAGTGTGGGAAACAGTCCAAGTTTGCTCTAAAATCCCACCCCTCCTCACATAATCCCTTAATCGGGTCAGTTAATGACCTGAACGAGCAAAATAAATAGCGTCAAGTGGAACCCCGCTGGCTTTAATTGCCTGTGGGATTCCCACCAGCGGGGGCTGCGCGCGCACGCCGGCGCGTCAGTGGGGAACCCGGAAGTGGGCGGATTGGAGTCGGGCTCCCGACCCACTCCGGGATTCTCCAATTTTCGGAGCCCCCCCGCCAGGAATGCACCCGATGGCGGGTGCTAAAATGACGCCCTATGGGTCTGAAATTCTGGGGTCACGTCCCCATCAGTAGAAGTGCGGCAGTAATGGTGCTTTGGAGGTACCAGCAGCGGGTATTGGAGCAGTACACGGCCACCCCGATATAGGAACTGTACCTGACCAATGATTTTTATAGATTTAGTATTACCTCTTTGCTTTTCTATGGCCCTGAGAATCTGCTATGTGGTACATCCCGCTTAAGAGCCGAGATACATCCACCGGGGACCTCCACCAATGATCCTGACGGACTTTCCGATCAGGCGGAGGGTCCCTGGTTTGCATGGCAATGGCAGGTACCTGCGCGTTTTGAGGGGTGCAATTAGATTGTAGGGGGGCTGCATATAATTTTTAAATAAAAATTTGCCCCTCCCTTTTGGGGTCCAGGTCATGATCTCGGCCTGGACTCCCAGGTGATCTCCAAAACCACCGGTCTGGCCAGGCATAGCTCCGCCCACCTGGTCCCACTGAACCCACAACATAGGGAGTCCCTGCCCAATTTACAAAGATAGCCATGTTTGAGGAAGGTGGAGGTTCCGCCATCTAACAAGTCACAGAGGAATCCTCAACATAAGGCCAGGACCTGGCATTACTGTGTCCTGACCTCATTTCTCTCAGCCGTCTGCACAAAAGAGCCCTGCAAATACACCTACACCCACTCTGCAGTGACACAATGGGTGGCATCAGTTGTGGGTCTTCATAGTGATCCTCAGGAAAGGGCATTATTGCACAAACCAGGCAAGATTCACGAAGACATAGCAGTAGTGGTGCCAATATAATATGTAATGTGAGTTGGTCAGAAATTCAATATAAGTAACAACCATGACAAACCCTCAAACACCCTTGTGCATCCCCTTCATGCTCATGACACGTTTGCCTTACGCTGCCAACTGCACATATGTGATGCATGCCCTGTGGCTGCAGCACAGGTAGTGGCAGGTTGAGTGAGGCTGACTGTGAAGGACATGCCGAGAGGGTGAGTATGAGATAGAGCCATGAGATTGTATGAGGATTGGGTTGAGTGGTAGTGGCGGGATGAGTACTGGCGAGGTGAGTAGGTGCAGGTAAGAAGAGGATGAGGTTTGAGTGGGTATGAGGGGTGATGTGACAGAGTAGTGTTGGCAGTGCAGAAGGAGATGTGGGGTGGGGGCGGTGATGTGGCAGACAGAGTGTAGGGGAAAGAGTAAGTGTACTCACTGCGGCTGACCTACTGAGGTCATTGGAGCGCCTCCTGCACTGTATGCAGGTGGGCGATATGTTGGTGGTGCAGGTGACCTCCTCTGCCACCTCGAGCCAGGCCTTCCTGGTGGCAGAGGCAGGCCGCTTCCTCCCGCCCGCCGGGGGGAAGATCTCGGTCCTCCCCCCTCCTCCTCACCCCATGTATTGATACCTGGAGTGAGGCATCATTAAACTGGGAGCAGCCTTCCCCCTAAGCTGCTCCATGCTGTAATTTTTTCTGTTTGTTGCAGCATCTGTCAGTGCAGGATTGCCCCTTTAAATAGAGCTCCTCCAGCTGACAGATCTTACTGCGCATGCGCAGCCCGTCCAACGCGCAGATCAGCAGTGGGGAACCCGGAGGAGAAGGTAAGTGGATCCAATTAGGCTACGATCGTGCGGGTGGCTGACTGATTTCGCCGGGCGCGTTACCCACGCGCCCGATAGCCCCCCCCGCCGAGAACCCGCAGCCCTGGTAACATCGGGCCCATAATCTATACTGACATTTCATTGTAGTAATGAGGAAATTCTGCATTGTCTTTTGGATGAAATGTTAAATGGAGACCCTGCCTGCCTGTTCAGGTGGATGTTAAAGATCCCATGGCAGTATTTGAAGTAGAGCAAGAGTTCTCCCCATGTTAGCCTAACATCAGTAGTGGGGAAAATGCTGGAGTCTATTATAAAAGATGTGATAACAGAACACTTGGAAGGCATTAATGGGATTGGACAAAGTCAGCATGAGTTTTTGAAAGGGAAATCATGCTTAACAAATCTGCGGGAGTTTTTTAAGGATGTAACTAGTAGAATAGATAGGGGAGAACCAGTGGATGTGGTGTATTTGGATTTTCAGAAGGCTTTTGATAAGATTCCGCACAAGAGGTTAGTGTACAAAATTGAAGCACATGGGATTGGGGGAAATATACTGGCATGGATTGAGAATTGGTTGACAGACAGGAAACAGAGAGCAGGAATAAATGGGTCTTTTTCCGGGTGGCAGGCAGTGACTAGTAGGGTACCGCAGGGATCAGTGCTTGGGCCCCAGCTATTCACAATATATATCAATGATTTGGATGAGGGAACTAAATGTAATATTTCCAAGTTTGCAGATGACACAAAGCTGAGATGGAATGTAAGCTGTGAGGAGGATGCAAAGAAGTTCCAATGTGATTTAGACAAGTTGGATGAGTGGGGAAGAACATGGCGGATGCAGTATAACGTGGATAAATGTGAGGTTATCCACTTTGGTTGTAAAAATAGAAAGGCAGATTATTATCTGAATGGTGATAGATTGGGAAATGGGGAGGTGCAACGAGACCTGGGTGTCCTTGAACACCAGTCGCTGAAAGCGAGCATTCAGGTGCAGCAAGCAGTTAGGAAGGCAAATGGTATGTTGACCTTCATTGAGAGAGGATTTGAGTACAGGAGCAGGGATGTCTTACTGTAGTTATACAGGGCCTTGGTGAGACCACATCTGGAGTATTTTGTGCAGTTTTGGTCTCCTTATCTGAGGAAGGATGTCCTTGCCATGGAGGGAGTGCAACGAAGGTTTACCAGACAGATTCCTGGGATGGCAGGACTGACGTATGAGGAGAGATTGGGTCGACGAGGCCTATATTCACTAGAGTTTAGAAGAATGAGAGGTGATCTCATCGAAACATATAAAATTTTAACAGGGCTAGACAGACTAGATGCAGGGAGGATGTTCCCAATACTTAATGCTAAAGAGGTCAAGGGATATGGGGAAAAAGTGGGAACAGGATACTGAGTTAGATGATCAGCCATGATCATTTTGAATGGCGGAGCAGACCCGAAGGGCCGAATGGCCTACTCTTGCTCCTATTTTCTATGTTTCTTTAAGGTGCTACATAAATACAAGTTCTTAAAAGAAACTAGACAAATCTTTCCCCTCATGATCTTTAATTACACCATAACAGTAGATGATCAAATAGTTTGATAGAAGTTCCTTGGCATATTTTCTTCCATTTACTACTTTTAGCCACAAAAGTAGATGTAAACATAAAGCAGGGAACACCACTTCATTCGTATGTCTATTTTTTTTGCTAAAATTGCAAATGGGGTAAAAGAGTTCATGCACTAAAAGCTGTTACTGGCAGATATCCCATTTTTATGTGGTCATGTTCACTGCACTTGAGTGACCTACATAACAGCAGGGATATCTGCCAATATGCGAGAACTTTTGATGCATTGAGATTCTGATTTCTCTAGTTATGATTTAATACTCTTTTTTGTTTTTTAAAATAAAATTTATTATGTTGATATAAGGTTAGAATTTCAAACTTACACTCGTGGGGGTGGGAGAGCTTTGCATGCTGGTAGAGCACATTCGGAACTCACACTCAAGAGATCAGCGAGTCCTGCTGATCTATGCAACCAAATCTCCGATATGCAAAACTCTCCGCCAGGAGCACAAATTCATCAAATTTACCCTATAATGAAGAATTTAAGTAAATATGTGAATATATTATCTCTTGGGTGCAAATTGACAGAGAAGTTTGCATTAAATTCTTTGGACAAGATTTGTGGAATTTTGAACCATGCTGAGCACAAGCATAAGATGCTTATTGGGCTAAATTTTATTTGCTATATTTATATTGGCACAACATACAATTTTGAGGCCATGATGTAAAATAGTTTCATTCAATAGCTTTTCTTCAACGGCTGTGGCTGCTTGATTATAATTTAACACACTTCTGGCATGGTTTAACTGGCAAGCTGGAATTATGGCACAATGGATCTGATGGCTGGCTAGTCTGCTGAATTCGTATTTATGAATTAACTTAAATCCATTTCTGGCATACTTTTTGCATCAGAATTACACAGCATACTGGAAAGGAAATGGTCTCACATACCACAGGAAATTAAGAATCATTCCATCTCTCCACCCCCAGGCATAGGGTACACACATGATAGGATGATGACCTATGGCAGCTCTTGTCCCAATGATGACAGGAAGGTGCAATTTAAGAATTATCTGGGTTTTTTGTACATGGTAGCATATTGCCACAACTAATCTGCCTATCAGTTGGAGGTATTGCATTTTAGGGCAGGAATTGGGGCTGAGGTTTGGACATTACGGCAAACACAATTTGTAATGTATTGCAAATCGACTGCTAATAGATGGAGATCAAAACATGGTGCAAAACATGAGTTATTTGTCATTAAATTGTGTCCTGATCATTGATCCATCAGAATAGCTTTGATTTTGATGCACTGGCAGGGTTGCTGCAGCTGGGCTCTGTGGTGAGGTCAAACAGTTTCACAATTCATTATTATGAGCCACAGCATTTAATGTTTTTCTAATAACTAAAATATGACCCCTCAACCTTCAGAAAGGATAGGACCTCATAATGAGATGTTCCCTCCACATTAACTTATTAGATTTCATCAGCTGCTTGTTGCTCCTTGGCAATTCCTTTTGTCGATAAATGTAGGAAAATAATCATTCAATATGGAATAACTTGTCTTTTGGAAGCATTTTTAAATTTCTTTGATGATCAACTAAATTCTTTGGCTTTCCTTATTATAGTCATGAGAAGTTATTGAGATGTTAAACATTCCATATCATATTCCTTATTGCAAGAGGTAACTATTAATCCAAAGAGTCTGCTTTACTGGCTATTACCTCTGAATACTGTACCAACCTAATGGATATGGAAGGAATTTGCTCATCCTTGGCTAAGGATGATACATCATCTTCCCTTTGTCTATCTACTTCATAATGGTCACTTCTGAAGTGGCTGGAAATCTCTCTGCTTTAATTGAATGGAACCTCCAAGAAGTTTTTGAAAATGAGCAGTCACTCATCTTTTTGTGAGGATGCTAGCTGAAAGCTTGCTATGGTTTCTAATAGTTGCAAACGATAGGAGTCATTTTCATCTAAAGAAAGACTTGCATCACAACCTCAGAATGTCCCAAAGCAATTTACAGCCAATGAAGTACTTTTTTGAAGTGTAGTCACAGTTGTAATGTAGGAAACGCGGCAACCAATTTGTGGACAGCAAGATCCCACAAACAGCAATGTGATAATGACCAGATAATTTGTTTTAGTGATGTTGGTTGATTGATATATATATATTGGCCAGGCCACTTGGAAGAACCCCCCTGTTCTTTTTCAAAATAGTGCTATAGGATCTTTTACGCCCACTTGAGAGGGCAAACAGGGCCTCGGTTTAACGTCTCATTTGAAAGATGTCACCTCTGGCACCTTAAAAAATGTTTCCTCATGTCGCCTCGGGTTCTTTTGCCAATCACTTTAATCTGTGTCCTCTGGTTACTGACCCTTCTGCCACTGGAAACAGTTTCTCCTCATTTAATCTATCAAAACCGTTCATGATTTTGAATACCTCTATCAAATCTCCTCTTAACCTTCTCTGCTCTAAGGAGAACAACCCCAGCGTCTCCAGTCTCTCCACATAACTGAAGTCCCTCATCCCTGGTAACATTCTAGTAAATCTCCTCTGCAGCCTTTCCAAGGCCTGGACATCCTTCCTAAAGTGTGGTGCCCAGAATTGTACACAATACTCCAGTTGAGGCCTACCAGTGTTTTACAAAGGTTTAGCATAACTTATAATCTATTTTTCTCAAAACCTTTTTCTCTAGTTTAAATATTTTTGTAATTGTATTAAATTTGATGCATTGTGTCATGAATGAATTTTTCATCTGTGAGATCTTGATTTTTGTTAGTTGCTTTTAAAATACATACCATACTGTGGGATCTTGGAAACAGTTTACTTTATTTAGTACTACTTTGTTTAATTTTTCAGTTAGGCTTTTGACTTTAACTGAAATACATTGTGCCCACTTTCTTTTGCATATTATTTATATTTGAAGTAGACACTTATTAATACACTTTACATGATCAATAAGTCACATCACTTCAAAGTAATTAATTGTACATAAAGCATTTTGACACCTTTTTGTGAGATGTGACAAGGCGCTATAAAATATAATTCTAAAATGGGCCAGAATTTGCTGGTAAAATAACAGCGATTTAAAGACGCACACCACTATTAGTGTGTAAAAAAAATACAGCAATTTGTGGCAAGGAATAGATATGTCATGAGTTGCGAATCACCACAATGTCTGTTAGCCTCACAAAAACGGAATCTCCCCATCAATCTCCCCATGAGTTTGAAGAAATTGCTGGATTTGTGCCGTAAATATGAATTAAACTCGCCGCAGAAAGTTAGGGCTGGCATTTAAAAACATAAGGACCCTTTTAATGACAAGATTTATGTTGCTGCAATGCCATTTAACCCCTCAGTCCCAGAAAGGGAACAATTGAAACCATGAAGTCTCACTCTTGCAGGTATTAATTGTTCCTAGAGGTTTTTAAAATGAAAAATTTTAAACTATTTTTCTTACTTTTGCTTTCTGTATCTTTCTCTCTCTCTCTTAATCCAATTTTTTTCCCCTCATTTTATTTCTTTTACTGTATCTAATTTGACTATAATTCACGCTATTTCCTTCTCCATCATTCCTCTGTTTCTTTCTCTATCCTTAAATTTTCATTGGTTAAGGAGATAGACTGTTGATCCCATCGTTCACCAAGGTCCCAAATCCCCCGTTGACCTCGCCGCACCATTATCAACTCGCACTTCCAGCTATTTGCGGTGCAAAAAATTTTCATGCTGAAGGGTAAGGAAAAAATCTAATACACGGGGCACGCCGCGAGATGCCCCCCCCTCCAGCAAATTCTGGGCCATTTTTTTTTCTTTAATAAGCACTTTGATGCAGGCATTTTATTCTTTGTATTGTTTCCAGATTCAACATAGTTGTTTAAATGGAACTATGTTTTCACAAAACAAGCCTTCATCATTCTATCACTTGATTTTTGTCATTTTTTAATGAAGTTATTGTAATAATACACTTACAATAGCAAATGTTGCAATCATTGTGCTTCTTCTAGCAGTTAACTAGTGTATTTTTAAAGGTCTTTTTATTAGAGAGATGTTTTTCAAAAAAATACTTGAATGCACAACAGGAGCAGCACTTGTTGCCCTCTCTCAGGATGTCAGTATGTCTGTTTCTTCACCACCCCTTCAACCAATACCAAGTCCGGTGCCAGAAAACCAGCTGGGCCTGATTGCCCTGGCAACAGTCAAAATGCTGCAGTCTGGTACCGGCCCCTGAGAGGTTCGAACTTCCAGAAGTCGCTGGCCACGGTGTTTCAAGGGTCTGCACATGAACAGCAGCAGCCTATCTAGACAGATGTTTTCTTACTTTCAACATGCTTGCCACCATTGTTTTAAAAGGATCAACACATTTAAATATGAACATGGTTGAAGGTGGCCAAATTAATCTAAATCAGGCAAGTTTGGATTTCCATTTTTGATTCAGCTGCATGCCTAGCTTTGAGTGTCCCTTTGTCACTTCAGAGCTTCGATTGCATTCTCATTTTTTTTTCTGTCAAATGCCCTATTTATCCACCTCTTACTTGTCTTTCTTCCTTGCTATCTGCCTCTTCCCCAGTCCTTCCCTTCTCTCTTTTAACAGTGCTTCATTCTGTCAGACCAATTAATTTGAATATTATTTTTGTGACAAGTTGGCTTTGAATGATTAAAGGATTAGCACAAATTGGCTTCTGCAGCATCGAGTTATTTGACCTTTCCTCCGGGCTCAGGAAGTGAAGCTATCAGTTCAAATTTACTTCAGCTTACAGAATGACCAACTAAATTATTTCCTATTTTAAAGCTGGAAACGAGCTACACTAATAAATAGATATCTAATCCTGTAAAGTTTCTGACAAGACATCACAATAGTAATACAGCAGGTCCACTTGTCAGTGAAATAATACAGGAAAAGAAATTGCAACTTGCAAGATGAAAACCTAAAAAAAATGGCAGGGAGGATCACATGCCAGTAACAGAATCCTGTAGCTATCACTTACCAAACTCTGTTATGTTAAATGAATCTGTATAAAGTAATCTTCCTTCATTTTTGCAATGCTTCAGCATGACCAACTTTAGGCCTTGCTGGAAGATATTGAAAATCCAGTAAGCTTCGGTAGTTAACATTTTTTTAATCACAGTGGAGTTTTCTGTAGCAACATCTAAACAATTCTGAGTTGTCATTTTGTTTGGCATTTCTAAGTTATTGATGAGTATTACTTCGACAAATGTACTGGTGTGTCTTTAGAAGAAAACCATGCTAGTTTGTTACAGCCACAATACTATCCCACTTATGTTTTTTTTTGTGTACTTGGCCTCTAACATCACTCTCATATGTATGCTGTACTGAGGAGTCTTCTGACTGCTGCTGCAGTGCATTTAGGCCAGGATTGTTACTATTATTACTACTACTACTACTATTACTACTACAACAACAATTTCTATAGTGCCTCTCAGGTACAGAGGAACATCTTGTAAGGAAAGGGTTAATCAGATTGTACCGAAGCCTACTAATGCTATACTGCTATTGATTTCTCTTTATATTGCAGTAATATTGACCTTTAGCCATTGCCCGTTAAGCAGGGAAGTGTAAGTCAATTTAAAAGCAGTGACCACTGAACTGTTGAACTAAGGATGACATTAAAGAAATGGTCAGTTTAATCACTTCAGTAAACCTAATTAAAAACATGCCATTGCTTACTGATTCATAAGTTCCAGAGAACTTTAATCAGTTGATAGCTAGTGCGGGAAAAACAGTTAGTTCTGCAAAGAAAAACATCTGGGTATGCATCATCCTTTTTAATTGAGGTTTATGTAGAAGCAAGAGATTGATTGGCATTGAATAGTGCCGAATCAAAGACAGACTTATAATTAAAGGTTTCACTTATTAGACTAGCAGTTATATGTAACAAGAGTGAAACTATCGCTAAGATAACAAAGTAAGAGAGTTATACCGATGTTGTTAACACAGCAGAAAGTAAATTAAGTTAGGAAAACTAAAATTATAGCTAAGATACAAGCTCCTTAAAATTCATCCTATATGTGGTTGCAAATTAACTTTTGTATAATCATATAATGCAGAAATACGCAGATTGTCACGTAGAGGGGGTAAGGAAAAGGTATTAAAAGTGGCAGTTGGTATAGATACTTAGGATGCGATAAGGTCTGATCAACCTGTATACCGAACTCGGAACTGTGATGTGTTTGAGTCCTCCAACTAAACCATCAGATTCTGTTGTAAGTACTGTCTTTTAAGTGTATATTTAAGTACTGTCGCATGTATTGTATGCTTATTAAACCTATGACATCTGATTTCAATGTTCAAGAACCTTATTGACTTGAGGAATGAATCATAAATAAGAACCGTTCCTCTAACAATCTCAAATTGCTCTGCAGGGCAATGGGCAAAGAATAGTGAGGGTGGGGGGGGGGTGAAAAGAGGAATGGGGCAAAAGCGCAGTCAAAGAGAAAGGCCTGAATAAAGCTTTTGAAGGCAGGGAGGAAGGTGACAAAGTGAACATGCTAGGGGAGGAAACATAAGTCAGTGTTAGAGGATCGGAGAGCAGGTGCAGGGACATATGGCTAGAGGAGGGTGATGAGGTAGGTGGGGTAAATCCATGGAGGGATTTGTAGTCAAGGAAGAGGATTTTAAAGTCAATTCGCTCGGGTATGGATACCAGTTTTGCTCTATTTAGCATTCTGTGCTTCACTCAGCAGGAAAGAGAATATTTTGCAGTATTATAATAAAACTACTCTTGGTAATAGAATATCAGGACAAGAAAAGGTGACATTGACCGTGAAATAGTAGCTTACAAGGTCTGCTTGAATCATATTAATGAATAATCACTTAGACAATATTGCAATATTGAAAAATTGTAAGTAATGGTGTGAACAACATACATTCAAATATATGCTGTTGTTTACTCCACTACTTACAATTTTTCAATATTGCAATATTGTCTGAGTATTTAGTTTCTTTCGCCAGCAGAAGTGAAACTATTCTGATAGTTTCTGAAGTGATGGGTCTGTGTGGGCAAATCTTACTGGACAATATTCACTGGGGCCTTTTAGACAGGATTGATTCCAGTTGTGGCAGTTGGATGGCACAGTAGATTGATATGTTAACATGCTAGGAAGAGAAATCTCCATAACAGTCATCAAATGTCTCAAAGTGCTTCTCAAGAGAAATACTTTTGGAGTGCAATAACAATTCTTATGTAGGCAAAAGGGAGCTCCTGACCAAGACTAGATCACTGGAGGAGACATTCAACAGAGAATAGCTGCTTCTCCACAAGCTGAGTGCAAAAAATATCCTGGCTGCTAATGTTGCAAGAGAGGTGAGATGATAACAGAAGGAACTTGCATTTATATAGGACCTTTCACAACCTCAGAATGTCCCAAAGCACTTTACAGCCAATTAAATACTTTTGAAGTGTAATCACTGTTGTAATATAGGAAACTGAGAAATCCTTGATCCTATAATTATTCCAGATGTGAACTGATCTTGAAATACAGGGCTAGATTTTCATCTTTACATCCAAGGTGTTGTGCCACTTGTGAGGAGTCCAGAAAGGCAGGTCTGGTGGGGAGAATCACACACCCTTTACAGAACCCATCTGATTTTCCCTCCATTCATTTCAGGGAAGGAAAATCAAGTGTGTTCTGTTACTGGCATACGATCCTTCCCACTAGATTTTCCTTTCAGCACTCTATCTAGGAGACGCCTAATGTGCATGTGATGAAGATGAAAACCTACTTCACAGTATTGAGATTTCGGAGATTGAAGAGGTGCTTATCTTCAATAGTCACAAAGTACTTGTGCCTGGCAGCCCGAGAAAACCTATGTTTGTAAAAGTACATCAAAGTCATCAAAGAATTGAAAAATCGAAAAGGTTAGCAAGGGTTGTTGTGTTCCAGCCTAGTATGTCAGTACAAATTGCAGATGTGGCCAGTTAGTGTCCAACATACTACACATACAGAAAGGAAGAGTGCAAATAGCAAAATAAATGGAAACCAGCATAAAAGTGATGAGTCAAGATCATATATTGTAAGAGCAGATGATCATATATTAAAGGACAGTTGAGGAGGAGCAAAAGAAATCTCCTGAAAACGTCTGATAGGTTTGAGCCTTGAAAACAAGAAGAGCTGATTGAAGAAAGCAAAATACTAGGACAACAAACTAAACTTGAGGTTAGGAACATTGAACTAGAATAGAGCTACAACAACTGAAAAGCAAAAGTCACCCGATAAATTACACTTATAGTTTACCTGAATGAGAATATTGTTTATATATTATTCAAAATTTGCATAGACTGCACGCATCCTGTCCATCAACCTTACTTTCTGTGGGTATGATTTTTGGTCCTGCTTTTCTGTCAGCATTCACCATTGTAAATTGCTGTGCCAACAGTTCCCATTTAATTTTGTTATATCAACTGTTGCAATGTAATTGCAAGCTCCGAACATTAGGTGGCTCCGTGGAGCAAGTTTCTGTAGAGTCCGTTGCAATCTTGTACATAAAAATACTTTGAGGCATCAAGTGATCATAGGAAATTTGCTATTCTCATGATAATTGTGAATTTGGTAAAAAAACAGTTTCCTGAGAGATGTAATAATATGCAAAGATATGTAATGAGAACCATCAGAGATGGTAAGAGCTTCTACAAGTATGTAAAAAGGAAGAGAGTAGCAAAAGTAAACGTTGGTCCCTTAGAGGCTGAGGCAGGAGAAATTATAATGGGGAATCAGAAAACGGCAGATGCGTTAAACAAATATTTTGTATCTGTTTTCACAGTAGATGACACAAAAAATGTAACAGAAATAGTGGGGAACTGAGGGTCTAATGAGACTGAGGAACTTAAAGTAATTAATATCAGTAGAGAAAAAATACTTGAGAAACTAATGGGACTAAAAGCCAATAAATCCTCTGGACCTGATGGCCTATATCCAAGGGTTCTAAATGAGGTGCTGCAGAGATAGTGGATGCATAGATTTTGATCTTCCAATATTCCCTAGATTCTAGAACGGTCCCAGCGGATTGGAAGGTACTAAATGTAACCCCGCTATTCAAGAAAGGAGGGAGAGAGAAAACGGAACTACAGGCCAGTTAGCCTGACATCAGTCGTCGGGAAAATGCTGGAATCCATTATTAAGGAAGTGGTAACAGGGCACTTAGAAAATCATAATATGCTTAGGCAGCGTCAACACGGTCTTATGAAAGGGAAATTGTGTTTGACAAATTTATTAGGGTTTTTTGAGGATGTAACTAGCAGGATGGATAAAGGGGAACCAGTGGATGTTGTATATTTGGATTTTCAAAAGTCATTCGATAAGGTGCCACATAAAAGTTTGTTACACAAGATAAGGGCTCATGGGGTTGGGGATAACATTCTAGCATGGATAGATGATTGGTTAACATGACAAAGCAGCCCGCTTGATTGGCACCCCATCCACCACCCTGAACATTTACTCCCACCGGCGCACCATGGCTGCAGTGTGTATCTTCTACAGGATGCACTGCAGCAACTTGCCAAGGCTTCTTCGACAGCACCTCCTAAACCCGCGACCTCTACCACCTAGAAGGACAAGGGCAGCAGGTACATGGGAACAACACCACCTGCACGTTCCCCTCCAAATCTTGGCTTGGAAATATATTGCCGTTCCTTCATCGTCGGTGGGTCAAAATCCTGGAACTACCTACCTAACAGCACTGTGGGAGAACCTTCATAGACGTAGAAACATAGAAAATAGGAGCAGGAGTAGGCCATTCGGCCCTTCAAGCCTGCTCCGCCATTCAGTATGATCATCGCTGATCCTCTATCTCAATACTATATTACTGCTCTCTCCCCATACCCCTTGATGCCCTTTTGTGTCTAGAAATCCATCTAGCTCCTTCTTAAATATATTCAGTGACTTGGCCTCCACAGCCTTCTGTGATAGAGAATTCCACAGGTTCACCACCCTCTGAGTGAAGAAATTTCTCCTCATCTCAGTCCTAAATGTCCTACCCCGTATCCTGAGACTGTGACCCCTCGTTCTAGAACCCCCAGCCAGGGGTAACAACCTCCCTGCATCCAGTCTGTCTAGCCCTGTCGGAATCTTATACATTTCAATGAGATCTCCTCTCATTCTTCTAAACTTGAGTGAATACAGGTCGAGTCGACCCAATCTCTCCTAATACGACAGTCCTGCCATCCCAGGAATCAGTCTGGTGAACCTTCGCTGCACTCCTTCAATGGCAAGTATATCCTTTCTTAGGTAAGGTGACCAAAAGTGCACACAAAAGTCCAGGTGTGGTCTCACCAAGACACTGTATAATTGCAGTAAGACATCCTTGCTCCTGTATTCAAATCCTCTTGCAATGAAGGCCAACATACCATTTGCCTTCCTAACTGCTTGCTGCACCTGCATGTTTGCTTTCAGTGACTCATGTACAAGGACACTCAGGTCCCTTTACACATCATCATTTTCCAATCTATCACCATTTAAATAATACTCTGCCTTTCTGTTTTTCCTTCCGAAGTGGATAACTTCACATTTATCCACATTATACTGCATCTGCCATGTATTTGCCCACTCACTCAACTTGTCTAAATCACCTTGAATCCTCTTTGCATCCTCCTCACAACTCAAGATCCCACCTAGTTTTGTGTCGTCAGCAAACTTGGAAATATTACAT
Source organism: Heptranchias perlo (assembly GCF_035084215.1). NCBI lineage: Eukaryota > Metazoa > Chordata > Chondrichthyes > Hexanchiformes > Hexanchidae > Heptranchias > Heptranchias perlo. Next base: position 58,288,206 of record NC_090326.1, on the reverse strand, counting down.
TTGGTTCCCTCATCCAAATCATTGATATATATTGTGAATAGCTGGGGCCCAAGCACTGATCCCTGCGGTACCCCACTAGTCACCGCCTGCCACCCCGAAAAAGACCCATTTGTTCCTACTCTCTGTTTCCTGTCTGTTAACCAATTTTCAATCCATGCCAGTATATTACCCCCAATCCCATGTGCTTTAATTTTGCACACTAACCTCTTGTGTGGAACTTTATCAAAGGCCTTCTGAAAATCCAAATAAACCACATCCATTGGTTCTCCCTTATCTATTCTACCAGTTACATCCTCAAAAAACTCCAGTAGGTTTTTCAAACATGATTTCCCTTTCATAAATCCATGTTGACTTTGTCTAATCCCGTTGATATTTTCTAAGTGTCCTGTTATCACATCCTTTATAATAGACTCTAGCATTTTCCCTACTACTGATATTCGGCTAACCAGTCTGTACTTCCCTGTTTTCTCTCTCCCTCCTTCTTTAAATAATGGGGTTACATTTGCCACCCTCCAATCTGCAGGAACTGTTCCATAATCTATAGAATTTTGGAAGATGACAACTAATGCATCCACTACTTCCATGGCTACCTCTTTTAGTACTCTGGGATGCAGATTATCAGGACCTGGGGATTTATCGGCTTTCAGTCCCATTAATTTCTCCAGCACTATTTTTTTTACTAATACTAATTTCCTTTAATTCCTTCTTCTCACTAGTCCCTTGGTGCCTTAGCATTTCTGTGAAGTTATTTGTGTCCTTTTCCGTGAAGACAGAACCAAAGTATTTGTTTAATTGCTCTGCCATTTCCTTGTTCCCCATTATAAATTGACTGTAACGGACCTACATTTATGTTCACTAATCTTTTTCTTTTTACATACTTGTAGAAGCTTTTACAGTCCACTTTTATGTTCCTTGCAAGTTTTCTCTCATACTCTATTTTTCCCCTCTTAATCAATCTCTTGGTCCTTTTTTGCTGAATTGTAAACTTCTCCCAATCACTTGCTACTTTTTCTGGCAACTTTTTATGACTCCTCTTTGGATCTAATACTATCCTTAATTTCTTTTGTTAGCCGTGGTCGGACCGCTTTTCCTTTTGTGTTTTTACGCCAGAAAGGAATGTATAATTGTTGCAATTCATGCATTCGTTCCTTAAATGTTAGCCTTTGCCTATCCACCGTCATGCCTTTTAATGAAGCTTCTCAATCTATCATAGCCAACTCACTCCTCTTACCATCGTAGTTTCCTTTGTTTAGATTTAGGACCCTAGTTTCGGATTGAACGACTTTACTTTCCGTCCTAATTCACCACACGGACTGTAGCAGTTCAAGAAGGTGGTTCACCTTCTCAAGGGCAATTAAGGATGGGCAATAAATGCTGGCCTTGCCATGAATGAATTAAAAAAGGACAGAAAATAGAGAGTGGGAATAAATGGATCATTTTCAGGTTGGCAGGTTATAACTGGTGGGGTGCTACAAAGATTGGTGTTTGGGCCTCAGCTAGTTACAATCTATATTAATGACTTAGATGAAGGGACCAAGTGTAATGTATCCAAGTTTGCTGATGATACAAAGCTAGGTGGGAAAGTAAGCTGTGAGGAGGACCCAAATAGTCTGCAGAGGGATATAGACAGGTTAAATGAGTGGGCAAGAAGGTGGCAGATGGAGTATAATGTGGGGAAATGTGAGGTTATTCACTTTGGTAGGAAGAATAGAAAAACAGAATATTTTTTAAATGGTGAGGAACTATTAAATGTTCGTGTTCAGAGAGACTTGGGTGTCCTTGTACAAGAAACACAAAAGGTTAGCATGCAGGTACAGCAGTCAATTAGGAAAGCAAATGGCATGTTGGCCTTTATTGCAAGGAGTTTGGAGTACAAGAGTAAGGAAGTCTTACTACAATTGTACAGGGCTTTGATGAGACCTCACCTGGAGTACTGCATACAGTTTTGGTCTCCTTATCTAAGGAAGGATATACTTGCCTTAGAGGCGGTGCAACAAAGTTTCACTAGATTAATTCCTGGGATGAGGGGATTGTCCTATGAGGAGAGGTTGAGTAGAATGGGCCTATACTCGCTGACGTTTAGAAGAATGAGAGGTGATCTCATTGAAATATGAGGGGGCTTGACAGGGTAGATGCTGAAAGGTTGTTTCCCCAGGCTGGAGAGTCTAGAACTAGAGGGCATAGTCTCAGGATAAGGGGTCAGCCATTCAAGACTGAGATGAGGAGGAATTTCTTCACTCAGAGGGTTGTGAATCTTTGGAATTCTCTACCCCAGAGGGCTGTAGATGCTGAGTCGTTGAATATATTCAAGGCTGAGATAGATAGATTTTTGGACTCCAGGGGAATCAAGGGATATTGGGATCGGGCAGGAAAGTGGAGTTGAGGTCGAAGATCAGCCATGATCTGATTGTGAAGCAGGCTCGCGGGGCCGTGTGTTAATTTCTGCCAGATTACTGCCTAGACAGTCCATGTGCTCAGCCTAGGAGCAGATATTTTGAATAAAGCTTGAGATATATTGTCCAAATAGGCTACAAGGCTTTATAGGAAGCATTCATAAGGGTCACAGTGCTGTGTTTTTATTGCCATTTAAAATACTTTGATCGGCACCAAAGTTGCAGCTGATAAATACCCATATGGTTGGTGTCTAATAAGTTTGAACTCTTTTGTTTTCATGCTAAGCAAACTGGGGTGGATTTTCTTGGTCCTGCACCTGGGACTATTGAATTGCCTGGGCACAGCAAATACAGGAAAACTGGGTGCGAGGGAGCACATGCTCATTTGGGAACCCACCCATTTCATAGAATGATGCAACACAGGAGGCCGTTGGCCCATTGCACCTATGCCGGTTCTTTGACAGAGCTATCCAATTAGTCCTACTCTCCTGCTCTTTCCCCATAGCCCTTTAAATGTTTTCCCTTCAGGTATTTATCCAATTCCCTTTTGAAAGTTGTTGTTGAATCTTCTTCCACCACCTTTTCAGACAGTGCATTCCAGATCATAAGAACTTGCTGCGTAAAAAAAATTCTCCTCCTCTCGCCTCTGGTTCTTTTGCCAATTACCTTAAATCTGTGTTCTCTGGTTAACAACCCTTTTGCCACTGGAAACGTTCTCCTTTTTTACTCCATCAAAACCGTTCATGATTTTGAACATCTCTATCAAATCTCCCCTTAACCTTCTCTGCTCTAAAAAGAACCACCCCAGCTTCTCTAGTCTCTACGTAACTGAAATCCCGCATCCCTGGTACCATTCTAGTAAATCTCCTCTGCACTCTCTCTAAGGTCTTGACATCCTTCCTAAAGTGTGGTGCCCAGAATTGGGCACAATACTCCAGCTCTGGCCTAACCAGTGATTTATAAAGGTTTAGCATTACTTCCTTCTTTTGTAATCTATGCCTCTGTTTATAAAGTCAAGGCTCCCCTATGCCTTTTTAACAGTTTTCTTAACTTGTCCTGCCATCTTCAAAAATTTATGTACGTACACCCCCAGGTTCCTGTATCTTCTTTAAAATTGTACCATTTAGTTTATATTGCCATTCCTCATTCTTCCTACCAAAATGCATCACTTCACACTTCTCTGTGTTAAACTCATCTGCCATATGTCCTCCTGAAGTCTGTTACTATCCTCCTCACTGTTTAGTACATTTCTGAGTTTTGTCTCATTTGTAAACTTTGAAATTATACCCTCTATGCCCAAGTCCAGGTCATTAATATATATCAAAAAGAGCAGTGGTTCTAATACCGACTCCTGGGGAACACCACTGTATACTTTTCTCCGGTCTGAAAAACAACCGTTCACCACGACTCTGCTTTCTGTCCCTTAGCCAGTTTTGTATCCACGCTGCCACTGCCCCTTTAATGCCACAGGCTTCAATTTTGCTAAAAAGTCTATTATGTGGATTTAAATTAATGGATGGAAAATAGGCAGCCTCTGGTGTCCTCATTTTCTTGTATTCACTGGATCCAGCTGATCCAATAGCCCCAGACGCAGGAGTGGAAAATCTGCCCCATTTTCTCTGCACCAAAAGACAAGGCTAATACGATATTTATGCCTGATGATTAGCTGCAGATAAATGAGAATTCAGGCAAGATATCGACACTAAATGTTGTTATCCATATTCTCTACTTCAGCCTTTTGTAAAGATTTTTTCTTTTTTAAAATTTGTTTTTATCCCAAACTTTCGAACAGTTGTTTCCACCTCTTTAGGCACAAGAAGCCAGGCAGACAATCCGCTCTTTGAATTCTAGGGCTTCATAATACTGAATTATGGCATCTCTTTTCAAGTCAAATATAAATATTTACCAGTCACAATGAGCAGCTGTGAATTGATGGATGTTTCAATTATTAATCTAATCTTTCCCAGGACAGTTGTTTTTCCTGAAGGATCGTGGTTAGATTGAATGAACAATAGGACAAGAACGGATTCATGACAGTAAATATGCAACATGAAAATACAGCTCTTTGGCTTTACAACAAGGCAACTAATGGCTCGGAATTCGCTGCAACGGCGATCCGGGCGGTGAACGGTATAAGTTAGACCGCTGTGCTCCTCGATCCTCCGGTAGCGAATCCATGCCACGATTTAGTGGGAAAATAATTAGCATATGCCGCAGGATCATACCGGTGAATGGCCAATGTCTCATACACATCAGAGGGATTGGGGCCCAACACACAACAGGATAACAGGTTATTCAACGTTCCCAGAAAAGGAAAAGAGCTAAACATTTGGTGCAGGTTTCTCATTTTCATATTTTAATAATTGATTAGAATAAATGGAGTTAATTTTTTTCTTATTTTGTAATTAATTCTCGTGGCTTATAAAAGGGCTGCTCATTGTTGTTGTTGTGAATCTAGTTATTTTCTCTTCTGACAGTCTGATTGCTTTGTTTTTAAACAAAGTTATGACATTAAAGTAAGGCTAGTTTGATAAAGACTGGAGATTTTATCTCCTCGCGCAGGCAACCCACCCCTCCATATAATACCAGGTTATTTCACTCCCATTCTACCCCTCACAGGGTTATCATATCGACCTGACTCATATCGAATGTATTTGGTAAAATTGTTTATACTTCCTTTCCTAATAATAAGATGGCCTGGTGTGGAAGGAGATTCCTCTCATCCACACTGAACGACGTCAGGAAGTGCTTGCATCTCCCGTTATTAGATTTATGTTTTAAAAAATAAATCAGTACAATCCCTCGACATGTAATCAGGTTGTTCCAACATAGCTGCATTTCAGTACAACTCTCCTTGAACATTTCAGACCCAGAGAATTTTACTTAGCGAGAACATCATGCAAACTGTGTCAAAACATGCTGAGCGACTGAATACTTCACTGATTCTCAGCCCTCCAAACCCCATTCTGTAATGGTCTGAGTGGCTGCAGCAATCGCAGTGGCGCTAATTCAGCAAACTCCATCTCACCATTGATTGTATTGGGGGCGGGGCTGTGGTTATTAGCTGTGCAGCGTTTTCCACGAGGTTCTCTGTGGACCAACGCAAAAGTCCCAGAAAATTATGGTGTGGGGTATACACTAGCATAAGACACTCATGCCATAATTTCCTGAAATTTCTGCAGCATGATAATGATGTATGCCATAGATGCGTGCAAGTTTTCAGCAAATTCAGGCCCAATAAACTTATGACACCATAGGAACAGGAGTAGGCCATCCAGCCCTTTGAGCTTGTTCCCTTATTCAATTAGATGATGGCTGATCTGTATCTCAACTCCATGGCCTAGAAATTGGATTGCACATGCCTAAAGCGACCGGTGGCAAAATCATGGGAAATTGGTCTGCCGACCTCGTTTATTCATTACTGGCAAGCTGCGGGCGCCAATCACAGCCCCAGAGGCAGTTCACCAGTCCCGGGAGGCACCAAGATCAACTGGCTCCAAGGCCAACTGAGGTCATAGGGAGAGTTTGGGCGGGGGTTGGGGTGGGAGGGAATGAGTTAATTGGCGGCGGGGGGGCGAGTGGTAGCCGGCATCAGCCCACGAATTTAAAGTGGAGCCAGGAGGAGCCCTCCTGCTCCTCCTGGCTCCACAATAAGATAAGTAGAAAGATGACAACTTACATTTCCGGTTGCAGCCTCCAGCAGTCCCTTTAAAAACTGCTGGTTTGGCAGCCAAGCACCTGAGAGCACTGACCGCAGCATGCACAGTTCATGCTGCGGTCATGCACAATCTAATTTTGTAAAGGGGACCTCAAACTGGTGTTAGGCCCCTCATTTGGATATGCAAAGGGTCTAACGCCTGTTTCAGGCGTGCATTCTGGATGCCTATGGCGGAGCCTTTACCAATATGGTGGGGCGGCACACTTCTAGTGCAGAATAAAGATTGTGAATAAAGATTGTGTGAGCCTTGCTCCAGTGTTCCAACACTATTTGCATTTTTTCCACAGCCAGTATAATCTTGCTGTATTATATCAAAAGTTACATTAAGGAAGAAGTTGACTCTTCTGGTTAGTGCTAATCAGGTTCAATACGTATTCATAGATCACTTGAATGTATTTATTTAATTATTATTTTGGAATTATTTACTTTATAAAAAATTACATTTGCTGGGATCCTCGATTTGAGCTTTGTTAGACAAAGAATGGACCAGATGGTAAGGATCACACCAACCTATGGAATCCCTTTGAAACATATCTACTCCTTATCATTATTATTAATGGGATTGGTCCTTTTAGAGTCTAACTGCAGGTACTTTTTTTAGATTTCCAGTCTCAGCATTTGCTAAAACATAATCTGACAAAATGGAGGAATGACAGAGCACCCAGGAGGAGCCCTTGCGAAAACATAATATTTCTACAAATAATTGTTTGAAGAAAAAGTAAACAGGTGACAGTGAACTACAGAAAAATATATACCATGGATTGCACCTCTGTTTAGTTACTTTCTCCTTTTTTAAAAAAGTAATTTCAATCTCCACTAAAAGTAGGAGTTTCATTCAATTGTCTGTTTTTGTTTTCACTGATCAATTAAAACAATCTCACCATATGAAAATTAACACTATTAAAGTGTGGACATTGTTTCTCTCAGACAAGCTTTAACAAGAAACCAAAGCAAACATTTAGGAACTTGACTTTCGCAGCCATTTGGCTCTATGCCCAAAACAAACCACTACAGGCACTTGGCACTGGTTATTGCCCATAATCACATTTCTGCACTCCCAGGGATTTATAGATTGTAGAGAACCTTCGGTGCTAGCCAAATCATACACTTCATTCGTTTTGAACATATGAACATAATGATGACAAACCTACTGCCAGAAAAATCTTAAAGCATGTATCTTACAGCAAAACATAAACAATGTAGCAGATTAGTAAACTAGGAGTTCTATTAAATCACATTAAATAGCTTCAAAGGTTTGTGCAACCATATGTTTGTTTAGTTTTCCTTTAGTGCTAAAGGTTTATGAACTAGCTGATCACACTTAAACCTCTTTAACCAATAGATTTTCTCCCTCAGTTAAGCAAATTAATTCAACTAATTGCCTTTGACCCAATAGCACAGGTGGTAGCATCGCAAGCCTCCCAAAAGGTTGGTTTAATCACTTCAATAGGTGTTCCTTGGAGAAGCAGATATAGTTAGTTCCTCCCACCGCAAATACTCGTCCTATCATAAAATCATCTGACTGTCGCCTGCAGTGAGATTGATGGTATTAAAGTGGTCCATGACCCAGGGTATCCTGCCCTCACAGTTGAAGGAATCTGCGGGTGGCATTTGAATCCCACAAGGATGTAATGGAAAGGATTCAAGGATTCCTAAAAGAAAAGGTTAAAAAATATTTCACTTTGAGTGTTTTATTTTTTTATTCATCTTGGCAAGTTCATACAATGAAGCAGTCATCACCCATGTTTCTGTTTTACATCAGTAAAAAGCAATATCCCCCATCCAGTCAGCAGTCCAGTAATGCTAAACACTCCAGCAATACTTGAGCAATTTTTATTTTTAAGAACTTGCTGGATTTGCACATTAGTTGCCTTTTAAACTCACCACAGAAAGTGAGAGGTCATAAATAATAATGTAAGTACCCTTTTAATGACATGGTAATTGTTAATGCAATGCCAATCAATCTCTCCAGCCCAGAAACGGATCAATTTAAACCACTGAGTCTCATTCCTGCATGTAGTAAATTTTTCTTAGAGATTTGAAAAATTTCAATTTTAAATTTTTTTCTTACTTTTCATTTCTGTCTCTTTTTTTCTCTCTATTAAATCCAATCTTTTCCTCTCTTTATTTCTCTTTCTGTACCTGATTTGAGTCTAATTCACCCTCCTCCGTCGTTCCTTTTTCTTTCTCAATCCTTAAATCTCATTGGTTAAAGAGATACACTGTTGTTCCCATTATTCACTAAGATACCAGATGTCCTGTTGCCCTCCCTGTCCAGCTATCAGCTTATATTTCCAGCAAGTTACGGCACAAATTATATTCAAACTGAAGGGTCCAGGAAAAAGTCTTAACACCGCGAGATGCTCCTTGACTTGGACTTAGAGGCTAGCAATCCCCATTGAAGTCTTTTTTTATCATTAACATTTATTGGTGAGTATAAAACCATACTGACACCATGAACTTAAACTCAGGTTCAAGGGATTAAAGGCATTGAATCCTTGTGTGCAAGGCTGACGCTCTGGTAACAATGATTTTGTTGGACAGGATGCCGCTTTTGCAGAATCCAAGAAATTAATTTACAACTGATTGCTTGATTGATCCTAGTTGGAAACTTCTAGATGCACTGGTATACTGGTCAGAATTATTCATACGAAAAGACAAACAGAAAAAAAAACAGCTGGTCCATCAAGTCTGTCCCATTTAGCCATGTTGCAACTAGGTAACAGGACCCCCCCCAATGCTCCCCATTCACCACCAGCCACGTAATCTCCAAGGAGAAGCAATAAAGCAGGTTTTTAAAAAAATCCTAAACCAATACAGGGGAAAAAAATTCTAGGAAATTCCTCTCCGAATGCTGAAGATGATCAAGAACGATAACAATGACCAGGAGATACCTTACCCAACATTCCACCTACCTTTTGTATGCAGTAATATTAGCTTCCTCCAGGAACTCGTCCAGTTTCCTTATGAACATTTGCAGCGAATCTGCACCCATTGCATGATCCGGCAACTTATTCCAAAGGTCAGTCACCCTCTGGGAAAAGAAAAGCCTCCAGATGTCTAACCTATTCATATTATAAGAACATACGATCATAAGAAATAGGAGCAGGAGTAGGCCATACGGTCCCTTGAGCCTGCTCCGCCATTCAATCAGATCATGGCTGATCTTCAACCTCAAATCCACTTTCCTGCCCAATCCCCATATTCCTTGATTCCCATAGAGTCCAAAAATCTATCGATCTCAGCCTTGAATATATTCAACGATTCTGCATCCACAGCGCTCTGGGGTAGAGAATTCCAAAGATTCACAACCATCTGAGTGAAGAAGGCATTACAGCCTTGGTCCAAACATGGACAAAAGAGCTGAATTCCAGTGGTGAGGTGAGAGTGACTGCCCTTGACATCAAGGCAGCATTTGAACGAGTGTGGCACCAAGGAGCCCGAGTAAAATTGAAATCAATGGGAATCGGGGGAAAACTCTCCAGTGGCTGGAGTCATACTTAGCACAAAGGAAGATGGTAGAGGTTGTTGGAGGCCAATCATCTCAGCCCCAGAACATTGCTGCAGGAGTTCCTCAGGGCAGTGTCCTAGGCCCAACCATCTTCAGTTGCTTTATCAATGACCTTCCCTCCATCATAAGGTCAGAAATGGGGATGTTTGTTGATAATTGCACAGTGTTCAGTTCCATTCGCAACCTCACAGATAATGAAGCAGTCCGTGCATGCATGCAGCAAGACCTGGACAACATCCAAGCTTGGGCTGATAAGTGGCAAGTAACATTCGTGCCAGGCAATGACCATCTCCAACAAGAGAGAGTCTAACCACCTCCCCTTGACATTCAACGGCATTACCATCGCCGAATCCCCCACCATCAACATCCTGGGGGTCACCATTGACCAGAAACTTAACTGGACCAGCCACATAAATACTGTGGCTACAAGAGCAGGTCAGAGGCTGGGTATTCTGCGGTGAGTGACTCACCTACTGACTCCCCAAAGCCTTTCCACCATCTGCAAGGCACAAGTCAGGAGTGTGATGGAATACTCTCCACTTGCCTGAATGAATGAAGCTCCAACAACACTCAAAAAGCTCGACACCATCCAGGACAAAACAGCCTGCTTGATTGGCACCCCATCCACCACCCTAAACATTCACTCCCTTCACCACCGGTGCACTGTGGCTGCAGTGTGTACCATCCACAGGATACACTGCAGCAACTCGTCAAAGCTTCTTCGACAGCACCTCCCAAACCCGCGACCTCTACCACCTAGAAGGTCAAGGGCAGCAGGCACATGGGAACAACACCACCTGCACGTTCCCCTCCAAGTCACACACCATCCCGACTTGGAAATATATCGCCGTTCCTTCATTGTTGCTGGGTCAAAATCCTGGAACTCCCTAACAGCACTGTGGGCTTCTGTTTTACACCTCGTGAAAGGAAGCAAGAAGGCCCGAGACCAACAGGTAGGTGCCTTGAAAGGCACAGCTTCTGGGCCCAGAGGAGCAGGAGTGCTTCCCCCAGTCCCAACAAGCCTATCTGCACCGACCTCCCTCACGATCGCGGGTCCCCGACTTCAACCCCGATCCTCCCCCTCCGACCCCCCAATCCCAATCTCCTGACTCCGATCCTTACCCTCTAACTCCCGATCCCGATCTCTCGACCCCGATCCTTCCCCTATGACTCCCCAATCCGGATCCTCCCCCTCTGACCCCCGATGCTGATTCCCCCGACCCTGATCCTCCCCCTCTGACTCCCTGACCCCGATCCCCCGACCCCAATCCTCCCTCTCTGGCCCCCGCCCCGTCCTCCCCCTCTGATCCCCCGACCCCGATCCTTCCCCTATGACTCCCCGACCCCGATCGGGATCCTCCCCCTCTAACCCCCGATTCTGATTCCCCCGACCCTGATCCTCCCCCTCTGACCCCGATCCCCTGACCCCAATCCTCCCTCTCTGGCCCCCGCCCCGTCCTCCCCCTCTGACCCCCCGACCCCAATCCTCCCCTCTGACCCCCGACTCCGATCCTCCCCCTCTGACCCCAATCCTCTGACCCCCGACCCTCCCCTTCAACGATCGCGGACCCCCACGATGACCCCCGATCCTGGGCCTTCACCCCGTGACTGACCCCTGATCCCATCCCCATGACTTGCAACCCCTGTGCCCACCTATGCCCACCCTGGCCCTCCCATGCCCCTTGCCCACCATGCCCCCGGTGTCACCCATGCCCCCCATGCCCCCCCTCATCCATGCAAATAAAGACTTACCTGCTGACTTACCTGAACACGTCTTCTCCCTGGCTGGTCTCCTGTCCGACGGAGACCAGCCTCTCAATCAGCTGGTCAGTCGAACGGGAAACCGAAAAAGAAAATAAAAGACGTCCTCACATCAAAATCATAAGGACGTCCGGGAAACCCGTACTAATGGGTTTCCCGATCTCAAATTGCCTCCCTGCACCCTCCCCGGCTCTGGTTTAAAAACAACCCCTTTGTGTCCTCCTCACACCTTACTTTCCCACCTAGCTTTATAGCGTCAGAAAACTTGGATACATTACACTTGGTGCCTTCATCCACGTCATTAATATAGATTGTAAATAGCTGAGGCCCAAGCACTGATCCTTGCGGCACCCCACTAGTTACAGCCTGCCAACCTGAAAATGACCCGTTTATCCCTACTCTCTGTTTTCTGTCCGTTAATCAATCCTCTATCCATGCCAATATGTTACCCTCAACCCCATGAGCCCTTATCTTGCGTAATTGCGTAATTATTGTACATATTATTTTGATGGCTTTTTACATTCTGTACATTTGGAAACTCGTTCATTTGGCTGAAGTAGTCTCCAGTTCTGGATAACATTCTCTTGCAACATGTCATTTCAACTTTCACCTACTATAGTAATATTTTGCTGTTCATAAGATCGCAAGGTATTTAAAGATGGAAGACCATTCTACCCATCTTAATCCATCTATTCAGAAAGACCCAAAAGTCCCCCCATTGGAGCATCCAATTGCTTCTTAAATGTTTCCCCTGCTACACTATCTATTCCTGATATCAGTCCTAAATTTGCCTTTCATTGGTTTGAATCTGTGTCCCTTTCAATATTTACCTTTTCCATACCATTTATTATCTTCTTTAAGGCTGAAAATAATTTATCCAGTCTCTCCTCATAACTCAGACATCTAAGACTAGCGATCAGCTTTGTGATTTTCTCTGCACTGTCTCCAGTGCTTGAATTTCTCCCTATTTCTCAGTGACCAGAACGGGACATAATATTCAATGTATGGTCTGCCCAGAGTACCGTGCAGTTTGAGCTTGTACTCTATTGCTTTGGTTACACGGTTCAGCAGGATTTTGACCCAGTGATGATGAAGAAATTACGATATACGTCCAAGTCAGGATGGCGTGTAATATGGAGGGGAACTTGGAGGTGATGGTGTTGTTCCTATGCACCTGCAGCCCTTGTCCTTCTAGGTGGTGGAGGTCATAGGTTTCGGAGGTGCAATTCTTCATGTGGAACTTTGTTAAATGCTTTTTCGAAGTCTTAGTACACCATGTTGTAGGGCTTTCTACAGTCCACTTGGGATTTCACTTCCTCGAAATCGAGGTGGTGAGGTAGGATCTTCCCTTTCTCAATCCATGTTGACTGCAGTATATTAGGTTATTATTGTACAGATAATTCTTAAGTTTACTGCTCATATGGGCACGGACTGGGAGGTGCAGACATGTTCGATGACTAGTAGAATCTGGCATTGAAAATACCAGGAATTTAATTGCATTTGTCATTAATTTCTTCATAGGTTGTACTCTCAAATTTGGTCCAGAAAATGTTGGATTTTAAATTGACCTCATCCTTATTACTAATATCTCAGTGCAGTACGAAATGCACTGGAAGTAGTGTTCTCTTATCGTGAGAAATAGATAATCAGATTGGAGGTCACTGACTCTCCAAGTCTAAATGGGATGTACATTGTACTGCTGCATTTAGCTATTTTAACATAAGTATAAGCTGCTATTAATTGACCGAAAACCTTGATCATTCATCCTTGGGTCAGATTAGTACTCAATGTGTCTGAAATATATGGCAGTGCTTTAAAAACAAAAAGCAAGTTCAGAAGGAATGCGGAATGCACCTTTACTGGCAGCTGTTCATCCCCATCATGTCTTCCAACCCGCTGAGTGATGAAGTACAGATTGGAGGAAGTCCCATTAGTGCACAATTTGTACATCCCATCTGTGCTTTGCCTAAACCCGTATCAGTCTCTCAGTACATTTTGCCATTAGCTACTAATGACCTTAGCCTGGATTAGTTTCCAGACATGTTATGCCTCAATACTGGGGAGTTATTTAATAGTCATGTTAATAGGATTCAGGCAGTGTGTGATCACAATATCCTGTAGCTCTGAACTTATTGAGTTCTGATTGTGTAACCTTTGGAGAACATCTGTCAGACATCAGTCTTTTACCTTGTAATCAACATTAATGTACATTGTTTTTTAGCTTATTATTTTATCCTCATTTTTAAAAACCTATTTTCCATCCTTTCAATGTCGCACACTAAACCCTGGATAAACATGGTACCCTTTCCCAGTCCTCTGTCAATTCTGCTCTCTGTAGGAGTACAAGAACGGTCTGGCCCTCTCATTGTCCCTCCCTGCTTATGGGAAGGTGCTTCTCATTCACTTAGCAGGTCCAGTGGAGATGAAGGACTTACTACTAGTGTGCAACCCTTAAATTAATATTCAATACAAATTTTGATGCATTAATGATGATGTGCAAGCGACCATTTAATGGAGCTTCTGGCAACCTGTTGCACTATCCAACAGCTTGAAAGGCTTCTGATGGTGGCTAGTAAGGAAAGGGGCCATCCTCCTGAATTTGCCTCATGTTTTTTTAAAAAAGATCTTTGTTGAAATAATAGTGTGTTGCAGTTATTTTAGGGAGAAGAGTCAATTTTCAAATATTTCCTTTATTCTTACTTTTAATTTGTAGCAGGCAGCCTGACTAAGCTGCCAAATGCTTCGAAACACAACAATTGCAATGATAACAGATCTACTGCCAATGAAATTTTAAAGCATGAATATCAGAACAAAACACAGCCAATGTACCAGATTAGTGAACCAAAAGTACCATTTTTCCCCCCAGTTTTCTCACCTTCTCTCTTTCCCCGCCTGAAGGTGCTGAGTCATTCTGTGGTACAAAACCATCCGAGTTGGCAGCCCCTTGGCTTCTGAACCTGAGGTTCGACAAGTCTGTTTGATTGTGGGGGCCGACCTCAACGCTGCCCTCAACTGACGTCCATATGTGCATGCTTTCCAGCAGAGGTCACTAAATAGCAACCAGAAACAGAAAGCCCTTTCCTAACGCAGGCCGGTTATAATGCCCCTGCTGGTTGGAAATAGCCAACGGCAAAGATTGGTATCAAAACTGGCACATTCGTGTTCTGTATGGCAGTTGTAGCTATAGAACTGATTGCAGAAACCATGGTTCCCCATTCCCTGGCAGCACAAACAGAGCCGTACATCCCTCACAATCAGATGGCACTTGAGCTATTTGCAGTTGTTGGCAATGTTATGTCTAACATAGTCCTGCTGCAAGTTACTTCCTATTAGCTTATCATGGAGCGGTTTCATGTCAGTCAGAGTGGTCCATGCCCTCCAAAAATTAAAACTGTTGCAAAATTTAATTAAAGTTGATACCATTTTATAACTTCCATCTTGTACATTCTGAATCAAACGTTTCAGAATAAAATGTTGGCTGTTATTCAGGACTCGCTGAGATAGAATTCAAAATGAAAAATGTCATCAGGAAAATCGCGAGCCTAAGTTGCTGACAATTTACAAGGCTGATGTCAGTTTTAATTGGTCTGAGTCCAAGTTTTATTGGATTGCATCCAGTGATCCAGTGTTATTATAATCCCCTGAGGGAGTTGTATGTCCCCTCTGGAAAAATTACAGACTAAAGCGATCAGCAACGTTATGCTGAAAAATAATAAAGCTGCACCCCTGGGTTTTATTCATTCATTTTTGCTTAAAGGTGAATTATCCATTTTGTTGATCCTAATGGTTGAGTTATAAGAGTATCAAAAACAGATCACAAAGCCCCTATTTTTCTTTCATTTTAACTGCATAAAAAAGTTTTATAAAGTTCAGAATTTAACTTTAATGAAGATTAGTTCTTAGATTATTTTTTCTTGTGAGGAGCAATGTCTCTGATATCTTGAAGTGATTCATGTCAGTTAAAATGACATAACATAGAATATCTGAATGAGATTAGAAGAGGCAGACTGATATTTCTTGAGGGCGTGATTTGTGCTTTTCTTTTCTTAGTTGTAACCAATAGCGGATGAAGAAAAGTAAAACTGCGGCTTAAGGAATGATAGGAATGAGGAATTTAAAAGTATTGGGGGCAGAACTTGGGTTGTGTTTCATCTATTTGTCAGGTCTAAAACAGGCGTTAAAACAACAAAATTACATGCAAGTGTGTCCCACGCTCGAACTGCGCCTGAAGTGCATCCGACACCATAGACACCATACTGAGTCGGCGCTTGTTAGGCATCCCTGACAGCTACCTGAAAGAAATGCAGGCATCATTAAAATATGTTAATAAGGGTCCTGCGCCTGATTCAGAGCCCTTTTGAGAAACTGGATTCTGGGAGCGCCTGATTCACCACTTCCTAAGACCACCCAGCAAATCATGGCGGGAAAAGTTAGGAAACAGGCGGCAGCAATGTTATTCAAAAGGATTTTCACCTCCATTTAGGTAAGTCATTTTAGGCTGCTAAGGTGCTTTTGGGCCTGGTGTTTGGCTGTTAAATACTTTTGGAGGGTGAGGTTTTGGAGGTGCTGAACTCTTTCACTGGATTGGCTTCAGCAGAATTGCTGAACATGGGGATACTGCTGGGGCAAAGACCTGCAGAGGCTGCAAGGAGAGGGCAAAAGAGAGAAGGGCACCGGAGACCTTACAGCATCCAAAACAGGACATCGTACCTCGACCTCACAGAGGAGAAGTGAGTAAGGCGGCTCCACTTCAACAGGAAAGCAGTGACTGACCTATTTCACCTGTTGCAACGAGAATTGGAGTTCAACACCAGGGCATGCACTGTACTGTATGTGACAGTGAAGGTCCCCGTGGCTTTAAATTTTTATGTCTCTGACTCCTTCCAAACTGCAATAGATGACGTTGGTAACATCAGTCACTTTGCCGTGCATGCAGTGATCAGGCAGGTGACAGATGCATTGCTTGCGAGCTGCCAACTATTCATCACCTTCCCCACTGAGGCTGCCAAGCAGCAGGAAAGCTCACTAGGGTTTGCCCGTATTGCTGGATTCCTGCAGGCGCAGGGCATTGTAGACTGCATGCATGTAGCCCTGCGTGTTCAACCACCAGGAACCAGTAATGTTTTACAATGTGCCCTGGAGGTCTTCTTTTGTGGCCTCTGCAGCAGGACTAGGATGCGAGCTCTTCCTCCAACGAGTTGCTCTGTGGGTTGTCCTATCTCCCTGCTCCTGTGCACTAGTGCTTGGTGTGTCTCCCAGTGTAGACTCCTCTAGCCCACCTTCTAAACTAGGCTAGTCTTTAAGCTGGTGCCTGCAAAGATAAGGATGAGTGATAGATGTATGGCTGCTGAAAGTAGCAGCACTTTATCATGCAGAGCGTCTGAGGGTAAGATTTCAGTAAGAAGGGAAAGGGATTAAGATGGCAAAAAAACTTCATGTCCTATAATACTCCAATACTTCAATGCTATATGTCCACCAGCTTTGCTGGTTGAGAAGATCCTGAATCACCCCCTGCCCACGATTTCCATGACACTGTCTTCTTATGGGGACAGAATGTGCATGGAGCGTGCTCTCTTCGTGTGCCCACTTGCTGCTTGGTAATGTGTTCATAGCTTGCACTACGAAAAAGGGAATGTAATAGTGGTAGTTTAGTGAGACATTTTGAGGATGTGCTTGTCAAGGTGGAATAGTGTTGCTGGTGTGTGAGAGATGGTAGACGTGTGAGGAGGTGAGGCGAGTAGCTGGTGCAGAGTTTGGCAGTAGCAGCAGGAGTTGGAATGAAGTGTGCCGCAGTGATTGGAGGAGCGAAAGAGGAGGGGTGGGAAGGTGAGTGCTGGGACTACAGGTAGTGCTGAGCTATGTAGAGATACAAGTTAGGAGGCTTACCTTAGCAATTTTTGTCGGGTCATTAATTTTTATTCTGCCTAGCAACCGGGTCCTCGGGGCAATGCACCTGGTGCTCACTCGTTCTTCCATCTCTGCCCACTCGTGTCGGGCAGCTTGCCTGGAGAGGTTCCTCCCACTGAGTGGAAATTACACATTCCCCTTCTTGCAAACCTCGTTCACCAACACCTCTATGGCAGAGTATGAAAAGCAGGAGGTCCTTGCAGCTTCTGCTCTCTCTGCCATTTCAATCTCTGTAAACTTGAATTGAATTGACAGCAGCCACTGTGCACCTCCCATTTAAGAGGTGCAGGCTGTCTTTAAATGGCATCAGGAATGCCTGATGTTCCCGCGTTGTATTACATGAGCTGCCAATCAGCAGTGCTAGTAGCCCATCTATTTCATTTAAATGAGGCATCTGGACCAATTTCATGAGTCACTAGCACCCATGTGATTGGGCACATGCATTCTGCACCCGAAAACGGCCTTAAAGCAATTTCAACCCCTCTGATTTTAGAAATACTTAAACATCAAAAGTGTATATTAAGGGGTATAAATATGTGCCTGGATCTTGAATGTGTATCTGGATGCAGAATTCCATTTTTGTCTGACTGCACTACCTGTTAATAAATAAGGCAGATTAACTATTTGTCATCTCCATAGCAATTTGGTTACTTTCACAATTACTAGTATGAATTCCAAACAAAAGTAGAGGAGAGCTTACCAAACATGTTGCATTGAAATGTCTACAAACAATCATATCCACCAAAATCAGCCACGCATCTTATCTAATCAATGAGGAAAATCTCCTATCCCACAAGTGGAGGTATCATGTGTAGGTTATTAAGGTCTCACTCATGAACAGAATTAAGTCAATATTCCATCTCTGCTGGGAAAGCAGACTTATCATTGAATGGGGAATAAGTCAATATTAGTGCTTGTCCCAGCACAGTGATCTAACCCACCTAACATCAGCAAATTAACGTAGGACATACTTCCCAACCCAACTGAAGCCCAGGGACATGACTAAACAAACTGCCTTGGGAGGAAATAATAAAAAACAAGGGGCAGAAAACACTGATGGAAGTAGTTTATAGGCCCCCTAATAGTAGCTATACCGATGGACAAAGTATTAATCAAGAAATAATAGGAGCTTGTAACAAAGGTAATGCAGTAATCGTGGGGGATTTTAATTTTCATATTGACTGGGCAAATCAAATTGGCAAAGGCAGTTTGGAGGACGAGTTCATGGAATGCATTCGAGACAGTTTCCTAAAGCAATACATCATGGAACCAACCAGGGAACAGGCTACTTTAGATCTTGTATTATGTAATGAGACAGGGTTAATTAGTAATCTCACAGTAAAAGAACCTCTGGGGAAAAGTGATCATAATATAATAGAATTTCACATTGAGTTTGAGAGTGATATACTTAAGTCAGAAACTAATCTTAAACTTAAATAAAGCCAATTACATAGGTATGAGGGGCGAGTTGGCTAAGGTAGATTGGGAAATTAAATTAAAGGGTATGATGGTTGAAAAGCAATGGCAAACATTTAAAGAAATATTTCAATATTCTCAACAAATACACATTCCACTGAGAAATAAAAACTCCAAGGAGAAAAGTGATCCATCCATGGCTAACTAAAGAAGTTAAGGATAGTATTAGATTAAAAAAGAGGCCTATAATGTTGCCAAGAAGAGTAGGATTGGGAGAGTTTTAAAAACCGGCAAAGGATGACCAAAAAATTGATAAAAAGAGAGAAAATAGAATATGAAAGTAAACTAGCAAGAAATATAAAAACGGATTGTAAGAGCTTCTATAAGTATGTAAAAAGAGAGAGAGTAGCAAAACTAAACATTGGTCTCTTAGAGGCTGAGACAGGAGAAATTATAACGGGGAATCAGGAAATGGCAGATGCGTTAAACAAATATTTTGTATCTGTCTTCACAGTAGAAGACACAAAAAACATACCAGAAATAGTGAGGAACCGAGGGTCAAATGAGAGTGAGGGAACTTAAAGTAATTAATATCAGTAGAGAAAAATCCCCTGGACCTGATGGCCTACATCCGAGGGTTCTAAAAGAGGTGGCTGCAGAGATAGTGGATACATTGGTTTTGATCTTCCAAAATTCTCTA
Source organism: Heptranchias perlo (assembly GCF_035084215.1). Lineage (NCBI taxonomy): Eukaryota > Metazoa > Chordata > Chondrichthyes > Hexanchiformes > Hexanchidae > Heptranchias > Heptranchias perlo. The sequence goes on along the minus strand of NC_090326.1, from coordinate 58,268,800 downwards.
GATTCTGAAACGGTCCCAGTGGATTGGAAGGTAGCAAATGTGACCCCACTATTCAAGAAAGCAGGGAGAGAGAAAACAGGAAACTACAGGCCAGTTAGCCTGACATCAGTCGTCGGAAAAATGCTGGAATCCATTATTAAGGAAGTGGTAACAGGGCACTTAGAACATCATAATAAGATTAGGCAGAGTCAACATGGTTTTATGAAAGGGAAATCGTGTTTGGCAAATTTATTAGAGTTTTTTGAGGATGTAACTAGCAGGGTAGATAAAGGGGAACCTGTGGATGTCGTATATTTGGATTTTCAAAAGGCATTCGATAAGGTGGCAGATAAAAGGTTGTTACACAAGGTAAGGGCTCATGGGGTTGGGGGTAACATATTAGCATGGATAGAGGATTGGTTAACGGACAGAAAACAGAGAGTAGGGGTAAATGGGTCATTTTCAGGCTGGCAGGCCGTAACTAGTGGGGTGCCGCAAAGATCGGTGCTTGGGCCTCAGCTGTTTACAATCTATATTAATGATTTAGATGAAGGGACCAAGTGTAATGTCTCCAAGTTTGCTGATGATACAAAGCTAGGTGGGAAAGTAAGCTGTGAGGAGGACACAAAGAGTCTGCAAAGGGATATAGACAGGTTAAGTGAGTGGTCAAGAAGGTGTTACATGGAGTAAAATGTGGGGAAATGTGAGGTTATTTACATTGGTAGGGAGAATAGAAAAACAGAATATTTTTTAAATGGTGAGAAACTATTAAATGTTGGTGTCCAGAGAGACTTGGGTGTCCTCGTACAAGAAACACAAAAATTTAGCATGCAGATACAAGCAATTTTTTTTTTTTTATTCGTTCACGGGATGTGGGCGTCGCTGGCAAGGCCGGCATTTATTGCCCATCCCTAATTGCCCTCGAGAAGGTGGTGGTGAGCCGCCTTCTTGAACCGCTGCAGTCCGTGTGGTGACGGTTCTCCCACAGTGCTGTTAGGAAGGGAGTTCCAGGATTTTGACCCAGCGACAATGAAGGAACGGCGATATATTTCCAAGTCGGGATGGTGTGTGACTTGGAGGGGAACGTGCAGGTGGTGTTGCTCCCATGCGCCTGCTGCTCTTGTCCTTCTAGGTGGTAGAGGTCGCGGGTTTGGGAGGTGCTGTCGAAGAAGCCTTGGCGAGTTGCTGCAGTGCATCCTGTGGATGGTGCACACTGCAGCCACAGTGCGCCGGTGGTGAAGGGAGTGAATGTTTAGGGTGGTGGATGGGGTGCCAATCAAGCGGGCTGCTTTATCTTGGATGGTGTCGAGGTTCTTGAGTGTTGTTGGAGCTGCACTCATCCAGGCAAGTGGAGAGTATTCCATCACACTCCTGACTTGTGCCTTGTAGATGGTGGAAAGGCTTTTCGGAGTCAGGAGGTGAGTCACTCGCCGCAGAATACCCAGCCTCTGACCTGCTCTCGTAGCCACAGTATTTATATGGCTGGTCCAGTTAAGTTTCTGGTCAATGGTGACCCCCAGGATGTTGATGGTGGGGGATTCGGCGATGGTAATGCCGTTGAATGTCAAGGGGAGGTGGTTAGACTCTCTCTTGTTGGAGATGGTCATTGCCTGGCACTTATCTGGAGCGAATGTTACTTGCCACTTATCAGCCCAAGCCTGGATGTTGTCCAGGTCTTGCTGCATGCAGGCTCGGACTGCTTCATTATCTGAGGGGTTGCGAATGGAACTGAACACTGTGCAGTCATCAGCGAACATCCCCATTTCTGACCTTATGATGGAGGGAAGGTCATTGATGAAGCAGCTGAAGATGGTTGGGCCTAGGACACTGCCCTGAGGAACTCCTGCAGCAATGCCCTGGGGCTGAGATGATTGGCCTCCAACAACCACTACCATCTTCCTTTGTGCTAGGTATGACTCCAGCCACTGGAGAGTTTTCCCCCTGATTCCCATTGACTTCAATTTTACGAGGGCTCCTTGGTGCCACACTTGGTCAAATGCTGCCTTGATGTCAAGGGCAGTCACTCTCACCTCACCTCTGGAATTCAGCTCTTTTGTCCATGTTTGGACCAAGGCTGTAATGAGGTCTGGAGCCGAGTGGTCCTGGCGGAACCCAAACTGAGCATCGGTGAGCAGGTTATTGGTGAGTAAGTGCCGCTTGATAGCACTGTCGACGACACCTTCCATCACTTTGCTGATGATTGAGAGTAGACTGATGGGGCGGTAATTGGCCGGATTGGATTTGTCCTGCTTTTTGTGGACAGGACATACCTGGGCAATTTTCCACATTGTCGGGTGGATGCCAGTGTTGTAGCTGTACTGGAACAGCTTGGCTAGAGGCGCAGCTAGTTCTGGAGCACAAGTCTTCAGCACTGCAGCTGGGATGTTGTCGGGGCCCATAGCCTTTGCTGTATCCAGTGCACTCAGCCGTTTCTTGATATCACGTGGAGTGAATCGAATTGGCCGAAGACGGGCTTCCGTGATGGTGGGGATATCGGGAGGAGGCTGAGATGGATCATCCACTCGGCACTTCTGGCTGAAGATGGTTGCAAACGCTTCAGCCTTGTCTTTTGCACTCACGTGCTGGACTCCGCCATCATTGAGAATGGGGATGTTTGCAGAGCCTCCTCCTCCCGTTAGTTGTTTAATTGTCCACCACCATTCACGACTGGATGTGGCAGGACTGCAGAGCTTTGATCTGATCCGTTGGTTGTGGAATCGCTTAGCTCTGTCTATAGCATGTTGCTTCCGCTGTTTAGCATGCATGTAGTCCTGAGTTGTAGCTTCACCAGGTTGGCACCTCATTTTTAGGTACGCCTGGTGCTGCTCCTGGCATGCTCTTCTACACTCCTCATTGAACCAGGGTTGATCCCCTGGCTTGTTGGTAATGGTAGAGTGAGGAATATGCCGGGCCATGAGGTTACAGATTGTGCTGGAATACAATTCTGCTGCTGCTGATGGCCCACAGCGCCTCATGGATGCCCAGTTTTGAGCTGCTAGATCTGTTCTGAATCTATCCCATTTAGCACGGTGGTCGTGCCACACAACACGTTGGATGGTGTCCTCAGTGTGAAGACGGGACTTCATCTCAACGAGGACTGTGCGGTGGTCACTCCTACCAATACCGTCATGGACAGATGCATTTGCGACAGGTAGATTGGTGAGGACGAGGTCAAGTAAGTTTTTCCCTCGTGTTGGTTCGCTCACCACCTGTTGCAGGCCCAGTCTAGCAGCTATGTCCTTCAGGACTCGGCCAGCTCGGTCAGTAGTGGTGCTACCGAGCCACTCTTGGTGATGGACATTGAAGTCCCCCACCCAGAGTACATTTTGTGCCCTTGCTACCCTCAGTGGTGCTCAACATGGAGGAGGACTGATTCATCAGCTGAGGGAGGACGGTAGGTGGTAATCAGCAGGAGGTTTCCTTGCCCATGTTTGACCTGATGCCATGAGATTTCATGGGGTCCAGAGTCAATGTTGAGGACTCCCAGGGCCACTCCCTCCTGACTGTATATCACTGTGCCGCCACCTCTGGTGGGTCTGTCCTGCCGGTGGGACAGGACATACCCAGGGATGGTGATGGAAGAGTCTGGGACGTTGGCTGAAAGATATGATTCTGTGAGTATGGCTATGTCAGGCTGTTGCTTGACTAGTCTGTGGGACAGCTCTCCCAATTTTGGCACAAGCCCCCAGATGTTAGTAAGGAGGACCTTGCAGGGTCGACTGGGCTTGGTGTTTTGCCGTTGTCGTGTCCGGTGCCTAGTGGTCCGATGCCGGGTGGTCCGTCCGGTTTTATTCTTATTATGACTTTACAACTGAGTGGCTTGCTAGGCCATTTCAGAGGGCAATTAAGAATCAACCACATTGCTGTGGGTCTGGAGTCACATATAGGCCAGACCGGGTAAGGACGGCAGGCTTCCTTCCCTAAAGGACATTAGTGAACCAGATGGGTTTTTACGACAATCCGCTAGTTTCATGGCCATCATTACTGATACTAGTATTTTAATTCCAGATTTTTATTTAATTAATTGAATTTAATTAATTAATTGAATTTAAATTCGCCAGCTGCTGTGGCAAATGGAATGCAAATGGAATGTTGGCCTTTATTGCAAGGGGGTTGGAGTACAAAAGTAAGGAAGTCTTACAACAATTGTACAGGGCTTTGGTGAGACCTCACCTGGACTACCGTGTATAGTTTTGGTCTCCTTATCTAAGGAAGGATATACTTGCCTTGGGGGCAGTGCAGCGAAGGTTTAGTAGATTAATTCCTGGAATGAGAGGGTTGGCCTATGAGGGGTAGTTGAGTAGAATAGGCCTATGCTCTGGAGTTTAGAAGAATGAGAGGTGATCTAATTGAAAGATATAAGATTATGAGGGGGCTTGACAGGGTAGATTGTTTCCCATGGCTGGAGAGTCTAGAACTAGGAGGCATAGTCGTAGGATAAGGGGTCGGCCGTCTAAGACTGAGATGAGGAGGAATTTCTTCACTCAGAGGGTTGTGAATCTTTGGAATTCTCTACCCCAGAGGACTGTGGATGTTGAATCGTTGAATATATTCAAGGCTGAGATAGACAGATTTCTGGACTCTAGGGGAATCAAGGGATATGGGGATCGGGCGGGAAAGTGGAGTTGAGGTTGAAGATCAGTCATGATCTGATTGAATGGCGGAGCAGGCATGAAGGGCCATGTGGACTACTCCTGCTCCTATTTCTTATGTTCTTATGACCCTTAAATATGACCATCACCAGTGTATGCACAGTCGTGCTAGGAAAACCAAAATACTCAACGTATTCTCCAGCAAGCACATGCAAACAACTGTATTAACTGAACTAAGAATGTAACAAAATATTGGCCCAGAATTTGCTGAAATTATAACAGCGTCTGAACGATGCAAATCATCATTAATGTGCAAATTGGCCAGCAATCTGGGGCGAGGAAGAGATACCCCGTTAACTGCGAATCGCCACAAGTTCCTGGCCGATTTGCATTGCTCCTGTTAGCTTTGTGGAAACAGCATCTTGCCATTAACCTCCCATTGAGTTTCATGAAGTTGCTGCATTTGCACATTAGTTGCTCATTAAATTTGCCAGAGAAAGTTAAGTCTAGTGATTAACAGCATAAGTACCCTTTTAACAATGTAATAATTGTTAATGACTGCCAATCAACCTCTCTTGCCCAGAAAGTGAGCAAAGTGGAGTCTCATCCCTTCAGGTTGTGCATTGTTATTGGAGATTATAATTTTTAATTTTTACATTTTATTTCTCACTTTTCGTTTGTCTCTTTTTTCTCTCTCTTAATCCAATCTTTCTTTCCCTCTCTTTATTTCTCTTTCTGTACCTGATTTGACATAGAATCCACCCACTCTAATTCACCCTTCTTCTCAGTCCTTCTTCTGTTTAGTTCTCAATCCTTTAATCTCATTGGATAAGAAGATGCACTGTTTGTCCCATTGTTCACCAAGGTCCTAGATGCCCTGTTGTGCTCGCTGTGCTGTTAGCAGCTTGCACTTCCAGCAACTTTGTGGGCAAAATTTTTTAAACCTAAATGTGCCCGAACAAATCTAACTAATAGGGCTGATTGCGAGATGCCCCACTCCAGCAAAATCTGGGCCATTGTGTATGAAATATTGTGAAAATGATGTTTACAACTGCTCTCTGCTGTGTAACTTTTTATACTTATGTAGTGGTTCACAGTAGTGGTTTCTAATTCTCACAAACCACTGGTGATTGAATCAGTCACATGTACAAAGGTAAATTAATGTAAGGAGTCTTACAACACCAGGTTATAGTCCAACAGCTTTATTTGAAATCACAAGCTTACATTTGTCCACCCCAGTCCATCACCAGCATCTCCACATCAAAGGTAAATTAAACAGACTAATGGGTGCCACTATATCAACTGAATGAGAGAATGAAAGAAAGGAAGAAAAAGAAAGTCATTGAAAAATATAGAATTTAGACTTTATAAAACACAATCATACATGGTATAAGCTTTTTCCACATGGGAATGAAACATTTTACATGACGACTACCTAAACACCTGCACAATCTCTACTGAAGTGTCAAATTACACAGCTACAAATCATTTAATTAATCAAATAAAACAAGCAGAAGTGACAACTTTTACATTCTGCATCACTTTAAGTTTGTGCTTTAAATATTTGTATTCTGCTGATGTCATTACAGCCCTATACCTTTAACAGTGTGTACTGAAATCTTTATGAAAAGTAGGACTCACAATAACATACATGTATGTATTTAATTTGTTAATACCTTCACACTTGCCTGCTGATCTGAAAAATCATGGAGACTACTTCACTCGCGATAAAGTTCTTTCAATTCAGATCAGCTGACAACTACTGTGCAGATTTCAGTTCCTTAACATCATCAGTAGTCTCTATGGATGGCTCCGTAGGGTTGCACAATGGGTCGCTGAATCATATAGACCAGGGTTGTCCCAGGCTCAATACCTGCCCACAGCTGGAGTGGTGGTAGCAGTGATGCCCTCCATGCTCATTGTCAAAGCTCACACATAAATAACGGCTACTTATGAGAGGTACTGAAGGGTGTCTGGTATCCATGGAGCTGTACCCTAATAAGGAGTCAATGGTTGATAAATTGGAGTAGCCCTGGAAAGTGGCGTAAAATGGGCACTGCGAGTGGAACATGTGGCTAAAGATGTTGGCCTGAGGCTTGCTGGAAATTAGGCCTCATCTGCATAAAACCGGCTAGCTGTGGACATCAGTAGGGCATCTCGATGCAGTTCGCTGATCAGGACAGCAGGAATTTTGTCCAGCTTCAATGCTGAGCTGAGCCCACAGGTAGGTTCATGGGCGAGAGGCGAAGCAGGGAGCGGGGGTGGGTGAGCCCGGGCCTGGCACCCCCTCCAGGAAGAGTCCACCTGCACCTCCTCGCTTCTCAGAAACAAAAGTATGAAAATGTTACTTACCTTTTTGTGGGTAGCCTCCAGCGGTCACTTTACGGACTCTGGTTAGGCCGCCGTAGACCTGGAAAACCTGAGTTGACCATACATGGCACATGCTCCCCCCAGATGAAGACTAATTTCAAGTGGGGCCATAAAACAGACATTAGGACCCTGATTTGCAGGGTCCAATTTCTCCCCCAGTGGCTTCAGAGAGGATAAGTGAGGGGGAAATCAGGGTGAAACAGAAATCATCAATCGTTTTTATCCATTATTTAACTGCACACGTTACATATTTGGATGTTTAAAATGTTTAAGTCACATCAATATTTTTCCAATAGTGACTTCACCCTACAAGCAGAGGATGCACTTCCTGAACACGTACGAACAGGATAGAATTCCTTGTTTCACAGACCCATGCTTTCTGGGTGATGTGGGGGCAAGAACTCATGACAAGTAAACTGGGGAGGACAGAAATCAGAGGAAAAAAAGTGTAAGTAATTACTCTTAAAAGGAATAATCCTGTCTAGCTTAGGTTTTAACAGTATATTCATGAATCGTTGTTGTTGGAGGCCAATCATTTCAGCCCCAGGACATCACTGTAGGAATTCTTCAGGGCAGCGTCCTAGATGCAACTATTTCAGCTGCTTCACCAATGACCTTTTCCTCCATCATAAGGTCAGAAGTGGGGCTGTTTGCTAATGATTGCACAGTGTTCAGTTCCACTCGCAATTCCTCAGTAAATGAAGCAGACCATGCCCACATGCAGCAAGACCGGGACAACATCCAGTCTTGGGCTGATAAGTGGCAAGTAACATTCGCATCACACAAGTGCCAGGCAATTACCATCTCCAACAAGGGAGAGCCTAACTACCTCCCCTTGACAGTCAATGATATTACCGTCGCCAAATCTTCCACCATCAACATCCTGGGGGTCACTATCGACTCAAATGGACCAGCCACATAAATACCACAGCTACTAGGGCAGGTCAGAGGTTGGGTATTCTGTGGCAAGTTCCTCATCTTCTGTCTCCCCAAAGGCTCTCCACCACAGACAATACACAAGTCAGGAATGTGATGGAATACTTTCCATTTGCTTGGGAGAGTGCAGCTGCAACAACACTCAAGAAGCTCAACACCATCCAGGACAAAGCCATCCACTTGATCAGCACCCCATCCACCAGCGTAACATCCAGCACCGGAGTACCATGGCTGCAATGTGTACTAGCTACAGGATGAACTGCAGCAAGTCGCCAAGGGTTCTTCGGCAGCGCCTCCCAAACCCACGACCTCCACCACCTACAAGGAAAAGGGCACCAGATACATGGGAACACCATCGACTCCAAGTTCCCTTCCAAGTCACACGCCATCCTGACTTGGACCTATATCGTCGTACCTTCATAGTCACTGGGTCAAAATCCTAGAACTCCTACCAAACAGCATTGCGGTAGTACCTTCACTACATGGGCTCCAGTAGATCAAGAAGGTGGCCCCATCTTCTCGAGCAACTGGGGATGGGCAATAAATGCCGGCTTTGCCTTGTCGTTGACACCCATATCCCGAGAATTAATTAAAATAAAAAGGAGTGATTCTGTTAGCAACAGCAACCTAGGTAAAGCAGTTAAGATTGTGTTGATTACCAACTTTATAAAATTATTGGATGAATATTTAATTAGCAACATGATTCAGGGTTAGAAGATAAAGTGAAAAATCCTTTGTGGAATATGATGGTGTCCTGAGCTGCCTGGACCACGGAAATTCCTTGCCAAGAAAGGCAACCAGCTTAGGATGTAGGGCGGGAGAGGGGGGGGGGGGAATGCCGAGTGTTTACTATCTTAATGGCACCATATAGACTGAAGTTGTTGTAAAATTAGATAGATATTTCAGCATCTTGCTCGATTTACCTTTTGAGTAATATCTATCTAATTTTACAACAACTTCCATCTATACAGGTGTACAGTGGTGTTCCTCAGGGGTCGGTACTAAGACTACTGCTTTTCTTGACATGTATTAATGACTTGGACTTGGGTGTACAGGGCACAATTTCAAAATTTGCAGATGACACAAAACTTGGAAGGGTAGCAAACACTGAGGAGGATAGTGATAGACTTCAAGAGGATATAGACAGGCTGGTGGCGTGGGTGGACACATGGCAGATGAAATTTAACAGAGAAAAATGCGAAGTGATACATTTCAGTAGGAAGAACGAGGAGAGGCAATATAAACTAAAGGGCACAACTCTAAAAGGGGTGCAGGAACAGAGAGATCTGGAGGTGTATGTGTACAAATTGTTGAAGTTGGCAGGGCAGGTTGAGAAAGCTGTTAAAAAAGCATACGGCATCCTGGGCTTTATATATAGAGGCATAGAGTACAAAAGTATGGAAGTCATGATGAACCTTTATAAAACACTGGTCTGGCCACAACTTTATAAATCACTGGTTCGGCCACAACTGGAGTATTGTGTCTAGTTCTGGGCACCGCATTTTAGGAAAGATGTGAAGGCCTTAGAGAGGGTGCAGAAGAGATTTACTAGAATGATTCCAGGGATGAAGGCCATGATCTTATCAAATGGCGGAGCAGGCACGAGGGGCTGAATGGCCTACTCCTGTTCCTATGTTCCTAGTTATGTGGATAGACTGGAGAAGCTGGGGTTGTTCTCCTTGGAACAGAGAAGGTTGAGAGGAGATTTGATAGAGGCATTCAAAATCGTGAAGGGTCTAGACAGAGTAGATAGAGAGAAACTGTTCCCATTGGCGGAAGGGTCAAGAACCAGAAGACATAGATTTAAGGTGATTGACAAAAAAACCAAAGATGACATGAGGAAAAACTTTTTTACACAGCGAGTGGTTAGGATCTGGAATGTACTGCCCAAGGGGGCGGTGGAGGCAGATTCAATCATGGCCTTCAAAAGGGAACTGGATAAGTACTTGAAAGGAAAAAAATTACAGGGCTACGGGGATAGGGCGGGCGAGTGTGACTCGTTGGATTGCTCTTGCATAGAGCCGGTGCGGACTCGATGGGCCGAATGGCCTCCTTCCGTGCTGTAACCTTTCTATGATTCTATACGGTGCCATTAAGATAGTGTAGAGGAAGGAGCAGGAAACTTTTACAGAATCTTTCCTCCAGTGATTAAATCCAGGGATAGCATAGATTGTTATGTGATAGAAGCTGGGTTCATGATCCGAATTATTTTTTCTTTTCCTGCAACTTACTATCTTAAAGACATAGCGCATAAATGTTGTTATTAATTTATTTTGTTTTCTTTTAAGCACACAAAAAAGTAAAGTAACCTCAATGCACCACCACCAGGCTGTGCTATTGGACATGTACCAGCCTACGTATATCCTATCTGTCCGTATTTGGTCTTCTGCAGCTCACATTCCCACCCTACCCCACCCCACCCCCCAACAACATCATCTGAGACCTCACAACACAGAGGGAAATGATCAACTCAGTACTGCATCTGTCATTGTCCTTAATTTGACTCAGGGTAACAGCCTATTGAGGAGAAATGCCTCCTTAAAAACTCTTTATTGAGTTAAGAAAAAAACTTTGAGTTAAAAAAAAGCAGAATTAAAAAGGCTCTCTGTCACAAGGTGGAAAAATGTTAGCTTAAATTATTATTTATTATAATTGATTTCTCCTCTAAAGCTCTTCTCACAGCACAGTACTTGAACTGGCTATGAACTCAAATGGCAGATGATTCTATTCTGAATCTATAACTCTGATTTCAACGTGGGGCGAGAGGTCAGCTTGGGGCTGGCTGGGTGAGCGACAGGCTTGCCCCGACTCGACGACGTGAGGCCATTTTAACTCTTGGGCCTTATCAACATAGTCCAGGCCCAAGTTCTGCTTGTATCCTGGGGGTGGGGAAGGCCCAAAGTTTCCATGTGGGGCTCGGAGGAGCACCATGCTTCTCCTGGCTCACAAGAAAACCATAAAATGTTTTTAAAGCCTTACCTTTCCGGCCCTCTTGTGGGCCTGAACATCCAACAGGAAGTAAAAATAGTGTCAGGGTTTGAATGACGTCATCAGACCCCAACTTTTGCATTCCACTGAAGCCCACGCCTGACTGGGGTGAGGCCCTCGCACGCTGGCCAAAACGCACTTGTAAAAATGGTGATTGGCGCGACGTGGATCCGGTGAGTAGGATGCTGCTCCGATTTTAACCCCCCTGTACGGCCTGTTCCCGTGGGCACGGGGGAGGTTAAAATTGTGCCTTATAATGTTAGCGATGTGATCAAGATTTGAAATAGAAAAGCGACAGAACCGTTTTTTTTTCAGGGGTAGGGAAAGGACTTGACTCGGATACAAACTGGAGAAGAAAGTAGAGATTCCATTTTTTTCCCTCATGCCTCCACAATGCTTATTTGTTTTATATTTCTTTGGGGAACATTATGTTCCATGAGGAACTTTTCCCATCCCCCTTCAATTTCTCTACTTTTTCCATAGTGGCACCTTGGATATGTTTCGAGTCTGTATCCAGGAATGCTTCAGCAATTCTCACAAGATGATAAATCCATCATAGTTGACGTTTGTTTAATAAAACATCTGCATGTGCTGGAAAATTCCAGAAATCAAACTTTTTTTTAAGCAATTACGATGAGATCAGACACAAAATACACTCTTCAGGGTTGTTCCTAATTAGTAGTTTAGATTTACATGCCTGCAGAGTACCCCACTGAGAAGGCCACGTTTTACATAACATCACCATTGTTTAATTTTAAATAAGTACTGGAAATGAAAAAAAAACAGAAGTTGAACTTGTTTTGTGCACTTACTGTGACATCAGGCATGCAGTAATGGACACTTTCGAGGTTGTTTCTAATTAGTAGCTCAATTCTTTCATGCGTGAAATGCACCCTATTGGGACTGCTGCAATTTACATAACATCCACATTATGTGATACTAGAATTAACCATCTAAGAACATAAGGAATAGGAGCAGGAGTAGGCCATATGGCCCCTCAAGCCCACTCCGTCATTCAATAAGATCATGGCTGATCTTCCTCGCTGCAACACTCCACCCTATCACTATGACGTTCCCTGCCAGAGTGGAGCTAACCTACAGGACTAGCGGGAAACTGTTCAACCTTCGACACCTCCAGGCCAGAACCAAGACCACCCCAACTTCTGTCATCGAGCTGCAGTACGCAGACAACGCCTGCGTGTGCGCACACTCAGAGGCCGAGCTACAAACCATCGTTGACGCATTCACCGAGGCATATGAGAGAATGGGCCTCAGGCTAAACATCTGGAAAACTAAGGTCCTCTACCAGCCTTCTCCTGCCACACAACACTGGCCCCCGACCATCAAGATCCACAGTGAGCCTCTGGACTGCGTGGATCATTTTCCATACCTCGGGAGCCTCCATTCGGCATGAGCAGACATCGACGATGAAATTCAACATCGACTCCAATGCGCCAGTGTAGCCTTTGGAGGCCTGAGGAACAGAGTGTTTGAAGATCGAGACCTCAAATCCAGCACCAAGCTCATGGTCTACAGAGCAGCCGTGGCCCCCGCCCTCCTGTACGCATCAGAAACATGGACAATGTACAGCAGACACCTCAAATCCCTGGAGAGATATCACCAACGTTGCCTCTGCAAAATCCTGCAAATTCACTGGCAGGATAGGCATGCCAACGTGTGCGTTCTCTCTCAGGCTTACATCCCCAGTATCGAGGCACTGGTCACGCTCAACCAGTTGTGATGGGCGGGCCACATTGTCCGCATGCCTGACACAAGATTCCCTAATCAAGTGCTCTACTCCGAGCTCCACAATGGCAGGCAATCACTAGGAGGGCAGAGGAAACGCTATAAGGACATTCTCAAAGCCTCCCTAAAAAAATGCAACATTCCCACCAACACATGGGAATCGCTTGCCCTAGAACGCCCAAACGGAGAAGAAGCATCTGCGAAGGTGCCAATCACCTCGAGCGTCACCGTGTGGAGCACGTGGAGGCCAAGCATAAGCTGCGGAAAGAGCGTGCAGAATCCAGAGCGTCTCACCCACCCGCCTTATTAAACACTACCTGCCCCACCTGTGGCAGAATCTGCGGCTCCAGGATTCGAATTTCAGCCAACGCAGACCCCACCCTCCCGGAGTGGAAGCAAGTCATCCTCGACCCTGAGGGACTGCCAAAGAAGAAGAAGGCTGATCTTCTACTTCAACTCCACTTTCCCGCTCTATCCCCATAGTGTCCAAAAATCTATTGATCTCAGTCTTGAATATACTCAACAACTGAGTATCCAAGCCTTCTGGGGCGGAGAATTCCAAAGATTCACAACCCTCTGCATGAAGAAATTTTTCCTCATCTCAGTCCTAACTGGCCGACCCCTTATCTTGAGTCTGTGACCTCTAGTTCTAGATGCCTCCTGCTCAGATCAGTTTTCTGCTTAGTGAATTACTAGGATTTAGATAGGTTCAAGAGAAAAAGTGTTCAGGATTTTTTTTCCCAAACAGGAGTCAGTGGCGTGCATTGTAACAAAATGCACTATTCTGTCACTTGTATAGATGTCACTTGAGAAAAATGATGCAGCTCTCTTCTCCCTCCCAAACAAAAACAAATTTGCATCAAACATTCTTTTGACAAAGATAATGCCCTTCAAAAAATAGGATGAGGTTTATGTATATGGAAATTCTTGCTCTGCTGAAGTCTTGCTGATGTTCAGATAATATATTTGGAATTGATTGAGCGTCATTAACTTGATGAGATTGTTTTGTGATAAAGAGTAATTGGCATCTGTGTAGTATTTGCTTAAGTTGCAAGTACTTTATTTATTTGTTTATTCTTCCCTCCTCCTTCCCCATAAACCTTATTTCTCAGTTATTTAGATGATTGTCAAAGAGATTTCCCCCCTCTTTTTTCCACCATCCATTTGGAGGTTTTGCTGATGTTGCCATTCATAGAGCACTGCTCAGGAGGCTTTTCCCCACTCAAGTCCCCCTTGAACAGGTGATCATTTACCACATTGCGGACCTGACTGGCTGGCTGGCTGTGGCCACAATGTCTGAGCTCATCATCGAAGTACCTGATAAATTTAGCACTATTGCAAATATCAAGCCCCTCTATCATGTAAAAAAATGATCCCAAACAATGCCTGCAGGTAGGAAATTTTATTCACAAGCTTAAACCGTATAAAATGCTAAAAAATGAAAACTTTTCTTCACTGTGCACTCTTTATGGTTGTTAGTTGTAAATTTTCCACTTGGTTGTCACGTGGGGCTGAATTTTCAGGCCTCCCGCCCAGCGGAAATGGGCTGGTAGGCTCTGAAAATTGCGAGGAAAGACTTACAGCCCCATTTATGTTGACCGTGCTATTGTCGCTATTTTCTCGGGGTCCTTAGGTTAGGTAGCCTGAGTGGCTGCCTGAACCCAGCATTAGTTAATAGTCTTGTGCTAATCAGGGTCCTGTGACACAATTAGGACCCTGATGCAACTTTTGGCTGGCGAAAAGGAAGTGGTGCCGAGGGGTGGGCAATCCTTGGCAGTGAAGGCCAGAATTGATCATGAAGAAGTTGATTTAAAGAGACAAGCACCTGCAGAGAAAAATGGTGAGTATTTCTGCTGATTTTCTTATTTGAGAGTGGTGAAAAGATTTGCAGTACTGATTAAAACACAGAGGTTTTCAATTCTTGGCAGAGTTCATTCTTTGCCTTCAGGGAGGGTGAATGAGGAGAGGAGGAATGGGTGTGATTCTATAGCAACTTATTTGTGGGCAGAGGAGGAAGAGGAGGAGAAGAGAAGTAGCAGCACCAGCAGGAGCAGCAAGGAGAGCAAGCTGGAGCTGCAGCAGGTGCTGTCAGAGCACAACACACAACATAGGAGGGACGTTGCGCGCAGGCGACCCTACCCCCCACGTAGGGTCTAAAGATCCAAAAACTGTTTCCTGGAGTTCACATAGAAGCAGTGTGTAAGAAGGCTCAGATTCTCCCACCAGACAATAGCAGACCTGTGCAGCCACCTGGAGGAGAAGCTGCGACCTCCTGACCACCTGGTCACTCTCTGCTAGTGATGGTCAAAGTGACAGTCGCCTTCAAGTTTATTTTATACTTCAGGATATAGTGGGGAGATGGCACATGTTATCTAGTCGGCTGCATAAAATAAGTAAGGGATGCTCTGTTAAAGCACGTACATCAAGTTTCCCATGGACGCCGCCAGTCATTCTGACAGAGCAGTTGGATTTGCAGCAATTGCTGGGTTCCCACAAGTCCAGGCTGGTCAGTGGAAATAAAAATGGTGAGAGATGTAAAACGGGCTGCTGACTCGCTATCACCTGTTTTACACTATCGCACAAAGTCAAGATCTAGCCTATTATGTTTGTAACTTGATACGTTACTGTGACATTATCTTCCATGACATGATGGTCCATAGGGGTAATCCTTTGAGTACACACTGGTGTGGAGAACCTCAGTCACCACCAACATATCGTAAAATCGTGGATGCGGCATGATTTTCTGTCCATCAATTTTAATGCCATGGGTAAGGTTCTCACCACAAGTGCATACTCAGAAAATTACCGCAGTGGTGTTTTATGCTATGAACTCTATTTGCCTGTAGAGCAAAAGACACAGCAAATGTGCCAAGAATATAAAGATCTCAGCCTCGGAATCAGAAGATTGTAGGTTCAAATCCCACTCCGGAGATTTGAACAGATAATCTAGGCTGACACTTCAGTGCAATACTGAAGGAGTGCTGCACTGTAAGTGGTGCTGTCTTTTGGATGAGACTTTAAACCGAGGTCCCCCATCTGCTGTCTCAGGTAAAAGATCCCACGGCACTATTTGAAGAAGAGTAGGTACAGTTCTCCATGGTATCCTGGCCAATATTAATCCCTCAACCAATATCACAAAAAAAGATTATATAGTCAGGATTTTTGTTTTATCCTGTGTTGCTGTCCCAGGGACAATATTGCTTTCAGGATCATCTTGTGACACTGGTGTTGAACCTAGTGTTGGCACAATACTGTTGGCAACATGACACATCGATATTTATGTACTGCTGTGCACATGACACTGCTTGAGACTGAGATCTTATGCTTCCCAGTATCCTGTGCAAGCATAGCATACTGTGCTAGCACATCTCTGAATCTCTGGCTGACAGTTATGGAATCATAGAATTATAGAATGGTTACAGCACAGAAGGAGGCCATTCAGCCGGTCAAGCCCGTGCCAGCTCTCTGCAAGAGCAATCCAGCTAGTCCCACTCCACCACTCTTTCCCCATAGCCCTGCAAATATTTTCCCTTCAAGTACTTATCCAATTCCCCTTTGAAAGCCTCCACCACCCTTTCAGGCAGTGCATTCCAGATCTTAACCAATTGCTGCATAAAAAAGTTTTTCCTCATGTTGCCTTTGGTTCTTTTGCCAATCACCTAAAAGCTGTGTCCTCTGGTTCTCGACCCTTCCGTCAATGGGAATAATTTCTCTCTATCTACTCTGTCTAGACACCTCATGATTTTGTACATCTCTTTCAAATCTCCTCTCAACCTTCTCTGCTCTAAGGAGAACTTCTCTAGTCTATACACGTAACTGAAGTTACCTGCAACATATCTCTCCAAACTCACTCACCATAGTCTCCATCTCCTTAGAAAGATCCAACTTGATACTAGTGATGAGAAATATAGTTATGAGGAAGTACTAGGCTTATTGCTATTGTAGCAGAAGCTAAGTGGACATTTAGTAGAGGTTTTTAAATTTAAGAAGGTTTTTGATAGTGTGAACAGATTGGGGAGTTAGTGCAATTAATTGAAAATTATCATTAAGAGAGCGAGGAGAGAAGTTAGGGGAAATTTCTTTATGTGCAGAGTTGTTGGACCATGGAATACTTTGCCACAGGGTATAGTTGAGGCAGAGATCATTGTATCTTTTAAGGGAAGAGCGGATAAACTTTTGAAGCAGAAGATACAGGCAAGATTCTGTTTAAATTTCAGTTGCTGCGGGATAAATTTCTTCAGACGTGGTCCCCTCCAGTACAGGATTACTGTCCACGTTTTATATGTGACCTCAATTGACCAGGACAGCTTCATCACGTCTGGTGAGAGTTGTAGCAGGGAGGACTGGGGGTAAGGTTCTGTGCTCTGCCTCTGTGGGGATTCATGCCTGTCTGGAAATAATTCTCTATGTTGAATCCTTTTGCAGTTGGGTTAGGACGTGATAATCTTCCTCCTCTCCCAAAATCTTTTCCTTCCTTTTTCTCTGTACCTTTGTTACATCAGGGGTGGCTGAATCAGGATATTCACCAGAGTAAAGTAAAACCCATTCCTGACAATGATATAATAGACTCTGATTATCAGGAAATATTATGGTGGACAGGCAGATTAGGAGTAGAAGTGTCAGAGATCTGTAGGCATATTTAATCACAGTGTCCAAATTCTTTGTAATTTTTTTTCTCACCAGTTCACCCACCTCCTCTCCTAAAGCCTCCTTGTTGGGGTACAGCACCATTTGCACCAGTCACCCTCAAAAACATCGGCCAAGTAACCATTATTCATGTGTGAGCTTAGACTGTGAGGCCCAAAATTGCTGAGTTGCCACTCTCTCCGCTGGAGGTGCGACAGGGCAGGATTTCTGGCTGCCACTTGGAAAGGTCACTGACCCCATCCCCATCAGACTAAGAGAGAGTACAAGAAAGTCTAAGACTGGTTTGTAGTGTATGTGTGTAAAGGCACAATGCGTGGTAAACAAGGTTGGTGAGCTGCAGGCGCAAATAGCCACATGGGAATACGATGTCATGCCGATAACGGAGACCTGGCTCAAAAAAGGGCAGGATTGGGTACTAAATATTCCTGTATACAAGGTGTTCAGGAAAGATAAGGAAGGAAGGAAACGAGGGGTGGGGGGTGGCAGGATTGATTAAGGAGAATATTGCAGTGCTGAAGAGAGAGGATGTCCTGAGGGGGGGGGGGGGCGGGGGTCAAGGACAGACTCTATTTGGTTAGAATTAAGAAGTAAAAGTGGTACCATTACATTACTGGGTGCATTCTATAGGTCACCAATTAGGGGAAGGATATAGAGGAGCAAATTTGCAGGGAAATTACAGAGAGGTGCAAGAACTATAGAGTAGTGATAATGGGGGACTTCAATTATCCTAATATAGACTGGGATAATAATAATAATATAAGGGGCACAGAGGGGGAGGAATTTTTGAAATGTGTTCAGGATAACTTTCTTAACCCGTATGTTTCCGGCCCAACGAGGAAGGAGGCATTGCTGGACTTGGTTCTAGGAAAAGAGGCGGGCGAAGTGGACCAAGTGTCAGTGGGGGAACATTTAGGGAGCAGTGATCATAGTATCATAAAGTTTAGAATAGCTGTGGAAAAGGACACGGACCACTCTAAAGTAAAAATACTCAATTGGAGGAGGGCCAATTTCAGTGGGATGAGAACAGATCTGGCCCGGTTAAATTGGAATCAAAGACTGGCAGGCAAAACTGTAATTGAACAGTGGGCGGCCTTTAAGGAGGAGATGGTTCGGGTACAGTCTAGGCACATTCCCACGGGGGAGAAAGGTAGGGCAACTAAAGCCAGAGTCCCCTGGATGACAAAACAGATAGTGAATAAGATGAAGCGGAAAAAAGGGGTGTACGACAGATGACAGGTTGATAACACAAGTTAGAACCAGACAAAATATAGAAAGTTCAGAGGGGAAATGAAAAAGGAAATAAGAAGGGCAAAGAGAGAGTATGAGAATAGACTGGTGGCCAACATAAAGGGAATCCAAAAGTCTTCTACAGGCATGTAAACAGTAAAAGGGTAGTAAGAGCAATGGTGCGGCTGATTAGGGACCAAAAAGGAGATCTAGTCATGGAGGCAGAGGGGTTGGCTGAGGTACTAAATGAGTAGTTTACAGCTGTCTTT
Organism: Heptranchias perlo; assembly: GCF_035084215.1. NCBI lineage: Eukaryota > Metazoa > Chordata > Chondrichthyes > Hexanchiformes > Hexanchidae > Heptranchias > Heptranchias perlo. The sequence continues at coordinate 58,250,046 of NC_090326.1, read as the reverse complement.
ACCAAGTAAGAAGATGCTGCCAGAGTCTCAGTAAAGGAAGGTATAGATGAGATACTGGATGGGCTAAAAATTGATAAAGAAGTGCTAGAAAGGCTGGCTGTACTTAAAGTAGATAAGTCACCCGGTCCGGATGGGATGCATCCTAGGTTGCTGAGGGAAGTAAGGGTGGAAATTGCGGAGGTACTGGCCATAATCTTCCAAACATCCATAGATAGGGGGGTGGTGCCAGAGGACTGGAGAATTGCAAATGTTACACCTTTGTACAAGAAAGGGTGTAAGGATAAACGCAGCAACTATAGGTTAGTCAGTTTAACCTTGGTGGTGGGGAAACTTTTAGAAATGATAATTCTGTCCCTGATTAACAGTCACTTGGATGAGGGTGGATTGATTAGGGCAAGCCAGCACGGATTTGTTAAAGGCAAATTATGTTTAACTAACCTGATAGAGTTTTTTGATGAGGTAATAGAGAGGGTAGATGAGGGCAATGCAGTTGATATGGTGTATATGGACTTTCAAAAGGCCTTTGATAAAGTGCCGCACAGTAGGCTTATCATCAAGATTGCGGCCCATGGATTAAAGGAGGCAGTAGCAACATGGATACAGAATTGGCTAAGGGACAGGAAACAGAGAATAGTGGTGAACAGTTGTTTTTCGGACTGGAGGGAGGTGTACAGTGGTCAGTGCAGGGACCACTGCTTTTCTTGATATACATTAATGACATGGACTTGGGTGTGCAGGGCACAATTTCAAAATTTGTAGATGACACAAAACTTGAAAGGGTAGTAATGAGTAAGGAGAATAGTGATGGACTTCAAGAGGATATAGACAGCTGGTGGCATGGGCGGACACGTGGCAGATGAGATTTAAGGCTGAAAAATGCGAAGTGATACATTTCGGTAGGAAGAACGAGGAGAGGCAATATAAAGTAGAGGGCATAACGCTTAAAGGGATACATGAGCAGAGAGATCTGGGGATATATGTGCACAAATTGTTGAAGGTGGCAGGGCAGGTTGAGAAAGCGGTTCAAAAACATACGGGATCCTGGGCTTTATTAATAGAGGCATTGAGTACAAAAGTATGGATGTCATGACGAACCTTATAAAACACTGGTTCGGCCACATCTAGACTATTGTGTCTAGTTCTGGGCACTGCACTTCAGGAAAGATGTGAAGGCCTTAGAAAGGGTACAGAAGAGATTTACTAGAATGATTCCAGGGATGAGGTCAAGAAGGTACGAGCCCATGGAATCCAGGGTGCCTTGGCACTTTGGATACAAAACTGGCTTAGTGACAGAAGGCAGAGGGTGATGGTCGAAGGTTGTTTTTGTGACTGGAAGCCTGTGGCCAGTGGGGTACCACAGGGATCGGTGCTGGGTCCCTTGCTGTTTGTGGTCTACATTAATGACTTGGATATGAATGTAAAAGGTATGATCAGTAAGTTCGCTGATGATACAAAAATTGGTAGTGTGGTAAATAGCGAGGAGGATAGCCTCAGTCTGCAGGACGATATAGATGGGTTGGTCAGATGGGCGGAACAGTGGCAAATGGAATTTAACCCGGAAAAGTGTGAGGTGATGCACTTTGGAGGGACTAACAAGGCAAGGGAATACACAATGAATGGGAGGACCCTAGGCAAGACAGAGGGTCAGAGGGATCTTGGTGTGCAAGTTCACAGATCCCTGAAGGCGGCGGAACAGGTAGATAAGGTGGTAAAGAAGGCATATTGGATACTTGCCTTTATTAGCTGAGGCATAGAATATAAGAGCAAGGAGGTTATGATGGAGCTGTATAAAACACTGGTTAGGCCACAGCTGGAGTACTGTGTGCAGTTCTGGTCGCCACACTACAGGAAGGATATGATCGCTTTGGAGAGGGTGCAGAGGAGATTCACCAGGATGTTACCAGGGCTGGAGCGCTTCAGCTATGAAGAGAGACTGGGAAGATTGGGTTTGTTTTCCTTGGAGCAGAGAAGGCTGAGGGGGGACATGATTGAGGTGTACAAAATTATGAGGGGCACAGATAGGATGGATACTAAGGAGCTTTTTCCCTTCGTTGAGGGTTCTATAACAAGGGGACATAGATTCAAGGTAAAAGGCGGGAGGTTTAGAGGGGATTTGAGAAAGAACTTTTTCACCCAGAGGGTGGTTGGAGTCTGGAACTCACTGCCTGAAAGGGTTGTGGAGGCAGGAACCCTCACAACATTCAAGAAGCATTTGGATGAGCACTTGAAATGCCATAGCATACAAGGCTACGGACCAAATGCTGGAATATGGGATTAGAGTAGACAGGGCTTGATGGCCGGCGCGGACACGATGGGCCGAAGGGCCTCTATCCGTGCTGTATAACTCTATGACTCTATGAGGGACTTTAATTACGTGGATAGACTGGAGAAGCAGGGTTTGTTCTCTTTGGAACAGAGAAGGTTGAGAGGAGATTTGATAGAGGTATTCAAAATCATGAAGGGTCCAGACAGAGTAGATAGAGAGAAACTGTTCCCATTGGCGGAAGAGTCAAAACCAGAGGACATAGATTTAAGGTGATTGACAAAAGAACCAAAGGTGACATGAGGAAAATGTTCTTTACATAGAGAGTGGTTAGGATCTGGAATGCACTGCCCGAGGGGGTGGTGGAGGCAGATTCAATCATGGCCTTCAAAATGGAACTGAATAAGTACTTGAAAGGAAAAAATTTGCAGGGCTACAGGTAAAGGGCGGGGGAGTGGGACTAGCTGGTTTGATCTTTCATAGAGCTGGTGTGGACTCGATGGGCTGAATGGCCTTCTTCCATGCTGTAACCTTTCTATGATTCTATGATTCTAAATCTAGTGGGCAGAGTCCTTTTGATATTTAGGGAAGACAGCCCTTACCTGTAGAGGTATTCACCCCAAGAAGGTGCTGGAAAATCAGAGCAGTCCATCTGGTCAGTCCTTATCTCTAGGAAATATCATATCCCACATACTTCTCATTCCCCTCTATCAATGCCAGGTACTTATCCAACTCTTGAATTTGCCGATACCGTCAGCCCTCATTACCTCCCATGTAAGTCCATTCCATACATAAACCACCCTCTGCATAAAACAGTTAAATCTAAACTGTCTTTTCACCCTCCTACTTGTAAGTTTGAGGCTATGACCTCTTGATGCAGAATCTGTGACTGTGTTAAATATGTTAACATTTATCTTGTCTATACCTGTTGCAATCTTGAATAAGATCACCCCGACCCTTCTCTGTTCCAGCATAAACATTCCCAGCTTCTGCAGCCTCTCCTTATAATTCAGCTGCCTAAATTTAGTTGCTCTTCACTGCATTATCTCCAATATCTGGATATCCTTCTCATAATACGATGACAAGAACAACTTACAGTATTCCAGGTTGTGTCAGACCAGCACTATGTACAAACTCAGTCGCTTCCTGACTGTTTCCAGTGGGGTTCTGCAGGGCTCAGTACTAGGTCCCTTGCTTTTTGTGATAAATATTAATGATTTGGACTTAAATGTAGGGGGCATGATTAAGACATTTGCAAATGATACAAAAATTGACCGTGTGGTTGATAGTGAGGAGGAAAGCTGTAGACTGCAGGAAGATATCAATGGACTGGTCAGATGGGCAGAAAAGTGGCAAATGGAATTCAATCCAGAGAAGTGTGAGGTAATGCATTTGGGGAGGGCAAACAAGGCAAGGGAGTACACAATAAATGGGAGGATACTGAAAGGTGTAGAAGTGAGGGACCCTGGAGTACATATCCACAGATCCCTGAAGTTAGCAGGTCAGGTAGATAAGGTGGTTAAGAAGGCACATGGAATACTTTCCTTTATTAGCCGAGGCATAGAATATAAGAGCAGGGAGGTTATGTTGGAACTTTATAAAACACTGATTAGGCCACAGCTTGAGTACTGTGTACAGTTCTGGTCACCACATTAAAGGATGTAATTGCACTAGAGAGGGTACAGAGGAGATTTACGAGGATGTTGCCAGGACTGGAGAATTTTAGCCAAGAGGAAAGATTGCATAGGCTGGGGTTGTTCTCTTTGGAACAGAGGAGGCTGAAGGGTGATTTAATTGAGGTGTACAAAATTATGAGGGGCCTAGATAGAGTGGATGGAAGAACCTATTTCCCTTAGTAGAGAGGTCAATAACCAGGGGGCATAGATTTAAAGTGATTAATAGAAGGATTAGAGGGGAGCTGGGGAACATTTTTTTCACCCAGAGGGTGGCGGGGGTCTGGAACTCACCGCCTGAAAGGGTGTAGAGGCAGAAACCCTCAACTTATTTAAAAAGTACCTGGAAGTGCCGTGACCTACAGGGCTACGGACCAAGTGCTGGAAAGTGGGAATAGGCTGGGTGGCTCATTTTCGGCTGGTGCGTCATGATGGGCCGAATGGCCTCCTTCTGTGCTGTAAATTTTCTATGATTCTATGATTTGTGCTTTGTTCCTCTGTCTACGCAGCTCAAGATCCTACTTGCTCTCTTTACCAGATGGGAGGGAAAGGGACGGGGTGGGGTCAATGGGAGAAATCACAATTGAAGCTAACTGTGTCATCACCTGAAGTCCACATTAATGCACTTTCAGCAGGGACTAATGAAATAAGAGCAGGAACCCTGGCTGATTGCCCCCTCTGTAATCCAGGGGCGTTGAGGCTAATTGTAGCACCTCTCCCGCCAACCCAGTTGAGAGCAGTTAAATGAGCACTAACTAGGGATCAAATCTAACATCTTCTTAGCCTGAATAGGTTAATTATTCATTGCCTTAACCAGGAGAGCTATTGGGGAGGCTATGTACTTGTTCATAAATATTTTTCAAAATTTTTTAAAAGTTCTCATCTGTTACAGGCTGAGAATCATAAACGTTACACCTGATGAGGTACAACCAACTCTGAATCAATGAGAAAACAGCAAATTGATATGCGACCTGATTTATCAACTCAAAAACATCCCATGAGGGGAAGCACACCAGAACGGAAAGATTGAACAGGCTAGTGCTCTTCTCTCGAGAAAAAAAGAGAAAAGACTCAGAGGTGACCTGATAGAGATCTTTAAAATTGGGAAGGGGTTTGATAGGGTAGACGTAGAGAAGACGTTTCCACTTATTGGAGAGTCCAAAACTAGGAGCCATAAATATAAGATAGTCATTAACATATCCAATAAGGAATTCAGGAGAAACTTCTTTACTCAGAGAGTGGAATTCGCTACCACATGGAATGGTTGAGGCAAATAGCATAGATGCATTTAAGGGGGAGCATAAGTACATGAGGGAGAAAGGAATAGAAGGATATATTGATAGGGTGAGATGAAGTAAGGTGAGAGGTGGCTCGTCTGGAGCATAAATACTGGCATAGACCTATTGGGCTGAATGGCCTGTTTCTGTGCTGTAAAATTCTATGTAATTCCATGTGACATTCAACTCAGGACTTGCAAGACAAAAGGGACACTACCAAACTAAAATACCAAAACATGAACATTGACTCAAATAACCATCAATAGGATGGACCAAGGCATCTTATAAACCTATCTCTAGTACAATTCAGACACTTGCTGCCATGGAGCATGTTGAAGGCAGGGGGAACAGTGGCAGCATATATGTGAGCAACTGGCAGGCAGAAGCAACTGATAAGAGGACAAGCCAGGCTGCCAGTTTATCTTAATGGACATCTGCATGAATCTAAATTGGCAACAGGTTGAGGCTTATCCCTGAGGTGGTTCTCATTGATGCCAGTGCTCATTCTAGTTGTTTACAGTGCAAATGAAGGAGAGAATACCATGTTTTGCTGCTATCCTTCCAAATGAAACAGTGATTTACTTGTACTTCTTTCTATTTAGTATACTGTATTCGCTGGGGAGACCAAACGCAGATTGGGTGATTGTTTTGCTGAACACCTCTGTCCAGTTTGCAAGTGTGACCCTGACCTTCCGGTCGCTTGCCATTTTAATTCTCTGTCCCACTCCCACTCCTCTTCTCCTACACTGTTCCAATGAAGCTGAACAGAAGCTCGAGGAACAGCACCTCATCTTTTGATTAGGCACTTAACAACCTCTGGACTCAACACTGATTTCAGTAACTTCAGGTCATAACCACTGCTCCATTTTTTCAGACAGCAGGTTCTGGTAATAGTTCTGTTGTTGCCATTTACAGCTCCTCTAGACCCATCTTTTATTTCTTTACTTGTCAGTTACCACCATCCTTGCCTTGCACCATCTTCCCTTTTGTCATTTCCTCACCTCACTCCTGCCCTCCACCCTATCAGAGAACTTCCCTTTTGTTCTTTCCTCCCCTCCCCCCCCCTCCTTTTTACTGGCTCTGTGCTTGCTGGAAAACTGATAATCTTCAGCTTCTTCCGGTTCTGACAAAAGGTCATCGACCTGAAACGTTAACTCTGTTTCTTTCTCCACAGATGCTGCCTGACTTGCTGAACATTTCCAGTATTTTCTGTTTTTGTTTCAGATTTCCAGCATCTGCGGTATTTTGCTTTTGAAGTATATGTGTGTATGAGTGTCACACAGAAAGCTGTGACAGACCTCTTAGCTAAACATAGGCTTTGGAGCATTGATAAGGTCAATGTATTGGTTAGGCCAATGCCACAGACAATTCCAGCTAAACAAAGAGGCATGGCAGTTTGAGGCAGCAGCACTAGAGTTGAGCAGTAAATTGAGAGTTATACACCTCAGAGTACAACCTTGCATTTAAGTATCTTTTTAAAATGGTTTGCAGTGTACGTGTGTAAACGCACGAAGCGTGGGTAACAAGGTTGGTGAGCTGCAGGCGCAAATAGCCACATGGGAATACGATGTGGCGATAACGGAGACTTGGCTCAAAAAAGGGCAGGATTGGGTACTAAATATTCCTGGATACAAGGTGTTCAGGAAAGATAGGGAAGGGAAGAAAGGAGGGGGATGGGTGGCAGTATTGATTAAGGAGAATATTGCAGTGCTGGAGAGAGAGGATGTCCTGGAGGGGTCAAGGACGGAATCTATTTGGTTAGAGTTAAGAAACAACAGAGGTGCCACTACACTACTGGTGTATTCTATAGGCCACCGACAAGTGGAAAGGATACATAGGAGCAAATTTGCAGGGAAATTACAGAGAGATGCAAAAGCTATAGAGTAGTGATAACAGGGGACTTCAACTATCCTAATATACACTGGGATAATAATAAGGAGCAAAAAGGAGAATTTTTGAAATGTGTTCAGAATTACTTTCTTAACCCGTATGTTTCCAGCCCAACGAGGAAGGAGGCATTGCTGGACTTGGTTCTAGGAATGAGGCGGGCCAAGTGGAGCAAGTGTCAGTGGGGGAACATTTAGGGAGCAGTGATCATAGTATCATAAAGTTTAGAATAGCTGTGGAAAAGGACACGGACCACTCTAAAGTAAAAATACTCAATTGGAGGAGGGCCAATTTCAGTGGGATGAGAACAGATCTGGCCCGGTTAAATTGGAATCAAAGATTGGCAGGCAAAACTGTAATCGAACAATGGGCGGCCTTTAAGGAGGAGATGGTTTGGGTACAGTCTAGGTACATTCCCACGAGGGAGTAAGGAAGGGCAACTAAAGCCAGAGCTCCCTGGATGACAAAAAAGATAGAGAGTAAGATGAAGTGGAAAAAAGGGGCGTATGACAGATGTCAGGTTGCTAACACAAGTTAGAACCAGGCAAAGTATAGAAAGTTCAGAGGGGAAGTGAGAAAGGAAATAAGAAGGGCAAAGAAAGAGTGTGAGCATAGACTGGTGGCCAACATAAAAGGGAATCCAAAAGTCTTCTACAGGCATGTAAACAGTAAACGGGTAGTAAGAGGAGGGATGGGGCCGATTAGGGACCATAAAGGAGATCTATGCATGGAGGAAGAGGGCATAGCTGAGGTACTAAATGAGTACTTTGCATCTGTCTTTACCAAGGAAGAAGATATTGCCAGAGTTTCAGTAAAGGAAGGTATAGTTGAGATACTGGATGGGCTAAAAATTGACAAAGAGGTACTAGAAAGTTTATCTGTACTTAAAGTAGATAAGTCACCTTGTCCAGATGGGATGCATCCTAGGTTGCTGAGAGAAGTAAGGGTGGAAATGCAGTGGTACTGGCCATAATCTTCCAAACATCCTTAGCTTCGGGGATGGTGCCAGAGGACTGGAGAATTGCAAATGTTACACCCTTGTTCAAAAAAGGGTGTAAGGATAAACCCAGCAACTATAGGCCAGTCAGTTTAACCTCGGTGGTGGGGAAACTTTTAGAAACTTTAATTGGGGACAGAATTAACAGTCACTTGGACGAGTGTAGATTGATTAGGAAAAGCCAGCACAGATTTGTTAAAGGCATTTGATAAAGTGACGCATGGAAGGCTTGTCATCAAGATTGCAGCCCATGCAATAAGGGGAGCAGTAGCAACATGGATACAGAATTGGCTAAGGGACAGGAAACAGAGAGTAGTGGTGAATGGTTGTTTTTCGGACTGGAGGGAGGTGTACAGTGGTGTTCCCCAGGGGTCGGTGCTGGGACTACTGCTTTTCTTGATATATATTAATGACTTGGACTTGGGTGTACAGGGCACAATTTCAAAATGTGCAGATGACACAAAACTTGGAAGGGTAGTGAACAGTGAGAAGGATAGTGATAGACTTCAAGAGGATATAGACAGGCTGGTGGCATGGGTGGACACGTGGCAGATGAAATTTAACGCAGAAAAATGCGAGGTGATGCATTTCAGTAGGAAAAATTAGAAGAGGCAATATAAACTAAAGGTCACAATTCTAAAAGGGGTAAAGGTACAGAGAGTTCTGGGGGTATATGTACACAAATTGTTGAAGGTGGCAGGGCAGGTTGAGAAAGCAGTTAAAAAACATACGGGATCCTGGGCTTTATAATAGAGGTAATAGAGCACAAAAGTAAGGAAGTTATGATGAACCTTTATAAAACACTGGTTCGGCCACAGCTGAAGTATTGTGTCCAGTTCTGGGCACCACACTTTAGGAAAGATATGAAGGCCTTAGAGAGGGTGCAGGAGAGATTTACTAGAATGATTCCAGGGACGAGGGACTTTAGTTACGTGGATAGACTGGAGAAGCTGGGGTCGTTCTCCTTGGAACAGAGAAGGTTCAGAGGAGATTTGATGGAGGTATTCAAACTCATGAAGGGTTTAGAGAGAATAGGTAGAGAGAAACTGTTCCCATTGGCAGAAGGGTCAAGAACCAGAGGGCATAGATTTAAGGTGATTGGCAAAAGAACCAAACGACATGAGAAAAAAGTTTTTTACACAGCGAGTGGTTAGGATCTAGAATGCACTGCTTGAGGGGGTGGTGGAGGCAGAGTCAATCACAGCCTTCAAAATGGAACTGGGTAAGTACTTGAAAGGAAAAAAAATTGCAGGGCTTCGGGGATAGGGCGGGGGAGTGAGACGAGCTGGATTGTTTTTGCATAGACCTGGCACAGACTCGACCCGAATGGCCTTATTTCGTGCTCTAACCTTCTATGATTCCATGAAAAATAAATGTCTTACTTTCACTGCTGTTACTGATGTCTACATAGTTTAGAGAAACAAACCAGCATAGTAGTACAGGGGTAATATGTATGGCATTGTCTTACTCCTGACCTAGGAACACCAAAGTTTTTGTGTCCTCCCTAACTGGGGGAACCCTTTAGGTTTTTTTCACAGCAACCGGTGGAGATTCAGAGGATAATAACAGGCCGAGGGCGCCAAACTTCTCAGCCCTTTCGAAAACCCTTCAACAGTGTAGATGATGGTGGCTCGGACGAGCGGCTCGTGTTACTGGTGGAGTCTCTGCTGTTTATATGGAAGGTGCAAAACCTGTCGTGAGAGACAACTTAATCAAGAGTGTGCCAGAGACTGGGATATCGAATGTACCACAAAAGAGGCCAAAGTGACAGGAATTACTGGGAAATAATTTGCGCTGAGCTAATCGGAGTGTCAGATGGTGTAGTCTTATCTATCACTGTTAAAGTTTGGAAGACTTTCACTCCACATCCATAGTGATAAGCCGAGGTGGTCTATATATTTGGGCTCCCCCTTTCCCACTGCGATTAGTCATCCGCTTTATGGCGGGCACTTCGTTTAAGACATTGACCCATTTTAATTAAAGATACACAAAGTTGCATCGCGCCCTGCGACAGTTATAATTCATGTTAACTGTTTAAAAAAGATACGACACTCACCTCACACATCCATCATCCAGTTAACCCCCACCCCAGTCAGTCAGTGCGATCTATCATTTCCATCCGTGGACTATAATTAGGTATTTATGTTTTTTGCACACATCCTTGAGGAAATCTCCGCTTGCACATTTCCGAGTTTTAAAAAAAAATGGTTATTTTTTTTTCTCTCTCTGGTAATGACTGTAGCAGAGAGGTTTCCTTTAAGGGGCCGGAACAGCCCCTTTCCACAACCTCTCGCTCCCCGGGTGGGGATGGAGTGTGATTGACAGCTGGGCGGTGCCGGAGTGATCCCCGCTGAGTTGCTGAGTGACTGACGGACGCTCTCCTCTCTCCGCCGTCTCTGAAGCTGACGGCTCGACTGCATCTCTCACTCTCAGCGCTGCACCGCCGCAAGAAACACGCTGCAGGCAGCAGCTCCCACCCACCCACCCCCCCTCAACTCTTCAAGATCTCTCTCGACTTCGATCTTAGCGAGGATGGACGAGTGAGGAAGATTCATTTAATACTCCCACTTGGAACAAGAGGAGAAAGAAAGAAACGCCGAGCCCCTGTGGATTATAATTTGAGTGTTTTTTTTCCCCCTTTTTCTCTCGAGTCTGGAAACCGATCGCAGCCAACTGGGAAAGTGGACTGACCGAGGGTGCGGATCGCCCATTCTACAGGAACGATTCCTGCCCTGCTCTACAGCCCCGTTGCTTGTTTTCTTTTCCTTCTGTCTGGAATTTCGGATGGTGAGGCGGGCTGTGATGATATAGTATGAAGTCTGGAGGATGGGAGCGAATAATGGCAAACAGTGCGGCAGTGAGGGTGAGTTTCGTGTAGTGAACTTCTGCGCAGAGAGAGAAAAAGTTTGCATTGGGAAGGACGTGACTGACCCAGTTGTTTTTTTCCCCCCTTGAAAGCTTGTCAGGACTGCACACATCCAGTCTCGTGTATTCCTCTTAAAGTTACTTGTTAATCTAAAGTTACTTGTCTGAGCACAGTGTTGTTCATTCAGGCTGTTTTGGGCTAATGCTATTGTCTTCAGTTGGCTCCAAAAGTGGCTGTCTGAACGAAACGGGAAGGAAAAGTGACTGAATTGGCGTCAAAATAACCAAGGAGTAAAAGTAAGCGAGACCAGCTGAATGTAAATGCTCGTGTTGTCGTTCCGAAGCAGGGATCTGTGATGAAGCGCCTCCGAGTTTTTGCACTCATGATTTAAAACAGTGTTGAGGCGGGGACAACCACTGCTTTTGCTTAGCTGATGTGCATTTTTAACTGGACTTAAACAAATGTTACTGGTACAGGTCCAATGTTTGGTGTAATCCCTAACAAGCTAACAATGAATTGAAATACATTTACCTAAATATTGCTACTTGAGTATTTAAAAAAACATGTCCTGGGAGCAGTTAATACAGCGAAGTAATTTATAGTTCCTCAGATTTAAAGGTCCGATTGAACGTCACGCTTGAATTGCAGAACCTGGTTGTGTTTCTTAGGATCTATATGTGTGTGTGTGATCCATTTGGTTCCTTGTCTTTCATTCTAATTCAAGATTTGGACATACTTGATGCTTAGCCTTTGTAAACTGAACATTTGTTTTTTCAGATTTTAAAGTTGCAGTATTGGCTAGGGCACACGTCATGTACAGAATATTCAAGACGTGCAGCATTGAAGGTTTGGCCTTGAAATTTAAAGCTACACTGTCCCATAGTTGGCACAAAATTATTTTTTGTTGACTTCTGAAGTAGGAAGTAAAGATTCCTACAGATTAAAAAGGGAAAGATTCCTACAGATTAAAAAGGGGTAAAAGTCACTTACCACCATCCACAATGGAGATATTAATATTTTCACAAGAAAAGGTATTTTTTGGATGCGAAGCATACTATGCATATAGTTGCATTGTTGTCTCCACCCCTTGGATTCCTAGATCTAAAACTCAAGGATGAAAAGCAGAAATCAAAGGCATGAACGCACAAACCATACCTTCATGAAACTGATCTTAAACATCATCATGATGGAAGAACGAGGAAAACAAGAATGCCTTTGGTACAAGGCAGTCTTAGTTCCAAGAGGGAAAAGTATAATTTACTATGGGGCACTATTGCTTTAACATGTAACAAAAAAAAAAATCAAAATTCAGAGAATAAGGCAGATGGGGAAGTCATGTAATTGAAGCAGCACTTCGTCATGTCAGATATTAGGATTGCAAGTGTGTAGGTCAGTGCAAATTATAATGAATGCAGGAAAAATCCTGCGGAGCTTGCAACCTTCCATACCTGAATTCCCAGTATGTATCCCACAGCTTTGTGCTGGTAGCACAAATTTGCAAAATCTACCCTTTAATTTCTCAAGTTTATCACCTGTAACATGAAAGGCTTCTTTTGGCAAAGAAGCCCTGCTATAATTGGTCATCTTCAGTTTAATATACACATTCAGCTTTCAACTCTGTTTCAGTTTCTATAATTCACACTCAGACTGGTGTGCAGGAATAGAAAGAAAAGAAAGAACTTGTATATAAATAGTGCCTTATACATCTCTTGGGACATCTCAAAGTGCATTCCCATGTACAAGTATTGAGAAGTCTACAAAAGACTGATTTCTCCCAAAAGCCAGATTGTATTTGCACCATCAGTATCTTGTTTTTTTTGTTTTGGTGCAATTGTTTTACTTGTAACTAAATTTGACTATCAATTTTAGCCTGAATGTAACAGTTTGACAACATGATATTTACTATCTTTTGGAGTGGACAAGAGAGTCTGTTATGCATTCCATATCATCCCTGGTGCATGATACCGTAAATTAGAGGGTAATTGTTAGTCCTGAGGCATGTTATCCCATTCAAACACGCATAACGGTGTAAATTTCAGTTCGTTGTAGACACAGTTTGATTATGGAAACTGCCTTTTTGCTGTGACTGCAAGTTAGAAGTATCGGGGTAAGCCCGAATGGTCATAAGGACCATAGGAACATGGGTCATAGGGCCATCAGAATTGCTGGATTGAAAAAGACCAAGGTCCATCTAGTTCGCCTTCTACCATCCTGGTAATCGTTTGATACAATGATAATGGAGTTGTTGACTAATCATCCAGTCATGATTCCCAGATTTCACATACAGACTATCCAGCCAGTATTCCCAGATCCAACCTGACAATAATGCCACATAACATGTGTGTGTAATGGTTATCCACTGGATGTCAGTGATGAGACTTGAAGCACTTTTAACTTATTGATTGGTTCTCAGGGGAGTTACACAGAAAGGACCTCTGCTTGGCAGTCTCCTTGCTTTGTCTTATGATCTGCTGCCACTCTCTTTGTAGGCATGTTGAAAGGCAATTTGTAAGATAAGAGACCTTTTTTTCTGTGCACTTGCAGAGCGTAATGGAGTCATGCTGCAGATATTTAAAATAAAATATCTTAGTTAAAAATAAAAATTTCCCTTAATGGGATATGAGGGTATGAGCCAAGGCAATCTTTTAAAAACACATTTAGATAATTAGAAATGGGAATGAGCAAGTTGGTAACACAAAGGACAGGCTTGGGAAATGATTGTTCTTACGTCACAGTGCAAAACAGTGTCATGATGCAAGCTGGCGGATGCAAGGAATTGGCTAAGTGCATTTATTTGGCCAGGACGAGCACCTAATTTGACCTTAGATTACACGAACACACAAATATTGGGTTTGAAATGTCAGTGGAACATATATTTGTAGTGCCATTGATGACAGGAAAACTGTGCCATTGACAGCACTCCTTCAAACTAAAAATGCCTTTAAGCTCCACAGGGTTGATTTTCCTGGCCCCCTCTAACCCAGTGCTGGAGAGAAGCAGCACCCCCAAAGTACACTGCTCCTGTCTGCTGCTGCTGCTGCTACAACAACAACAACAACAACAACAACAACAACAACAACTTGCATTTATATAGCACGTTTAACATAGTAAAATGTCTCAAGGAGCTTCACAGGAGAGTTTTCAAACAAAATTTGACACCGAGCCACATAAGGAGATATTAGGACAGGTGCCCAAAAGCTTGATCAAAGAGGTAGGTTTTAAGGAGCATCTTAAAGGAGGAGAGAAGGCGGAGAGGTTTAGGGAGGGAATTCCAGAGCTTAGGGCCTAGGCAGCTGAAGGCACTGCTGCCAGTGGTGGAGCGATAAAAATCAGGGATGCGGAAGAGGCCAGAATTGGATGAGCGCAGAGGTTACAGGGCTGAAGGAGGTTACAGAGATAGTGAGGGGCGAGGCCATGGAGGGATTTGCAAACAAGAGTGAGAATTTTAAAATCGAGGCATTGCTGGACCGGGAGCCAGTGTAGGTCAGCGAGCACAGGGGTGATGGGAAAATGGGACTTGGTGCGAGTTAGGGTACAGGCAGTAAAGATTTGGATGAACTCAAGTTTATGGAGGGTGGAGGATGGGAGGCCGGCCAGGAGAGCATTGGGATAGTCAAGTCTAGAGGTAACAGAAGCATGGATAAGGTTTTCAGCAGCAGATGAACTGAGGCAGGGGCGGAGATGGGCGATGTTACGGAGGTGGAAGTCGGCGGTCTTGGTGATGGAATGGATAAGTGGTCGGAAGCTCATCTCAGGGTCAAATAGGATGTCAATGTTGTGAATGGTCTGGTTCAGCCTCAGACAGTGGCCAGGGAGAGGGATGGAGTCAGTGGCTAGGGAACGGAGTTTGTGGCGCTATTTCCTGTCCTGGCCATTAACATGGCTTGAGGGCACTCCTGCCCACCCTCTGGCAGGACCAAGCACTGGCAAAAAGGGCAGGAAATTTAAGTGGAGCCTCTCAGGCCTGCTGCTAAATGTTGGGTCTCTGAAATCAGGGACTTCTGGCTGCTGATGGAGGTCAGCAACCAGAAGGTCCCAATTGCCATAAACATTCATTGGGGGGGCGGGGGGAGGGGTAATTAGATGTGTTCCTCTAGGAAAACGAGACAGGAGGCTGGGAACATCCCCTCCCACCTCAATAGCATGCCTATCCCTGTCCCCTTCTCTGCAAGTCCTGAGAATCCGGTGGCAACATAAAAGGAGATGAGAACTGGCTAAAGGGGAAACTAGATAAGTACACAAGGGAGAAAAGAATTGAAGCTCATGCTGATAGGGTTAGGTTAAGTAGGATCGGAGGAGGTTCATGTAAAGCATAAACACCGGTATAGAACAGTTGAGCCAAATGGCCTGTTTCTGTGCTGTAAATTCTATGTGAAATTGATTTCCTCCCAATTTGGCACCCAGGAAAATAGGTATTCCTGGGGCAAGGATCATAAAGCGCCCCTCGATACCTTTCATCAGGAATGCTCAAGCTTCTGTCTTCTTGGGCCACATAGGTGCATACCATGCAACCTTGAGGACCATACATAAAGTCTGAATCCATGCTTCCTTATTAGTTTGCATAAAATTCAAGCTGCTGATATTTGCAGATTTTGGTGTTTTGATTTAGGATTTATCCACCAACTAGACCAGAGTGCTGACAACAGCCCTTCCCAATCCTCCAGGTCCATGAAATTCAAACAGAAGAAAGCAGTAAAATAAGAACTATAAGTGGAAATATGGTTGAGTTGCCCATTGAGGGCCGATTGGCAGAGCTCGAGAGCTCTAGGCCACAGGTTGGACACCCATTGCCATGCCGTATATCAGTATAAGGGCATTGAGCTAGTTGTGATTACATTTTTCTTTATAAAGGTGATGTGAATCAAACAGGATGGAAAGAGTTAAAAAAGCTTTTTTTTTAGAAAAGGGGGATGTCAATGTGTTTCTGATTTTGTGACAAGGATTTGTTTAAAGTATATATGATCCTGCAGTAGAAATGAAGAGAGACAGATTATAATTGCAGTTCAGTGCTTGGTACTGTAATCCCTCTAATTACAGTGTACTTAAGAACATGATTACTTTCAAGGACTCGCGAGTTGTACATTACACAAGGTATTTTTTTAGACAACATGTTGTAAATGTTGACTATCATAAATTTGAACTGCAGTGAGGTATTACGTAAGGAATTATAAGAGACACAAGTTTATTTAACAGGTTACAGTCTTGTCAATATTACAATCTGGAGAACATTGTTGTTTAGAAGTGTCAATTTTATTGTAATATTGAGAGGACCATAAACAGAAAGATTATAGTATTACAATATTTCGTTGTAGAAATGACCATGGATGATGTAATTGTATAAACATATAATGCACTTGTACCAAATTCCTCTTTCTGGTATTTATCAGAGACATTAACCCATTTAAAATAAATGAGTTAATGTACCTGCTGAAATAGTGGAGAGGAATTCGGTACAATTATGTTAAGCATTTGTACAATAACATTAGCAGCAATAATTTCTAGCATCTTATTAAAATTATTTATTTTTCTGCACCCCCCCACCTCCACCCTCTCAGTTTTGTGTCCTCCACTTATGAAAATGAATTACTCAATCTGGTGTAATTTCCAAAGATGCTCTTTGGTACCCAAGTGACCATTCTCTGCTTGTGAGTCCAGTGAGTGTCCAGGCTATTCAGCTGCAGGACACATCACAGTCAAGTGCTCTCTGGTCCTCACTCAACATCTGTATGTGTATTTTCTATTGGTGGAAGGGGAGGGGTGGGGGGAGTGAGAGGGATCACTGAACTCTCACTGATTTTCTCTTTACTAGTTTAGGAATTCTGAAGCCAGCTGAAGTTCCCTCTGGCTAAGATCAGCTAACTCAGCTTAGACCAGGAGTGGAACGTTGGACCTCGCTTTGTCTGTGTGGCTCAGTGCCATACCACATAATGCATTTAATAATGGATCCATCGGGGGAGCCCTTGGCTATCATCTTTATGTAATGGCTCATAAAAATTCCACTGCATCTTTAAAACTGTATTTTGTAACTGTTAAACCTCAGGTTTTATATAAAATGTTCTACCATTGCACACTAGATTGCAACCAGTACTGCCACTGTTTCTTTATAGGAGAGACTCCAAACTGCCCACTGGAAAATTTCACAGAAGTGCAACTCTCATTCTATCAGATCTGTCCACCATTCATTTATTTTTCTATCCTCATTCAAATGTTTTTCCCGTAAACATTACGAGTTTTTGCACCCAGTTTCGATATGAAGTACTCTCAGACAAAGGGTACAGCACAGGTTAGAAGTAAACCTCCCTCTGCTATACCCTGACAGTGTGACTCATCTGCTAAGATCAGAAGTGTACCCCTATTGTAGCAATGCAACATTTTCATTTTAATACTAGCTTTCTTTATGGCTCCTCAAAGTCAAGTAGCCAGATTGGTGAAGAATTCTAGACAATTTAATGTTGTGGACTCTTCGCCACTACAATCTGGTTCAAAACTGCCCAAACTTATTCTGCTGGATTTTCCTCCTCTTTGCTACCAAAGCTGCGCAGCATAGTGGTGGAAATTGAAGGTAGATGACGTGGGGAGGCCTACTGCCACATCCCTGCCCTTGCCAGCACCACCAAGAATTTTCCTCCTCATGTCCCAGCAGCCCTGCTGTGTATAAATGATGTCGGAGAGGTGAGGCCCAGATCCCGGCCAATTTCCCTGCCTACCACTGACCTCAGGGACTGCCAGGAGAGGGGTGGTGGTAGATCCTGGGGCGGCAGTGGGAAGTCCGCTTACGCCAATGCTGGAGGGAGAGGGTCTAAGAGTGAATGCTTTTGCCTCTCTTGATCCCAAACCCTCACCTCCGTGAAGGCCTCAGCCCAGTCCTCCCCTTCTTGATGCTGCAGGTTCTGCAGGAACACCACATCTTCCTCTCCAGCAGTGGCAGTCTCCCTTTTTCTGACAGGGATCCCTCTGGGAGCCTGCTCTGCATAGGCAGACAGTCCCAACCCAGGAAAATGGGTCAGGGTCATGATGGGGTCAGGAATTCCCATCCAGACCGTCCTCCATTGGTGAATCCACCGGAGGAGAATCCAGGTCACTAATTCCCTTATAAGTAAGAGAGAAAATCATCAGTATGGGCTGGGGTTTCCAGAGGTGAGAGGAGATTGTGATAACCAACTGTTGCACCTGGCCCTCTTTAAATTTAAAAGAATTAGTATCAACCTCGACATCTATTTATTGTTTTTACCCCTCTAATTTTTGTGGGTTTTTTTATCATTTGTGTTTGAACTTTGTGAGAACTGCGAGTTGATGGTGTCATTGTGGAATAGTTTGAAGGAGTTATTAACCCCAAAGGTATAATGTTAACACACACACAGCAGAAACTGAGGCATCTTGAATTGATGATGGTATTGTTACTTAAGCTTTCTTGCACAGTAACCCCTCAAACTAGTATCACTAGTAATGTTATTAGAACATGTTGTTTAAATACTAATATTAAAAACATCAGAGGCAGAAAATATCTTATTGTCTTTGTATCATAATATGGTATAGAACAGAAAGAGGCCATTTGGCCCATCATGCCTGTGCTGGCTCTTTGAAAGAGCTATCCAATTAGTCCCACTCCCCCGCTCTTTTTCCATAGCCCATATGGTTGTTCACATTATTTATATTCTTTAAAGCCAATTTTCAGCCAATGAAAAATAGTTGTTTAACTTCCAAAATGAAAACCAGGAGCAGAAATACAGAAGGAAGGAAAGATTTTAAACTTATAAGAACAAAGAAAAAAGAGCTAGAATAGGTAAAATGCATGAAATTAAGGTTAAAAAATAGATAATAGGGAAAGGGAGAATTGCACAAAAAAGGATTACAGGGTGAGCACAGGTAAAGTATTGAAACATTTTATTTTTTTGAGCAGTTATCTTTTTGGTGATTATTATTGCAGTTTGGGGCTAATACAATAATAAAGCAGGTCCTAATATTTGAGCAGCTTTATTAATGTAATATTAGTATTATTTTCAGTATCACAGTGTGTGAGCTGAAAACTACAGAACACAATTGGCCCAGGGAGACAGGAGTTTTCCTGAACCTTTCAGCAGTCTAAGAGTTAACATAAAATAAAATCACCCAAGGGCTCCCCAGTGGCTGTGGGTCTACCTGGTGAGTGGCTGAGTCTTACAGAAAAGGGAAGGTCCAAGTTTGGATCCCCAGTCTGTGTTGAGTTTGCTGATCTCAGCTGAGACAGCAGTAGGGATGCTATAGTTGGCCTCAAAACCTTGGGTTAGGGAGGGGAAAATTGGCTGGGTACCTGGTGACCTTGGCTGTAAGTACGTGAGTGTGGACATTTGATGAGAACCGGATCAGGCCCAAGGTCAAATACCCGCTGACACTCGCTGTTAAGGTTCATGCATGAATAATGGCCACTTAAGTGAGTTACGGAGGTTGCGTGGTGCCCACAAGCTCTAATCCAACAAGGAGCAGAGAAAGAATGCTTAAAAGCATTGTGCACATTTTTACATCAGCCAAAGGAAATTCAAAAGTAATAGTAACCATTGTCGGAACCCAATTATCATTTATTGACTATATAATTTCTTTCTTATAATCAAAATGTTAGAGTACTACTACTACCTTAAGCCCTTACAAGAAAAGTTATCATGTATCAGGCATAAGTAAGTAAGGATCATTTTCAGGATTGAAGGCAGATTGTAAATGTTGTACTGGTCTCAGATGGGATGGCAGGAGGAAAACTACAACTGTCCTTAATTGTGTGTCATCTTAGTTCAGCTGTTAGTACTCTTAACCTGCCATGTCAGAGGTCGAGGGTTTAAGCCCTAGTTGAATATGTAATTTGGCTGACATTGCAGTGCAGTACTGAATGAGTGTTGCACTGTCAGAGGTGCCATCTTTTGGATGAGACATTGCCCTGTCTGCCTGCTCAAGTGAGCTTTAAAGATCCCGTTGTGTTATTCGAGGAAGAGCAGAGAGTGCTCTAATTGTCCTGGCCAACATTCCCTCAGTCAACAGCACCAAAACACCTAATTGCTGTTTGTAGGATCTTGTTATGATCACGCTTTCAGTCAAATCTCTTAATTCTCCACTAACATTCAGTCCATTGTCTCAAATGTGAAGCATCTTGTATGTTTCATTATGTTAAAGGTATTCAGATGAGACATTAAACCGAGGCCTCGTCTGCCCTCAGGTCGATGTAAAAGATCACGTGGCACTATTGGAAGAAGAGCAGGAGAGTTCTCGCCGGTGTCCTGGCCAATCTTTATCCCTCAACCAACATCACTAAACAAGATTGCCCGGTTATTATCATATTGCTGTTTGTGGAACCTTGCTGTGCGCAAATTGGTTGCTACGTTTCCTACATTATAACAGGGACTACACTTCAAAAGTACTTCATTGGCTGTGAAGCTCCTTCGGACGTCCTGAGATTGTGAAAGAAGCTATATAAATGCAAGTTCTTTCTTTTTATACAAATGCTACCTGTTGTAGTAGTAGCATTTTTCAACTTTCTTGGGCTAGGGAGAGAAAAAAATTAGGCCAGGTTCCTGCTCCTGATCGCTGCTAGAAAGTCTGTTTGTTTGTTTAACACGGTGATCTATAAAATGTATATTAATTTAAGAGATTGCATTGATACAGAGCTGAAATCTTGTTTTTAAATAATGTATTCCTGTACATACAGGCATTTCTAGTGCATGCAGGATCAGGTTTACCTGTAATGCCTTCATGGTTCCTGACACAAGGGGGGTGATTTTAAACTCCAAGAACGTGTGGGTTGGGGGCGGGTGGGAGTTGAAAATAGTTTTTTTGGGTTGCGACTGCAAAATGTTTGGACTTGGCATTCCCAGTGGGAAGCCTGTATATTTCCGCGCCAATGTTAAACCCGGAAGTAAAGCCGGGTTGCGGTCGCGACCCAAAAAACAACTATTTTCAACTCCCACCTGCCCCCAACCCACCCCCGTTCTTGGGGTTTAAAATCACCCCCAATGTCTGGGCTCACACATGAAAAATAGCTACATGGGCAAAGTACTAGAGGCCTCTCTTGTGACTGTACCAACATGTCCTTGCCTTCACAAGAGGAAGGGAGAAAATGGAGGGGGGATTAAATAAATGTACTGAACTGTTGCTGATAGTGTAAAACTGTCCCTCCCCCTACTGTTCTGAGTGGGATATCCTGATATCAGCAATCAGACTGAGAACTGATGAAGTTTATCACACAGATGTTAGACACATTGGAGCACAGGCCTCTGCTGAAATTTGAGCCAGTGACAGCGTGAGGTCTGAAAACCATGAATCCACTACCTTATGGCTTCACCACCGGACCACTTTGAAAATCTGATTACTTTAAGCCCCTCACGGTAACTGCTGCTGAGTGTACAGGTTTCATATGTTAATAAAATTAAATTGTGATGACTTCAGCATTTATTTTGTTCCGAAGAGGACTTTTTTTCTCCTCTGGAATGCAATTAGAATTTCTTTTATTAAAGGACACTTTTGTTTCAAATATGGAATAGTGGAAAGAAATAATAAACATTTTAATGATGAGAGTAAATCCAGTGATTACTTTGTTGGTATAACAGGCATTTAACAAGATTATGTCTGTTTGACAGGGTGATCCTATAAAATACATGATAGTGTATAGATTGCATTGATACAGAGCTGAAATCTTGTGTTTTTAAATAATGTATTCTTGTATGCTAATGTCTAAAGTTAGGAAATTGAGTCCATATCTTTATCCTTTGATAAAGATACTTGCAATTTTTCACTTTTTCTCTTTTTATAATTCATTAAGGTAAGATATATATTTGTAATTATTATAAAATCAAAAAGGGATGAAAACAATGATTTGATTTTTTAAAATTTGAGACAGGTTGTGTTCTAATCTGAATCAACTTGCATATGAAAGTTTAAACTATTGAAAAATCATTACTATAATCACAAACAATTATGATTATATGCTGAAATTTCAATTTCATAACAATATGAGGTAATTTTATTGAGTAATGAGAAGTCAGGGCTCTGATCATTTGAATTTTCAGGTGCAAATCTGATAGCTGTATAATTTATTAATACAGTACCTCCTACAATATAATAATTATTTTGTTCATTCTGCATAAAGATGAGACTCAAAAATGGAAACAGGTCCATTTTCTAAGCAACATAGATGTTTGGTGTAATTACACAAATTAGCTATAATGTGTATGTAATAATAGTCTATAATCAAAATTAGCATAATCTTTATACTCTCCACATATCCCAAAGATGGGACTTGTACTGAAAAAGAAAAGTCTAATGTCTAATTAATATTTGAATAACTAATTAATGTATGTAGGAGCCTAGGAATAGAGGAACAGGAGTAGGCCATTCAGCCCCTCGAGCTTGTTATGGCATTCATGTTAATTGTATCTTGTAATTTATATTAATTAGTGTCAATTGTATTCAGGTGGTGTTTGTCAATTGGGGACTCTTGTATCCATTTTATATGAGAGCTTATCTAGGGTGTGGTGTGTGTAAGGGGGAGCTTTGTGAATAAAGGTTTGGAAGCAACTGAAGACTAGGCTCTAATATTCTATCCTTCACCACCTGGCTATCCAATTTATAACATGGTAGCAGAGAATGGTTGCCTAAAGGTGGAGGTTGGAAACTACAGGGTTTTTTTCGACGTAAAAACAAAACTTGAAAGCCTAGTGGCCATTGTGAAAAATGGCAGAAAGCAAGTTTAAATCGTTGAAGTATGATTTCCCTCCGATGTCCTCGGAGTTTGAACCGTATGACCTGTGGAAGAATGAGGTTGATACGTGGACACGGGTTACTACTCTGCCAAAGAGGAAACGAGGCATGGCCTTGGCATTGTCGCTTCCTGAACAAAGTAAAATCAGAAGTAAGGTATTTTAAGAGATGATTGCAGATCTTTTGGATAATGATGAAGGTTTTACCTTTCTAATAGAATTTCCGGATCAAATCTACAAGAAAGTTAACCTGTTAAGTGCCTATGAGGCCTGGTCAGCATTTGATAGGTTTCAGAAAATGGACGGTCATTCAATGGAAGAGTATATCATGGACTTTATCAGATTGTACAAAAGGTTGACAAAGTTCCAATTGGGAAACCCTGGATTGGTACTAGCGTTTAAATTACTAGATTGTGCTAAGGTGTCTCATATGGACAGGCAACTGGTCCTAACTGGTGTCCAGTTCTCGGAAAAGGAGACTCTTTGGATCAAATGTCTGATGCCTTAAAATAATTCCTGGGGAAACAATCATTCCCTTAAGCCTTCTTGGAACAAATGAGGCCTTCTGCTGTGACACAAAGAATAGAAGTTCAGTGATTACCAGGTTTCAAAACGATCCAGATACTAAACGCAGGTGCCAGACCGGGTTTCAGAATTTTCAAGAGACCGTAAGCAGGCGTCAATATGACAGAAGGATTAAAAACAGCCAGATTGGTGATGAAAGCAGCAATCCAGTTATGTCAACAGAAGACAAAATTGGGACAGTAATAACGGGCAAATGAATCCCAGGAATGCCCAAGGAAAAATTAGTAGATGCTTTAGATGTGACTCTAAGTATCATTATGAGGCGAATTGCCCAGAGTGAAGACAGGGTCTTTGAAATGATGCACAAAGAAAGTAGTTCTGAGGAAGAGGATGAAGATAATGATGAAAATGAACAGATTATACTGGTCACAAGGAGTTTTACTCCTGTGATGAATGTATTAGTCGCAGATTCCTTTAATTGTGCGGTGTTAGTGCATGTACTTCAACTGTATGCGGGGTAGATTGGTTAAAATATTACCTTGATTCACTAAGTAGTGAGGATTGATGCAAGGTTAAGGAATATATAAGTTCTACATATTTTAGGTTTGGAGATGACAACATCTTGAAGTCACTCATAAGTGTGGTAATTCCGTGTAAGATAGCTGAAGTAAGCTATGTTATAAGTACAGATGTAGTCTCTAGTGAGATACCTATGTTTTTGGGTAAACCTTCCACGAGAAAGGCAAAAATAAAACTTGACATGGAACACGATGAGGCAATCATTTTTGCGAAATCGGTTGATTTGCAATTTACCCAGTATTATTGTATCCTATTAAAACGTGATGTTTCTCATCAGCATGTTAGGCAAGTTTTCATGGCATCAGGCGATTAGGATAAGAGAGAAAAAAAACAAATTGTCTTAAAGTTACTTAGACAATTTGCCCACGTTTGTCAACATTTAAAGATCTTGCTAAAAGATGCAGGTGTATTTGATGGGGAATATACGAGGCTTATAGAAAGGATTAGTGAGAACTGTGAAATCTTTAAGTATAGACGGACGCCCCCATGTCCTATTGTAAGATTCCATTAGCATGTGACTTTAATGATGTCGTTGCGATGGATCTAAAGGTATGGGACAAAGACAGAAATGCTTCCATCTTACATTTTATTGAACTGACTATGAGATTTAGTATTTCTACACTAATATATAGTAAGGAGAAGAAGTTATTATAGATAAAATTATGGAAAAATGGATAGGGACTGGACTTGGGACACCAGCAAAGTTTTTGACCGATAATGGAGATGAATTCACTAATGCGGAGTTCAGAGATGTGTGAAAATATGAATATAATTGTCAGGAATACAGCAGCTGAGAGCCCTTTTAGCAATGGTCTTTTTGAAAGGAATTATGTTGTGATTGATGCATGATGCTTAAAATTTTGGCTGATCAAACAGAGTGTAAATTGTCAACTGCCCTAGTCTGGGCAGTTCATGCAAAGAATTCTCTTCAGATGGTTGGAGGATATAGTCCTTACCAACTAGTCTATGGGTGCAATCGCAAATTACCTCCTGTTCTTTGTGATAATCCTCCTGCTCTAGAAGGTACTACAATTCATGCCATTTTTTTTCCTGAGCATTTAAATGCAGTGCATGCAGGGAGACAGGCTTTTATCAAGGCTGAGGTATCAGAGAAAATTCGTAGAGCACTGAGACATCATATTGAACCACCTGAGACAGAGTTCAATTCAGGAGATTTGGTATACTATAAGAGAGGATCAGAGGGAATGGAAAGGCCCTGATAAGGTCATAGGTCGTGATGGTAAGACTGTACTTGTCCAACATTGCAATCAAACTGTCACGGTACATTCCTCACGATTAATTGGAATTAATTGTAAAATCTCAGACTCTGAGCAGTTAATAGAAGTAAAGGAGGCACCCTGTGCCTCAGCTGTTCATGATTTTTTTGATGAGGTTCCTGACGTACAGAATGAAGTAGATCAAGGGCTGGGCAGTGGTAATGTCAGTGATCAAGAAACACATGACAGAGCTATCACATCTACAGAACAATTGCCCATGGTGGGTACACGGGTGACTTATGTTCCTGAGGGGACTAATGAATGAGGGATGTGATAATTTTGGGACGTGCAGGCAAAGCTACTGGTGAGTTTAAATTTTGGTTGAATGTTCAGGATGATGGCCATGCAATGAGGTCCACGGACTGGCAGAATGGGGCAAAAGAGTGGAGAGTACGAAATGGAGTTCAAGTAGCGATAAGGAGTCCGGAAGTGAATCTCACGCCAGAAAACGATCATGAACTAGAGATGAAAGAGGGAGATCTTGCAGTAGTAGTCCCTACAGACATAAAAGTGGAAGTAGAAGACGTAGCTTGACTAGGTTAGACAATGAAACATAGACCACAGAACAGTCACCTAATAAAACTAGAAGCAGAAGTCCTCATGATCGTGAAGTTTTGGTGGCTGCCAATAAACTCGAGGATAAACGAGTAGGAGAAGCATTAGATAGCTGGAAAGAATTTGGAGTTTATTCTGAGGTGACAGATATAAAGATAAAGCGAGATTGGTAGCTCGGGGTTTTCAAGAGAAACTGGGTGATACAGATGTTCCACTGCTGGAAAGGTAATTTTAAAAATCATTTTGGCTCTTTTGGCAACATTTTCATGGGAGTGTAGGTCAATTGACATAAAAGCCAGGCAACACTTTTCAGAGAGAAGCGTTTCTGAAACTGCCTAAAGAAGCAGCAGATGCGGAAGGAAAACTATAGAAACTAAACAAATGCATTGTATGGCCTGAATGATGCTTCTAGGGTATGGTATTTTTCGGTAAGATTTGTCTTGCTGAAAATAGGTAGTGTTCAATTAAAATCAGATCCCGCAATGTTTTATTGGTACCATAACGGAAAACTTTCAGGCATCTTCATGATGGATGTTGATGATTTCTTTTGGGGTGGTACTGTGGAATTTGAGAAATTTGTCGTTAATAAGATTAGAGTAGAATTTAAAATTGGGAGTCAGGCTTGTAGGGCTTTTAAATATATTGGTTTAGATATTAAGCAGAGTGGGTCTGGTATAAGTGTAAATCAACAGTCTTATTTGGTGAGTGTTACTCCCATTCCGGTGAATCATACTAGGTCATCACAGAAAGGTGATGTTATATCTAAAGAGACAGAGCAATTACGAAGCTGGATTGGTCAGTTGAACTGGTTGTGCATTCATACTAGACCAGATGCTAGTTTTGATGTGTTGGAGTTAAGTACTTCAATGAAACATCCCATAGTAGAGAATGTTTTAAGGGCAAATAAAACATTATGAAAATTAAATATAGATAAATGCATACTTAAGTTCCCATCCTTAGGTGACCCAAAGAAAATGAAGCTAGTTATCTTTAGCGATCCTTCACATGCTAATCTTCCTGATGGGTATTCTAGTGCAGCTGGTTCCATAGTGTTTCTTATGGGTGAGAATGGGAAATGTTGTCCTTTAGCTTGGGAAGTTAAGAAAATAAAAAGGGCTGTTAAAAGTACTCTGGCTGCTGAAACTGTGGGCCCAAAATTGGTCCGTGTAGCGCCCGTTGTTTCGGCACTACACGGCCTCCTGGAGATCCAAGATGGCGTCTTGTTGCACCGGATGCCGTCTTGGTAAAGGGTTTAGCGCATACACAAATAACGAATGCCGGCATCATGTAAAGTAGGGAGAAAATGCGTTTGATCAGTGTGCAACTTTGATTTAAAGTGATACACAACATTTTGGCACTTAACACTCCATTCAAAGCACTGCCTTAACTGCGACCATCTAAAAATGTCTTGGAGTCCCTGGAGGACCCCCCCACCAGTGCTATTTAAGGGGACCATGCAGGATTTACAGGATAGTCGCTGGATTATTGCCCCCCCCCCTCCACCACCCCCCCACCCCCGGCCCTTGCGAATACAGGAAGGCCCTCCTTCTGTTTATCTCTTGCATCAAGGCCTCTAGTGCATCAGCAGAGAACCTTGGTGCACGCACTCTCGCAGATCTGGTACCAGCTTGGACCAGCAGATTGATGAGGTCTGGCGTGCAGATTGGAGGATTTGGGATTTAGTGATGCGCAACCTTTATTCAATGTTTTAACATAACTCAACAGTTTGTAAACATAGGGACAGGGCCTGCATCTGTTTTTTATTTGTGTGATGTCTGATCTCCGTGCAGACAGCAGACTGTTATTTTAGCGAATTTCAGGTACTGGCTGCCTTTAAGAGATTTTGGCTGGCTGTCAGAGAGACATCCCGCCTTTAAGAGATTCAGGCTTCCCTGCTGGTGGAAAGTTTGAATGTCGTTGAATCCTCGTGTCAATGCAGGTTTTTAATGCCTGTCTGAGGTAGGACAAATGCCTCGTCCTGTCTGCGATGGAAGCACCGGGCATGGGTTAATCGCGGATCACGATACCTGGTTTTGGGGCTTAACCAATTTAACCCCCATTGGCTCTTGTCAACACAGTGGATATGGGATTCTATTTGGCAAATATTTTGAGTGACATCCTGTACAATGGGAGTACTGAAGATAGTATACCCATTGAATGTTATGTCGACAATCGTTCATTGTGGGATAATGTACACGCTACGAAAAATGTGAGTGAGAAAAGATTACGGTTTAATCTTGCTGGCTTGAAACAAATGTTGGAGAGAAAGGAAATCTCTAAAATTAAATGGGTGGATTCAAGCCATCGACTGTCGGATTATTTTACTAAAAGAAGTACATACGCAAATAAATTATTAGGGGTCCTGGAGAAGAGTCGCCTCACAATGTAATGCTTTGAATAGTTTAAGTTGTACAGAATATGGAAGTTTTTGATTTTTGAAATTTTTCTTTGTATTATATATATATATATAATGTTTATTTTTTTTAAAGAGCGAGAAGGGAATCTGTTAATTGTATCTTGTGATTTATATCAATTAGTGTTAATTGTACTCAGGTGGTGTATGTCAATTGGGGACTCTTGTATCCTTTTTATATGAGAGCTTATCTAGGGTGGTGTGTGTGTGTGTAATGTGTAATGTGGAGCTCTGTGAATCTCTGTGAATAAAAGTTTGGAAGTAACTGAAGACTAGGCTCCAGTATTCTCTCCTTCACCACCTGACTATCCAATTTATAACAATTCAGTCCGTTCAAGGCTGATCTGTACCTCAACTTCATTTACCCGCCTTTGATCCATATCCCTTGATATCCTTACCTTAAAAAAAATTATCGATCTCAGTCTTAAAAATTTCAGTTGACACCAAATCCACAGCTTTCTAGGGGAGAGTCCCAGATTTCCACTACCCTTTGTGTGAGAAAGTGCTTCCTTATTTCACTTCTGAATAGCTTAGCTCTAATTTTAAGATTGTGCCCCCTTGTTCTGGATTCCCCCACCAGAGGAAATAGTTTCTCTGTATCTACCCTACCGATTCCTTTTGTTATTTTAAACACCTCAATTAGATCACCCCTTAATCTTCTAAACTCAAGGGAATACAAGCTAAGTTTGTGCAACCTGTCCTCATAATTTAACCCTTTAAGCCGCTGTATCATTCTGGTGAATCTGTGCTGTAAGGCCAATATATCCTTCCTGAGGTGCAGTGCCCAGAACTGAACACAGTGCCCCGTACAATTGAAGCATCACTTCCTGTAAAATATAATTATGAACATTCGAAAATGATGGACAGAAAAAGTCCTACCTGCTTTGTATTCCAGCCCCCTTGAGATAAAGGCCAAAATTCCATTAGCCTTTTTGATTATATTTTGTATCTGTCCACTAGCTTTTAGTGATTTGTGTACATGGACGTCCAAATCTCTTTGTTCCTGCACAGTTCAGTTCTTAGTTTCTCACCATTAAGAAAGTAATTAATATTGAAAAAATTTTTGCTCTTGACACTGACGCAGCCATATTTCTTTCCCCTTCCTACACTCTGCTCCAATGGGGAAAGAAAATTAAAATTATAGCCAGGAAATTCCTCGGAGCTGCTCCTGCTCTCCCCAGTGTCAGCCATGGCTCGCTGGTAGCATTTTTGGCTCTGAGTCAGAAGGTTGTGGGTTAGGGAGATAGTTTTCCAGGTTGACACTCCAGTGCAGTACTGAGGGAGTGCTGCACTGTTGGATGTGACGTTGAACCGAGGTCCCAGTTCACACTACTGGTAGGAGCCTTGCCCACTGGGACTGCATATTGGAAATTCAGATCCATGCTAACTATAATGATTGTAACACGTGGCCACTGTTGGTGGGTGAGGCTATCTGCCAGCGATGTAGGTTTATAAAATTATCCTTATTTATATTTTCAGTTGAAAGCCACTAATGTTAAAGCATACCTGAAAAAGAATATAGATAGTGCAATACATTAATTCCACCTGCCAAGCACAATGTGGCTTGAGGTATCCTCGAATTGCCCATCTCTTGGCCTTTGCTTTGGGGTTTTCCCCAGACAGAGTGCCCAGCTAATTGTGCTAGGAGTCAGAGTCCAGAACCTGCATCCTATCATATTTAAACGCACCAGCATGCAGTGCCACCATGCTGCCATGCAGACACTAAAGATTTCTGGCCTGGGATACTTCTATGGGTGGGTGGGGCTGGATTATTGCTGATAGTAAACAGTTATCTTTACTGCTGTAAATGATCAAAATTTGTATGGGATTTTCATTTTTTAATTAATTTCTAAAAACAGTAATAGAGCACAAATAAACAAGCCACAAGTCCAAACAGGAAATCACTCGAACATTTGACAATTAATAGTTCGTAGGACAAGGATTTTAAAAAAGGTTATGACAAAACAATCTGCTGGTTTACATACTGTTGTAATTCCAGTGTGTTTTCTTAACATGGTATTTACAAGATGGCACATTGACAATCTCGTGCATACTTTTACATATTCTTGGATAAGGACAATTGTAGGGGGGGGTGGTGGTCAGATACTACTGCACAGGAGCAGTTTTCTGGAGTGTTAGGCTGCGTCACTTATTTTGTTCAACTGGAAGCAAGTGGTAGTGTGTTTTCTTCTTATGTCTTGCATCAATTTGGCCCGCCCTCTGCAGGGATGTATTGTGGGGTTTGTTGAGGGGGGGGCGGGGGGGAAGGAAATTTGTTGTTTGGCTCTCCAGGATGGAGGTCTAGAATTCCCAATTCTAGTTCTAGCCTTTCAGTGTTATATGTCCCACAGGTGGTAATATTTAAATGTTCCACTGATGATCTTGTGGTTGGTGTGAAGGGTTGGCAGGGATGTTTGGGCCAGTGGTGAAGTGCGGGCCAGATTATGAGCAAAGTTTGTTTCTTTATATATTTTTGATCTAAGTCATATGTGAATACACAGCTGCAGTGCTGCTCCACTGAGGATCTGAGTCTAGTTAGGTGACAGAGGAGATGGATCATGCAGGAGGGAGGGCTTCAGATTCCTTGGGCATTGGTACCCGTTCTGGGGCACGATTAGCCAGGCGGATTGCACCTCAACAGAGCTGGGACCAATGTCCACGTGGGGAGGTTAACTAATTGTGGGGGAGGGTTTAAACTAACTTGGCAGGGGGATGGGCATCAGAATGAAACATTAGAGAGGAGAGACAAGGTGCACAGAGGACTGGGAGTGACAAATAGCACTAGAGTAAAGAATAGTTCAGAAATAGGAGGGATCAAACAGGGGGCAAATACGATTCAGTCTAAGATGAGTTTGGAGCGCATGTGCGTAAATGAACGTAATGTGGTAAATAAGGTTGGTGAGCTGCAGGCACAAGTTGCCACATGGGACTATGGTACACTAGCAATAACAGAGACCTAGGATCAAAGAATAGGAGGATTGGGTACTTAATATTCCTGGCCTCAAGCTATTCAGGAAAGATAGGGAAGGAAAGAAAGGTGGGGGGGTAGCATTATTAATCAAAGAAACTATGATACCACTGGAAAGAGATGATGTAGTTGAGGAGTCAAAGACAGAATCTATTTGGTTAGAATTAAGGAACAATAGAGGAGCTATTGTGCTACTGGGTGTATACTATAGGGCACCAAATAGTGGGAAGGAATATAGATTGGGATAGTAACAGTGTAAAGGGCAAAGAGGAGGAGGAGGAATTCCTGAAATGTATACAAGAGAACTTGATCAGTGTGTCTCCAGTCCACTAGGAAGGAAGCAGTACTGGATCTAGTTCTGGGGAATGAAGTGGGGCAAGTGGAGCATGTTTCAGTGGGGCAGCATTTGAGGAACAGTGATCATAATATCATTAGGTTTAGAATAGTTATGGAAAAGGACAAGGAACAATCAAGTGTAAAAATACTTAACTGGAAGAGGGCTAATTTGAGTGAGTTAAAAAGGGATCTTGCCCTGGTGGATTGGAAACAAAAATTGTTAGGCAAAACAGTAATTGAACAATGGGTGGCCTTCAAGAAAGAGATGGTTCGGGTACAGAGTAGACACATTCCCATGAGGGGGCAAGGAAGGCCATCCAAAGCTAGAGCTCCCTGGATGACTAATGATATAGAGATTAAAATGAAATAGAAAAAGAAGGCTTGTGACAAATGTAAGGTTCATAATATAGTAGAGAACCAAGCTAAATGCAGAAAGTACAGAGGAGATCTAAAAAAGGGAATAAGAGGGGCAAAGAGAGAGTATGAGGACAGATTAGCAGCTAACATAAAAGGGAACATAAATATAAATAGTAAAAGGGTAGTCAAAGGAAGGAGATCTTCTGGGGGCAGAGGGTATGACTGAGGTACTAAATGAATACTTCGCATTGGTCTTCACTAGAGAAGAGGATGCTGCCAATATAGTAGTAAAGTAGTGATATGGATAGGATAAATATAGATAAAGAGGAGGTACTTAAAAGGTTGGCAGTTCTCAAAGTAGAAAAGTCGCCTGGTCCAGATGGGATGCATCCTAGGTTACCGAGGGAAGTAAGGGTGGAAATTACAGAGGCTCTGGCCACAATCTTCCAGCCCTCCTTAGATATGGAGGCGGTGCCAGAGGACTGGAGGATTGCAAATGTCACACCCATGTTCAAAAAAGGGGAGAGGGCTAAATCCAGCAATGACAGGCCAGTCAGCCTAACGTCGGAAGTGTGGAAACTTTAAGAGACAATAATCCATGACAAAATTAATTGGCACTTGGAAAAGTATGGACTAATAAATGAAAGTCAGCACTGATTTGTTAAAGGAAAATCATGTTTGACTAACTTGATTGAGTTCTTTGATGAATTAATAGAGAGGGTTGATGAGGGTAGTACGGTTGATATTGTGTATATGGACTTTAAAAAGGCATTAGATAAAGTACCACATAATGAACTTGTAAGCAAAATTGAAGCCCATGGGATTAAAGGGACAGCAGCAGCATGGATACAAAATTGGCTAGGGGACAGAAAGCAGAGAGTGGTGAGCGGTTGTTTATCAGACTGGAGGGAAGTATACAGTGATGTTCCCCAAGGGTCAGTATTAGGACCACTGCTCGTTTTGATATAAATTAGTGACCTGGACTTGGGTATAGAGGGTATAATTTCAAAGTTTGTAGATCACACGAAACTCAGGAATATAGTAAACAATTTGAGGAGGATTTAGACTGGTGAAATGGACAGACACATGGCAGATGAAATTTAACGCAGAGAAGCGATACAGTTTGGTAGGAAGAATGAGGAGAGACGATATAAACTAAATGGTACAATTTTAAAGGGGGTACAGGAACAGAGAGACCTGGGGGTGAATGTACATAAATGTTTGAAGGTGGCAGGGCAAGTTGAGAAGGCTGTTAAAAATGCGTATGGGATCCTGGGCTTTATTAAAAGAGGCATAGAGTATAAAAGCAAGGAAGTTATGCCAAACCTTTATAACATACTGGTAAGACCTCAGCTGGAGAATAGTGTTCAATTTTGGGCACCACACTTTAGAAAGGATGTGAAGGTCTTAGAGAGGGTGCAGAAGAGATTTACTAGAATGGTTCCAGGGATGAGAGACTTCAGTTATATGGGGAGACTGGAGAAGCTGGGGATGTTCTCCTTAGAGCAGAGAAGTTTAAGGGGAGATTTAATAGAGGTGTTCAAAATCACGAAGGGTTTTGCTAGAGTAAATAAGGAGAAACTGTTTGCAGTGGCAGAAGGGTCAGTAATCAGAGGACACAGATTTAAGGCGATTGGCAAAAGAACCAGGGGCGACATGAGGAAACATTTTTTTACGCAGTGAGTTGTTATGATCTGGAATGCACTTTTTAAAGGGATGATAGAAGCAGAGTCAATAATAACTTTCAAAAGGGAATTGTATAAATACTTGAAGGGAAAAAATTTACAGGACTATGGGGAAAGAGCAGGAGCGTGGGACTAATTGGAGAGCTCTTTCAAAGTGCCAGCACAGGCACAATGGGCCGAATGGCCTGCTTCTATGCTGTAATATACAGTGATACTATGAGACTAATACAGGCCCACCAATCCCTGGTGGATAATCAAAACTAGTGGATAATCAGGAGTTGCTAAATGTTGGTCCTACATGCATGGGATGGCAATATTCTAGCCATGGAAATCATAGAATCATAGAAAGGTTACAGGACAGAATTGGCCATTTGGCCCATCAAGCTCATGCCGACTCTATGCAAGAGCAAAGCAGCTAGCCCCAACCTGCCTGGCCACTTTCAATGATTTGTGCTCATGTACTCCCAGATCTCTCTGTTCCTGTACCCCTTTTAGAATTGTGCCCTTTAGTTCATATTGCCTTTCCTTATTCTTCCTACCGAAATGTATCACTTCACATTTTTCTGCGATAAATTTAATCTACCACGTGTCCGCCCATTTCACCAGCCTGTCTATATCCTCTTGAAGTCTATCACTATCCTCCTCACTGTTCACTACCCTTCCAAGTTTTGTGTCATCTGCAAATTTTGAAATTGTGCCCTGTACACTCAAGTCCAAGTTATTAATATATATCAAGAAAAGCATTGTTCCTAGTACCAACTCCTGGAGAACACCACTGTACACCTCCCTCCAGTCCGAAAAACAACTGTTCACCACTACTCTCTGCTTCTTGTCACTTAGCCAATTTTGTATCCATGCTGCTACTGCCCCCTTTATTCCATAGGCTTCAGTATTGATGACAAGCCGATTATGGGGTATTTTATTGAACGCCTTTTGAAAGTCCATATACACCACATCAACCGCATTGACCTCACTACCCTCTCTGTTACCTCATCAAAAAACTCTATCAAGTTAGTTCAACAGAATTTGCCTTTAACAAATCTGTGCTGGCTTTCCCTAATCAATCCACACTTGTCCAAGTGACTGCTAATTCTGTCCCAGATTATCGTTTCTAAAGGTTTCTCTACCACCAAGGAAAAACTGACTGGCCTGTAGTTGCTGGGTTTATCCTTGCACTCTTTTTTTGAACAAGGGTGTAACATTTGCAATTCTCCAGTCCTCTGGCACCACCCCTGTATCTAAGGATGTTTGGAAGATTATGGCCAGTACCACTGCAATTTCAACCCTTGCTTCTCTCAGCAACCTAGGATGCATCCCATCCGGACCGGGTGACTTATCTACTTTAAGTACAGCTAGCCTTTCAAGTACCTCCTCATTATCAATTTTTAGCCTAACCAGTATCTCAACGAAATCTTCCTTTACCGAGACTCTGGCAGCAACTTCTTCCTTGGTAAAGACAGATGCAAAGTACTCATTTAGTACCTCGGCCATGCCCTCTGCCTCCATGAGTAGATCTCCTTTATAGTCCCTGATCGGTCCCACCCCTCCTCTTACTACCCGTTTACTGTTTACATGCCCATAGAAGGCTTTTGGATTCTCTTTTATGTTTGCCGACAGTCTGTTCTCATACTCTCTTTTTGCCCATCTTATTTCCTTTTTCACTTCCGCTCTGAACTTTCTATATTCTGTTTCTCACTTGTGTTATCAACCTGACATCTGTCACACGCCCCTTTTTTCTGCTTCATCTTTCTCTCTATCTCTTATGTCATCCAGGGAGCTCTGGCTTTAGTTGCCCTACCTTTCTCCCGCGTGGGAATGTACCTAGACTGTACCTGAACCATCTCCTCTTTAAAGGCCGTCCATTATTCAATTACAGTTTTGCCTGCCAACCTTTGATTCCAGTTTATCCGGGCCAGATCTGTTCTCATCCCACTGAAATTGGCCCTCCTCCAATTGAGTATTTTTAGTTTAGAGTGGTCAATGTCTTTTACCATAGCTATTCTAAACCTTATGATACTATGATCGTTCCCTAAATGTTCCACCACTGACACTT
Organism: Heptranchias perlo; assembly: GCF_035084215.1. NCBI lineage: Eukaryota > Metazoa > Chordata > Chondrichthyes > Hexanchiformes > Hexanchidae > Heptranchias > Heptranchias perlo. The sequence goes on along the minus strand of NC_090326.1, from coordinate 58,214,618 downwards.
GCTTTATTTGGTGCATTCTCCAGAACCATGTCCAGCAATGACTCCTTCCTCGTTGGGCCGGAAACATACTGGTCAAGAAAGTTCTCCTGAATACACTTGAAAAATTCCTCCCCCTCTTTGCCCCTTATATTGTGACTATCCCAGTCTATATTAGGGTAGTTGAAGTCCCCTATTTTCACAACTGTAAGGCTTTTGCACCTCTTTGTAAATTCCCTGCAAATTTGCTTCTCTATATCCTTCCCGCTAGTTGGTGGCCTATAGAATACACCCAGAAGTGTAATGGCACCTCTATTGTTTCTTAACTCTAACCAAATAGATTCTGTCCTTGACCCCTCCAGGACATCCTCTATCTCCAGCACTGCAATATTCTCTTTAATCAATCCTGCCAACCGCACCCCCCCCCCCCCACTCCTTTCTTCCCTTCCCTATCTTTCCTGAACACCTTGTATCCAAGAATATTTAGTACCCAATCCTGCCCTTTCTTGAGCCAGGTCTCTGTTATCGCCACAACATTATATTCTCATATAGCTAATTATGCCTGCACCTCTCCAACCTTGTTTACCACGCTTCATGTGTTTACACACATGCACTCTAAACCTATCTTAGGCCTTCTTGTATTCTCTCTTAGTCTGGTTCCATCTACTACTGCAATATTTCTTATTCTAGTGTTATCTTTCTCTCCCAATCCTTTGTGCACCTTGTTTCTCCATTCCAATGCTACATCCTGGTGCCAAATTAGTTTAAATCCCACCCCTCCCCCAAGCACTGGTGAACCTCCCCGTGATGACATTGGTCAAATGAAGACAAGAATCAAAGAAACAGTATTGGATGGCTTTTACAAATTTGTGCTCCCAGTATGGAGTTGTCAGCTTTGTTAGGACTGTATATTGGGATTTCAGGCATGGAGTGCAGTGAGCTGCCCAGGATCTTCCTTTAAGCTCTACTGTGCTTCCCTCTCCTCAGCCAAATCCTACTGTTACTTTAGGATTATTCTGGAAGGCAAAGGTAACCCATGGCTCCTATTTCGATGAAGCTCCTCCATCTCTTCTGATCCTCCATCCATCACAACATCTTTGCCTTGATTCTACTTATGAAGCTCCTTGTTCCTGCTGAGTCACTCCATCTCCTACTCTTGCCATTCCCCACTACAGCACCCAACTTTGCTCCCTTTTGTCCAAGAGCCATAAACGTAAGCTCACCCAGCTCACAAGTGCTCTAGTCATTCATTGACAGATCTGATCAGGTTAAGCTCATGTGGACTCCTGTGGTTCTGACCGTGATTTATCTTTGGGAGGGGTGAGCCATCCAAATGATATTGCTCTTTTTGATATATATTAATGACATGGACTTGGGTATACTTTCAGAGCATAATTTCAAAGTTTGCAGATGACACGAAACTCAGAAATGTAATAAACAGTGAGGAGGATAATAACAGACTTCAGGAGGACATAGACAGACTGGTGAAATGGGCAGACACATGACAGATGAAATTTAACGCAGAGAAACGTGAACTGATTCATTTTGGTAGGAAGAATGAGGAGAGGCAATATAAACTAAATGTTACAATTTTAAAGGGGTGCAGGAACAGAGAGACTTGGGTGTACGTACACAAGTCTTGAAGGTGGCAGGACAAGTTGAGAAGGCTGTTAAAAAAGCATAGGGGATCTATGACTTTATAAATAGAGGCATAGGGCCCGATATCAGGAGGGCGGCGGGTTTGCGGGGGGGGGTTGACTGGGCGCGTGGGTAACGCGCCCAGTGAAATCGGGCGCGTTACCACACGGAATCGCAGGCTAATTGGATCCACTTACCTGTGCTTCCGGGTTTCACGCTGGAAAGCTGCGCAGCAGGCGGACTGCGCATGCGCAGCAAGGTCTGTCAGCTGGAGGAGCCCTATTTAAAGGGGCAGTCCTCCACTGACAGATGCTGCAGGAAATAGGAAAAATGACAGCATGGAGCAGCCCAGGGAGAAGGCTGCTCCCAGGTTTAATGATGCCTCACTCCAGGTATTATCGGATGGAGTGAGGAGGAGGGGGAGGACAGAGATCTTCCCCCTGGCGGGCGGGAGGAAGCGGCCTGCCTCTGCTACCAAGAAGGCCTGACTCGAGGTGGCAGAGGAGGTCACCTGCACCACCAACATATCGCGCACCTGCATATAGTGCAGGAGGTGCTTCAATGGCCTAAGTAGGTCAGCCGAAGTGAGTACACTTACTCATTCCCCTACACTCTGTCTGCCCATCACTGCCCCGATCCCACATCTCCTTCTGCACTGCCAACACTACTCTATCACATCACTCCTCACACCCACTCAAAGCTCATCCTCATCTTACCTGCACTTACTCACCTCGCCAGTACTCATCCCACCACTACCACTCAACCCAATCCTCATACAATCTCATGGCTCTATCTCATACTCACCCTCTCATGCATCTCTTTCACAGTCAGCCTCACTCAACCTGCCACTACCTGTGTTGCAGCCACAGGGCATGCATCACATATGTGCAGTAGGCAGCCGTAAGGCAAACGTGTCGTGAGCATGAAGGGGTTGCACAAGGGTGTTTGAGGGTTTGTCATGGTTTTTACTTATATTTAATTTCTGAGCAACTCACATTACATTTTATATTGGCACCACTACTGTCACGTCCTTCCGAATCTTGTCTGGTTTGTGCAATAATGCCCTTTCCTGAGGATCACAATGAAGACCCACACCTGATGCCACCCATTATGTCACTGCAGAGTGGGTGTAGGTGTATTTGTAGGGCTCTTTTGTGCAGACGACTGAGAGACGTCGGCGATGTCCCCGGTGGCACCCTGGAAGGATGCGGAGGAGAAGTTGTTGAGGGCAGTGGTGACTTTGACAGCGACAGGTAAGAAGATGGTGCTCAGGCCAGCCGAGAGCAGCTCAGCATGTAGGAGGCTGCAGATGTCCACGACTACATGTCGAGTGACTCTGAGCCTCCGTGTGCACTGCTGCTCAGAGAGGTCCAGGAAGCTGAGCCTCGGTCTGTGGACCCTGTGGCGAGGGTAGTGCCCTCTGTGACGCATCTCACTCAGCGGTTGCCCTCCCTCCTGCTGTGCAGGTGGATGTGTCACAGCACTGTGTTGTGGAGCTTGACGTGTCAGAGGTGGACGGCGTGGCCGGCGAGGCTGGTGATGCTGTTTGCCCTCCGAGGAGGTCATGATGCAGCTACGGCAGCCCCCATCCGGAAGATGTACATCTGAGGGGGTCCGCAAGGTAGGTACATGTGTCTGGACACCGGGGTAAGTGTGCAAGTTGGTGAGTTTTATTGTTAGGAGGAGGGTGGTGGAGGCCAAACTTTGTCCAAAGTGACAGGGTGGCCTCCTGCAATGAGTGAGGGTCTCCCCCCGCCACCTGTCAAATGGACCTTTGCAGCTGCCACAGGCTGATGGCTGCAACACGTCCATTTGAACTATGAGTGTTTCCCCCAGTACAGGAAACAGTCCCAGTTGTATTGTAAAATCCCAACCCTCCTAAAATATCTCGTTAATCAGGTCTGTAAACGACCTGAAATACCAAAATAAATAGCTTAAGTGGCACCCCGCCAGCTTTAATTGCCAGCGGGAGTCCCGCATGTGGGGGCTGCGCGCGCATTTCAGCGCGTCTGTGGGAAACCCGGAAGTGGGTGGGTTGGAGCCGGGCTCCTGCCCCGCCCCGGGAATCCCCGATTTTCGGAGTCCCTCCGCCAGGAACGGACCTGATCGCGGGTGCTAAAATCATGCCCCACGTCTCTAAACGACCTGAAATACCTTAATGAGTACTTTAAGTGGCACCCTGCCGGCTTTAATTGCCGGTGGGTGTCCCACATGCGGGGGCTACGCGCGCATGTGAGCGCTTCACTGGGGAACTCGGAAGTGGGCGGGTTGGAGCCAGGCTCCAGACCAGCCCTGGGAATCCCCGATTTTCGCAGCCCCCCCGCCACGAACGCACCCGCTCGGGGGGTGCCCATAGAGTTCAAAAGCAAGGAAGTTATGCTAAGCCTTTATAAAAGACTAGTTAGGCCTCAGCTGGAGTATTGTGACCAATTCTGGGCACCACATTTTAGGAAGGATGTCAAGGCCTTCGAGAGGGTGCAGTGGAGATTTACTAGAATGGTGCCAGGGATGAGGGACTTCAGGTATGTGGAGAGTCTAGAGAAGCTGGGGTTGTTCTCCTTAGAGCAGAGAAGGTTATGGGGAGATTTGATAGAGGTGTTCCAAATCCTGGAGGGTTTTGCTAGAGTAAATAAGGAGAACCTGTTTCCAGTGGCAGAAGGGTCGGTAACCAGAGGACACAGATTTAAGGTAATTGACAAATGAACCAGAGGCGACATGAGGACAAAATGTTTTACGCAGCGAGTTGTTATGATCTGGAACGGACTGCCTGAAATTTCTATATTTCTGACATTTTTCTGAAAGTATTAGTTTTTGGGAATAAAGTTTTGGCGGTCATTTTTGCTCACTCAGTTTGATTTTAAAGCTTCCTCTATTTCATGGTAGAGGTGGTACAGATGAAAGAAAGCACATCACGAAAATCAGCAGACCCCAGCCCATCCTGCAGCCCTTGGCACGTGTACTTGCCAGTTATGTAGGACAACTGCCTTATCATCTGCAGCAAGGAGACCAACAGCAAATTTGCAATGTAGAAATCACATTACCAATGGTTGGCAAGATCACCAGTGACTTCAGTTGCTATGCCTATTGCTCATTCCTGGCTGACACTTCAATATCAGGTGCTGTGTTGCCCACACATGCACCATTAAGGTGCCTCACTTAGCATGCTAACACTTTTATCTTGCTGAACACCAGAACAGATATGCCCGATGTCGCTGCATTACTGCATTTCCCGAATGTACAGGGGGGTCACTGATTGGCGGTGATATGTCCAACCTGAAGCCCTTGAAGATGTGAATGTGGCTGGGCTTTGTATTGTACATTGCATCTTGCCTATTTGTCCTGCTGAGATACGGCTATGCATGAGATGCAATGGTTGCTTTGTGAGGAACTGTGTAGTGAGTGGCTGCTCCTTCCAGAATGCTTGACATAATTTGTTCCCAATCTGAAAAAGGAAAGGCAACAAGAAGAAAGGGGAGGTGCTTCTTCATAGGGAAGGAAGAGAAAACAGAGACTGAGCCAGTCCATGGCATTCTTTGCAAATATTTTGGAACCAGGCTTAAGACAGGCGTAGGCAGATGCCTGGAAGTAGGTGCTCATCCTCCCTTCTTGGTAGTGATATGATTTGGACAAATAAAAGGCTTCGGGTAGAATTCTGTTATTCTATTGCACCAGTGTGCGCGAAGAGCCTCTGTGCATTCTTTCTTATTCAGCTTGCTTCACTTGCTGCAAAACAGGTGACAGTGGGGAGAATTGCTATGGATGTAATTACTTGCCCTGCAATATTGATTGGTGGCACAAAACACCATTTCACAACATGAGCTAAATATAAATCAGTTAATTTATACAAATTTGAAGCACAACTTTGAATCACCACACTTTAATTTCATTTGGACACTGGGGAGGAAATAATCAGTTATGGTGCACTAAAAATAGCGCAGTCATTTCCTCCCAGGTTGTGGGAGCAAAAGAATAAAAATAGGACACACAGGCAGTGAGGCAGGTTGGAAGGACTATAGGAATCGGGTATGAGTTTAAAAAAAAGTTTTTAGAAAAACATTCTGTGACCATTTGCCACTTGTACTCCACTCAGAAGGAGAATAATGTACATCATGGTAATTGAGGCTGGCGCTCCACTAAAAATAGTCAAAATGATTATTGCTAATGGGGGCCAGCCCAGCTTTTAACTTCTGCCCAAAATAGGTGTGAGGTTGGTGGCATAATGCATTGTAAATGTGCTGCTGGTAACTGATGGGGGTGAGAGAATAAAATGCATGGCTTTTGTGCTGTGTAATGTTAATTAATGAGGCAGGAGAAACAAGCTCAAATGAGGATGTGGGATAAGAAAGAATAAATTGAAAATCATGCAGAATCTTGGGTTATCGCTAAAAACCTTTGATTTGTGGTCTAGATTTAATGTTGATTCCTAGTGTCAATCTGAATGTTTGAACTTGTCTAATCTCTATGGAGGAGCTCCACTGGCTCTCAGCTGGCCAGCAGATGTCATGGATGCTCAGTTTCAGGGGACGGGGGTAGAATTAGCTGCTCCACTAGAAGTATCACCATTTACTGATAAGAAGAGGTATTGACCCCTGGCCTTGAGAAGGTGCCAGTCCAATTTATGTTTTCTGAATGTGTACAATGCAGAGGTGAAAAACCAAAAAAAGATAAATTATGACAAACACTGTTCACCTCCAACACCAAATATAACAGCTTCCAGTGCTCTGAGAAATTCAGAGGTGGCATGGTGGAGGTAGGATTGACTTGTGTTGTTCAGACAGTGCAGGGAATAAAGTGTTGCTTGAGAGTACACCTTATTACTGGGATAAATCAAAAAGTGCCCTGATCTATCATGCCACAGGTGATCTGGTCATTTATCTTGTTTTTTTTTGTGGGAGCTTGCTGTGTGCGAATTTGCTGCCATGTTTTCTACATTACAACAGTGACTACTCTTCAAAAGTACTTCATTGGCTGTAAAGCATGTTGGGATGTCCTGAGGTCGTGAAAGGCGCTGTATAAATGCAAGTTCTTTCTTTCCTTTTAAATCTGGACTAGATCAAATTTGGAAGGACTTTTCTTTCTTTAAAAAAATGGCTGTGTACTCGCATACCTGGTGACATTTTATTTACCTTGCCAGAAGTCATGAGCATGTGTTCCTGAGTCTCTGAATCTGCTTCGACCACCCTTTCAGGCAGTGCATTCCAGATCATTACAACTCGCTGCGTAAAAAAATGTTCCCTCATATTGCCTCTGGCTCTTTTGCCAATCATAATTCCTGTCAGTTCTGATGAGACTTTAACTTTTCTTTTTCAGATACTGTGGGGGTCATTTTTATTTTCACTGTTTGGGGGGTAAACCAATGGAGCAGATTGCCTGCCCATTATAGAATCCGCCTGGTTTTCATTTGAAGTTCAGTCTTCATTTGGAAATGACCCCCTTTGTAGTTCCAACATTTTTTATTTCAGATTTCTAGCATTTGCAGTTTTTTTTTACCTCTACGTATTTCCTATCTCTGTAACCTCCTCCAGCCCGACAACCCTCCGAGATCTCTGCGATCCTCCAATTTTGGCCTCTTGTGGCATCCCCGATTTTCATCGCTCCACCATTGGCACCTGTGCTTTCAGCTGCCGAGGCCCTAAGTTCTGTAATTCCCTCCACTCTGCCTCTCTACCTCTCTCTCCTTTAAGGTGCTCCTTAACACCTACCTCTTTTATCAAGCTTTTGGTCACCTGTCCTAATATCGTCTTATGTGGCTCGGTGTTAAATTGTGTTTGATAACGTTCCCGTGAAGCGCCTTGGGACGTTTTACTATGTTAAAATAGCACGGCCATTTTCTTCCCGGTTGAGGGAGCAAAAGAATAAAAATAGAACAACAAGGCACTGAGGCAGTGTAGAAGGACTATTTAAAGCTATATAAATGCAAGTTGTTGTTGTTGAGGCACAAGCTGCCTTTGATGATTCTCTCCTGCATGAACACTGTCAAGTTCAAATTTGACAAGACAGTTCAGATTTTGAGAATCTGATATTTTGCATCATCTATCCTAAATTCTGAATCCAAGTCCTTCCTGATTAGTATAATCTCTGAGTGTTTAGAAGAGATGGATTAAACTCCGCTGAATCAAAAGAATGCATTATTTTTATATAAAGAGGTGTGATCCAAACTTATTAAATACAGATATGTAAAGATTTATTTAGAAGAAATCAGTTACATTTTAAATATCTTCAGTAGAATATTGTCCAGCAGGGTTTAAAGACTAGTATGCAGATTCTGATGACTGTGAAGACCAGGAAGGATTTTGTCCAACAATAACTGTCTAAAAAAAAATTGGATGAGAATCTGAAATATTTATTTTTAAATGCAGAAGTCAAATATGTGCTGCAGTATGGAGCCAGTACTTTAGAGAAGCTAAAGGGACTATTCATGGAAATGGAGGCAATCCAGTTAAGGAGTGAGAATGTGCATAAAGCACAGCACACATTGTCAGGACTGGAGCATGACTCTCTGTCACATTACTCAGAAACAGTTTTCTTACTGTCGGCCTGACTTTCAAAACTTTTCAAAATGTTTACAATATCCCTTCCAAGGGTCTAAACCTCAAAATAAAGAAGTTAAATTCAGTTATCCGCAAAACATTTAGACCAAAGCATATTTGGCAAGCCCATTAAAATGATTTAAAAAAACCATAGCTAGATATTAAAACATTTTTCACTTCTGACATGTGTTTAAGAGTTAAAGCTGGGAAGGAGTCGAAAAAATTGTACTTAATTTATCCTATCACTCACAGACCATTGATTTCAGGGACTGAATTGCAAAATGTACCTGGAGGGAGACAGTACTGAATGGATGCCCTCCCTCCCTCCCTCCCTCCCTCCCTCAGAACTGTCTCACTAGGGAATTTTAAAAATATATTTGTGAAAAGTTTTGATAACCTTATTTAAAGAATTGATGGCGAAGTATTCAGTGGTGTTCCCCAGGGGTCAATATTAGGACCACTGCTCTTTTTGATATATATTAATAAGGCTGGACTTGGACAAATTTCAAAATTTGCAGGTGAAAACAGGAAATGGGTGGGTTGGAGGCAGGTCTGAAATGATTGCAATTTTGAATGCCCATCCGCCCCAACCCACCCGTTTATCACTTTTAAAATCGTGCCCATAGAGTACAAAAGCAAGGAAGTTATACTAAACCTTTATAAAACACTGGTTATGCCTCAGCTAGAGTATTGTGTTCAATTCTGGGCACCTCACTTTAGGAAGGATGTCAAGGCCTTAGGGTGTAGAGGAGATTTACTACAATGGTGCCAGGGATGAGGGACTTCAGTTATATGGAGAGACTGGAGAAGCTGGGATTGTTCTCCTTAGAACAGGGAAGGTTAAGGGGAGATTTGATAGAGGTGTTCAAAATCATGCCTTTGCTGGCTCTTTGAAAGAGCTCTCCAATTAGTCCCATTCCCCTGCCCTTCCCCCATAGCCCTACAAATTCTATCCCTTCAAGTATTTATCTAATTCCCTTTTGAAAGTTATTATTGAATCTGCTTCCTCCACCCTTTCAGGCTGTGCATTCCAGACCATTACAACTTGCTGCGTAATTTTTTTTTCCTCATCTTGCCTCTGGTTGCCAATTACCTTAAATCTGTATCCTCTGATTACCGACCCTTCTGCCACTGGAAACAGTTTCTCCTTAATTACTCTAGCAAAACCCTTCATGATTTTGAACACCTCTATTAAATCTCCCGTTAACCTTCTCTGCTCTAAGGAAAACAGCCCCAGCTTCTCTAGTCTCTCCACGTAACTGAAGTCCCTCATCCCTGGTAGAATTCTAGTAGATCTCCTCTGCACCCTCTCTAAGGCCTTGACATCCTTCCTAAAGTGTAGTGCCCAGAATTGGACACAATACTCCAGCTGGTGTGTAATCAGTGATTTATAAAGGTTTAACATAATTTCCTTGCTTTTGTACTCTATTCTTCTATTTATAAAGCTGAGGATCCTGTATGCCTTTTTAATAGCCATCTCAACTTGCCCTGCCACCTTCAAAGATTTGTGTAAGAAAACCCCCAGGTCTCTCTGTTCCTGCACCCCCTTTAAAATTGTACCGTTTAGTTTATATTGCCTCTCCTCATTCTTCCCTTCAATGGAGTGATCTAAGATATGGGTGCCAACATAATATAGGGTAAAAAACTTAGAAAAGACCCAAAAGGTAACAGATGGGTTTCTGCCGCTGATGAAATTACGGCTGCAAAGTGGCTGCAGCTCTGAGGAAATTCCCAGCCTATATATTTCTAACAGTGCATGCCAGGTTATAGATTTCATGGAACAGTGAGGATGCTTTGGGCTGGATTTTTCTCTGGGACAGTTTTGCCACTGAAAATGGGTTGGAGTGGGACATCCACCTGATGCTTCAACCCCACTGTGATCCTGACCCATTTTCTTGGGTTAGGCCTCATTAAGCATGCAGGATCCAGCTTCTGGTAGTACCTCTGTTCTGCGGAGGGCGCCCATCACTGTCAACAAGCAAAATCAAGCGATGCTGCAACAGGACACTCACTGGAGCCCCAGAAAGGAAGGAGCTGAATTTAAGTGGAGGGTCTCAAGCCCCCTGTACATTATGAAAGTCACTGCGGTGGCTCAGGAGGAGCATTAATTGAGGCTATTGGAATGAGGAACGTGTAGGCGAGGGAGAGGTAGCCAACAGCATGTCCTCTCTTTCCTTCAGTCCCATTGATGATTTTCCCACCTCTGAGCAGGCACCACCACCTCACTGATCAGCAGTACCGCAAGGGGAAGGCAGGGAAATCTGCCATTTTCCCTATTCCCGTGGATGAAGGAAAAGGGGATGAAAGGATATGGGAACAGGGTAGGTAACCGTGATCTGGGCTGCTTGCACAGGTGGAGGGGAAACACCAACACGGACTGGATGGGCTGAATGGTCTGCTTCTGTGTTGTAACTTCCATGTATCTCTGTGTCTTCTTGCCGCTATCAATTAAGTGTGGTGGGGAGGTGAAGGGGCGGGTGGCCAAGATCTCTGCTGGGTGGGGGGAAGGAGAATTTCAAATGTGTTTTCAGGAGCAGAGATCAGGTGGTAGGGCCTCCCCACCCCATTTCCTTGCTCCTCTAATTTTGGGCAATATAGTGGAGGAAATTCCAGCCCCACGTCTGTTCTCAATCTCAGTTCAATTTGTAAATGCATTGCCTGATGTAGTACTGAACCGTACAGATCAGCAAAGTATTGGTTTCAGTCCCTGGTTTGCACTGAATTATCCTGTTGTTCTTCACATGTATATATTTTTCATGTTTCTGGCAATAAACCTAGACAGTACCAGGAAGAATGGCTCCCTAATACTGATGGGTATCTGACAGGTTTAAGGTAGCACTTCCAATACGCTGGCCGTCGAGAAGCCGCATTCAACAGCAATTTAAATATTGAAATTATACCACTCTGCTTGCATTTTTATAGTGGTTTATCACATTGAAAAATCTCAAAGGGCTTCTTCAAACTGCGAATTACAATGAAACACTGACACATTACAGAGCGCCGCAAGAGAATTTAAAACCTAACTTATGCCCTTCAGTGTAAGAGGTTGAACAGGACATTATATTAACAGGGTTGCAGCTGTACTTATCAAATTAGACTCAAGACATAAAAAATATTACAACTTCGTATAATGCACACGGCCTGCTGTTAGAAAATCTAAAATAATAGAAAATCTAATTTGTTCAGCATTTTTTATATATAGGATTAATTTATAGTCAACCTGCATAGGATAGAGAGTAAAATTTTGGTGTATAAGTTTTACCTTTGTTTAGATCTTCACGTCCTCTAAATATATGAGGATGCAATATTGCCACATTACTTCTAGGGTTTTTACTGAAATGGCGAATGTATAACAACATTGCGACTTATATGCGGCCATGATTAATAATCCAGACTTGATGAAATCTGCAGGGAGAGATTGCTCTGAGGAAAAATGAGAAAACTGTCTTACAAGTGAATTAGGTGACATAACCACAAATTAATTCCAATAATTTCCACAAAGCTTCTTGTGCTTTGTGGCCTGATGCATGTGGAGAGCTGTGGGAATGCAGACAAGCTCTTATGGTGTCGATCGCACCAGGATTCTCTGGGGAAGAAGTGATCGACTGGTACATGAGACGAAAAAAGTGTTGATCTAACTCGCACATGGCAACAGCAGCGAAGGCCAAGGCCTGAGCTTTGCTCGCATTACACATGCCAGGGTAGTAAAGCTTCTTTGGGATGTCTGAAGAGACACTGACTTATTATTGCAAATACAGATTGAAATGGTTTCCATGGCTAATGGTTCTTGCAAATCTTAAACAAAGCTAAGGGTAGATACTGCCCGCCCATCTTCACTGCATATTAACTCGCGTGGTTTAAACGGGAAGAACAGATGTGATTCTGACAAACTGACTGCTGTCACAGCAGCCCTGTCTAGAATTCACATCCACAATAAATGGGAGGATACTGAGTAGTGTAAAGGGACAGGGGGACCTTGGAGTGCATGTCCATAGATTCCTGAAGTTAGCAGGACAGGTAGATAAGGTCATTAAGAAGGCATACAAGATACTTTCCTTTATTAGCCGAATAGAATATAAGAGCAGGGAGGTGATGCTAGAACTGTATAAAACACTAGTTAGGCCACAGCTAGAGTACTACGTACAGTTCTGGTTACCACAATACAGGAAAGATGTGATTGCACTTGAGAGGGTACAGAGGAGATTTACGAGGATGTTGCCAGGACTGGAGAATTTTAGCTATGAGGAATGATTGGATAAGCTGGGGTTGTTTTCTTTGGAACAGAAGAAGCTGAGGGTAAATTTAATTGAGGTGAATAAAATTATGAGGGACCTAGATAGAATGGATAGGGAGGATCTATTTCCCTCAGCAGAGATGTCAATAACCAGGGGGCATAGATTTAAAGTGATTGGTAGAAGGATTAGAGGGGAGTTGATGAGAATTTTTTTCACCCAGAGGGTGGTGCGGTCTGGAACTCACTGCTTGAAAGGGTGGTAGAGACAGAAACCCTCATCACATTTAAAGGGACTTGGATGTGCACTTGAGGAGCCGTAAACTACAAGGCTACAGACCAGGATCTGGAAAGTGGGATTAGGCTGGATAGCTCTTTTTCGGCTGGCACAGACATGATGGGCCAAATGGCCTCCTTCTGTGTCATAAATTTCCATGATTTACACTCTCTGATGAAGCTGTGCAGTATTTATGCGGAATAAAATGCATCCATTTCTGTTACTGGCATGGGCAGCGGGTGTACGGCTGCTTTAGAACTGCCACCATTAACTGTGCAATTTTATTTTGCATCACTATCGATGTACATGCATGCAACCTGATGTGAAAGTCTTGATATGTCCTTTGCGGCGTGTCACAAGTAAGTTTTGTAGACTGCCAGCAAGCTCTGGAAAGCAATTTTTCTGCTGGAATTCCAACAGTTTTAAGACTCAGCATGCCTCATGTGTACAAGCACAAACCTGAGAAGAACTTCCTCGTCTCACATGTGGTGAGTGCGGAATTTGAAAGAAGGCTGAGTTGTTGGAGTTGATATAAAATGCACAGTGCTCTGGTCGGGTATTTGCTTCCTCGTGTGACTCTTCATTGTGGCTTGCTACTGGGTTGAATTGTGCTTTCTTTTCCCTTCTAATCGTCTTGATGCTATTTTCTGATCTGCTCTCGTTGTTTAGGCAAAGGCAGCTCAAGCATCTCATCCGACGTGAGTTCAAGTACAGATCACACGCCGACCAAAGCCAGAAGGAATGCAGCTACCAGCGAAGGTAGGCATCTGGTCCTCATTAAAACCTTTTGTGCTAGACTGACTTTTTGGGGGGGAAATACTTTTTAATTAAAACCGACTCAGCTTTTGCTGGAGTGCAGGGTTTTGTTTTCATCTGAAAAAAGATAATGTGCAATTTAAAAAAAGCAACATAATCTCACAAAGTATGAGGGTGCAAATATATGTTGCAGTTGGAAATCAACAGCAAAATGCCTAATGCTGCAGTGCCCCTCCACTGTTTAATCCGTTCCAAATTGCTTTCCAAAATAATATTACCGCTAAGCGTTTAAAAAAAAATCCAATTCAGTTCAAGCACTGAGCTTTGATAATTTAAAGTTGGTTATGTTTATTCACATTTAGAGTTGTCAATCATGTGAGTAGACAGTAAAGTCTACCCACATTTGGTACCCACACACAGGTACCAAACGCTACTGTCGCCACTGGACCCTGTGGTCTTAGTCAAGGACATATGTTTGACTGACAGCTCTGTAGGTAAATTATTACATTAAGACTTACAATATTAGGCTGATAATTTTTTCTTAATTTGAGGTTATTTTGGGAATTGTTATAGAATTAGAATTGCAAAAGGAAAGAAAAACTTCAATTTTAAATTTGATTTTAGACTGAGTCTATCAAATGCTCTTTTGAAGGGGTTCATTGAGCTAGGATGGTGAGAGCTAGCCAAATACCTGAAAAAAGCTGTTTTGCTCCTTCACTGATGCTGTCTCTCTTCTGGCTGAGAGGATATATTTTGTCAGCTAAACATGAAGCAGATTTATGTTACAAGTTGTAGTGGAGACTGTGTTCTACTTGATTGCCAATATCCCACCCGCCCCCGCGCCCCCTCCACATCCCGATTGAAAGGAGCTATAAAACTATGATGCTACGTCAGGAGTGAAGGGTGGGGGGTGAACAAGGAGTGAAAATGAGGCTAAAGCAGAAATAAAGCCTCAGTCTTCTCCTGTTCTGACCAAAGACACCATCTGCTGGTGCCAAACACTCTGGCCCCTCCTACTGAGAGTTCGGCAATTTGATGTTAAGAACCCAGCCAAAATCTCTTGGCAATGGGGAAGCTTTTCAGCATTAGGGAGGGAGGATAGTATCTAATGCAGGAAACACCAGTTCAGGATATTCTGGTACCCTGGGAATGCCTGAAGTGTCTCCTCTGTTGGCCTTTTTAGTTTATATTTAGCTATTGAAAACCAAACCAGAAAAATATACCTGTCAAAAGGAAAATACCCCAACAATTTTAAAAACAAAACGATCAGTGTAACATTATGACAGCAGTTTGAGTAATTTAACACTAGTTTTTACAGGTCAGTGGAAACGAGTTGTCCTATTTGTGCAGCACCACACTCATCCTGTAACTTTGAATAAAAGTTTATAGAAAGGATACTTTGGGGAGCGGGCAGGAAATTGGACATGAATTTAGATTTGAGGTTAGGATCAGATCAGCCATGATCTTATTGAATGGCGGAGCAGGCTCAAAGGGCCGATAGGCCTACTCCTGCTCCTATTTCTTATGTTCTTATGATACTTCCTTTTATCCCCCACTTGTTACCAATTGTAGGTGTCGTTCCCCTTCCTCAACTCAATACAGATTCCTATCAGTCAGGACAGCAGAATCATCAGTATTGTAGACGCTTTCCACAGCCACCATCAGTCTCATTTCATGACTAGCTGTATATTAGGAGGACTTACTGGCCTCAGTAGTATTTTTGGTCCCTCCCTTTTGACCCAGTCTTGGAGATGGCTGTACTGCCCCATCTAGTGTCTCGGCTGACAACAAGGGAAACACTGACCAATCAGGTTGAACAAGCGTGAAGCTGATTAAACCTACCACTCAAAATTGTGATTTTTTTTTTAAAGTTTAAGATGTGATGCTCTTCTGGCTAAGCTTGGCATATTGGGGGTGAATTTCCACAGAGGTTCCAGCCATTTTTGGGGGGTTTTCACTGCCCTTCCACCGACGTTATGGCGGACAAGCGGGAGAAGCCTCACGGAGATTCACTCCCAGAGTTTCCTAAATGATATCCACATCTGTGCAAATTGTTACTGTAATGGAAATGGGGATCTGACCTGTTACAGTTCTAACATTTATGTGTTACATCCTTTCATTTAAATTGTAGTGAGGCCTGAGCTCTGGGATTTTCAAAATGTAAGCCATGATGCCCAGTTTTATTTAGCTCCTTCTAGCTTGAGAGCCTGCTGGCAGCATAAATATACAACTCTGTCCAGAAGCATCACATATTGATGACAAAATTAAGCAGGTTTCTGTTGACTGCTTTCTGGAAGGGATGTTGTTGTCTTTGTGTGTCCGTGCGTGTGTGTGGTATACAAACCTTATCTGAAGTATAGCTTCAAAGAATGCCCCATTTTTGTTTATATTATGACAATATATATAAAGTTGCCACTGCGGGAAAGAGACACGGCCATTATCTGTAATGGTTTTTCCATTGGAAGTATTCTGCTAGGAAAGCCATTGTTCTCTCAAAGTTAGCACCTGTGACATGAAAGGACTATTTTACCCTAAAGGCCTTGAAATTACAGGTAGTTTTCAGTTCACTCAGATCAATCATATTTCCAGCTCGTTACAGTGAGACAGAATTCCTTGAATGCTAAGGTTTGTGCTTACATATAAAGGCCTCTGAAAAAGGACGACATGAATCTCAAAATAATGTGTTATTTCAGTTTCAGAAAATGTTTAAAAGTATCCAAGTGTTAAGTACTTGTACTTCAAACAGATTCAACTTGTTTCAGTGCATATTTTTTTCTCATAATAAACAATTTGTAGTTTAGCTTAACATATACGGCCTGTTAACTTGGTATTTTCCACCTGTTTGAAAAATCAGGAGTGTATGGTGGTATAATCCGGTGGCAAAAGGGTAGATTGTTAGCTCTGCGGCACACCACATCCCAGTTACTGCTTGCATAAGGTTAAGTTTAGGTTCATAACAGGTCTGAGCCTGCGTCTTTCAGTGAAGAGTGTTGGGGAGATTACCCAAAATGTAATAGCTGCTACAACAATGACAGTTTACATTTACATAGGACTTTTAATGTGGAATAACAACTCAACCTGTTTCAGAGAGGAATAGACAACTAGCTTTTGAGTGAAGGCTTGGTCAACTAGATGGATTTTCAGGAGGTTTTGAAAGGTGGTGAAAGAGGCAGAGAGTGGAGGAGTTTAGGGAGGGTGTTTCAGAGATGTAGAGCCGAAATGGCTGAAAGATCTGCCATTTAAGGTGAAATGTGTGGGCGGGGGTTGAGCATGCATAGAAGGCTAGAATCAGAGGACTGAAGGGGACATAAGGCTGAAAATGGTTGCAGAGGGAAGGGGCCGAGTCATGGAGGGATTTCTCCAATGCTTTACTTGCTGATCTCCTGACCTCCACCATCCACAAACTGCAACTTGTCCAAAATTCCAGCAACCACACTAAGTCCCGCTTGCCGTTCTCTCTGATCTACACTGGCTCGATGTCCCAAATGCAGGAATTCTAAATTTGGTGGAGATGGGAAGAAAATTGCAGTGATGAGATCAGAGCAGGGGTCGGTGAGGAGCAGTATGTCAAGTGCAGGTGAAGGGAGAGGGACACGGTGGCTGAGGCAGCTGTACAGGAGGTCTTGATGTTGAAGCTGAAAAATCCATGAGCTCTGCCAGAGGTGAAGGTAGAATGGGTAGGTAAGGAGGTGGTTTGTCATGGAGAAGAGGAGTCATGGATGATCCTGGGGTATTAAAAGGATTTTGCTGTGGAGAGGGAGACATGATAATGTTTGAAGTGATTGAGCCAGATTTGGAGATGGATGTTAAGGCTGCTCGAGCGTTGATTTTTCTTTCTTTTCTGGTAGCCTATTTGAAACATTGGGTCTGAAAACTCCATGGCCGGCATGTGTTATGCTGAAGTGCTTCGGCTGCGGTTTCCCTTTATTATCAGATATGGAGGCCCTTGGCTTATCATGTGCTTGATGAGCTCTGAGTCCTTCTATGTGAGTCCAAAGTGGTGTTGGTATGCACAAGCAGTGATTCCCTCTGAAGCATAAATATGAAAAGTGTTGAAATTTTGAGTTAATGGAGGTGAAATTCATCTTGGGCTTCAGGGCAGAATGTGTGATAGTGAATTGACTTCAATGGAGAAGAAAATAAGTGGAGCGCAAAATGGGCTGCCAATTCGCTATCCCCTGTTTTGTGTTACCTCATGCCAATGCCGTCATGGGCACTTAGAAGGCATAGAATCATAGAAACTTTATGGCACAGAACGAGGCCATTCGGCCAATTGTGTCCTCGCCGGCCAAAAATGAGCCACCCAGCCTAATCCCACTTTCCAGCTCTTTGTCCGTAGCCTTATAGTTAAGACACTTCAAGTGCATAGCCAAGTATTTTTTAAACGAGTTGAGGGTTTCTGCCTCTACCATCCTTTCAGGCAGTGAGTTCCAGACCTCCGCCACCCTCTGGGTGAAAAATTTTTTCCTTAGCTCCCCTCTAATCCTTCTACCAATCACTTTAAATCTATGCCCCCTAGTTATTGACCTCCCTGCTAAGGGAAATAGGTCCTTCCTATCCACTCTGTACACCTCAATTAAATCACCCCTCAGCCTCCTCTTTTCCAAAGAAAACAACCCCAGCCTATCCAATCTTACCTCATAGCTAAAATTCTCCAGTCCTGGCAACATCCTCGTAAATCTCCTCTGTACCCTCTCTAGTGCAATCACATCCTTCCTATAATGTGGTGACCAGAACTGTACACTGTACTAAAGCTGTGGCCTAACTAGTGTTTGAGACACTGCCTGCCGACCCTGGCCCCTGCACCTCACACTTGCGTCTTGAGTTAATATCGGGGCTCAGGCCTCACCTGGCCATGTTCCTCCTGTTCTTCTTTGCATGTGGGAGAGTGAATTATACAGAACTGTGATTTATAATCTGGATACTATAGTGCTGTTCAAATGTAGTATTGGATTCACTGTAATTATTGACAGAGTTTCTGCATTGTGCAGAATTGGATTTCATATTCTGTGATCAAAAAACGCAATTACCTCACTTAGTTTACTGACAGTTTTATCATAGACAACATGTTTGAGCTATTTGGCAACACGCGTTGCAGAGTAACAGTTTAGAAAAGTTCTATTTAGGACTAATCAACTGTGGTGATCAATCATCTGCCTTCATTATCTCATCACCTTTTTAAGATGTTGTTATTCTGAATTCCTGCCCTCCCTCATCCCAATTCATCATCCATCACTGTTCACATGGGTTTATTTCATTACTGGGCCATGTATACTCATTTGATGTTGCCACTGATAGGACTATTGACGGGTTCATTGAATAGGACAGGGAGCCTGATTTCCATGATGCACCAGGGTCTTATAGGCATTCTCATTAGTGATGAGAATGCTCTATTACCCTACACTGATAGGACCATATGAAGCACAAGGAGTCTGATTTCCATTAGCAACGAGAATGCCCTATTAGCCTACACTAATCTCTGGCCGCAATTATTCATAATCTCAACCTCCTCAGATTTTAATTGCCGCAACAGCTAGCCTTCAAAAACCTTGGAATTCTTTAGTGCTGATTGTACCCAGGCCTCCTTCCACAACCATTCTGACTTTAGACTCTAATGTCACTACTCCCAAGCATTTGGATGTAAAACCTTGTTTAAATCATTATTACTCAGAGCATCTGTAGAAACTATTGATGTACATGATACCACATCTGATGTTTGAACTGAGGTAAACTGTATGGAACAGGCCAAGTATATTCAAACAAAATATGCAGCCTGAATTCCCAGATGGTGGAAGATAATGCTGTGGAATAGAACTCAGCTTTATAGCTTTGCAGAGTTTTATGTTCATAAAACATTGGAATGCTGATGCTGCCCTGCTAAAAAGTTAAGATTTACTGATATTTAGTTTTAAATCAAGCATTTGCTTCAGTTCAGCAATATCTAATCAGTGAGTCAAAAAAGTGAAAAAAAAATTATTTTAATCAGTTTAATTTTTACATTGGTGAATAAATAGAGTAGGTTCTATGAATTTGCACTTCTGGCGTATAGTGTCTCCCATTGGGAGCTCGTATCAAAAAATTTGTGCAGGGTTCACTAATCTCCATACCAGAATTCCCAATATGTGCTCCTGGTGGGTAAAGTTCTAATTCGGGAGCACAAATTCATGAGATCTACCCTTATAGCTAATAAGTGAATATTTTCTGATAAATTAAGAGATGTTGAAAATCCCAAACCATTTTTTGTTTGATAACCAAATTATTTTCGACATTAGTTCTAAAATGAAGCCTCTTTTGTCCAACCTACACAATTATCGCCCAGTTCTGCATAACTTGTTGCATTAATTTTAATATTTCTACAGGCTACTCAATTACTGCCAATACTATAGGGGTCTGTTGTCACTAAAAATGTTTGCCACACCTATCCCTTGGAATTATGCACACAGCATGTACGTGATGTCTATCAGGGGCTGACTGGCTATATTGGAAATCGGGTGATTTCCCTTGTACCCCCGTCAATGGTTCCATCATGCAGTATTATTAGCACCCCCCGCACCCCCCCCCCCACCCCCCGTGCCCTTTTGGGGGAGCCAGCCCGTCCCTGATGCCCATGCGCCATGAAGATATTTTGCATCAGTAATGCAGAAAAATGAAATGATTTTCTAAAAGTGCAATGCAGTAAAAGCTGATTCACTCTGCACAAAAGCTGCATCGTTAAGTTTCATGTTGCAGCAGCTAACAGATCTCCTGTGGTGTGAACTTATGGTGGCTCCAAAATGGAGTCTAAGCAGTCTGCTCTAGGCATTGAGCCTACCTAAAACTTACTGAAAGGGCGATGCATTGCCTTTGAAAGCTTTAAAATCTGCATGGAACAGTTCACAGGCTCGTTTAAAAGTTCAAGTACAAAGAGTAGCGTGCATGATAGTTGTGCTCTGTGGTGGTAGAACACAGGTGCAATCGCTACATATATGATCTTGATATCACCAAAGATATCATCAGAGGGCAGGAAGCTCCCCACAAGGAGAAAGACAGTAAAACTGAAAGTAAAGTCACACTACTTGCTCTTAACTGCCAATTGTTAACTAAATATCAGCATGGCTCTGTGGTAATAATCTTTCTTCTAAATCAGAAGGTTGTGAGTTCAAGCTCCACTTCAGGACTGCAGCGTATAGTTAATACTGAGGAGGACTGTGACAAAATATAGGAAGACATTAATAAACTTGAAGTGCAAATTCATAGAACCTACTCTATTTATTCACCAATGTAATTGGCAAATGAATTTCAATATAGATAAATGTGAGATGGTGCATTTTGGTAGGACGAATAAGGAGGCCACATACTGCTTGGATAATAAGGGTTCAATTTTTGCACCCCCGATCGGGTGCGTTCGTGGTGGGGGGGCTGCGAAAATCGGGGATTGCCGGGGCAGGTCTGGAGCCCGGCTCCAACCCGCCCACTTCCGGGTGCCCCAGTAACGTGCTGACATGCTGGTTGGGGATTCTAGGAGTAGGGGGCACAGTCTAAAAATTAGAGCCAGAACTTTCAGGAGTGAGATTAGAAAACATTTCTACACACAAAGGGTGGTAGAAGTTTGGAACTCTCTTCTACAAACGGCAAATGATACTAGCTCAATTGCTAAATTTAAATGTGAGATAGATAGCTTTTTGGCAACCAAATATATTAAGGGATATGGGCCAAAGGCAGGTATATGGAGCTAGATCACAGATCAGCCATGATCTTATCAAATGGCAGAGCAGGCTCGAGGGGCTGAACGGCCTACTCCTGTTCCTATGTTTCCAATTTCCTATGTTTCCTATGCGCGCGCAGCCCCCGCATGTGGGACTCCCGCTGGCAATTAAAGCCGGCGGGGTGCCACTTAAAGTATTTATTTAGGTGTTTCAGATCGTTTAGAGACCTGATTAACATGATATTTTAGGAGGGGTGGGATTTTGCAAACAACTGGGACTGTTTCCCGTACTGGGGGAAACACTCCCAGTTGAAATGGACGTGTTGCAGCCATCAGCCTGTGGCAGCTGCAAAGGTCCATTTGACAGGTGGGGGTGGGGGAGACCCTCACTCATTGCAGGAGGCCACACTGTCACTTTGGACAAAGTTTGGCCTCCACCACCCTCCTCCTAACAATAAATTCAAACTTACACACTCACCTCGGTGTCCAGACACATGTAACTACCTTGCGGACCCCCTCAAATGTACATCTTCCAGATGGGGGCCGCCGTAGCTGCAGTCATGACCTCCTCGGAGAATGAACAGCATCACCAGCCTCGCCAGCCACGCTGTCCACCTCTGACACGTGGAGCCCCACCACACAGTGCTGTGACACATCCACCTGCACAGCAGGAGGGAGGGCAACCGCAGAGAGAGATGCGTTGCAGAAGGCACTACCCTCACCACAGGGTCTACAGACCGAGGCTCAGCTTCCTGGACCTCTCTGAGCAGTAGTGCACACGGAGGCTCAGAGTCACTCGACATGTCGTCGTGGACATCTGCAGCCTCCTTCATGCCGAGCTGCTCCCGGCTGGCCTGAGCACCATCTTCTTACCTGTCGCTGTCAAAGTCACCACTGCCCTCAACAACTTCTCCTCCGCATCCTTCCAGGGTGCCACTGGGGACATCGCCGACGTCTCTCAGTTGTCTGCACAAAAGAGCCCTGCAAATACACCTACACCCACTCTGCAGTGACACAATGGGTGGCATCAGTTGTGGGTCTCCATAGTGATCCTCAGGAAAGGGCATTATTGCACAAACCAGACCAGATTTACTAGGATGATACCAGAATTGAGAGGTTATACCTATCAGGAAAGATTGAACAGGTCGGGGGTCTTTTTTCTAGAAAAGAGAAGACTGAGGGGTGACCTGATAGAAGTCTTAAAGATTATGAAAGGGTTTGATAGAGTAGACTTAGAGAAGATGTTTCCACTTACAGGGGAGACCAGAACTCGGGGCCATAAATATAAGATAGCTACTAATAAATCCAATAGGGAATTCAGGAGAAACTTCTTTACCCGGAGAGTGGTTAGAATGTGGAACTCGCTACCACAAGGAATAGTTGAGGCGACGAGCATAGATGCATTTAAGGGGAAGCTAGATAAACACATGAGGGAGAAAGGGATAGAAGGATATGCTGATGGGATTAGATGAGGAAGGGTGGGAGGAGGCTTGTGTGGAGCATAAACACCGGCATGGACCTGTTGAACCGAAATGTCCTGTTTCTGTGCTGTACATTCTATGCAATTCTATGTAATAATTTATACTGACAATTCAGTGCAGTCCTGAGGGAGCGCTGTGTTGTTGGAGATGCTGTCTTTTGGGTCAGATGTTAAACCAAGGCCCTGGCTGCCTGTCCAGATGGACATTTCTACATTACAACAGTGACTACACTTCAAAAGTACTTCATTGGCTTAAAGGACTTTGGGATGTCCTGAGTTCATCAATATATATGTAAGTTCTTCCATTCTTTCTTTTCTTTCTTGCTTTCTTTCTATATAAAAGATCCAGGGCACTATTTGAAGAAAAGCAAGGTGTTTTTCTGCTTTCCTGGTAAACCTTCATCCCTTAACTAACACCACCAAAACTGATTATCTGTTCATCTGCTGTATATGGGACCTCGTTGTGTGCAAATCTGCTGTCGACTTGCCAGAAAACAATGTTAGAATTTGTATAATATTTACTGACACTTAACTTTGTTGAATTGCTTCAAGTGAATTTTCTCAATAAATTAATGACATTTTGTGAAGAGTAGAAGCTAACCTCCAGCGTTAGCAACTAGCACTGTTGGGGGGGGGTTTAAACTAACTTGGCAGGGGGATGGGATACAGAGTGGAGCTACAATAGGGGGTGATGTGCAGCCAAATATAGAGAAAAAAACAAGTCAGCTTGGAAGACAGGGCAAATATGTGAGGGCAAGGCTGGATGGTATCTATTTTAATGCAAGGAGTCTTGCGAATAAGGTGGATGAACTGAAGGTGTTGATAAACACATGGGAGTATGACATTGTTGCTGTCACAGAGACATGGTTGAGGGAGGGGCAAGACTGGCAGCTCAATATTCCAGGGTACAGAATCTTCAGGCGAGACAGAGGGGGAGGTATAAGAGGAGGGGGGGTCGCAATATTAATTAAAGAATCAATTACTGCCATAAGGAGGGATGATATATTAGCAGGTTCCTCTAATGAGGCCATATGGGTGGAGCTTAAAAACAAAAAGGGGGCAAGCACTTTGATGGGAGTGTACTATAGGCCCCCAAACAGTCAGGGGGAGATAGAGGAACAGATATGTAGGCAAATCTCAGAAAATTGTGCAAATAATAGGGTAATAATAGTGGGGGATTTCAACTTCCCCAATATTAACTGGGATACTCAGAGTGTAAAAGGCTTAGAGGGTACAAAATTCTTAACGTGCATCCAGGAGAGCTTTTTGAGCCAGCATGTAGAAAGTCCTACAAGAGAGGGGGCGGTACTGGACCTAATTCTAGGGAATGTGGCCGGCCAAGTGGAAGAAGTGCTAGTAGGTGAGCACTTTGGTGACAGTGACCATAATTCGGTGAGATTTAAGGTGGTCATGGAAAAGGACAGGGAGGGGCCGGAAATAAAGGTTCTAAATTGGGGGAAGGCCGATTTTAATAGGATAAGGCAGGATCTGGCCAAAATGGACTGGGATCAGCTGCTTGTAGGAAAATCCGCATCGGAGCAATGGGAGTCTTTCAGAAGGGAGATTGAGACCATACAATGGCAACATGTTCCCGTAAAGGTCAAGGGTGGTTCCAAGAACTCCAGGGAACCTTGGATGTCAGGGGATATACGAGAATGGATTAGGAAAAAAAGGAGGGCTTTTGGCAGATACAAAAGGCTAAAGACGGAGGAAGCCCTAGAGGAGTACAAAAAGTGCAGGGGGATACTTAAAAAAGAAATTAGGAGATCAAGGAGGGGCCATGAAATGACACTGGCGAGCAAAATAAAGGAAAATCCTAAAATGTTTTATAAGTATATTAAGGGTAAGAGGATGACTAGGGAAAAAATAGGGCCCATTAGGGACAAAAATGGCAATCTGTGTGTGGAGCCGGCAGATGTAGGAGGGATTCTAAATGAATTTTTTGCATCTGTTTTCACTATGGAGAAGGACGATGTAGACATAGAAATTCGGCAGGGGGACTGTGATATACTCGAACATATTAACATCGAGCGGGAGGAGGTATTGGCGGTTTTAGCAGGCCTAAAAATGGATAAATCCCCAGGCCCGGACGAAATGTATCCCAGGCTACTGTGTGAGGCAAAGGAGGAGATTGCGGGGGCTCTGACACATATATTCAGAACCTCTCTGGCCACAGGGGATGTGCCAGAGGACTGGAGAACCGCTAATGTAGTACCATTATTTAAGAAGGGGAGTAGGGAAAAACCGGGGAACTACAGGCCAGTGAGCCTAACATCAGTGGTAGGAAAATTATTGGAAAAAATTCTGAAGGACAAAATTAGTCTCCACTTGGAGAAGCAAGGATTAATCAGGGATAGTCAACATGGCTTTGTCAAGGGAAGATCATGTCTGACTAATTTGATTGAATTTTTTGAGGGGGTGACTAGGCGTGTGGATGAGGGTAACGCAGTGGATGTGGTATACATGGATTTCAGTAAGGCCTTCGATAAAGTCCCCCACAGGAGACTGGTCAAGAAGGTACGAGCCCATGGAATCCAGGGTGCCTTGGCACTTTGGATACAAAACTGGCTTAGTGGCAGAAGGCAGAGGGTGATGGTCGAAGGTTGTTTTTGTGACTGGAAGCCTGTGGCCAGTGGGGTACCACAGGGATCGGTGCTGGGTCCCTTGCTGTTTGTGGTCTACATTAATGACTTGGATATGAATGTAAAAGGTATGATCAGTAAGTTCGCTGATGATACAAAAATTGGTAGGGTGGTAAATAGCGAGGAGGATAGCCTCAGTCTGCAGGACGATATAGATGGGTTGGTCAGATGGGCGGAACAGTGGCAAATGGAATTTAACCCGGAAAAGTGCGAGGTGATGCACTTTGGAGGGACTAACAAGGAAAGGGAATACACAATGAATGGGAGGACCCTAGGCAAGACAGAGGGTCAGAGGGATCTTGGTGTGCAAGTTCACAGATCCCTGAAGGCGGCGGAACAGGTAGATAAGGTGGTAAAGAAGGCATATGGGATACTTGCCTTTATTAGCCGAGGCATAGAATATAAGAGCAAGGAGGTTATGATGGAGCTGTATAAAACACTGGTTAGGCCACAGCTGGAGTACTGTGTGCAGTTCTGGTCACCACACTACAGGAAGGATGTGATCGCTTTGGAGAGGGTGCAGAGGAGATTCACCAGGATGTTACCAGGGCTGGAGCGCTTCAGCTATGAAGAGAGACTGGGAAGATTGGGTTTGTTTTCCTTGGAGCAGAGGAGGCTGAGGGGGGACATGATTGAGGTGTACAAAATTATGAGGGGCACAGATAGGATGGATACGAAGGAGCTTTTTCCCTTCGTTGAGGGTTCTATAACAAGGGGACATAGATTCAAGGTAAAAGGCGGGAGGTTTAGAGGGGATTTGAGAGAGAACTTTTTCACCCAGAGGGTGGTTGGAGTCTGGAACTCACTGCCTGAAAGGGTTGTGGAGGCAGGAACCCTCACAACATTCAAGAAGCATTTGGATGAGCACTTGAAATGCCATAGCATACAAGGCTACGGACCAAATGCTGGAATATGGGATTAGAGTAGACAGGGCTTGATGGCCGGCGCGGACACGATGGGCCGAAGGGCCTCTATCCGTGCTGTATAACTCTATGACTCTATGACTCTATGACAAGGTAATAATCAATAAGGGAGCACTATGGCTCCTTTCTTTGTCACTCAGAGTAACATAAGACCACTTAGTTGCTTATGGGGAATCTTTAATGGAGTGTACTGCTGACCTTGCTATTTGCAACTAATGTGAAATACAGTGTATCTGAATTAATACATCCATATAAGCTAAATCTTGTTTTTTTTTAAATGTTGTATTTGAAGTTTCAGAAACTTGAAACTCAGTTTAAATTCAGAATGCCACAGACTGTGATAATTTGGCTCTGTACAATACTATTTGATTTAGTGAAACTGCATAACCCATAACTGCATTTCTTGGAGGAAACATAGATGAAGGGCCAAGGCTTATCGGGGAGAAAACCTAACGAGTGTTTTAGACACTGCTGTTCAGAATATGATGTCATGAAACTGTGCTTAGATGGTTTTAAAAGTGAATAGATTACAGGTATTGAGGGAGGTTAATAGCATGATGAGTCTTGATTTCAGCACAGTGGAGATGTAGGGAGGAGGAAAAGTGTAAGTATCCCTTATAGTATCTGCTACTAGTATCTGACAAATCAGCAGAAGAGGTGTTAAGAAGATCAAAACATAGAATTACATAGAATGTACAGCACAAGACCAGGTCATTTGGCCCAACTGGTCCATGCCGGTGTTTATGCTGCAGAGGAGCCTCCTCCCTCCCTACTTCATCTCACACTATCAGCATATTCTTCTATTCCTTTTTCCCTCGTGTACTTATCTAGCTTCCCCTTAAATGCATCTTTGCTATTTGCCTCAACTACTCTATGCAGTAGCATGATCCACATTCTAACCGCTCTCTGGGTAAAGAAGTTTCTCTTGAATTCCCTATTGGATTTATTAGTGACTGTCTTATATTTATGACCCCTAGTTTTATGACCCAGGGAGAGGGTAATTGATTTCACTCCAATGGAAAATCCACTACTCCCAAAGAATCAAAGGGATGATTCCGTATTTTTAGCAGGAGGTGATGGGCACTGTGAGTGCATCTTGGGAAATCACAGATGCCTGTGATTTTCCGTCCATTATGGAAAGAAAATCAAGGGCTATGCATCCACGATTTCCTGAGATACGCTCCCTGTGAATACAACTTCCTGCTAGGAGTCCTGTGTTAATTGTATCATGTGATTTATATCAATTAGTGTTAATTGTACTCAGGTGGTGTGTGTCAATTTTTTTTTATTCGTTCATGGGATGTGGGCATCGCTGGCAAGGCCAGCGTTTATTGCCCATCCCTAATTGCCCTTGAGAAGGTGATGGTGAGCCGCCTTCTTGAACCGCTGCAGTCCGTGTGATGAAGGTTCTCCCACAGTGCTGTTAGGTAGGGAGTTGCAGGATTTTGACCCAGCAACGATGAAGTAACGGCGATATATTTCCAAGTCAGAATTGGGGATTCTCTTGCATCCTTTTTATATGAGAGCTTATCTAGTGTGTGTGTGTGTGTGTGTGTGTGTGTGTGTGTGGCAGTTCTGTGAATAAAGGCTTGGAAGCAACTGAAGACCTGGCTCTAGTATTCTATCCTTCACCATTTGGCTATCCAATTTATAACATCCTGGATCATGGGATCACCTCAATGGAAGCGGCAAAATAATGGCATCATTGTGACATCTGTCTTTTGCATGAGACGACAAACCAAATCCCAATCTTCGTGTTCAGATGGATTTAGAAGACCTAATGACACTTTTTTGAAAGTGAGTGTTCTGGCCAACATTCATCCTTCAACAAACAACATCAAAACAGACTAATTGATCATTCATCTCATTGCTGTTTGTGGGTCCTTGCTGTGCGCAATTTGGCAGCTGCATTTGACCACAAACAACAGTGACTATGCTTCAGAAGTAATTAGTTGGCTGTGAAATGCTTTGGCAAATTCTGAGGATGTGAGAAGTGCTATATAAATGCAATGTCTTTCTTTCATTAAATGGACTTAATGTTGGCCATTTTCTTCAGCCCTTGTCCACCAACCTCTTCCTGTCTCCTGAGCCCTGTGGCCGCTCCCTTTCATAATCGCTGGGAAATAGAGGTGCAAAAATCAGCAACTCCAAGTATTGCTGATCTGCTTTTCAGTACACAAACGGAAGGTAAGGGCTACATTAAGATTGGCCCAGGTCTATCACTGGCGGGAAAATCCTGCACCTCAAGTCTTAACGCAGCACCACACTTCAGAAACATATGTAAAAGTAAGTAATTTTCGAATCATCTAAAAATCATCTTGTGACATTCCTAAGCATGAATCAACTTTTCAAGACAGACAATCACGAGATTCCTTCATGATGTTCATTGCGATCTAATACCTAATAATGTGAGCTATGTCTCGTTACTGTCAAAAGTAAGAAACACATCTGGAATAACACCCCATCGTGCAAAATTCTCCTAGAGTTTTCTTTACAAGAGATGTTTGTGGTGAAGTTTGAAAAGCAGTCAGCAATCTAACAGACCACCGTGGCGTGTCTTGTCGAGCCTTATATGTTCAAGTAAATATGTAAAAATTGTTGGCTGGGTTAAAAGTTTCGGAAGAATGTTGTGTACCTTTTTTTTCCCCTTGCAGTGAATCTGTTTGGCAGGGTCTCCTTTGAGGTATTAAACAAGGCCATATGCTTTGGATTACACTGATGCTTGGCCTCTGCTTACCCAGAAAGTTCAATCTGTTATGTTGATAAAATCTTCTGAATTCTGCAGGGTGGCACCAGTAGTATCTGCCTTGAAACTTGATATTTTGTCTGGTAACACTGTTTCTCCATTTTACTCAGTAGGTTAGGAGCAGGTCAGGCTCTGGTGATGGAAAAAGCTGTTGAAATTGGCTTTTCAGGATGTCAATCTGTTGTATGGAAGCTTAAACTACAGCTAAAGACACACCCCTCTGATTAACAGTATGGCTTGATGCTTTACTTAGAAAGTGTGTCATAAAAGGCACAACCATGTGCACTCACATACTGACATGTATATTTATGTGTGTACACATACATATATGCATTCACGTTTACGTGCACATATATACTTGCATCCTTCAGCCTCACAGAGTTCCCAGTCTTCTTTGCATATATATTGTAGGAACTTTTTGGGCCATTTGAGGTTTAGATAATTGAGCAACATACCCAAGGATTGCTCCAAGCTGCATATACAGCTTTCTTAGACTCTAACATGCAAAGATTTCCATTGGCCTCCTAACTGACTAGTTCAGCTGGTGTTATGCATTCAGTGTTGTGGATGTTGAAAGATGATGGGCGCACTTCACTTATGAAGTTGTGTATTCACATATCACTGGGTAGGGTTACATTAACTATTATCTGTTTTTTTTCCATGTTCCACTGATTACTGAAACAGGCATTTTGAGGGTTTAAAATGAAACTTGGCATGCAAGTAAATACATTGATGTAATGGAATCATCAACTCAATTTACTGATGAACCTGAGAATTAACACAGGGTTTCAACACTACAAGCACAACAGCTAATTTTTTTTTACTTTAGGGAAATTGCAGTAAATTGTTAATTCCAGGTATATTTGGTCAAAAGGCAGGAGAATGCAAAGAATGTATTTTACAGGAGAATTTTATTGGCATATTTGTAAGTGTCATTTTACACTGGTCTAAAAGCAGTATTGAGTTCATAACAATGTAACATCAATTTAAATTATGATGATGGAAAACAGCAATGTATAACAGGTATGAAAAATGCATTCTACCTTGAATGCCTCTTCATTGTGTAAGTCCAAACTATCTGCAGGCTTCAATTCAGGGTAAATACCATAAACATTTATGTTATTTTGTTTATTTAATTGTGGCATCAATATGTATGTATACATCAAAGCAAGAATTGACTGCGCACAAGCTGAATGTATCTCTGCTGTGAATGAGCAACTTGTAACTCAGATCAAATGTAGGAACATTGGCCAATTTTACCTAACCCTAGCCTAGGGACATTGAACCCAATTGTAGGCCCAACTAGTGCCCCAACTAATGCTCCAACTCATGTTAGCTAAATCAACAGAGTGTGGGAGTTGAATTCTGTGCTCCCAGCAAGTGACTTATCTGCTTGTTGCTGTCTCTGGCCTTGGGGTCTTCTGGTCTGTATGCTTTGTACTAAACCAGATTTGCCATTTACTTCAGTAGACAGTCCATTATGGAGATGAGACAGGTCAAACAAAGCAGTTTCACTTATGTTAAAGAAATAGGAAAGTATAGAAAGAGAAAAGGACATTCACCCCATTACACACGATACTTCCGTTAAGTCCATTGGAATGTCCAGGACCAAAAAGCTGCATTTCCTGCCACTCGATTGAAAAGTCCAAGAGACTGAAATTCCCACGGTCAGAGAGGCCGATAAGCAGGCAAATGTGTTTCCGGGTGGAGAATTTAGGGCGGAACCAAGTTCTGATGGTTTTCCGCCCCTAAACTTCTAGCCTAAATTTCAGCCTGGGAGGGAGAGTGGACGAGTTTTCTGCCCACCGTCCCTACATCAAGCGGAGTTCATGGTCTACCCTAGGAATTTCACCTAATGACACCACTCAATTTGCCCAGAGAGAGCTGGCATAGATGGGCATTCTAATGAACCCCACAATTTTGGGGCCCAAGACTTTATGCCTGAGATTATTTTCCTTACTGAGGTGTTTCACAAATGGAACAGGGCAAATATAGTTAGATTTATTTAATTGCACTCCGCATCGCATTGTAATACCTGTAGGTTGCTGCAGTGCATCAGAACGTTTGGCTCTGCAATTGTTCCATGACTGGCTTCAGACAGCAACAAGTGTGGTATTTTCAACGATTGGTTTCTAATAAATGCTGGTGTAATCTCAACCAATAGTCCACTCGTGTTTAATGTATCATCTAAGTTCTTTTTGGATATGATCCCCCATAGCATTTACTTGTACCTTTCTGATGTATGCTTGTTACATTTGTCACCCTGCTACGGCTGTGCTTCTGTTCTGGAGCATGCTGTTGTTCCCAGGCTGACCGAAACCATTGTACCTCATAGTCGTTTGCCTCCTGAAAGGGCCACATGAGCATTTCTAGTTATATTTTGGTTTAATGTTCCATCAGATTATTTTTCCTTTATGCTTTCTGCTATAATTGACCTCACTATCTTGATCCAAAAGGTGACATGGTATCTGGTGTGGATGAATGTCCTCACTGTTTTTAAGACAAGCAAGGAGAGAGCTGTAAGAAATTGTAAGAATACATTTTTGGGGGTTTGCATGTGCCTTAGTTTTGTGATGCTAAATAACTGGGTGCAGTTGATGGTTACAGAATAAATGTGATTCTAGACAGTGAAGGACAGCAGGTTTCTTATGGTTACCTTTCCATTCTGAAAGTACTTGAAAAGTTGAGCTTCTAATGGTGAGAGCATCGGTGTTTGTGTTTTTCTTTCCCTCCAATAGATTATTTTGATGTGGATGCATAGTTTCTTTACCAATCTTCCCTACAGTATTCCTATTACAATTAGTGAGAGCGGCTCGCCTTGCAATGTTTTACCAGGCCAATACTTCCCACTGTCCCTGCGCCACATGGGGTGCAACCCCAAAATGACCAACATAATCATTTCAGGATATATTGTCCACTCACACTACTATTTTAAAAAAATTAGCAACTTTCCTTCCCTAAAGGGACATTAGTGAACCAGTTGGGTTTTTATGACCAGCCAATAGCATCATGGGGACTTTTGCTATTGGCTTTTTTATCCAGATATTTAAAAAAATATTGAATTTAAATTCTCAAACTGCAATGCTGTACCCAAACTATAGCCCCTCCACTACATTAACCTAACTGTTCTCAAGTGGGTTGGAATTCCAAGTTTGTGGAAGTTATTTTACAGCTGTACAGAGCTCTGGTTAGACCTCATCTGCATTCAGTTCTGAGCATCGCACCTCAGGAAGGATATATTAGCGTTGGAAGGGGTGCAGTGCAGGTTCACCAGAATGATATCAGGGCTAATAGGGTTAAGACAACAGGTTGCATAGACTAGGCTTGTATGGAAGATTAAGGGGTGATCTAATTGAGGTGTTTAAGATGATTAAGGGATTTGATAGGGTAGATGGAGAGAAACTATTTCCTTTGGTGCAAGAGTCCAGAACAAGGGGGCATAGCTTTGAAATTAGAGGTAGGCCATTCAGGGGTAATGTCAGAAAGCACTTCTTCACACAAAGGTTAGTGGAAATCTGGGACTCTTCCTCCAAAAAGCTGTTGAGGCTAGGTCAATTGAAAATTTCAAAACTAAGATTGATAGATTCTTGTTAGGCAAGGGTATTAAGGGTTACAGAACTAAGGCGGGTAAATGGAGCTAAGATACAGATCAACCATGATCTAATTAAATGGCTGAACAGGCTTGAGGTGCTGAATAGCCGACTCCTGTTCCTATGAGTGTTGCACTCTGACTGTGGGTGAAATATCTAAAGATGGAAACCTGACAGAATGGTCACCTCTTCCTCATCATCAGATATTTAAAGATGTTCCCATTTAAAAAGTTGGTTGTGCACCAGCTCCAATTAGCCGATGCACACTGCTGGAGCAATGGGACCATCTCATTCAGGAAGTCTCACTACTGAATGCCAGGCTGTCGATCTCTGTGATTATCACCAGCGTTACAGAAGGGTATTCTGCATCTGTGCAGTGAAAACAATTGGGCCACACTGACACCAAACATGCAATGTAACATTAGTACTAGTAAAGCAAACCAGTAACACATGGCATTCAGCTCAGTTTACCCCGACACATTGCTCTGACAGCACAGGCTAAATTTTAAGGTTGTTTTTACAGACTGGCAAGAAATTCCCATATGGCTTGTTTTATGCAGACAGTTCTCTGAAATATATCTTGTAGTAACTTTACTATTTCTTTCTTGTGATTAATAGTGTTTCAGCTGCTATGGAAAGTATTGGGCCTCATGCTGCCTACCTGAATATTGTTAACAATTCAATATGCTAACTGTCTGATTTGTGGTACTTTGAAGCTAGTATTAGGAACAGTTAGCATATTTATAACTTGCAGAGTATTTTCAGCATGCTATATACATGAAACACATTGCCCTCGGTAATGCCATTTCCCAGAAAAAAAATGATAAGGTAAAAATTCTGCATCTACGCTTCCGGCAGGTGTACATAGTGCAAAATTGCGCACTCCTGACCTGTAATTTTCCATCCATTAATTTTATTGGGTGAAAATTCACAGGCTGGCTGTGCACTCCCATTGTGTGCTGGGAGGGCAGAAGTAGAATTTTTACCACCATGTCCACAACATTCAACTCGATTAAGCATTACTCTAATGTTTTACGTTTAGAATAAAACATTGCTATAAGTGTGTTATAAGGCAATAACAGATAGCACACTGCAGAGCTGGGAGTGGTTAAAAGGCAGTGTTCTCAAAGAAGGGCTTAATGCAAACCGAGGGAACAAAGCTTGAGTGCCTTAGAGCTGCTCTCAGAATCTTAGAGTTATATCCTGAAAGCTGTTGTATAAAGACAGCTTTATGCTGAAGAATTAAATACTTTTAAATGAATAGACATAAGATAACAGAATTAAAGGCGCAATATCATAAGTGGAATTGCTTCTCCTATTGTTGTACTTTATAGCCCATTGATGAATTCCAGTCATCCTTGTTCTGTGAGAACAAGTTCACCGTTTACTATCCATCATATCATCTGACAAATTAGTATTTTATTCTCCCATGAAATATGAGAAATCATGTCAGAAGTAGACT
Source organism: Heptranchias perlo (assembly GCF_035084215.1). Lineage (NCBI taxonomy): Eukaryota > Metazoa > Chordata > Chondrichthyes > Hexanchiformes > Hexanchidae > Heptranchias > Heptranchias perlo. Next base: position 58,180,683 of record NC_090326.1, on the reverse strand, counting down.
CTATAACCAAGTGATGCATTTTTTTGATTTTGTGCTTGGCTAAATTCTGTGCCAACATTAATTGCACATGTGCTGCATTAAGGGGTGTCAGACACAGATTCTTCCTTTGTGAGCCTCTGAGTCGTGAGTTCCCAGTATCAGCTGCACTGTCTGGAGATAAATCCCTTGGAGTTACCCCCCCATAAATCAGTTGGTCAGTCCAGTCCTCAGTGTGACACTGAGCCATTCACATCGGGAAAGTCCCAGGCTGAAAATGTACAGATACTTTCATGATGAATGGTCACCAGGAAGTGCTCAGCACCTATGGATCCATATCCCAGCAAGAGTTGGTGCCTTCAGGAAATGAGTACAAGGTGCAGAAACCAGAGGAACAAAACAAATTGTAGGGTGATTTAACAGGTGTGTTCTTTTTTTACTTTTCTTCATGGTCAATTACTGAGTAACAGTGGTGCTGTCTATTTATAGCCAAACATCGGATGTGTAAAAATGGGAGAAAAAAAGATTTGGAAAAAGAAGGGTGGGTGGGAATAAAAGCTAAAGAGTGAGTCTCCCCTTCAATAGCATTCTTTGTTTTATTTTCATCTACTTTGTCATTGAAATTAGGGAACCGAGGAAATATAGGCAAATTCAGTGAGTCTGCACTCCTGGAGCAGTGCCTTGGTAGGCGGGAGCGTGAGTTGAAGACAGAGCTGTAAAACTGTAGCTCTGATTCTCCAACCCAATCGTCTATCTGCCAAGGTTCCTGTCCTGAAGTGAAGTCTCACTGAATTTTCCCTATATCCCCACATTTTTCTTTACTGCTACCTTGGAGTCTAAACAGAATAGCTTTACCAGCAGGAGGCTAAAACTGAACGAATGGAGGCTGCTATAAATAAGGTAACGGACACATAAATTGTTACTACAGACACAGACTTAGGTCATGGGGCATCACTGCAGATTGTATCATTGGATCTGAAGCATCTGCCTGTAGCAGTTGCAGGGTTGTATATTTATATGCATTATATTAAAAATAAAGGGGGTAATTTTTACATAACACGCTGGGTGGAAAAGCCACTGGATCAGGTGGGAACACACCCCGCCCAATATTACTCTTGATTGACTTCAATGGAGAGTAAAATCGGGCAAGTTGTAAAACCAATATTGCACTCGATCTCATCAGTTTCCCAATGGACAGGTTAAGTTAGGTTAAAATTGACCCCTTGTATCTGCATGTGCTTCCTGTCAACTTCTTTCCATTATAAATTCCTTAGTCCACTTTTATAATGGAAACTGCCGATGTAAACTTGTCAGACAACCAGTGCTCCCTCCATCCAAGTGGAGGGAGGATGTAATTACAGCGTGACAAGTTTACATACAGACTCCATTATAAATGCAGACATGGGAATTTATAAAGAAAATATAAAATTAAGGACAGAATGTATAATTTTAAAATGGGGACTGAATTGTGCCTGCATGGACTGATCTAGTCATTCCCTCCCTCTCACCCCGCTTTACCAGAAGACTACAATTGGTCGTGAATCCCCAAGTAAAGGCACAGGAGGTTGACCAGTTATCTGGTACATCTTTTATAAGGTAGTATATTCAGTGTCAAAGTTCCTTATGTTATCATATTGACACAGTGGTAGAAAAGGTGTAATGGATCAGCTGCCCATTATACACCTCACCTAATTTTTCTTTCCATTGACTTCAACGAGCAACCGATCTGTTACCACTCATTGCCGCAAGTGAAAATCTACCCTAGTCTTTTCTGACTTCTTCCATGGATATTTTTGGTGTCAGTTTGCCCCTTCTTATAATTTTACTCCTTTCTTTGCTCTCTGTGCTGCGTGGAAGGCAGTTGCAGAGTCTAATCACAAGCTCCGCCAATGCTCCCTGGAGCCAGCAACCAAGACGTGCCAAGCACAACTGCTCAGGCACAACTCTCTCATTTTAAACTGATTGGAACTCAAATCTGAATCTGCCCTTGTTCCATGTTTCCCCAGGATTTAGGGAGGAATCTTTGGAATGCCAGTGTCGTCCCACTTCTGTGACTGCTTTATATTAATTGAGGTGGAGGTAATTGCACCTGACGTTCTGCTCCTATTTTCCAGTCAGAGCAATGTGTAGCAAAGTTAACCATTAAAATTTACTGCCAGTGATATCCTGGGGTATTTGCACCTGAAATAAGGCCATCCAACACTGTGGATAAGTATGGACTTGTTGCAATTTGAACAGATAAGTAAATCTGCCTCCCTGTGTGTAGAATCCAGAGGGCTGGAGTTCTGCCCACTAAGAGCCAGACCCCGGCATTTATTGGAAAATAATAAAAAATGACTGGCAGGCACAGTGTCAAAGGCAGCTTTGAGTTATCACTACCACATGTCTGGTTCTGATACTGGGAGAAACAATTACTGCTGCCCTGCCCCTGTTTAACACAACCTCATACGTTCTCATTCCCTTGGTGCACATTGCAGAAAATATCTGCTATGGCTATTCATAAGTTAGATGGTAAGAAGACCACTCATCCATAAGTCTCTAGCACTGTATCTAGGACTGCCATATCAGTGATTAAAGGAGTATCTATCTATTTCAAAGTTAAGTCGCTGTGCAAATTGTTGGTTTTAATTATTAAAATTGCAACTTATGATGACCATCCCTCCCCCCAAAATGATTAGTAGATGTGAATGGAAATTCTACCCGTGGACTAGGTTGGAAAAGCGCAGATTTTCAGCTCTGAAAGGAGGTAGATGATATGGACTTTAAAGAGCTACTAAGTGGAATAGGAAAGTTTAACCTGAAGCACTGTTTCAAGTTAAAGCATGGCTGTAAGACAGGAGAGCATAGGTACAAACAAGTAAAAGACAAGTTCAGGACTGTTGTCAGGAAGCACTTCTTCACTCAGTATTTAATGGTCTTCCAAGTAGGGGAGTGGAGTCATTCAAAAGGCAGTCGGATGCTACGATGGTGGGATTATAGGTTGCTATGAAAGGATGAGATTGATGGGCCAAATGGGCTCCTTCATCTGTATTTATCTTTGTCATCCTTGTGACTTAAACATGAATCAAAAAAACATGACTGACTGAAAAGAATTACAGCTAGAAAGCATATTATTATTAAACTCAGTGATCACAGCATTGGTTGTGGTTACTGCTAATCACATGGAGTTCCTGTTTATTTAGCAGGGCCAGGATGTAAACATTATTTATTTTTTGGCTAGTGTTTGACCTGATTGGAGAAGAAGAATTGGCTGATTTATGAACTTCTGAGTTTTGGTATGTTGGAGCATTCCAGAGAGCCATTAGGATTCTAAACAACCTCTCATATTGTTTTCTCACTACAACTTCTACATGTCTTTTACTGTTTATACTTTCTTAGAAATGTACTTTGAAATCTTCCTGAGACAGGCACAATATAATTGACCCAAAATAGGATCAAATACTGTACCTGTTATATTGGGAAGAATTTCTGGCTTATGAACAAAAATTCCTGGCAGCAGTGTTGCTTTAAATCACTCTGACTCATTGGCAGGACACGTGTGTATTCGTCTCCAGCTTGGGCACTTAGGCCAGATGATTGTTCAGCCCACTTGGGCAACCCTCAATGTAGCCCTTCAATTTTGAAGCCAAATTGCTGCATAGCCAGAAGGAATAGTTCAGAGAGAGACCTTACAGATTGTTGGAGCCAAAGAGTTATTTCTATCAGCTGACATCGTTCTGCATAATTTAAAGGTTCTGAAAACAGATTGCTTTATTCAGGATTGTTTGAATGCCAGTTCATTTCTGTCAAATATAAAATGATTTCCTATTATGTAAGCAAAAATAATGTTACCAGAACAATGCAAAAGTACTTTTATTTATGATCTTGTTCCTTTCTTGGTTGATTCCCCCCTTAATGTTTTCAGATGTGTTTGTTTTTATAGGGGAAAAATAACAAACCCAAACCTGTGTTGTTTTAAACTGTTTCTAAACAGTTACTATACTGATAGTTATTCTCTGTGGTATAGATCTGACTTCATTGCATAATTTAGATGAATTCCTCTTAAACAAAAGAAAAGTGAAAATCACTTGTACAGTATAAAAGAATTCATCCAGCGCTGCTTCCTTCTATGTATCCTCATTAAAAATACACTAAATAAATATATCTATTACTCTCTATATAAGAAATTTGTTATGTTTCACAGATTTACATTTCATAATGATAAATAAATAAGCAAATATCATAGCATTTGGTTAGCTTTGTTGAATGTAATTTCACATTGATTTTGAGCAGTGAATTTTCAATAATCGTACCAAAATCTTTTTTATACTTAACATTTGCAAATGAACAACCTTTTCTTGTTTCTTGTTCCAATGTGCATTACTTTACATTGATGCATATTAAAATCCACCTGCCATTCCTTGCCTCATTTTTAAATGGTGAAAAGTTAGGAACAGTGGAGGTCCAAAGAGATTTAGGGGTCCATGTACACCGATTGCTAAAATGTAGTGATCAGGTACAAAAAATAATCAAGAAGGCTAATGGAATGTTAGATTTTATATTCTAGCCCTCTGGATATAAAGGGGAGGAGGTTTTGCTACAGCTATATAAAGTCCTGGTTAGACCACACCAGGAGTACTGTGTACAGTTCTGGGCAGCACACCGAAGAAAGGATATATTGGCCCTGGAAGGAGTGCAGCGCAGATTCACCAGAATGTACCAGCAGTCCGAGGGCTACATTATGAGGAGAGATTACATAAACTAGGATTGTATTCCCTGGAATATAGAAGTTTAAGGGATAGTTTTGATTGAGGTTTTTAGGATTCTGAAAGGAATTGATAGGGTAGATAGAGACAAACTTTTTCCGCTGGTGGAAATGTGGAACTTGCTACCTAGTTGAGGCAAATAGCATAGATGCATTTAAAGGGAAACTAGATAAGTATGTGAGGGAGAAAAGAATAGAAGGATATGGTGATAGGGTTAGATGAAGTAGGGTGGGAGGAGGCTTGTGTGGAGCACAAAAACACCGGCACGGACCAGTTGGGTCGAATGGCCTGTTTCTGTACTGTAGATTCCATGTACTCCCCTCCTTTCTTGATGGCAGTAAAAATGCTGGTATATGCTTCTACAGGCACTGGCAAGTACCAGTTCCTACAGTATCTCACCCAAGTGGTCATTCTTCATGTGTGAGCTGAAACAGAGAATGTCGGCAGGAAGTTCACCAGTGGAGTACATCGCAGCTGAGTCTGTCCATTCCTCACTTGACACCCAAGTGCACACAGTTTTTGCAAGGGGTCACTGGACAGTGACTAGGGACTGGAAACTTGGCTGTCTCAGCCAGAGGTGCTGCTGTCAATTGCAGCAGCCCAACTACTGCCCTGGCTGAGATCAGCAAAATTAGGAATGAAACCGTGGAACTTCTGTGCTGGAATTAATACTGTACTGATTGGTGCCTTTAGCACTGGCCATTAAGGAAGCTTGAAAATTGTTCAGCAAGCTATTAATTTGTTTACAAATATATAGTGTTGAATTAAATTGCATCTCTTCCGCTAAGCGTTTTTTTATTTTACCAAGACACTACCCCTTTAAAAGGTAGCGCTGGCCATTCTGGAGAATTTTCCTGAAAGTTTCTGGAATAGTTTCAGAGTTATCTCTAGAAGTAGTTTGATGTTTTTATTAAATCGGTAGTGATACGCTGGAGTAGAAGTAAGTGTATGATTTATGCTAAATTAGTCTAACAGTTCTGCGAAATGGAGAAGGAGCTTTTTATAATATAATAGCAGCTGAACTGTTTAATATTTCTAGAAAGAGCTCAGTGCACATATGTTAAAAGAAGAGTAAGTGGAATAGCATCTATCTAACCCCATCAGGAATAGGTACGGGCAAAGACACGAGGCTGGAATGTGGACATATATGATTCTCAAAGTAAAAGATAGTATAAAAGTCCCAAAATCAGTATCTTGACACTAAAAGAAATTATTTTGATCTGGGTTGGGTGGTATAGGGGAAGATAATACTGAACTCTTATGTTTAAAGTTGTATTCCTAGTGCATCGTGCATCAAAATTCACTCATTATGGTGTGGTCTCTTGATAATAGCCATGAGGATAATTGATCAAGTGGATAAACAAATGAAGAGATACAAATCTACATACATAAAGAAGGGGGAGAAAAGCAATCAGTGTTCACCCTATCGGTTAGATGGTGCAATCTGATGCACCATTCACCACAAGGGTGACATTTGATGGTTGGATATGAAATGTTTTGAAATATATATTTGAACTCCTAATCTGGAGACTGATGTAGAGGAATATCATGCATTAGTTGGTATATTGGCTATTATAAAGAGTAAGACCTGGATTAGGGCAACTTGTCAGGCAAGGTGGTAATTGTCAAAAATGATTAGTAACATCAAGGATTTCTGATTAGAATAATATGATTGGTTATTGACAGTTCTTACTTTAAACCTTTAGCAAGTTCAGGGAAACTTTGGTTTTCTCCAGGCCAACGAGTTTTGTTTATTTTCACCTTGTGAGGCAATGAAATGGCAAAGACCTGAAGATTGACAGGGTCGGTTCCGACAGTTGTTTTTCAGCATCAAGACGAAGAAGAGCCACTGTTCCATGGCCGGACACATTACTGATTAGTAAACTTGGTGGTGCTTGAAGGGTAAAGAGAAATTTCCAACATGGCGGTTTGGACTCTGATTGTAACTTTGGCTCATTTGATCGCGAGTGTCCAAGGACCCGCACAGCGCAGGTTAGCGCTATTGCAACAAGAAGCCATTATGTCGGAAATTGTCCTATAGAACCAGCAGCACGCAACACAAAGGAACTCTATGGAATGAGAAAACACTCAGTGAAAGGAAACACAGAGATTTAATTTAGGATAGTTTTGATATTAAACCCATGCAACATCATCAAAAGGGTCACTGCTTCTTCAAAAAGCAAATAGTAGCAGCAAATGAATGATATCAGCAATTACAGTCTGAAAAGTCACAGGCAGAGTTCAGACATAAGGCTTGCAGCTGTGATAATACTGACATACTGACTAGAGCAATATTATTTGTTGGGCCCAGCAACAGGCTAAGGCCTCCTAGGCACATTGCTAGGACAATTGTAGGGTTTTAACAAGTGATTACTGCTTTGTGATGAACCAGTCTGTTCATTGCTGAAAAGCAGACTCGAATGCATAGATATTGTCAACCTTCCTAAAGGAAAAAAAGCTCTGGTTCCAGGTTACCATCTTGTACCAGAATGTTTTCAAGTCATGGTCCCAGACTTTACATAAAGCATGTCAACTGGTTGGTTAATTTTCCAGATTTTTGCTTTTCAAACAATGTCAGCAGTCTTAAGTGGAACAGGATGTGAATGCTAGAATCAGATACGTGTACAACACTGTATTATGTCCATAACATTTGGCTCAATGACAGCGGCTAATCAGTTGATTATTCAACTGTCCGCTAATTACATTTCTAATCATTCAATTGATTTAGATAAGATATATCAGCCTGAAACCAGGCAATTATGGTACTGTATGTGTGTTCAGATCCTTCCACTGTTGTGACCAAGTCCAGTATTCTGCAACAACTTTATTTTTTTAACTACAGAAAAATTAAAATATACACTTTTTTTTCGTTATTTTGGCTTGACCACAAAAATCTAAGCCATGAAAGCCTACAAATTCTGTGGTGCCTTTGTGCCGCCAGAATTGTGGTTGGGTGGAACTTTAGCTCTCATTGTAACCGCGTTCCAAGTCCTCAGGGAAGAGGTCATTTAAATAATAGGGGCGGCGGAAACTCAGAGTGGCCCCCTGCTGCACGAAGAGGGGGGAGCAGGGCTACTTGGGTCGAAGAAGTGAAGGGAAAAAAAGTGATATCAGACCCATTTTCCAATGGCTATCAATCCTTGAGGGATCAGTTGCCATTTCCTTTGGTGACTCTGGGGCCTGCACCAGGCCCAGAATAGAATGTACACCTGCTCTGAGCAGACATAGGTCCTGTTGACCCTATCTGAGGTGCACCTGGTGGGATTCCTCGACTGCTGCTGGGATATTGGCGTGGGGGGGCGGTGAGGGTTGGGGGGGGGGGGTGGCAGATGCCTGCCTCCCCCGAATCAGAATTTGTTGTTCAGCTTAAATGGGACAGAAAATCAGCAGGTTTGGATTCTGCCCCGAATTCCTAACCATGCCATTTCTCACAATTCTACCTGAATTCTTACTCTGTCCGCCCCCCCGCACGTCCTCCCCCGCCCCCCCCCCTTCCTCGTCCCCCACATAGAACTTTAATTTTGGAAGAGTGTTATTGAACGCTGTCACATACATTGGCTATCATAACTGTAGAAATATTTTGATTCCCTCTGCATTTACGGTGAAAGATATTAGGAAACGAACTTCATATTTCACCCTTTCCTCATCTATATGTCAGATGTAAATCAGAGTTGTCTGCGTAGCCACATGTTGGTGTGGGGCCAGTCTCCACATGCATCCAAATCCAACAAAGGACCCCATATAAGACTGTGCTATTCTCTGTCTGTGATCTTGCTCTCTTCTTGCTTAAATCCATTTATTAAAAAAAGGTCCAAAATCATTTTGATGTGAGTTGACACAACAGCTGATGGTGCTGCAGGCAGCGAGGATCAACAGACACAGTGGCGTTAAAGGTGAAGTGTGCGTGGAACTATAATGGGTTAGCATGAAATTATAGAAAAATAATTTGTATGTTCTGATATAAGGATGTGAGCAAGACGAATGCAGAATCTTTTCCATACTTGGTCAAATAAATCTCAGTACTTGCTCCCTTCCCTGTCCTAAGCATTAGCTGACATTTGTAATATCGGCAGATGTGTTGACTCCAGAAATTGAATGTTTGCTGTGTTCCATCAGCCATGTTGGAGCCAACTCCCAGCCCCCACACCTGGAAAATTGGCTATTGGCACAATGCAAACTTAAGTGTCCCAACATCAACGTTTTCTTTACAAATAACCCTTAATCATTTTGGACTTCTGGGAACAAGATTCCATGCATGGGTGGAAGGGGAATGAAATTCTTGCCATTGCTGTGTACTTGCATGAGGTGTTAAATTGCTGTTTTCAATTATAATACTTGATGAAAATTGGGGGATACCCAATTCAGCCCATCCACTTCCTTGTACAGTACATATTGGTCATCATTGTAGCAAGACACTGACGAAATGTTGTTTGTGTCATTTCACCTAAAATTTGCTCCATATTTTTTATCGAAAATGTAGGATGGTACGGAAACTTATATATGTACTAAAATAACAACGTTTTTACATGATCTGCTGAGTGAGCAAATGAGTAAGACTGCATCAGATTCAGGAGGGTCAACGTTTAAGTCCGGGGAAGGAACACAACGCGGCCTAGCGAGAGGCAGGCCAGTCCAAAAGTGGCAGTGGGGAGGCCCAGCCAATTATAACGGCCAGCCCTCATTAGCATGCCGTTGGCCGACCTGCTGACCAAAACGGCCTGAAAGTCGTCAGGATGCCACTAGCCGGCTGTTAAAATAGGGCGGCAGGATGCCGTCGCTGAGGACCAAAGGTAACGGTCCCCGGCACTAAGGCGATCAGGAGGAGGGTTCCAACAGGTAGGGGGCAGGGAAGCCCAGGGCACTCCTGTTCCTCCTGACCCACAAGGAAATTTTAGCTTTCTGGCCTCCTCAGTCTCCGGAACCACTTCCTGGCAGCTTTGGCCTGGCGGGAAAGTCACCACTACTCCCCTGCTCAGGCCTCGGGTTAATGCTGCAGTCGGGCCATTATGATGTAATCGGAGCCTGATCTGCATATTTAACGAAGGATCATGCCAGCTTCGGGCAGGTGTCCTTGATCCCTGTAATTGTCAGCCAGATTGGGGTGGGAAGCCAGTGGGTGAGTTTCCCCCCTCCACTTTAACAGCCTCCCTGCCCAGTTTCCACTGGGTGGGGGTTGAACGTTACCCATAACTTTAATATTTTTTCAATGAAACACTTGACTTATGTATCATCTGTACTTCTGTTCTCTTTTCCACACTTTCCCTGTTCTTTTTTATGATATAACCCTGTACTAGCCCCTTGCCATATTTTTAAATGTTTAACTTATCTTTGATGTTCTAATAGGAAATAAAACTCCGATTTAGGAAGTGGGAACAAGTTTTTTTTAAAAAGGATAGTCATTGGTTGAAAACTCTCCTTAAAGGATGGTTTCCCAGTTAGTCGAATGCCTAGATTCAAAAGAGTGACATAATGGGTAGAACCAAGACAATATTTGGCATGCAAAAGAACATTCAAACCCAAAAGAGCTGCTGTTAACAAGTACACTCATTAGTGGCCCACAAAACCCAACACCACCCAGACAGCTTAGTTAACTTGACTGCAGAGCTCGTTCTAAATTGAATTTGAGAAGTGATAGCGTGCGCATTTAAGGTTCCTTTTGTTTCCTACTATCTATAAATGTGGAAAAGCTGATCTCAAGGTAAATGAAGGTAAGAACGTTCATTGCTATCACAGATGTATCTAATCGCACGACTGCATTGGAAACTGTTTCCATTTGTGAATTTGAAATTCAGGCCCTTAGTGACATTGACTGATCTGTAGACAGTTAACTCATCTTTCCAAGAGGAAACAGTGGTCATGGTGGTGACTAAAGTAAATGTGAAGACATTTTATCCATTATTTTCACTTGATTTGACCACTTTGAGGGGGGTGGGGGGGTGGGTGGTAGGAGTTAATTATAAATTTGTACACTACAAATGTTAAGGTCAATTGGAATAGGATAATACCTAGGTTATCAGATGTGCATTATCTAAGTTTAATGACGAGAGCAGAAAAGAGTTTGTTAAGTGCAACTACTGATTGCGCAAAAGCCAACCCAGTTCATAATATCGATGGAAATCGTGTGTATGCTGGAGGCAATTAGGATAGCTGAACAGTGTGCATGCTTTGTTAATGGCCCATTGAGCTCCAAAGCTACATGATTACAAATTACTTCCTTCTACACTTAACAGGGTAGGGGTTGGGGGAGGGGGTGAAACTAGAAGTGACGAGACTTCTGGATTTAGCCTTATCCATTAACTGAATGTGAAATGTGAAATATATTTACATTCTAATGCCAATTACTCAACACCATTTAAACATCAAAGTGTAAAGCAACAATAAGAAAGGTGTACAGTTTCCCTGCTGATGTGTTTTGGCTCAGACAATTAAAACAGGCTGTTGCAAAAGAACTTTCCATTACACCATAAAAGCTGTTATACTGTGGACTCTTCAATTTTCCTTGTTCCAAATATTCTCTATTCCAACTCACGGCCACAATTTTACTGGAACAATAAGGAGAGGTCTCCATATTGTGCAGTCTGCTAACACCAATCTCTGATCCGATGTGAATTCAGATTATGTTGCTTCTATCCTTCAAATTCCATTAAACAGCAGAGGGGTTACCCTTCATTATAGAAGGGAACAAAGTTTCACCATATGTTGTTCTTGGTTCCCTCATTAAAGAGGAAACTATATAAAATGTCTTTTCGAATATATGGCTTCCAATGACAATGGTGCTGAATTTGCATGGGGGTTCTTCCGCTCATCCATTGTAACTTCGATGGAAAGAAAGAAAGACTTGTGTTTATATAACGCCTTTCACGACCACAGGACATCCCAAAGTGCTTTACAGCCAATGAAGTACTTTTTTGCAGTGGAGTCACTGTTGTAATGTAGGAAATGAGGCAGCCAATTTGCACACAGCAAACAGCAATATGATAATGACCAGATAATCTGTTTTAGTTGGTGTTAGTTGAGGGATAAATGTTGGCTAGGACACCAGAGAGAATTCCCCTGCTCTTCTTTGATATTTGTAAACAATTTTACAACACCAAGTTATAGTCCAGCAATTTTATTTTAAATTCACAAGCTTTCGGAGATTTCCTCCTTCCTCAGGCAAATGTTTCGATTTTTGATATAGTCTCATGGGATCTTTTATGTCCACCTGAGAGGGCAGACAGGTCCTTGGTTTTAACGTTTCATCCAAAAGACAGCACCTCCGACAGTGCAGCACTCCCTCAGTACTGCACTGGAGTATCAGCCTGGATTTTGTGCTACAGTCCCTGGAGTGGGACCTGAACCCACAACCTTCTGACTTAGAGGTGAGAGTGCTACCCACTGAGCCATGGAAATCCAGGAAAATGGCATAAACAGTGCTTGACTCCATCAGGCCCCTCCCCCTGCCAAATCTTGGAAACAAGCGGGCAAACAGGAACTGAACATCTTAGGACTGCTCCCCATACTCCTGTAATTCTTTGAAGTGGAAGCTAGGAAAATCAAATAGATTCTTTCTCACTAGTCAGGTAATCAGAATATTAATTATTTCTGGCAGTCAGGTAGTTAGGATGGTAAGCATCAGCCTTTTGCTGTCTGTGAGTCATTTATCCAGCTCTGATTTAAAACAAAGTATACTGGCATTTTGACTGGTGCAATATTCCTTTGATGGTCATAACAATGCAAGATAATGAGCAGTTACACTGTATTTCTGGGGATTCCCACCCCTCTCTGCAACTCCCTCCAGAATATCCGTTCACTTGTGAACAAGACCCTTGCCATCCTGACCTTATTGTGGAGGATTGCATCGACATCATGGCCCTGACGGAAACTTGGCTCACGGGTGATGGCACTTTGCCCCTTACTGAAGCCTCTTCACCTGCCCAGCCCAAACTGCCGCAGTGGCGGTGTGACTCTTATTACCAAATCTCACATTGGTCTGTTCCCCTACTCTTCTGAACTTAAGTGAACGTGGAGCCGGCAGGAGGAGAAGTGCTTCTCTCACCTCCACAGCATTCCCAAAGAATGCTGCTGGCCCCCGCTCAGCTCCCTCCCGATCATACCTTAACCCCTCCCAATCGTACCCCTCCTGATCGCCTCCCTAATTGCCTCTTCCTGCCTGATCGCCTTCCCCAAGGACCTACCCGAGGGCCGCTGCCTGGGAGGCAGCCGGACTAACTTTGTTCTCGTAGAACCGGCAAGCAGTGTCTGGACGCCTGATTGTTGTCCGCAGCTCTCTGGCAATATGCTGATGAGGCCCGAGGCCCAATTTTGGGTGAGCCTCAGGCCTCTGGCATCTATTTCGGGCCTGAAAACAAGCTAAAACAAATTTCCACCTTGTGCATCTTCCAATTCATCACTTAAAAATTATTAAATATTACTTTTATCAAATGACCCTCTTTGGTGTGATTGTGATGAACACAGTTAAATCCATCCACCCTCTACTTTTCATCGTACTGATTTTGTCCCGCTAACTACTCCCACACCTTTTGAATGACCTAAGGGTACATTCACCAATCAGGCATCCGGACACTGCTTGCTAGTTCTACGAGAAAAAAAGTTGGTCCGACTGCCTCCCAGGCAGAGGCCCTCGGGTAGGTCCTTGGGGGAGGTGGTCAGGAGGGAGGGGGCGATTAGGGAGTTGATCAGGAGTGGTGCGATTGGGAGGGATTAAGTGCCAATCACTATATCAGAGTTTTAATAGCACTTATAGACGAGTCTGGCAATATATACAAAATATTTATAACAGATCCTGAGTCTTTTATCAAACTAATAATAACAGCCAAACTGCATACCAGTCACCGATTTAGATGATTTCATAACTGTTGGAAGGCTTTTGCACATTTGTTCTAACTCAGTAGGCCAGATCTTGCTGGAGCAGGTCATCTCACAGCGTGCCCTGTTAGAAATTTTTCTGCACCCTTCAGCTCGGAAATTGTTTGCATTGTAACTTGCTGGAAGTGTGAACTGATAACGGGGGCAATGGGGCATCTGGGACCTTAGTGAACGATGGGACCAACAATGTATCTCCTTAACTAATGAGATTTAAGGATTGAGAAAGAAACAGAGGAACGACTGAGAAGGAGGGTGAATTAGAGTGGGTGAATTAGTGTCAAATCAGGTACAGAAAGAGAAATAAAGGGGTTGATTTTAGGTTGGCCGAGCGGGTGCGTTCGTGACGGGGGGCTCAGAAAATTCGGGATTCCCGGGCGGGTCCGGAGCCCGGCTTCAACCCGCCCACTTCCGGGTTCCCCAGTGACGCGCTTAGATACGTGCGCAGCCCCCGCATGTGGGACACCCACCGGCAATTAAAGCCGGCGGGATCCCACTTAAAGTAATTATTTTGATACTTCAGGTCATTAGCAGACCTGATTGGGAAAATATTTTAGGAGGGGTGGGATTTTCATCCGAACTGAGCATGTTTCTCGTACTGGGGGAGAAACTCCCAGTTGAAATAGACGTGTTGCAGCCATCAGCCTGTGGGAGCTGCAAAGGTCCATTTGACAGATGGGGTGGGGAGACCCACACTCATTGCAGGAGGCCACTCTGTCACTTTGGACAAAGATTGGCCTACACCACCCTCCTCCTAACACAAAAATTCACAACCTCAACCCCAGTGTGCAGACACATTTACCTACCTTGTGGACCCCCTCAAACATACATCTTCTGGATGGGGGCCGCCATGAGCTCCTCGGAGGGCGAACAGCCTCACCGGCTACGCCGTCCATCTCTGACACGTGGAGCTCCACAACACAGTGCTGTGACACATCCACCTGCACAGCAGGAGGGAGGGCAACCGCAGAGGGCACTACCCTCGCCACAGGGTCTACAGACCGAGGCTCAGCTTCCTGGACCTCTCTGAGGAGCAGTGCACACGGAGGCTCAGAGTCTTTCGACATGTAGTTGTGGACATCTGCAGCCTCCTTGATGCCAAGCTGCTCCCGGCTGGCCCGAGCACCATCTTCTTACCTGTCGCTGTCAAAGTCACCACTGCCCTCAACAACTTCTCCAGATCTTTCCAGGGTGCCACCGGGGACATCTGCACAAAAGAGCCCTGCAAATACACCTACACCCACTCTGCAGTGACACAATGGGTGACATCAGGTGTGGGTCTTCATGGTGATCCTCAGGAAAGTGCAAGAATGGCCAAGACGTGGCAGTAGTGGTGACAATATAATATGTAATATGAGTTGATCAGAAATCAAATATAAGTAAAAACCATGACAAACCCTCAAACACCCTTGTGCATCCCCTTCATGCTCATGACACTTTTGCCTTATGCTTCCTACTACATATACGTGATGCATGCCCTGTGACTGCAACACAGGTAGTGGCATGTTGGGTGAGGCTGACCGTGAATGAGATGCATGAGAGGGTGAGTATGACATAGAGCTATGAGATTGTATGAGGATTTGATTGAGTGGTAGTGATGGGATGAGTACTAGTGAGGTGAGTAAGTGCAGGTAAGATGAGGATGACCTTTGAGTGGGTGTGAGGAGTGATGTGATAGAGTAGTGTTGGCAGTGCAGAAGGCGATGTGGGGTGGGGGCGGTGATGTGGCAGACGAAGTGTAGGGGAATGAGTAAGAGTACTCACTTCGGCTGACCTACTTAGGTCATTGAAGCATCTCCTGCACTGGATGCAGGTGCGCGATATGTTGGTGGTGCTGGTGACCTCCTCTGCCACCTCGAGCCAGGCCTTCATGGTGGCAGAGGCAGGCCACTTCCTCCCGTCCGCCGGGGAGAAGATCTCTGTCCTCCCCCTCCTCCTCCTCCCCCTCCTCCCCCTCCTCCTCACCCCATCCAGTAGGACCTGAAATGAGGCATCATTAAACCTGGGAGCAGCCTTTCCCCTGGGCAGCTCCATGCTGTAATTTTGGCTCCTTTCTGCAGCATCAGTCAGTGGAGGACTGCCCTTTTAAATAGGTCTCCTCCAGCTGACAGCCTATGATACGGGTCCGAAGTCCGCCCGCTGCGCAGCTTTCCAGCGCGAAACCCGGAAGCCAAGGTAAGTGGCTTCAATTTACTTGCGATCGCATGAGGAACCCACCAATTTTACTGGGCGGGTTACCCACGAGTCCAGTCGACCCCCCGCTGCCCAACCCGCCTCCCTCCTAATATCGGGCCCAAAGAGAGGGAAAGAAAGATTGGATTAAGAGAGAGGAAAAAAAAGACGCAGAAAGGAAAAATAAGAAAAAACATTTTAAAATTAAAAGTTTGGCAGGCTGAGATGAAGTAAAGTGGGAAGAGGCTCTTGTGGAGCATAAACACCAGCATAGACCAGTTGGGTCGAATGGCCTGTTTTTGTGCTGACTCAGAGGCAACAGTGCTACTGTTGCGCCAAGGCTGACACTTAAAACGCAGAGGCATTAAGATCAAACCAGGGACCTTTGGATCTTCAGTCTACTAGTGCACCATTAGTGAATTTGCTGACTTATACAGTCTTTAATAAACATAAAGTTCTATAAACAAGCAAAATTAATGATGTTAGACATTCAGAAGTTCATTGTTCAAGCAGTTTCCTAGTTTTCAATAAGAAAAATTACTTTAACCCCCAAAATAGCTCAGTTAAGAAAGATTTTTTTAACTGAATTTTCTACCTTTCGATTGAGGAGAAAGAAATCTATTATTGATAAAAGAAAGACTTGAAAGACTTGCATTTATATCGCGCTATTCATGACGTCAGGACATCCCAAAGCGCTTTACAACCAATTAAATAATTTTGAAAAGTAGTCACTGTTGTAATGTAGGAAATAACTTTTGGTGAGAATTACAAAGAAAGACAAAGAAATCACTGCTGCTAATCACAACTGTTGATAATCACAGGTTTTTCTTTAAAATTCCTTGGTAGGTTAAAAATTGTGCCTACAATGTTTGAATAGATTATAAAGAAGAAGAAAGTACTGTGTATTTCTGGAAGAGTTGATTGAAGAGATATCCAAACACTCCAGCAAAATGGAGTTTGCTAAATTCATCTGGAATAGAGTTGCAGGACACTACAGTTGGTCTCAAGCTGAATCATTGAACAACACACAAGTTAAAATGTGGGGATAATTGTCACTTGTTGCACTAGAATTTGGGATTGCCAACTCTGGCTTTGGACTAGACAGTCTGCTTTTTGATGGATTGTCTAGAAATTTCTAAAATATAAACCGTACTACAGAAGTCTTTTTTAACAGAGTCTCCCTTTTTTCACTTACTTCTGTGGCTTATGATCATTACCAAAGTAAATATCCAGACTTAAGCGATCAAGATATCAGCCTGTGTCCTACCTTTATCCTGCCTCCATCTGGTTTTGGACTTGGCAAAAGAAGGCAACCAAGGTTATTGGAGCATACAATAGGTTATGTGGATTCTTTTGGCTGCTGCTACCCCAATACAACTTCCCTTGAGGCATTCTGAGTTTCTAGCAGCCACAGAGCTCAAATCCATGAGACACCGGTCCTTACACTAGTTGCCTCTGGTTCTGCCTCCCTCTATTCTTGTGCCACCTAATATACCAAAAAAAAGCCAAAACAAAAATAAAGCTAGCACTAGCTCTGTTTACAGCATATTGTTTTCACATTTAAGTGTGTAACAGTTCTGGTCACTTCTTGTAATGTACTCTGGGAGAATGTTATTGCATTGTTTTCTTTTGCATGCCTATGATGGTCAATTACAGTGATTTGAAAAGTGTGTGAAGTCCCAGTATTTTTTTCTATCTGTCTGCATTTTGGCTAAATATTGGAAAGGATAGGCACAAAACAAGTTTATGACTCAGAAAGAATTCCCCAGAAAAACTGAGGATTTTGTTTACAAGTGTGTTGGGAATTGTATCATTGCTGTTGTAAAGTCAGGGGAAGGATTTACAGGACACCACAAAAGCATCTATAAAAAGTTAACATTTTCATTTATCAGTGATGATAAAGTGCTGTTTTTGACAGGACAAATCCCATAATTCCTCTTTCATAACGTAAAGCATTATTCATTCAACTTCCTCTGAGCCCACGTGGATTTCATAGAGCAAGATTTTTTATGACAAGGAGATTTATTTATGTTATAAAGCAAGTATCCCTTTTACTCTAGTGCCTTAATTGAGATTTCCGATCATACTCATGAAACGTTTTCACTCCCCAATGGCTCAGTAAGAGGAAAGAGAGATTGGAGATGGGGCGGTAATTTGCAAGGACAGAGGAGGCAAAAATGTTTTTTTTTTGAGGAGGGAATTTAAGGAGATGGTTGGGATTGGAGAAAATAAGCCGGATGTTAACTTTGCATTCCATGATGATCCTGGAGTAGTGAGCAGTTTTGAGAGAGGAGAGCAGGGCTTGATAGTGCTTGATGTGTTCTAGCCAGATCTGGCGATTAATGGCTAAACCAGTTGTGCACCATGTACATTGAAATCTGTGCCCCTTGGACTTAAGGGAGCGAAGATGGAGGCCGTACCAGGGGGAACGGCCAGATTGGGAGAGAGTAAGAATTTCACTAGGGAAAAGGGCATTAAAGACGGAGGTGAAGGAGTGATTGAGCAGATCGACAGCTGCAGAAGTATCGTGGCGAACAGAGGGATGAGTGGTGAGGGGTACAAGGAAGCAATCAGAAACGGCTTTGTCTGTGATTGAGATGATGGGAATAGAGAGGCCACATGAGATGCAAGGTCGAGAGGGTGGCTGTGAATGTGGGTAGGAGAGTTTATATGGAGGGCGGGATTGAAGGAGGACAGGACGGCAATGAACTCAGAGGAACTACAGCCAAATTCACAGATTTACAATCCTAATACTGTATGAGCAATTTCCTTCCTTTGCCCTGCTGAATACAAATTGTTACCTAATCCTAGTTTTGTCGCATTGCCAATGCTGTTGCATGGGAATCTGTAAATGGGTAGTTTTGCTGTCAGATTGAATATAGCAAGTCTGCTGTACCTGTATAAAAATAATAAGTGAAATAATTTCTTTACTATTCTGTGACCTAAGAATCGTATCCAGTGAATTTGATGGACAGAACAAATAGAATTCTCCTCTATTTCTTCACCTATTTTTAGGCAATACCATGTGGGCAAGGTTGAAAATGTTTTGCATTGCAAGTATTGCAGGGACCTAGAACATTGGACCCCTGCCCATTTTCTTGGCTGCCATGATCTATTGGCGGTACTTCCGCTGGACACTGGAATCGCTGACCCATATAAGGGCACTCGTATTTAAATGAGGCAGAAATAATATGGTGATTTCATACATTATATTTTCTATCATTTCCATCTGGACATCACCTACGCCTGTATACAACAGGTGTCCAGTATTACTAGGTGATGGAAAATGCTGAAGAAAATATAAATGGTGACAGCAGGCACATAATTGGATATAATGGTATAATCATTATAGTTTATAGAGCAAGTTTACTTCAGCTGAGCACTAGGGATAAGCTCTGGCTCCAGAAGTATGGAATTTATTCTCAACTTGCCATCATAGTGGAAGAGAGATTCTAGAATCGGGGTTAAGAACCAGGCTATCATTGCTGAGCAACCAGGCTCACTTTAGCCACTGTTCTTTAAAAAAAATCTTGAAAATAATCTTGCTCCACCAGATTTACTTGCAATGCAAAAATATTGGCTGTAGCCAGATTTTGTGTTAGTTAAATTATACCTATATTTTTAAAAGATGTATTTTTAACTTTTAAAAAGATAGTGTATATGATGACTTTGTTGAGGTCATGTAGTTCTGGTATTTGTCCTTTGACCAATTCAGGATATGAGGCTGTATTTGGCGCTTAGTGATGATTATTTTTGTGCGTAATTATTTGGCATGGGTATACTTTGTGGGACAGGAATAATTACTGAACCTCAATGGGAGGAATGTACTTTTACTTTGTTATAAAACTTGGTAAAGGCCCACAGTACAGTAACTGTTAGTGGAGTCTTGGCTCTTTAAGTAGCACCTTTGTATAAGGTGTGTGTGTGTGTGTGTGATATTCATAAAGCTCCCTATTTCCATGCAGAGAAGCACTGTTTTCAATTTCCCAGCTTTTACTATTCTCAATAGTCTGTTAGTTTGGAAATTTTTGAGTTTGCCATTCTTTATAATAATTTCGACTCTTTTAAAAAGGATCCATGCCCCTTCTTTGGTGTAAGTACTTTGAGGCTTACTGTTTTCCTCTGCGCTTAGCACAATTGCTTGCTATGTAGCTAGTCAGCCAGAGGGTCTGGATTTGGCTCACTCATCCACCTACACCTACCTCTTGGGCATTATTGAGATGAGAACATCCTGTACAAGAATGTTATTGGCAGGAATTTTAATCTCAACTGAATTTAGAGAAAAGACTTTGCCAATATTAACAGCAAAAACTGCTTTTTCTGACTTGTGCATCACTGTAAGATGTGGATGTTGGTGTGGTTCCCAAGCCAAGCATTAATAGAGCAGGAAAATATACTGCCCTTCCTATAAAAGAGTTCCAATGAATTTTTTTAGGGCACAAATGAAGAAGCTTCGCATGTTAACATGTTTTATTATACACCTCGCCTGATTTTCCTTTCCATTGTAGTGAATTGTGTGTTTGATGCCAGCCGATCTGTCACGCCGAATTTAACATCCAGTCATGGAAGTTAAAACCGACTCCAATGTCTCAATCGTTATTAATGTCCAAGGTCCTATGTCATTATGAAATTTGCTTCTCCCCACCTCCTTTCTCACTTGCTCCACCCATCACATAATGACAAAGAATTGATGACACCAGGAACCTGCATCTCTGAAGCAAGAACTGAAAATAAAACTTACCTCAAGGCAGTTGTCACATTTCAGGATTTTTTTTGACCCATATTGGGCTTTTAAAGCAAAGTGTATTTGCACGAGTTTAAAAAAAATAATGCTGATGAACGATATTTAAAATACTAATGGGCTAGGCATTGAAGTTATTTCCCTAAAAAAAAAAGCAATAAGCAATCGTTAGCCTGCCTCAGTGGTCGACTTGGGGTCATTTTCAATTTTTCTGCCTGGCTGTAACTTAGCCAAATGGATTGCCTACCCTTTATAGAACCCACATGATTTCAATGGAAGAGAAATTGGGCGGACACTACAGTGGACGGCTGATCTGCTGTGCCAGGTTACCACCCAAGCGGCAAAGTTGAAAATTAACCCCATTGTGATGGGGAGTCTTTGCTGCTTGGCAAGGGTTGTCTGAATTAGATGCTCCCCTCGGGTACTGAACACAGGGAGATAAAAACAGACAGAATCACTCACTGACAGCAAGTTTCTAAACAGAAAGTGCAAGCGTAAACTTTCGTCAAGGTCAGAAGTTAAGGATGAAGGAGGACGGTTAGAAGTTATTTTGTTTAAGTCAAGCAAGAGATCACAGTGGGGATAATTTTCAACTTTGCCACTTGGGTGGTAACCTGGCAGAGCGGATCAGCCACCCATTGTAGTATCCGCCCAATGTTTGTTCCATTGGAATCATGTAGGTTCTGTAAAGGGCAGTCAATCCGTATGGCTAGGTTACTGTCAGGCAGCAAAATTGAAAATGTGGGGAAGCATTGTGTATTTTTTATTTTATATTATTATGCAAAACCAAGTTGTGCTGACTGAATCAAGTGAGTCCATTTATAACTGTTTTTTCTGCATGTTCATTTCATGTGAAATAAAACAGCTTAACGATTCATATTTGGCCTTGTCTTAGCAAGTCTTTTCTTGGACCACCTTTGAAAAGATTGAAGAGGCTCAAAAGAGGTGAAAGACACAGATATCCGGCTCAGATCATAATGGGGTACGACTATTACACCCTTCAGTTGTTATTGTATAGTTAGGTACTAGTCAGTTCAGACACACCCCATAACATATGGCACTCAGATCCCTTAAGGTGGTAGGAAAGATAAAAGAATCCATTCTCAAAGATGTAATAGAGAAACATCTAGAAAACGAAAATATAATGAAGAATAGTCAGCATGGATTTCAAAAGGGAAGGTCATGCTTGACCAACCTTAATGAATTCTTTGAAGAAGTAACAGGAAGTGTAGACAAGAACAACTTAATAGATGCAATATATTTGGATTTTCAAAAGGCCTTCGATAAGGTACTGCATAGTAGACTCATGACTAAGGTCAGAGCATGTGGAGTCAGGGGACAAGTAGCAGAATAGATAGCAAGTTGGCTACTAAACAGAAAACAGAGAGTAAGGGGGTTAAAGGTATTACTGATACTGACAAAAGGTAGGAAGTGTGGTTCCACAAGGATCGGTGCTGGGACCATTGTTGTTCACCATATACAAACGATTTGGACTCAGGAGTCGGAAGTGCAATTTCAAAATTTGCGGACAACTCCAAACTGGGGGGGTAGAGTTAATACTGAGGAGGTCTGCGACAAAATACAGGAAGACTTTAATAAACTTTAATAAACTAAAATACAGGAAGACTTTAATAAACATCTTTGTTAAAGTCTGCAACCATCTTCAGCCAGAAGTGCCGAGTGGAAGATCCATCTCGACCTCCTCCCGATATCCCCACCATCACAGAAGTCAGTCTTCAGCCAATTTGATTCACTCCACGTGATATCAAGAAACGGCTGAGTGCACTTGATACAGCAAAGGCTATGGGCCCCGACAACATCCCGGCTGTAGTGCTGAAGACTGGTGCTCCAGAACTAGCTGTGCCTCTAGCCAAACTGTTCCAGTACAGCTACAACACTGGCATCTACCCGACAATGTGGAAAATTGACCAGTTATGTCCTGTCCACAAAAAGCAGGACAAATCTAATCCGGCCAATTACCGCCCCATCAGCGGACTCTCAATCATCAGCAAAGTGTTGGAAGGTGTCGTCGACAGTGCTATCAAGCAGCACTTACTCACCAATAACCTGCTCACGGATGCTCAGTTTGGGTTCCGCCAGGACTACTCAGCTCCAGACCTCATTACAGCCTTGGTCCAAACATGGACAAAAGAGCTGAATTCCAGAGGCGAGGTGAGAGTGACTGCCCTTGACATCAAGGCAGCATTTGACCGAGTGTGGCACCAAGGAGCCCGAGTAAAATTGAAGTCAATGGGAATCAGGGGGAAAACTCTCCAGTGGCTGGAGTCATACCTAGCACAAAGGAAGATGGTAGTGGTTGTTGGAGGCCAATCATCTCAGCCCCGGGACATTGCTGCAGGAGTTCCTTAGGGCAGTGTCCTAGGCCCAACCATCTTCAGCTGCTTCATCAATGACCTTCCCTCCATCATAAGGTCAGAAATGGGGATGTTCGCTGATGATTGCACAGTGTTCAGTTCCATTTGCAAACCCTCAGATAATGAAGCAGTCCGAGCCCGCATGCAGCAAAACCTGGTCAACATCCAGGCTTGGGCTGATAAGTGGCAAATAACATTCGCGCCAGACAAGTGCCAGGCAATGACCATCTCCAACAAGAGAGAGAGTCGAATCACCTCCCCTTGGCATACAACAGCATTACCATCGCCGAATCCCCCACCATCAACATCCTGGGGGTCACCATTGATCAGAAACTTAACTGGACCAGCCATATAAATACTGTGGCTACAAGAGCAGGTCAGAGGCTGGGTGTTCTGTGGCGAGTGACTCACCTCCTAACTCCCCAAAGCCTTTCTACCATCTACAAGGCACAAGTCAGGAGTGTGATGTAATACTCTCCACTTGCCAGGATGAGTGCAACTCCAACAACACTCAAGAAGCTCGACACCATCCCGGACAAAGCAGCCCGCTTGATTGGCACCCCATCCGCCACCGTAAACATTCACTCCCTTCACCACCGGCGCACTGTGGCTGCAGTGTGTACCATCCGCAGGATGCACTGCAGCAACTCGCCAAGGCTTCTTCGACAGCACCTCCCAAACCCGCGACCACTACCACCTAGAAGGACAAGAGCAGCAGGTGCATGGGAACAACACCACCTGCACGTTCCCCTCCAAGTCACACACCATCCCGACTTGGAAATATATCGCCGTTCCTTCATCGTCGCTGGGTCAAAATCCTGGAACTCCCTTCCTAACAGCACTGTGGGAGAACCTTCACCACACGGACTGCAGCGGTTCAAGAAGGTGGCTCACCACCACCTTCTCAAGGGCAATTAGGGATGGGCAATAAATGCTGGCCTTGCCAGCGATGCCCACATCCTATGAACGAATTTTAAAAAAATGAATTTCAATATAGATAAGTGTAAGGTGATACATTTTGGTAGGAATAATAAAGAGGCCAAATCCTGCTTGGAAAATTAGAGTTTAAACGGGGTAGAGGAACACAGGGATTTAGGGGTACAAATACATAAATCACTAAAAGTAGCGATGCAGGTTAATAAGACCATAAAAAAAGCAAACCCAGCACTGGGGTTCATTTCTAGAGGGTTAGAATTGAAATGCAGAGAAGTTATGCTGAACTTGTAGAGAACCTTGGTTTGAGCACATGTGGAGTACTGCGAACAGTTGTGATTTCCACACTATAAAAAGGATATGGAGGCACTGGAGAAGGTGTAAAAAAAGATTTACTGGGATGATACCAGAACTGAAAGGGTAAACCTATCAGGAAAGATTGAATAGGCTGGGGCTTTTGTCTCCAGAAAAAGAGAAGGCTGAGGCGTGACCTGATAGAGGCCTTTAAGAATATGGAAGGGTTTGATAGGGTTGACGTAGAGAAGATGTTTCCACTTGTGGGGGTGATCAGAACTAGGGGCCATCAATATAAGATAGTCCCTAACAAATCCAAAAGGGAATTCAGGAAAAACTTCTTTACCCATATCCCTTGATTCCCTTTGAGTCCAAAAATCTATCGATCTGTGTTGAATACACTCAATGACTGAGCATCCATGGGCCTCTGGGTAGGAGAATTCCAAAGAGTCACAACCCTCTGAGAAATTCTTCCTCATCTCGGTCCTAAATGGCTGACCCCTTATCTTGAGACCATGACCCCGAGTTCTAGACTCTGCAGCCAGGGGAAACAACCTCTCAGCATCTACCCTGTCAAGCTCTCTAAGAATTTTATACATTTCAATGAGATCACCTCTCATTCTTCTAAACTCCAGAGAATATAGGCCCATTCTACTCAATGTCTCCTCATAGGATAACCCTCTCATCCCAGGTATCAATCCAGTGAACTTTCTTTGCACCGCCTCTAAGGCAAGTATATCCTTCCTTAAGTAAGGAGACCAAAACTGTACACAGTACTCCAGGTGTGGTCTCACCAGAGACCTATATAATTGCAGCAAGACATTCTTACTCTTTTATACTCCAACTCCCTTGGAATAAAGGCTAACATACCACTTGCCTTCCTAATTGCTTGCTGTGCCTGCATGTTAACTTTCTGTGATTCGTGTTCAAGAGCACCCAAATCCCTCTGAATACCAACATTTCTTCGTCTCTCACCTTTTAAAAGATATTCCGCTTTTCTATTCTTCCTACCAAAGTGGATAATTTCTCATTTCCCCACATTATACTCTATCCGCCACCTTCTTGCTCACTCATTTAACCTGTCTATAGCCCTTTGCAGTCTCTTTGCATCCGCTTCACAGCTTACTTTCCCACCTAGCTTCGTATCATCAGCAAACTTGGATACATTACACTCAGTCCCCTCATCTAAGTCATTGATATATATTGTAAACAGCTGAGGCCCAAGCACTGATCCTTGCAGCACCCCACTAGTTACAACCTGCCAACCCGAAAATGACCCGTTTATTCCTACTCTCTATTTTCTGTCCGTTATCCAAACCTCACTCCATGATAATATATTACCACCAATTCCATGAGCCCTAACCTTGTGTAGCAACCTCTTGTGTGACACCTTGTCGAATGCCTTTTGAAAATCCAAATATACTACATCCACTTGTTCCCCCTTATCTACCCTGCTAGTTACATCCTCAAAGAACGCTAATAGATTTGTCAAACATGATTTCTCTTTCATTATATCATGTTGACTCTGCCTAATCATATTATGATTTTCTAAGTGCCCTGTTACTAAGTCCTTAATAATAGATTCTAGTATTTTCTGTACTACTAACGTCAGGCTAACTGGCCAATAGTTCCCTGTTTTCTCTCACTTCTTTCTTGAATAGTGGGGTTACATTTGTTACTTTTGAATCCACGGGACCATTCTGGAATCTAGGGAATTCTGGAAGGTCAAAACCAATGCATCCAATATCTCTGCAGCCATTTCTTTTAAAACCCTAGGATGTAGGCCATCAGGTCCAGGGGATTTATCGGCTTTTGGTCCCATTGATTTCTCCAGTACTTTTTCTTTACTAATCTTAATTACTTTAAGTTCCTCACTCTCATTAACCCTTGGTTCCTCATTATTTCCAGTATGTTTTTTGTGTCTTCTACTGTGATGATAGATACAAAATATTTGTTTAATGTATCTACCTTTTCCTTATTCCCAATTGTAATTTCTCCTGTCTCTGCCTCTAAGGGATCCACATTTACTTTTGCTACTCTCTTCCTTTTTGCATACTCTTAGAAGCTCTTATAATCTGTTTTTATATTTCTTGCTAGTTTACTGTCATATTCAACTTTCTCCCTCTATCAATTTCTTGGTCATCCTTTGCTGATTTCTAAAATCCATCCAATCCTCAGGCTTACTACTCTATTTGGCAACATTCTAAGCCTCTTGTTTTAATCTAGTACTATCCTTAACTTCTCTAGTTAGCCACAGTTAGATCACTTTTCCTGTGGAATTTTTATTCTCAAGGGAATGTATATTCATTGAGAATTACGAATTATTTCCTTAAATGTTCGCCATTGCTTGTCTACCGTCATATCTTTTAATCTAATTTCCCAATCTACTTTAGCCAACTCCACCCTCATACCTATGTAATTGGCTTTTTTAAAATTTAAGACCCTAGTTTCGAACTTAACTACATCACTCTCAAACTCAATATGAAACTATCTTATGATCACTCCTCCCTAGAGGATCCTTAACTATAAGATTACTAATTAACCCTGTCTCATTACACAATACTAGATCTAAAATAGCCTGTTCTCTGGTTGTTTCCTCGACATGTTGTTCTAGAAAACTGTCTCGAATGCATTCCATTAACTCATCCTCCAAACTACTTTTGCCAATTTGGTTTGTCCAGTCTGTATGAAGATTAAAGTCCCCCACGATTATTGCATCACCCTTGTTACGTGCTCCTCTAATGTCCTGATTTATATTCTGTCCAACACTATAACTATTGTTAGTGAGCCTATAAACTACTCCCACCAGTGTTTTCTGCCCCTTGTTATTTCTTATCTCCACTCATACTGATTCTATATCCTGATTTTCTGAGCTAAGATCCTTTCTCACTACTGTCTTTATCTCATCCTTTATTATCAGGGCTACCCCCTGATGGTTTCTGAGAGTTGTAGTTACAGGTGTGTTTGTTTACTGTTTCACTTGCCCCCACAACCAAAAGTTATATAAAACAAATATGCTACTGAAATGCAGCTTTTAACAACTTTTTATTTTCTCAAAGGAGTTTTCTAGGGCATGCTGAACTATTCTTTTGTGAAGATTTATTTTTGGCGAGACTGGTTACAGCTGCCTTTTTAGGTGAATACTCCCTGGTGAAAATACATTAACTGGTTTTATTTATGCATTCCTGTTACTGCATTTGTGGAATTACTGTGATTGGGAAGTAAAATAGGGAGTGGAGTTTGAGTAGTGATGAGTGTTACTTAATTTGAAATATTACATTGAGGTTCCCAGGATTTCACTATAGTGTGGTGTGTGAAGCGGGCTCTTGGCCTGTTCATGTATGAATGCAGCACCCAGTTTAGTTCTATAACTTTGAAAACTATTTTCAGTTTGTTTATGTGCTTTTGATGTTCCCTTTCTTACTGTGCAGTAACCAGGGAGAGAGCTGACACCATCCATATTAGAGCAGTCAACATCCATGGAGAAATGTGAGAAGTGGCATTAATAATTGGAAGAATATAATTGATTGCAAACCCCAGACTTTAGGCAGTCAGTGAGGTTCACCTGAAATCACAATAATACAGTTCACTGTGCCTGTTCCTGCAATCACATTTTCAATGTGCAATGATTTTCATTTCCAGTACAGAAAATTGACAGAGTCAAAAAAGCAACATAGGTGAGAAATTACTGCCAGTAACATTGGATGAATACCTAATGTATGACGTTACGCTCTCCGCTATCTTATTACAGGTGTTAACTGATCTATTTTAAATAGGTTAATTCCTCTCTTAAAATCGTGCATAGAGAAATGCCATTTGAGTATGTTGTGTTTGTCCAGTATTATCTGCAACAGTAATTTCTAGCCTGTGTATTAAGAAATCTGCTGTAATGTATAGCAGGTTGATCAATGTTTAAAAGAGAAGACGGTTGGTTAATGCTTTAGAGTGACCCGTTATCAGAATTTGGTTCTAAAGTTTTGTTTTGTTAATATTGACTCACCCTTATCACTCCTGAAGCTACTTTAAAAATAAAAATGATTTAAATAGTTAATAGTTAACCCTGCTTGCTTCTGGGCTACCATGGATCTAGAACAGGAACAGATGTGACAATGAATACTCCTAGATGCCACTGAGAAACAGATCTCTTTTCTCTTCAATACTAACTTCATTCTAAGTCCACATGGCTCCAAACTCCACTTTTGTACAATATTGTATTTTATCCAGCAATAAAAGTGAGTGAATTGTTGCGTATTCCCGTATCTTAATGCTGACAAGCCTGTGTCACACCGCACTGTCAGTCTAACTCTTTGTCCTGAAATTATGGCGTGGAGACAGCAACAAGCAATAAAGTGTTAGTCTGAAATTTTGATCAGCGGCACTTTAACCGAAGCATTAGCTTGTTTAAAGTAAACGGGTTAATTCCTGTGCTACAATAGCGGGGATAAGAATTTCAGAGGAATGTGTTAAGTCTACTAATATCGCACAGCGTAATTTAATTTCAGAGCCCATTTCTTCTCATTTCATAAAGTTTATATTCAGGCTGTTTGGAATTATCAACTCTTCGGGGGGCTTGTCAGTTTTTTTGAAGCTGATGATCAGCTTTTGCTAGTTTTCTAGGTTGGCACGTGTGTATCTAGCACAGTATTTGAAAGCTGACTGCAGCGTGAATAAACTGGGCCTTTTTGGAAGCATGTTGAGCCAAGCAGTGCCAAGGCCCAGTGTGTTTAGCAATGCAGTGGCAGTGTAAATGAGTTGATACTAAATGCACAATTTCATTGTCGACTAATTACTTTTGCACTGTATCATTTACAGCTAATTACTAACTCTAAGTTATTATTCAGTGCTTAACTGCTTTGGGAATGACAGCACCATTATACTGCCTCAGCAGCTTCAGCTTAAGACTGGCTTTTTTGTCACGTCTGTTGGTGTCCCTTTGAAAACAATGGGATCGGGCAATAAATTTGCAGAAGACCGCCCTCTGTTTATTGTCCTTTCATGCCCCATCGTTTCTAAAGGAAGGGGAAAAATTATTCTTGGAAGAATTCAGATGGAATAAAAAATCAGTAACATTAAGAAATCTTACTTTTTTATTTTAATTTAAAAAGAATCAGAAATAACCTGTTACAAATATCAGCAGTATTATTCTAGCAGTGAGGGTCTTCAGTCATATTGCAGACAGACTTCAGTGCTTTTTGTCTTAAGGCCCAGTCTGGCCTCAGTCCCAATCTATGTAGTTAGTTTGCACCCTTTTTATTACTGGGCCATATGAAAAATGCAAGTAAACTACTATAGTTAAATGTTTTTTTTCTCCACACTGTGCCACTTATAGAATCGTAGACATTTACGGCTCAGAAGGAGATCATTCGGCCCATCGTGTCTGTGCCGGCCAAAAAACTCTTCTCTCACTGCTCTTGTTTTACTCCACTTGTCACATCAGTCAAGTCTGATCCATGTTTTGTTGAGACATTCAGATTGACCTCAGAAGCAACAGTTTTCCCATTTAGATTGGCTGCAGGATATATGAATTAGATCCAGATAGACACCTCTTTTTGCTTACAGCTATTGTCAACGAGAGCGAGCTAAGATTAGCTGGCTCTTGGCTATCACTAGCGACTAAAGTCAAGCTTCTTCTGGCCATTGTGTAATCTCACATGGAGTATTTTGTAAAGCTGTGTATCCCATTCCCAACATTTCTTTGTCAGTTTCAAATCAATTTCATGCATTCAGAATTGAGTAATCAGGAATTTTGATGTACACTGGCTAACGTAAGGTAGGCTAACCTTACGAGAGTGCAGTGGACTGCAGATGCATGACTCTCCAGCTGTGCGTAGCCCTCTTAAATGTAAATGCTTTGACCTCAAGAGTTGCTGTGGTATTAGTGACCCATTTTTTTGTTGGTGGATTAGCAGCCTCCTGTGTTGGGCAGCTAAATGCATGGAGCCAGCAGTGCGTATCTGCGTCTTTGAAAAGTTCATAATAATTTTCCACATAGGCCTCCAATGGGCCCATAGAGATATCTGACGAAGGAGATAATCTCCGAAAGCTTGTGATTTTAAAATAAATTTGTTGGACTATAACCTGGTGTTGTAAGATTCCTTACATTTGCCCATAGAGAATAGCAGTGGATGATAAATTTAAATCGGGACGAACAACCCATGGAGATTATTATATCACTTTGCTCACAAGACCAGGTGCCAAAGGACCTGTAAGGTAAAAAAGAGTCATAAAGAACACGCAACCTATGGAAAATGGGTCAATTCCCTAACATTTAATAAAACACTAGTAAATCTCCTGTGACATTGCTTATGGTGAATTGGAGATTTTATAACAATAAGGGTGTCACAAGTAATATTATCAGAGACACTGATTTATCATTGGGGGCAGCCTGGGGTCTGACCGTAATGGGCTGGGGTCTCAGGGATTAGCTTTGAAGGGTGGGGGGGTGTCTTCCATGATGAGGGAACACTGGGAGCAGGGTCCTGTGCTTCTGGAAACACCATAGAGGGGTGGTTCTGGGAACATTGGATTAAATTCTGGGATCTACGATCACTGGGTGAGGGGTTCCTGGATACGGAAGCATTGAGGTGGGACTTTCCAGGGGATGGCACCCTGGGATCAGAAAGTACTGGGAATGTGGGCTCGGGACCTTTGAGCCCTGAAGGGAGCAGGTCCCAGGTTCTGGGTGGAAGGGGTGAGGGGGAGTTCCTGAGGAAGGAGTCCCTTTGGTCCAGTTGGAGTGCGGGTGGAGTTTGGGAGCTTTGGGGGGGGGGCAAGAGTCTGGCAGAATGGGGAGTGTTGGGATCTGGCAGTATATGAAGGGGGACAAGATCTAACTTGCCAAGAGTCCTACTTTGCAGGTAAAAGTGCAGTGGAGTGGAACTCCTGGTTGCCCAGGTTCAAAGATGCAGGCCTTGTTCCCAAATCCCGGATACAGGGTCATGGGAATGGATGGGACAGACTGCTGCTGCCTGCAAGTAGTGCCTTTATTGCTCCGAGGGCAGAAGAGTAGATCCAAGAAGGGCCCAACGAGGAGCTGTGTATTATTCATTTTTGGCTGCCATTGGAACTAGGGGAGGGCTTTCCCTGGCTTGCTCAGGTTTTGGGGTCTTTCCTGTGTCCTCATCGGATTGACATCAGCTCTCAGCTGGCCAGAGTTCCGATGAGGCTGGCTGAGTGGGTAAAGGGCAGAATTCACAAGATAGCCTGAGAATTTCCTCTTGACGTAGGTGGAAGATTCGGCCTATTCCCCCCCCCCCCCCAACTCATATTGGGATTTAGCTTTTAGCTAATCTTATACAACGGGCAGAATCCTGGTGGAATTGGATTCTGCGGCCAATCCATGAGAGGAAAACTTCTTTCTGCCCTGCCAGAACCCAGGAATTTCAGGCCAAGTGTGATTAGCGGCAGGTCTCAGGTGTTTCAAGAAACAGCAGGGGGGGGGTGATTTTAGGAGGCAATTGCGGGTGCGTTGGGGGCGGGGTGCTCCGAAAATCGCGTAAATCCTGTTGGGGCTCGAAAGCCGGCTCCTGAGTTTCCCAGGGACCTGTGTGGACACGGGGGACCTGAAACCTAAAGTCCTGCCAGCAATTAAAATCAGTGGGATGACAGTTAAGGACCCAAATGTACCTCATTGAGGTACTTAAGGCACTTTACCTGTGACAGATTAAGTAGTTAGAAAGATTTTTAACTTACCTGGGCGGCTTGCCCACTGCTTCTGATTCACGCCTGGTGAAACCAGGCATGAGGGGCCGGATCAGGGGAAAAAAACTAAATAAATTAAATAAAAAACCATGCAAGGAAGTGAAAACACTAAATACACCTACCTTTGAAACCAGTTCCGATGTCCGATGTCTCCTGCTCCGATGTCCCCATCTTCACCCTGTAACCTGTAACCTCATGGCCTGGCATATTCCTCACTCTACCGTTACCAACAAGCCAGGGGATCAACCCTGATTCAATGAGGAGTGCAGAAGATCATGCAAGGAGCAGCACCAGGCATATCTAAAAATGAGGTGCAACCTGGTGAAGCTACAACACAGGACTACATGCACGCTAAACAGCGGAAGCAACATGCTATAGACAGAGCTAAGCGATTCCATAACCAACGGATCGGATCAAAGCTCTGCAGTCCTACCACATCCAATCGTGAATGGTGGTGGACAATTAAATAACTAACGGGAGGAGGAGGCTCTGTAAATATCCCCGTCCTCAATGATGGCGGAGTCCAGCACGTGAGTGCAAAAGACAAGGCTGAAGCGTTTGCAACCATCTTCAGCCAGAAGTGCCGAGTGGATGATCCATCTCGGTCTCCTCCCGACATCCCCACCATCACAGAAGCTAGTCTTCAGCCAATTTGATTCACTCCACATGATATCAAGAAACAGCTGAGTGCACTGGGCCCCGACAACATCCCAGCTGTAGTGCTGAAGTCTTGTGCTCCAGAACAAGCCACGCCTCTAGCTAAACTGTTCCAGTTCAGCTACAACACTGGCATCTACCCGACAATGTGGAAAATTGCCCAGGTATGTCCTGTCCACAAAAAGCAGGACAAATCCAATCTGGCCAATTACTGTCCCATCAGTCTACTCTCAAGCATTAGCAAAGTGATGGAAGGTGTCGTCGACAGTGCTATCGAGCGGCACTTACTTCCCAATAACCTGCTCACGGATGCTCAGTTTGGGTTCCGCCAGGACCATTCGGCTCCAGACCTCATTACAGCCTTGGTCCAAACATGGACAAAAAAGCTGAATTCCAGATGTGAGGTGAGAATGACTGCCCTTGACATCAAGGCAGCATTTGACCGAGTGTGGCACCAAGGAGCCCTAGTAAAATTGAAGTCAATGGGAATCAGGGGGAAAACTCTCCAGTGGCTGGAGTCATACCTAGCACAAAGGAAGATGGTAGTGGTTGTTGGAGGCCAATCATCTCAGCCCCGGGACATTGCTGCAGGAGTTCCTCAGGGCAGTGTCCTAGGTCCAACCATTTTCAGCTGCTTCATCAACGACCTTCCCTCCATCATAAGGTCAGAAATGGGGATGTTCGCTGATGATTGCAACATGTTCAGTTCCATTCGCAACCCCACAGATAATGAAGCAGTCTGTGCCCGCATGCAGCAAGACCTGGTCAACATCCAGGCTTGGGCTGATAAGTGGCAAATAACATTCGTGCCAGACAAGTGCCAGGCAATGACCATCTCCAACAAGAGAGAATCTAACCACCTCCCCTTGACATTCAACGACATTACCATCGACGAATCCCCCACCATCAACGTCCTGGGGGTCACCATTGACCAGAAACTTAACTGGACCAGCCACATAAATACTGTGACTACAAGAGCAGAACAGAGGCTGGGTATTCTACGGCGAGTGACTCACCTCCTGACTCCCCAAAGCCTTTCCACCATCTACAAGGCACAAGTCAGGAGTGTGATGGAATACTCTCCACTTGCCTGGATGAGTGCAGCTCCAACAACACTCAAGAAGCTCGATACCATCCAGGACAAAGCCCGCTTGATTGGTACGCCATCCACCACCCTGATCATTCACTCCCTTCACCACCGATGCACCGTGGCTGCAGTGTGTACCATCCACAGGATGCACTGCAGCAACTCGCCAAGGCTTCTTCGTTAGCACCTCCCAAACCCGCGACCTCCACTACCTAGAAGGACAAGGTGAGCAGGCACATGGGAACACCACCTGCACGTTCCCCTCCAAGTCACACACCAACCCGAGTTGGAAATATATCGCCGTTCCTTCATCGTCGCTGGGTCAAAATCCTGGAACTCCCTACCCCCCCCAACAGTGCTAGCAAACCTCCCCGCAAGGATATTTGTCCCAGAGCGGGACAAATATCCTTGCGGGGAGGTTTGCTAGCACTGTTGGGGGGGGTTTAAACTAACTTGGCAGGGGGATGGGATACAGAGTGGAGCTACAATAGGGGGTGATGTGCAGCCAAATATAGAGAAAAAAACAAGTCAGCTTGGAAGACAGGGCAAATATGTGAGGGCAAGGCTGGATGGCATCTATTTTAATGCAAGGAGTCTTGCGAATAAGGTGGATGAACTGAAGGTGTTGATAAACACATGGGAGTATGACATTGTTGCTGTCACAGAGACATGGTTGAGGGAGGGGCAAGACTGGCAGCTCAATATTCCGGGGTACAGAATCTTCAGGCGAGACAGAGGGGGAGGTATAAGAGGAGGGGGGGTCGCAATATTAATTAAAGAATCAATTACTGCCATAAGGAGGGATGATATATTAGCAGGTTCCTCTAATGAGGCCATATGGGTGGAGCTTAAAAACAAAAAGGGGGCAAGCACTTTGATGGGAGTGTACTATAGGCCCCCAAACAGTCAGGGGGAGATAGAGGAACAGATATGTAGGCAAATCTCAGAAAATTGTGCAAATAATAGGGTAATAATAGTGGGGGATTTCAACTTCCCCAATATTAACTGGGATACTCAGAGTGTAAAAGGCTTAGAGGGTACAAGATTCTTAACGTGCATCCAGGAGAGCTTTTTGAGCCAGCATGTAGAAAGTCCTACAAGAGAGGGGGCGGTACTGGACCTAATTCTAGGGAATGTGGCCGGCCAAGTGGAAGAAGTGCTAGTAGGTGAGCACTTTGGTGACAGTGACCATAATTTGGTGAGATTTAAGGTGGTCATGGAAAAGGACAGGGAGGGGCCGGAAATAAAGGTTCTAAATTGGGGGAAGGCCGATTTTAATAGGATAAGGCAGGATCTGGCCAAAATGGACTGGGATCAGCTGCTTGTAGGAAAATCCGCATCGGAGCAATGGGAGTCTTTCAGAAGGGAGATTGAGACCACACAATGGCAACATGTTCCCGTAAAGGTCAAGGGTGGTTTCAAGAACTCCAGGGAACCTTGGATGTCAGGGGATATACGAGAATGGATTAGGAAAAAAAGGAGGGCTTTTGGCAGATACAAAAGGCTAAAGACGGAGGAAGCCCTAGAGGAGTACAAAAAGTGCAGGGGGATACTTAAAAAAGAAATTAGGAGATCAAGGAGGGGCCATGAAATGACACTGGCGAGCAAAATAAAGGAAAATCCTAAAATGTTTTATAAGTATATTAAGGGTAAGAGGATGACTAGGGAAAAAATAGGGCCCATTAGGGACAAAAATGGCAATCTGTGTGTGGAGCCGGCAGATGTAGGAGGGGTTCTAAATGAATTTTTTGCATCTGTTTTCACTATGGAGAAGGACGATGTAGACATAGAAATACGGCAGGGGGACTGTGATATACTCGAACATATTAACATCGAGCGGGAGGAGGTATTGGCGGTTTTAGCAGGCCTAAAAATGGATAAATCCCCAGGCCCGGACGAAATGTATCCCAGGCTACTGTGTGAGGCAAAGGAGGAGATTGCGGGGGCTCTGATACATATATTCAGAACCTCTCTGGCCACAGGGGATGTGCCAGAGGACTGGAGAACCGCTAATGTAATACCATTATTCAAGAAGGGGAGTAGGGAAAAACCGGGGAACTACAGGCCAGTGAGCCTAACACCAGTGGTAGGAAAATTATTGGAAAAAATTCTGAAGGACAAAATTAGTCTCCACTTGGAGAAGCAAGGATTAATCAGGGATAGTCAACATGGCTTTGTCAAGGGAAGATCATGTCTGACTAATTTGATTGAATTTTTTGAGGGGGTGACTAGGCGTGTGGATGAGGGTAACGCAGTGGATGTGGTATACATGGATTTCAGTAAGGCCTTCGATAAAGTCCCCCACAGGAGACTGGTCAAGAAGGTACGAGCCCATGGAATCCAGGGTGCCTTGGCACTTTGGATACAAAACTGGCTTAGTGGCAGAAGGCAGAGGGTGATGGTCGAAGGTTGTTTTTGTGACTGGAAGCCTGTGGCCAGTGGGGTACCACAGGGATCGGTGCTGGGTCCCTTGCTGTTTGTGGTCTACATTAATGACTTGGATATGAATGTAAAAGGTATGATCAGTAAGTTCGCTGATGATACAAAAATTGGTAGGGTGGTAAATAGCGAGGAGGATAGCCTCAGTCTGCAGGACGATATAGATGGGTTGGTCAGATGGGCGGAACAGTGGCAAATGGAATTTAACCCGGAAAAGTGCGAGGTGATGCACTTTGGAGGGACTAACAAGGCAAGGGAATACACAATGAATGGGAGGACCCTAGGCAAGACAGAGGGTCAGAGGGATCTTGGTGTGCAAGTTCACAGATCCCTGAAGGCGGCGGAACAGGTAGATACGGTGGTAAAGAAGGCATATGGGATACTTGCCTTTATGAGCCGAGGCATAGAATATAAGAGCAAGGAGGTTATGATGGAGCTGTATAAAACACTGGTTAGGCCACAGCTGGAGTACTGTGTGCAGTTCTGGTCGCCACACTACAGGAAGGATGTGATCGCTTTGGAGAGGGTGCAGAGGAGATTCACCAGGATGTTACCAGGGCTGGAGCGCTTCAGCTATGAAGAGAGACTGGGAAGATTGGGTTTGTTTTCCTTGGAGCAGAGGAGGCTGAGGGGGGACATGATTGAGGTGTACAAAATTATGAGGGGCACAGATAGGATGGATACTGAGGAGCTTTTTCCCTTCGTTGAGGGTTCTATAACAAGGGGACATAGATTCAAGGTAAAAGGCGGGAGGTTTAGAGGGGATTTGAGAGAGAACTTTTTCACCCAGAGGGTGGTTGGAGTCTGGAACTCACTGCCTGAAAGGGTTGTGGAGGCAGGAACCCTCACAACATTCAAGAAGCATTTGGATGAGCACTTGAAATGCCATAGCATACAAGGCTACGGACCAAATGCTGGAATATGGGATTAGAGTAGACAGGGCTTGATGGCCGGCGCGGACACGATGGGCCGAAGGGCCTCTATCCGTGCTGTATAACTCTATGACTCTAATAGCATTGTGGGAGAACCTTCACCACACGGACTGCAGCAGTTCAAGAAGGTGGCTCACCACCACCTTCTCAAGGGCAATTAGGGATGGGCAATAAATGCCGGCCTTGCCAGCGACGCCCACATCCCATTAACGAATAAAAAAAACCTTCCCGATGTCCTCCTCTTCACTCTCCCGATGTCCCCTTGATCTTACCCTGATGTCCCCCGGTGTTCCATTCCAGCACCGGATGATGTCTGGCTCTCTCTCTTCCTCCCCCCCCCGCCCCCCCACCCACCAGCATTGCAGCTCCTGACTGCAGCCAGCCTGTCAATCAGGCAAGCTGCCAGGCGTGAAACCCGGAGAGGAAATTAACCACTATCAATCAACGTACGATCGTGTCGGAAACGGTAAGTTTGGTTCATGCGGGTTTGCCACATGCCCAATCGCTCCCGCCACCCCCACCCCCCCCCCCGCCCGACTGCCATCCCGCCTCCCCGCTAATACCGGGCCCTGGAGTTGGGGAGGCCCAGTCTCCATTGCTGCTGCATAATCCTGGTATTTTTTTCTTATTGCTGTCATCTGAGTGGGACCTGACCTTCAGGAGCTGAGACACAAGCATAATGTAAAAAACAGCTTATATTCTTATGTTTCTAGGAAGGAGAAAGGAATTGCTTTATCAATATCAAACTTTAATGCTGTGTAAATATCTATTGCTAATCTAATTAAGAATTGAAATCGACGTTTGAATTTGGCCATAAATTTTTGAATGGATTTAAAATCTGCTGTGACTTGAATCAGCAGGAAACTTCATATTCCTGTAGCCTAACCAAATCCCAACAATATGATTGATTTCTACATGCTTACAGTATTGCAGAATATTACTTTGCAGTGGAGAATTCCAAGGCAAATTCCAAACTGGAAGTGACCTGAATTGACCTGGTTTAGGTTAATTTGCTAATTCAGACAGGTTGAGGTTGAAATCACACTGTATGGTATTGGTGACAAATGTTAAGGTGAAGTGGAGCAACATCAGGGGGTAATAGTAGTTTCAACATTTAACATATCAAATCACTGCAGCAGCGATTAGAGAAAGCAAACAGAATGCTTAATAATGCTACTAGGTCAGCTGAGTTTCAGTCAGAGGATGTCATAACCAAATTATACAGTGTACCCATTGTCAGACTGCATCTTGAATTCTGTGTTCTCTACAGACTTATCTCTCGTCCCTAAGGATTGAGTTACGAGGAATAACTAGAGAAACTGCATTCCTCAGCCTTGAATTGAGGCATCCGATAGGGATATTGCATATGTATACTGTACACTAAATGGGTAAGATTGATCAGGAGCATTACATGGTTTGCCAGGATATGAAAATGAGGGAGCAGAGGTTACTGATGAAAGAGCAAATGTCAGGAAGAAATGGTTCCCACATAGAGTAATCAACACTTGGAATGATCTTACAGATAGGGTAGTAGAGGTGAAAAACTTACACTCATTCAATTAGAGGATTTAATGGAAGGAACGTGAGTGTTATTCTTTATCCTGGATGAATGAGAGAAGATTGGCCAAATGGAAGTGCAGCGTTGTCATCAGCCTTTATCTTATCTTGTGATAACCTGTATGTACGAAATTCCTTTGTAGGCTACTTTAATGACAATGCCATTTATTTTAGATGGGTTAACATTTTAATTAAAATAGCAGACAGAGAAATTTTATAGTATTGCCGTGACCTGTTTGTTTCTAATATCACACAGCACAATTTCAATTCTTTCATGCTTAGTTGTGCCTGTTCCTTTAAAAATAATGGCACATCTGTGCACAAAACAAAATGCCTATCTATACATGGTGTATAGCATTAAAAAGACTAAACAGGATACATAATTAAAGCATAAATATTAAATGAATTGCAGAGTAACAAGTAGCTAAATAGATTATTAACAAAAGCTAATAGAATGCTACGATTATATCGTCAGAACAGCAGACCAAAGGAGTCAGTTTGCGAAATGCGCACCAGGCAAGGAGCCTTGCCTGTTGAAAGAACAATCGGCAATTTGAGCACACGCCTTTCTATAATTTTAATGAATTGAAAATTGGGGGAGTACTGGGAGCATGATTTCATTTAATTACCCCTTATAAGTTTACAGAACTTGTATGAGGTATTAGAATATGGTGGCCAGACCACACTTTGAATACTATGTTCAGTAAACATGTCGCAAAAAAATATACTTACATGAGGAGAGGTAATCCTGCATTCAGCCATTTTGGGCAGCAGTCCAGGAGGCCACAGAGAATGTGATGGGCCTCACACTTCCTGCAGAGCTGGGCCTGTGCCAGCTGGGCTTACCCACCGGAGAGTGAGCTTTCCCCCAACATAAGCTAGTCCAACAGTTGCTGCTAGCAACAAGAAGTTGCACTTCCCCCTGCTTCATCCCCATGGTGAAGAGCAACCCTCCCCAAACTGAACATGTAGGTGAAACATCTGTGGGACAGATGCCAATCAAAATGGATTATGTACAAACTCTGGAGATCAAGAAGTACCAGGCAGCCTGGAAATGTTTCCTGGAAAGCTGCATAACCCAGACCACCCTCCTGAGAAGGGAGAAATAGGCCAACTCAGTGAGGGGCCACAAGCTTGCAACCCCCTGCCCACCCCATCCCACCCCCTTGAAGCCTCACACAGGACAGCAACTAAACCCTGCAAGAACCCTCTATGTGTAGAAAGGATCCTTGTTATCCTCCTGGCTCAGCCTAAGGACTGTCACCAAATTAGGCTTGACACCTCCTAAGAGTGTGTTGTTCCCAGTATGTGCACAACTGTACTGACAACTCTGTGTGCCACGAGAAAAAACTGTATAGTGACTTCAGAAAATATTTGTACAGATTCTTCTTTTCTGAAGAAACATTTTACAAAATGTACAGAAACAAGACTGATTCCAAGAGCAAAGGTGGTGATCTACGAGGAAAGGTTAGAGAAGTTTAAATTTTACAGTCTAAAAAGAAGGCAGTAAGTGTAGCTCCTTCTCAGTGGCATGCTGGAAGTCAGAGATCAAGGGGTAGATTTTAACTTTCACCGCCAGGCAGAAAACTGGTGGTAGTGGATTAACTACCGATTATACAGAACACCGGATTTTCCTTCCCATTCAAGTTAATGGACAGGAAAATCTGGCGAGGTATATAACGGACGGAGGATCTGCTACTGCCTGTTTTCCACCTGGTGGTGAAAGTTAAAATCTACCCCCAGGTTTGCAATGTTAGACCTGTTTACAGAGAACATCGGAACAGGAGTAGACCATTCAGCCCCTCGAGCCTGTTCTGCCAATAGGCAATGGTCGGGAATCGAACCCAGGTCAATTGCTTGGAAGGCAGCTATGCTCACCACTATAACACCATTGCTCACTATGGTTTAAAATCAGAATCTGCTGGTTACAAATCTGGAACAGTTTATTTTGTAAAGTTTGTTGTATTTGCACAATTATTCAGCATGGCTTTCTTTCTCAGGAGTTCAGCCCATGCTTAGATTTTTAGGTTCAGTGAGCACAGGAAATTTGTGTGGCGTGATATGACATTCTTCAGGGAAAAAGAGATGCTAGTGACTAATGACCAGAAACTAAAGTAGATACAGATTGTAAAATTTAATGTACATTTTACTCTCTGGAAAAATACCATTTCACTTATTTAACTCCTTTGGTTATCTCTTAATTTAGTGTGAAATCAACTAATTATTCCAAGAGAAAGTTAAGGGGAGATTTAAGAGAGGTTTTCCAAATCATGAAGGATTTTGATAGAGTAGGTAAGGAGAAACTGTTTCCAGTGGTAGAAGGGCCAGTAACCAGAGGACACAGATTTAAGGTAATTGGCAAAAGAACCAGAGGAGAGTTGAGGAGAAATTTTTTTATGCAGCAAGTTGTTATGATCTGGAACGCACTGCCTGAAAGGGTGGTGGAAGTACATTCAATAATAACTTTCAAAAGGGAATTGGATAAATACTTGATGGGAAAAATTTGCACAGCTATGGGGAAAGGGCAGGGGAGAAGAAGAGCTGGCACAGGCACGATGGGCTTAATGGCCTCCTTCTGTGCTGTATCATTCTATGATTCTATAATTGACATAATTAAAAGGTATCTGGATCAATAACAAATGAGAAAGAAAATCGAAGGTTACATAAATGTTAATAGCACTGCTTGATAATTTTCAGAGAAAGTAGGGAAGGAGCTTGATGTTCCTTTTAAAGTAGATGACCAACAGATGGTGGTGAAAGATGGAAGGGGTAAAGAAGTCCGTGATAGAATAATCAAACATGGACTGGACTCTTGATGAAGCGGGCTTGATGAGCCAAATGGCCTTCTTTCTCCCTAGACTTTCTTATGTTCTAATGTAGCGTAGCGTGTTTACAGCTTTTATGTTAGTACACAGAGATAAGTTGTGTTGATTGAACTAAGTGAATCTGATGATCTGCACATTAATTTTTACTGTGGAATAAAGCAGCTTAATGATTTAAACAAAGCTTCGGCTCATCTGGTGATAATCCAATCTGCTTTCACACAGGTTGAAGAAATACATGTGTGAAAGACACAAGGATCCAGTCTAAATCACCGAGATGCTATTGTTACCTCCCTGGGTTATGCTATCGTACAAGCAGATATAGGGCAGTGGGAGTCAACTACCACAAAAGTAAGGCCCTCAGACCGCTAAAGGGAGTGACTGACAGGCAGGACCCGAATTTGTAAAATGGCGCAACCAGCTACAGAGTAAAGTTCCGTGTACCAGCCTCCAGAATATGCCTCAGCCCAACCTCACAAGGCCATCTCCTACACACCAGTGTGAAGAATCCCACTTGCCAAGCCAGCAATTTCTTTTGTATTCTGAATGAGATTGCCCATTTAGAGCCAATCTGTGCAAACACACGAGCAACCGAATTTGCAGCCAGCAGGTAGAGAAACTCACTCCATCAGCCAGGGCTAGATTCTAAACCAGATTCCAGAGATGAGTTTACCCATTCTGTAGTGACCATGTTGATTTCCATAGTAAAGCCTTGGTTTCTGCATTACTTTTGGGTTTGAATGAAGATATGGGAAAGTTATTTTTATTAAACATTTCATAAAGTAAAAGCTGTACCTTCTTGGCATCTTGACGTCTCAGCTAGAATCATCAGAGAAGACTTCTTAACGCTAACAATAACTTCTCAGAAATCTTGCCTGA
The DNA here is from genome assembly GCF_035084215.1 of Heptranchias perlo. NCBI lineage: Eukaryota > Metazoa > Chordata > Chondrichthyes > Hexanchiformes > Hexanchidae > Heptranchias > Heptranchias perlo. The sequence goes on along the minus strand of NC_090326.1, from coordinate 58,138,508 downwards.
CGACTTTTGGACATAACTTTTCATAAGATAATATTGCTTCCACAGCTGATCACTTTAATTGCACGGATGCAAAAGCTGTTAATTGCTCCATATCTTTCCTTCCAACACTTTTTCACAGGACTCTAACAAAATACGAGCTGATTACGGTCTGCCAACAAAGATAATTTCCACCAAATTAATCAGCAGTTACGTGAATAGTGCTGGATCCATGACTATAAGATCTGAATTTGAATCTGTGTATAGATTGATTTAGATTTATACGTGTCAGAGAGAGAGCTAAACCAGAATCCTTCAGATTCGGGATGGCTGTGACCCCCTTACAAAGGGGGCCACTGAAAATCCCTCATATTATTTGCAGGAGGTGTGGATACTCAGCATCTCTCCTCTCCAGCCGGACCACCTCCGCCGGTCTTCCTGGCGCCAGATGCATGCCTATTGGCACAGGCACTCGCCATTGTCTTGATAATTAAAGGTCCCCCTCCCTGTGCCTCAGATGTCACTTGGCTACTGTTCTTCATCATCAAAGGCCTTCTCTCCTGTAGCATCTTGCTCAGTCAATGAAAACTAGGAAGAGTAGTACAGAGACAAAGTGTACTCAGCAATCAGCTGCACCACAACGTGCTAGAGGTGGATTCCTGCCTGTGAGTCTCGGTACATTGAGTTCCTTATCTCAACTGTTCCACCACAGGGAGGTGCCATGTGGAGGCCAAGCACAAGTCTGTTCCAGGGATCTGGTTCCGGGGGGCCCGTGGCCTGCACAAAGAACTGGGAGGAGCGGATTGGCAAGGCCACAAAGAAGCTTGTTATGTGGGTGGGGCGATCCCTCTCCATAACTGGCAGGAACCTGGTGATGAGGTGTGAGGTACTCGCGGTGTTGCTCTACGTGGCCAAGGTCTGGCCCATTCCCCACAACTCTGCCGTTACAGTCACCCAAGCTATCTTCCACTTTGTTTGGAGGTCCAAGGTAGAATGCGTCCGCAGGGTCACCATGTGCAAGCCCCCAGACAAAGTGGGGAAGAGCATTCCCAATATCGTTCTGATCCTGATGACCACCTTTGTGTGTGGCTGCCTCAGGATGTGTGAAGAATCCCAGTACGCAAACACCAAGTGTCACTATGTGCTGAATTTCTACCTGTCCAACACACTGAAAAGGCGGTGTCGGGCCACACTAGCCGAGCAGGCGCAGGACGTTCAGTCCAGCAGGACTGTCCCCCCCCCCCGCCACAACCTGTCCCAGGTGGAGAAGTTCCTGAGGAGGAACCCCTTCGACCACAAGGCTGTCAGACAGTGGTCGACACAAAACATTCTCGGAGTCCTGCAAGGAGAGGGTGGACTCGATTGGGTTTTTCCCCAACCAGATGGTTGATGCCATTTGGCAGAAAGTCTCGTCCCCAGAGCTGACAAATAGGCACCAGGATGTAACCTGGATGGTGGTGAGAAAGGCCTTCCCAGAGCGGTCATTCCAACACACACGGAATCTCAGCGCCACCGCGAGCTGCCTTCGAGGCTGCGGCAGGGAGGACACCGTCGTCCACCTCTTGATGGACTGCCCCTTCGCACAGAGGGTGTGGAGAGAGATGCGCTGGTGTCTGTCCTGGTTCATCCCCAACAGTTCGGTAACACAGGACGCTGTGCTCTACGGGCTGTTCCCCAGGACGCACACAGAGACAGATATCACATGTGGCTGGAAGACCATCAACTCAGTGAAGGAGGCCCTTTGGTCCACCTGAAATTTTCTGGTCTTCCAGCTGAAGGCGTTGTCCACGACTGAGTGTTGCCGACTGACTCCAAGGTCAAGGAGTACGTGCTGCAGGACGCACTAAAGCAAGGTCCGCCCTACGCAAAGGACCTATGGGGAAAGGCCACCATATGAGGCCATCCCACCTTGTATTGTGTTGTACACCATGAATCATAAGGAATATACTGTGTTTGAATTGTAATATTGAGATCGCACAGTGTACGATCTGTAATGTATTGGTTTGAAACTGTGATATTTACATTGAACTGTATGTATCTTTAAATTCTATGAAATAAAATATATTTTAAAATTTAAAAAAAGCTCTTCTTCACAAAGAAGAAGGGAAAATTGGTGGGCCATTTGTTCTGTGCCGCTCTCGTGTATCTCCAGTTGATTGTGGAGCAGCATTAATGAAAGCAGATGCCCAGCTCGTCCTGTCAGCTGGTGAGGGTACTGGAAGAGTCAACAAAAGAACCTGCTGTCTTACTCCAAGCATTGCAATGTACAATGGAAACTGCTACTAACAGTGGTGACGGGATCACTGGTGTTTGTATTGCTTAATTTTGAAAAGGGAAGCAGTGGCAAAGGCGACTATAGTTTTTGTCCCACTCACAAAGCTTGTAATGGACAATAAGCCTACAATTGGATAATATTCGTTGTAATGATGAAGTGGTTACTGATTCTACAATTTTATCCAAAGTCAGAAGCATCTGGAAAATGGCACTTCCAGTGTCACTCAATGTTATTACTGTAGTTCAACACAGTTGTCCAGGGCTGACACTGTACTAACAAAGTGGTTTTATTATAATTGTTTTCCGTTTGCTTCAAGCACGCTACTCTATAGTTGTATCCATGGTTACCTTACAACCAGTCCTTTGCAGGGAATCACCTTTTTGACCTCTAAATCTCCCCTAGTGTTCCAACTCACACAAATATTTGTGTGCAAAGAAAAACAGAACCAGTGTGAAATCTTTTGAAGCCAGCATCATGTCCAGAAGAGCGGAGACAAATTTCACGCTCTTTTGTTCTATTTTTCTTTATTGATTGTGTTCCACAAGATTCATCATTATGGCCACATAGCTTCGGATTAGAAAAAATATATTTACTGAAACATGCCCTTTGTGTTGAGAGACTTATGATGTAGCCAGCATGAACTTACAAGTAAACAGTTGTGCATCAGAAGAAAAATTTTCCCTCACATTTCCATGAAGCTTATCAGTATGTGTAATTCAAATGAATACAAATTGGATGTCAAGCCATTCAGCTGCTACAGTTTCACATTCCAGTGAATGCCTTTGTGCTTCATTGATGTGATTGTTGGTTTTAAAAAAATATTTCAAAAATCTTTTTTTGGGGGGAGGGGTTATTGTTGCACCTTGCCAGTTTGCAGAAGTTTTAAAAACTGCTATTTTCCTTCTTGTGAATTTTTTAAATATAATAATAGCACAGCTTTGCACCAAAGATGATGATTATATGTAACTTGGATTGCAGCAAACGTTTTGGGATAATCGTAAGTCAAATGTGCCACAATTTATCATTTTCAAATGTGGACATCCATTTCCAGGTATCAGAAGAATACTGACCAAACATAGTGATAACCCTATACAAGCCTCTATGTAACCATGCGCAGCCTGTTCCCCAATGGCCACCCTCAACAAACTACCTGCTCCCGAGGTTTGTGATGCTACTGTACCATGCTATTCATGGCAGACTGCTGGTGCTAACCGCTCCATAGGAAGTTGGTCCGGGGGAGGTGGATGAATCCAGTGCTGCTGCGGCCAACACGACCAATTTGTGCCTGTAACAATTTGGCTCACACAATGTCTGAGGCTGCTGCCTCTTCAGGGCACCGAGCCCACAAATTGAAAGACACTTCAGCTGAGATGTTACTGTCTGTAATCTGGCAAAGGAGGACCCAGTTTCCTTATTCACAGCTGGACACGTAAGGAAGCAGTGGATGACTCACAGGGTAAGTATTTCATTGCCAGCACCTGTTTTGACATCCCCCACCCTTTAAGGAATGCCTTCTGAAACCTAGGTCGCATTCCATATGATGATATGCAGAGAGCATTCACTCTGTCTACTTTATTCTTAAAGGGAGCATGGCTTACAATCAAAGACAAGGAAATACCACCACAGTCCCTCAAGACTTCTGCAAATCATCAGCCAGCCACCTCAGAACCTCCTGTCATTGTAGGAGTAGCTGTAGGCTAGGATTGAAAGAATACACAATGTTAGGCAGCAAGGGAGGTCATCTTAAACAGTAGGAAGCTCTCCAGATTTGTTTTCAGTGAAATCTTTTAGCCACTGATGGGACATGTGCGGAATGATTTGGGGCAAGGTGGGAGAATGCCTGCGCGAAGGAGTAGCCGAATGGTCTCTAAACTGGAGCCTTGGTGGCTGTGGAGGGGAGCTACAACTCAGTCAGCGACTGAATTCAGTTTGTGGCCAAAGGGGACTGTGATGGCAGGACTCATTTGGCAGTGGTTTAGGATCTTAACCAGCTCAGGGTCTCCCTTATGAACTGTGCCTGCGGCTGGCTGACAGTTGGCAGAATTCAGTTCTGATTCATGTGGGGAGCGCATCCTTCTGAAGCATTGCTGAAGGGTCACAGTGAAGTAGCCCTACCTGGACAAGGATACAAGTGGGTAGAGGGTCACAGATCACCTATGGTGCTATTCGGCCTGGTATCTCTGTGATGACCCTCCTGATCCTCTTCCTCTTCAAAGCAGAGGAGCATGGGGAGGGATAAGGGAGATCCCAAGGCCTTTTTCTGTAATCTTAAAACTTAGAGAAAATTGTCAAAAATAAATTGTAAAAATACTTTTAAAAATTCTCAAATAAACTTAAAAAACTTTAAAGGAATTAAAGAAACTTTATTATACTTAAAAAAAACTTTAAATAACATTGATCCAAAAATTACTTTCAGATTACTCTTGGTCTCTTGTTGTTGTCAACTGCAGAGTATTTCTGGCTTGCCACCAATAGGCCCCAGTGCCTCTTTCCAGAGGTGAAAGAATATTGAGCTTATCCATTTGGCAACAGGGGAAGAAAAGAGGGCCCTGCAGTAAACCCGGCAGTATTGAATGCGCAGGGTAAGAACACGGTCAGCGCAAAGGCCACCTCCAGCAGGGAAGAGGGGATGAGGGGGTGAAATTGGTCTTGGGCGGTCGAGTGCTTATCACTAGGACTGGGAGCGTTTATCACTAGGACTGGGAGCGTTTATCACTAGGACTGGGAGCACTTATCACTAGGACTGGGAGCGTTTATCACTAGGACTGGGAGCGTTTATCACTGGGACTGGGAGCGCTTATCACTTGGACTGGGAGCGTTTATCACTAGGACTGGGAGCGCTTAAACACCACGACGGGGAGCGCTTAAACACCACGACGGGGAGCGCTTAAACACCACGACGGGGAGCGCTTAAACACCGGGACTGGGAGCACTTAAACACCGGGACTGGGAGCGCTTAAACACCACAACGGGGAGCGCTTAAACACCACGACGGGGAGCGCTTAAACACCACGACGGGGAGCGCTTAAACACCACGACTGGGAGCGCTTAAACACCACGACTGGGAGCGCTTAAACACCGGGACTGGGAGCGCTTAAACACCTGGACTGGGAGCGCTTAAACACCGGGACTGGGAGCGCTTAAACACCGGGACTGGGAGCGCTTAAACACCGGGACTGGGAGCGCTTAAACACCGGGACTGGGAGCGCTTAAACACCGGGACTGGGAGCGCTTAAACACCATGATGGGGAGTGTTTAACACCACGACGGGGAGCGCTTAACTGTAAGACATATAGCCAAATTTAGAAGGTTTCAATTGGCCAGCACTGACACTCCTCATTCCACTGAGTACAAAAACATATCCTCATAAATTTCAGCCGTGTCCCTCTAGGATTCTCAAGGTCTGTACAACTAGGTGAGTGAAGAGATTTCAGTCCAACTCCTTCCTTCTGCAGAACAAATTGCTCAGCTGCACTTACGCCTACAGCTGCAAGCTAGATCTATAAGTGTAAACAGCAACAGTCTGGGAGACGACCACTGACTTCCAAGGTCATCCTGAAAAGATCCAGCTGTGATATTTATAATGGAGCATTAAAGGAAAGCCTCTAACATCCTTCCTCCAGACAGCAACTAAGCAGTATGTATTGTTCATTGTGTCTAGTAGGTATAGCAGATGTGTAAAGAAATATTTTATCTCAAAATACAATAGATGGATCAGTTGAGAATGAGGTTGAAATGAATGGTGCTCTTCATCACTCTTAATATAATGGGAAGTGTTAAGGGAAATCTAACAAGCACCTGTTGACTGTTGCAATTCATTCCCTTTGGTAAGCCAATAGAGAATGCTGAGGAGTGACCAATACATACAAGCAGTCTAGAAAACTAGAACAAAAATGACCAACTTCAAAAAATTCTTAAGAACGGCCTTGATTATAAATCTGTAATTTGCGAAAGCAATAGCCCCGATTTTAAGTGGGGGTGAGGGGTGACCGTGGGGCTCAGCTCGCCAACATGAAGCTGTTTTAACTCCCGGGCCTCATTTAAATACACCAGGCCCGGCTCCCACCCGAATTCGGCATCAAGGACGTCAGACTGGCGAACAGGAGTCAGGCGAGCGCAGCAGGAGCCTGTGGCCAGACACCTGCAGGAACAGTCCCCGGCAGTCAGGTGGTGGGGGTGTAGGCGATCGCAGTTGGGATAGGAAAGCCTGGGATCCTGGATTTCCTTGCACTCCTGCTCCTCTTGGCCCACAAGGAAACCTTTTTTAAAAAAAAAATTATTATTTACTTTTCTGCCCTCTCCTGGGCCTGCTGCCCCTTCATGCCTGGTGCTCCTGATGAGGCCGACAGTGGGTGCCGAGCCCCAGAACTTTGATTGTCATCATGAAACAGAGGTGGTTGGCATGTATGGTGACCTGAGAGAGAACCTCTGTTGATCTTGCTTATCTCCTGTCAGCTTGTTATATTAACTCTGGTTGGTATTGTAGCTATTGGCCCAACAAAGATTGGTCACTGAAGTTAAGGCAGAAATCTGACTCCAGGCATCCTATTCTGTAGTAAATTAACACAGGACATCCCAAATGCCAAATTTCTACCACAGCACATAGTCTTCTCGTTTGAGAGATTGATATATGTATGTAACTAACAACACATTTACAGTCGCTCGAAACCAACAAAACTACAAAAAATCCTTACAAATTATTTCCTTTGGAATGCGACCCAAAGCCATGTTGGAGATTGCTTTTCATAAAATAACTTTAATTTTTTTTTTATTCGTTCATGGGATGTGGGTGTCGCTGGTGAGGCCAGCATTTATTGCCCATCCCTAACTGCCCTTGAGAAGGTTGTGTTGAGCTGCCTTCTTGAACCGCTGCAGTCCGTATGGTGAAGGTTCTCCCACAGTGCTGTTAGGAAGGGAGTTCCAGAATTTTGACCCAGCGGCGATGAAGGAACGGCGATATATTTCCAAGTCGCGATAGTGTGTGACTTGGAGGGGAACATGCAGGTGGTGTTGTTCCCATGTGCCTGCTGCTCTTGTCCTTCTAGGTGGTAGAGGTCGCGGGTTTGGGAGATGCTGTCGAAGAAGCCTTGGCGAGTTGCTGCAGTGCATCTTGTGGATGGTACACACTGCAGCCACAGTGCGCCGGTAGTGAAGGGAGTGAATGTTTAGGATGGTGGATGGGGTGCCAATCAAGCGGGCTTTATCCTGGATGGTGTCGAGCTTCTTGAGTGTTGTTGGAGCTGCACTTATCCAGGCAAGTGAAGAGTATTCCATCACACTCCTGACTTGTGCCTTGTAGATGGTGGAAAGGCTTTGGGGAGTAAGGAGGTGAGTCACTCGCCGCAGAACACCCAGCCTCTAACCTGCTCTTGTAGCCACAGTATTTATATGGCTGGTCCAGTTAAGTTTCTGGTCAATGGTGACCCCCAGGATGTTGATGGTGAGGGATTCGGCAATGGTAATGCCGTTGAATGTCATGGGGAGGTGGTTAAACTCTCCCTTGTTGGAGATGGTCATTGCCTGGCACTTGTCTGGTGCGAATGTTACTTGCCACTTATGAGCCCAAACCTGGATGTTGTCCAGGTCTTGCTGCATGCGGGCTCGGGCTGCTTCATTATTTGAGGGGTTGCGAATGGAACTGAACACTGTGCAATCATCAGCGAACATCCCCATTTCTGACCTTATGATGGAGGGAAGGTCATTGATGAAGCAGCTGAAGATGGTTGGGCCTGGAACACTGCCCTGAGGAACTCCTGCAGCAACGTCCTGGGGCTGAGATGATTGGCCTCCAACAACCACTACCATCTTCCTTTGTGCTAGGTATGACTCCAGCCACTGGAGCGTTTTCCCCCTGATTCCCATTGACTTCAATTTTACTAGGGCTCCTTGGTGCCACACACGGTCAAATGCTGCCTTGATGTCAAGGGCAGTCACTCTCACCTCACCTCTGGAATTCAGCTCTTTTGTCCATGTTTGGACCAAGGCTGTAATGAGGTCTGGAGCCGTGTGGTCCTGGCAGAACCCAAACTGAGCATCGGTGAGCAGGTTATTGGTGAGTAAGTGCTGCTTGATAGCACTGTCGACGACACCTTCCATCACTTTGCTGATGATTGAGAGTAGACTGACGGGGCGGTAATTGGCCGGATTGGATTTGTCTTGCTTTTTGTGGACAGGACATACCTGGGCAATTTTCCACATTGTCGGGTAGATGCCGGTTTCAGGTTTGGAGGTGAAACGGGCAGGAATACCGCAATCAGGAACTCCTTGTGATAGATGCAAGTGACCACTATCCTAAGAGTAATAGAGCCTCTGATGCTCCAAATGCTGAGATAAATCAGTAAATGTATCAAACGCTGTGTGACCTCAGAAAGAACGATTAGATCAATAAATAGATGGCTTTTTTTGCTTATATCTTGAATAGAGCTGTAAACGTATAAACATGATGTAAATGATATCCTTAGGGTTTATTTTGACCCCGGACGATAGTGTAAAATGGGTGATACTGATTCAGCCACGGTTATACATCTCTCCAGATTTTCATTTCCACCGGGCGGCTGAGTTGATAGTGCTCGTTTTATACAATTGTCTGAGGCCAAAACTACCCACCATCCCCTGTTTCTGGACTATTTCATTCTTGTTTGAAGAGCGTTGATTTTATGGGGTTTTCACCTCCTTTGTTTTATACTCTAAGAGATTGATGCCATTTGCTTTTGATATCACGTGCGCACTTAGGAAAAAACTACCAACGGTTCTTATTACATAAAACCCAATCAGAAGATAGAGCTTTAAATGAAGAATTCCCCATGAGGGCTTGCTGCTGAGAATGTAACTCAAGAGCTTTACCGAAGTGAATGCAGCTTCTCTAAACATAGGATTGAAAGGGCATTTTTATTTGCTTTCCTTGCTGTTTTACAACAGTTGTAAGATTAGAAAAGCAGGTTTTATATTTAAAGCTGTACCAAGGGGTATTGGCTTTGGTTTTCTTTCTGGAGTTTGTTTTTGCACGATTTTTACTGAGGGATGTGAAGGCTGTTACACCAATCGGGTGGTCCCGGTGAGGAGCAGCACTCTTGGGGTTCGCTGATTTGGATATCACGGACCCACAGTGCCTGATTTTCCATCCATTAATTTAAATGGATAGGAAATCAGGCGCTGCTGGGCCACGATTTGCCGACCAGCGATCTCTACTGGTAATGCCCAATTGGGCACCAGCCCTACGGAGACTTAACAAGATTCACTGACTTTTGGATGTATCTCATCCTTTAACGGTTCTTCAGAGTATCTCACACATTCCTCCCCCCCCCCCCCCCCAGTTTTCTCTCCTCTTTTCTCAAAGAAGCTGATACTTGCTGTTGCACAGTTCCACAGCCATTAGGCACTCTCTGGTGATTCGAACGGACAACCAATTCTTCATAAAGCCTAACCAGTAACAGTCAGCAAGCGAATAGACTGTGGGGGAGTTAGAGCAGCAGCTGTAATCCATCACAGCCTGTGGACTATCCCTGGGACTTTCCTGGTCTCCATGGCTCAGTGTCATACCAGGTAGTGCATTTGCAAACTGAGCCAACGGGAAGCACACAAAATTCTGCACTACATGTCTGTACAGTCTTGTGTTATAACTTTATGTTTTTGATGCAAAACTTAATATATTGTAGATATGCAGCATTTTATCTGTGAAAATCAACTCCATTGATACATGCAAATTGTGCTTTTAGAACCACAGTCTCTTGTTATGGCAGGGTGAGGAAGATTTAGCCCAGTTGCCAGTAACCTCACAGAAACTCACCTTTGGAATGTCACAAGTGTGGACATAACTTCCAAAGTGTTTGTTGTTACAGTAGTTTTACTGAGGGGAGCTTGATGGTGACGGATTAATTTGCTAATTGTGTGTGTTATAGTTTGGAAATATTTCTTTTTGGTTTTGTGTTAAATTTGTCAGAGTTGAGTGATTTATATTCTGTAGAAATCAAAGGCTTAGATTCCTGTCTCTGAAGCGCCCTCAGACGTCGCAGTTGTTCCCTGGCACCAGTGAGTTCCTCGAATGAGTCAGCTTTTTTCTGATATCCATCATCTAGGTCTACCAACTCTACTGCATTTCACTGGAGACACCTGCATTTGATTATGATTTCATACATGCGTGGATTGGGCTGGCAATTCCTAGCACTTCTGTTACTTTCAAGAGAAAGCAGAGGAACATGATGGAGTTCTGTAGAAGTAAGGCTATCCCCGTATTCATAGCGACAGCCCTCTTAAAAATATAGCGCCTTTGATTTATAGCTGTCTTTCAGTCAAAATGCTATAATGCATGTTGGTGTATAAATCACTCCTCTGTTATGAACGGGCATAAAACACGAATGAAGGTGTGACTTAAATATAAGGTTTTACAGTAGTTATTTTGTGGGGCAATCTAATTTGTTAGATTTGATGAGTACTTTTTCTGCTGAAGTCTATGAAAAGGAAAATTAGACAGGTGGGCCGGTCTCGAACATTCTAGTCAGGTAGCCATAGTACAATTGAATGAGAAGCTGTTTCAACACCTCAAACATCACAGCCAAGCTGTCTGGTTACCAACTGAGCTTCAGAGACAGTTGGTCATCTAGCCACACTCACAGTTGCATAGTCCAGAAATTAAATGATTTGTTCCATGGAGACAGAGACAGAGACAGAGAGAGAGTGAGAGTTGAGGACCTTTTGAAAGCAAATAAAGAACATGCATTATCCAATTCTGCGTAAATGTGCCATTTACTTAACTGGTAGGTATGCCACTTACAAGTGCATCGTGCAAAATTGTCACAATTTAAAAAAAAATACTTTTGCAAGCTACAGACGTAAGCTTTTAACTGTTAAAAGATCAGTGATCGGATGCTATATTGTATAGCAACTATTTGGCAATTTATTTGTTTCATTTTTTTAAACACATCTGGAAGACGATTCTTTGAGAGGTGCCCAGGTAAAGAAAATATCCAATGTGTTAAAGATCAAAACAGTATCAATATTTCTTCGTCCCCCTGCTTACAGTACTAGGACAGGGAGAGAAAAAGTAGATTTTTAGATAGTTGGACAACTGTCTACCCTTACTTTTTAGGCAGAACATCTAAAAATCTAGCAGTAGTCTCTCACCATTCGGTGGGGGAAGGGTTGGGGGTTTTTGAAAGCTCAGTTGAACAGGATTTCTATTGCTGCAACTGAAAAATTAGGGCACAATTGCTAAGAACACCATTCCCAGTAACTGCTTGCGGGGAAATCAGACAAACATTTCAGTGAGTTGAATCCAGTTAAAGTATTATTTGCTGGATTTATTAGAAACCTTTGAATTCTCTTTCAATGCTACTTATGTTACAGTAACAAATGTTCACCAGTAGAATCAATAGGATATTCTAATAATCTACAGCAAGTACAGAGACGATCAAACACATTTGCTAACTCCTTTGGCTTTTATAAATCTTACTTGGTAAATATATCCGGGAATTGGCACAATACGAACCAGATGTAGTCCAATTTAATCTTGGTTTAGCCAGATTAAGTTTAAAACATCCAGAGCCACATTGCTTCAATCTAGTAGAGTCCAAATGATGACACATCACTACTGCATTCTTTTCTTAAATTCCTCTTTCCCTGCTTGATGCCAACATTATATTCAGAAAGACCCAACTGTTTGTTATATCCACTGTTTCCATGTTACATTTTCTATTTTCACAGATTAATGGTCACCTTCTTATTTCAATTGACCTTTAAGAGGATTAAAACCTCTTATCAAAAGGAAACATTTTCACATTCAGGTGACAGGGCTACTAAAGCGACAGAGGTTTCTTGTTTTCCTCTGCAGATTACTAATCTTACAGTTGGCAGCCCAGGGTGCAATTACTACAAAACAATTCCTGCTGGGATTCACGGGAGCAGGCAATTTTTGAAAATATTTTTACAAATTTTTGTTCTTTGTCTTGGGGTTGATTTTTAACTCGGGGCAAGTTCAAGATGGGCGGGGCGGGGGGGGAGGGGCTGGGGGAGAGAAAACCCCTACGGATAGTTGAATGTGAAGACCGGGTCATTTTAAGACCCAGGGCTCATTAGCAGTTGGCAGAGCCGCCTCCCCCATAAAACTGGTGGGAGTGACGTCAGGGCTGGCGGGCAGGAGTGGGAATTAAGACCGGAGCTTGAGGCTGCAGGGGACCCAAAGGAACGGTCCCCAGCATAAAGTTAGAGCTGGAGGGTTGGGGGGTGTGGTGTTTGGGGGGTTGAAAGAAGATGCTGATGCTGGGAGGGTTAGACAAGGCCCAAGGAGTCCTCGAGGAACCCAGAGGAGAACTTCTGCTCCTCTTGGCACAGAAGAAGTCCTTAGAAAAGTTAAATAAAAATACATACTTTGGCCTCTTCTGGCCACTCTGCTGAGTCCCGTCATAATATGGCTGTCAGGTTTGGTCCCATGCAGGCCTCCCGATTTGCTGAGTTAAAATCGTGTGGTGGTGCCGATGATGTCATCAGCCCACAACTTTTGAATGTAATGACTGGGTTGGGCGGCCCTGCTTTGCCTGTTTTGAGGTGAGTTACAACAGTGGGGGACGGGAGTGCGGCGCAAACCCCCGCCTGCCATTTTAATGATCTGCCCGCCCTGTTTGCACCAGGCGAACTGGGTTAAAATCTACCCCACTGTCTCCCAGATAAGAGAAAGGCCTGAGGACTTGCTCTCTGACTACCAACAGCAATGTTACCCTGTAATGAACCAAAGGGCGTTATATTTTCCACGGGGCAGGGCAGGCACAGTAAAAATTAATTGCTCTGCAAGTTGTCAGTGACCCATTTAGAAGGTCACAGTAGAGCTAACTAAATCCCACATATGGCTTGGCAGTTCAAATCATATTGGCCTCAAATCCAAGCACACAGCATCCTGAACCAAATATCTCAACACCACACTGCTAAACTATCATAGGTAATCGTTACTGAGGCACCCTGGTGCTACTGTAGAACAACGTGTGATCCTAGGGAGGATGAGCACAAAACTAAGCTGTAGAGCTGTGCTGATTCAAACTTGGCTGTTACCATAGAACAGTTTTTCTAACTTTGGCCTGAATTATTATTTTATTGCAGTGCCAAAATGGAAACTCTGAGCAGAGCCAACTTTCCCCTTTGCTATTGAATAGTGAGTTTAGTGGTTCTGATCCGGCACAGATTTGATGGGAGATTGTCTGCTTGTCCCCATTAGACAGATCGTAGATGCAGTCATGGATAGACACTTTAAAGGGTAGTTTTCAACTACAGGGAGATTTTTCAACTATTTTTCCATTTCGTTTAACAAACAGATTGCACAGAATGTTCTGTGACTCAGTGTATTTGTTGTTCTTCTGAGTCTGTTTATAAAAACTTTACTGTTGTTTAATTTTTTTCAGTAACAAAGAAGTAAACTGAATCTAACCTCAACTGTCCTCCTCCCCCAGTTACATAGAATATCACTTATTCTGAATACACCTTTGCTGTTTTAAATAACAATTGAAGAAAGTAGCATTAAACATAGTGTATTTCCAAATAATGAAATGCCATTATATTAGCTCAAATCTTATACAATATACGCAAAAAGTTATGTCATGCGTGGCCTATGATTTCTGGCATCTACGAGAGCAGTGATAGTCTGGCTGTGGCAATCTAATGCATTGTGACTATTTCTTAAATAGCTGTTTATATGTAGTGGAAACTAACATACAAGTTTCCTGTACAAATTGGTTTCCAGTGACAACATTTATGACCTCTACCTTTTTGCTGCTATAATTTGACAGGCAGTGAAATATAAGGCTTATTGCCGTCACCGCAGAAAAACGTCAAGTAGATTTTTAAAATTTCTTTGTTTAAATTTCCTTGCATAAGCATCATGGTCATTAAAGTTATGTGCACAGTATATCAATAAAATGCTATATTAGCACATCAGTAAATCAGGATATTAATACATCATAAGGTCACAAGATAGATTTGGATGATAGATAGTGTGCTGGCAACCCATTCCAGCTGTTGATCAACCTCTGTGTAAAAGAATACTTCCTTTTGCCTGCTCTAGATGGTCCCACTTTGACCTCACTGTCCTGTTGTATCTGAAAGTATTATTCCAGGATTATTTTCTGTATACTTTTATAAGGTTTCCTTTGAAATGTGTCTTTTTGAGGCTAAAGAGAGCCTAGTTTATTAATTTGTTCCTCACAGCTCATTCCTCTGGGGATCAGGTTTATTGTTCTGTTCTGCACTGCTACTAGGATCTGGATAGCACCCTTATGATAATGTGACCAGAAATGTATGCAGTACTCAAGGAGTGACCTAGCTGGGGCACTGTACAGGGTCAGGGCATGCTTTCTGGAGATTTGAACTTACCTGCTTTGTCAAAATAACCCAGCACATGCTCGCTTTGTTCATTGTTGCCTCAAACTGTCTGGGCTTGGAGTGACAAGTCCCCTAGTTCTCTTTCAAATCCCAACTGTGGAGTAAAAGCACTTCTAACCTTTATTTCCAATATGCAGTACCTTGCATTTGTCCATATTGAGCTTTATTTGCCAGGTGAAAACCCCGTCATGTTCTCTTTTTAGGACCTTGGCTGCTTCCTCTGCACCCACAGTCCCCTTCATCTCCAAATTTAATTAATATGCGTTAAGACTGCAAGTTCAGGTTATTTATACAGATCATGAAATGTTGGCGACCCACCACAGACAATATCTCCCCCCATTGTTACATTGAGTCTACAGCACAGAAAGAGGCCATTTGGTCCAACTGGTCTATGCTGGCATTTATGCTCCACACGAGCCTCCTCCCTCCCTACTTCATCTACCTACCTCTATCAGCATACCCTTCTATTCTTTTCTCCATCGTGTGCTTATCTAGCTTCCCCTTAAAGGTATCTATGCTAGTTGCCTCAACTACTCCTTGTGGTAGCGCATTCCACATTCTTACCACTCTTTGGGTAAAGAAGTTTCTCCTTTACAACTATGCTCTGCTTCCTTCCCTTTAGCAAGTTACTAATCACATTCCATTTCTTACCACTGATATCCACTGACTTTAGTTTGCTAATTTGTCTTTCATGCACTGCTTTATGAAAAGCCTTTTGGAAGTCTAGGTGCGCGACATCATGTGGCTTTTCCTTGTTAATTTGTGACATCAGGTCCTCAAAAATGTCTACGTGCGTGACCAGACAAGATCTTTTGAAGCTGAGTTGACCATCATTTGTTAGGTTACCTTCCTGATTATTGGTTCCATTAGCTTTCTTATTATTTTGGTTAACCTAATGGATCTGTTGTTGCCAAGTGTGGCTCTTTCTTTCCTCTTCAATATGAGAACTACATTTGTCTGTTTACATTCTGTTAGAGCCTCCTTGGTGTTAATTGGATTTCCTTAAATTGCTTGTCAATGCTTTAGAAACCTCCCCTCTCATCCTTCTACGTTCCCTGGGTATAGTTCATCCTTGGGGACTTATTAGTTTTCAGCTCATTCAGCTTTGTTAATGTCAAAATCCTGGAGCACGCGCAATATGTGTTTGATGTTGGATGGTATACTGTTATTATCTTTCCTGGTTTAAAAAGATCAAGAAGAAGTACTTGTAATGAATTGGAAGATCTTTCTGACCATAAAAAAATCTATATTGTTTAATATCTGTTTATGACATGTGGCCGGTCACTTTAAATTTGATTACTGCAAGGGAATCTCTCAGCTATTTGTGTTTCTGTATTGACTTGTGCATCCTCTGGAACGTAGAGATAACACCACTGCTTGGTTTGCAAAATGTCACTTCAAAGGCAGATGATCACTGTTGATAGACAACTTAATGGGTGTATTTGTCTATTTCACATAGTGACAGAACTATTTAATATTGCTTACCTGGCTGCAGGGGACAGAGGTAAAACAGTTGTGGTTATTTGTCACATCAAGGGGCCCTGCTAGAATGGCTCTCACAGCTTGGCATTGTCCTGGGACTAAATGAAAAACTTGAGATAGGTTTGTGAGGGGAGTGGGCCCTGATCATTTGAAGTTCACTTGACTGACAGCTCTGGAGTCATAAGCTGCCTTAACTGAGAATAAATCTAACCGCCTTCTCCCTATTTTTCAGTTATTCAAAGCCCATCAAGATAAATGCTACAGAAATGCAGAAGCCAAAATCTTACATGTAAATTATGTTATGGACACTGATCCAAGTTTAGATTACTAAGAGAGTTTGCAAAATATTGTGTCCTTTATTATTTTTCTATACCCAACAAGGTGTAAATCTGCTGTGTTAATTTTCCCCTATTGTCAACTTTTTACTTTTAATAAACCTGATTTATAGTTTACAGTCTAAGCTGCACAATCTGATAGAGTGATTATTTTCCTGCTCTCTGAAGACTAGGAGAGCACAAGAGAGCTCACGTCATTTCCAGTGAGCTAATTATAGTAACAAGGGTTTCCGTTCGACCCTGGGCAAAGCTACAATAATGGACATTTGTGCATATAAAGTTTGCAGGGAGTAAGGGCTCGCTTATGGGAATGGTCCTTGATGCTAAATATGAGTAATATTTGGTGAAGCTCTAAATACATACCCCTAGTCCTGTACTGTGCTATCTCCTTTTCATCCTCTTTAGTTACGTATGAGTCCCTTTGGGGTTTAACTTGCTCCCTGACTATCCTCTTGCTGTTGGACAATTCCAAGAATATTCTGCCATTATGTTTTGCATCTGTTGTTATGGTCCTTTTCAGTTTGCTCTTGGCACTTTTTAACCGCATTTTGGACCTGTTTTCTGTATGATTTTGCACTCAACCCAGTGGTCACCCTCTCTTTTTCCCGATATGGGTTGTAAATCTTCTTTTCCCCTTATCTCCCTTTTAATTTCATTTATTTTTTTTATTTACTTTGCTTTTGCTGCACTTAATTGTGCTCTTGTCCTACATGTCTTGCTTAATGTTTTTGAATGATGTCCACTTATCCTCAACAGATGTGTTCTTGAGTAATGCTTCCCAGTCTACGTTGCTAAGCTCTGCCGTCATATCCCTTAAGTTTGCCTGCCTAAATTGTACACTGGGGTCTGCTTACATGCCTGCGCTATTTCACCAGTCAGATTGAAAGTCACCGTGCTGTGGTTCAGCTCGTGGTTCTTCTGTTGCCTGAATAGTATCTGGTTCACCTACATGATCCAAGTTCACAAAGATATCAGTAGATCATTACATCAGTTCATCAGTAGGTCACAACATCAGTAAATAGGACAGCACAACATCAGTACAACAATACAGTTCAATCTGTCTGTATGGTCACTCATGAGACCATCCCATGTATTATCCAGCTGGCTACTCTTTAAGGGTAGAGTGTTTAAAAAGCTACAATCATGTTAGAGTGAACAGGAAATGAAAAGCAATCATGCTAAAACAAATTTAAAAAATGCAACCAGGCAGCTCAATGAGGTAGCCTTAACATGGAGAATGCAGCTGACCATTTTACACTAGAAATTTTACATTGACTTTAATGGAAAGAAATTCAAGACCACAAAATGTGGCTGCAGTAGAGATGTGATCACTGTATAGAGCTGGCTATAAGTATATATCAGTGTGTCAATATATCTGTACATCAATACATCAGTAGCTCAGTACATTGTCATATTAACATATTAGCCCATCTTGTTGTTTCCTTAGCTTGGTGAATTATAAATTAAGAGAGGGATTTTTTACATGTGGCAAGGAAGAAGAGAATGTAAAGATCAGCATCCTTTGAATGCAATTAAAAAGATACAGTTTTACAGGTCCCTTCAAAAATGAAAAGACTAATTCATGTTGGTAGTTAAAAAAAGTCCCTGCTGATTTTCTCACCTAGAAATAACATAAATTTGCAGTGAGATCCCATGTCAACACCATGGATTGTTTAGCAGACAATTGGTACGCTTATCAGGAATACCACACTTAGATTGGTTACGGGGTTACTTTGAGATAGTCCACTGCATATTTTTTTATTTCTCCATGTTGAAGGTGACTTTTCTTTATGTGCGAACAACCGAAGTATTGTACATCATTGCATTGTGGTCCCCCAAAAGTCATACGATTTTTAGGGATTCTCACTGAAAAAAGGGGGCACCGATAATACAGTGCCGTGGAATCACTCACAGGGAGCACTCGAAAACTTCTGATTTCCCATATGGCCAGTCTATCCTTGATTGGTTAATTATGTTCTCCGTATATGTCTAGGTAAACACTCCTGTTTAAAATCTTTAAAAATTTTTTTTAATCAAAGTGGTTACATTAGAATAAAAAATAACTGGATCTAATGGAATTTTTGAACAAGAATGTGTATGTGTGTTAGGGTCTAGTGCTTGACTTCACCTCATGCCAAAGGAATGATCAAGCTGGTAACATTATAGGCAACTTATGATTTCTTATTTGTTATTGGCTAATTATTCAACTCATGTGGGTTCAGCTCTGGTGGTTTATTTGTTTTTCTGTGTGTAGCACTTACAGATGTGGAAACTTGTCATACTACCAACATGCAGTATCATATCCGCATAATATCACTCTAGATGTCCACCTGCTGATTCCTGCATCATATTAACTGACAGAAACAGTGTAGGGACTGTAATTCTCTATTTTGTTTTCAAAATAGCTAACAGTGTTTCATAGAATCATAGAAAATTTACGGCACAGAAGGAGGCCATTAGGCCCATCATGTCCGCGCTGGCCGAAAATGAGCCATCCAGCCTAATCCCACTTTCCAGCACTTGGTCTGTAGCCTTCTGTGTCACGGCACTTCAGGTGCACATCCAGGTACTTTTTAAATGAGTTGAAGGTATCTGCCTCTACCATCCTTTCAGGCAGTGAGTTCCAGACCCCCACCACCCTCTGGGTGAAAAATGTTTTCCTCAGCTCCTCTCTAATCCTTCTACCAATCACTTTAAATCTATGCCCCCTGGTTATTGACCTCTCTGCTATGGGAAATAGGTCCTTCCAATCCACTCTATCTAGGCCCCTCATAATTTTGTAGACCTCAATTAAATCACCCCTCAGCCTCCTCTGTTCTATGGAAAACAACCCCAGCTTATCCAAACTTTCCTCATAGTTAAAATTCTCCAGCCCTGGCAACATCCTCGTAAATCTCCTTTGTACCCTCTCTAGTGCAATCACTTCTTTCCTGTAATGTGGTGACCAGAATTGTACGCAGTACTCTAGCTGTGTCCTAACTAGTATTTTTTGCAGTTCCAACATAGCCTCCCTCGGCTAATAAAGGAAAGTATTTCATATGCTTTCTTAGCCACCTTATCTACCTGTCCTGCTACCCTCAGGGATCTGTGGACATGCACTCCAAGATCCCTCACTTCCTCTACACCTCTCAGTATCCTCCCATTTATTGTGTATTCTCTTGCCTTGCTTGCCCTCCCCAAATGCATTACCTCACATTTCTCTGGATTGAATTCATGAAGTGAACATACCTGCTTCCAGTAAACGACATTGAGTAAGTGCTCTGAACATCAGTAAACTGTAATCGCGCAACCCCTACGTAGGACTCCTGGTGCACAATACCCATCTGTTGGTGCAGACATCCGTTTTATACACTTTGAGCCAAACAAAAGATATTGACATGAAGTTGCCTTGTTTCTCAGACTGGGAGGTAGTTCTTAGGAAGTTGACCACTATAAGAGCTGATATTACTTAATCTAAAAAAAAAATCAGAATGCATTGGGATGCAGCACTTCAGTTGTTTTCACATAAAAGAAAAATCACCTTCAACGTGGAGAAACAAAAAATACACTGTGGAGTATCTCACTGTTGTGGCAAACGCAGGTACTTCCAGCAAATATTAGCATCAAGAGTATCTACACATAGAAAGGATCATTTGATGTGGTGCTATATCTGCCGCCTTCTATAGAGTTCCTATAATTTTTAACCCGGTTTCTGTGGTGCTGTTTAGGGTCTGAGGCAGAGTTAGGGCTACAATACTGCTGAGGACAGATCGTTTGAGAAAAGAGAAAGTCAGAGGGGATAGTGAAAGGTAGGATTGGAAGGAGGGATGTGTTCAGAAGAAATTGAGGAGGAGGGATCAGGAGACGTATTAGCATCCAAGAGTTGTTGAAGCTTGTGGTCCTTGCCATCTGAAAGGGGAAAAAAAGTTTTTTGTTAAAGCACAGGAATGGACAAAGAACAAAATGGAACTGAGGACCAGGACAACGCTGAAATGATGTGAGTGGAGACAGAGAGTGGGGATCTCATGAAAAGGTGAGGGCAGTGCTTAGAAGAATGTTGAACCACACGGAGATATCTGATCATGGCTGGATCCAAAACAGGAAGGGTGGAATTCAAGCTGAAATCCACGTGGCGTGAATCTGAGCTGGAGACATCTGCTAAGAAAAGAGACGTGGCTGTGAAAGCGAGTGAATTAAACAATGAAACAAAAAAACAAACTGTTGTAGGTGCTGGGAATCTGAAAATGTTCAGCAATTTAGGTACAGTATCTGTGGAGAGAAGCAGAGTTAACGTTTCAGGCACATTGCCTTTCATCAGAACCTCAGTACTCCCTCAGTACGACACTAGTGTGTCAGCCAAGATTACGTGCCCCAGTCCTGGAACGGGGCTTGAGTCCATAATCTTCTAACTCAGAGCTGGGAGTGCTTCCACTGAGCCAATGCTGACACCTTCTCCTAAGTTGCTTTAACATTGGTTTTCATTTAATTGGGATTCTGAGAGACAAATATCCGTGAGCTGTCAACTGTATTTGCGCAACTAAATCCAGTTCCTTTATCCCAGCAGCAGGCCCAGATTTTTGTGTATCTCTGGTTTTGCTGCTGGGATAAGAGTGGGATTTAGTTGTGTGAACAAAGGGAACCAACTCACGGTAGTTGGTCTCCCGGAACCTAAACTAAACAAGTACCGTGTAAAAGTGGCTCTGAATTCCGGTTTGCTGCATTTTAATAAAGTTGTTACTCTGTGTATTTTTTTAGTCGCATGGTGTTATGTGAAGTATGAAATTCTAAGCAGAAAGATTGCAGTATGCCATGAGCCTGGCTCTTGTACCTTTTGCTCTCAGTTAATATTGCATATGCTTGCTGTATGTGCCAACTGTATTGGTATAATATGATACACAGAACAGAGATCACCATGTTCTGGGATGGTTGTGTATTTTCCAGTACCAAAATAGTTTAGTTACTTATAGTAATTGTGTACAACCAATTAGGACCAGTTCTGTGATACTCCGTGTAGAGGTAGTGTTTAGCTGCATGTGTATTTGTACTCAGCATTTTTAAGAAAGCTAACATCCAAAAATAGAGATGCTGACCCAGGAAAGAACACTCCGTCTGGATGAGGGCCATTATAATTACCAGTTAAAGGCACATTTTTGGATAGATGTGCTCCTGCGAGTGCTAACACTGATAGAGATTTTTATTCTTGAGCGTATGTACTTTCCTATGAGGACATGAACCTTCTTTTACAGTTTTCTCCCCTTGCTCCCCTCAGATGATGCTGCTTCCGTGATTCAGAAGGAAAATTACATAGAATTTACATTTATCCTACAGTACAGAAACTGGCCATTCGGCCTAACTGGTCCATCCCGGTGTTTATACTCCAAATGAGCCTCCTCCCTCCCAACTTCATCTAACCCTATCAGCATATCCTTCTATTCCTTTCTCCCTCATGTGTTTATCTAGCTTCCCCTTAAATGCATCTATGCTCGTCGCTTCAACTACTCCTTGTGGTAGCGTGTTCTACATTCTAACCACTCTTTGGGTAAAGAAGTTTCTCCTGAATTCCCTATTAGATTTATTAGTGACTATCTTATATTTATGGCCCCTAGTTCTGGTCTTCCCCACAAGTGGAAAAATCTCCTCTACATCTACCCTATCAAACCCTTTCATAAAGGCCTCTAACAGGTCATCCTTCAGTCTTTTTTCTAGAGAAAAGAGCCCTGACTGTTCAATCTTTCCTGATGGGTATAACCTCTCAGTTCTGGTATCATCCTTGTGAATCTTTTTTGCACCTTCTCCAGTGCCTCTATATCCTTTTTATAATATGGTGACCAGAACAGTTCACAGTACTCCAAGTGTGGTCTAACCAAGGTTCTATACAAGTTTAACATAACTTCTCTGCTTTTCAATTCTGTTCCTCTAGAAATGAACCCCAGTGCTTGGTTTGACCTTAATAACTGTGTCCCTACTTTTAGTGATTTGTGTATCTGTACCCCCAGATCCCTTTGCTCCTCTACCCCATTTAGATTCTTATTATCCAAGCAGTACGTGGCCTCCTTATTCTTTGTACCAAAAGCAGCCAGTATGTTCTTAGGCCACAGCCAGACATGTTTTTGGCTAGCCTCCATGAGTTAAGTGAGAGCGGTCTGGCAGAGTGGAGTGATAGATCAAACCTGCACCGTGTCTACATAGAGCGATATGTTGGTGCTGCCACGTATCGGTGGTACTCGAATGCACCCTGCAGTTGTCCTGGACAAGTCAACATTTTCAAAAACAAACAATTGGAAGCCAGTCCTCAACTATTGGTGATGTGCTCCATCTTGTTTTTACTTCAAATTAATGGTTAGCACTGTGGCCATAATGTTTGTGAACTCTCATAATTATTGAATTGCTTTGTTATATAATGTACATCATTAACAGGAAAAAAAGTTATTTTCATTTTTTTATTCCAATTTGAAATTATTTTCTCCTCATCTTTGGGTCACCTCCCCTCTTCCCCTTTTCTACCTTGGCCAATGGTCTCTGTAACGTATATGAAGATGTATATGAGAATAGCCTAGAGTGACTCACTCATTAATTCTCCCTGTCTCCCTGCAGAGACATAATTCACCTTCACTCACCTGTCTCCCTATTATTTTCTAGCTGAGATTTGAAACCATTGGAGTATGGGAGTTTCTGTGTATGATTGACATCCTACCACTTCCTGTCAAATGACATTGTTATACTACCGTGCTGCAGCACCAAGCCACTAGTAGGGCAAAAGTGTGATTTCTGCACATTGACCTATAGATATGTTAATGCCTTGAGAATATGGAGGGAAAAACTGGCCCAATGTTTGCATTGTGCTGGTCTTTCTCTATGAATATACAGTATGGACAACATAAAGGGACCACCAGAGTTAACAGATTCAATCATTTCTTAAGAATTTTTAGACACAAAAGTACTATTTCAACCTTTACTGTGCAAGTGAAGGGAAAAGATTTAAGTTAGGACCAATTTGGCAAGCTCCATGGAAACATTTGGAATGGGGCTCATTGTGTTTTACCGTGCTGGCATTCTCTTTCCAGTCACCATATCTCTTACATCCCTGATAGGGAAACAGGCTGCATTCATTTCTTTGTTCACGCCTCGATTTCTGAAGGTTGAGAGCTTGCTGTTGCCAATGATCACACAATTGTTTTGATTTTAAAAAAAGAATGAAAAGAAAAGGTTGAGCCATTTAAAATCCAATCCAAGAACAAAAACGTATTGTTAGCTGTGAACCTGGAAGATTTCCCTTTATTTATTTATCTCTGGCTGGCTGCCAAGATCAGGACTATTAAAGAATCAATGTTTTCTCATTAGGTTGTTTAATTTAGGCATAAATTTGAGGTTTATTATTTGCCATAAAAATATATCGGAATAATCTGATACAAGACAAGTAGAGACTGCCCAGCAGGGAAAACATAATTTGGTCCTGTTATACCTCAATCCCATTTGCGCCGAAATTACACAAAAATTTACGCCAGTTTCTACGTCGATCTTGCTGACAGGAATTAATGGCCAAATTTCCTGTGGGGCTCATTTGCCTACACCAGAACATAAAAAACTGGCATAAAACAAGTGCAAATACAGCACCACCAATAGGGGCCTGAGGAAATGGGTGGAGCTCTGTAAAAGTGTGGAACATACGACATTCTTCAGAGTGAGGCTTAGGAGTTGGAGATAAATATCAGACTGCTTCTTTCTTTAACTTCATTTTTTTTTAAAATTCTTTATTCAGCATGTTTCCAGTGTCCTTCTGATCATGTGGAGGGGGATAAGGAGAGGGCACAAGGATTTGAAAGATTTCAGGTGCATTAAGAGGGTGCACTTTGGTTAAGTATAGTGCAAGTCTCAGTAAGAAAAATTCAAAAACAAAATTGTGAAGAAAATCGCTATCAAACTCCAGAAATAAAGCTTGAAAATTTGGGGACTTGTGCAAGATTAGGCCAATCCTCGGTTAGGCCAATATCAGGTGACTTTGGTCCATGGTGTGCCTAAATATCTGGGCGTAAATCTACACCAGTGTATTCCTGGCATAACGGCAGGAAACTCAAGTAAACTGCTCTTTCGCATGGGGTGAGGCAGCGTTTCAGCGGATGTATCGTGGAAGCAGTGCAAAAGATTGAGGAAACTCAATGGGCTCAATTTTGCAGGGAAGTAGTAGGTGCGTTGGGGGCGGGGGGGTTCCGAAAATTGGGGAAATCCCGATCGGGTTCGGAACCCGGGTCCAACCCGTAGACTTCCAGGTTCCCCACTGATACATCTGGGTGCGCGCGTGCGCCTCCCGAATGCGGAAGTCCCACTGGCATTTAAAGCCACGGGATGATACTTTACACAGTTGTTTAGATAGTTTAAGTACTTGAAGAACTTAATTTTCTCCACATTGAGACAGGGGTCCGATTTTGAAGCATTCTCAGTATGTTTCCCGTGCTGTGGGAAAAACTTCATGCGCTAACAGATGTGTTTCAGCCAGCAGCCAGTTGCACATTCAAATGCTTGTTTGACAGATGGGGAGAAAAGGTGAGTTCTTGCAGCAGGGCACTCAGGTCTTTCAGACAAACCTTTGGCTGCGAGATAAAAAAAATAGAAACATAGAAAATAGGAGCAGGAGTAGGCCATTCGGCCCTTCAAGCCTGCTCCGCTATTCAATATGATCATGATGTGGAGATGCCGGTGATGGACTGGGGTTGACAATTGTAAACAATTTTACAACACCAAGTTATAGTCCAGCAATTTTATTTTAAATTCACAAGCTTTCGGAGGCTTCCTCCTTCATCGTTCACCTGACGAAGGAGGAAGCCTCCGAAAGCTTGTGAATTTAAAATAAAATTGCTGGACTATAACTTGGTGTTGTAAAATTGTTTACAATATGATCATGGCTGATCCTCTATCTCAATTCATATTCCCGCTCTCTCCCCATACCCCTTGATGCCTTTTGTGTCTAGAAATCAATCTAGCTCCTTAAATATATTCAGTGACTTGGCCTCCACAGCCTTCTGTGGTAGAGAATTCCGCAGGTTCACCACCCTCTGAGTGAAGAAATTTCTCCTCATCTCAGTCCTAAATGTCCTACCCCGTATCCTGAGACTGTGACCCCTCGTTCTGGCCCCCCCAGCCAGAGGAAACATCATCCCTGCATCCAGTCTGTCTAGCCCTGTCAGAATTTTATATGTTTCAATGAGATCCCCTCTCATTCTTTTAAACTCGAATGAATACAGGCCGAATCGACCCAGTCTCTCCTAATACTACAGTCCTGCCATCCCAGGAATTAGTCTGGTGAACGTTCGCTGCACTCCCTCTATGGCAAGTGTATTCTTTCTTAGGTAAGGAGACCAAAACTGCAAACAATACTCCAGGTGTGGTCTCACTAAGTCCCTGTATAACTGCAGTAAGACATCCTTGCTCCTATACTCAATTCCTCTTGCAATGAAGGCCAACATGCCATTTATTTGCCTTCCTAACTGCTTGCTGCACCAGCATATTTGCTTTCAGTGACTGGTGTACAAGGACACCCAGGTCCCTTTGTACATCAACATTCCCCAATTTATCACCATTTAAATAATACTCTGCCTTTCTGTTTTTCGATCCGAAGTGGATAACTTCACATTTATCCACATCGTACTGCATCTGCCATGTGTTTGCCCACTCATTCAACTTGTCTAAATCGCCTTGAAGCCTCTTTGCATCCTCCTCACAACTCACGATCCCACCTAGTTTTGTGTCGTCAGCAAACTTGGAAATATTACATTTGGTTCCCTTATCCAAATCATTGATATATATTGTGAATAGCGAGTACCCAAGCCCTGATCCCTGCGGTACTCCACTAGTCACTGCCTACCACCCCAAAAAGACCCATTTATTCCTACTCCCTGTTTCCTGTCTGTTAACCAATTTTCAATCCATGCCAGTATGTTACCCCCAATCCCGTGTGCTTTAATTTTGCACACTAACCTCTTGTGTGGGACTTTATCAAAGGCCTTCTGAAAATCCAAATAAACCACATCCACTGGTTCTCCCTTATCTATTCTACCAGTTACATCCTCAAAAAACTCCAGTAGGTTTGTCAAACATGATTTCCCTTTCATAAATCCATGTTGACTTTGTCTAATCCTGTTGATATTTTCTAAGTGTCCTGTTATCACATCCTTTATAATAGACTCTAGCATTTTCCCTACTATTGATATTAGGCTAACCGGTCTGTAGTTCCCTGTTTTCTCTCTCCCTCCTTTTTTAAATAGTGGGGTTACTTTTGCCACCCTCCAATCTGCAGGAACTGTTCCATAATCTATAGAATTTTGGAAGATGACAACCAATGCATCCACTATTTCCATGGCTACCACTTTTAGTACTCTGGGATGCAGATTATCAGGTCTTGGGGATTTATCGGCTTTCAGTCCCATTAATTTCTCCAGCACTATTTTTTTACTAATACTAATTTCCTTTAATTCTTCCTTCTCACTAGTCCCTTGGTTCCCTAGCATTTCTGGGAAGTTATTTGTGTCCTCTTCCGTGAAGACAGAACCAAAGTATTTGTTTAATTGCTCTGCCATTTCCCTGTTCCTGCATTATAAATTCTCCCATTTCTGACTGTAAGGGACCTACATTTGTCTTCACTAATCTTTTTCTTTTTACATACTTGTAGAAGCTTTTACAGTCCGCTTTTATGTTCCTTGCAAGTTTACTCTCAAACTCTTAATAAATCTCTTGCTCCTTTTTTGCTGAATTCTAAACTGCTCCCAATCCTCAGGCTTGCTACTTTTTCTGGCAACTTTATATGACTCGTCTTTGGATCTAATACTGTCCTTAATTTCTTTTGTTAGCCATGGTTGGGCCACTTTTCCTTTTGTGTTTTTGCACCAGAAAGGAATGGTATAATTGTTGCAATTCATGCATTCGTTCCTTAAATGTTAGCCATTGCCTATCCACCATCATGACTTTTAATGAAGCTTCCCAATCTATTATAGCCTAACACTCCTCATAACTTCGTAGTTTCCTTTGTTTAGATTTAGGACCCTAGTTTCGGATTGGACTACTTCACTTTCCATCTTAATGAAGAATTCTATCACGTTATGGTCACTCTTCCCTAAAGGACCCTGCACAACAAGATTATTAATTAACCCCTTCTCATTGCACAATACCCAATCTAGGATCGCCTGTTCCCTAGTTGGCTCCTCAACGTACTGGTCTAAAAAACCATCTCGTACACACTCCAGGAATTCACCCTCCACAGTATTATTGCTAATTTGGTTTGGCCAGTCTTTATGCAGATTAAAGTCACCCATGATTACCGTAGTACCCATGTTACATGCATCTCTAATTTCCTGTTTGATCCCATCCCCTACATTACCACTACTGTTTGGATGTCTATAGACAACTCCCATCAGTGTTTTCTGCCCCTTGGTGCTTCTTAACTCCACCCAGAAATCTTTGTGTTTTCACTGAAAATTCTTACTTTCCACTCACAAATCTTCTGTTCAAACATATTTAACTACTTCTTGGACCCCCCTCAAACGCACACCATCAGGATGGGGAGTGCCAAGGCTGCATTCACCATTACATCCGATGACGAACAACATCGCCAACCTTGCCAGGCACGGCGTCCACCTCCACCTCCACCACCTGGAGCTTCACAACACAGTGCTGCACTACAGGCACCTGCAGAAGAGCACAGAAGGCAACAACAGAGAGAACGACGTCGCAGATGGCACTACCCTGGCCACAGGGCCACAGGATCTACAGACCGACGCTCAGCTTCCTGGACCTCTCTGAGCAGCAGTGCATACAGACGCTCAGAGTCAGTCGCCAGGTAGTCGCAGACATCTGCAGCCTCTTTCATGCCGAGCTGCTTCAGGCTGGGCCGAACAGCATCTCCTTACCTGTTGCCGTCAAGGTCACCAATGCGCCCAACTTCTTCGCCTCCGGATCATTCCAAGGTGCCACCGGGGACATAGCCGGGGTCTCTCAGTCATCTGCACACAAGTGCATAGGGCAGGTCACTGACAGCTTGTTTTGGAGGGCCTCGCAGTACGTCAACTTCCCCATGGACGACCTCAGCTAGGCAGTGAGGGCAGTGGGGTTCCATTCTGTGGCTGGCTTCCCACAGGTGCAGGGTGCAATCGATTGCACCCACATAGCAATCCGAGCACCTCCACACGAGCCAAGACTGTTCTTCAGGAAGAACTATCACTCCATCAACATTCAGCTCGTTTGTGTCCACAGCAAAAGATTCCTTCACGTGTGCACCAGATTCCCTGGCAGCTGCCATGATTCCTTCATCCTGAGGAAATCCAACATCCCGCCCCTCTTCCACCCCCCGAACACCCTTAAGGGCTGGCTCCTCGGGGACAAGGGATATCCCCTGCACACGTGGCTTATGACACCTCTGAGGAACCCCATCACCGAGCAACAGCGCCGATATAACGACAGCCACATCGCCCCCAGGTCTACAATTGAGCATACTATAGGGCTGCTCAAGATGCGATTTTGGTGCCTTGATCGTTCTGGGGGAGCGCT
This sequence comes from Heptranchias perlo, assembly GCF_035084215.1. Taxonomy (NCBI): domain Eukaryota; kingdom Metazoa; phylum Chordata; class Chondrichthyes; order Hexanchiformes; family Hexanchidae; genus Heptranchias; species Heptranchias perlo. The sequence continues at coordinate 58,109,567 of NC_090326.1, read as the reverse complement.
TCAATACACACCAGAGTGGGACGCAGTATAGTTGTGTGTTGTGCTCTACACAACATGGCACAACAGAGAGGTGTGCCGCTTGAGGAGGCCCCATCCACATCTGCCATCCACATTGAGGAGGAGGTGGAAGAGAAGGAGCAGGAGGAACCCATGGGCAGAGCTGCGGCTCACCTGGCTGCTCATGAGGCCAGGAAGTCATTGATATGTGAACGGTTCACCTAACATCAGAAAGTGTGAAGAGTCCAGTCCTCAGACTGCCTGGAAAGAATCAGCGCCCACACCAGCATCCCCCCGCCTCCGCCCCGCGCCTACACTTGCAGCCACTGTAAAGTGACCCAATGGGCGGCATCAAGTGTCGCCGTTCATTGTGAACCACGTGAAAGGGCCCTATCACAAAAGCCATTCAAAAATGGCCAAGACGTGGCAGTAGTGGTGACAATCATAATATTTAATGTGATTTTAACAAAAAGCAAACATAAATAAAAAACATGACCAATCGTCAAACACCCTTATGCATACCCTTCGTGCTCACAAAACCTTCGCCTTTCTCTTGCGGCTACTTCTACGTGGTGCATCCCTTGTGGCTGCAGCAGAGGTAGTGGCAGGTTGCTCATGTTCATGCCCTGACTGCTTAGATGCTTTGGGTCTATGCCCTCTGGGTTTTGGAGTCCGTGAGGGCCCCTCCAAAGACTGTTCCACTTGCACCTGTGCAGGGCCAGACTCTGCCTCCTGGAGAAAAAGCAGCATTGTAGGTACTGGTTGAGAGGGGGGCAACGGGTGAGAGGTGGGAGTGCTTTGAGTGGCGTCCCCACTTCCATATTCCTTTCACCATCATCCCTCCACTGGGCCAGGGCCACATCACTCCTACCACTGTGCTGGATAACAGTTTGGAGGACATGTGTGATGCCTTGTAAGGCCAGTGCTACTGTATCTGTCTGCCTGTTTAAGGCAGCAGAATGTTGTTCACCATGAGTCCAAATGGCTATTGTCAGGACCTGAATGGACTCATTTGTGAGCCATGCTTGAAACTCCATGGAGGCGAGCCTTCCCTCCATCGCAGACATTCCTGCACTTACCTGTGACAATACCTTAGACAGTTGCTCACGTCCCTGCAACACTATCTCAGAGAGTTGCTCATGTCCCTGTGACAGTATCTCCGAGATTCCCTCTGTGCCACCATTCCACTCATGCAGGAGTTGGACTCCCCCATCCTCTGCGCTATTGTGAGAGTGTGCTTGGCACCTGTTTCAGTACCTTGCAAATGTGCTGCTCACTTGTGTGGTAACTCACCAGGTGCCAACCCAACGAACTGCGGACTAGGACCCCCTGAGGTGTGAGTATCTGTGCTGGTGGATGGCTCGCTAGGATGTGACGGTGCACCCTCAGAGGCCAGCAGGCCCTCTGAGGAATTGCCCTCTGCCGTCACAGCGGTCGCTGAAGGCCTTGTAAGAGAACAGAAGGCAATATTAAGCGTTATCACAGATGTGTCATGTTGCGATGAGCATACTGAGGTGCTGAAGATGGCGGGGCATGTTAACATCAATTCATACTGTGTGTGATGAATGTTAAAGTTGTGTCACCTAGCTTTGTATCGTCAGCAAACTTGGATACATTACACTTGGTCCCCTGATCTAAATCATTGATATATATTGTAAATAGCTGAGGCCCAAGCACCGATCCTTGCGGCACCCCGCTGGTTACAACCCGTTTATTCCGACTCTCTGTTTTTTGTCCATTAACCAATCCTCAATCCATGCTAATATATTACCCCCATGAGCCATAATCTTGTGAAACCACCTCTTGTGTAGCACCTTATCGAAAGCCTTTTGAAAATCCAAATATACTACAACCGTTGGTTCTCCGTTACCTACCCTGCTAGTTACACCCTCAAAATATTCTAATAGATTTGTCAAACACTATTTTCCTTTCATAAAACAGTGTTGACTCTGCCTAATCATATTACGATTTTCTAAGTGCCCTGTTATTACGTCGATAATAATAGATTCTAGCATTTCCCTATTACTGATGTCAGGCTAACTGGCCTATAGTTCTCTGTTTTCGCACTCCCTCCATCTTGAATAACGGGGTTACATTTGCTACCTTCCAATCCACAGGGACTGTTCTAGAATCTAGGGAATTCTGGAAGATCACAACCAATGCATCCACTATCTCTGCAGCCACCTCTTTTAAAACCTTAGGATGTAGGCCATCAGGTCCAGAGGATTTGTTGGCTTTTAGTCCCATTATTTTCTTGAGTACTTTTTCTTTACTAATCTTATCTACTTTAAGTTCCTCACTCTCATTAGATCCTTGGTTCCCCACTATTTCTGGAATGAAGTTCAATGCTTCAGTGAATCTTATTCTTTGTCCTCACAATATTCACGATGCAGCATTGACTTTTGTGCGCTACGGCAACTTAGGACCAGCGGGTGCTGATAGTCCCAGCATTACATTTTCTCACATTCTGTATGTGACGTTTGTGGGATGATGGAAGCTCATTCTATGTTTCTACTGGACACCCACATCTCGCTTTGATCATTTTATCTGGATCCCAAGATTGTGAAGTAGTCACAGACTTTATCCACGATTAGGCATTTAATTTTGTTCTCATTCTTGATGTTCTGTGAGTTTTGTTGAGTAAAGTATTACAAGTATTAGAGCTATTTGTTTTTTTTTATTCGTTCGTGGGATGTGGGCGTCGCTGGCTAGGCCAGCATTTATTGCCAATCACTAATTGCCCTTGAGAAGGTGGTGGTGAGCCGCCTTCTTCAACCGCCGCAGTCCGTGAGGTGAAGGTTCTCCCACAGTGCTGTTAGGAAGGGAGTTCCAGGATTTTGACCCAGCGACAATGAAGGAACGGCGATATATTTCCAAGTCGGGATGGTGTGTGACTTGGACGGGAACATGCAGGTGGTGTTCCCATGTGCCTGCTGCTCGTGTCCTTCTAGGTGGTAGAGGTCGCGGGTTTGGGAGGTGCTGTCGAAGAAGCCTTGGCGAGTTGCTGCAGTGCATCCTGTGGATGGTACACACTGCAGCCACAGTGCGCCGGTGGTGAAGGGAGTGAATGTTTAGGGTGGTGGATGGGGTGCCAATCAAGTGGGCTGCTTTAACTTGGATGGTGTCGAGCTTCTTGTGTTGTTGGAGCTGCACTCATCCAGGCAAGTGGAGAGTATTTCATCACACTCCTGACTTGTGCCTTGTCGATGGTGGAAAGGCTTTGGGGAGTCAGGAGGTGAGTCACTCGCCGCGGAATACCCAGCCTCTGACCTGCTCTTGTAGCCACAGTATTTATATGGCTGGTCCAGTTAAGTTTCTGGTCAATGGTGACCCCCAGGATGTTGATGTTGGGTGATTCGGTGATGGTAATGCCATTGAATGACAAGAGGAGGTGGTTAGACTCTCTCTTGTTGGAGATGGTCATTGCCTGGCATTTGTCAGGCGCGAATGTTACTTGCCACTTATGAGCCCAAACCTGGATGTTGTCCAGGTCTTGCTGCATGCGGGCTCGGACTGCTTCATTATTTGAGGGGTTGCGAATGGAACTGAACACTGTGCAATCATCAGCGAACATCCCCATTTCTGACCTTATGATGGAGGGAAGGTCATTGATGAAGCAGCTGAAGATGGTTGGGCCTGGAACACTGCACTGAGGAACTCCTGCAGCAATGTCCTGGGGCTGAGATGATTGGCCTCCAACAACCACTACCATCTTCCTTTGTGCTAGGTATGACTCCAGCCACTGGAGAGTTTGCCCCCTGATTCCCATTGACTTCAATTTTACTAAGGCTCCTTGGTGCCACACTCGGTCAAATGCTGCCTTGATGTCAAGGGCAGTCATTCTCACCTCACCTCTGGAATTCAGCTCTTTTGTCCATGTTTGGACCAAGGCTGTAATGATGTCTGGAGCTGAGTGGTCCTGGCGGAACCCAAACTGAGCATCGGTGAGCAGGTTATTGGTGAGTAAGTGCCGCTTGATAGCACTGTCGACGACACCTTCCATCACTTTGATGGTGAATGAGAGTAGACTGATGGGGCGGTAATTGGCCGGATTGGATTTGCCCTGCTTTTTGTGGATAGGACATACCTGGGCAATTTTCCACATTGTCGAGTAGATGCCAGTGTTGTAGCTGTACTGGAAAAGCTTGGCTAGAGGCGCGGCTAGTTCTGGAGCACAAGTCTTCAGCACTACTGCTGGGATGTTGTCGGGGCCCATAGCCTTTGCTGTATCCAGTGCACTCAGCCGTTTCTTGATATCATGTGGAGTGAATTGAATTGGCTGAAGACTGGCTTCTGTGATGGTGGAGATATCGGGAGGAGGCCGAGATGGATCATCCACTCGGCACTTCTGGCTGAAGATGGTTGCAAACACTTCAGCCTTGCATTTTGCACTCACGTGCTGGACTCCGCCATCATTGAGGATGGGGATGTTTCCAGAGCCTCCTCCTCCCGTGATGCAAGCAAATGCAGAATTATACTATCATGGACTGGTAGGTTTATTTTTCAAGGTTTTTTGAGAGGGTGAAGGCAGGTTGCTACATGCTTTTATATTATGTGACTTCTACAGTTGCTTGTTAGAATAAAATTTGATCCGTTATCTTTGGTATAAAATGTAGTGCTTATATGGAAGCCTTCGAGCAGGGTTGAGTATGATCAATCATGTGTACTTAACCTATATCAGCCCTTTAGGATAGGATAAGTACCACTAATATATACTTACTGTCCCTTAGTGGGTTACATACATCAAATGACATAATTACTTCTAAGGTAACAGTAAGTAATAATATAATAATTTTATGAACAGTAAAAGGCCATTGGGTTCACCAAGCTTGCTTTTTTTAGCTAAATCTCAATTCTATCTATTTGCCTTCTCAGCATACCCCATCTCTCTCCAAATTGCATCTATTTGCTTTTTCAACCTGTTCTATTCACTTCTAAGCCCTTCTCTGGCAACTTACTCCACGTCTATTATCAATATTTGTTAACAGTCCTGCTTAAATAAACTATGCTGGTTAGTCCCAAAATTTCTGTTGCTCTTTTTTTACTGGAGAGAAAGTAAGAAAGTACCAGGGAGGTAGGACTATACCATCAATCGCAGTAGTAACGAATGCCCTCTATTAAAACTACATGCCTTTAATTTTAATGGGGTTATTTTATCACTGCTATCAGTCAGAAAGTCGTGGGTTCAAGTCCCAGTCTAGAGACTGGAGCACATAATCTCGGCTGATACTTCAGTGTGGTCCTGAGGGAGTGCTGCAGTGCCAGAGGTTGCACCTTTCAGATGAAATGTTAAACTGAACTGTTGTAATGTTGGAAACGTGGCTGCCAATTTGCACGTAGCAAGGTCCCACAAACAGCAATGTTATAATGACCAGATAATCTGTTTTTAAATGTTGGTTGAGGGATAAATATTGGCCAGGACACCTGGGAGAACTCCCCTGCTCTTTTTGAAGTTGTGCCATGGGATCTTTTATCTCCACCTGAGAGGGCAGATGAGGCCTCATTTTAATGCCCAACAGTGCAGCACTGGAGTGTCAGCTTAGATCATGTGCTTAAGTCTCTGGAGTAGGACTTGAACCTACAACTTTCTGACTCAGAGGCGAGAGTGTTATCACTGAGCCACGGCTGGTGGGGAGAAGGGAGGGGGAGAGGTGCAAGAGGCCAGAGAAGGAGGAATGGAGAGTTAAAGTGGGGGGAATTTGGGAATTTTAATTTGGTGATGCTGGATGACCGTGAGCACGATTTGCCTTTAACAAAAATAATCTGGCTATCATTTATTAACCCATACTTTTCCAAGTGACAATTAATCTTGTCTTGGATTATTTTCTCTAAAAGTTCCCCCACCATCGATGTTAGGCTGATTGGCTTGTAATTGCTGGGTTTCTCCCTCTCCCCTTTTTTGAACAGCGGTGTAACATTTGCAATCCTCCAGTCCTCTGTCATCGCTCCCATATCTAAGGAGAATTGGAAGATTGTGGCCAGAACCTCCGCTATCTTCACCCTTAGGATGCATCCCGTCTGGACCGGGTGATTTTTCTACTTTGCGCGCTGCCAACCTTTTAAGTTCCTCCTCTTTATCTATTTTTATTGTATCCAATTTCTCTACTACCTCCTCCTTCACTGTGACATTGGCAGCATCCTCTTATTTAGTGAAGACAGATGCCAAGAACTCATTTAGTACATTAGCCAAATCCTCTGCCTCCAGAAGATCTCCTTTTTGGTCCCTAATTGGCCCCACCCTTCGTTTGACTACGTTTTTACTATTTATATGTTTATAAAAGGCTTTTGGGTTCCCTTTTATGATACCTGCTAATCTATTCTCATACTCTCTCTTTGCCCCTCTTATTTCCTTTTTGTTCTCCTCTATACTTTCTATATTCAGCTTGGTTCTCTACTGTATTATGAGCCTGACATTTATCGTAGGCCTCCTTTTTATGTTTCATTTTAATCTCTATATCTTTAGTCATGCATGGAGCTCTAGCTTTGGATGCCCTTCCTTTCCCCCTTGTGGGAATGTGTCTAGTCTGTAATTCACTGAAATTAGCCCTCCTCCAGTTGAATATTTTCACGTTTGATTGTTCTTTGTCCTTTTCCATAACTACTCTAAATATAATGATATTATGATCACTGTTTCCCAAATGCTGCTCCACTGGATCATGCTCCACTTGCCCCACTTCATTTCCCAGAACCAAATCCAACACTGCTTCCTTCCACATTGGTTGGAAACATACTGATCAAGAAAGTTCTCCTATACACATTTCTTTGCCCTTAACATTGTTATTTTCCCAATCTCTATTGGGCTAATTGAAGTCCCCAATTATCATTACTTTATAGTTCTTGCATCTTTCTTAATTATGCCAGCAAATTTGCTCCTCTATCTCCTTCCAAATATTTGATGGCCTATAGTATAATCACAGCAGTGTACTAGCTCATCATTTGTTCCTTAATTCTAATCAAATAGATTCTGTCTTTGAACCCTCAAGTACATCATCCCTTTCTAATGCTGAAACCGTATCTTTGCCCTTCCTTTTTTCCTTCCCTATCTTCCCTGAATACCTTGTAGCCAGGAATCTTAAGTTCCCAATCCTCTTATTTGAGCTAGGTCTCCACTATATCACAATCCTATGTGACAATTTGTGCCTGCAGCTCACCAATCTTATTTACCACACTCCGTGCATTTATGCACATGCACTCCAAACCCATCCCAATCTGCCTTGCATTTCCCCCCTTGCCTGATCCCTCTGATTTCTGAACTGCTCTTTATTCTAATGCTGTTTGTCTCTCCCAGTCCTCTGTGTGCCTTGTTTCTCCTCTCTAATGCTTCATCCTTGTGTTCTCCCCCTGCCAAGTTAGTTTAAACTCTCCTCCACTAGTTAACCTCCCCGCAAGGACATTGGTCCCAGCCTTGATGAGGTGCATCCCATCCATCTTGTACAGGTCCCTTCTGCCCCAGAACTGGTCCCAATGCCCGAGGAATCTGAAGCTCTCCCTCCTGCACCATTTCTCCAGCCACGTATTACCCTGCCTTATCTTACTGCTCCTATACTCACTAGCATGTGGCACTCGGAATAATCCAGAGATTACCACCCATGAGGTCCTGTTCTTTAACTTTCTCACTTGCTCCTGAAACTCTGACTATAGGACCTCAACCCTTTTCTTTCCTATGTTGTTGGTTTCAACATGGACCATGACATCTTCCTCCCGCAGAATGTTCTGCAGCTGTTCTGTGATATTGGCAGCAGATTTTTTGATCAGCTAAAGTTTACAGAAGGTGGACAATGGGAGGCTGGCCAGGAGAGCATTGGAATAGTCTGGAAGTGATAATAGCATGGATGAGTGTTTGAGCAACAGATGGGCTAGGTAGGAACGTAGATGGGCAATGTTACAGAGGTGGAAATGGCAGTCTTTGTGATAGCGAGGTTGTGGGGTTTGAAGAACAGATTGGGGTTAAGTGGAATGCTAAAGTTGCAAACAATCTGGTTGAACCTAAGACAGTGGCTGGAGTGGAGGATGGAATTGGTGGTAAGGGTACGGAGTTTGTGGCAAAGAGCAAAAACTATGGCTTCAGTCTTCCCAATGTCTTCCAAGACTGGATGTCAGGCACAGAGGCAGTGAGGGGTTGAGAGAGATGGTGGAGAGGTAGAACTAGTGTCATCAGTATACACGTGGAAGCTGACTCATGGGCGAAACTTTCAACTTTAGTGGTGGCATGAAACTAGTAGTATTGGATCGACCACCCATTCGTAATATACCACACCTGATCTTCCTTCCCATTGTCTTCTGCCCCATGTTTTCAGATGATGTCGCCAAGGTGCAGCATATAGATGAGGAAGAGTTGAGGTTTAAGGATTAGATCCTTGGTGGACTTCAGAGGAAACAGTGCGGGGTTGGGAAGAGAAGCTTTTGCTAGAGATGCTGTGGATAAGATTGGAGAGGTAAGAGTGGAACCAAGTGAACGCAGTTCCATTGAACCGAACAATGTGGGAGAGGCGTTGGATGAGGATGGTGTCGTCAACCATGTCAAAGGCTGCAAAGTGGTCAAGGAGAAAGAGGAGGGAAAATGCACCACTGTCACAGTCACAGACAGTGTTATTTGTGACTTTGATTAGGGCCGTTTCAGTGCTGTAACAGGTGTGGAAATCTAATCGTTGAGTTTCAAACATGGAGTTTCAGGAAAGATGAGAATGGATTTGAGACTTTCAAGGACTTTGGAGAGGAAAGGGAGGTTGGAGATGCTGCGGTAGTTTATATGGACAGAGGGGTCGAGGGTGAGATTTTTGAGGGGGGGTGATGACAGCAGTTTCGAAAGGGATGGGGACAGTACCTGAGGAGAGGGAACTGTTTACAATGTCAGTTAGGATGGGGCTCTGGAAGGTCGGTTTGGTGGTCAGCAGTTTAGTGGGAATGACGTTAAGGGAGCAGGAGGTGGGTCTCATATAGTTTTTATTGTACCATGTTCAGTCTGAAAACAATTAAAAACTTATGTTTTGTTTACTTGTTGCTATAACTCTAAAGCTGTCTCTCAGACTGCTCTAACCTGTTGCTGTTTTGTGGTTTCTCAGTATCTCCCAACACTGTCTCATGAAGCAGAACAGCTACCAGAGCTGCTGTGTTCACTGCACTTCTGCATCTCGACCTGTCATTATGTATTTAAAAATAAAATTGCTAACTTTGAAATCAAAAATGAAGCCATGAGTTCCATTTTTAGTGTTCACAAACTGATTTTAGTATAAATACTAGGCTTAAATTATGGTAGTAATTTTGCCTTGGTGAACTTAAAACCCAAACAATAGTGTTTTCAGCAGTACTCTGAAGAGTGAATATCACCATCTGGGTCCTTTTTAAAAATCATTTGGAATTATAGTAACTTTAAACACCTATTAGTTTTCCTGGCTTGAATATTGTTGTTTGGACAGAAAGTGCTGATGGGATCATTGGAAAAAAAGTGTCTCAAAAGGAGTTGCTGTGCTTTGTAGTGTTAAGAAATAGAAATTATATCAGTTAGCACAATTATTTATGATTATTTTAGGAATTACATCACGTTAAGCAAATTCGTTAATTCAGCTCCTTCACACTATTGATGCAATGATCCAGTGATGTCATCAGCACTCATCGGGGCCTAAATTCATTAGCACCCGATCCGTGCGGTGAATGACATGGGGAAAAGTTGAAGGGTGTTGTGTTGCAGGAGTATTAAGGAAGGGAGTCCTTGGGTCTCAGAGTGGCAAGAATGTATTTGAGATTGTTGAATAATAACTGGCCGTTACAAATACTAAATCAGTCTACATGTTGTTTGGAGAGATTTTAAGTACTGGTGCAAAGCAGCAGATTCAGATATTAAAATGTTGGTGCAGCAGTGTTTCATTTGGCCCCAGCTATTCTTTTTTTTAATCTTCTCCTATCTTCTTAATGCCTCACTAGAGGCACGCACTGGGATTATTTTTATGAAAACATCATTGGCTAGAAATTTCTCCTCCCATGCATTGCATTTATCCCACAGGCATAGTCCTAGTGGGCATGTGACTCTGTCCATGGGATGAATGTAATGTCTGGACGGATTCCAGGCCATATGTCTGTTGTGCTAAGCTGAGGACAAGCGACCCAATCACTAGCATCCTGATTCCTGGATCTGGGTTAACTCAACTGTTAAGTGATCAAAAGTGGCTGTAAAACTACTGTACACAACACAGGTGAGCAACATCATTTTATTTAGGTAAAAGCATAAAAATGTTATGACATCATCCATAATGGCATCCCCAGATGTGTGTATTGCTTACTTAGACCTGACCCGAGAGCAATGAGGATTGAATTAGTGTAACTTAATCCATGATGGCAGACAAAGAGACAAGTTTGTAGAAAAGCATGCACTGCAGATAAACCACAATCATTACCAGTTAGTAGTTTTATTGGAAAATCTGTCCCATAGAAGCTGTGCAGTGCAAACAGCCAAAGTCAAGGAATGCTTTGTGGAGCCTGAGGGGGAAACCTAATTGCATCTGAGCTCTGCAAACAGTCGCTAATTTAAACCCAATGACTAGACTTGGTAATGGAAAAAGGAATGGCTGGGTGATGGGGCGGGAGGCTGTTCTTTGCTCAGGATTGAATGTGTTCATAAGAATCATTTGCTGAGCATAAAGATGGGTCGGCCTTTGCAGCATGAAGCATTTCACTGTTGTAGGGCAAGTTGCAAAATTAGTCACGAAGGGTTTGTACATGTAAAGGAAATTAAAACAGCTGCTGAGAAGTACATTATAGTTTTATTATTTTAGATATTACAAATCTTACTAATTGTAAACAATTTTACAACACCAAGTTATAGTCCAGCAATTTTATTTTAAATTCACAAGCTTTCGGAGGCTTCCTCCTTCGTCAGAAACATTTACCTGACGAAGGAGGAAGCCTCCGAAAGCTTGTGAATTTAAAATAAAATTGCTGGACTATAACTTGGTGTTGTAAAATTGTTTACAATTGTCAACCCCAGTCCATCACCGGCATCTCCACATCAAATCTTACTAACGCAGGTGTATCAAGAATCTATAGGTGCTTTTTTGTGAATTTAAAAAATATTTTTTTCATTCTTCACCTAGAGACAGAATCCAGTGCTCCCACGTTAGACGCAACTTAGCTCTGCATCCACCTCTGAGTTTGCCCTTCATCTCTGTCACCAATCTCTACTTCACACCACCATTCACTCCAGTACACTTCCTTTTGCACCACACTCCTCCACCCTGTCCAGTCACATTCATCTAAATATTACAGATTATCATGCTACAGTGAAAACCTAAATACCCTCCATAATGTGAGGACTGTCTCTCGCAGCTCAGGTGATCAGGCAGCTGTGCAGTGCCTGTGGATCTTTCTATCAAGAGATCGCACCTTCACATACGTTGTTAGGACATGAAAACCTAGAGTGTGTTTTCAGAACTTGCAGAACAGATGAGAAAAAGAACAGGGGTTGGAAATAAGCTAAATGGTAAAATTCTGAATGGAATTGAGGAACAGAGCGACATGGGGGTCAGATACACAGATCTTTAATGGTAGGGCTGCAGGTAAAACAGTCATAAAAAGGGTAAATGGGATTCTGCAGTTTTATATAGGGAGATTGGATACAAAAACAAGGAGGTTTTGGTGAATCTGTGCAATACATTAAGCTACAGTTGCAGTACTGTGTGCAGAATTTGAGCATCCCCATTATGGAAAGGATATTCATCCATGGAAACCATTGCTAATTTAAACCCAATAACTAGACTTGGTAATGGAAGTCTTTATTACCATCTTGTAGATTCTCTACAATGATACCATATCGTTATGCTGAGAGACTTGGCAAACTAGACCTGTACACATTTATACGGAGAAGGCTAAGGGGGGAATCTAATATAGGTGTTCAAAGTTTTGAAAGGCTTTGGAAGATAAACAGTGAATGATTGTTTCCACTGGTCAGTGAATCGGTAACAAGGGGACATAAATTTAAAGTAAGTGCTAAAAGTGTAAAGAGGGAGAAAAGAAGAAATGTTTTCACATGAAGGGTTATTAGAATATTGTTAAGTGGGTATTGCAGCCCAATCAATCATGGTTTGAAGAGGGAATGAGACAAACACTTGCAAAGGAAAAATATTAAAGGGAACGAGCAGAGAAGTGGGATTAGAGTAGGTAACTCTAGTGTGCAGCAAGTACTGGCACAGGCATGATTGGCTGAATGGTCTCAAGCAAGATTAGAAGTGTTCTTTCACATCCAGAACAGTGCACATACAGAACAGACCCCTAGCAATAGCAATTCTGTGTTAATTAACTCCTTCAAAAAAGAACTGGATCAATATCTGATTACAACTAGCAATGAAGGTTTTTGGATAAGTATAGACAGATAATTCAATATGCATAGAACATGATACCGTGTACTTCCTGGACCATGGAATGTTATTTATGGAAGGCAACCAACCAGGTGTAAGTATGGCGATGTAATGGTAAATAGATGTTCTGGAATTTGCCTGACTAACTCTGGGGATTTGGTAGAAATTTTGTGGAACTTCCTGACAGGAGATTAGGTAACTGAGGTAGAATCCACTAGAGAGAAGGTTATATGTGGTCTGTGGAAGGAGTGGACTTGATGGGCCCATTCTTATCCTGTGCTTTTTATGTTTTTATTTTTAACTTTGCTTAGTGTAATTTCTTATCTTAAACACATTGTTGGTATAATTGGGTGGAGCATAACCTGAGGCCATTTTTAGGCCACTAAGTTTACATGAGTGGCCACAGTTAAATCCAGCACCAATATAAACATACTTCTTTCATTCATATCAGTGATAGTTAATTCCGCAACCAGAGAGGTAAAGAAAAAGATTGTGTAAGCTCAAAATCCAAAATAAAAACAGAAAATGTCATAAATGCACAGCAAGTCAGTCAGTACCTGAAGGAGACTGTTAGGTTGATGTTTTGGGTGACCCTTTATCAGAACTATGTTATACCTGAAATGCTAATCTTTATCTTTCAGATGCTGATAGACCTGTCGTGCATTTTCAGCATTGTTTGTTTTTATTTTCAATTCCATAATATTTGAAACACAGCAGTTAGCAATACCTTCAATGGAAATCCTCAAAGATTAAATTGCATTATACCGAATACCTCTATTGGACAATTTCATCATACAAGACATCCTTCAGAATGTCTGTATTGGAATATTAAACTACAATAGATGGGCTGGAGATTCCTTTAGGCCCAATTTTGGGCTCGTGCTCCCCTGCCAGGAGGCCTGAGGCTGGCCCAAAATTGGGCCTCGGGCCTCTTTTACATTGTTTGGGCGAGCTGTCGGCCTCCACAGGCGGCTTGCTCAATTTATAAGGATGAATGTTTGGCCGATTGCCTTGCCGGCAGTGGCCCAAATATAAGTCCCAGGGTGGGAGAACGGGAGGAGGGCCATTTAAGGGCTAACAATGGCCCTTGGGAGTGCTTCGGAGCTGGGAGGAGCACTCCTGCTCCTTCTGGCTTCACATCAAACTTCAAAAAAATATATAGCTTTTTGGCGGCGGCCGCTTGCTAGGCTGCATCCACATCTGGAAAACCTGAGCGGAGCAAGCTCAGGGCAGCTCAATTTTCCCAAGGGGACCTAAAACAGGCATTAGTCTTCCATTTAGCATATACAAGGGGTCTAACCCCTGTTTTAGGCGGCCATTCCGGACTGCTGCAAAATGGCCCGACCCAACATCGGGTCGGACGTCTTTTAGGTCTCTTTGGAATGCAGGACGTTGGTCCCCGAAATTGATCCTAGTTTCGACCGTTTTACGCCCGGGCACAATGAGATCCGATTTCTACCCAATATCTTTATGGAAAAAGATTAACAGGAAAAATAAATTATACCGCAATTGCTAAGAAAATCTAATTAGAGGATATAGCAAAGCGAAAAGTACATTACAGAGGACAACATAAGCATGCAACCCTGAGCCATTTGTTTTTAGTAAGTACAAAGCTGCCGCACATTAATATCATAGGACCTCCAGTTCTGGACTGATTTTTGTTCATTCTGGATTTTGTGCTCGGTGGTGATGGGTGTGGGGGTTGGGGGGTGGTATTTCCACTGTGAATTATGTGCAGCAAAATTGTAAATCTGATTATAAAGAATGGGTTCATCATTTTGCTACACAAAGCCCAGGGAGGAAATCATTCCCCCAAAAAGTACAAACCTATTTCTGCATTGACAAAAATATTCATGACTATATATACTTATTCTCCCATGGATAGACATGAACTCTGCAGAAATAAATGGATTTCAGTTTGTCCTTGCTTTCTTGGAATTTCTGTAAACTGCAGCTTTGGCAATGAGCTGAAAAGATTTAATTTAATTTTCATAGTTATCGATTGAACAGATGGCCCAAAGTCACTATACTTGGAGGGTGATTGTGTATATTCCCAATTGTGTATATTGGGAAGTTCCCAAGTTATTCATAATCAATTCATTACCTGCCAAAATTCTTAAGTTGTCCATGATGAATTTAGGTGTTTATGGGAAGTGCCAGATTCTAATACGGAAGTGATTTACTCTGAGTGGCAATTTTAACACATGTAAAGGAAGTGAGGATGTCTGCACAGAAAGTGAAATCACGCATTGAATTGGTCTATTATGTTGTGTTTAGCTGAACAAAGTCAGCTTAGTAAATTGAATGCTGGCAAAGTTTCCATGGCTTTTCAAAACTGTACAACATCACCACAGACATTGATCCAGCAATGGCACAAAGCCAAAAAGGATGGAGTAATTGCTGAGAAAAGAAAAGAGGAGCAGATGAATGCTCTGCCAATGATGTTGTGGGAACACCATCCCCTCCAAGTTCCCCTCCAAGTCTGCATCTCTGCCCTCTTCATCAGAGCTAGAATGTGAGCTTGTCCTCCGCTGAACTCTTTCTTAGGCAATCCTTTCCACCTGCAATTTCTGCTGTTCTCCCGTTCTTGATGACTCACCCAGTGCAGATGCTTTTAACTCCTTCTCTACAACGTGTGCCGATTTCTGTGCTAGCGCTTGGAAGGGTGAGAGTGAGTAATGGTGCATCTTTGGGAGGGTTCTCCCTCATGCTGTACACCTGCAAAGGCCTGTGATGTCTAATGGACCTAGAAAAGGGGAGAAGGTCAAGGGTTAGCACATAGTGGCAAAGGTAAGGAGTAGCAGATGAGTGGCAGTGCAATGCATCACCAGTTTCCTAACTGCCCGCATCTTAACTCGCACCAAGTCCCGTTCACCCATCACCCCTGTGCTCGCTGACCTATATTGGCTCCCAGTCAGGCAACGCCTCGATTTTAAAATTCTCATCCTTGTTTTCAATCCCTCCATGGCCTTGCCCCCCCCTATTTAACCCCTAACCCTAACCCTACAAACCTCCGAGATCTCTGCACTCTTCCAATTCTTGCCTCTTGCGCACTCCACCATTGGCAGCTGTGCCTTCAGCTGCCGGGGCCCTAAGCTCTAGAATTTCCTCCCTAAATCTCTCCACCTCTCTACCTCTCTCTCCTCCTTTAAGACGCTCTTTAAAACCTACCTCTTTGACCTGTCCTAATATCTCCTTTTATGGCTCAGTGTCAACATTTTTTTGATAACGCTCCTGTGAAGCGCCTTGGGACGTTTTACTGTGTTAAAGGCGCTATATAAATGCAAGTTGTTGTTGCTTGTCATGCTGAGTGTGTACATGAGGGAGTTAGGTATAAAGAATAAAGGAAAGGAAGATGACCAAGCATCCTTCTGTGTGTGGCCTCCAGCCTGGCCGTCTTCAATGCTGCATTCGCTCTCCCTGCGGATGATATTGATGACAAACCCTTCCATTGGTGTCAGTATGTGCATAGAGGCAAAACCTCCCCCTGTCCTTGTACTCGCCCTTCTGTTATGTTTCAGCTGCTCCTGCAGGAAGGGTAGAAGTGGGTTAATCTGTGCCCTGTTGAAGGGTTTTGAAAATGTGTGAAGCAGCTCAGCTCAACACGATGAGAGGAGGAAGCAGTAAATGTAGCCGAGGAGGGTGTAGTTGTGAGGGCGGTAGCAGGTTTTGAAGGTGTGAATGTAAGCTGAAAGGGGGTGCAGTGAAGGGTTTCATTATGATTGGAAGAGAGGCCTTGGAAGCAGGACGGGGAAGGATTGTTCATTCAGGCTGTGCAGTGAGTAAGAGAGATGTGAAGGAGAATCGTATCTTGGCAATCCCGGTGAGGTCATTAAATTTCTTCCTGCACCGCAGTCAGTTCCTGGGAACACTGGTGTAGCATTTACTTGCTCTGCCACTTCTCTCCATGCTGAGAAATTTTCCTGGGCGCTCGTCATCCATTGGAGGGGAAGAGGACTTCTTTCCTGCTGCTGACTTATTCGATGAGCACCTCCACCACCGCATCAGAGTATCGGGGGGTGGGGGGGGGTGTTTCTGGTTGAAGTCATGCTGCCTACTGCTCCAGAAAATCACTTCCCGCTATTGAAAAGGGCACCTTTAAATAACAACCGCCCTATTAGCTTTCCCACCCTCGCAATCGGCAAGCTGCCTTTAGGAAGCACGATTAACGCTGGCAGTTCGCCGATTCCATTTAAATTAGGTCCGGCCACAAAAATTGAATCGACCGGCCCCCCAACCCCTCCTCAGTCTGCATTGGCCTGGCAGAGAGGACCCCCAGGCATCGCCCACCCGATCTATGCCAGACAAGCTTTAGTTAGACAGTAGAACACAGGTTCAAACTGTTGAAAGGCAAACTTAGGACTGATAGCAGGATTTTCTCCTTCACACAAAAAGAGATCAATGATATGAAATAGACTGCTAGGTAGGGTCGTGGAGGCAAAATCCATTGAGTCACTTAACAGATAGTTAGATGTGATTGAGGACTATAGGTTTTTTTTAGATGCTTAAGCCAAATGCCCTTGCTCACCCATAGTTATCTTGAGCTTAATTTGAATTTATTGACATGGGGTAGGGGAATTCATCAGGAACCAACAGGTTAAACTTTTGCTTTAAGATTTGAATATTGGATTGTGGAAGCATGGAGCATATTTAGAAGCAATTTTGATTTAGGGTATATAATTTTATATTTTAAATGGATACATCACAGAGGTAGTTATGTTCCTATCCCATGGTAAGTAAGTAATCCTTAGCATTACACTTCCTGATCTGTTTTGTGTTATGTTTACTGTTGTTCTACTTATTTGTCATTATCTTCTGACAAGAAATGAAATGTTATTCTTGTTTGGCTTCCATTGAATCTTTAGAAATTGCCAAATAGATCAACATGTTGACTAGATCAATGCCACCATGCTGCCTACAGCATGTGTAACCCTGCCTTGTAACTCATAAATGTGACATCAAAAGTGCTGACTTAAATCAGCCTTAAATGTACCACTGTTGGCTCAGAGCAGCCAAACAATCCAAAGGGAAACATGAGGCCTGTAAAAAAAAAAAAGATTTTCAATAGCCAAAAACTTCTGTTTGCCCACCGTCTAATACATTATCATGCCATCACATCACTAAGGAAAGGGTTTACACACCTTGTCAAAGGTGCAAGCCAAAAATACAAGTTTGGATTAACATTAATGTTAAGGCACTTTTATGTGAAGGTCACTTCATTTCAATCTTTAACATATATTCAAGTTACTACAGAGTTGGTTGTGCAGCTATAGTATGGTAGGTAAGTAACTGTTGAAACCCTCTGCTTCCGCAGGCACCAAGGGCCTCAATTTGTTTGCAGCATTGTGCCAAGGTGAAGATTTCGCCCGCAGTGTTGAATGTTATTTGGCCTTGTTAGCAAATTGATCTTTTACATTTTGAAAGCTGCAGTGCCTCGCAATGTGAAAAAGCAATTTCAATGTACTCACACTTCATTTAGCCAGAAATCCCAGACAGCAGGTCTGTGTTTACAGACAGTTTCAGCATCCAGTAAGTGAAGTTACGTTTTCAATTTAAAATAGATTCTGTAGTGTATTAAAGTATGCTTTTTGGCAGAAAGAATGTACTTCATGAAAACATTATCCATAAGAACTTTTGAATTGCTTTGTAAATCTTAAAGGAACATTCCTTATTAAATAATTTTCCAAACATTAAAATTGATGTTAACATAACTTAATATATTCATATTTATTGTAGAAACTACTATGTTTGTTTATTTTTATATACATAAATGGGGGACGGGGTGGTGCAGTGTATAAGAAAACTATTCTATCACTGATGGGACTTGAGTTCAGATGAATCCCAGACTGATAGGATGAAAGTCCCAAGTTCACTGGATTTTGAATTTAAATCGAACCCTGACAGATGGGATGACAGTAACTGTTGGCTCTAAGCTTTCTGCGTGAAATGGGTCTCAACTTAATTCCTTGTGGCACAGGCCCACAGCACAAAACTGGCCATATTTTGGCACTAAGTACATCATTGTCATTCAAAGAGGCCTTAGGGCTGGGTGGTATGAGAACAACAATAGCTTGCATTTATATAGCACCTTTAAAGGTCCCAATGTACCAAGAGAAGCGGTAAAACTCACACCGGTGCAGTAGGGGATGCTCTTCTGAGGTTGAGGAAAAGGCACGTTCTTGAGGTAAAGTGAAGTGAACTTTGCTGTGTATCTGGCTGTGCGACACTTTGATGTTCCATTCTTTGCGTGGAAAATCCCAAAAGTGGCATCAGACGGTGGGGAGCTAATGGAACGGCTC
Source organism: Heptranchias perlo (assembly GCF_035084215.1). NCBI lineage: Eukaryota > Metazoa > Chordata > Chondrichthyes > Hexanchiformes > Hexanchidae > Heptranchias > Heptranchias perlo. Next base: position 58,090,924 of record NC_090326.1, on the reverse strand, counting down.
CCCACCTGATTTTCCTCCCAGAGGGGTTACTTTGCTGATGTAAGTACCCAGAAAAGTCATCCCCAAACATCGGAAACCAAAAAAAAACAACACTGTACACTGGGAAATAATTTTGAACAGCATAAGTGGAACAGCCCAGAACATCTTGCTCCAATGGCTGAAGAAGATGGTGGGCAAGGATAATCAGTATTAGGTAAAGAGAAAAAAAGATATTCAAAATGACTGGTGCTGAATTCTGATAGAAAGTGAATACCAATACACAAATGAAACACTAGGACTGGGAGTGATACATCAGCACGACATGAATAAATTAAGCTTTCCACCATACAAAAAATGTATTTAATTTAGATACTTTTTTGGAGAAAAACTTTGAGTCTTGGATCTTAATCCGATGATAAGCCATGCAGGAATCGGAACATTTCTCATTCGAGTAATGCTCACTTTATGCAGTCATGTATTTGGCAGGCTCATTTGGCAGGTTCAGCAACATGATGAAAAGACTCACACTTAGCGGTATTTCCCAATGTGGGATCCTGTGGAGACTTTAGTCTGAAAATTAAATTTTGCTATGGAAGTACACACGCTTTGTTCTTTCTTCCAAAATGAATATAAAAATCCATTATTGAATCTCACCCTTTAAACCAGAATTGGAGGCTACAAGTCTGTAGGACTACAGCTGTAAAGCTTGGGGAGAGTCCACTAGCATGTGGATATAATAAGTGTGCTGTAGTTAAGGACTAAAAGTCAGCTGCATTTTTGTTTTGTTTTTCTGAGTGGAAAGACAGACCGCATTCGATGAACTGTTTCCACAAGCTGGCAGAGGTTCAAGGAAGAGATTGTCACAGAGTGCATCTTTTGTGAATGCTGCCTGGTACTGTCTGGGTGTCCGTGGTATCATGGTTCGATGAGAATGTGATGAGAACTCTGCTCTGTCGCAGACAATCTCTTTCAATTATCTACACAAACTACATTTTCAAGAGGGAAGATCCAACACCAGCTTTAAGGAAAACAATAAATACCGAAAGAATAATTTGTTACTGGGTTTTCCAGCAAACCATACTGTAAACAATTTATCATTTCATAAATTTTGCAACATATTGAATATCCTAATAAAGTACTGTAATATCCTTAAAACAGGCTCTTTCTCTGTCTTGAGATTTGAACTGGCAATCTCCCTCTCGACAGCGGGAATCCAGCAAATTATAAGTACATTTACCCTGGCAACTTTTTAAAGATCAGCAAACTTCTTCCTTAGTCTCTCCCAGGATCTTGTCACAGGTTGGGTAGCATTCATTCTTTCTGCTACCCCTATCCAGGCTGCACTTGCACTTCTCTTGCAACATTACAACAGTGCCTACACTTCAAAAAAGCACTTCATTGGCTGCAAAGTGCTTTGGGACATCCTGAGGTCGGGGAAGGTGCTTTATAAATGCAAGTTTTTTTTTCTTTTTTCGAGGGGAGATATGCCTCCACTCTGTAAAGGATCATCCTTTTTTTTTATGTCAAGGGGGCTGGATTACAATGGGGAGGAAGTTATACTTCGATTGTTTAGAACCTTGTTCAGAATCCATCTGGAATACTGCGTTCAGTTTCGGGCACCTCAGGAAGGATATATTAACCTTGGAGGGAGTGCAGTGCAGATTCATCACAATGTGCTGGAGCTTAGAGGGTTAAATTATGAGGACAGGTTGGATAAACTTGACTTATATTCTCATGAGTATAGAAGACTGAGGTGTTTAAAATGTTAAAAGGATTCGATAGGGTATATACAGAGAAACTATTTCCTCTGGTGGGGGAATCAAGAACGAGGGGACATAATCTTAAAATTAGAGCCAGGCCATTTAGGAGGGAAATCAGGAAGTGCTTTTTCACACAAAGTGTAGTAGAAATCTGGAATTCTCTGCCCCGAAAGGCTGTGGATGCTGGGACATTTGGAGCTTTCGAGACTGAGAGCAATAGATTTTTGTTAGGTAAGGGTATCAAGGGACCTGGAGCTAAGGCAGGAGTTGAGCTACAAATCAACTGTGATTTAATTGAATGGTGGAGCAGGCTTGTGCATTGAATGGCCTGCTCCTGTTCCTATGTCCTCCAGCAGTTCCTGCAGCAAAATATTCGAAGTTGCATCCTGGAAGGATGGCGTTTGTCACCCTGATCTCTTACTGCACCCATTTCTACCCCTCGGTATTGGTAGGGCTTTAAGATGATCAGCAGCCCATTAAGACTTTTAAGAGATGATGCACCCTTTTGCTTCATGTGACGTGCACTGGGAGTGCTACAAATGTTATGTGAAGGAGGGAAATATAACTGAGCTCTGTCTATAGAATTCCCTTACATTATAGCGTGAAGTCAGCTCATAGCGCTCCAGTCACATGTGACCTTTTTGCTGCCACAGCACCGGGACTGTACTATCAGTCCCGACAACTCCAGTGGAAGGCAGCTGGGAGGAGTTCTTGAGCCAGTAGTGTGATGGAGCTGGGTACAATCATTAGAAAGAGTGCGGAGTGAATGTCCAAATTCACTCGGCACCCTTGTGCTGACGGGCTCATGAGTTCTTCAAAGATAATTTCCCTAAACGATAGCATCAATGTTAGATGTTAAACAATTTTTTTAGGTATCAACAGAATTGGACAAAAACAAGGTTCATTCAAGGCAGATGTTTGATTTTAAAATGAAGGGCCTCTGTCTTAAACCTCTTGCAGCACAAGGAAAAGTTTTGAAGAATGTTCTCATAAGTACTGCGCAGGTGTTGACAAAGCAGGTGGTGCATTGGGTTAGCTATTGGCCCTACACCTGTGGGACTTGGGTTTAAATCCAGCCTAGACTGATACAGTTTAAGTCTTCTCTGGCTGTAAAGGCCCCCAGTCAAATGAATTTGGATAGTTCCAACCTAGTTGCTTGTTAGTATGGGCCCACACATCTAAATTGGTTGACTCACTCCGAGAGATGATGGGATGACTGATGGGGGAAATGGCAAATTGTCACAGGGGTGCTGTAGGGAATGTTTTTTGGAAGTTGAGGCTGAGCCACATCACTGGAGTAGAGTAGAAGAGGCTTTATCTTGAATCTAACCATGTTACATACATATGACCTGTGAGTGCTTGATACTGATACTGATGCCCCATAACAAGAAAGCCCATTTGCACAGTGTTACTTTCCTTATCTTAATGAGGAATTCATCAAAGAAAGAAGCACTGGCAAAAATTTGAATCCAGGTGGACTGTGTCAGAAAAAATTGTGAATCAAGAGGTGAAAAGGAGGGTGGAACTTAAAACATCTACAATCACCAGGGAAAGGGTTCTGAAAAAGATATTAGAACTAAAAGCTGACAAGTCCCCAGGTCCTGACGGACTTCATCCTAGGGCCTTAAAAGAAGCGGCTGCAGAGATAGTAGATGTTTTGGTATTAATTTTCCAAAATTCCCTAGATTCTGGAAGGGTCCCATCAGATTGGAAAATAGCGAATGCAACTCCTCAATTCAAGAAAGGAGGGAGACAAAAAGTAAAAAACTAGAGACCAGTTAGCTTAACATCTGCCATAGGGCAAGTGCTAGAATCTATTATTAAGGAGGTTATAGCAGGGCACTTAGAAAATCTCAATACAATCAGGCAGAGTCAACACGGCTTTGTGAAAGGGAAATCATGTTTGACTAATTTATTGGAGTTCTTTGAGGAAGTAACAAGCAACGTGGATAAAGGGGATCCTGTGGATGTGATGTACTTGGATTTCCAGAAGGCTTTTGACAAGGTGCCACATCAAAGGCTACTACACAAAATAAGAGCTCATGGTGTAGGGGGTAACATATTAGCATGGATAAAGGATTGGTTAGCTATCAGGAAATAGTGAGTAGGCATAAATGGGTCATTTTCAGGTTGGCAAGATGTAACGAGTGGAGTGCCACAGGGATCAGTGCTTGGGCCTCAACTATTTACAGTCTATATCAATGACTTGGATGAAGGGACCGAATGTATGGTTGCTAAATTTGCTGATGACACAAAGATAGGTAGGAAAGTAAGTTGTGAAGAGGACAAAGGAGTCTGCAAAGGGATATAGATAGATTAGTGGGCAACAATTTAAATGGAGAGAGATTGCAGAATTCTGAGGTACAGAGGGATCTGGGTGTCCTAGTACATGAATCACAAAAAGTTAGTATGCAGGTACAGCAAGTGATTAGGAAGGCAAATGGAATGTTGTCATTTATTGCAAGGGGAATAGAATATAAAAGTACAGATGTTTTGCTACAGTTGTACAGGGCATTGGTGAGACCACATCTAGAATACTGTGTGCAGTTTTGGTCTCCTTATTTAAGAAAGGAATAATTGCTTTGGAGGCGGTTCAGAGAAGGTTCACGCGACTGATTCCTGGGATGAGGGAGTTATCTTATGAGGAAAGGTTGGACAAGTTGGACCTGTATACACTGGAGTTTAGAAGAATGAGAGGTGATCTTATTGAAACATATAAGATCCTGAGGGGACTAGAAAGGGTAGATGCTGAGAGGATGTTTCCCCTTGTGGGAGAGACTAGAACTAGGGGCAACAGTTTAAAAATAAGGGGTCTCCCATTTAAGATGGAGATGAGGAGAAATTTTTTCTCTGAGGGTCGTGAGTCTGTGGAACTCCCTTCCCCAGAGAGTGGTGGAGGCAGGGTTATTGAATATGTTTAAGGCTGAGTTAGATAGATTCCTGATTAACAAGGGAGTCAAAAGTTATAGCAGGTAGACGGGAAAGTAGGGTTGAGGTCACAGTCAGATCAGCCATGATCTTATCAAATGGCAGAGCAGGCTTGAGGGGCCGAATGGCCTACTCCTGCTCTTAATTCGTATGTGTGTTCGTATTCAGCATGCACATTCCCAATGGTGCAGTAATGCATTTAAGGAATGAGGCTATGTATTGATTTTAAAGTCCGCAACACTGCAGAGCTTGTCAGTGTGATCAGTGGAGGTGAGTGTTTGCTGCAGTTAGTGCTCAACTTTGTAGCAGAGGGCCATGATTGACGTCTGGTAGCAATTCTGTCTAGCTCTCTAGACAGGTCTCTAGGTCTATGGTGGGATTGGCATCAGATGTCGCTGGCAGATCTGCCTTTCCAGTAGCAGCTGGCCTGACCATCAGGAGCACAGCAATGTAGAGGAGCGAAACAGAATACTGGCAGCCCTGACTCGCACTTATCCCATTATTCATGGAAATTCTCAAGAAACATGCAGATAACGGATGTGCGGATAACTAAGTTTCCGCTGTAGGTGAGGTAAACCCAGAATATTGATCGTGAATGTCCACAGAGGTTCTCCTGCCCGCCCACCGTAACTTCAACCGAAAAGCTGCAGTAACCCAGAAGAAAACGGGGGAAACGGCATCAAGCGGGAGAGCCCAGGTGGAAATTCACCCCTAATATTTCACAGTAAGGCAGGAAAGTTGCGGTTAAATGGAAATTAGTGAGGAGTAAACTTAAAACAGACATTAGAAAGAAGTTTTTACTCAAAGAGTGATACATGTTTAGAATAATCTTCCAGACAGGGTAGTAGATGCAAAAGGATTTGGGTTATTCTAAATGCATTTAGTTGCTTGGATTGGAGACTACTAGAGGATGGGCAACAATTGGTTGATTGGCCTTTATTCATCCCTGACTTTTCTAATATGTCTCTGCCCAGGAGTTTACATTTGTAATCTGAAGGATCTTTCTCTTAGAGAGCCTTGGATTGTTAAAGGTTAATAGAATGATATAAGATCAGCAGACAGGATGTTGTGCTCCTAAATCAGAAATTGCAAAGTGCAGAAGCAGCTACTGAAAGCATGGCCACCAGTGGTAGGGTGAAGTGGTGGGGGGAATGCACAAGAGGCTGGAATCAGAGAAACAGAGAATTTGGGGTTAAATTGTGGGCTGGAGGAGTTTGCAGATATAGGGGGGGGCAAGGCCATGGAGGAATTTCAACACTATGATCAGAATTTTAAATTTGAGGCATTGGGTGTCTGGGAGCCTATGTCGGTCAGCAAGGACAGAAATGATAATCAAGCAGGGACTTGGGGCAGCAAATGATATGGGCAGCAGAGTTTTGGTTGAGCTGAAGTCAATGAAGGGTGGAGGATGGGAAACTGGCTAAAGGTGACAAAGGCACGAGTGAGTGTTTCAGTAGCATTAATAACAAGTTTTTCAACACATTTTCAATTTTGCATGGAATAAGCATGAATGCAGATGACATTCTTTCTTATTTTGAACCATAATACACAAAAAAACATAAAAACCATAAAAAACATAATTCAATGGTTTGATGTTGTTTACTGTCAAGTCAGACAATATGGCCAGGGTTCTCCACTTCTGCGTCACTTGCCTGCAATTTTCCACACATTACAGTGAGCGGATACAAAATTATGGGCTGGCAAGTGAAGAAGCAGAAAACCTCATCCTACAGGTGTGATAATCCAACTGCTTGTCTGACATCCAGTCTTGGATGAGCAATAATTTCCTCCAACTAAACATTAAGATCGAAGCCCCTGCTACAAACTCCGTACCCTCACCACTGACTCCATCCCTCTCCCTGGCATGGCTCCAGGCTGAACCAGACCATACCAACCTTGGTGTCCTGTTTGACCCCAAGCTGAATTTCCAATCCAATATCCTCTCCATTACAAACACTGTCTACTTGCACCTCCATAATATCCCTCACCTCTGCCCCTACCTCAGCCCATCATACACCGAAACCCTCATTCGTACCTTTGTCACCTCCAGACTCAATTACTCTCTGGCCAACCTCCTATCCTCCACCATCCGTACACTTCAACTCGTCCAAATCTCTGCTGCCCATATCATATCCCGCACCAAGACCTGCTTATCACCTCAGTCCTTGTTGACCTACATTGGCTCCCATTCCCCAATATCTTAAATTTAAAATTCTCCTCCCTGTGTTCAAATCCCTCCATGCCCTTGCCCCTCCCTATCTCTGTAACCTCCTCCAACCCTACAACCCCTCCCTGAACTCTCCTTTCCTCTGACTCCAGCCTCTTGTACATTCCCCCCACCCCTTTGTCCACCTTCGGCAGCCATGCTTTCAGCCACCTAAGTCCCACATTTTTGCAATTCCCTCCATAAACCCCTCTTCCTCTCCATCTCCTTCTTATCCTTTAAGACCCTCCTTATAACCCACCTCTTTGACCAAGCTTTTGGCCACCCCTCCTAATTTTTCTTTTTTTTACTTGGCAGACGCTTTTCGATATACTTCTGCGAGTGCCCTGGGACATTTTTGTTGCTATTACAATTGATGGTTACCTATCTTTATGGTTGCTGTTGACAAAAAGCACCAGTGGCAAATGCTCACTTTTATTCTTGGTGGAGTAAGGAATCATATAGCTGGGTTTGGGGGAAGGTCATGGCAGACCACCAGTTACAGCAAGCATTACTTCTGGTCTTCTCTGTTATGCTCCAAGCAGTGGGGGATAAGCCTCATTATTATTTGCTGCTTGACTTCACATCTGACGGGACAGTTGCCTCCATAGGACAGTACACCAGCCTGGGTTTCCAATTGCTAAATGGGGGAAGCTTTACAAATCTGTGCTCCTAGCGTAGAGCTTTGACTGCCAGGAGAGTATATTGGGATTTCGGATTCAGAGGTCAGTTGACCCCTTAGGATTTCCCATTATGATTATTGGACGGAAAATGTTGCGGGACCCATTGATATTTGGGATTATAGTGCCGATACACATTCCTAGAGGGTGAATCTCTGTGTCGGGAGCATCGATTCATAAAATTGCCCCTAGGTTTCAACTTACCATTCAAACAAGCAGTTTGTACAATCTGCATGAATGCTTTATTGGAAGTATGGAAACCTGAAGATCTTACAGAAAATGTCTGGACTTTTTGACTATTTAAGATGATAATTTAAAGATGTGAGGAGAAAACTCCAGTCCGGGTGGCAGCAATGTTTCCAGCAGCACCATTGGTGGTAAATCCATTACTCTCCACCACAGGATGTATTACAACCAATTTATTCTGCTTATTACAATGAATGATGCATTTGGCACAGTGTCAGGCCAAATGTGTCATTTTATTGAGCAATAAATGGTGCCAAAGGGAAACTTAACTTTATATTTGGCTTACTGACTGTGGAAAAATACGTGACTTCCAATTTTAACTGAAAACAGTGATCCTTCTTCTCCCACACTGAAACAAGGGCATTTCTTCCCTTTCCACTTCTTCTCCAAGTGAATAAAACAAATCTTGAGAATTCCTAAATAAGTACGTTGCATCGTGAGGTATAAGACATTTTATGGTTGATTCTGTAATTAGGTGCTCCCAGCGAGGAGCAGTCCTTGGCGGGAGCACAGGGCTAAAACCGTGGGCCCACTATTTCTCAACCTGTTCCCTCTGTAATTGCCAGTTCTCTGTGAAAGTACGCAATTGCAGAATTGGTTCTTTTAATTCTTAGACTGCTAGACTTATCTCAGGCCGTACAATTTTGCTAAGTGTTCAGCTAGCACACTGTGACACTGAAATAATCACTAACATTACAGTAATAATGTCCGGGAACACCTCGAGTTTAAAATTGTCGTCCTTATTTTCAAATCCCTCCATGGCTTCGCACCTACCTATCTCTGTAACCTCCTCCAGCCCTACAATCCTCCGAGATCTCTGCGCTCCTCCAATTCTTGCCTCTTGCGCACCCCCGATTTTAATCATTCCACCATTGGCGGTGGTGCCTTCAGTTACCTAGGCCCTAAGCTTTGGAATTCTCACCCTAAACCTCTCTGCCTTTCTACCTCTCTCTCCTCCTTTAAGACGCTCCTCAAAACCTGCCTCTTTGACCTGTCCTAATATCTCCTTATGTGGCTCGGTGTCAAATTTTGTTTGATAACGATCCTGTGAAGCGCCTTGGGACGTTTTACTACGTTAAAGGCGCTATATAAATGCAAGTTGTTGTTTTTGTAATAAAGCTACTCAAATGCCAAATTCAATTTTAATTTTTCTCTACTTAATCTAAACCAGAAAAGAAATGAGAAACCTTATTTAACTGAAAAAAACTAACTTCCATTTTGGAGATGGGAGCAGTCAAAAAGGGTTTTGGTTAGCTACAAAATCACCTCCAAAGTCTATTTGTGAAGCTAATCAAAAGTCAGAACAATGATAATTGACACAGTCACAACATAGATCAAATCAATCTCTGATGAGGTTTACTTGTCAAAATAGAAAGGGCCTGTAGACAGATGAGTAAACTTGGTCATTGACCCATGCAGTTATAGCATTCCCAGACAAGTACATTTGTCTGCATTTTGCTAGAGGTTAAAGTTTATTATTTTATTCTCTGCTTTCTTTATGCCCATTAAACTAAAATATCTCTGTTGACTTGTGAACATACATTAATGGGGTATACTTGTGCCAGGAACACCTCTCTTGTGCTCATCGGAGGAGGAGGGTTTTTCTGCTAGGTGGTCCTCTTCCTATTGTAGGGACCCTCTTCATCTTATTTCAGCCTTCAATAGCCAGATGCAGCAAGAACGAGGTCCCCAGGACCTGTCAGTTTAAAAAAAAACACTGAGCAACCCTTCGCTGGCAACTAGCGCTTGACGTTTCAGCCCCTACCTGGTGATGTCCCAGCTTATCATATGCTACCTGCCGGGAACACCTCTTGTACGGTTAAATTAGCTGATCTCGCTTTGTTGGTGCACTCCCTCCATACTTCAGGCTACCTCAGATCTGATCCCATCAAAGGTGAAGATTAAATCACGTGTACAGACAATGGAGGCGTGTCAGCCCTGGCTCAGTGATAGCATTCACTCCAGAGACTTGAGCACATAATCCAGGCTGACACTTCAGTGCAGTACTGAGGGAGTGCTGCATTGTCGGATGTGGCTTCTTTCAGATGAAATGTTAAACCGAGACACCGGGGGTTATATTGGATAACCCCCGAAAACGGGTGCTGGGGTCGTGGTGCGCAATTAATCCGTGCCTGGTCGTAGCGAAGCAGACAGCGTGTAACATTCGTGCTGCTTGATGATTTAAATGATTGCTGTGTGCAGCCAGCGCTACCTGTGCTGTTGATTGGCTGCATGCACCCGCAGGGGGCCCCGAGCACTACATGAAGGCAGCCTGCACCTTCTAAAGGGGAGGTGCATTGTGGCTGTAGGAAGTCCTTTGGGAAGTAACTCTTTGCCAGAAGATAGTGAAGAATGGCTGTGCCTGCGAGATAGCGTGCACCGAGGTTCTCGGATGATGCACTGGAGACCTTGGTGGAAGAGGTGGACAGATGGAGGAGCATCCTTTACCGGCAGGGGGGCAGGAGACCCTGCAGACATATGTTGAACAGGCAGTGGGAGAAAGTCGCGCATGAGGTAAATGCCAGGAGTATTGCCACATGCACGTGGGTGCAGTGCAGGAAGAAGTTCAATGATTTGACACGAGTGGTCAAGATGAGTGACTTCAACAGTCATGTGGCATCTCCTACCAACTGCACCACTAGGCTCATCCACTACTCCACGCACTACACCCCCCCGTCACCCACTACCAACGAACTCTTTCAATCAGTACTCAACTCTTCAAATCAGATGCATCCTCTCACCCTCACACATTACCATTCTTGCAAGCCGCACACCCACAACTCATAGGTCACACACACTGGCAGCTATTCAATCATGACAGCCATATCACCCAAACATCTTGCAGGACACTCACTGATCCACTTGCCTCTTTTTTGCAGGAAAAGATGGCGCCTAACAACAAGCAGCAGGAAAGGCGTGGGGAGGACAGGCACGCCTACACGTCCTCAGCCCCATGGAGGAGACAGTGCTGCCCATCATTGGACCGGCTGTCATTTCGGCCGTGGCCACTTCTCCCTCAGCCCACAACCTTTTCTGACTTACATGCTGAAGATGGTGTAAGCATGTACGTCTTACTTTCTCCTCTCCCCGCACCACAACTCCACCCTTGTCCCTTTGTCATTTCAGATACCCAAGAACTGGAACCAGCACAGTCAGAGGAGGCAGAGGAAGATGACAGTGATGATGCAGACACACCATCACTTGATCTTACACTCACATCCACCAGCTCAGATACTGACACTGTGCATACTTTAGAGGCTAGGATAGAGGAGGGATCCACATGTGGTGAGTCACTGGACACAAGTGCGCAGGAGCTGGGGCTGGGGGAACAGATATCGCAGGTGCCAGCTCGCTAGAGGGCGAGGTCGCTCACTAATTCTGCTGCAGAGGAGTCAGATGATGACTTTGATGGGCCAGGATATAGAAGTCGGCTGACGGGCGTACACAACCAAATACTTGGTGCGCTGGAAAGCCTGCCAGAAAGCCTGTCCACAATGTCAAGGGGCATGGAGGAGTCCATCTCCAACTTGGCACAGGGCTAATGGTGAGGTTGTGCAGCATGCAGCATACAATGACAAATCTTGATACCCACACAGCTGAATACTGCAGGGCTCCTCCAGAGTGGTCCAGGCAGCGGAAGTGTTGCTTGAGGACGCCTATGGTGCGCTCGATGATGTTCCATGTGGCAGCATGGCTGTTGTTGTATGCCTGGTGTGTACGTGTGCGTGTATTGCGGACCGGAGTCATGAACCACTTCATGAGGGAATAACCCTTGTCACCCAGTAGCCAGCCTTTGAAATATAGGTGGCATGTTGGACTGCCGCAGAATGAAGGAATCATGACTGCTGCCAGGGTAGTGGGCATTGACCTGCATGATGTGCTGTGAGTGGTCGCACACCAGCTGCACATTGAGGGTGTGGAATCCCTTTCTGTTCCTGTATGTAGTTCTAATGTGGAGCATGCATGGCAATATGCGTGCAGTCAATGGCACCCTGCACCGTGGGGAAGCCTGCATTGCGAGCAAACCCTCGTGCTCACTCATGCTGCTTGTCTCTGGCAAGAGGGAACGAGATGAATCTGTTTCAGAGTGCGTATGGGGTCTCAGTAACCTCCCTTATACAGCAGTGCACTGCAAACTGCTTATATCTCCAGCAGCAGCCAGAACGGAGCCAGAACTTTATAAATTAAGTGCCACGGTTACCTTGACAGCCACAGGAAATGCTGTCCTTGCCCTGCTCGGAGGCTACAGTTGTGGCTGCAGCAGATGACAAATTTCCAGATTTAGTGGACCGCAGCCATCGGATGCACTGGTCGTTGCTGAAGTTGAGGTAAGAGAATTGGTCCCTGAAGACCCTCATTATATATGGCCTCCTGCTGAGTGCCCTGTGCATCCTCCTCCTCATCCTCGCTCTTCTAGCAGCTTGTCCTGCTCTGCGTGGCCTCTCTGCACACTCCTAGTCATGTTCAATTCCCAGAGGAAGCCCTAGCAGGCCACCCATGTCTTGAAGCAACTTTGGTCAGCACACTGGGGTGCAGAAAGAGAGAGACCTAGGGGTATATGTGCCCAAGTTGCTGAAGGTGGCAGGGCAGGTTGAGAAAGCGGTTAAAAAAGCCTAAGGGATTCTGGGCTTTATAAATAGTTGCATAGAGTACAAAAGCAAGGAGGTTATGATGAACCTTTATAAAACTTTGGTTTGGCTGCAACTGGAGTATTGTGTCCAATTCTGGGCACCGCATTTTAGGAAGAATGTGAAGGCCTTAGCAAGGGTCCAGAAAAGATTTACTAGAATGGTTCCAGGGATTTCATCATGAATAGACTGGAGAAGCTGGGGTTGTTCTCCTTAGAGCAGAGAAGGTTGAAAGGAGATTTGATAGAGGTGCTCAAAATCTTGAGGGGTCCAGACAGAGTAGATAGAGAGAAACTGTTCCCATTGGCAGAAGCAAAGGACAAAGATTTAAGGTGATTGGCAAAAGAACCAAAGGCCACATGAGGAAAAACCTTTTTACGCAGCGAGTCGTTATGATCTGGAATGCACTGCCAGAAAGGGTGGTGGAGGCAGATTTAATCATGGCTTTCAAAAGGGAATTGGATAGGTACTTGAAGGGAAAAAATTTGCAGAGCTAAGGGGAAAGGGCAGGTGAGTAGGATTGCTGTTGCAGAGAGCTGGCACGGGCTCGACAGGCCAAATGGCCTCCTTCTGTGCTGTAACCATTCTATGATTCTATTTTAAATGTCACTAACAGTAATACAAGACCAGCCAGACCACTCTATATAATATTGCAACTTTCTCCAAGGATAGGGAACTTCCACAAACACGCACAATTGTACCAGCAGCCAAAATAACTAATCCAGCAACTAACCTGTAATTCCTTCATGATCCCTTTAATTAGCACTAGTGGGAGGTCCTTCATGCCATTTAAGTCCTGTTCAGCTGTGCGGGGTTAAGACAGTGCGTTGGCTGAAGCGTAGAGTTCCAAAATGTCGCCAGCTGCTTCAAATCAGCATTGTACACTAATTTACATCATAATCTCCCTACTCTCCACTCTGCCGGCGTTTGTTAGGTGCACCACCTATACCAAGATGGTGTCCTGCTGCACTTCATGTCGGAAGTGTGCTTTCACATCTTGGACACTATTTTCGGGGCTTAGGAGTCTGCGTAGCGCCTATAAAATGGGTGCTACACGGCCCAATTTCGCCCCACTGTGTGCCCTCCCAGGTGGATGTAAAAATTATCATGGTACTATTCGAAGGAGAACAGGGGAGTTCTCTCGGTGTCCTGGCCAGCATTTATTTCTCAATCAATACCACTAACACAGATTATCTGATCATTCATCTCATTGCTGATTGTGGGACCTTACTGTGCACAAATTGGCTGCCATGTTATTACAACAGTAACTACATTTCAAAAAAGGTACGCTGTGAAGTACTTTGGGACTTCCTGAGGACATGAAATGTGCTAAATAATTGTAATTCTTTCTTTTTTAATCAAAACTGATCCACAAAAAAATCAAAGGCAAAAATCCACAAAGCTAATTTAGTACCTTCCCCAAAAGGAACATCAGAAGTTTTTCAAAGTTTCTGGTGTAATTTAGCAAAGCAACAGTAACCAAAATAGATTCCGGCCGAATTTTGACTATGACGCAAATTGGGTGGTCGGGCGGTGGGCAGGGTGTTTGCTATGCCCACCCAATGGCATCATCGGGAGCCTCGTACCATTTTTGTGGTCGGGCCTCAATATAATGGAATCGCCAAACTGCCAGTGTTGACAGGCAGCAGTTGGGAAGATTTTTGTGGGGCCAGGATTAGCATTCATGCTCCTCCTAGCCCCACAAAAATGAATGCCGCAGATTTTTTCCCTGGGCATTTTAGAACGGCCTGCAGCGGGACCTTTAAGGACCGCTGCTTAACTGCTCAATGATCAGTTCCATAGGGTGGAACGTGCGATCTGCTTCAGGGTCCTACAAATGGCGTAGAGCCCCAATTTAAATATGTTAATAAGGCTCCTGCTTGTTTCGTGCGGGAGCTCTGGATGCCCATTTCGAGGCCTGCTTGAAAGCTGAGTCAGGCAGGCGTTGGGCAGCCCAGTGAGTGGTAATTTAAAAAAAAAATAGATGTCTGCCCACTGCCCTGTTTTTACAGTGTGAACGGGCACTCGGCAGCTAAAAATCCTTTCCATTGTGTCCAGAATGCCAATGACTTTGTAGTTCACTGATTAAAAATGTAAAGTAACCCAAAACTAGGACTGGTTGCAACGGTATCTCGTGACCCAAGGCAAGCAGTGACAAGCACGGTTGAATACTTCCTCTTGAAGCAGTAGTTAGTGGAGAGATCAACTGCAGTGTGCACACTGTTCTCAACATTCATATTGCACATCAACTGATTTATTAAAATGACAAGAGCTAAACTGACTGAAAGCTGCAGCATGGCGAGTTTGATTATTTGATGAATGGTTGCGGCTTGTACTCTGCAATTAAAGCTATTTGTAAGCTTCGTGACAAGCACCAGATTACAAAGGGGTGTGTAAAGTTCAGCCACGCTCATGTAGGCCAGACAGCAAGACTGCTTTCATTCGCAGTGGATTTTTTTTCCCTGCGACAATTATGAAAATCTGTTACAGTACTTTCCTAATATGGATGCTGGCAGAACTAAACGCCTTTGATGACTGTGTAGAATTTATATTTTGCACAAACAACAAGGATTTAATAACAGTGCTCAAAATCTCTCACAGTATAAGCCTTCGTGCTGTGAACCTCGCAAAACTGACTTCATTCATCTTGTGATTATGAAATCTTCCCATAATAACCATAGAATGAAGTACGAGAAAAATATGGAAAATATTTGCCAGTCTCTCTTTTTTACAAATCGTTGTATATCTTCTGTGGTCAAAAAGAAAACACTTCATTATTAATTTTATGTATAACAGATGACCTATAAATAATGTTGAAGAATATTTAATTCTTCAGCAGTCACATAAACCCATTCCTTCTTTAGCTATAAGTAGTTCATTTTCACTTTTGCATTACGTTGCTAATGACAAAAATAATACAAGGAAAAGAAGATAGGAACAAGAAAAACGTTGTTCAACCCATCTTGCTCACACTGGCTTTCAGGTCAGCATATTGTCCTGTTCGGCTCATTTTCAGCTCCCTCACAAATCAGCAATCTTATCTGTTCACTTTGCTAGTCTATTTCATAAATTAACAGCTCCAAGTATGAAGCAGTTACTTTAGCTGAAGTTTCCTAATCACAATCATCTCCTCATTCCCCTGATTTAATGCAAACAATAGAGAGCGCAAAATAACACAGTGCAGCAAAAGATAGGACAATACAACACAGCACAGAAAAACACAGGGCAATACAACATAACACAGAAAAACACAAGGCAATACAACACAGCACAGCAAAACAAGGGCAATACAACACAGCACAGCAAAACAAGGGCAATACAACAGCACAGCAAAACACAGGGCAATACAACACAGCACAGCACAGCATAGAATGGTATGGAAGCACAAAATAGCCCAGTAGATGGAATGAATAAAGAAAATAAAGAAATAATTTCCATTTATACAGCAAGAGGTCAATCACTTGTACTGCAAGAATTTAAACACTGTGGCCATGTTCTTGAGAGCGTCCATTGTTTTTTTGATAAAAATGGTTTGCCAAGGTAACCAAAGAATGGATAAAAAGTGGTTCATTAAATGAATTTTCAGTTTTTAAGCAGAGGCCAGTTTCCTTCTCCCATTGAAAGAAATCTTTTCATTTATTTTGATTTTTAGAAGAGGCAAAATGTGTGTTGCCAGATCGCCCTATTATAGTTCATTCCAAAGCAGACTGCAGCCAATGTGCTGTGGTCCTGCCGCCACCCTCATCAGGCACATGCAGCGTTCCCAGCACCAGGACCATCTCCCGATTTGGGCACGGTCCAATTTCCAGATCTTTGTGTTCTACAAGATGTGGAGGAAATGTCAACTCCTTTAAGGTTAGAGAGCTGTGACTCTGCCTTGTGTTTCTGTAATAGGGGGTGGGACCAATTGGATAGCTCTTTCAAAGAGTCAGCACAGACACGATGGGCCGAATGGCCTCCTTCTTTGCTCTATGATTCTATGAGAACGATATTAACCCCCAATGATGGGCAGGGGTGGGGTTTATAAATTTAAAACCATGACATGTGACCCTAACCCGCTACGTACGCACCTGCTGCCATTTTTATGGTGATGGGTTTCGAGCCGTGCGTGTGTCCCGTCTCGGAGAGGTGGGACATTTCATTATAAATATTTAAATCAGGCTCCCACACTGCAATTGGGAGACTGATTTAAATTTAATGGTTACTGACAGGGTTTCCCAGGGCTCGGGAAACCTGGCAGCCAAATGGAGACGGGAGCAGCCTGCTGCAGAAGGTAAGTGCCTTTTAGAGTACTCCTTGTGAGCCAGGAGGAGCAGGAGTGCACCCCGCGGTCCCTGATCGCGGCCTCCAATCCCTCCAACCTCTGACCTTTCCCTTTCTCCCGATTGCCGGGCTCCGACCTCTCCCACCAAGACCCGATGTTTCCCTCAATGGTCCCCAGCTGTGGCCTTCTAATGTTGGCTTTTTTGCCCGGCAGCCGGCCAGCCCGTCCATCTGGCCAGCTGCCAGGCAGGAAAGGGAATTTAAAAAATGACAATGAGGTCCTGCCGTTAAATTCTCCACGACCTCCGTGTCCCCGGGATTTCCAGGTTTCCCCCCCTGCTACTGTTCTCCCCCACTCCCATTCTGCCTCCCCATAAATTTTGGGGCCAAAGAGTCTAATAGTCATGAGAACAAACTGAATTATGCAGATGCAGAGATTTGAAGGATCCATGCAGACTATTGCTGATCAAATGCATTGATTTCTGGGAATCATTCGGTTTAATCCAGTGGAGTGATGAGTTGGTTTTACTGCACAATGGGGCAAATTTTAATCTCAGGAATTGGTTGGTTGGGGTGGCAGGGAGGGTAAAAATCATAATAAAGTAAAACCCGACCCCCAACCTGCCTCCAACCCACCCACTTCCGGTTTTAATGGAGGTGGGTCGAAGGGCTGGTGACCAACCCGCTCTCAGTAGGCAAGTTGGTGAGTAAAATCTTTTAAGGAGGCTTCAGGCCTCCATTTTAATAGGATTTTTATTTTTAACTCATGGGGCCGGAATTCCTGAGCCTTCTGCTTCATGCCATGTAAGAGGAGGTGAGAAGGCTCAGCTCAGCAGGGAAGTGCCTTTATTGCACTGCTTGTGGGCCAGGAGGAGCAGGAGTGTTTCCTCCAGGCCCAACAAGCCTACTTGCCAAGATCCCAAACACACAATTGGCGACCCCCCCTCCCCCACAATCACCAACCTCTCCCCCCCCCCCCCCCATGATTTTCGACTCCCTCCACGATCCCCGCCCCCCCAAGATCTCCAACCCCCCACAATCTCTGACCCCCACCACGAGCTGCGACGCCCCCCCCCCCCCCCGATGTCTGACATCCCTATGACTAAGCCCCCGATGACTGACCCCTATGACCTCCCAATGACCGTCGACCGAGAAGACTCTCACTGATGACTGACTCCCTCCCCTGATGACCGACCCCCCCCAAGACTGTCCCCCCCACTCCCGATGACCAACCCCCCCCCCCCCGCCTCCCCCCTCCTGGCATCTGCTCCCTGGCTGTTCTCTAGTCCGACTAACAGCCAGCCTGTCAACCTGGCTGGCTGTCGGGCGACAGCCAAAATTGAAAGACATCCTTACATCAAAATTGTAAGGATGTCCCCAAAATCCATACTTCTGGGGGTTTCCCATCAGGAATTCTCCCCGTCCCCCCTGCCCTCTTGCTGGCTTCCCGTTAAAATTTCCCCCACTATCTCCACAACTGAGATAAACCAGATCTGATGCTTCAGTTACTGTCATCCTCATAATTGGAGTTGTTTCTCATATTACTTGGTTGACCATGTTCTATTGAAATGTAGGTTTTTAACTTAAATGAGTTAAATTAAATGAGTATTACTGAAAATTTTAAAAACCCGAGAATATCTGTGGGGAAAAAACCTGTACTGTCATGCCACAGAAATATGATTTTTATTTATTTGGTAATTCCTCACACGAATGCTGCCAATAGTTTCACTAAATAGCTCATTAAAATCCGCTGCTCTAGTCCCGGATTGAGTTCCACGTCATGGAGGTAACTTTATGATGGCTGGAAAACCATGGGCAAGACACACCCGAATTTTGATTTGTACTGTGTGGGGGTGAGGCTCCTTGTTGGCAGTGCGGATTCGTCAAGTCACTGGGATGAACAGGGTTTTCTTTTCTGTGACTGTAGCAGTTGATGCATTTCTGGGAAACAATTTCAAATTTAAACCGGCACTGTGCACTTTAAGCCAACAGTTGCAGTACGTGAGCGTGAGTTGATCTCGAGATGATTGAACCATTTGGCTGTCACGTTTGTGCTTCAGTTACTGCTTTGTCCCCATCTTATTCCAGCGCAGAACCTGTGTGTTCAGATACAATGCTTGGCAATATAAACATTCCATCAAAATAAACAACTTTTCTCTAATTAAGCTTAATAAAGATTTTAACAGAGGAAAAAACTAATAATTGTGGCACTTAATGCTTTAATATAACAACAACTTGCATTTATATAGTGCCTTAATCATAGGAAAATGTCTCAAGGCACTTCACAGGAGCATAATCAGGCAAAAATTGACATGAGCCAAAGAAGGAAATATTGGGACAGGCGACGAAAGGCTTGGTCAAATGGGTAGGTTTTAAGGAGCGTCTTAAAGGGAGAGGAGTGGAATATAATTACCCAAATGCTGTGATGGGAAGAAAGGAAAACACTGCATGTCTGAAACTACATTGTAACCACATTTGCACATTCAGGGACTAGCTAGTCTAGATCTCTGACACCTTCCACTTTCTGGAGTACATTGAAAATAAATTCTACTTTATGTTTTGTAAGTTTATTTTGTTTTAATCAGGGTAGGCACGGACATTTTGTGTTTTATCCATGTGGCTTAACAAGTATTTCCCAGAATTTTAGAGCAGTTGACAAAGTGTAACGCAGAGTAATACGCCATCTGTTACCTACTGTACTGAAGGTGAACGGGGTAATGGGTCCTTGTTATCATTAGGATGAATTCCTGGCAGTAGTTCAGACGGCCAGTGCTTTGAAGTCAAATGGCAGCATTCAAATATAATTAAACGAGTTGACTTTGGCAAAATCAAGTATTATTACATTGCATGAAAAGTAATTTAAACCAAAAAAAATGTCTGGAACATGATCTGAAGTGCTTCCTGAAAGGTATCTTCACATGTAGAATGGCCTAAAGCCAGGCTACTGTTAAAGCTTAAATGCCTTATCAGTCCGTTCATCTCATTTTAAAAAGAATATAACATTAAAAAATAAGCCATTCACCCAAAACTCGTGTCAGTAGCCAGGATTTGTTTTGATGTTTAAAATTTCCGTGTGAGATTGAGATCTCGGGCAAGATTTGTGCACAACATTTAAATTCACACTGACATTGTTTGACTGCACCAGTCTGTTCCAATTGTGGAGCCAGAAGGAAGAGGATTTATGTTTCCTTAGCTCCAAACATTCTTTATGTGCACGAGATCTTAGTGTTGCTTGGAACATTTTTGAAAATGGATTATTTTTTTACCCAAACAGATCTTTAAATTGAGAAAAATGAAAAATGACGATGTGGATTCCTCAATGCACTGCTCTGGCAACTTGAGACAATCCTTAGTCTACACAGTCTCTGCTACAAGCTTTCTTCTGTGTTGATGGTCTGGGCTGTTGTTCTTAAGACTATCGTGGAAGAGTTAGGGAGCACAGAGTCAATGCTCTGGCGATAAGATTCTTCGAGATATTCTTCTCAAAGCAATTGTGCCTTCATTTTAACTGGGGTCTGCTTTGGGCAGAGTAGGATTCTTCTTCTCTTCCATAAAAATTCATCTGGAAAGCACCTTTTTCTGAAGTCCACTTGCTCCCCATTAGCTCCTCTATTAGGATTTTTACAGCCTTCTTGTGTGCAGAGTGGGGTGGGTTGCAGATTAATAGCCCAAACGTTTCTGGTCTTGTATATCCGCCGGGTTCTCCAGATCTCCCGCCGTAACCGTGGAAAGGCTTTTTTTGGGACTTAAAGGTAATCTTTTTGTATAAGAACTTAAAAACTGTGTAAACAATAAACCGTTGAGTGTATTATGAGGTCATTTTTGTTTGTATATGAAAATTTGTGTTAATTAAAGACTGTAAATGTTGCCAAATGCACTAATTAGTGCACTAAGTGATTTAAGGCAAGAACTAGCTGATGATGGAGAAAATGGTGAGGGAGCTTCCTGACAACTCAAAAAGGATAGGTCAGGCGAGATGCTGACCAACTTGCTGAGTGTTTCCAGCATTTTCTGTTTCTGTTTCAGATTTCCAGAATCTGTAGTTTTTTCTTTTATTTTAACAGGTGAGAATGCGTAGTTGGGGGGGGTGGGGTGGTGTGAGGGGAAGTACCTGATGGTCTGGAAGGGACCATGGGCAGTGCAGGCCCCATTCGCCCGAGCCCTGCTCCCCCTCAAGCCCTACAATTTGTTGCAAAGGCTATGCGGCCCTTTAAAATCCAAATATCCCCCTCTGCTGCCATAGCAACACTGGATGCCAGCATTGCTGTGGTGCAAAGGATAGAAAATATATATTTCTACCATTCACATAGCATTACAATATGTCCACTTGGGAACCGGTATAACGCGAGTGGAAAATCTAGGCCAACGTTCTAACAATGGTGTAACCTGGATCTGTATAAGTTTAGCATTAGCTATTTGCTTTTCTATTCTATGTCCTTATTTATAAAACCCATAGACACTTGCTACAGATTTTTCAACTTGTGCTCTCTCTTTTAAAGATTTGTGTATCTGAACCTCAAAATCTCTCTGCTCCTCTACTCTTTTAAAGTTTTGCCATTTAAAGTACATTTCCTCCTTATTTTTCTCAAAAATTACCATCTCATACCTCTCCACATTAAATTTCATCTGATACCTATCTGCCCGATCAGAACTTTTATGGGTTTCTTATGTTATAAACTTTTACTAGTAAATGTTAAGCTAGGGGAAAGTCCATGATTCATCACTTCTACCACTTGTCAGTCTGGTACTGGTAGCTTTTAAAAACAAAAATTGAGCAATCTGATTGCTCAGTTTTCCACTGCTTTCTTGTTCTTTATTGTTTGTACTGAATGAATCAAACTGCTTTTAATTCATTTTTGTTTAATCAATCAGATATTTAAGTGGTGATTTAACAGATAAATGCGCATTTCAAGCAATCACTAATTTCTGCCATATGTATGTGTGATACCTTGAAGTGTGACACCGTAAGTTTTAATGCTGATGCCCTGAGGTGTGACACTTTCAGGCATAACGCCTTTGAAAGGCTTGGCATAATGCGCGTATGTTAGATTCAAGGCCTTTGTAAATGTAGACAGTTAGACATATGCAATGAAGCTTACCTTAAAGGCCAATAGTGTAGATCGATCAATATCAATAATGACCATTAGCCATAAATAAAACTTGAAACTATATCAGGAGATCAAATCGCCAACACAAAGCTGGGTGAGGCTTTAAGTACCAGTGATCATAATGTGATCACATTTGACATAACAAGAATTGGAGAGATTACTAAAACACAAACAAAATTGCCAACTTTTAAGAGGATCAATTTTAAGTGCTTGAGAAGTCTTGTCAGAGTGGGCCTGGAAGGTTTGATTATGGCTAGGAGTATAGAGAAACTGTGAGTTCCTTCAAGTAGGTGCTTCTGAATACAATGGGCCAATGCATACTCATGCAAAGCAAAGGTACCAAGCTTGAAGGCACTTCTGCCTGGTTAAATGGGACTACCAAACAACTCATAAAGAAGAACAAAAAAGCATTTAAGGTCATGAAGGAATTAAGACGGATTCAATACCAAAAGGCATGCCAGGAATATAAAAATGGCATCAGAATGGCAAAGAAAAATTTTGAATTGAATATGGCAAGACAAGTGAAGGATACTAATAAGTTTTTTTAGTTACATTAAGAGAAAAAGAAAAAACGAGGGATGGAGTGCGACCACTGAAAGTGGTATCAGGTGAGGGCATGACAACTGATGCTGCACAGGCTGCAAAAGTGCTAAATAAGTTTTTTGCCTCCGTTTTTACCAAAGAAGGAGACAGGTAACTTATTTGATCTGGAAAGGGAACTAGAGGGTGTTGCAGAGGTGTGACACTGTTCACATTACTGTCAGCCTGTTTCCAAACAGCAGCACAAACTTAATGTAAATAAATCTCTGGCGCCAGATAAGAGGATTCTTAAGGAAATAAGGGAGGAACTCTGGCACAAATCTTCTACTGAATACTGGAGAGGTGCCTGGGGACTGGAGAAAGGCAGATGTCACTCCTATTTTTAAAAAAACGTAGCCAAAGTGACCCAGGAAACCACAGACCATTGTGCGTAAAGTTATGGAAACCCTCATTAAAGATAAGATCATGGAGCATCTGGCTAGAAATAAAATCATAGAAGATGGCCAATATGTGTTCATGACAGGGAAGACTCGCCAATCTAACTGGGTTTTTTTGAGGGTGTGACAAAGGAGCTTGATAGGGGTACGGCAGTGGACATGATGTACCCGGATTTCAGTAAGGCCTTTGATACAATCCCTCTGAAAAGGCTGCTACTGAAAATAAAGTAAGTGGGAATCAGTGGAAATGTTTTACTATGGGTATGTAATTGGTTGACAGAACCCAGGGGGTACTAATACAAGGATTGCCATCAGCTTGGGAGAATCAGGGGGATCCCAGAGGGATCTGTTTTGGGACCTCTTTTTAATACTTTTATCAATGACCTGGAGGTAGGAGTCACAAAAACAATGGCTACACTTGCAGATGGTACAAAGCTAATGAAGGTGATAGACTCCAAAGCTGAACAGGATAAGCTACAGTTGGATTTGAATATACTTGGGAATTGGGCAGATGAAAGTCAATGTAGAGAAATGCGCTTCACATGGGGACAACAAATACTGGAAGAGACCATTATATAAGAACAAGAACATAAGAAAAAGGAGCAGGAGTAGGCCATACGGCCCCATGAGCCTGCTCCGCCATTCAATAAGATCATGGCTGATCTTCGACAAGTGGAATGATAATAATGTGCATTGGAAATGAAAGTGATCTGGGGATCCTGATTCACAATAAGCTGAAGCTATTGCAACAATACTCAATAATAGTGAGTTATGCAAATCAGATGTTGGGATGTATTGAAAGATCAATATTGAGCCAAAATAGTGAGGTAATCCTGACATTTTATAAATCATTGGTGTGACCCGCACTTAGAATACTGTGTTCAGTTCTGGAAGCTGCACATAAAAAGGATATTACAGCTATTGAAAGGATACAGAAAAAAGCAACCAGAATGATTGAGAGGATGGAGGGATTGGATTATGAGGAATAATTATGTAAATTGGGCATGTTCCCATTGGAAAAGAGAAGGTTAGGGGGTAATTTGGTTGCTGTTTTTAGGTTTCTGAAGGGACTAGATAATGTAGACCATGACAAGCTATTTTACCTTGTCCAGAACAGTAGAATCAGAGGACACGGCCTACGTTTGAAGGGGGGTAAATTCAAAACTGATCTGAGGAAACAATTTCAGTGAACGAGTGGTCGATCTATGGAACAAGCTCCCTAGGGAGGCAGTGGAAGCAGTTAGTTCGTATTCAAATGAAAATTACATAGATTTATTTCAGAAAATAACATTTTAGGATACAATATGAGTAATTTGAGACATGACATGGTAAGTGTAGCATGCTTGGGAGGTACAAGTGAGTTTGGACCTATGGTTCCCAAAGTTTTCCACCATTGGGGCTTTCCTTGCGTCATGTCTGGGTCTGTTGTAGACTAATTGTTAGAGATTGATTGCTATGGCCAAGACCATGCCTGCACTCCCAGATGAGCCCCACTTCCATCCCGGGCAAGGCTGGCATGCCTTTTTCTCTCGGCATACCTGCTGCCCAGTGGATCCCAGGCTGGGGCTGAGGAAACTACTGGCCTGAGAGTCCCCTCTGCCTAGCCATGCCCCCTGGAATGTGGGTGACCTTTCGGAAGAACGGTGGCTTCATCCCATGCCAAGCCCCACAGAAACCGGTGGTGAAGCCTGGGACCCGGTGTATATGGGTTGCAGACTTTCTGCTGCATTCTGACATGATGCACAGCAGGTGTGTGCCAGAAGGCCTGTGGAAATTGAGGGTAAATTAAAGCTTTCCTATGGAGTAAACTGGTATAGAGTTTCAGCTGTATGAAAGAAAAGCTGCTGAAAGGTGGGTTGCAAGTATGAGAGCAGAGAACTTGTCAGAAATCATTGCAAACTACTTGACTCACTTTGTACATTTTTGCTCTAGTAAAAAGTGAAAAATTCAGTAAAATTTTCCCACATCACAGCATTTGTAAAGAATTAACACTTTACTGAGATTTTCATGTGGATACTTTCTTGGGAAAATTTGTCTTCAGAGAGATAAAGAGGGTGAAATTAGGCTTTGGCGGTTGTGAAAAATGTTCGCTAGTGAATCAGCTGGCCATTTTACACTCTATATGATCTTCTTTTCCATTGATTGCGCTACCGCCAAAGATCAATTTCACCCTCAATTGTTTTATTAAAGCTGTTGGTGAAAGTCCTTTCTCAACACAAGCGTCCAGCGCTCGAAGAATATTTTGGTTGCTGCCAACACCCTCCAGGGTGGGAGTCTATCAGAATCTCACTTTATTGCATCCATCTACCCTGGCTCCCCTCCCTCCCACAGCTTTTGGTACATTTCCCAAACTGCGCTCAGACAGCACTAAAAATAAATATATGAGTTTAAGTCAGAAAGGTCTTGGGTAATAAAACAATTGTGACAATAATTTCTGGTAAAGAGCCTAGTTAAATATCAGGAGTTAGTTTACTTCAATGTGCATCAGGGTCTGTGATCAAAGTTATATTTGAACAACTACTTTCATTATGTCTCAGTTTCCCATTACACCCCATTCAATTTAAGACTGAAGTGTTTATTTGCAAGCTGCATGTCTATTGGCCTGCGTGTTACTCTGTTAAGAAGGGTGATGGTGTGCCTCATGACCTTTCCCCTTCCATAAGTGAATTATAGTATTTCAATGCTTACTGGAGATGTTCACAGTAATGAGGCCATTTGAAAAAACAGTTTCAGTATGGTGGAAAGCTTGCCTATGAAAGAAGAGGATTAAAATGAAGGAACCATGTTAGTTTTACTGGAAGTCAGTTTAATTGCTGAGAAATATATGTCTTGATCCTAATATAAATATTCTTAATGGCCCAGAAATTGCTGAAGTGGCATGAATTGGAATTTTTCCCTCACCCTTCAGATCACACTATATTTGCACTGCAAATTGCTGGAAGTGCGAGTTAATAACTGCACAGCGAGGTCAACGGAGCATCTGGGACTTCATGAACGATGTGCCCAATGGGCTATCTCCTTAACCAATTAAATTTTAGATTAGAGAAAGAAGCAAAGGGAACGACGGAGAAGGAAATAGGGTAAATTAGATTCAAATTCAATACAGAAAGAGAAATAACGAGAAGGAAAGATTTTTTAAAATTCATTCATGGGATGTGGGCATTGCTGGTAATGCCAGCATTTATTGCCCATCCCTAATTGCCCTTGAGAAGGTGGTGGTGAGCTGCCTTCTTGAACCGCTGCAGTCCGTGTGGTGAAGGTTCTCCCACAGTGCTGTTAGGTAGGGAGTTCCAGGATTTTGACCCAGCGACGATGAAGGAACGACAATATATTTCCAAGTCGGGATGGTGTGTGACTTGGAGGAGAACGTGCAGGTGGTTTTGTTCCTATGCGTATGCTGCCCTTGTCCTTCTAGGTGGTAACGGTCACGGGTTTGGGAGGTGCTGTCAAAAAAGCCTTGGTGAATTGCTGCATTGCACCAGTGCGCGGTGGTGGAGGGAGTGAATGTTTAAGGTGATGGAAGGGGTGCCAATCAAGCAGGCTGCTTTGTCCTGGATGATTTCGAGCATCTTGAGTGTTGTTGGAGCTGCACTCATCCAGGCAAATGGAGAGTGTTCCATCACACTCCTGACTTGTGCCTTGTAGATGGTGGAAAGGCTTTGGGAGTCAGGAGGTGAGTCACTCACCACAGAATACCCAGCCTCTGACCTGCTCTTGTAGTCACAGTATTTATGTGGTTGGTCCAGTTAAGTTTCTGGTCAATAGTGACCCCCCAGGATGTTGATGGTAGGGGATTCGGCGATGGTAATGCCGTTGAATGTCAAGGGGAGATGGTTAGACACTCTCTTGTTGGAGATGGTCGTTGCTTGGCTCTTGTCTGGCGCGAATGTTACTTGCCACATATCAGCCCAAGCCTGGATGTTGTCCAGGTCTTGCTGCATGCAGGCAGAGACTGCTTCATTTTCTGAGGGGTTGCGAATGGAACTGAACACTTTGCAATCATCAGCAAACATCCCCATTTCTGACCTTATGATGGAGGGAAGGTAATTGATGAAGCAGCTGAAGATGGTTGGGCCTAGGACACTGCCCTGAGGAACTCCTGCAGCAATGTCCTGGGTCTGAGACGATTGGCCTCCAACAACCACTACCATCTTCCTTTGTGCTAGGTATGACTCCAGCCACTGGAGAGTTTTCCCCCTGATTCCCATTGACTTCAATTTTACTAGGACTTCTTGATGCCACACTCGGTCAAATGCTGCCTTGATTGGATTAAGAGAGAGAGAAAAAAGAGACGGGAAAAAAAAGCAAGAAACATTTTTTAAAATTTAAAGTACCTCTAGGAACAATTTACTACCTCAGGAGCGAGACTCTACAGTTTCAATTGTTCCCTTTCTAGGCTTCCAGGTTGGGTTTCATGTCAGGACCATAAGTCACGTCATTAACAGGGTCCTTACAATATGAAATACCAGCCTTAAATGTCTGCGGTGAGATTCATTCGTATTTATGGCGCAAATCCTGCAATTTCTTGACAATCATGGGGAGGTTGATGGCGAGGTCCTGTTTTTGCGAGGTTAACAGTGGAGCAGCACAAATCATCCAGCAATTTGTGGAACTGGCGTATCTCAACGTCACCACAAATTGCTGGGTTTTTGATGCGCTAATAATGGCAGGTGCCGTGATCTCATCCTTATTTTCCCACCAAATTCTGGGCCATTGTGTCATCAGAACAATCAGGCAAAAGCAATGCAGCTTTTATAAGACTGTTACATATATCACATATATGTATCACATATATGCCAATATATGCCTTCCATGCAGCCAGTATTTTTTGAGTTGTATCTGCTTGTCAGCATTTGCTGATTAAAATTCAGTGCAGACTTGAACTTCCCTCACTGCCCCGAATGCTACCATACTTTTATAGTCGTATTTTTTGTGTTGCTGATAAATTCACAGCTTTGAACAACAAGGCTATATGTAACAACAAACAATTCTGTCCTTCTGGGGCCGGTTGTGGTAGAGTTGGATGGTTCTGCCTCCTTTGGAACACTTTGATTCATCCCTGGGGATGCCTGCAGAGTTAATCTCCATCCAAAGTCATTGTATTCTTTCCTTGTTCTATAATCAGGCTGTTTCCAGTAGTTGAGGGGTCCAGAACGAATGGTCATAGACACAAGATTAAATGTGAGTGATTTAGAACAGAGAGCAAGAAAAACGTCTTTACACAGGGAGTTATAAGGCTGTGGAATTCACTTCCGGATTTAATGGTTGAAGTACAAACTATGTCAACATTTAAGATTAGATTGGAGAGGTGGATGAAGGAAAAGGGGATGAAGGGATTTGGGAACTTGGTGGATAAATGTGATTAGGACTACTTGCTCGCGTGGAGGGTAAACGCCGACATGGACTGGTTGGGCTGAATGGCCTGTTTCTGTGTTGTAACCTCTATGTACGTATGTATGTATGGTGTAAAATACATTGAAAAGATTGATGTGAAATATTCTGGTTAGAGTGAAGTAAAGTGTACAATCCGGGCAGTAACCACCAGCATTTGAGTGTTGCTATAAGGAGAAAGGAGGAATGGCAATGGACTTGGAGATCCGGGCCAGGAACCACTGACTCACATTCAAAGGCTGGTGATTAGGATTCGGTTTGAGGTGTGCATACCCTCAGTGTTCCAGAAAACAGTTGTGGTTTCTATGGACAGTTAGGGGGAACCTAGTGCGTCCAAAAACTTCCAAGGAATCTTGCCGATATCAGCAGCTCTTGTGATGCTTCATTGGTTGATCTGGCATGTATGTTAGATACTTTGGAGGCCCACAAAAGAATCAGAAAGCATGATTATGCTTTCATGAGGAACATATAGGGCAGATCATGGCTTTATGTGAAATTAAAGAGCATCATAAAGCTTGGGAAAACCCAATGAAGTTGCTTTTGTCAATTTTTGTCAAACCTTGGACTTTATTGGGGATGTGTACTCACACTCCAAGAACCATGTAGGAATATATGGAGACTCACTGAACCTTTTACTTTTGAAAGAAGAGTCAGACAAGTTTCACCACAATCACTCAATGTATTCGCACCTTCATCAATGATGTATTGGATCGCATCATATAGGACAGCCTCGCAGTGTCTACTCTGGGCATTTCTGTAAAGTTGTGGTGCTCCTTCTAGTGGATGATTTTGTGTTGTTTGCAGATTCACCTGGGGATCAAAGGGTAAATTCTCTAAGACCCCATGCTGCTGGCTGGTCTTTCACACAGCCAGCAACGTATTGGAAAACTGCTGGTGTGCTACCCCCAATGTCCCATTCATTTGTTTCAATCCTCTCTTCACTGCACCCTTAGCTGCAGAGTATTTAGCTATCTCGGCTCTACACTATGGAACATTCTCCCTCAACCTCTCTACCTTGCTACCCTCTCCCTAACTTCAAAAGCCTCCAGTCACCTTCCCTAACACTTCTGTGATGCAATTTAGAACATTCTATTGGAAAAAAGTAAATTGTTGTTTTTTAAGAGCTGTAGCAGCCTAAAAGAATGAAGAAAGAAGTCGCATTTATATAACGCCTTTCACATCCTAAGGACGTCCTAAAGTACTTCACAACCAATGAAGCCCTTTCGAAGATTGGTCACTGAAGTAATGTAGGGAAACATATAGGGGCCGATTTTCAGGTGATGGAGGTGTTGGGGGCGGGGAGCTCCGAAAATCGCCGAAATGCCGAGCAGGTTCGGAGCCCGGCTCCAACACGCTGACTTCCGGGATCCCCAGTGAACCATCCGGGTGCGCGCATGCCTCCCGAATGCGGGAGTCCCAACGGCAATTCAAGCCGGCAGGATGATAATTTGCAAAGTTTGTCCGATAGTTGAGGTACTTGAACTACTTGATTGACTAGACATTTTGGCAGGGGTGCAATTTTGAAGGATCCTCAGCATGTTTCCCATGTTGTGGGACACACTCCCTGTTGCAACAGACGTGTATCAGCCAGCAAGACCTTTGTGTTTTCACTCAAAATTCTTAGTTTCCACCCAAAACTCTGCTGTGCAAACGAATTTTCGGACCCCCTCAAACTGACACCATCAGGATGGGGGGGGCGCCATTGCTCCATGCACCACTACATTCGAGGACGAGCAACATCACCAGCCTCACCAGGCACAGTGTCCACCTCCGCCACGTGGAGCTCCACAACGCAGTGCTGCATCACAGGCACCTGTACAAGAGCACAGAGGGCAACAACAGAGAGAGCGACGTCGCAGGAGGCACTACCCTCACCACAGGGTAGTGCCTCCTGCGACCGATACTCAGCTTCCTGGACCTCTCTGAGGAGCAGTGCATACAGAGGCTCAGAGTCAGTCGCCAGGTAGTCGCAGACATCTGTAGCCTCCTTCATGCCGAGCTGCTCCCGGCTGGGCCGAGCAGCATCTCCTTACCTGTCGCTGTCAAAGTCACCACTGCCCTCAACTTCTTCGCCTCCGGATCATTCCAGGGTGCCACCGGGGACATCGCCGGGGTCTTTCAGTCGTCTGCACAGAAGTGCATAAGGCAGGTCACCAACGGCTTGTTTCGCAGGGTCTCGCACTACGGCAACTTCCCCATGGACGACCTCAGCTATACGGAGAGGGCAGTAGGATTCCACTCTGTGGCTGGCTTCCCACGGGTGCAGGGTGTAATCGATTGCACCCATATAGCAATATGAGCACCTCCACACGAGCCAGGACTGTTCATCAACAAGAAAGGCTATCACTCCATCAACACTCAGCTCGTTTGTAACCACCGCAAGAGATTCCTTCGCGTGCACGCCAGATTTCCTGGCAGCTGCCACGATTCATTCTTCCTACGGGAGTCTAACATCCCGCCCCTCTTCCATGCATCGAACACCCGTAAGGGCTGGCTTCTCGGGGACAAGGGATACTCCTGCACACATGGCTCATGACACCTCTGAGGAACCCCACCACCGAGCAACAGCGTTGATATAACAACAGCCACATCGCCACCAGGTCTACAATTGAGCATGCTATAGGGCTGCTCAAGATGCGCTTCAGGTGCCTTGATCGTACTGGGGGAACGCTTCAATACGCACCAGACAGAGTGAGACTCATTATAGTCATGTGTTGTGCCCTGCACAACATGGCACAACAGAGAAGGGTACCGCTTGAGGAGGCCCCATCCACATCTGCCACCCACATTGATGAGGGGGGGGGGGAGGAGGAGGAGGAGGAGGAGGAGGCGGCGGCGGAGCAGGAGCAACCCATGGGCAGAACAACGGCTCACCTGGCTGCTTGTGAGGCCAGGGAGTCACTGATGTGTGAACGGTTCTCCTAACATCAGACAGTGTGAAGAGTCCAGTCCTCACATCACCTGGATAGAGCAGTGCCCAAGCCAACCTCCCCCTCCCCCCTGCACAAAACAGTCCTGCAACTACACATATACCCACTGTAGAGTGACCCAATGGGTGGCATCAAGTGTCGGCGTTCATGGTGTACCTCATGAAAGGGCCTTATTACAGAAGCCAGTCAAGCATGGCCAAGACGTGGCAGTAGTGGTGACAATGCTTACAAAACCTTCGCCTTTCGCTTCCGACTACTTCTACGTAGTGCAAACCCTGTGGCTGTAGCAGAAGTAGCGGCAGGTTGCTGTTGTTCATGCCCAGACCGATTAGATGCTTTGGGCCTACGCCCTCTGGGTTTTGGTGCCCATGAGGGCCCCTTCAAAGACTGCTCCACCTGCACCTGTGCAGGGGCAGACTCGGCCACCTGGAGAGGTGGCAGCATTTTTTTTTATTCGTTCTTGTGATGTGGGCGTCACTGGCAACACCAGTATTTATTGCCCATCCCTAATTGCCCTTGAGAAAGTGGTGGTGAGCCGCCTTATTGAACCGTTGCAGTCCGTATGGTGAAGGTTCTCCCACAGTGCTGTTAGATAGGGAGTTCCAGGATTTTGACCCAGCGACGATGAAGGAACGACGATATATTTCCAAGTCGAGATGGTGTGTGACTTGGAGGGGAACGTGCAGGTGGTGTTGTTCCCACGTGCCTGCTGCCCTTGTCCTTCTCGGTGGTAGAGGTCACCGGTTTGAGAGGTGCTGTCGAAGAAGCTTTGGCGAGTTGCTGCAGTGCATCCTGTGGATGGTACACACTGCAGCCACAGTGCGCCAGTGGTGGAGGGAGTGAATGTTTAGGGTGGTGAATGGGGTGCCAATCAAGCGGGCTGCTTTGTCCTGGATGGTGTCGAACTTCTTGAGTGTTATTGGAGCTGCACTCATCCAGGCAAGTGGAGAGTATTCGATCACACTCCTGACTTGTGCCTTGTAGATGGTGGAAAGGCTTTGGGGAGTCAGGAAGTGAGTCACTTGCCGCAGAATACATAGATACATAGAAAATAGGAGCAGGAGTAGGCCATTCGTCCCTTTGAGCCTGCTCCGCCATTCAGTATGATCATTGCTGATTCTCTATCGCAATACCATATTCCCGCACTCTCCCCATATCCCTTGATGATTTTTGTGTCTAGAAATCTATCTAGCTCACAAAAGGCATCAAGTGGTATGGAGAGAGAGCGGGAATATGGTAATACCCAGCCTCTGACCTGCTCTTGTGGCCACAGTATTTATGTGGCTGGTCCAGTTAAGTTTCGAGTCAGTGGTGACCCCCAGGATGTTGATGGTGGGGGATTCGGCGATGGTAATGCCGTTGAATATCAAGGGGAGGTGGTAAGACTCCCTCTTGTTGGAGATGGTCATTGCCTGGCACTTGTCTGGCGCGAATGTTACTTGCGGGTACTGGTTGAGGGGGGGGGGGCAACGGGTGAGACGTGGGGGCGCTATGAGTGGCGCCCTCACTTCCATGTTCCCTTTCGCCATCATCCCTCCCCTGGGCCAGGCTCATATCACTCCTACCATTCTGCTGGATGACAGTTTGGAGGACATGCGTGAAGCCTTGTAAGGTCAGTGCTCGTGCATCTGCCTACCTGTTTAACGGCCATTGTCAGGGCCTGAATGGACTCATTTGTGAGCCTTGCTTGAAGCTCCTTGGAAGCTAGCCTTCCCTCCATTGCAGACATTCTTGCACTTACCCACGACAGCATCTCAGAGATGCACTCACATCCCTGTGACAGTATCTCAGAGATTCCCTCCCATACCTGTGCCATGATTCCACTCATGCAGGAGTTGGACTCCTCCATCCTCTGCGCGATTGTGGAGACTGCATGTGGCACCTGTTCCAGCAGCTCGCAAATGTGCTGCTGCCCCTTGATCATTCTCCTTTTAAAAGATGGCCCCCAGAGTTCAGCATCTGTGTCCAGTTGAGCAGAGCCTGGAGAGGAGTGCTCACACCGACGCAGACTCTCCACAGCTGCCCCTGCCACTCGGACTGGGACCTACCGAGGTGTGTGTATCTGCGCTGGTGGATGGCTCGCTCAAATGTGACGATGCACCCTCAGAGGCCGGCAGGTCCTCTGAGGAATCACCCTCTATCGTCACAGCAGTCGCTGAAGGCCCTGTAAGAGAACAGAAGGCAATATTAAGCATGATCACAGATGTGTCATGTTGCGATGAGCATACTGAGGTGCTGAAGATGGCGAGGCATGTTAACATCAATTCATATTGTGTGAGCTGAATGTTAAAGCTCTGTCACCAGATGTTTGTCAGGTGCCAGGCTCGGCGTCCCTGACGGACAGGCACTCGAGGGTGTGGCTCAGCTCCAGCTCCTCTTGCTCGGCGTCTGTGAGGACAATGATCTGTTGCGACCCCCCTCCGGTCCTCGCCCACTCCCTTGCATTTTGGCCCCTCTTCTATAAGGGGAAAAAGTACATACGCATGAGTGAGTGATGGTGATGTGGCCAACCGGTGAATGCATTGGTTTGGGTGCAGCTGACCGTGAAAGAGATGCATCAGAAGGTTAGTATGAGACAGAGGCATGACATTGTATGAGGATTGGGTTGAGTGGTAGTGGTGGGATGAGTAATGGGGAGGTGAGGAAGTGCTGAGGAAGTACAGGGGTAAGTTGAGGATGAGCTTTGAGTGGGTGTGAGGAGTGTTGGCAGTGCAGAATGAGTTGGGGGATGGGAGCGGTGATGTGGAAGACAGAGTGTAAGAGAATGAGTAAGTGTACTCACTTTGGCTGACCTGGTTAGGTCATTGAAGCGCTTCCTGCACTGGATCCAGGTGCGGGAGATGTTGCTGCTGCTGGGTGATCTCCTCTGCCACCTCGAGCCAGGCCTTCTTGGTGGCAGAGGCAGGCCATTTCCTCCCGTCCGCCAGGTAGAACACATCCCTTCTCCTCCTCACCCCATCCAGTCGCACCTGGAGTGAGGCATCACTAAATCTAGGAGCAGCCTTGCCCCTGTGCTGCTCCATTGTGGTGTGTGGGTGTTTGCTCCAGGAGCAGCCATTGGAGGACTGTCCCTTTAAATAGAGCTCCTCCAGCTGATAGCCTGTGATGCGTACGCAGTCCGCCCGCTGCGCAGCTTTCGGACGGCAAACCCGGAAGCCATGTTAAGTGGCTCCAATTGACCTGCGATCGCATGGGGAATGGGCATATTTTATTGGGCGGGTTACCCACGCGCCCAATCACCCCTCCGCTGCCATTCCACCTCCCCGCGAATATCGGGGCCATAGTCGATATTGTAATGTAAGAAAACTGTTTCCTTTAGTGTTTGTATTTATCCTCTTGCTGATGAACATTTGCCATATTTTGATGTTGAAATATGTTATTTGCTTTGTCAAGGTACTGTTGTAAAAACAGTAGCCCAAACCAGTGATGATGATTTCTAGTCCACTTGTACTCCCCTCGGAGTTAAAGACTTCAAAAGTCCTTGCATGCTTGCGGTGTAAATCCTGGCAACTAATATAATGGAATTCTTCTTGTGAAGTTTTACTTGTTATAAGAAGGTGTTGTTTTATTATACACTTGTACATATCATCAGTACTTTCCAACAGCTTAAAGGGGACGTTTGATGCAGGGGGTAAATGCTCAATGTTGTAAATTCTGGCATATAGCTCACATATGCAGGTTTTAAAGAATTGCAAAGCTGGAGTTACGACTTACATAGTCGTGCATGTCCGAGATTGCTGAATGGACAGCATAATAATTTGGGGTACAAATTTGGTGTCCGATACACTGATGTTGCATATAGTGGTCATTTTACAGTTCACACTCTTGCCGCAGAGCCTCACACACCAGGAACACATATCTGGAATTCACTGCATGCACTGCAAGATTTTCTGTCCATTAAAAATCAGTGATGGGGGGCACACATCTGAATCCCCAATACACGCTTGCAGCAGGCTAGCTTCCACGCCAGGAATGCAAACTCGTAACATGACCTCTTATTTCCGATTGTGCCCTGCGCATAATTACTTTTTATGGCCAAACCGGCATTCGAGAATAACCTTTGGTTGAAAGATTCTGTGGGACAGCCATGGGAAAATATTTTCTCAAGGTGAATCATAATGCACTCTCTTGCCACCGGGCAGAGGCATCCCCATGGACTGCATTCGCTATCCACTGCTACTTGCTGTGTGGGGCTGATTTGTTCACAGGCTTATAGTTAGCCACCTGTTAAACAGTATCCTCTGAGGGTGGCCATAGGTGTGAACCGTACTGAAAGAAAAGGCAGCTTTCAATCACTCAACAGTGCAGCTAGTGGACACGCTCCACGAGGAAACCAGACGCTTTGAGGAAATGCCTATCTCCAGGGCCTACAGAGAAACCTTTCAACTAAGAGTCGTTCAACAACAGTAGGAAGCAGTTAGAATATTTGATATTTTAGTATCACCTTCCTGCAGTAGAATTTAATATTTCTTTATGTGTTTGTTTTACCTGTAATTAGAATTCCAACCATGATTTAAAACCCCTGGCTTGAAGCAGTCAGAATTAACTCTTGTTGAGTGTGTTGACTGCTGTAGTGCAAGAGTTCAAGTGGTTTAAGATATTAATACTTAATACCATCAGACGTTAATACAGCTTATGACCCAGACTGCTGACCCTTATCCTAAACTTCCAAATTTGATATGATGTATTTACTTAAGGACTTCACTAGCAGGATTGTTTGAATTTAATTACATTCATAAGTTACTTCTTAAAAATATATTTGAATAGTGGAGGCGTGGGTTGGATAGATATTTTACAGTTTTGCTTATTACCTTGGGAGTCAGAGAAAAATATTGTAGAATTTTCCCCAATGAGATTCAGTTTGTGGGGTAAAGTCCATGATAGGGCAAATTGCACATGGTCTGTGGAAAGATTGGGTTTGATAGATTGAATGGTTATTTTTTTGCTCCATGCCTTATGTTTCATGTATTCACATCTTTAAGTATAAACGTTACTGTTTCTATACCTTACAAGTCATGTGTAAAGACCCCAGACCACCTGTGCTGATTCCCAACTCCCAAAGAGCTGTCAACATCAGGGTGATTTTAAAGTGAGATTTATGACAGAGTGAGACATGCCAAAAATCTATTTGGAGCTGTACTTATTTTTATAGAGTCAGATATATCAAATCAAGCTGAAAAGGGCCATTTATGCCACTTCTGGGGATTCCACTTGTCCCCACTGAAGTTACAGCAGGAGACCGGGAGAACTCTTATGGAATTTCATTCTGATGTGAATTGTAGGTCTTTCTACTAAATAAGTAAAAACTTAGCCAGGTTCGATGGCCCTCAGACCTCCTTATATTCTGGTTGTCACCTACTAACGTGTCTCCCGTGATGATTGGTATTCCACTCAAGTCTCCCAATTTTTTTCTTTGAGCGGGTGCTTTTATGCTGCCGAGTCTGTGGTCCTGCAGGCCTCATGCATTGTTAAAGTAGCAGTGTAACTGCTCCATAATGTATTCAAGTAAACCTGCCTGGCACCGATCTTTAATCCAGCTTTTATGTTCTCCTCCATTTCTCACAGAGATTACACACTTCACAACTGGATTGGCCCAAAGTGTAGTATTTATACTGGTTAAGTGGCTGGTTAGCTAGTTGAGCAGCGTTGTTGCAGGTGCTTTCTGAGTGGCCAATCAGAAGTGCACTTTTAGCACACCCAGGCTTCCAGAAACTGTGCAGAGTATGTTGGACATTCCTGCAAATATAACTTAACAAAGGAGCAACAATTTCAAATCCTATTTAATGCACAAAATCTAATTTTATTATCACTGTGCTTTATTGCATTACAGCACATTGTGCTACATTGCATTAGATTGTGTTACTTTGCATTTCTGTTTCATTACACTGCTTTACATTGCATTACATTGTGTTGCATTGTGCACGTTACATTTGTGCTTCATTATGTTGCTTTGTAAAAGACACTGCGCGATATTTAGTCGTTAAAGCATTCTTTTAACAATAGTGATGAACATTTTTTAAAATCATACTATCTCTGCAGTACTGTGGTTGAGTAAATGAAGGGCATGTGCTTCATTGCCTCCAGGCTGTTGGGGAAGTGAAACCATACTTTCACCAAAAGGCCTAGTGCAGCCATTTACTCTTGCAGAACTATGGCACCATTTCATTACATAATTTCTAACCAATCAGCCGTCAGTCTACACAAGAGCAGAGTGGGGGAGCCACCTTCCCAAAACTAAAAGATTGAAGTCCTTGCCATTGAAAAAAGTTGTAATTTACCCAAAATAATTTGTCAGCATTATGTGGTGGGGTAGATTTCCCCAGTCCACCATTTTTCATCCATTGATCTCATTGAACATAAAATCATGGGCATTGGGCCTACAACTATTTGAAACACATTTGTGGTTTGCGAGGTGCCCCTTCATGTGCGAGGGCCCAGAAAATCTATTCTAATTAGTTAAACAAGTTTTTGGTGTCTGTAGGAAATCCAGTACAACTTTAATAGGAATTCTCTCAATCTCTCCTGTGTTGACAGGAAAAGACCAGCTGGCCCACCAAGCTTGCTCCACACACCAAGGTGGATGGAGCATTATGGCTAGACACCTCCCACCTCCCCACCTCGCCCCCCGCAGCCATGTAATCTGGAAGAGGATAAAGCTCTGGGCCAATAAGGGAAAACATACTCTGGAAATTTCCTCTCTGACCCCCTCAGGATGACATTTAAGTGAGAATTGAAGGAAGGAGAGATGGTTTAAAACCCTGCTGCACTTGTCTTCCAGCCTTGCCAGACACTACACTTCCGACTCACCCCCTGCCCACCATGTCCATCACCCGCTCTTCAAGTGGGGACAGCACATGGATGAAGTGTGGCCCTCCTCCTGTGGCTCACTGTTATCACATGTGAGCTTGGCCCTGTGAGAAAGAAGGCAGTGTGTCAGTGTTAGAGTAGCGAGAAGATTTGAGGAGGTGCATGTCAGCATAACCTGCGATGATTGGAGGAGAGTCTGAAAAAATGTACAACAGGGGAATAACCTTAAAATTAGAGATAGGCCGTTCGGAGGTCATGTCAGGAAGCATTTCTTCACACAAAGGGTAGTGGAAATCTGGAACTCTCTTCCCCCAAAAAGCTGTTGATCCTTCAGCTTTTCCGAAGTGCCAGTGCGTGAAGACACTGCCTTCACTGACCACAAGGATCCTTCAAGGATCAACCACAAAAAGTAAGGGCAAACAAAATCAGTATCATACAGAATCCCTACCCAGTCACAGACAGGGGCCTGATGCTGTCATTTTTCATTTACAGCTTCAGAAAAAAACATTACAGCCCCGATATTTATGGGGAGGTGGGGAGGGAGTGGGGGCGCCTGAGGGCGGCCGGGAAACCTGGAAATACCGGGAAGGCGGAGGTGCTGCCGATTTAATGGCAGGGCCTCATTAGAATTTTTTTACTTTGTTTCCCGCCCGGCAGCCGGCCAGATTGAGAGGCTGGCTGCTGCTGGGCGTGAAAGCCTGCCGTAGAAGGCCGCAGCCAGGGAACAGAGAGGAGGGAGGGAGATATCGCGTGGGGGGTTTGGGGGGGGGGTGGAAAGATCACAGAGATTGAACCTATCGTGGGAGGAGGGAGGTAGATCGCAGCAGGTTTGCTTGGGGGGCCAGGGGGAAGCACTCCTGCTCCTCCTGGCCCACAAACAGTGCTGGAAAAGCACTTCCCTGCTCAATTTGGCAGTTCTCGCCTCCCTTCAGCTGCTGGGTTTCCCGAGCCCTGGGAAACCTGTGCAGGAGGCGTTAATTCCAAATGGCTCCAACAAT
Source organism: Heptranchias perlo (assembly GCF_035084215.1). Classification (NCBI taxonomy): domain Eukaryota; kingdom Metazoa; phylum Chordata; class Chondrichthyes; order Hexanchiformes; family Hexanchidae; genus Heptranchias; species Heptranchias perlo. The sequence goes on along the minus strand of NC_090326.1, from coordinate 58,052,026 downwards.
CTGAGGCACGGCACCTCATTTAAATATTATAATTACCGACCTGCCTCTCCAGAGCGGGTTACCCGGCCAACCTCAAACCTGCCACTGTTAAACCGGAAGTAGGCACCTTCATGGGGTCCGGTTTCACATTTTTAACAATTTAACCCCCCGCCACTGCCCCGCCTGTTCTAGAGTGGGTTAAAACTCCCCCCACCCATATTGCCTTCCAGGTGGTTTTACATGTGCCACTAACAATAGGATGTGTGGTATGTAAAAAAAAAATTGCTGCTTGCCCCATCTCATCTGTAGTATCATATCTAGAGATCCTTTACAACACAAACTGGGGGTGGGGGGAATGAAATAGATCACCAAAAGTATTAGCACAGCAAAGATAGCCACATAGTGGTTGTAAACTTTTACCTTAATTAACCTGAGAATTCCACTAATATCTGAGGGTGTATTTTTAAATCTGCATTACACAAATTCACATTAATGCACAGAATGAAGCATTTGTTTGATAAATCAGCATTTCCATTAAAGTGTAATGTCTGGTTACAACAAAACGTGGTTTGAAAAGAAACAAAAAACAAACAGTATTGTTTAACAGAAATCTAAACCCCCCCCACATATGCTGAAATCTGTAATAAAAACTGTAAATGCTGATGATGCACAGGTCAATAAGAAACTACGAGCTAACATATCTTTCTCTTGCTTAATAGAATGTAGGACTTGTGTTAAATAAGTTTAATCCACGTTCTACAGGCCCTCCCTTCCTATATGATATTGTTATAGTAGTAGTGTATTTTAAAAAAAGTCCTGGTGCCTCATTCCCCAAACTTTATCCTCCAATGTATTTATAGAGTGGTGGTTCTGTTTTATTTGTTTATGAAAAAGACCAAAACATTTTTTGTCTGTGTATAACCAAGAGCTGCAAAGATAATCTCCCAGAACAAATTGGAGAAACAAACTGAAAAATATAAATAAACTCCCATATGTCTGTGGTGATCTTAAACAAAGCTTAATGTGACCTCAAATGTTAACACGTTAGAAAGTAGGCAAAATTTTATTTTATTTACTTTCTGTTATTGGCAACAAGGTTAATACAAAGGCACTGAGTAATTAAACACTCAAAATTGCCTTTGCATTTGAATCCTTGCCTGGTTAATATTGCTGTACCCAGTTCCATTACACTGTTTACTTTCCAACGAACGAGGACAGTGATAAGGCTGAATAATAGGTGATTGCTTGCTTTAACAGTTGCTCTCCTTTTGCCTCCCCAATAGCAGTATATCTGATAGAATCATTTGGAATAGGCTTTTGTTCAACCCTTGCAATTACATTACAAGGCGCTTTCAATTGGCAGTTCTTTTTTGTATGAAGACCTCCGTACTGGACCTATTTTAATAGGAAGCAGCTCTGTCAGAAATCACTGTACCAATCTATATATACTTTGGAGGGTATGTTCTTTATTCTAAAGGAGAGCCCATGCTGATCAAGTTAACCAATCTCCATATCTGGCTTAAGTCAATAAGACAACAGTACTATCCCTACAACTCAAATGCTATAAATGTCTGTTGCAAAGTCTCCCGAAGTATCACAGTATTGGTGTCTCTTCAATACGGAGGCAAAGCAAGAAAATCAAGAGACAAAATGTAACCGAGCAGAAGAGGTACCTAACAAGAATGTACCTGACAGGAAGAAAGCGGATGGGAAAATTCAAGACAAATAACTTCAAACCTGGGAAAATTAGGGCAACTATTATTCCAAAATGCACTATTTTGTATCTCCAGAAGTTTGAGAGAAGTACAACACCCCTGAAAGAGATACTGAAAGTAGGCACTGTTGAGGATATACTGTCAAGTATAATTGATATAAGAACAAGCTATTATTGCAGATGACATTCACGTAAGAGAAAGCATAGAAATCCCAACAAATACACTGATCAATCCATTCTCTAACTTACTCAAATAGTGTAAGAGGGTCTTTCGGTAAAATAAAGTTACATGCAGATAGGGTTTTTAAAACAACATGTAAATGAGCCTCTTTGTAATTAAGTTAATCTGTCAATGAACTTTAGATCTAATTAGTGACATTTGTTTGATCATCATTTCAGTGTATTGAATTTGTTTCATAAGGAAATAATTTACATTTCTTGAGCTGTAAAATAAAGTTTTTTAGATGTTCACTAATGATTTAACATGCATGAGACGTTCGGCTGCTACGCCATTTATTTCAATCCTTCTCCAGCTTTACTTGTCAGGGTCACTCTGAAGTTGCCTACCAACCGAACGAAAACTAACAAAACCTTCACTGAGCTTTGTAAGTAATATTTTTCATGTAAACTTGAGAAGCGAAGGAGATTTGGGAAGCAGCATTTTTTTTCTTTTGGGAAAGGTGAAAAACTTGCATTATCTGATACCGTGAAAAGGCACATCAAATAAAATCCAGTTTTATTATGGTGACAGGGTGTATCAATTGTTGTGATCGGCTAACCATTATAGATGTTCTGCAACTGTAAACTCACTCCCTTGTACTTCTTCACAGTTTAAGCATTTACATACAACACTTTTAATTCTGAATATTATGTCAGTGTTGTGTTGTTGTATACTGTTTTAATAAAAATTTAATAATAAAACACATTTAGCTTTTTTGTGGATAACAAGTACAGGTATTTCTAAAGGGAAAACTATACCAACAAAAATATGTTTCAAAAAATAAAAATTCTATTCCCTCCTGTTCTTCCACATAGGCTGAATATTCATTTAGAACATTTGTCATCCAGAAGTCTCAATGTTTTTGTGGCAAACTTTTTTTTTCTGTGAACTTCATTCAGTAAATGCTTGACATTATTTAAAAGGTTCTCTTGTTACACCTCCAGTTTAACATTTTTTCTTCCTGCTTTTGGTATTAAGTCCGTGTGATGTTCATCGCTACTTCTGATATTAATTTAATCAGAGGAATATTTGCTTAGTAAGGGAGATAGGGATCCGACTTTGATGGAGCTTCCAGCCATAGACAGGGTTTCTGTCTTATTCTCCAGTGTGTATGGAGCTTGGTGTTGAAACAACTTTTGCATGGTAATTAAAATGACCCTTTACTTTGTGCACTTTTCTTGGACTCGGTATAAGCTTGAGGAAAGGATCCAAAGCACTGGGACAGAAAAAAGTCTAAAAATTGATTGCTAATAAGGTTTTGTTATTGAAAAACTTTGGTGAAAGATTAAAGCCCATAATACAGGACACCACAAAGGTTGAAAAGAAAAACGAAGAGAAAAAATAAGTAAAGAACTAAAGACTTGCATTTATATCACATCTTTCATGACATCCCAAAGTGCTTTAAAGCTAATGTATTATTTTTGAAGTGGAGTCACTTTTGTGATGTAGGGTAACATGGCAGCCAGTTTGCACAAAAGGCCCCACAAACAGTATTAACATAAACGACCAGATAATCTGTTCTAGTGATGTTGGTTGAGGGATAAATGTTGGAGGGAAGTAGTGATTAGGTGATGGCGAGCTTGGGCTTTGGAAAGGTATTGATTGTAGGAGGAAAGATAAACTGAGGGAAGGGAGAAGTGTTGAGTCCCTAGGAGAGAATGAGTTAAAATAGGAGTTAATATATTGGCAGTGATATAGTACAAAGTCTAAGTGGTACCTTTGATTCTTTCTGTAGCCGCCTTGTTTCGGCAGCCAAAAAGAAGTGACTAATGCTTTTATTAACAATAGAGATCATTGAAAATGTGTTTGACCTTCCCTTTTCCCAGGCAGTCCAGGGAGCAGTGCATGTCTCGATTTCCAAGGTAGTCTGGAGGGGACAGGTTTGCTGCTTAGAAGTTAACTTTCCTTTGAACACTAAAGGGGAAGAGTTGCTCTGGTTGCAATGTGTAGCAATCTCATAATATATTCTTGGATGCATTTATAATGTCACTACACAACGACTAAAGCAATCCTTCCCCTTAAATTCTGTCCAGTCAGTCCTTTAAAGAGGCAGGGCTAAATTTTCCATTCAAAAATTCCGTTGCATAAAAATAGTAAAATGAGATGGTGTGGCTTACTTCCCACGTGACACTCCATCATACCACCCTTGTAGCAGGGTGGTTAATTGACAATCACGCTTATCCACTGCAGACATAGCTAATGACTCCAGTAAGAAATCCACAGAGCGAGGTGCAGAACAAATTTAATGAGGCCCATGGGACCACAAGAATTTTAATTGAGCAGACCAAAGGCATTTTGAAGTGGCATTTTAGGTACCTGGATAAATATGATGGTGCCCTGCAATACAGTCCAGCAAGAATCTCCAGAAGCATTGTGGCTTGCTGTGTCCTAAATAATATGCTATGAAGAAAGAGTAGCTACTTCTGACTTCTTTTTGGATTCCCTTGTACTGCTGGTATTTTGTCCTCTTCCTATACTGTGAAAACAGATACAAATTATTCATTTAACAAGTCTGCCATTTCCTTATTATCCATTGTAGTATCATCTGCCTCTTACCATTCTCTGTTAAAGAAAAATGTTACTGTTCATTTTGATATCTCTTGCAAGTTTTTGTTCAGACTCTCGTTTTGCACCTCATTACTTTTTTTGTATCCTTCTGTTGTGTTTTATAGCTCTCCCGTTTACCAGCATAAATTGGGTTTCAGCTGCAATTCCGGTGAAGTTCCGGCATTGGAGCAGGAGCAGGAGCAGCTCAGAGGAAATTCAGTACTTGCAAACATGTATTCAAGGAAATACATATTTTTTTCCCAGAAAATGCAAGAGTTGATTCATGAAAGGATTAATTGCTTTTGTCAAAAGCTGATTGCAACACGTGACAAAAGAAAGGGGCAGGAAATAAAATTCCAGTTTAAAAAATCTGCAGGATCAAGAAATTCCCTCCCATGTAACTCTTTCAAGTTTGTGATGCACTTAGAACAGAAAACTGGATATCTTCTGTCAGGTTCGGTTCCTGCCTCAAACCGCCCCTGCCCTCTTTCCACTGGTCGCCTGACATGTCCATCCTCATGGTGCACAGCCTTCCCACCCCAGTCGGAAAGTTAATAAACTCTTCATTACCTGATTGGATGATTCTTGACCGCCAGTCAAACAGCAGTCCAATATTGTTTTTATAACTAGTAAACAAAAGTGTTCAAAGAAATTTTTTTTAAAACACAATTTTTTTTTTAATACCCCCATGAGTTTTCTTCTGGGTTGCTCCCAGTTGTGTCCTGGAGCTTAGTTTTTCATTCCTGGAGACTCCAGGGCAATCCTGGAGGTTGGCAACCCTACATGTAACTCTTCCAGGTTTGTGATGCATTTTGAACAGAAAACTGGATATCTTCTGTCAGTTTCAGTTACAATGGGCTCAATTTTAAAAGTGAAAAACGGGTGGGTTGGGGGTGGGAGGGCATTGAAAATTGCCACTATTTCAGACCCGCCCCCAACCCACCCAATTCCGGTTTTCACCGGGGCGGGCGACCAACCCGCTCCCAGGAGGCAGGTCAGACCTTAAAACCTTTCAAGGAGGCTTCGGGCCTCCATTTTTCTGGACTTCCTGATTTCAACCCTGGGGGGCTGGAATTCCAGGGCCTTCTGTTTTATGCCTCAACAAGCCTATCTTCACCGACTCCCCAACGATTGTGGACCCCCCACCACCGATCGCAGATCCCTGATCCTCCCCCCCGACCGCCGACCCCGATCCTCCCCCCAATCTGATCCCCGACCCCGATCCTTCCGCCCCCACTCCGATCCTTCCACCCCGAATCCTCCCCCTCAACGATCGCGGACCCCCGCGATGACCACCGATCGCGACACCACCACCAATGACTGACCCCCGATCCCTCCCCCGTGACTCATGACCCCCATGCCAATCTATGCCCACCCATGCCAACCTATTCCCACCCGTGCCCCCCCCCGCCATGCTCCCCCTCATCCATACAAACTGAGAGTTACCTGAACACGTCTTCTCCCTGGCTGGCCTCCTGTCCGACTGAGACCAGCCTCTCAATCAGCTGTTCAATCGGTCGGGAAACCGACAAAAATAAAATAAAAGACGTCTTTACATTAAAATCGAAAGGACGTCTGGGAAACCCGTACTAATTGGTTTCCCGTCCTCAATTTGACCTCCCCACCCCCTTCCTGGCTCGGTTTTCAAATTGAGCCCAGTGAGTTCACTTTCTCTGACAAATACGTCCTTAGTTTTCATAAAGAATATCACAGGGGCTCATGTAATTCAACCAGACTGAGATAGTGTGGCGACTGCTCTTAGCCCTTAGTGATTAGAGGTTTCAGAAGTGGCTATTGCTTGTGAAATTTGCTAGCTGATTATTCTCGGCTCCCTCACCAGGGATTAAGCTACAAGGCCCTTGTCTGGAGCCTGGGGCAGCTGCTTTGTACAAATTAGGTACGAGGATTGTATTTCTTTCAGACACACCTGTTACATTTCAAAAGAAAATTAACTTTGAAGACCTTCTGGTTATGACCATGTCTGCTTGTTGTAAACTCAAGGACTCTGTACTTGTAAACAGTACAAGAAGAATGTGTCAATTATGGTAAAAGCGGGTCAGTCTGTCGGTCCAGAGTTGGGAGCCAGATTGAAACATTATGAGATGGTAGACATGGATATTGAATCTGAATTATTACTTCAAAGTGGTCCGAATTGGGCCCAAATTTGGATACACAGAAAAATTGAAATTTTGACCTAATTCGCTCTTTGGGGAAAATGTGACATTCAGATACTGAGGGATAATTTGCTTATTTATCTTTCTCTTGTGCCACCTTGTCTGCTCCATGCAACACTTGGCTTTAGGCTGCCAGAAAATTTAAACTTTGAAAAAAATGTTTTAATGCCTGTTCATAATAAGCCATTTGTGAAAGTTGGCAAAGACTGCCAGAACTAATTTCACTGATAATTCTAAAAGACACAAGGGAAAACCTGACAAACGTGCTGTTGAAGTTAGGGATTGTTAGCTCTTAGGGCCAGGTGGCTAAATACCCAGCAACGCAAGCAGATACAGGCTAGTGTCAGAGTTGAAGATTACATTTCCCTGTGTAGAAATAATGTTAATTTGTAATTGTAATCATTGCTGCTATTCCCAAAGTGTTGTATTAGTTTTAAAGGTGACTGGGGGTGGAATTGGTCTTTGCCAGTGGCGCGAAATGGGCTTGTAGTAAATAGGCAGCTCATTTTACTTCTGATATTCGTTTCCATTGAAGTCGATGGCAACAAAAATCGGCCGCGGTGTAAAACGGTCTGCCCATTGGCTTCGAGCCCGTTTTGTGCTACTGGCAATGACCAATTTCACCCCCTGTAACTTAATAGTTGTTTTTTTTTCACACAATGGAGTAGCAATTCTAGTTTGTTCTGGAGTATGGCACCGAACTGATGTTGTCAATGCTGTACAACATGCAGGAAACAACTTAGAACGAAGTGCAGACTAATATGGATAGCAGTGGCAGAGCATATTGGTGTACTACTCCACCCTACAATGGAGTGCCAAGACATCGACTTGCATTTATACCATGTAAAATGTAGAAAAACATGCTAAGGTACTTCATGGAGGCATGAGGGAAAATGATGCCAAGCCAAAAGAGAGATTGGGACGATGACCAAAAGCTTGGTTGATGAGATAAGTTTCAAAGGTGCTCTTAAAGGAGGAGAGGGAGATGGAGAGGTGGAGGTGTTTAGGGAGTGAATTCCAGAGAGTGGGACCTAGATGACTCAAGGCAAATGGTGGGGCAAAGTGGGGGCAGATGCTCAAGAGGCCAGAGACAGAAGAATGGAGAGTTCAGCAGGGATTGAAGGGCTGGAGAAGTTAACACAGTAGGGGGTGGGAATGAGGCCATGGAGGGATTTAAAGACAAGGCCAAGAATTTTAAATTTTAGGCTTGTAGGGACTGAGAGCCAATGTAGGTTGTTAATTGTATCCATGCGATTTACATCAATTAGTGTTAATGTATTCAGATGCTGTGTATCAATTGGGGCTCGCTTGTATCCATATATGAGAGCTTATCTAGGGTGTGATGTGTGTGTAATATGAATCTCTGTGAATAAAGGCTTGGAAGCAACTGAAGACCAGGCACTAGTATTCTATCCTTCACCACTGGGCTATCCAGATAACACAGGTTAGCAAGGACAAGGGTGGTGGACAAGCAGGACTTAATCCAGGATGGGACAAGGGCAGCGAAGTTTTGAATGAGTTGGTGTTTATGGAGAGTGAAGGATGGAAGGCTAGTAAATAGAGCATTGGAATCTGAAGGTGATAAAACCATGTGTAAGGGTTAGAATGGCAGAGGGCGTGAAGTAGGGGCAGAGGTGGAAGTAGGCAGTCTTTGTGATGGAGAGGATATAGTGCCAGAAGCTCAGCTGGGGGTCGAATAGGATACCGAGGTTGTGAACAGTCCAGGTCTGTTTTTACAGTGGCTGAGGAGGGGATGGAGTCAGCGGCAAGGGATTGAAGTTTGTGGTGGGTGCTAAAGATAATGGCTTCAGTCTTTTTGATGTTTAGCTGGAGGAAATTAAACTCATTCAAGATTGGATGTTGTACAAGCAGTCTTGACAGCATAGAGGCAGTGGAGAGATCCAGATAGGTGGTGGAGAAGGGCCTTTGGCACACACATGGAAGCTGATCCCATGTCTGCAGATGATGTTGCTAAGGGGCAGTAAGTGCTTGAGGAAGATGAGAAGGCCTTGGGGTTTCCCAAGCTGCTGGTGCAGGGGTGGGAAGAGAAGTCATTGCTCTGGGTATGACTGGATAGGTAAGAGTGGAACCAAGCAAGGGCAGTTCCATGTAGCTGGACAAGAGAAGAGAACTGTTGGAGGAGAATGGTGTAGTTGACTGTGTCACAAGCTGTAGGGTGGTTGAGGAAACTGAGGATGAATAATGCATCCTGGTTATGGTCACAGAGGAGTTAATACTGATGGCTTAGGGCCATTTTGGTGCTAGGGGAGGGATGGATGCCAACTGGAGGGATTCAGATTGGGTTTTGTGGGAAAGATGGGCACGGAGACATAATAAAAAATATATGCCTGCATTTCTATAGTGTTTTGTCATGTTGAAAGGTCTTAAACTGCTTCACATGGTGAATTATATTTGGAGCACAGTAGCAGTTGTAATGTAGACATTCACAATTTTCCACATAATGTGTTTCTGATCTGGCTTTGAGAGGAGATGTTGCACAGAGGGGAGATACTGTGTAGGATAAGCACAGTACAGAGGCAAATCATATTGTTGAGGAGAATTAAAATCAAAGGATGAATATAACCTTTATAGACAAGATCAACATTGGAAGAGGCCAGGGCACAGCTTTGCACTTAGTGATCTTGGTTGCGGATTGGCACGTGCCAAAGGGAGATCTACGGAGGGGTGAATATAGTTTAGTGTGTAAATTATAAACTACTGCGAGTTGTAGCTATTCCAAAAACAAGTAGCAAATTAAGTAAAGAAAAAAAAAGTAGGTACTTTTCTTATGCACATTGAAACCAGTTTTGAAAGAAAATAAAGTCCATTTTGTAACTAGTTTGTGAATGACAGCACAATGTGAATTGTAAGTATTTTAGACATGTAGACCAAGTTTACATTGTAATTGGGGCGTTTCACTCACACTGTTTGTCAAAACACTAAAGAATGGGCTGTGGGAATTTCTGTGCAGGAAGTCATACGGCTAGTCATTGTTTTGCATGAATGTAGAACATATAAACAATTGTAATATCAAATCAAACTATAGCACTGTGAAAGGATACAATATCTCAGTTGCATTTAACAGACAGTTAAGTAACAAATCATAAGAACTAGTTGGAAAATATACAGGTCAAGAAAGGAAATGTTTAAGAAAAGATTTTTTTCCCCAGAGATGGACGGTGTTTGATTAAGAAATGTCACCAAAAGTAATGACTTTTTCATTAATTCTGGGTGGGGATAAAAAAACATGGCCAGAGACCACTCCCAAACGTGATGGCCCAGATTTTGTTGTCAAAGTAACGGTGAGACTAATGGTGCTTGCCGTTATTTATGAGCAAATGGTACCGCAACATCAGGCAAGGGGCAGATGGTTAGGTCAAGGGTTAAATGCGGACACCTAAAAGTTGCTGTCCGATTTGCCCCAGTCCACGTTAGCTTCGTGAATAAAGCATCTCAGTGTCTTCCTCACCATTGAAATGGCGTGAAGTTGCTGTATTTGCGCAGTAAATACGAACTAAACTCGCCACGGAAAGTTAAGCTTGTCCATTCCAGTCTAAGTACCTTGTTAATGACATGATAACTTAATTACTGCCAATCAAACTCTCTGGCACTGATTTTAATTGTTGTTGAAGATTTTAAAAATGTAAAATTTTAAATTAAACATTTTTTTTTACTTTTATGTCTTTTTTTCTCTCTCTCTTAATCCAGTCTTTTTTCCCCTCTCTTTATTTCTCTTGCTGTACCTGATTTGACATTGAATTCACCAACTCTAATTTACACTTCCTTCTCAGACCTTGCGTTGTTAATTTCACAATCCTTCAATCTGATTGGTTAAGGAGATACCCAGTTGCTTTCCCTGTTCACTCAGGTCCCAGATGCCCTGTTTCCCTCATTATGCCGTTATCTCCTTGCACTTTCAGCAACTTGCCACACAAAAAATTTAAAAACCTAAACGTTCAAGGGCAAGCTTAACTAATAGTCGACACCCATAGATGCCCTGCTACAGCAAATTATGGCCCAACATGTTTAGTTTTCCAACATAGTTACATCAAGGAATAATGAGATAATGGTGGTGCCATGGTGTATATTGGGCATCCATGAGGCGCTGTGGGCCATCAGCAGCAGCAGAATTGTATTCTAGCACAATCTGTAACCTCATGGCCTGGCATATTCCTCACTCTACCATTACCAATAAGCCAGGGGATCAACCCTGCTTCAATGAGGAGTGTAGACGAGCATGCCAGGAGCAGCACCAGGCGTACCTAAAAATGAGGTGCCAACCTGGTGAAGCTACAACTCAGGACTACATGCATGCTAAACAGCGGAAACAACATGCTATAGACAGAGCTAAGTGATTCCACAACCAACGGATCAGATCAAAACTCTGCAGGCCTGCCACATCCAGTCATGAATGATGGTGGACAATTAAACAACTAACGGGAGGAGGAGGCTCTGTAAACATCCGCAGCCTCAACAATGGCGGAGTCCAGCACGTGTGTGCAAAAGACAAGGCTGAAGCATTTCCAACCATCTTCAGCCAGAAGTGCCGAGTGGATGATCCATCTCAGCCTCCTCCCAATATCCCCAGCATCACAGAAGCCAGTTTTCAGCCAATTCGATTCACTCCACGTGATACCAAGAAACGACTGAGTGCACTGGATACAGCAAAGGCTATGGGCCCGACAACATCCCGGCTGTAGTGCTGAAGACTTGTGCTCCAGAACTAGCCGCGCCTCTAGCCAAGCTGTTCCAGTACAGCTACAACACTGGCATCTACCCGACAATGTGGAAAATTGCCCAGGTATGTCCTGTCCACAAAAAGCAGGACAAATCCAATCCGGCCAATTACTGCCCCATCAGTCTATTCTCAATCATCAGCAAAGTGATGGAAGGTGTCGTTGCCAGTGCTATCAAGCGGCACTTACTCACCAATAACCGGCTCACCGATGGCTCAGTTTGGGATCCGCCAGGACCACTCGGCTCCAGACCTCATTACAGCCTTGGTCCAAACATGGACAAAAGAGCTGAATTCCAGAGGTGAGGTGAGAGTGACTGCCCTTGACATTAAGGCAGCATTTGACTGAGTGTGGCACCAAGGAGCCCTAGTAAAATTGAAGCCAATGGGAATCAGGGGGAAAACTCTCCTGTGGCTGGAGTCATACCTAGCACAAAGGAAGATGGTAGTGGTTGTTGGAGGCCAATCATCTCAGCCCCAGGACATTGCTGCAGGAGTTCCTCAGGGCAGTATCATAGGCCCAACCATCTTCAGCTGCTTCATCAATGACCTTCCCTCCATCATAAGGTCAGAAATGGGGATGTTCGCTGATGATTGCACAGTGTTCAGTTCCATTCGCAACCCCTCAGATAATGAAGCAGTCCGTGCCCGCATGCAGCAAGACCTGGACAACATCCAGGCTTGGGCCGATAAGTGGCAAGTAACATTCGCACCAGACAAGTGCCAGGCAATGACCATCTCCAACAAGAGAGAGTCCAACCACCTCCCCTTGACATTCAACGGCAATACCATCGCCAAATCCCCCACCATCAACATCCTGGGGGTCACCATTGACCAGAAACTTAATTGGACCGGCCATATAAATACTGTGGCTACAAGAGCAGGTCAGAGGCTAGGTATTCTGCAGCGAGTGACTCACTTCCTGACTCCCCAAAGCCTTTCCACCATCTACAAGGCTCAAGTCAGGAGTGTGATGGAATACTCTCCACTTGCCTGGATGAGTGCAGCTCCAACAACACTCAAGAAGCTCGACACCATCCAAGACAAAGCAGCCCGCTTGATTGGCACCCCATCCACCACCCTAAACATTCACTCCCTTCACCACCAGTGCACTGTGGCTGCAGTGTGTACCTTCTACAAGATGCACTGCAGCAACTCCCCAAGGCTTCTTCGAGAGGACCTCCCAAACCCGCGACCTCTACCACCTAGAAGGATAAGAGCAGCAGGCACATGGGAATAACACCACCTGCATGTTCCCCTCCAAGTCACACACCATCCTGACTTGGAAATATATCCCCGTTCCTTCATCGTCGCTGGGTCATAATCCTGGAACTCTCTTCCTAACAGCACTGTGGGAGAACCTTCACCACACGGACTGCAGCAGTTCAAGAAGGCGGCTCACCACAACCTTCTCAAGGGCAATTAGGGATGGGCAATAAATGCCGGCCTAGCCAATGACACCCACATCCCATGAACGAATAAAAAACAAACATTGATACTGTAACATGCTGTACCACAGAATAGTAGGACATTGTTCGTGATGAGCTCCTTATTAAGGTGGAGGGAGCTAAACAGAGGCACAAATTAAGAGGGGGGTGGGTGTCTCCTGGTATGGAGAGGTATACTCGGTAGGTAAGTCATCCTGATTTGTATTTGTACACCCTCTGGCTCTTGGATAAATGCAAACTTCATTCGCAGAGGCCTAGGTGTGGTTTGGCCACCTGTCATTGGATAGTTCATTGAGCGAGGGAACCATAAAGTAGGGAAGAAAAATCAAGTTGAGTGGGCACAGGAAAGAAATGCCCAAGCTGGACACACAGTTTTTAAAGTAGCTGGTCACAACAGAACTGCAAAAAACATTTATTAAGAATTAAGAAGTCAAATTGCCAGCCCTCCCCTTCCCCAACAATTTGGTGAATTTCTACATCATACACCCTGGGTCTTGATGAGCCATTGTACCATATGTCACCCCCCCCCCCCCCTCAAAAACTAGTGGCTGTGATATTCAACCCTGTTAATATGTAAGATGCTGTTTTGTCCCTACAACAGTCACGCCGCTTCAAATTAATTAATGGTCGGTGAAGAACTCGGAGGCATTTCCGAAAGAGGCAACCAGGTGCTATATAAATGCAAGTCTTTTTCTTTCTTTCTCTCTTGTTTTCATTTCTTCTTGTTCTCTTTCTCTCTTTCTTTCTTCCCTGTTATAGTGGGAAAAATATATGCTATTTTTTATTGTTAACATCACGTACTTTAATAGATGGTTGTAATTGTGGTTATAAAAATACGTTTGTCATTTTCAGGGAAACTAACTGGACCTCATCTATGAGACAAACCAGGGCCCACAATATCATCTAAATGATGGCAATCTAATGCAATCTTCAGCCAATAATGAACTAGAAAGTGTGTGATTGTTACAGATTTCAGAACACTCAGCATCATTTTACATGAAACAAAACTGATTAACATAGATAGAGTTGTAAGTACAGGTCATACTACAGCATAACTAAAATACTTTGAATTCAATGTTTATGTTAAATTAACCGTTCATATTTTTATTAACATTTTATGTTACATTTACTTCCGATTGCTGCCTGCAATCCTCTTGCCTTTGCTGCTGCAGCTTGAACACAGAACAGAGAAAGGGTCTGATCTTGAGTGAAACTATGCCAAGTATCTCGCATAGGTTATTAATGGTGCTGAGCCAAATAAAACTCTCTTTTTGCCAACCCATAATCTAACTTCCCCTTGTTGGTGAAAACCAAGAAGAGGATGGTGTGAGTACAATCTTTATAGAGCCGTAGACTTAGGTTTTATTCTTTTTAATGGTACTAATACATGTGCAATGCATACAGAGTTATACTTCTACACTGTAGTATTGTGCATCACATTTTAGCATTCCATTCTCTGAATCACTGCTGAGGCATTTTTAGAATTCACTGGTCATGTTAGAAATTTAAATGGGGTGCAGATTATATTTTGGTTGAATTAATTTACTCAAATGGATCTATAAATAGAAGCCGAAGAACCCACAGACTGTAGCAGGGATTTAAGCAGCCCCCTTTGCAAGGCACCCAGAATATCCCTCCGGGAAGGAGGGACCAGAAGGTGTAGACCCCACTAAGCCTGCCAGCTGCTGCTGGCCTTTCGTGGGATTGGGGTGGGGCAGTGGGAAGTACTGCAGATGCACCCCCAACGCTGCTAAAGGCCCACTCCCGCAATCCCTGCCTCTTGACCCCCTGTGAAAGTTGGCGGAATCAGTAACAGAGTTCTGCAGTGGGGCGATTATGGTCTAATAGCCACGATCATGCCCCCTCAGGCTTTCCAAGCCAGTGTGGTATTAATAGGGATTTTTATTTGTCTATGGTTTTAAATCCATATTGAATATGAGATCAGCCATCTGTGTCTCTCGGATGTCTGTATGAACTTTCCTTCATTCTGTGGAATGGCCAATTCATGTGACTGGCTGAAATGTGTTTACCTCTCGTCAGCATATTCACTGTGGGTCTGTGACCTAAATGTGTTTTTTGTTGTTTCATAATCCATGTCTGGCTATGCAAAACACAGCCCAATGTTTGTTTCCATGGGATCCTCCAAAGGCCGACTTTAAGTGTATTCATTTTAGTGATAGTCTAAAAATGAAATCTCCAAAAGATATGCGCACCATCAAGGGGTGACATAAGGGTAAACTTTATCAATTTGTGAGGCACCAAGCATTGGTCTAGAAAAGGGGCAGATTGATCAAGGGTCAACAGGTAGAGAGTGGAAGATATGCTGAGTGTTCCTTTTGATTTTTATGGGATATAGATCTTAGTGGGCCTGCTTTCTAAACATTGAATGGGAGAGCAGCATCACTGTACTGCCTCGTGTACACAGCATTGGAAGGATGGTCAGGGTAATGCGGGAGAGTCCAACATCCAGGTATGCACCTACACATGTGATGTCATGGAGCATTGGTTGTCTGCACTGCCATCTACCTTTGGTACATGGCAACACCAGTGGCATCTACAGTGGCGATCTCACTCACACAGGCTTTGGGCACTGTGGAAACATCGCTCATGAATTCTCCCACTCCTGCTGTGGAGGCTTTGAGGTCCAAACTCCAAGAGGCAGTCATGTCTCACTTCAACTCATTAGCAGAATGGCTGTAGGCAATCATGAAAAAGAGATTCTTTTTGTCATGCTGTCAATTGCTCTTGACTTTCACTGTGAGTTTTTCCAACCAGATTTAAACACTTATCTTTTACAAGGATGGATTAACTCTTGTTGTTCGTGACATACTGACCATTCTACAATGTTCCATTTGTTACGGTGTCTTGAATTTGTCACACGATACAGACTTTTAGGTAATAACCCTCTGTGCTTAAAGATAAGGGTCCTGAATTTCTTCAGGGATTGGGATGGACTGGCAGTGTGATTAGGGGAAGCAGGGACCAGCAGTGGTGGAAAATAGGGCAGGACATGTTAATGGCCCGTAGAAACTTACGTGGAATTTGCTGTGAGGGTGGGAGCAGGTAAATGTTGCATCCATTCCCTTGCAGCCTTATGTAATTGTATTGCCCCCTGCCCCTCCCCCCCACCCCATCTAGCAGGAGCCCAAGCTGCACAGATCCTGACCCGCCGCCATTATACAAATTGCCTGACCCCGGGAAATATCACAAAGTCAAACACACTTGGATCACTGGCAGGTTGGCACTCCCACTTTGCCATAGTTACAGTGGTGGCACGTCAGACCCCATTTCTTTTCCGGGCAGTAAAAGTGTATGCAATTACTGACAGGGAATGAAGGAACATTAAAAGAAACCATCATTAAATGATGTGGAAGTGACGTACTCGCGAGGCTAAGATATAAATTTCCCAACATCACAAGTAGAATTTTTCCAGTATCCTTATGTTATTGATTCTATTTTACACACGTTTTTGTTGTACAGTAATAAAATAAATTAATAGTATTGAAATAAAACATGGCGGTAACAGTTATGACCTCACATGACTTGAGGTCATACAACATCATCAGCATTACTTCCAGGTTACCGATTAACTAACTGAAAATAATCCATTGCACCTCAGACCACACATGTAAAGTATAAATCATTAGAGCCAGGGAATGAAAGGTGTTTTTCTTTCTTTGTAAGATCCACAATTAAGCTATGAGATAGAGTCCCCCAGACTCTTAACATATTACCATGTGCGTAAATCAGTTGGTATCGCAAATTTTATTTTCACTGTCCCACAGATGTAACTGGATCTCTGGATCTAATGTGCAAAGATATGAAGGGCTACGTTGCTAAAGGGAGAGTTAATGTTTTTGTTTAACTGCTGCAGATGGTTTAAATCAATTCTTAATTCTTTTTTATATGGGTGTAAAAGATTAGATTTGACTGGTTGAATATGACAGTGACTGACAGATTTCTCACAGTCCCATCCATACATCTCAATACAAGACAAACACCTGTGGCAACAGAAAAACAAGACTGAAGGCTCTGAGGAGGGTTTGCTTTTTAATATATTTAGGACAAACCAAACGAAACTGAGCTGACGTGTCGTTAACAGGTTCACAGGGAGCATGGACCTTTTAGTTTATAGGAATTGGACTATGCAAGTCCACTATTGGCAGCCACCATGGTTTACACCAGCTATTGTCATTTTAGGAGAAAACATGGGATTTTGCTTCAAATACTTTGTGGTTTATGGTGTCACCTGAACTCTCTATTTGTGTTACAAGGAAACCATACTCAAAAAATGTTTCAAGTGTAATCCATTCAAATTAACTTTTCTCCTGGGATTAGAGTAGACAGGGCTGATGGCCGGCGCGGACACGATGGGCCGAAGGGCCTCTATCCGTGCTGTATAACTCTATGACTCTATGACTCCTGCTGTTTGAACTTTAACCTGAAGAAATTAGTTCCTAACAAGTTAAAATAAACTTTTAGCATCAATCCATTATATAAAAAAACACCTTTAGCATTTTCAAATGACCTGTTCAAGTAATAGCTTACCATTTGATACAATTTATTTTAATTCAATTGCACATTACTCCTGCCCTGTGCTTTAAAGGCCAACTTAATCCAGGAACTCACCATGTAGAGATAGCAGGAATGTGAATTGGTGAACTAAATACTCCTTACAATGCCAGTGCACTGATGCCCCAAAACATTGTGCAGTATTACAGTATTTTAGAGTTTCTGGTCATAAAGAATGCAAATGGAGCGAGAAATTTGGATTATTATTTTTTTGAAGAAGCCCTCTGGGTAGATGGACCTGAGCAGTCATTAAATACAGAGGAACAGGCAAACTGCATTATTAGCTATGGGTTATCCTGTAAATATCGTTATAGTAAATTCCTAACGATAGCGGGGGCCTCTCGCTGGCCTGCATACCAGACTTTCTGAGCCATAAATTTTGCAGATTATAACTTAGTGCAAGGAAAGTTAGTGCTAAAATATCTTCTTATTTTTGTTGGAACCTATCACCATTTAAATGTCCAATCCTAGGCTTCCTTCTAAGATTGCTAATGGCACAGAGGTCACCTGGTGGGTGATCCCACTTACAGTGTGAGCTTTCCCATGCAAAGACCACCCACAGCCTCCATTTCTGGCTCCAGTGCCAGCTTCATTGTTTTATACAGAATACGTTTTATTTTAAGAAAAAAAGATGAAATGAAAAGTAGTGTGGCACCAAACTGATTCATGTACCAGAGCGCTAAGCTATGTTCATTCTGGATTGACAAAGAAAAATATAAAATAAATATTTCCATTGAAATATTTTGTTGCAAAGCACTAAATTACAAGTATAATATTCAGAGTTCAGACTGAATACACAGACATCAGGGGCATGATTTTAGCACTGAGCCCCCCCAGCGCGTCCGCAGATATTCGCATGGACAACCCGGAAGGCAAATGAGTGCTTCGCAATCTGCGATCACAACTCAATTGAAAGTAAGTATTTGTGCTTCCGGATTTCCCATGTGTCAGGCAGCTGGATTGACAGGCTGGCTGCCTGCTTGTTGGAGCCGCGAATCAGAGAGGGGGGAGGGAGAGAGATCGTGGGCCATGGAAGACATCGGAGGGGTGGGGAGAGGTGAGGGGAAGTGGACGACATCGGGTGGGCCTTGGAGAAGACCGGGGGGGGGTCCACCATCGGGGTGGGGGTGGGGTCCAGCAACGGGGGAGGGGTGTGTGGGGGGGGCTCCAGCATTGGGTGGAAGTGGGGAGCGGATGATCTTTGGGGTTCGATCACGCTAGGTGAGCTTGTTGGGCCTGGATGAAGCACTCCTGCTTCTCCGGGCCCACAAGCAGTGCAATAAAGCAACTCACCTCATGGATCAAGCTCTCCATGCCTGTTTTCACTATCGCAATGAGGTACATTGCCCTTTTAAGTATCGGCCCGCCGGCTTTAGGTATGGACAGGACTTCTGGGTTTCTGTTGCACATGTGCGCATCCTAATGCAGCTGGGTCAAACCTGGAAGTGGGCGCGCTGGAGCCGGGATGTGGTCCCGTTCCAAAAAGCTGGTACTTCAACCTCCCAATCCACCCGTTCTTGGGGGTTAAAATTATCCCCTAGATCCTTGACCTATATCTCTCTTGTGCCAGTTAATTGGAGGTGCTGAGATGGAGATCATGCTATAGCTGTACTTATTCTATGGAAAAGAAATGGTTGTGGTGCCTAATGGGCTTTTTGTATTCCTTAATTTTCTTATGTTTTATTGATTTATGCATTAAATAACTACACTTAAAACCATTCACTATATATGGGTATGCTTTAAAACTGCCAACAAGCATATACTTATGTGTACCATTATATATTCTTATGCAATGGTCAGGTCTGCAGATAAAGTAATGACCACTACTGCTAGGTGGTAAGTGGCCACTGCCCACAAACCACTTTCTGAGGGTGATCTGGTTGGTGCAGTAGTTTTAACACTAGTCTCTCCAGGGTTCAAATCCAGCCCAGACTGCTGAAAGGCTTTTCTGTCTGCTGCCTGAAAGCAACCTATGTGAAATTTAATTTGGGCAGTCTCAATCCAGGGCCTAAAGCACAAAACTAATTCAATCTCCTTAGAGAGGCCGCAGGATGGACGGTGCATGAGATGGAAAAAAAATGTTGCTGTTCTCATCTGATTGGGATTGGGACAAAGTAGAGGGAGCTTTATTCTCCTATACCTGATCTGGATGTGCCTGTTAAAATGACGCGTGGAGCGAGACCAGCAAGGATAGGGCGAGTACGTCGCTACAAGGATTTTGACTCCCCGCATGTCCTGTTCTCATCGGGAATGTGACGGGGGTGGGGAGGTTAAAATCGGGTCTATCAAACCCAAACTGGAACTTAAAAGGAAAGCATTTGATAAATCTAGGGCTAGCAAAATGAAAAAAATCATGAAAAATATAGAAAATGTAATGGGGAGGTGAAAAGGAAGATTTGTAGGACTAAAGGGGAATATGAAAAAAGGCTAGTAAATAATATAAAAGGAAATAGTAAGTGCATTAGTAAGCATATTAAAAGTAAAAGATTAGTTTAGGGGAGGGGAGGATCATTCAGGGATGAAGGGTGAATCTAGTTGTGGAGAATGCAGGAAGGCAGAGCAATTAAACAAATATCTTGCATCAGCTTTTACAAATGATGGTGGAAATGAGATGTGCTAGAGGAGGATATGAAACAATTGTTCTAAGTAACACAGAAAAGGAATTCTCCCTCCCTAATGTAAGGATACTGAGGCCAAATGTAATACCCCTACTGGCTGAGATTAGGTAGCACAGGCTGAGGATCAAACCAGAGGCCTTTGGTTGTCTATATAGCTCACTTCATCACTGCCTTAACCAGGGGACCATTGGAGAATCTTGGGATCTACAGTTAACGACAACCAACTCTCCTGCATTCATAATATGCACAATGGGAAAATGTTGTATTGCATGTGCATGTAATGATAAAATCTCCTTAAATGCACACGAGCACAAACTAGCAATCTTTTCAGTGGGAAAAGCAGCTGAAGTCGCTTGGGATTGGGGCATCATGTGGCACTCTGGCAGGGTCTGTGGTTACACCCGGAGCAGGTAAGCAATAGTGTGGCAGTGGGGTTGTAGCTCCTTTAGGTCCATACCATATAATCTACTGCTAAACTTCCCACAATTAGATATAGCACTCAGTTAAAATTTAACACTGCGCAACATTTGGATTTTATACCCAAAATGTGATGAGAAGCCAGTGGTGTTTACTATTGGGAATCCATGTAAGTGAATTCATGTCTATGAATTAAGGGTGCTTTAGTTATAATGATCTAAGATACAGTGGAATTTATGACTTTTAATCAGACCTGGAAGAGCATTTACTGGCTCGTTTAATTTATTTTGGCAAAATAATATGATAGATTTTTGCAGCTGTTGTAGAGGTGTGACTAGAATCCAAAATGCGGGTCGTAATATTTCTGATGACACACAATTATTTGCTCTAAACATCTCATTTTTTAAAAGACACGCTTATGGTTAGTCGGGATTGCAGCAGTCGGTGGGGGGAACGGAGCATGGGGAGGAGAGGGGAGCAGTCTGGGGGAATGGAGCATGGGAAGGAGAGGGGAGCAGTCAGGGGGAATGGAGCATGGGGAGGAGAGGGGAGCAGTCGGGGGGGAATGGAGCATGGGGAGGAGAGGGGAGCAGTCGGGGGGGAATGGAGCATGGGGAGGAGAGGGGAGCAGTCGGGGGGGAATGGAGCATGGGGAGGAGAGGGGAGCAGTCGGGGGGGAATGAAGCATGGGGAGGAGAGGGGAGCAGTCGGGGGGGAATGGAGCATGGGGAGGAGAGGGGAGCAGTCGGGGGGGAATAGAGCATGGGGAGGGGACCGGTGCAGTCGGAGGGGGAATGGACCATGGGGAGGAGAGCGGAGCAGTCAGGGGAATGGAGCATGGGGAGGAGAGGGGAGCAGTTGGGGGGAATGGAGCATGGGGAGGAGAGGGGAGCAGTCAGGGGGAATGGAGTATGGGGAGGAGAGCGGAGCATTCGGGGGGAATGGAGCATGGGGCGGAGAGGGGAGCAGTCGGGGGGGAATAGAGCATGGGGAGGAGAGAGGAGCAGTCGTGGTGGGGGGGAATAGAGCATGGGGAGGGGACCGGAGCAGTCAGAGGGGGAATGGACCATGGGGAGGAGAGTGGAACAGTCAGGGGCGAAATCAACACTGGACCAGAGAGTAAAGCAGTTGAGAAAACTGGAAGCTGGAGTGAGACACAGGCCCAAGTTGAAGCAGGAATGGTACTGGGTCAGTTTCCTGTTATTCATCAGCTGGGAGAAGCAAAGCCCAGGGCCTGAAACGGGCAGTGGCACATCCATGTGGCTGAGGCCAGGAGCATGAGCATTCTTAAAATTGAGGCTGGGGCTGGAGGCAAGCTTGGCACATAGACTGACAGCAGTGGTGTTCCTGGGGCCTAGATCAGAAGTGGAGGCATTCTTGAAGCTGGGGTTGGGAGCACAGGTGTTCTTGAGGTTGGGACCTTAGGCATTCGTGGGGTCAAGACCAGGAATGGAATTGTTCTTGGGACCGAGCAGTGGAGAGGGGCTCTGGGGCCAAGGCCCTCCCTAAACCTCTCCGCCTCTTTCCTCCTTTAAGTTGCTCCTTAAAACTTACCTCTTTGACCAAGCTTTTGGTCACCTGTCCTAATATCTCCTCATGTGGCTTGGTGCCAAATTTTGCCTGATAACGCTCCTGTGAAGCGCCTTGGGATGTTTCACTATGTTAAAGACGCTATATATTTTATAAGACATTGTGCCATATAAAATAGAAGTCAGATGTGTGCCCTTTTGAGGATGGAAGGTGTAATTGCTGTGCATTCTTGAACTAAATGATGGGCTTACTTAGAGGCCATGTTGCAGATGGCAGGTTTTGGTTGATTGACAACAACAAGAATAACATTTATAGAATCATAGAATGGTTACAGCACAGAAGGAGGCCATTCGGCCCATCAAGCACATGCTGGCTCTATGTAAGAGCAATCCAGTTAGTCCCATTCCTTCGCTTTTTCCCCATATCCCTGCATATTTTTTCCCTTCAAGTATTTATCCAATTCCTTTTTGAAAGCCACGATTGAATCTGCTTCCACCACCCTTTCAGGCAGCGCATTTCAGATCATAACTACTCGCTGTGTAAAAAAGTTTTTCCTCATGTCGTCTTTGGTTCTTTTGCCAATCACCTTAAATCTGTGTCCTCTGGTTCTCGACCCTTCTGCTGATAGGAACAGTTTTTCTTTATTTACTTTATCTAAACCCTTCATGATTTTGAACACTTCTTTAAATCTCCTCTTAACCTTCTCTGCTCTAAGGAGAACAATTCCAGCTTCTCCAGCCTATCATGTAACTAAAGTCCCTCATCCCTGGAACTTTCTACTAAATATTTTCTGCGCCCTCTCTAAGGCCTTCACATCCTTCCTAAAGTGCGGTGCCCAGAATTGGACACAATACTCCAGTTGTGGCCGAACCAGTGTTTTATAAAGGATCAACATAACTTCCTTGCTTTTATACTCTATGCCTCTATTTATAAAGCCCCGGATTCCGTATGCTTTTTTAACCATTTTCTCAACCTGTCCTGCCACCTTTGAAGATTTGTGCACATACACCCCCAGGTCTCTCTGTTCCTGCACCCACTTTAGAATTGTACCATTTAGTTTATATTGCCTCTCCTCATTCTTCCTGCTAAAATGTATCACTTCGCACTTCTCTGTGTTAAATTTCATCTGCCACTTGTCCACCCATTCCACCAGCCTGTCTATATCCTCTTGAAGTCTATTACTATCCTCCTCACTGTTTACTACCCTTCCATGTTTTGTGCCATCTGCAAATTTTGAAATTGTGCCCTGTACACCCAAGTCCAAGTCATTTATATATATATATACATATATATATATATTAATATTTATATCGCACTTTTAATCTAGAAAAGGTCAATTAAGAAGTTGGACATGTGGAACCGGTCTGTTCTTGGAGAGAGGAAGTTCGGGCACATATTTTAAGATTGCTTTGCACCTGTAAGAAAGAGAGGTGAATGCAGGAGGTAGAAAATGTAACCTGTGTCAGCTTGGCTCAGAGTTAGCACTCTGGAAAAAGGGGTTGTAATACGTAATCAACAGTAATTATACAAACATGTTACATGTTGTAGGGAAATTAATCTGCTATTCCTACCAGCCTCTGAGTCAAAAGTTGTGGGTTTAAACGCAATTCCAGGATTTGAGCACATAATCCCAGCTGACACTTCAGTGTAGTACTGAGGGAGTGCTGCACCATCTGATGAGATGTTAAACCGAGGTCCTGTCTGCCTGTTCAGGTAGACGTGTCAATGGAAACTCTTTGAGGAAGAGCATGGGAGTTCTGGCCAACGTTTATCCCTCAGCCAATATCACCAAAGACAGATTAACTGGCCATTTATCTTACAGGTGCAGGCCCAGTTACATCACTTTGGAGAAGATCCAGAAATTGCAGGGGAGCTTTGGAGACCTGGCGTAACATGCATCTGCCCCAAGTATAATGAAGAGGAAAATCTACCCCTTAAGATACGCTATATGATGTTGCAATGGCATTGCTCACAGTGAGTCGGAGGGGTTTTGCCAATTAGTAATATTAGGATCGTATTACGTAAGGTTTGCAGCAGTAAAGTGGTGCTCTCTCAAGGCCATTTCCTACTATATGTAAAAATAATTGTATTGCCACAGGTAAATACAGCAGAAGGCCCCACTTTGGCCTTATAATATCATACTGTAGTTCAGCATTGTGACAGCTGTCAGTTCAGGAGTTCAGTCCAGCCTCATTACGTGACTCATTTTACCTATTTATCATAAGGCCAGGCAAACTTAATCTTTCCCTTCCTGGCAGGGGACTTTGAGAAAACAGTGAGGGATGGAGGAATACACAGCATTACACACAGTAACATGGAACATACCTGAAGCAGTCCAAATCTATGACCTATTTAAAATCTCCAGTAAAACTGCAAAATATACTCTTGGTGCCATTTTCCCCCCATAAGCAGGTGTAGGCACGATGTTATACACAAATATTCCACAGAATACTCTCAAATTTGTCTATCTACTTGTAATGGTCATTTTCCAGTCTGGAGCAGCGCTTGGCAGGGCACATTTGAAATAAGAAAGCAAAAAATGGCCCAGATTTTGCTGGAGCGGGGCATCTCGTGGCATGCCAGGTGTAAAAATGACTGAAAGGTACCGATGAGAAATGATAACCTTTATGTAGACACCTTACTGGCTTGTTACAGATGGCATTAGTGGACATTATGGAGATGCGCACAATCATCATTAGACTTTTTCCCGCAACCCACAGCTCGAAATGTTTTTTGCCGCAACCCACAGCTCGAAATGTTTTTTGCCCTGAAAGTTGCTGGAAGTGTGAACTGATAATGAGGGCAACGGGGCATCAGGAATATCGGTGATCAATGGGACCAATAGTCTATCTCCTTAACCGATGAGATTTAAGGATTGAGAAAGATACAGCAGAACGACAGAGAAGGAAATAGTGAATTAGAGTCAAATCAGGTTTCAATTCACGGGGTATCTCTTCCTCGCTACAAGTTGCTGGACAATTTACACATTAACAACGGCGAGCACCATAAAACTCACCACTATCTTGGTGGCAACATCTCGGCTGATGCCTTTGTGTACTCATTACGACAGGGCCAGTGAGCAAAATGATTGCAATTGCCATTATATTATGATTTTGAAAAAAATTGGTAGCAAACAGTCTGGAGTCCATCAGGTGTAGTAATGATTGAAAAATACTGATGAGAAGTGATAACCTTTATGTAGACGCTTTACTGGCTTGTTGCAGAATGGCATTAGTGGGCATTATGGAGATACGCACAATCAATTGCCTTTCCTATCTTCAGGGTGCACCTGAGAGATTGAATACATAAATATAAAGAATTGAGGCTCTCAAAAAATGTCTGCCTCCATAGCCCCTGCTGCTTGGTACTTGTTATCTGTGATTATTTTCTCAGGCCCACTTAAAAAGAAATCGGAGCTTAATTTCTGTGACATTGCTTTCATGTCCTCTCACTATTCTACATAGCACTGTGAACTCTGGCAAAACAGAAGACTAAATGTAGATCTGGTTTCTGATCCTTTTTACATTCAACATTGTGGAGTAACCAAAGGAATGCTAAGCGGTTTTCTGAATAATCAGTCTGACTTTACTGAAACCTTACAAGGGCCGAGTGCTGAATTGCCTGAAATGTTGAAGGCACTTTAGTCGGTGCTGACAATGTCTGCTGTTATTTGTGGTAACGCGAAATCCAGAATCAAACCCTTTCCATTGGCTGAAACTGTAGAAGGACCTGGCGAAAAGTTAGTCTTCAGGGAACGTGCAGTGCGGCAACATGAATGTATGTTATTATGTTGGCTTTGAGCATTAGATAAGTGTCAAGTTCACTCTGATACGTACATCCCAACAAAAGCAGATCTCTCCTGCGGTTGAGATTGGGATCGTTAGGTGGCACTGGCTCAATTCATCAATACTCAGTTTATTCACCAGTTATGACCAATTATAAAAAAGGTCTAGGATTCCTCCTCCCAACATCATACCCCCCCCACCCCCACCTCCTAAATAGAAGGTACTTGTCTCCAATCTGATACATCTTCCCTGCTATCTGTGTAGACTGTAATTTAGCAAAGATAAGAGATATAAAATTAATATATAAGTAAAGGATCGTTTAACAATAATCAAATCACTGATTTACACCCAAAACACAGTTTTAAAAAAAAAATCAAAAACCAGGTGATAATTTGACTACTTTGACTTATTCAGTTACTGCAAATCAGTATGCCTGTTAGTAATATACTATGTGTAACATGGCATAACACCCCTATTGATATAAAACAGCATATCCGATGACTTTCTGGGGGACAAACTGAACATTGTCTCACCCGCTTCTTGGTGTTAAATCCCCCTTGCGGGGGGATGAATATCAAGTTGTGATCTCCTGGGCCAGATCTCCCACAGAAGTGCGCCAACTGCCAAATCGGTAGCCGGAGACTTGGAGGTGTGCAGTGCGCCCACCTGAAACAGGCATTAGGCCATCTTCTTCCGCATATGCAAATCGGGGTCCTAACAATAGTTATAAGACCCCGATCAAAATTGGTCATAAAATGGGCAGAGCTTGTGTCACGTATGCTCCCGCAGTTGTTCCGGGTCTTGTGTGGCCTAACCCAGTGGTCCTTAAAGGAACGCTGGAGGCCGTTCACAAAAAGGTAAAGAAAATGTTTAATACTTTCATTCCTGTGGAGCCAGGAGGAGCAGGTGTGCCCGCCCCCGCCTACTACCACTGCTACCACCCATCTCCCCAACCCCGCTTCACCTCCCGCTTTCCCAGGACCTACCTATATATGGCCATCCTGCAACCCATCTTGTGTGTCAGTAAGAGTGATCATGCGTCATGCAGTAAATTGTTTACTATTTTATATGTGAAATTCTTTGAAGGTGCATATGTATTCCCTGCTGAAGTACGGCCGTTCATGATCAGCAATGCAAGAGATGCAAGGGGTTGTGTGAAGCCTTGTGATGGACCCGTAGTAATTGTGGAGCAACTTGACTGACAGCACTCTGTGGCATGCATGCTTAGGAGATTTACCTCATCCATGGCACTGTTGCATAGCATAAGCAGCTGCCTTAAGATATGCCATCTTCTTCCGCATCTGTTCCTGGGTATTGTCCATCGTAATGCGCCTTGCTGCCACCTCCCAACAGATATGTTATACTGTCCTGCAGAATGCTAAACAAGGCAATGCTTCTCTCACTCACTTCAGACAGCAGCACTCCCCTTTCACCAACCGTCAAACAGGGAGTTTGTGTGCTGTGTCACTCCACCACTTGCCCACAAACTCTGTTCCCTGTCTGCACTTATTTTGCCAGTTTATGTTTTTCCCCAACGCAGCCTTTGGGGAGGCTGAAATAAAAAAAAACAGCTTATGTTAAGTATTACGATTATTTTTTCCAGATGTGTAGCCAGTCACCTTTAAATGGCTGTATCGCTTTCTATTTTAGCTGTAGCCCTTTAATGGCTACTGATGCCTGCAATTTCCCAACCCCTGGTGGTAAGCTGCCAGTTCCAGGCCCAATAATAGGGTGGGATCTTGTGCCATGAATAAGTAATGAAGCTGATTCCAGAAAACTCTGGGAGTCGGGCCAGCGAGATGTCAACACGTGTTGCGCTCCGGTCCCGTCACTTTGGGAATGGGATTTTCCTTCTGGTAGTATCTGGATCTAGTAGCAAAATATCATTGCCAGGCATTTATTTTCCCCCCTCTCTTTAAAGAGCTGCTGTGGGCTAAAGGATGGGGCCTGGACAGGGATTGGTCAGAATACTAATCTACCAGCCCACTTATCCACTTTATGTGGCAGTAGGGATTTGAATAGTGAAAGCTGCTCATATCCCTGCCGTGGTAGATGAGTTTACCATCCTGGACACCTGGTGTAGTCATTATTATAATATGATGTTATGTCCTTGGTAGGTCTGGTGCGCAATTGTTTCAGGGCAGACTGTGAAAAAAATAATGAGCCACACAGAAAATAACACCAGCATCTGTTGCACAGGCAGATCAGCCATTTAACCTGTGATAAATCTGTTCCTGTTGCCTTGGACAAGATACCAGCACAGATATGTTAGAATGAAATGTATCATGGACAGTATATGATTATTCATATGATTACTCGATGCATTTAAGGGGAAGTTAGAGAAGTATATGAGGGAGAAAGGAATAGAAGGTTATGCTATTAGGGTTAGATGAAGAGGGAGGAGGCTCATGTGGAGCATAAACACCGGCATGGACCAGATGGACCGAATGGCCTGTTTCTATGCCGCAAATTTGATGTAAATTCATTGTTACTGTTCACTAACGCAGGTTTTCTGTGTGTATTCCAGATTCAGACTTGAGCATGCGGACCTTGAGCACACCGAGCCCTGCACTGATCTGCCCTCCGAATACACAATCTTTTCAAAATGGCCGCGGATCCTCCACCTCATCTTCTTCTGTCACAGGGGAGACCATTGCTATGATCCACTCCCAGCCTCTGTTCCTTGTACCCCAGGGTGCCATCAGGCCAGCATCAAGGCTGCAGAAAGAACAGGCTCCCATTGACAGACTACCAGACCAAACCTTGATCCAGATGTTTTCACACCTCCCCACCAACCAGCTGTGCCGATGCGCACGGGTCTGCCGGCGCTGGTACAACCTGTGCTGGGACCCACGACTGTGGAGGACTATTCGCCTGACAGGTGAAACAATGAATGTGGACAGAGCTCTGCGGGTGCTCACCCGAAGGTTGTGTCAGGACACACCCAATGTATGCCTCATGTTGGAAACAGTCATCGTTCAAGGCTGCAGGCGGCTTACAGACAGGGGCCTCTACACCATTGCTCAGTGCTGTCCAGAGCTACAGCAACTAGAAGTGCCAGGCTGTTACAACATCTCTAATGAAGCACTCTATGATGTTGTGTCACGGTGCCCCAACCTGGAGTATCTGGATGTTTCAGGTAACTGTACAGTAAACGCAGCAAAACCAACTATCATTGTCAAGAGTTGGCAATAGTCCGAGTGTCTGAACATTTGACTCTTAGCTATAAGGTCAGAGGTTCAAATGCCTGTCAAACTCTATGCATCAGTCAGGTGAGTATCATCCGTCTTTTGGTTCAACGGAGCACGTTGCGACAATGAGGCATTTCATCTTGGGGGGTCAGGGAGGCACTGGATAAGCATACGTCGATGACTAAACTGCTCCCCAAAATGGTGTTTCCTGCTGGTAGATCATAGCATGGCACTGTAAATATCGTCCCAGTCCGAGGGGCCATCTATCCTAACTTCCAAAAGACCTTGTCAATTTGCCAAACAAAATCATTGTAGAAAATGGAATCAATTTTCCTGAGATGAGCATGTGGGAATACCGGTCACCCAGGCACAACGGTCTTCATTCCCTTTACATTGCCGCAGGATGTTAGGGTTTCCCAAGACCCGCAGGCCATGAGATGCCATGGAAGTGCTTCCTTTTCCTGTAGTTACACCAGCGAGGTACCCTTTGGAGGCGTGCCCCAAAGAAGCAGGCCTTGAGGTCTTGCCCCCAGTGCCTCTCTGATCAGATGTTTGGGAGAAGGGCAGGCCTGCAGGTAAGGCCCCTCTTTTAATTTTAGGGATCTCGGGACAGGCATCAGCTGGTGGTCTTCTGTTTTTGGACATCAGTCAGAAAGCTCCAGACATGGCCACTGTTATTGTTGCTGCAGCTCTCTGAGGCCTGGCGAAGTGCAACACACTTTGGATGCACTTGCACCTGTTGAGTGCCTGGGCAGGAAGGTTGGGGGGGGGGGGATGGGCTTGCAAGGAAAATAAGCCCATAGTTTTCATTTTACATTGCAACAAACATAAAGCGCTCAGAGATTGACAAATTCAGAAAAAAGCTAGAGTACAGAATCTTGAGACGCTGTGCTCATGGTATGCCAGGACCCATACAGACAGAAATCTGATGAACTTGAGGACCCTTGGGATCTCCTTAATCCTGTTGCGGATACTCTGGGGTCCATGGAACTCCGTTTGATCTCTTCAGGGTTATCAGGCTCATACTTCCTTGGGGCTTGCAGTGCCATGGTACCCACGGCTGAGTGGGACTTCTGGCTCCTGGCACCCCTGACCCCATTGGAATTCCCAGGCCCAGGACACTTATATAAAATACACTGGCACATGCGCTTATATTGGCACAACTAGGGTGTCCATCTCAGGAAATTCTTCGACCTGAAACGTTAACTCTGTTTCTTTCTCCACAGCTGCTGCCCGACTTGCTGAGCCTTTCCTGCATTTTCTATTTTTATTTCAGGAAATTAGAGTCAGGGCTGGCTGTAACGATAATGGACAGGCCCAAAGAAATGGCCCAAACGAATTTTCGGGCTTTTTTCCAATTGGCCAATTTCCCCACTGCAATCGATTGCTGTGCGATGGGTTGCATTGGAGAAACTCTGGCCTTCAGCGAAACAGCAGGCTCTGTGGCCCTTAGCAACACTGGGCACAAGGAACACACATGTGTCCCTTGCAGGTGGCATTGTCAAGGGTAGAAATGTAGGAATGACATTTGCACATGCCCTCCCACAATTAGTTTGGAGGTTGCAACAAACATATAACAGTGCAGGGGCCAAGTAGAATTGGGTCCCCCCAATTTTTGCCCATCTTTCTCCCTCCCCCCCCCCCCCCCACCCCCACCCCGCCGGCTAGGCCATTTTGCAAGGACGTGAACCCCCCCACCCAAGAGCTACAGGTTCTCGGTTTTATTTTGCAGCTGGGAGAACCAAGCGTAATTTTCTTTTTAAAGAAAATTAATAAATAACAATTGTAGCATAAAGATAGCAATGAAAAGTTTGTGGAATTTATTGGTAATGCTCAGACCACTGGACAAGAGCATGGGGGATCAGTTGTGCAGGTTCAGATGAAAGGCTTCAGTTACAAAGAGAGGCTAAAGAATTGGGCTCTTTTCTTCAAAACAGGAGGAGATCTGATAGAGGTGTTCAAAATTATGCGGAGGTTTTGATAAGGTAAATAGGGAGAAAACATTTTCACTGGTCAGTAACTGGAGGGCATAAATGTATGTTAATCACCAAAAGAAATAAGAGAGAGGCCATGTAAAATTCTTTTAGAGGGTTGTTAGGACATAGCTGCACTAACAGCAAGAGTAGTGGAAGCAGATTCGTACTAATTTTTAAAAGGGATGTAGATAAATATTTTTTTTAAATTAAAAGAGTATGGGGATAAGGCAGTGGAATGGAAGTGGAGAGCTCTTTTATAGAGCAGGCATAGGCGTGATGGGCCTAAAGGGCTACCGTGCTTTAAAATTCAATGATTCTATATAAGGACTGTCATTTTTTTATAAATGGTCCGTGTTAATAATTTAATACATCAGTCTCTTTTTTTTTGTGTAGGCTGTTCCAAGATAACCTGCATCAGTCTGACAAGGGAAGCTTCCATCAAACTCTCTCCACTTCACGGAAAACAGATTTCCATACGCTATCTGAACATGACGGATTGCTTTGTACTTGAAGACGAAGGGTTGCACACGATAGCAGCTCACTGCACCCAGCTGACACATCTCTACCTGCGCAGGTGTATACGTGTCACAGACGAGGGCCTCCGCTACCTGATGCTTTATTGCACATCAATCAAGGAGCTGAGTGTCAGCGACTGCCGCGCGGTGAGCGATTTTGGGATGAGAGAGGTGGCAAAGTTGGAAGCACACCTGAAGTATCTCAGCATTGCTCACTGCGGCCGGATCACAGACGTAGGTATCCGCTACATTGCCAAGTACTGCAGCAAACTGCGCTATCTGAATGCTCGAGGTTGCGAAGGCATAACCGATCACGGGATTGAGTACCTTGCCAAAAATTGCACAAAACTGAAGTCCCTGGATATCGGGAAGTGTCCGCTAGTTTCCGATGCAGGCATGGAGTTTTTAGCGTTGAACTGCTACAACCTGAAGCGGCTGAGCCTTAAGTCATGCGAGAGCATCACTGGCCGCGGTTTGAAGATCGTCGCAGCCAACTGCTTCGAGCTTCAGATGTTGAACGTTCAGGACTGCGACATCTCTGTCGAGGCACTGCGGTTTGTTAAACGCCACTGCAAGAGATGTATCATAGAACACACCAATCCTGCCTTTTTCTGACAGGATGTTCAACAGTAAAACAGAACAGACCATAGATTGTAAAGCCTCAAATTTTATTTGCTTTTTTTTTCTCCTCAATTCAAATATTTAGTTCATTTCCACATTGTAAAATGTCATTGCCTTAGCAATATTATTCTATTATGGCTGAAAGTCATGGTAATGAAAATATTTTTCTTTTTTCCTCTATAATGTACTTGTACCTTTTTGGCTGCCAAAATCCCTACAGAAACCAGTGTCCAGAGGCATAAACTATTCAAGTTACTGGAAGAATTGATCAGATTTCATATTATTCCATAAATCTATCACTGGGATATAAAAAGGAAATATACTATAACTCTACCCTTTATTACATATTGTGCCGCTAAATGTGCTGTTGGGGGAGGGGAGGAGGTTGATCCAGTGGATTAGTATATTGCCCTTTCACCTCAGACCTGGGCTTGAACGCAGCACAGGCTGATGGATGTAAATCTCTTTCTGTCGGTCCTCCATGAAATTAGTTCCAACCCATCAACAAGTGGGCATTGACCCAAAGCACAAAAATGCTGCTAATTTAGCACTAAATTTGACAATCTCACTCAGAGAGGCCACAAGGATGGCTGATGTGGGAAATGGGAACACCACATTGGTGCAGTCAGGGATGCTTTTCTGAGGTTAGGCCGATGCATGATGTTGGCGTAAAGTAAAATGAGCTTTACTCTGCAGCTGGTTGTGCTTTATCTGGCCTGGGAGTGTTTGACGCTGACATTAGAGTGATAATTTTCAGACTTTGTGCTGCCAGTGGGCGGGGGGGGTGGGGGGGGGCTCACCCTCTGGGAGCACAGAGTTGGCAAATTAACCCAGGATGTCTGAAATTGAAAGTGATCCAATTCCCAGCACTAACGTTCCTCACCCTGATAAGAATAAAAATGCACTAAAATAATAGTGGGCTAAAAAGTATTTTAAAATACAAGCAATGGTATTACCGCTCAGCTGAAGGGGACACCACTTCAGTAGTCACAGTGCATCCAGTCTGGAGCAATTGGACAAGTTACTAAAGTAGGTTTAATTTCAGGTGTCCAGAAGTCGCCCAAGCAAGGCTTGCTGCCTGACTTTTGACAATAACTTGCAGGAGAAGACAGCAGGATGTGAATGGTCTAATGGGGAACAAATCACATTGTGTCCGATTTTAGAAGCCTTTTTTGGGCATTAATTAAAGAGGCCTCTTTATCATGGGGAAGGAGAACAACCATAGGTCACGTCACATTGATGTTTTCATGGCACAAGAACATGACTTGCAATCATCATGTCACAGTGCTTGCAAACAAAGTTTGCCAAAAGTTTTGAAATCAAGGCAGCATGTCTTAAGCAGGACAGTTGTATTAGCAAACAAAAATATGGGGGGAGTTCTCCTCCATGATTCCGTTCAAAATCAGGTGGGATTGCCATGCAAAATGTCAGAAAATTTGGGGGTGCGGCCTACCGCTACCTCACTGTCCCAACCGGGATTTCTCTCCTCTCGTCCCTGTCATGAGTGCTGCTAGTGGCTCCTTCCCCACCCATTACATGCAAATGAGGTGGGGGGGTGGGGGGCGCCTGGGTCCCCAGCAAATCTTCCTTCCTTTCCACCCCAGTTATCACCACTTCCTAGGGCCGCCATATGGAAGGTGGCCATAGGCCCTGGGAAGTAGTGGTAAAGGCCCATAGTTCCCCCAGTGTAGGTGGAGGGCCTTGTAATGGCCAGCTCTTCCTCCGGGCAGCCCCGGAGGCTTACCCGCTGAGATTTTCTGCCTTTGCACTGATAGGCCTCCTCCCAGTGGCGGGAAATCCACCAGGAGCCTACCGTGCATGTATAATGAGCCATGATGCAGGGAAATGGGTTGTGGCTGGGGTGGATATAGAGAGGATCTGGGTGATGAAGTGGGTTAAATAGTGACCTTTAACCTCTACAACCTGGGTTCAAATCCAGCCTATGCTGATAGGATGAAAATCT
Source organism: Heptranchias perlo (assembly GCF_035084215.1). NCBI lineage: Eukaryota > Metazoa > Chordata > Chondrichthyes > Hexanchiformes > Hexanchidae > Heptranchias > Heptranchias perlo. The sequence continues at coordinate 58,018,021 of NC_090326.1, read as the reverse complement.
GTCTGCTGGCTGAAGGGGTTCCATGTGAAATGAGTTTGAGCAGGCTTAATTCAGTTTCTTGTGCCATGTGTCTATAACTCAAAGCTGCCCTTAATTTAATACTAATTGGCAATACACTAGTAATCTCACTCAGACTGACCACACATTGACTGGTCTGGACAATGGAAAATTTCACGCTGGTGCAATAAAGCTTGTTTTTCTGAGTTTGGACCAGCTTAGAGGGACCTAACTGCACTGCACCTAATGTGACACTGTTCTATTCTGACACTGAGTGACCAAAATGGAAAGTGTTCCATTCTCCAATACAAATATCACCTAGTTGAGGGCAAAAAATTTTTAAAATTAAAAGTTCTTTTAAATTCATTTCCATGCAACCATTCAAAAATAACACGATGTCCATATATTACCTTGTCTTGTGTCTTTGTCACAAGAATTAAAATAATTGTCCTGTCATCTTCTGCTTTTAATGTTTTTGGGACTTTTTTTAAAAAAAGAGTCAGACAATCATTGTTTCTTACTGGAAAAACAAATTGTTTCTCAGTGTAAACCATTAAATTCTTTATTCGCTGGGATTGCTAATGTTCATTATATTGCAGTTACAGTCAGTATTGACTGACAGAAAGGATCACAGTATCTTTTAAGCTAATTAAAACGGTTCATGTAACTTGCTCTTACCTTCTGAATGTTAAACACAAAACAATACTGAACACTTTAAATTAGGATTACCACCAACTGATATTTGACATCTGTGACCTTCACCAGTGCACAGAATTTCACATCACCCTGATCCTGCACCGTCAATTTTACTTCAATTGGGTCTGATAATCACCCTAAGGTGCAGTAGAGTCTGAACGGGAATGAAATATCCTTTTGGGGTGTCATCTAAAAAAAATATTATTTGTGAAAAAGGAATGCCTTAAAGTTCTGTAAGAACGTGTTCTATTTGACAAGGTCGTCATATGTTGTTATGTAATTGCATTCACCTCAAACCCAACTTGTATTGATAAATTTCAGTCAACAATTTAATTTAGTCAAAGACACCCTTTTATATCAAAGTAAAGCAGACAGGTTTGTTAAGTTTATATAATTTAAAGGGCACTGTTTTCATGCAAAAAAGTTTAGCATCGTTTTCATTTGTTTGGTTAGAGAGAAGAGCCAGAAAAAGCCACATGACTTGACAGTTTGGGCTGTCTCTCAACTTTCTTTGTTTGTGTTTACAACAAAATGTAGTTTCCATAAACAGTCCTGCATCTTCTATGATCAGAAACATGTACCCTTATGTATCCTCTTGAAAGGGAGCAGCATGACACAGGTTTAACTTTTGTACTTAAATATTTTGCAGCAGAGGTCACATGACTCACCCACCATGCACTCCTGTCATCTCTGAAAGGCACAGAGCATCACAATACCAGACCTCATTGATTTTGCGAAAACTAATAAGCAACTTTATTTAAATTCACAAGAGCGAAGTGAATATGGCAGAATAATCATCAATAGAAAGTTTAACTACTTTCAATTGTTTCTGAAACCAAAATAATGAAGAATCTGAAATCTTAGGCCTAGAAATTCGCACCCAATATGGCGGGCAGCGTGTGTGCGCACATTCCGCACCGGAGGTGCGTCGCCCGCCATATTCATAAAGGCTCCAGTATAGGTGTCCAGGACCCAGGCTTGAAACAGGTGTGAGATACAAAGAGTGGGCATCACACCTGTTTGAGGCCCCCTTCCCAAGATTGGAATGCCCTGAACGCAGCTGGCGCCGGGCAGGCTGCATTTAGGATAATCATGCTGCTTCAGGGAGGCAGCTGGCCCAACATCGTCCTCATGGAACCGGTGAGCTGCCTCTGGATGCCCGATTGGTGTCCGCAGCTTGTCGGCAATGTGCTGATGAGGCCCAAGGCTCAATTTCAGGTGAACCGCCTCGGGACTTTGGCTTCTGGAGTGCACTCCCAGCCGCTGCCTATTACAGGCCCGAAAATGTGCTGAAATGAATTACGGCCCATTAGAGGACTTTTTTATAATCTTTGAAGATCTTAAGACGGATGCTTCTTTGTTTCACATAGTCCGGTCTTGCTGCCTTGACATGAAAATACAGTCAAAGCAGGGGATCTGGGAACTGATGGAACAGGGAAAGCCCCACCTGTTATACCATTCCTCTGAGTCTCCCATGCAGAATACAACTCACAAGATCAAAAGAGTTCTTCCCCACTAGACAGGCAATTATGCTAATAATTAATTTTGCCATTTACATTGAAGAATGTAAAAAACAGACTTCCTACCAAGTGCTGAGTTTCAATTATTGTTGACATTGCATTTACGTATCAAATAGATTAGCTCTGAGACTAGCCCCTGAATGTTTCACATGCCTCTGCAAGTTTTGTATGCATTTAATATTTCAAAGACCCAAGATACTAGCCGAAATATTCATTACATTCGGATTAGATTCTGATTATAAGCAGCCCACTAACTGAGGTACGCTGCCTCTCCTTCAAAGCAGCAGCTAACCCCAGGGGGTATTTTTGTATTTGACCCCCCCCCCCCCCCCCGCACAGAAAAAGACAAAATACAAAGCAGTTAACAGAGTTTAATTTTAAATTTGTTGTATATAAGCCTATCTAGAACATAAGAAATAGGAGCAAGAGTAAGCCATGCGGCCCCTCGAGCCTGCTCTGCCATTCAATAAGATCATGGCTGATCTTCGACCTCAACTCCACTTTCCCGCCCAATCCCCATATCCCTTAATTCCCCTAGAGTCCAAAAATCTATCGATCTCAGCCTTGAATATATTCAACGATTCAGCATCTACAGCCCTCTGGGTAGAGAATTCCAAAGATTCACAACCCTCTGAGTGAAGAAATTCCTCCTCATCTCAGTCTTAAATGGCCGACCACTTATCCTGAGACTATGCCCCCTAGTTCTAGACTCTCCAGCCAGGGGAAACAACCTCTCAGCATCTACCCTGTCAAGCCCCCTCAGAATCTTGTATGTTTCAGTGAGATCGCCTCTCATTCTTCTAAACTCCAGAGAGTATAGGCCCATTCTGCTCAGTCTATCCTCATAGGACAATCCTCTCATCCCGAGAATCAATCTAGTGAACCTTTGTTGCTCCGCCTCTAAGGCAAGTATATCCTTCCTTAGATAAGGAGACCAAAACTATACCCAGTACTCCAGGTGAGGTCTCACCAAAGCCCTGTACAATCGTAGTAAAACTTCCTTCCTCTTGTACTCCAACCCCCTTGCAATAAAGGCCATCTAAATTATCATATAAAAATATATAGTAGAGATTTTACATTTTGTAGAAAATGGTTCCATTTCAGTCATATTCATCACAATAATAGCATGTGTAAGTAATGCAGTGATGTGTTTTAACACAGCTTATGTCATCATGCAATGCATTTGTGAACAAATGAAAACAAGTTTTGCTGCAGTTTTCTCATGAAAATGTTCTTGTAAATAAGTCAGGACTTGGGGGAAAGGCAGTAGAGGCCCTTCAATTTGTCACTATAGGTCTGTTTTCTTAAATTCGTGAAGCAGCAATAGCTTGTGACAGCAGTGGTTCAGTTTGATTGTGCTCTTTTACTTTCCACCAAAGTGTCCCAATTGGGAAACAACAGAAGAAATATTTATATATAAGATAACCAATGTTCTTGTTTTCCACTGTTAAAAACCTGGTTATGTTCCAAGATCATATATTACCTTAAGGACCTGCATCACAAAATCAGTAACACCACGTTTTTTTGAAACACACGGGACTGTTTTAGTCTTGGAAAACCTTCATATTATACCAGTGGATGACTGGAGTGTACTGGAATAGTACAGAAAACAACATAAACAAAAAGAACACTATCATATGTATATATATATATATATCTCAAATATTAAATTATGCTTCAAATATGCTTAAGATGTCTAATCCAATTTTAAGGCCTGGGTACCATTGATAAAATTCTTGAGTGTCGTTCATGTGGTTTTGCACTACCTTCAGAAGCTCTTGATTGGATTACCACTTATCTGCTGACTGCTATATAACAGATACACTTTCTGTTTGTACAACACATGTTTTGATATGTTAGATGTGGTGACTTTACATTATCGCATTCAGATATGATATGAAATTGATCCCTAGGCTGTGTGATTGAAGTCCTGCCCAAGGTGCACCCCACCTTCTGCACTACTTACCTGCCACCTTCAGGCGCCTGTACAGAACTGAAGCCACAAACACTTTATTGTTTCCAGAAGTGTTCCTATAAATTTGGATGTATTTGCTGAACAAATATTTAAATGTCCCGTTACTGAAATCTATTTTTATTTGCAGGTTACATAATGCAATCGTAACATTTCAGACAAACCACTTGCCTGCATTATAAATGGATGCACATTCTTTATTTCTTTTTAAATCCCCCCCACCAATGTCAGTACTTTCCACACATCTATCCAATGATGAATAATATCAGGTTACAAGGCAAAAACATTAATATTTGTTTCCTGACTTACTAGTAAAAGAGCTAGTATTTGGGACCTAAACAGATCTATAAATCTGGTATTTATTCCTATTTGGGTGATTTTCTAGATGATACCCAGGCATCTCTAAAAAGAAGTGAAAGGAATCAAACAGGAAACAGTGATGACCACGATTATAATAATTCCCATTAAAAGGTAAATAGGAATAAATTCTTTCATTAATTTCTAATCACAAAAATAAAGAATGATCCTTGTGTATTGTTTCAGTAGAATATACAGTATGGGACAGTACAAAATCCAGTAATAAAGGGTAACCTCACCAATGTCCCAGTGGTATCTTCACCATGACCAAGTCAATTCTGATGAAGGGCCTTCCTGAAATGTTAATCTTTCTTATTTGCAGGTTACATAATGCAATCGTAACATTTCAGACAAACTACTTACCTGCATTATAAATGGATGCACATTCTTTATTTCTTATTAAATCCCCCCACCAATGTCAGTACATTCCACACATCTATCCAATGATGAATAATATCAGGTTACAAGGCAAAAACATTCATATTAGTTTCCTGACTTACTGGTAAAAGAGCTGACTAATGCATTTTTGACATTTTCTGTTTTTATTGCAGATTCTTTAGAGTCAATTTTAACTTGGGGCGGGCAGGGTTGCGGGGCGAGAGTAAAATCCCTGCAGAGGGTTTCAGCGTGAGGCCCGAGCCACTTCAACTCTTAAATAGATCAATAAAGCAGCACTGTCTCCTGCCTGAAGCCGGCAGAACTGACCTCAAGGCCAGCAGGTGGGAGCAGAAATCGTGATGGGAGCCTGGGGCCATTGGGGATGCAAGGGAACAGTCCCTGGAATGAAGTTAGTGTTGGGGAGGGGTTTTGAATGAAGATGCCAGCCCTGGGAGGGTGTGACCAGGTTGGAGCTGTGGAGGCCCAAGGAATCCTTACTGGGCCCAAGGGAGCACTCATGCTCCACATGGCCCAAAAGAATTCCACATAAAAGTAAAATTCAAATATTAACCTTGGCCTCTTCTGGTCACTCCGCAGTCTGTCGTCAGGTTTGGTGCCATGTGGGCCGACCACTATTTTAAGATAAAATTAAATTATGGCACCAATGACATCATCAGGCCGTGACTTTTCCATGTATAGTAGGCCCCCGTCTGCCTAGAGTAGGTGACCCTCCCATGCCCGATCTGAGGTTAGTTAAGATGGTGGGGAACAGGAACGCATCATAAACACAGCGTGACACCCCTGCCCCCCCCCCCCGCCATCTTAACTCTCCACCCGCACCATTCCTGCTGGATTGGCAGGGTTAAAATCGTCCCTTTTGTCGTCTTTTTTTTAATCAGTACCCAAATGTGAAAATGACTCATGACAACAGTATTTGAATTGATAATCAATTGGGCTAGTCCACCGTTATCCATTCTATACCTTATATTTTGAATTGTGTATTTATTTTAAAAGTTCTATAAACAGGAAATGCATCTGCCTTGTGGACAACAAATGCACTGTAGTAATGATTGAAATGACCCCTCGTCATCGGCCTGAATGTTTTCAACAAACAGTAGAGCCAAGAAATGTACCATAATTAATTAATTTTATGAATGAATTTGGAGCCTTTTTAAAAAAAACAACTTTTTGTAAGCATTAAATCAATCAGAGGTAAGTAATGTAATTAGGTGTGATCAATTAAAAAAGTCATTTAATGCTTTAAATTTCAAAGAAATTGAATTAAATGTTGTTGTGAATTTCACTTGCTCCTTGGGTAGGAAGATAACGCAATAGATACAAATAGCAATGAAAAACATTGAGGTCCCGATGCAATGTCCTGATTTTGTGCCTGTTGTTTTCTGCTTTGGAAAGAGGACATGATATCCTTTTACATAGAATTACATAGAATGTACAGCACAGAAACAGGCCATTCGGCCCAACAGGTCCATGCTGGTCCACACGAGCCTCCCTTCCTACTTCATCTAATCCTATCAGCATATCCTTCTATTCCTTTCTCCCTCATGTGTTTATCTAGCTTCCCCTTAAATGCATCTATGCTAGTCGCCTCAACTGTTCCTTGTGGTAGCGAGTTCCACATTCTAACCACTCTCCGGGTAAAGAAGTTTCTCCTGAATTCCCTATTTGAATATTAGTGGCTATTTTATATTTATGGCCCTTCATTCTGGTCTCCCCCACAAGTGGAAACATCGTCTCTACGTCTACTCTTTCAAATCCTTTCATAATCTTAAAGACCTCTGTCAGGTCACCCCTCAGTCTTTTCTTTTCTAGAGAAAAGACCCCCAACCTGTTCAATCTTTCCTGATAGGTATAACCTCTCAGTTCTGGTATCATCCTAGTAAATATTTTTTGCATCTTCTGCAGTGCCTCTATATCCTTTTTATAATATGGAGACCACAACTGTGCACAGTACTCCAAGTGTGGTCTAACCAAGGCTCTGTACAATCCTTGCCTCGGTGCAAAATGAAATGCTCGAAAATATTGTAGAAGTTGGGGGGAGAAAAGCAGACCAGCAAAAGAAAAAAATGCACCTTAAAAATATCACAAAGCTTCAGGAAGTAGAGTTTTCTGTCACGATTGAAATTGAAACTAAAATCTGACATTCAAAACAGTAAATAAGACCAGAAAATGAATCACAACTAGCGTGATAACTCACAGATTTAATTTGTGAATTTAAGAGCCCAGTAAAGACTAACACCTCCCATAACCTCTGCAACTTCTTGTGACCCAGCCATTGGTATGACATAACATGGAATTGCAAGGACTTTAATCAATCAGTGATGGAACAATGCTTGCAGAATTGTTAACATCATTTAAATGGTTACATTTGCCAACACATTCCCAGCAGAATTTTATACAGCAGACAAATATCAGTATGTTACCATGTTTTTATTTGCAACTGCTGACCTGATAGAACAAATTACAAAGTTCACGTCATGTTTGTAGGTTGAAGTACCATTTCTGAAAATGTGCAAATGTTATTTTCACTTTAGTGGGGATGAGGGGGTCTGTTTTCCTCTGTTGAATGCTCATGACGATTTTAAAACTTCTAAGTGCCTTTCACCTTGTTATTCAGTCGCCTATTGGAAAGCTCTTTGCATTTTATGTAGTTTGTTACATACACTAACCGTTTCGTATGGCTTTTAAAAAGATCCTGCAATCACAATGGAATGGAAACTATTTAAAGGATTCCTTTAAGGCAATTTTTGTTTTATGTACGAGAAGCTGTCTGTTAGTAGTTAGTTATTTTAAGACAAAAAAAGAAGTATTTTTATATTTATGCCTGAACAACTGCCTATAGTAAATAGCGTTTAGTGTATTGTAATTGGATGTCTTTGTACATTTTATTTGTGAATGTAAATTTGTAAAAACTAAACATTTTGTACAATCACAGAATGCTTTATATAAAAGGAAACAAGAGTGCTGAAATCTATGAGTGATTATTCAGAAAATGTCATGCAGAGATCCGGTGCTGGTTAAGAGTAGGGGTGACAGTGAACTGTAATTCCCACATGCACAGACACCACGAATCAGCTCCTAGCTGTGGAATGGTGTAGGCTGGTGGAAATTCAGCATCTCAAAGTTGCCATGACAGCTCACCTTAAGCAGAACCTTATTAAAGTGCATTCGTGGCACTAAGATTTCCACTTCTCGCAGTACGGAGCCTCTCAGAACCAAGAAACGGAGAATTCGTGACAGGGATCAGTGAGTAATATGAAAAGGAACTGAGCTCATAGTCACTGAATGCTTCAGCTAATCATACAAATGGTTTATTTTTCCATGAATAATCACAAGTTGTGCATTTGGTTCACCATGAGTTTCTGATTAAAGGATGTCATTTTGGTTAAGTAAAAGATTTGAAATGGGTTTGCATAGGGGCTGTACGACATGATTCAATAATTTAATGAGTAAACCAGAACATGACGGTAAGGTACAAACTCTTTAACATTTAGAATAAGAACAAGAAAAAAACCTTTGAATCCCATCTAGTGTTTTCTGACATCAGTCTATTCTCTGTGTCCGTGTCCAAATATACTGTTCTATCTCCGCTGTGCCCCAGTGCCAAATCCAAATAATTTCACTCCTCTTAACAGGAATTTGGCAATTTTCAGCTTAAAGATTCCAAATGATAATTGAAACTTTGTTGATATATTACTGGGTACAACATCACAAAGTTTTTAAAGGAAGTTGGGGCCTGCCATAGCTGCGGTGTGAGTGTGCCAGAAGAGTTACAAATTAAGCCAGGACCTGGTAATGCCGGATCCCAAAACTTCCCTCACAGATTCCTGGAGCCTCTGCCTGCCCTAAACAAGGCCATCAATGCAGGAAGGGAGCAAGGCCACAGACTCCTTATATCGGGAGTTCCTGCTTTCCAGGTTCTCAAAGGGATCTTAAAAAGGGGCCACTGGGGGCAGTTTCCTTTTGTTTACAGGGGGACAGAACCTGCTGGACTGCCCAGCATGTTTCCTATGGCAGCCACCCTAGATGCACCTCTAGTGGTATGGACACCTGCCATTAGCATGTAAAATGGGAGACCTCCCCCTTACCCCACAAACTTTGACAGGGTCAGCGGCAAAGCTCCCAGCGAGGCACTTCTCGGAATTTAGTTTGGGATGTGCTCTCCACGGGGAATCTTGGAGTCATTTTCTTTGGTACGTCACCAAATGGAGTCATGAATCGGAATGATACTCTTTTCTCTGTTAATTCATTTTTGAAAATTATTTTGTGGATGCTACTTTATCAAATGCAGCAATGATTTTGCTGCTAGGAATTGTGCAAGGGGGGCTGGAAAACCATGAGTGCATCAACGTGCTGTCTTTCTGCCTGGTCTCCACTTCGTGTTACACTACTCACATTTTTACCTGCCAGTAGCACCATTCTCTTTCACAGATTGCATGAGAGCTTCACCATGTGCTAAAATCTAATGCCAAAGAGTTGTTAATGGGGGACCTGTGATTTTAAACCTCCTATATTCTCACTTTTACGTAGAATGTTACAGCACAGAAACAGGCCATTCAGCCTAACATGTCTATGCCGGTGTTTATGCTCCATAAAACCTCCTCCTACCTTACTTCATCTCACCCTATCAACATATTCCTCCAATCCTTTCTCCCTCATGTACTTACCTTGCTTCTCCTTAGATGTATCTTATGCTGATCTGAGTAAGGAAGTTTCTCCTGAATTCCTTATTGGATTTATTGGTGACTATCTTTTATTTATGGCCCCCAGTTTTAAACTCCCCCACAAGTGGAAACATCTTCTGTCCATCTACCCTATCGAACCCCTTCATAATTTTAAAGACCTCTATCAGGTCACCCCTCAGCCTTCTCTATTCTACAGAAAAGGGCCTCAGCCTGTTCAACCTTCCCTGATGGTCGTACCCTCTCAGTTCTGGGATCAACTTGTAAATCTTTTTTGCACTTTCACTATCATTTGTAAAAACTGATGCAAAATATTTATGTAATATCTCAGCTATACATTCATCCTCCACAATTGGACTCCTCCCTTCATCCCTGAGTGATTCTACCTTTTCTTTAACTAGTCTTTTCCTTTTAATGTGCTTATAAAAGCCCTTACTGTTGCCTTATAAATTATCTGTTGGTCTTTTTTCATATTCCCTTTTATCCCTTCTAATCTCCTATTTCACCTCCCTACTATACTTTCTATATTCCTCATGAGTGTTGGCCCTAGCTTTATCATGTTTGTCCCTTTTAAGCTCTCTACTTATCCAGAGAACTCTTATACATTGATGCATTTTTAGCCTTTTGGAATGTATTTATTTTGCACTCTATATTTGAAGTTTTCCCACTGCTGATCTAATGATCTATTTGGTAACTTCTGTTAGACAGACCCAGTAACTCAGGGCTTCCCTGTACCTGTGATCCCCGTCTCCTTCTGCTGCCCTTGTGGGTGATCATCTACTTCTCTCTTTCTACACTATCCCTGTGTCCTGAACTGTCTCGCATTGCCTCTTAGGTGATCACATTCTGGAGTGTGCGATTCAGGAAGCAGTCATCCTTTCTGATGCTGTACAGCATGGCCAAATTCTGCTCAAGCAGAGATCCTCTATGACGGACACTCAATTTCTGCCCCTTAGTGCAAATGTGCTACTCCTGCATATATTGAAGGACCACAATGGCCCACACCATATCACACTCTACAATCATCACAAGGGTTCCCTTTATTGAAATCCCTTTGTGTCTAAATTGAAAAATAGTGTTAGGCTGAATTCCCACTAGCAAAACTCTCACAAGAATCAAGTTCCTTTCACTCACCTCACACGAGTATTAATTTTAGGGAAAGAAAATATTCCGATCCTTGACTGAACTCCCTCTAAGGCTGAACTCCTGCTGAGGCTGAACTGAATGCTCACAAATCAGGTACAAATGGCACAATGCCAGAGTTTCTGCTGTTTGGACTCACATGGCCATTTACTCCCAATATTTGGAATTTTCATACATCACATGTACTCTGCAAGCTTCTGTCCACACTGGGTCGCTTAACACGTCATTCACACAAGAAGCACAACTGATCGGATTTTAAAGGGTTCTAGCAGCCAATTAACTGCTACGTTCTTGCACTTATGCTGGCGACCTGAGATCTTGTCCCAAATCCCAGGGATGGAGTCATTTGCATATAAAGGGATCTTGTCAGTGAAGGCCAAATGCAGGCTAAAGCACATCGATATATTGAGTCATTGGATCAAAAAGAATGCTAATTGTATTAAGGGATAGAGGGATCATGAGTCAATAACAGAGTCATCAAGGTATGGAAATGACAAATTGCTACAATCTGCAAGCTTGGAAAAGCAATTAAAATTTTGCTTTCTGTGCAATGATGAACCTGAGCAGTACTGGTTGAGAGGTGCAGGTGGATGAACATGATTTGAACTCCGGAGCCAAGGAGAACTAAATTAGGGGACTAAAGCAAATAGCCTATTGGGGAGAAGGCCGAACAATTCAGGTTGGAGAGTTGGTTCTGGTCAAGCAAGTTCTAGACCTGATTGAGCAATTCAAAGAATTGGAGTTGGAAGGTCATCACGTATGAGACTTGGGGACTAGGGGGTTAAGTTAGGAGGAGGTGAAAAGAAGCGTGTTTTGGAAATGCGAGACCAAAGAATAACTAAAAGAATAACGAGGGAGAAATTAGAGTAAGAGAGAAAGCTAGCTAGAAATATAAATTGTAAACAATTTTACAACACCAAGTTATAGTCCAGCAATTTTATTTTAAATTCACAAGCTTTCGGAGATTTCCTCCTTCCTCAGGCAAATGTTTCAAGGAGCTCTTGAAACATTTGCCTGAGGAAGGAGGAAATCTCCGAAAGCTTGTGAATTTAAAATAAAATTGCTGGACTATAACTTGGTGTTGTAAAATTGTTTACAATTGTCAACCCCAGTCCATCACCGGCATCTCCACATCATGACTACCATAGAAATATAAAAACAGATAGTAAGAGTTTCTACAGGCATTTAAAAAGGAAAAAAGTAAGTAAAGTGAGCGATGGTCCTCTAGAGAGTGAGTCTGGGGAATTAATAATGGAGAATAAGGAAATGATGGATGAATTGAACAGACATTTTGCATGTGTCATCACTGTAGAGGATACAAATAACATGCCAGAAATAATTGTGAATCAAAAGGTGAAAGGGAGGGAGGAACTTAAAACATTTCCAATCACCAAGGAAAGGGTTTTGAAAAAATTATTAGAACTAAAAGCTGACAAGTTCCCAGGTCCTGACAGACTTCATCCTAGGGTCTTAAAAGAAATGGCTGCAGAGATAGTAGATGCATTGGTATTAATTTTCCAAAATTCCCTAGATTCTAGAAGGGTCCCATCAGATTGGAAAATAGCAAATGTAACTCCTCTATTCAAGAAAGGAAGAAACTACAGGCCAGTTAGCTTAATATCTGTCATAGGGAAAATGCTAAAATCTATTATTAAGGAGGTTATAGCAGGGCACTTAGAAAATCTCAATGCAATCAGGCAGAGTCAACACAGCTTTGTGAAAGGGAAATCGTGTTTGATTAATTTATTAGAGTTCTTTGAGGAAGTAACAGGCAACGTGGATAAAGGGGATCCTGTGGATGTGATGTACTTGGATTTCCAGAAGGCATTTGACAAGATGCCACATCAAAGGCTACAACACAAAATAAGAGCTCATGGTGTAGGGGGTAACATATTAGCATGGATAAAGGATTGGTTAGCTAACAGGAAACAGAGAGTAGGCATAAATGGGTCATTTTCAGGTTGGCAAGATGTAACGAGTGGAGTGCCACAGGGATCAGTGCTGGGGCCTCAACTATTTACAATCTATATCAATAACTTGGATGAAGGGACCAAATGTATGGTTGCTAAATTTGCTGATGACACAAAGATAGGTAGGAAAGTAAGTTGTGAAGAGGACAAAGGAGTCTGCAAAGGGATATAGATAGGTTAAGTGAGTGGGCAAAAATTTGGCAGATGGAGTATAATGTGGGAAAATGTGAACTTGTCCACTTTGGCAGGAGGAATAGAAAAGCAGTATATTATTTAAATGGAGAGAGATTGCAGAACTCTGAGGTACAGAGGGATCTGGGTGTCCTAGTACATGAATCACAAAAAGTTAGTATGCAGGTACAGCAAGTGATTAGGAAGGTAAATGGAATGTTGTCATTCATTGCAAGGGGAATAGAATATAAAAGTACAGATGTTTTGCTACAGTTGTACAGGGCATTGGTGAGACCACATCTAGAATACTGTGTGCAGTTTTGGTCTCCTTATTTAAGAAAGGACATAATTGCTTTCGAGGCGGTTCAGAGAAGGTTCACTCAACTGATTCCAGGGATGAGGGGGTTATCTTATGAGGAAAGGTTGGACAAGTTGGCCTGTATACATTGGAGTTTAGAAGAAAGAGAGGTGATCTTATTGAAACACATTAGATCCTGAGGGGACTAGAAGGGGTAGATGCTGAGAGACTAGAACTAGGGACCACAGTTTAAAAATAAGGGGTCTCCCATTTAAGTTGGAGATGAGGAGAAATGTTTTCTCTGAGAGGGTCTTGAGTCTGTGGAACTCCCTTCCCTAGAGAGCAGTGGAGGCAGGGTCATTGAATATTTTTAAGGCTGAGTTAGATAGATTCCTGATTAACAAGGGAGTCAAAGGTTATAGTAGGTAGACGGGAAAGTAGGGTTGAGGTCACAATCAGATCAGGCATGATCTTATCGAATGACAGAGCAGGCTCGAGGGGCCAAATGGCCTACTCCTGCCCTTAATTCGTAAGTTCATACGTAAGCAAAGTTTAAATGCTAGAAGGAGAAAGTCTGATGGCTGAGTAGAAGTAACAGTTTTGATAATATGTGCTCTATCTTGTTCATCCACATGTTATAATAGACCTATTGGAGAAACACAGCATAGTAAATAGTCATTCCTTTTCGTAGTATAATTTTCATCAAACAACTACACACTTGTCATTTATAAAATTTTAATCACTACTTTATGGAATCAAGTGTTTGTTGCAGTTGTCCCATGTATGGCAAAGCCCTTCTGCTGATTCATTTGCTCCTGCAAAATATTGTAGCTGCATGTTCCAGAATGATTTACATCTTCCCCTGTCCATCTTTGTTCTGTTTTCCAGTTCAAGTTAATCAAGTTCTTCCTTGACCAGTTCCAACCAAGACTTCCTCTGCCTTCCAAGCTGCTTGACTCTAGTGGCCTATTTATCCATGTTTGTGTTAAGACTTCTGTGTGTTGGTACCTAAATATTTGTCCAACAATTTTTCCTTTTCAATGGACCGAAGGTGTTGATGTAATTCTCATATCGATGCTGTGCAATTTGATGACGCTTGATCAACTTTAATTTTATAATTTTTTCCCCCCGTTTTGATTCTTGTCCCTCCAGAGCACACAGTAGTCCTCCACAGCTCTGCTATCCTCTGTCGGGAACAACCATTCGATGACTATCTTCACAAACTGCATCCATTGCGTGCCTTAGAAGGTATGGCCTCGAAATTCCATAGGGGTTCTATCGATTTCCCACCATTACTTCAATGGGAGACTGGCAGATCCCCCATAGAAATGGTATTAACATGCGTTTTCAACTGTTTACGCCGTTTCTTCTGCCAATGCCCGCTGAAATTGGGGCAGAAGATCGGGAGAACCCCTGTGGAATTTCCAGGCCAATGACTTCAACTATGCTGAAAAGAACCCACTCCTTCTTTGGATATTTCCCGGCCCCTTCTCTGGGCATTCCCCCCTCTCCCCACTTCTCTGGGTGGAACAAGTCTGAATATCAGTCCAAATCAAAGGTGGAAAATGCTGGAAACACACAGCAGGTCAGTCGGCATCTGTGGAGAGAACAGACAAGTTAAAGTTTCAGGTATGGACCCTTACCTGGGCCCACAACTGAAGCATTAACTTGTTTGTTCTCTCCACAGATGCTGCTGAATGTTTTGAGCATTTTCTGTTTCTTTTCCATGATACGAGACTGCTATTACAATCCGTATTATCCAATCTTGACCAACTGCAATTTACAGTTGATCCTCCCATGTTCCCAACAGGACTGAAACCACAAAGAGTCAGCTCTACCCACACTTCTCTATAATTCCATCGAAACTAGATATTTTTCTAGCCTTTTTTTTTAAATCAACAAAGAACTTATCACTTTTTAAAAATAAAATAAATTAATTCTACTATTAATTTTTAAATAATAAGAATAAGAAATAGGAGCAGGAGTAGGCCATACGGCCCCTCGAGCCTGCTCCGCTGTTCAATCAAATCATGGCTGATCTTCGAACCTCAACTCCACTTTCCCGCCTGATCCCCAATAAGAACATAAGAAATAATAAGCGTACAGGACTGGAATAACACATAAAGTTCCTCTGTAGCATACATCTCCTTACTCTGACTTGGAGTCAGCCCAAGTGCTGTAGAGGAAAAAGGCTGCTGACTTGAGATAAGAATCCTCACTGGCTGCAACTCCTAAATATTATAGAATTAAAGGGGAGGTTAGGAAAAATTCTTTGCACACGGTGGTTAATGTTTGAAAATCTGTGCAACAGCCATTGTTGAAGCAGAGTCCATAAATTCTTTTAAAAGGGTATTAGATAATTGCTTGAAATAGAAGAATGTTAAAGGATATGGTCACGATCAGGAGAGTGGGATTAGATTAGATGGCTCATGATGGAGAAAAACACCAGCACAGGCTTGATGGGCCAAAAGGCCTGTTTCTGTGCTGTCACATAACGAGGGAGAATTTCTATGGGATTCTCCCAATCTTTCACTGTAACTTCAGCAGATATTCCATGAAAACCCAGGAGAAATTACATTAATGGCTCTTTTTATTTTAGCCATTTACATCATTTCTCCAAGAGTTCTGCAAAAGTTACCCCAAAGGATTGGGAGAACCCCATGGAATTTCCAGGTGTCTATGATTCATTCTATGAAATATTCCTCAGTTTCCATGGAAGGATTACACATGCAAGATCCCATTTAAAACTTGTACTATACTGGATATAAACCAGCCTGTGAGAAGGTGCATTTAAAATTGGGATTCAGTCAGAGTTAACTGTGGGAAGTTAGATTTGACCTGACACTTAATGTAAGCTGGATCTGAATAAATAGGCTATGAGTGTAAGGGTTTTTGACGATGGAATAATGCAGTAACAACAGGCAGTGGCTATCAACCATAAAGTATTGGATCTCCTCTGAAGCAAAGCATTTTTATAGCCAGGAATGTGCATACCCTGGATTGAACCGGGCTTATATAAAACATGGTATGGATCTCTACTGAGGTCATACTAGATCTGGTGTCTGTACTTCGAATAAGTGAGTGATGCACAACCATCCTCCCGTTCCCCCGCCCAGTAATGATCTCTCAACCTTTTTCAATTTTGTTTTCCAGTCCGTCTGCATCCAAGTCGTCACAAACTGAAGTTCAATCCCAATTGCCGTAGGTCAAAGCACAAACATTAGTAGACTGTTACCTCTAGACCTCCAGTGAATTGGACTTATTGCCCACAGGCACGCAATACATACAATTGGCAGACCATCAAATAATTGGCCACTACGATATTAAATATTTTAAGCACAATAAAGGTGAAAGAAGAAAGCACCTCTGGTGATGGCTTAAAAGGTAACTGTTACACTTAACCAGAAAAGATCAGCTTTGATCCATGGCCTTTGCTGAGTTGACAGACCGGGTAGCCTTGGTCACTGAGACTATTATTAGTCTCAGTATTTCTATGCTGGAATTGGAAAACCCACCAGGATTCCCACTCGCAATCATTTCTGGCAACCTCCTCGGATATGCACGTGTTTGAATGATAAGGACAAGGTTGGATTCAGCTTTGATGGCCCCAAACTTACCAACAATCAGTTAAAGTTGTGAGGAGAGACTTGAGATATTGAGACTATTTCCAATGGAAGAGAGAAGGCAAAGAAAATATTTAATGGAGGTTTTTAATATTATGAAGGATTTTGATAGGGGTGATTGGGGAAAGACTTTATTTCCTCTGATTGAGGTACCAGTGATTAGGAATCAACAATTTAAAACCGTCACTAAAAGAGTTAGAAAAGAAATTAGGAGAAATGTCTTTAGTAACTATACCAAAAGTCAGTTTAATCCATTTTGGGTTTTGCACCTATATTTTCCTCATATAATTAGAAGCACATTTATACTACCAGGTTTGGGATGATTCTGCTAGTACACAGAGGGTGACATTATACAACGAAAGACTAATAAATCATTCCTCTAATTCTTTTACTATATTTAGTAGATATCTTTGAGTTCTCTTCTGTAGATAGGCCAAGGGCAGTGTATTAATATATTCCATTGTGGATTGCGGTATAGCAAGATAAAACTGAATTAAATGTTTCTTTTTCATTTTTAGTTCACGTTGAATGAAAATAATGAGTGAGTATAATGCTGTTCTGAAGTAGAAAGAGAGACAAATAAATACTGGTGATTTGGAATTTAATAAATTAGATTTTATAATATAAATGAAAGCAGCTTTCCAAGGTTTTATTGTCAGTCTGAGACAAAATTAGATTAAAGCCAGTTCTGTAAGTCTATCAGTACTCTCTCCAATCTCAAACACTACAGGGGGAGAATTTCTCCGGATTCTCCCAATCTCCCGCCTCAACTTCGGCAGGGGTTCTGCGGAAAGGGGGAGAACTGGCGTAAGTGGCAGTTTTTAGTCGTTTGCACCTTTTCTCCAGGGGTTCTGCCGATCTTATCCCCTCCCCCTAGAGAACACCCGCAGAAACTCCAGCCCCACTTTTAGAAATTTGTACTTGGTAAAACATGCACGTTCATACAAAGAGTAGGTGTCACAATTGTCAGAAGTCCTGGCTCTGTTTTAAAGTACAAACTAAATTAATTCAACTGGAACTGCTTTACGGTGCTTATAACAACCCTAAGCTGCCACTAGTGGGATGTAGGTGTCTCAGCTGTGGATCCAAGTGAAACATTTTGGAAAATTCAAACTGATTCCACTACTGACTACAGAATTAAAATACATGACCGTGTACATGGCAGGAGCCTATTAACTCAAAACATACACATGACATCCAATTCTTTGGCACAAGTTATATTTAGGTTGGAAGAAAATGCTTTTTGGATGGAACAAACCTATACTTTTGGTTTGCATTCCTTTTTTCTTACTTTTTGTGGGATTCAAAATATTTGGCATATGTGTGCCATTTTTAAATTAACTGCACATGAAGATGCAATTTGATACGTTAGTTTGATATATTAAAAAATTCAAAGACACAGTAAGTAGATTGATATAACTTTCTGAGGTTGTGCAGAGCCTTGACTGCTGGGTACATATACTAGGAATTTGGATGCCTTGCTTCCCACAATTTTCTATCTCATTAATATGAATTTGTAAAATTTTCTGCCAATGACTCCCTGCTGACCTGAAGCACCCTGTGGAAGCAGTTGTCCCCTGTCATTGACAGGAAGATGTGCCAAGGCTTACATTGGTGACATGGTGACATAATGCTGACCTCCTTGTCATGCCTCCTTTCATCTTAAACATCAAATATCATACAGCAGGTCCCAGACTACCCCATGAACAATGCCACAGAAGTGCTGCATTATCAGGGTTCGTTTTATGCATTTGCAGTCCCAGCACACTAGGAGCACAGATTAGGATTGCAAGCGTGGGGGCCAGTGCACTCTACTGGATTTTCCACCCATTAAAATTCATGAAATGAAATGTACCCTTATAGTATGTCATTTTATTCTCAAAACAGAATCACACCCCTCTGATGTGCCCCTGGCCACATCCCAAATCCAATGATGCGATTCATTAGATTATTTTGGACGGGCATTATCATCATTTTTGGTGCAGCTGCAACACCTACCTCAACATGGCGGGGGGAGAGACATCTCGCTGTGGTGGCTCACCATATTATAAATGGGACCACCAAGTCGGCCGGAAGTCGTACAAAAACATTTAAAAAGCCTCAGAATTTTAGCCCTCTGCGACTGATTGCCGTGGGGAAACTAACCTTTGTAAATTTCACTGCCTCCACTTCCATCAGGATCAAGTTTTGTCAAACAAACACACCTGCTTCGTGTGGTGGCTGCAAATGAGACAGAACTGGCAGCTGTTCTGACAGGTGATGCCATCTCAGCAGTGCTGCCGTTTTAGCGATGCCTGCACGGTGTTACAGGAAGTAAGTGTGACATTTATAGGATGTGCGCACTATATGCAAGAGTCTTAATATATTATTAATAAATGTGCTGTGGCATTTCTTGTGAGAAGTTGCAGGATATGCTTTGTGTCTTGCCTATCCTTGTTGCCTTTGTGTTGCTCATAATTATCTGCATTGTTTCTTATTCCTGTTTTTTTATGTTTTCTGGTTGTTTCTCTGTGATGTTCATTTCCTCGTTGTCTTCCTCTACCCTCCACTCTCTTTGCTCTTGTCCCTCTTGAGTGCTGATTTATATTATCTCCCGCCCTCTTCTTCTCCACTTACCATTTCCTTCCCCTGTTCTTCTCCCCTTTGCCATGTTTTCACTTGTCTATGTGCTCTCACCATCCCCTTATGTCCCTATCATTTCCATTTCCTCCTACCCTTCCACTTTGTTGTTTTTGCCTATTCTTCCCATTCTCTGTCTCCCTTGTCATCTGTTCCCATTTTTCCTCATTTGTCTTCTTCATCCATTCCTTATGTGCCTCTTCCCACCCTTCCTGAAAAAGTTCTTGTGTGTTCTGTTACAGCCCCCACCTTCCCAATTCACTTTCTGTTCTCACTCACTTGACGTATGAGTCCACTTTCCCTCTAACCTCCTCACTTTCCCTCCATTCAACTTCCTCACTTTCCCTTGCCCCTTAATCTGATGTGCCTGCCCCAGCTCCCCACCATTGTCCTTGTCCCTGATAATTTTGATGGCAAACCCCCAGCCAGTCTGTGCAGTCGGGAAATACACTATAAGCGCTGTGAGTGCTTTCAAAACTAAAGTGCATATTTCCCAGCAGTGGGAAATTGGTGAAGGCTACGAAGCAATCCTGAGAGCAGGGGGGCTACCCCATAGGGCACCAGAGTGGAGCTGATGCCAGAGCAATACTGGCAGCGGGAGTGGGAGCCAGGTGCAGACCAGAAGTGGGTCCAGGAGCGAGTGCAGGTGAGTGACTGGGAGTTAGTCAGCAGAGGGCAGCAACACCAAGAATTGGAGGGGGTGTGCTCCATGGGGCAAAAATGGAGCCAAGAATTATTGTTTAGCAACTAGAGCAAGGGATGTAGAGGCTAGAGGAACCATCATGAATAGAGGGTACAGGTGTGCAGCACTATGGGAATACTGCTATTCTAGTTGCAGCAGCTGACACATGTCAGAGATCACATCCTTGGTGAGATGCAGCCTTCACACACATTGTGCACAGCTGTGGATCCAGGTTACTGGCTCTACTGTTGTATTCATGTTGCCTCAGGCATAAAAAGTTTTCAAAACCTGACTTCTATGCCTTGACCCTCCTGGACCATGGTCACCTATGCTTCCTACGCCTCCTCTTCCTCCAAAGTATCTTACAAGGAGAAAATTAATTCCAAATCCATGCTGCCACATTCACCAGAACATTTCTCTTTGGCAATATCTGTATGCTACCTCCTGTTCTGTTTATCCTTTATAATTCAGGGGCTTTTCCACCAGTTTCAATTATGTTATTTTAACACAATGTGCAAATCATGTAATTCAGGAGTACATTTTCACATTTCCCATTAATTGCTGTTTAGCAAGAACTTAACAATCAAAAAATTTGCTGGGTCATACATTAATACCTACTGACCTCCATGCTCAAATTCCACATATGTGTTCCAAGGACATTAAGTCCTGTTCTGCGACCACAAATTCATAAATTGTTCCTTTAAATTCATATCATTCCATTCTCTGTTAAACAAGACATCTGGTCATTTCTTCCTCTTCAGTACTAAGTCCAATATGTAGCAATCTACTCCACGAATTAGCTAAATATGAAATAGTTGGCTCATAAGTTCATGATTAGTTCATATTTTCCTCAATGTTTAATTGTGGCCCATAATCCTTCAAGATGCTTTGTAGTTGAGCATAGAAGAGCTGCATGACATGATGCCAAGACAGTTTGAGGAAAGCAAGGCACTCTAAACTGCAAATATAGTCAAATAGTGAGCTAAAGAAAATTTGACTAATAGTTCCTAATTTATTGAAATGACAAGCACTTGTTCTGAAACGGTTGAATTAATGAACTGATTGACATCTCGCATTAAATTATTTCTGATGGTATTGGAGAGGAGATAATGTAATGATATTCGAATGAGCTTACAAAAGGACGCTTTGACTTTTGAAAGCATCACAAAGTGTTAACATTTTGGCAGCCAGCTCTGCACCATGCACTTAGCCAGTGCTGTAGGTCTTGTATCAAAAGTGAAAAGCAATATAAGTCATGTCAGCCAACGAAAGTGCTCCTCCGGTCTAATCCTGCTAGTGACCAACAGCAGCTGAGTAGAGCACCAAATATGTATTGTCAACTTTGCAAATCCTTTGAATGCCTTCACGATAAACTGAGCAATACCGAATTCATTCTCTTTCTTTCTTCCTGATATTAAAATAGGGCATACCACATTATATCATGCTCAAACAGATGGTTTGTTCAAAAGTTTTAATTAAACATTAGAATCTTCCCAATATTACAAGGGTTAGGGGTTAGGATGAGAGTTCTAAAGTACTTCACCCAATGTTTGTTTTCCTTCTGCTCTTTGAGTGTACAGCTCTTCAGCCCACAGAACGGATTCCAGACAACAAACTTTTATAATATACTTAAGATGTAACTTGGAATTGACTGCCAAAAAATAACCTGGTAATTCTGCAGGTTCTATTTCATAATTTAAGTCTCTTCAAGTCCAAGGTCATAAACTTAATAATCCTGAAGGCACTACATCATGCACTCATCTTGAAGTGGCACCGGGAATGGAAATACAGCATGATAATAAGTAAAATATAAAGAAAATTTATTGCTTTGTATATATGCTAAGTACCAAACCTCTTTGGGAATTGAAGGCAACAATCCAGCCTCAAGATTGAAATGATAATTCGGATTTAAATCATGGTACCTTTGTTGAGGTTATTGATAAATAAAGGGTGCTATGGGTTTTTTTTCTAAAATTATTTTCTTGTACAACTGGCATGACAGTTTCCAAAAGTGGACTGGGGCTCTTGTGCTCTGAAACCTCATCCTTCACTCTCTGCTCTATTGACTTGTGTAGCCCAGGGCTGGTATTCACCCTATTAAGAAGTAATGTGATTACCTTATATGGCAGTTAATATTATTGCCCTATTTAGCAGCAATAATTTGGATTTATATAGAATTTGAACACTGTTTCTTCTTGTTCTGGATGGCAAAAAATATTTAATACTTCATACAAGCTAAAGCTACTAATAGAAATTACTTGCAATTCCATTATGTACAGAAGCAACAATATAGTATACAGCAGAAATAATAGGTTACAATACATATGAACTCGAAAGGCAGCTTAAAAACATCAATTTTTATTCTTGCTCCTTGGCCATACTCTTGAAATGATGGCATTCCTTTACACCCCGCCCGATTACACCCCGCCCGATTACACCCCGCCCGATTACACCCCGCCCATATTACACCCCGCCCATATTACACCCCGCCCGATTACACCCCGCCCGATTACACCCCGCCCGATTACACCCCGCCCATATTACACCCTGCCCATATTACACCCTGCCCGATTACACCCCGCCCATATTACACCCTGCCCGATTACACCCCGCCCATATTACACCCCGCCCATATTACACCCTGCCCGATTACACCCCGCCCATATTACACCCCGCCCATATTACACTCTGCCCGATTACACCCCGCCCATATTACACCCCGCCCATATTACACCCTGCCCGATTACACCCCGCCCATATTACACCCCGCCCATATTACACCCTGCCCGATTACACTCCGCCCATATTACACCCCGCCCATATTACACCCCACCCGATTACACCCCGCCCGATTACACCCCGCCCGATTACACCCCGCCCGTTTTACACCCCGCCCGATTACACTCCGCTCATTTTACACTCCGTCCGTTTACACCCCGTCCGTTTTACACTCCGCCCGATTTACACCCCGCCCGTTTACACCCCGCCCGCTTTACACCCAACCCGTTTTCACCCCGCCCGATTACACGCTGCCCGATTACACCCTGCCCGTTTTCACCCCGCCCGATTACACGCTGCCTGTTTTGCACTCCGTCTGTTTACACGCCACACGTTTTACACCTCGCTCGTTTTACACCCTGCCCGTTTTACACTCCGCCCATTTACACCCCGCCCGTTTTACACCCTGCCCATTTTACAACCCGCCCGTTTACACCTCGTTCGTTTTACACCCCGCCCATTTTACACCCCGCCCATTTACACCCCACCCGATTATACCCCGCCCGTTTTTCACCCTGCCCATTTTATAACCCTGCCCGTTTTACAACCCGCTCGTTTTACAACCCGCCCGTTTTCCCCCCACCCGATTACACCCCGCCCGTTTTATACCCCGCCCGTTTTACACCCCGCCCAATTACACCCCACCCGATTACACCCCGCCGGTTTTACACCCCGCCCGATTACACCCTGCCCATTTTACATCCCGTCCGATTACCCCCCGCCCGATTACACCCCGCCCGTTTTACACCCCGCCCGTTTTACACTCCGTCCGTTTACACCCCGTCCGTTTTACACTCCGCCCGTTTTACACCCCGCCCGTTTACACCCCGCCCGAATAACACACCCCCCGTTTACACCCTGTCCGATTACACCCCGCCCGATTTACACCTCGCCCGCTTTACACCCCGCCCGCTTTACAACTTGCCCAATTACACCCAACCCGTTTTCACCCCGCCCGATTACACGCTGCCCGATTACACCCTGCCCGTTTTCACCCTGCCCGTTTTCACCCTGCCCGTTTTCACCCCGCCCGATTACACGCTGCCTGTTTTGCACTCCGTCTGTTTACACGCCACACGTTTTACACCCCGCCCATTTTACAACCTGCCCGCTTACACCTCGCTCGTTTTACACCCTGCCCGTTTTACACTCCGCCCATTTACACCCCGCCTGTTTTACACCCCGCCCATTTTACAACCCGCCCATTTACACCTTGTTCGTTTTACACCCCGCCCATTTTACACCCCGCCCGTTTACACCCCACCCGATTACACCCCGCCCGTTTACACCCCACCCGATTACACCCCGCCCGTTTTTCACCCTGCCCATTTTATACCCTGCCCGTTTTATAACCCTGCCCATTTTACACCCCGCCCATTTTACCCCCCACCCGTTTTACACCCCCGCCCGCTTTACTTCCGCCCATTTACACCTCACCTGTTTTACACCCCGCCCATTTTACAACCCGCCAGATTACACCCTGCCCGTTTTACACCCCGCCCGATTTACACCCCGCACGTTTTATATCCCTCCCGATTTTCTTTTCTATTGAAGTCAATGGAGAAGAAAATCAGGCAAGGTGTAAAACAGTCGTTACCTCCCATTTTACTCTACTGCCCAACACCAATTTCACCCCCTTTAACTTAGTTCTTGAGCAGCAGGAAACTGTTTCATCTTGCAGATAGCTCATCTCCAGTCTGCCATTTTAAACTTAGATAAGAAATAACTGTTATTTTTTGGGTCATTTGTTTACTCTAAATATTTTTGGTTTCCATGTTTCCAACAAATCCCATGGGTGATCCCTTGCTCTCCATGTCTGCAAGAATGTTTACACATGCCCTGAAAGATAGAAAGGTTTGATAGCGTGCCCATAATAATGAACAGAAAATCCTTCTTTAGATTGCTTTAGCTACTGCCTTCGCAGCATTCTCCTTGTCTTCAAGAAGCAGCAGAATGACAACACACCAGACCTTACTTTAGGCTTTAATGGAAAAATATTCGGAGCCCACCTGCGACTGGTGGGATCCTGCATGAAGTGGCTGGCTTATCAGAAAATCACAAACGCACTGGCTGCAATTTTCCATCAATTGATTTAAACGGATGGGAAATTGCAAGGCAGTGCACCAGTCATTTTTCAATATGCTGTTTGCATGCGAGGCCCTGGGTTCTCATGAAATTTAGCCAAACCTGCCAAATTTATTGATCAGTAAACATGCAAGTGAATTAATAGCAGAAGCTTAACATATATTTTCATAATAGTTATTGAACTTTGTTATCTCCTCATGTATAGTAGAAAATATTTAATAATTCACAACTTTGCACTAAAAGTAGTTGTAATTAATCTTTGTCACAGTTTGGTATTTTTGATCTTTATTTGTGGTCTTCATAGAAAGGATTTGGGAATGAGTTCTGTTTAAGTGTTGTGTTTTAAAATAAAGTGATCTTGCACATGTCTAAAATGCTACAGGCTGAAGCCACTTAGTTAAAGGGTCTATTTGTTAATAGGTCAGGCATTGGTGATGTATATTAAAGCCAGACGAGTCAGTTTGTGGAATGCTGCAGCTCACATTCTATTTCAAGTTGAGAGAATGAAGGTCAATTGTCTTATTCGAGGCCCATTACACCAGGATGGCTCCAATTCATTTTGAGACAGTTCAATTTAAATCGACAGATGAGAGGTTGCAGGTTTTATTGACAGGCCGATTGGTAAATCATTGGATGTGGAAGAATGCCCTCAACTGGCTGGGAACATGGTGGAGAAAAAGACCAAAGGACACAATCGGCCAGTCAACTAGGTGTGGGGAGGAAGCCTGGCCTAGAGAGGGGAAACTCATTTGTTTCAAGCGCAGAGGCAGTTAGAATCCGAAAGCTGACCAGAGAAGGTAAGATGAATTTGCTATTAGGGATAATGTGATATACTTTTATTATTTTTCTTCTTCTCAAGAAGAGCACTGTACTTAGGGTTCTTTAATCTGTACATTCCCTTGTTGTAAAATAAAGCAGTTTAATGATTCACAGCTGGCCTTGTCTCACTAAAGTGCTTCAGTCTGCCTTTGGAGAGAGTGCAGAAGTGCACACGAGGGCCATGTGAAAGACACAATATCCAACTCTGGGGATCTACTGTTACACACCTGGCATAAGTTATTGCATAATTAGATATTGGGCAGTATGGGCCCACTCTTGAACGTAAGACACTTGGCTAGTTTCTGGGCGTGACTAGCACCACTGAATCTAAGAGAGACTCAAAATTTGTACCAATCTTCTTAATTATTGATTCTTTCTTCCCTTTTCTTATCAACTACCTGAGAAGTCTCAAATAACTGACTTTTGAAGGCTTTAGAAAAAAAAATTGAAGATCAATACTCCCAAAACAGTTTTCTGGGATTCTGTGGCTAGCTGTGTGCTAAATTCAAAGGAAGCTGCCAGTCAGACATAGATCTGAACATATCAGTGTGCCACACTTGGGGATCTTTTGCACATTTTTGTACAGAGTTAGTTTTGGGAAAAAAAGGTTACTTTGAAATGTTGTGTTTTTAAAGTATAATGTATTCATGCAAGTAAAAAAAAAAGCTGTGATAAATTGTTGAGATGCTATTTCCCCATAGACTATAAATAATAAGGAATTTGCTGGCCTGTCATGGCAATTGTAAAACACCTCACACCCACTGCGGTCAATTGGTGTAAATGGAGCAGTAGCAGCCTGAAAATGGCATCAGGTCACTTACTACTCCATTTACACTGGCAATCCAGCAGCCTCCATCTTGGGTAGGGTCCTGAGAGGGGTGGTGGAGTGACTGCCTGTTGCAGACAGGATGCTACTTGTAATGTGCAAATTGGGGCCGTATGATCATTCTTCGGTCCATTTATAACCGGCGGTCCTTTTTAAAGGAAACACTGGATGCTGCTCAAAAAACAGTCCAAAGAAATTTTTGACTCATATTTTTGTGGGGCCAGGAGGAGCAGGAATGTTCCTCCTGGCCCCACAAAAATACTCTGGTCTGCTGCCAACCCATGCGTGCCTCTTTAAATGTTTGCCCTTGGACAGCAGACAGTGGCTGTTTTTGGCAGCAACTGGATTTCTGCTCCACAGCCTGGATGTAAGCCTCTACCAAAGGGCAGGCCTAGGGTTGTCAACCCTTCAGGATTGACCTGGAGTCTCCAGGAATTGAAGATGATTCTTCAGGACACTGCTGCAAGCAACCCAGGAGAAAAATCATAGGGGGCATTAAACAAAATTGTGTGTTTTTCACTTTCTTTGAACACTTTCATTTATTAGTTATAAAAATATTGGAGATGGCGGGGGGTAGGGGAAGGCTGTTTCACTAACAGTCAGGTTAATCCAATTGGGTATCAAAGAGTCTGTTCCCTTCCCAATTGGTGTGGGAAGGCTGTGTGGCTGGAGGATGGACCAATGGTGGAAGTTTGGGAGTGGGATAGTTTGAGGTGGGAGGTCATGTGATGAAACCTCCAGGAATACACCCAACCTGAGTTGACGACCCTAGGCAGGCCTGCACCTGGTGAATGTCAGGCCTATGCAGATGGCCTGAACCCAGGCAAGTTCAGATCCTGTCCAGCAGAGCACATATCGGGTGCACTATGTCTGAATGCAGGTCAGGTGGGCGGGGAGGTAAACCGGGACTTTGGGCACAGAGATTCCACAAAGCTACCACTGATCTCTCTCCGTAACTTTACAGTAAATGGCTGACACCCATCATTTCTCTTGGGTTTCCGCCGGTCTTCTGCCTAAATTATTGTGGGTGACCGGTGGTAGCTCTATGGATTGTCAGGGTCTAGATGTTTAAAGATACACACATCATCATAGAACAATATAACAGTGGTTAATGTGGAGAGAGAGAAGGTTGTATTCAGAGCACATGAACAAATTTGAAGCTTGTATGTTACGTGTAGTTGTAAAATCCCAGATCTTTGTGATGGATTTTTCTTCTCCATCCCATTGTGCTTTATTTTCAATGTCAAGTGAGGACCATGACATTCTGCATCACTCCAAGTTAGCATGAAATTCCCAGTGCAGGTATTAATTGTATCCCATGTGAGGAGTAGTTGACAGGCATATTGCATGATGTTTTGGACTAATCAACAATACTTATGATCAAAAGGATATCAGTTCTATTCTATTTCTACTTCATTAGCAATTCTCTCACTGCTCCAAATTTCTTGCCACCTTATTTGCTGAAAGTATTTATTTTGTTCAGTTTTAATTTTTCCTCTGCGCTCTAATTATTGACTACTCCTACTCTAGAAAAGGAAACTGTCCTACATCAGAGAGATCATTCCTGTCATAGCAAAGCTGTGTGGGAGGGTTGAGGATTGAGATTGGAGACAGTTCTAACTTTTTGAAGGCTTTGAGTCTCTTTCCTGATGCTTGAAAGATTGTTTCTGTAGACTGTCGGCTGTTGTGCTACACCTCCTTAAGGAAAAAAGGAAGCACTCTGTCTACAGTTCAGATGTAGCAGTAGAGGAGAAATGATGATGCCAAAGCCTGTCATCCTCTCCACCAAGCCTGTCTGAACAGTCAGGCACAATGCTTGATACAGAGGTGAAAACAATTCTACATAAACGAGGGCCCTGAAATTCCGGGGTTAGGGAGGGCAGAATTGGACGTATTTTCAGTGGGGAACCAGAATTTGCAGAAGGGCGTAGAACTGTCTGTTTCCTCCCCATTTCTGTTACGTTATAAATTCTGCCAGCAAGAAGAGCTTGTCACCCTAACTTAGTGTCATCTGCAAACTTGGATATACAACTCTCTCTTCCTTCGTCCAGGTCATTAGTTATATATGGTGAAAAGCTGAGGCCCCAGCACAGTTCCCTGGTGAACACCCCTCGTCACATCCTGCCAATCAGATGTTTTTATCCTTATTCTCTGTCTCCGACCTCCCAACCAATTACCAACCCATGTCACAAGGTGATCCCAGACAGCACTTTATTTTAATGCTGGGACCTCATTGTAATGATTCAGGCATGCAGCCAGCACTATTCATTGGCTGCATGCCTGTTTGGGGCCATGGGGTGGGGGGAGGGGGTTGTGGGAAACACTTCGTAGGACACTAGGATCAGTAAATGAGCACACAAGACAAGGATGCTTCTTAATTATATCTGTTAACTATTAGGCACAGGTGGAATAGTTGTTGGATAAATTACTTTTTGTTCTGGATTTAGTGTTGCTGTATATATTTGTAGTGAAGTGAGGGCAAGACCTGTAAGGCTGGACTGAAGAAATGCATTCTGGTGGTGGTAGTAAGGACTGTGGTGATCGGGATTGGGGGACTGTTGGTGGGTTGGGGATTGAGGGATAGTACAGATGAAGCACTCTTGGAAGAGATGCCCCCTGAGAACTGGTGGTCGATGCCATTCCCGTTCTTCCTTCTCTTCATGCTGCTCCTGCTGCACTTATTGCTGCCCAGGTGGTGGTAAGAACTGATCCCTCATGGTGGCAATGTTATGGAGCATGTAGCAGAAAACCACAAATCTGGATACTCGTACAGGGCTGTACTACAAAGCTCCTCCAGAGCAGTCCAGGCAGTGGAAGTGTTGAATGAGCCTGCTGATTGTTTGTTCAAGGATGTTTCTGATGGCAGTATCACTCTCGTTTTTAGGTGAGCTCTGCAGCTGTGCCCAGGTTCCTGACAAGAATAATGAGCCAAGTCTGAAGGGGATAACTCTTGTCACCCTGTAACCTGACGGCCTGGTTGGAACAAAGGCGGCTCAGAGGACTGGCGCAGGATGAATGCATCGTGACTACTGCCAAGAAACTGGGCATAGACCTGCATGATTTGCTACCTGTGGTCGTAAACAAGCTGGACTTTGAGGGTGTGGAATCTTTTTCTTTTCCGAAAGATGCCAGGACGGTGACGGGAGCACACAAGGCAATGTGGGTGCAGTTTATGGCACCTTGCACCTTTGGATAGCCTATAATGTGAGTAAAGCCTAGTGTTCTCTTGTCCTGCTTCGCTCTGTCCATGGGGAAAGAGATGTAGCTGTTACTCCTAGCAGAGAGAGCCTCGGTGACCTCTGATACAGCAGAGGATTTCAAACTGAGAGATTGCTGATGTCACTTGCTGCAGCCTGGAAGGAGCCTATTGCACAAAAGTTGAGGGTCACAATGATCTTGACAGCTACAGGCAGTGTTGTCCATTCCCTGGTTTGGTTCGAGTTGTGGCTGCAGTAGGTGATATAGCTTGGCGGCAGCCTCTTTTGTGAAGCAAAGGCATCTGAGACATTGCTCCGCAGAGAAGCTCATGTAGGAGAAGTGCTCCCTGAAGACCTGCTGTGAGTATGGACTCGTGTGCGGTGCACGTCCTCCTTCTCCCAGCTTCTCCTGCTCTCTTCTATCTAGTTTGCTGATTCTCCAGCCTTAACAGCAGCCCTACCAGACAGACTGCCCATGACTGTAGTAAAACTTTGTTCAAGGCCACCAAAAATAGTGCAGCAAAAACATCAAGTCCAAATTAAATTTTATATATTAGAAAACAGGCCAAAAAAATGCCCAGAAGTTAACGAGCAGCCTAAAAGGACACACAGCATCTTATAAACCTGGATAGGCTGGATGAGCCCTTTTAAATATCACTGCTGAGGGGTCCTTCCTGCCTGCCAGCATCACTGGTTGCTGAGCAAGTTTATCATGTGGTGGTTCTGATGCTGGGACAGACCAACATCACAAAAAGGATCTTACAGCAAGCGTAGGAACCTTATTTAAATATTTTAATCAGCATTTAACATACATCCGCCTTGCACCCTGGATGTTTACGGAGCAGCCTGATCTGATGTGGCAGGTGGTTCCAGCGTGGAATGAGCATGTGTGTGCCGCTAGTCATGCTGGACGCTTAAACGTCTGTTTTGGGCCTGAAAAAACAGGCCATTATCTTTAACGCTAAAGAGATTTGATTTTTTCCCCAACAATACAGGGTGCAATAGTGCAGCCATTTTATAACTCCTTGAACTTTAGCCCCTTTAGGTTCTTTAAACTTATTGGCAAACTATCAATGACCTGAATTGTACTTTTGGAACTTCTCCATGAATATTGGATACCATAGGGCATCATCAGATTCTATTTCATTTGAATGGGAGTATTTTTGAATTAGGGATAAAATTTTAGAACAGAGGAATATTATCATATTTTCCCATTGCTGCAGCCAAGAAGGCAGCTGCACAAGCCTTTCTGAGGCCACTTGAATGCCCTGAAGGTGACCACTCGAGGTTGCCAGGGGTAACCCAGGCAGAATCTTGCCTCCCATTTTCTCTCCTCCACTGGGAGGTACCACGGTCTCCACTGGGAGGTACCACGGTCTCCACTGGGAGGTACTACAGTCTCCATTGGCACCTTTTTCAGGAGTAATTTTCACCTTCACCACTTGGTGGTAAACTGATGGAGCAGATTGATTTCAGTGGAAATGAAAATTGGGCAGTTTCTATAATGTTATGGTGAGATGAGGAGGCTATTCAGGGTTGAGAGTTTTGTATTTATTGTCTTGTACCTTTTTATCCTTTTCTCACCTGTAGCACTAACTTGGCATAAACATTTGAAAACAGTATTGCAGTTTTGAATATTAAATATAGTGACTAGAGCATGTGATCCATTGGTCTGAGTCACCAGACAAGAGCTTCTCACTACAGGTCCTTTTTATAAGATCCAGGTTGGCTGTAAATCTAATACAGTAGGTTGTTTTAATGCCAAGTAGGAAGTTGAGCACTGCCTACATTGTTTCTTATTGAAAGGATTATAAAGTCCAATTAGAATGGCAAAAATCCTTACTGAATCAAATTCTTTAAAATTTTGAGTCCGTCACCTCCAAGAAAGGCACCTTAATTGCAGATGCAGCAAAATTCCCTTGCATTGTATGGGTTAATTCACTCCATATTCCTAATTCCTCTGGTACTGGAATATCATTCTTTCTGGAGAAATGACTGCAACATAAGATGTTACACAGCATGGTGAATAATGAGAGAAAATCCAATAATATAGTCATGGGAAACAAGACCCAGTTCTTTATTTATACTTATTTTAAATCTTTGGCTGCTCAAAAATATATTTTTAATACTACCAGGATTCTTTCCATTGAAAGTAATGAGCCTTAGGAATTGGGAGCTAAGACTTCTGAACTTGAAAATCCAGCAAAGTTTTTTTTTTAGTTACAGTATATGCAAGAGGCTGTCTTTTTTTTTTCAAATGAATATTTAAGGTCAGTGCCATTGGTCAGCCTGGCAATTTTCAGGACAAATCATTTGAATTTACACAATCTAATCAAAATGAATGCACTTTATCAAGAATAATGGAAGTGAACCAATGTAAAACCTTAACATTACTTCTAACAGGGGTATTTATTCATGCTGTTCTGGTTACATTCCCCAACAGTATATTGACTTTTTAATTGCTTTGCCATACTGTTTAGAGATCAAAAGTGAAAATTAGTTTCTTATTATACTCCAGGCCCCTTTCTAAGTCTCCCTGTAATTCCATTAATTGTACACACAGTATGTACATTTTTTTTAAATCAGTGTGCAGCACCTAACATATGTCAGTGTAAACATTATTATATTTGTCATTTGTCTGCCCCATCGCATTACTGATGTAAACCTTTCTGCAAATCATTTGTCACATCCTCATTATCTATTGCTCTTACTATTTCAGTATTATCAGCAAATTTGAGCTTATTTTTAGCTTTGATATCTCGATCGTTAATGTAGGTTAGAAAGAACAAGGGTCCAAACACTGACGCCTGTGCAACTTCACGCGACACCTCCCCTTGGTCTGACATTGCACTCATGAATACTCTCTGTTCCCTATTTTTTTTTAATCCAATTTTGTGTATTCAGTTCTATTTTCTACCCTAGGCTCCTAAGGCTTTTAGTTTAATTAAAGTCTTTCATGATGAACTTTGTCAAAACGTTCTGAAAGTCCAATAAACAACATCTTAAGGAGTATTATGAAATACATTATCTGTAACATCCTCAAAGAAGTCAAGGGGATTTGTCAAACAACATCATCCCCATCTAGATCCAGACCATCTGTTTCAGATTAAATTATTGCTCTACATGTAGTCCATCAGTTTACCATCAGAATACTTTGTATTGTTTTGCCTATAGTTGCTTGGGTCAGTTTTGCCATCCTTTTCAAATATTGGCATTATGTTCGACTGCTTCTAGTCCTGTGGGACTTCACCAGTCTCCAATGACTCCTTCACGATAACCAGTGTGCTATAAACTTCCTCTGTAATTTATTTTAGCAATCTTAACAACTAGGGGAACAAAGGGATCTAGGGATACAGGTACACATCACTAAAATTAGCAACACAGGTTAATAAGGCCATAAAAATGGCAAATCACGCACTGGGGTTCATTTCTAGAGGGTAGAATTGAAAAGCAGAGAAGTTATGTTAAACTTGTATAGAAATTTGGTTAGACCACACATGGAGTACTGTGCACAGTTCTGGTCTCCATATTATAAAAAGGATATAGAGGCACTGGAGACGGTGCAAAAGAGATTCACAAGGATGATACCAGAACTGAGAGGATATCCTCATCAGGAAAGGCTGAACAGGCTGGGGCTCTTTTTTCCTAGAAAAGAGAAGGCTGCGGGGTGACCTGATAGTCTTTAAGATAATGATAGGGTCGACATAGAGAAAATGTTTCCACTTGTGGGTGAGTCCAAAACTAGAAGTCATAAATATAAGATCATCTCTAATAAATTTCCCCCAAAGGGTGGTAAGAATGTGGCACGAATTACCACAAGGAGTAGTTGAGGCAAATAGCATAAATACATTTAAGGGGAAGCTAGATAAGCACGAGAGAGAAAGGAATAGAAGGGTGTGCTGACAGGGATAGATGAAGTAGGGAGGGAGGAGGCTTGTGTG
Source organism: Heptranchias perlo (assembly GCF_035084215.1). NCBI lineage: Eukaryota > Metazoa > Chordata > Chondrichthyes > Hexanchiformes > Hexanchidae > Heptranchias > Heptranchias perlo. Next base: position 57,984,249 of record NC_090326.1, on the reverse strand, counting down.
AAGCATAAACGCAAGCACAGACCCATTGGGCCGAATGGCCTGTTTCTGTGCTGTAGTTTCGATGTAACTCAATATGCCTGTTTGTCCCAGGGGATTTATTAGTCTTAATTTCCTTTAACATACCAAGAACCTGTGCCACACTGACTTCAAATCCTATATAATAGGAATACTACAGAAACAGGGTAGCAAATTGATGTTATCCTGTTTGCTGAATGCTTCTAAAAAATATTCTTTTAATATCCTAACTTTTATCTTCAGATTTACTGTCACTTTTATTTTTAGATTTCTAACTTCCCTTATAACTACTCATTTAATATTATGATACTAGAAAAATGTTTCAATCTTGTGCTTAACATTTCTTTTTGGTATTTGCTTTTTCTCCTCTAATATCCTATTAAACCTGTTTTAGCAGATTTTTAGGGGTGTATTTCATCTGTTTAAACGTTTTTCCAGGGTTTCCGTGGCTCTTCTGAAGTTATGGCAGTGAGCGAGAGAACTTAAGCAGAAATTCACCCCATGTAATCTTAGAGTTTTATCTCCTTATCCTTTTGAACATTGTTTAATTTTTTTTAAATTCCCTTTTAATTGACCTATTTATCCAAGTTTGCTGATGACACAAAGATTGGCGACATAAGTAGTGCAGACAGGAGCATAAAATTACAATGATATTGATTGAGTGAGTGAGCCAAACTGTGGCAGATGAATTTCAACACAGGTGAGTGTGAGGTCATCCATTTTGGATCAAAAAAAAAGATAGATCTACGAATTTTTTAAATGCTGCAAAGTTAGGAACAGCGGAGGTCCAAAGAGATTTAGGGGTTCTTGTACACAGGTCACTAAAATGCAGTGGTCAGGTACAAAGAATAATCAGAGCCTAATGGAATGTTAGTCTTTATAACTAGAGGGCTAGAATATAAAGGGGAAGAAGTTTTGCTACAGCTATACAAAGCCCTGTTTAGAGCACATCTGGAGTACTGTGTACAGTTCTGAGCACTGCACCTTCGAAAGAATATATTGGCCTTGGAAGGAGTGCAGTGCAGGTTACCAGGGCTCCAAGGGTTAAATTATGAGGCGAGATTATATAAACTAGGCTTGTATTCCCTGGAATGTGGAAGGTTAAGGGGTGATTTGATTGAGGTTTTTAGGATTTTGAAAGGAATTGATGGGGTAGACAGAGGGGAAACTTTTTCCACTGGTGGGGGAGTCTAGGACAAAGGGACATAACCTTAAAATCAGAGCCAAGTCATTCAGGAGAGAAGTTGGGAAACACTTCTTCATGCAAAAGGTGGTAGAAGTGTGGAACTCTCCCTCAAAGCAGTAGATGCTAGCTCAATTAATAATTTTAAATCTGAGATCGATAGATTTTTGCTAGCCAAGGGTATTAAGGGATATGGAGCCAAGGCAGATGGAGAGTTAGGATACAGATCAGCCATGATCTCATTGAATGGTGGAACAGGCTTGAGGGGTTAAATGACCTCTTCCTGTTCCTATCCTTTTTCAATTGTAAACAATTTTACAACACCAAGTTATAGTCCAGCAATTTTATTTTAAATTCACAAGCTTTTGGAGGCTTCCTCCTTCGTCAGGTGAACGATGTGAAAAATCCTTTTTCAGAGACAGTAAGGCAGAAATTTCATGGCGCTGTTGTACCGATGGAATCACAGCTGGTACAAATTCCACCTGGCATTTAGACCTGCCGCTGAATCCATCCTAAATTCTGGGAATGAGGTTATTTTAAATAGTTGGAATGGGTTCCCACATCTAAAGCAGCATTGGGCCCACAGAGCGGCAAATCTGAGTGCCATGCTGCCGCTCGGAGGGGAAGGATGGTGGGGAGAGCCTGAGGCCTGGATCGATCTGGTGAAGAAGGTTGGTTAAATAATTTTCATAAATTTTCTCCTTCAGCTTGCAGGGTAACTTTTGAATGGTAATTGATCCTTCTGGGATAATTACCATTTTATTCTTGTATGCTGGCAAATTCACTAGGCCCAGTAAAGGAAATCTGTTCTCAGCAGCTGCTGGGCCTATCGGGGGTAGAAGTCCCAGGGAGGACTTGGAATGTCTCCAGACACATCCCCAAACTTCCAAATCAACCTAATTGGAGTGGGCAAAAGAAGCGCCTGCCCCTTCTGACTTGGGTTTTCCTGGGCACCCTCAAAGGGGTGATAACTCAGCAGACTGGGTTCTGCCCCAAATTGTGCCCCCACTGGCATAAAATTGCCAGAATTCCATCTCCCAGGGTCAAAATTCTGCTATTGCTTATTTGGCTGATTCTTTTTTAACTTTGTTGTCAAGATGTGGGCGATCGTGGCAAGGCCACATTGATTGCCCATACCATGTTGCCCTGAGAAGATGATGGTGGTCCTTCTTGAACCACTAGAGTCCTTGTGGTGATGGTGCCTCCTCAATGTGTTAGGCAGGGAATTAAAAGAAAATGATCCCGTGACAATGAAGAAATGGTGGTGATATAGGGCAATGTCAGAATGATGTATGACGTGGAGGGGAACTTGCAGATGATGGGATTCTAATGATATTGCTGCTCTCGTCCTTTTGGTAGTAGAAGTTACAGGTCTGGGAGGTGCTGTTGAAATAACCTTGAGTTGCTGCAGTGCATCCTGTAGATCGTACATACTGCAGCCAGAGTGCATCAGTGGTGGATGGGATGGATATTAAGTTCAGTGGCAGCGGTGCCAATCAAGCAGACTAATCTGTCCTGGATGGGGTTGAGCTTCTTGACCATTGTGAATTCCCTTTTAATTGACCTGTTTATCATGCAAGTAACCTGTGTTCTCACTTCATTATGTTGTTTTAAGGTTGGTGCTGTTCCTGCACACCTTTACACTTCCCATTGAATCAGGGGTGATGGAGGAGTGAGGTTACAGAATACAGTGGTATAGAATTCTGCTTCTGCTAATGGCCCAACACCCACCTCACTATGAAGATGAGACTTTTTCTACAAAGATTGTGCAGTGGTCACTCCTACCAATACTATCATGAGTAGATGTATCTGGAACATGTAGGATTTGAAGACTAAGTCAAGCAGGTTACATCCTTGTGTTGAGTCCTCACTACCTGCAGTGGGCCCATTCCAGCAGCTATCACCTTCAGAACCCTGTCAACTGTGGTACTATTAGGCCACCCTAGGTAGTGGATACTGAAGCTCCCTACCCAATGTGCTTGTACATAATGCTTTCTCCAAGTGGTGTTCATCAGTTGGGTGGTAGGTGGTAATGGACTTGATTGGTCTGAAGCCATCAACTTCATGGGATTTGGAAGCAATGTTGAGGACTTCTAGGGTCATGCCCATTCAACTGTACATCACTGTGTCCCCAGCTCTGGTGAGTCTATCTTGTTAGTGGGACAGGGATGTTGACTGTTGCTTGACTTGTCTGTGGGACAGCTCTTAGAAGTTGGTGAGGAGGGCTAACTGGTCTGGGATTATCTAATCTGATTTGATGCCTGGGTCTTCTGATATTTCTGTTTTGTAGCAGGTTATTTTACTACTTCAGTTATTAAGAATCAACCACATATCATGGGACTGGAGTGACATGTAGGCCAGGTGCCCTCCCTGAATGATATTAGTGAGCCAGTCAGGTTTTTACAACAGTGCTAACCCTTAGATTGCCAGATTTTAATTCATTCAACTTTCACAACATAGTTTGAACTCATGACCTCAGGATTCCTAGTCCACTACTATAACCACTGGCCTACCATATCTATGATTGCACTCATTTCCCTTGGGTTTATAGTTGCACACATTATTGTTTTAATAAATGTTCAATTGAATATCCTTCAGAAATATTTCCCAATTAATTTCTTGTTTATCCCTCAGTCTTTTGAAGTTTGCTTTTTTTTAAAGTAATATTTTTGTTTTGATCCTAATAACCTTGACATTTTTATTGTATTGTTTATGAATTCTATTCAGAATTTGATTTAGTCCTTTTATCTCTTTATTTCTCCCTAGTATGACTGATGCCAGAACTAACAAATGTATTTTAGCCCATTTCTTAAACCCCTTTCATTAATTCTAAAACTGAATCAAAGAATTTGCAATTCGTCTTGAGTCCAGTTTAATGAATATTAATTGAGTTTCCAAATGAATTGTTAAGGGTTTAGATGAGATCATAACACGCAGAAGTGTCAGAGACAACAATATCTGATACTGTTCAAGTCTTCCTGCCAGGGAAAATAGGCTCTAATACCTCAAATTAAAAGAACAGCTGAAAATACATTAAAATGGGTATTAAAAGATGAGGAACTCTGCTCCGTCCAATAATTATTTCACCTCTACTGATATTTGTAAGAAGAATTATGAGCTAATTTCTGCATTAACTAACTAAATTAAATTCTTTGTAAAATATTTAAAATTGGACATGGAAATGATTATCTAAACTTAATTCTGTTTAAAAATCTTCAGCTAATCTTGGCATCAGTCCTCCTATCGACCTCTCTATGGTACAGGTGGTATAAACACTATCCAGTGTGGAAATGAGCCACACAGCCCATGAAAATCCCCAGCCTATGCTGATATCAGCGGATGCCATGGTCAGAGTACTACAGTTGGCTTCAGTGCCTCTGGTTAAGGAGGGGAAAATGAGCTAAGGCTCCTGCTCCTGATCACTATCCAGTGACTTCTGCTGGAAAATGCTCGTATGCATATTTTTTTATTCATTCATGGGATGTGGGCGTCGTTGGCAAGGCCAGCTTTTATTGCCCATCCATGATTGCCCTTGAGAAGGTGATGGTGAGCCGCCTTCTTGAGCCACTGCAGTCAATGTGGTGAAGGTTCTCCCACAGTGCTGTTAGGTAGGGAGTTCCAGGATTTTGACCCAGCAACTATGAAGGAACGGCGATATATTTCCAAGTCAGGATGGTGTGACTTGGAGGGGAATGTGCAGGTGGTGTTGTTCCCATGTGCCTGCTGCCCTTGTCCTTCTAGATGGTAGAGGTCGGGGGTTTGGGAGGTGCTGTCGAAGGTGCCTTGGCGAGTTGCTGCAGTGCATCCTGTGGATGGTACACACTGCAGCCGCAGTACGCCAGTGGTGAAGGGAGTGAATGTTTAGGGTGGTGGATGGGGTGCCAATCAAGCGGGCGGGCTGCTTTGTCCTGTATGGTGTCGAGCTTCTTGAGTGTTGTTGGAGCTGCACTCATCCAGGCAAGTGGAGAGTATTCCATCACACTCCTGCCTTGTGCCTTGTAAATGGTGGAAAGGCTTTGGGGAGTCAGGAGGTGAATCACTCACTGCAGAATACCCAGCCTGTGATCTGCTCTTGTAGCTGCAGAAACTTAACTGGACCAGCCACATAAAAGCAACTTTTATTAACATTGAGGACAAGTTACCCACAAGCTAGTGCAAGAAAATGGCTGTTTCCACCATTTTCTCTAGGGTCCTGCTAATTTCCTCACCCCACCCACCCCAACTTATGCTGGGTGATCAGGGCAATCCCTGTGGAAATTCAGGACAAGCTGAGAATCCCTTTAAATAGCATTTGAAATGGTCACCTAACATCTTTTACGATACATGGTTTGTGAGCTAAAGTGGGAAGTGGCGTATACCAGGCAGTAAAGTCAGCAAATCGTGTCACCATTTTAACAATAATTGCATTTATTCTTGAGGTTCCTGACCGTTTCTGGCTGCTAGAGGTTTCACTTTCCTGGAAAATCGGGTGACTTGTGGAACTGAAGCAAACTGAGTGGGAGTAACTGAGGCAGCGTTCTTCGCCAGCCTCCTCCTGTGTTAAGGTGCAAGCGGATCATTAAGGAGGAGAAGAAGGTTGCTCCACTATCTTTTTAATTCTAACGTGTTGCCTTTTCTCCATATTCTGTCATTCTCTTCCCAAGTAAACATCTGCTTCCCTTAAATACCTCAATTGACATCGGGGCTCGATTTTACCAGTGGGTTCCGGGTGCATTCCCGGCGGGGGGGGCGTTGAAAATCGCGATATCCAGGCGCGTCACCGGATCGCACCTCGATCCCGCCCACTTCCGGGTTCCGCGCTGACGTGCGGGGGTGCGTGCGCAGCCCCCGCTGGTGGGAATCCCGCAAGCAATTAAAGCCAGCGGGATGCCACTTGAGTGTATTTACCTTGCTTGTTGAGGTCATTAAATGACCTGATTCAGCTGTCTTAATAGGAAGTGTGGGATTTTACCTTCAACCGAGAGTGTTTCACACACTGGGGGAAACAGTCTCACTCCAACCGGACGTGTTGCAGCCAGCAGCCTGTGGCAGCTGCCAAGGTGCACTCCACAGGGGTGGGGGGAGAGCCCTCACCCACGCAGGAGGCCACCGCGTCACATAGGGCAACCCCTGCCCTCCACCACCCCCCTCCAAGCCAGAGGAAACACCGACGTGAAACCGCAGCCCCAGTGCGAGGAAACACCTACCTACCCTGCACAACCCCTCAGACCAACACCTGCCAGATGGGTGGTGCGTTGACATCCTCGGAGGACGAACAGCATCAGCAGCCTCGCAGTCCACGCCGTCCGTCTCAGCGACATGGAGCCCCCCAACACGGTGCTGTGGCACACCCACCTGCACAGCAGGAGGGAGGGCAACCACAGAGAGAGATGCGTCACAGGAGGCACTACCCTCCGCACAGGGTGTACAGACCGAGGCTCAGCTTCATGGACCTCTCCGAGGAGCAGTGCATACGGCGGCTCAGTCAATCGCCAGGTAGTCGCCGACATCTGCAGCCTCCTTAACGACGAGCTGCTCCCGGATGGACCAAGCAGCATCATCTTACCTGTTGCCATCAGTCACCACTGCCCTCAACTTCTTCGCATCCGGATCCTTCCAGGGTGCCACCGGGGACATCCCCGGTGTCTCTGTCGTCTGTGCAGATGAGCCCTGCAAATACATCTACACCCACTCTGCAGTGACACACTGGGTGGCATCAGTGGTGGGTCCTCATAGGGATAACCAGGAGCGGGCATTATTGCACAAACCGGACAGGATTCGCGAAGACATGGCACTAGTGGAGCCAATATAATGTGTGATGTGAATTGTTATGGTTCGTACTTCTATTGAATTAAATGACAGACCCTCAAACACCCTTGTGCATCCCCTTCATGCTCACGGCACGTTTGCCTTGCGCTGCCTACTGCACATATGTGATGCATGCCCTGTGGCTGCAGCACAGGTGGTGGCAGGTTGAGTGAGGCTGGCCGTGAGAGAGATGCACGAGAGGGTGAGTATGGGATAGAGCCATGAGATTGTATGAGGATTGGGTTGCATGGTAGTGGCGGGGTGAGTACTCGCGAGGTGGGTAGGTGCAGGTAAGATGAGGATGATGTTTGAGTGGGTATGAGGGGTGATGTGACAGAGTAGTGCTGGCAGTGCCGAAGGAGATGTGGGGTGGGGGCAGTGATGTGGCAGGCGGAGTGTAGGGGAAAGACTACGTGTTCTCACTGTGGCTGACCTACTGAGGTCATTGGTGCGCCACCTGCACTGTATGTAGGTGGGCGATATGTTGGTGGCGCAGCTGACCCCCTCTGCCACCTCGGGCCAGGCCTTCTTGGTGGCAGAGGCAGGCCGCTTCCTCCCGCCCGCTGTGGGGAAGATCTCTGTCCTCCCCCCTCCTCCTCACCCCTTCTAATGATACCTGGGGTGAGGCATCATTAAACTGGGAGCAGCCTTCCCCCCCCCCCCCCCCCGGGCTGCTCCATGCTGCAACTTTTACTATTCGTGGCAGCATCTGTCAGTGGAGGACTGCCCCTTTAAATAGAACGCCTCCAGCTGACAGATCTTACTGCGCATGCGCAGCCCGCCCGACGCACAGATCAGCAGTGGGGAACCCAGAGGAGCAGGTCAGTGGCTCCAATTAGTGGATTGCCTGCTGCGATCGCGCGGGCAACCCACTAATTTCGCCGGGCGCGTTTGGTACGTGCCCGCAGGCCTACCCGCCAGGAACCCGCACCCCTGGTAAAATCGGGCCCCTGGTATCTATGGCATTGTTAATGTGACTTGTGATCCAAATAACATAGGATGATGCCATTTCAACAACTTTTTTTCTACAACAAAGTTTTTTTTATATTTAAAAACATTTTTCAACTGTTCCGATTTCAAATTACTACCAAGGTTATGCAGAGGGTGTACGACAACAAACTGCTGATTCATCAGCTTATTTCAAATAAGCTGCCATCATCTTGCTTCCTCAACTACAATTGAGCACAAGAGTTTGGGTAGACTAGGGGCACAGAACTATAATATAGAATGTGAAGCATATGTGCGTGCCCACCCACAATACTTTGAACATGCAAGCCCAAAGAAAAAGGGTACATCTGCTCCTATCGATATGCAAGCAGGTCCAGTAATGATGTCCATTTGTAAAATGTTTTTGAGTTCCAAAGCATGTCAGACCTTCTGTTTATTTATTTGGAGAAAGACTGGCAGTCAAACAAGATGCCATACATCATTGAAACTGGAGCTCTCACTGCTGCAGAGGTTTCTTGGATGCATATTGACACAGACACAGGTTCCACCCCTGTCACTACCTTTGCAATTAGAGACGGGATCTTAATCTTTACTGGTATAAGTGATGTGTCCTCCTACAGTGCAGTGACCCCTTAACACAGTTGGATGTCAGTGTTAGACAGAAATTTAAGGACTGTAGGTGAAACTTAAGCTTCTAGCCCAGGTTAGATTCTGTGAAGGAAACACAAGAAGTCAATTATAAAAGGGATAGTGTCACCACAAAAGAAGTGGGGTTTTTTTGCAAATGTTTTACTTTTGGAAGTAAGGTCCAAAAGTCCAGAGTGTCATTTTTTTGCCCACATGAAATCATGTGATGACATGTCTCTAAGAGTTACATCATTGTGTCTTATGCTTGTAAAAAAAAAATAACATTTTTCATTAAATCATTTTCATGATTTAAGTCTCACTGGCCTGGAGAAAATAGAGCACAAATTTGAAAGTATGCTAATCCAATAACGATGTTTTGACTGATCGCAACCAAGGAGACTTCTGTAACCAGTGAGCCATAAGGCAAGCGTGAAGCAAGTTGATGGAACGAGGGACTAATGTTAAAGCAGAGATACAGGTATGTCAGAACAAGAATATAAAAGTAATACATCATCCAGGACATCCAAGAATACACTGCTATACTGCAGTATAAGACTAAACCTGGTTAGGTCCACAGAGAGAGCATCCAGGAACATTAATGTCCTGTCATAGAATGGGAAATGTGTAGATTTTGGTCAGGTTAATTTGTATTTTTTAAAAAAAGTCATGTTAATCATTTTTATTTAGATTAGAATTTATAGGATTCTTGAAACCATCAATCAGATTAAATGAGAGGCGTGTCTCAGCAATCAAGTTTTCTCGAGGTTTTGAGACGTTCCTTAGATGCCACACTGAATGTGAATAGTCACATCAGGATCCAATTAAAGGCAAAAAAAAATCAATCAATCTTGATGATTTGAACTAAACAACCATTCTGAAATTAGGAAAACCGCTGCAAAATCCGAACAAGGACTGGTGTAAAACGGATCTGTGTTACATTGAGTCTACAGCACACTGAAACGGGCCATTCTGCCCAACTGGTCTGTGATGGCATTTGTGCTCCACGCAAGCCTCCTCCCACCCCTCTTCTTCTAACCCTATCAGCATATCCTTTTATTCCTTTCTCCCTCGTGCTTATCTAGCTTCCCCTTAAATGCATCTATTTCTATTCGCCTCAGCTACTCCTTGTGGTAGCAAGTTCCACATTCTAACCACTCTTTGGGTAAAGAAGTTTCTCCTGAATTCCCTACTGGATTTATTAGTGACAATGCTCTACAAGGGGGGGAAAAATGGTTTGAAGCTGTAACTTCTGTCCTACATCACACCAAGCCTCAATCGGAATCAGGATACAGTGATATTCGCAAAGCTTCAATTAGAAGGGTTTGGATACTTTTTTAAATACATTTTTCCTTCTCTTACAACTGCAAGACTATTCAGACCTCATGGTTCTCCCCGTTGTGTGCAGGAGTAGTTTTAGAATAAAGTTATGGTAATCCAAAACACCCTTTTGAGAACAAGCTCCACCCTGACAGTCTATCTTATTGAGTAACAGTACTATAGTAGGAAGTAGCAAATGAAAAATTAATATCAATGGAGGACATGTTACTCTTTATATATGGACCTCTGAGGGAAACATGCAACTATTGCATTTGGGGAGGAGGTGGGCCTCTCTTGGCCTACATAAACTGCTTCATCTAAAGAGATAAATTACTTCAAAAATGAAAACTGATAGCTTGTAACCCAGATTCCATGAATTTGGCTTTTAAATAGTTGAAGATCACTCTTTGCTGAGATTATTCTGCCATCTGGTGGAAACATCAGCAGCTTCATCATCTAACCCCAGGCTGGGATCAGACTTAAAGGTATTTATTCCTTTGATTTCTCAATACTCTTTGCAGTTGTTAAAATGCATATGCTTTTTTATCATCCAACAGCTGCTAAAATCGATGTTCCGTAAAAGCATTGATCATAGAAGCAGAATTCATTTTTCCAAATGAATTTAAAATTACTTTTTTTTACAAAATCAAAATCAACAACTTGCATTTATGTAACACCTTTTTTTATGTAGGAAAACAACCCAAGGTGCTTCACAGGAACGTAATCGGAAAAAGACAGCAGTCATTTAAAGAGGAAACTACTGATCTACATTAGTAACTATCAACTTCAGCTTTTAAATAGAGGATAAAGCAGAATTAAGCAGTGGTTTACTGCACTACTTAAACATATACTGACCCCAAACTAAACCAGGGCCACATAACATCTGTAGCACACTCCTGAGCATCTCTTGTATAAAAACTGGACTACCATGCAATTTTTCCACTAGTCAAGGTCACATATAGCACAGGCTGGAGTGGCAGGATATTGTGCTGCTGTGCTGAGTGGAGATGAGGCATTTTCCCCAAAGGGCAATGAGAAAATGGAGGAGTCATTGGGGGCTAAATTTGGCTGCGTAGTGCCTACTCCTAAGCCCCGAAGAAGGTGCCCGAGATGCGTGTGTGCAAAACCTTTACCAATATGGCGTTCTGCGCACATAACGAATGCCGGCAGCATGTACAGTAGGGAGATTATGACCTAAATCAGTGTGTGACACTGATATAAAGGGACCGCTGCTATATTGGAACTTCACTTTCTAGCCAATGCACGGTCTTAACCTCGCACAGCTGAACGGGTCTTAAACGGCATGGAGGACCCACCCCACCAGTGCTATTTAAAGAAATCATGCAAGAGTGACAGGTTAGTTGCTGGATTATTGCTTCTGGGTGCTGATGCATTTGTACCTGTTTTTTTTTTTGGCGGTCTTCTATACTTGAAAACTAGAAATAGGGGACAAAGATTAAAAACTAGAGCCAGGACTTTTAGGAGTGGAGTTAGGAAACACTTCTACACTCAAAGGGTGGTAGAGGTTTGGAACTCTCTTCTGCAAATGGCAGTTGATGCTAATTCAATGGTTCATTTTAATTCTGAGATTAATAGATTAGCCCCATGTCCTTTTAATAACTTTTGGTTAAGGTGGGTATTTGGAGTTAAGTCACAGATCAGCCATGATCTCATTGAATGGCGGAACATGCTCGTGGGGCTAAATGGCCTACTCCTGTTCCTATAATAAAGTTTCAATACTCTACAGGGAGTGGGCTGGCTAGTGACAGGCAACAGCAAGGGCACTGGCTGAGTGACGGGTGGGACAAGAATGCTTTCATCCTGAGAGGACAGCAGGTCGTTGTTCCTTGGAGCCACTGCCACCTCCTGTTTTGCACCACCTTCTGCAAGAAAGTGGGAAGTGTCGGTGAGTGTCCTGCAAGATGTCTGGACGATGTGGCTGTCATGGTTGAATAGCTGCCAGTGTGTGACCTGAGAGTTGTGGGTGTGCGGCTTGCAATGGTGGTAATGTGTGAGGGTTAGAGGAAGCATCTGATTTAATGAGTTTGTTGGTATGGGGGCAGGGGGTGTGTAGTGCATGGAGCAGTGGATGCGGCTATTGGTGTAGTTGGTAGGATACGCCACTTGACCATTGAACTTGCACACCTTGATCACTTGGGTCAAATAATTGAACTTCTTCCTGCGCTGCATCCATGTTCGTGGTGCTATGCTCTTGTCTGCTACTGCCTCGGGAGCATATGTCTGGAGGGCCTCTTGCCCCCTCTATTTCCCCCCCCCCCCCCCCCACCATGGATATAGGATGTGCCTCCTTCTGTCCACCTCCAGTGCATCATCAGGTGCACGCACTCTCGCAGGCCTGGTACAAACTCAGATTGGTGAGGTCTGGCGTGCAGATTGGAGGATCTGGGATTTAGTTGTGAGCAACCTTTTATTCAATGTTTTAACATAAATCCAGAGTTTTTAAACATAAGGACAGGACCTGCATCTGTGTTTTATGTGTGCGATTTCTGATTGCCGTTCAGACCCGTATCTTATATTTTGAAAATATCAGAGTCCTGCAAACTTTGAGCAGCCAAGTTGTTGCTCATTAAAAATTCCAGAGTTCCCATCAACACCATGCTTCACATTATTGCAACAGATTCACTTCACAATTGACTTCTGCCACTTCCTGCAGTTACAGTACACCTCCCCTTTAAGAGGTGCAGGCTGCCTTTTAAGTAGTGCTAGCCGCTCCCTGCTGGTGCATGCAGCCATTCAATAGCACTGGCTGCACACAGCAATCACTGAAATCACCAAGCAGCACAAATGTTATGTGTTGCCTGCAGCTCATCAAGCCACCGTGGGTTAATCATGCACCGCGATCCCAGCGCCCATTTTCAAGAATTAACCAATTTAACTCCCATTGCCTCTTTGGGCTGCTCTCATGCTCCCAGTAGATTTTTTTTTTTGGTGCAAGTGTGGGAGCAGGTCTCCAGCCCAGGATCTCTGGCAGGAAAAGTGCACTGTGTGAGGTAGATAACAGCAAGGGGAAAAATAATTAACAAACTTTAAAAATAGTATGGCATAGGTTATTTGCAGAGCATAGCTTCTTCTGCACTACCTAAACAGCATAGCTTAATCCTAACTTCATGTACTGCACCAGTCTTACAGATCCATTTCCTTCACCACCCATCCTTGTGGGCTTTGTGAATGATGCTAAATTGATCAGTTTGTGCAGAATTAAGAGAGATTCTGTGCCCATATTTATTATTGGAAGTGATCTCTGCCGTGTTAAAAGTCTGTCCACATTTTTAAAAAAAAAATTCTATGGGATGTGGGCATTGCTGGCAAGGCCAGCATTTATTGCTTCTCCTTTAATTGTCCTTGAGTAGGTGGAGGTGTGGTGCAGGTACTCCCACAGTGCTGTTAGGTCGGCAGTTCCAGGATTTTGTCCCAGCAATAATATTTTTTTTCAAAAATATACTTTATTCATAAAATTTGTAGCAAAAACATACAATACAATTGTCATATCACATTCCAAACATACACAATACAGATTATACAATTTGCAGGTTAAATCAAGTACAGTTCAATTAACACTGTGCATAATTACAGTTCATGACACTCTGGGGTGTCTCATTGCATTATACTCAATACAGATTATTGATTACAGATTCATTACAGGTACATTACAGCAATTTGAATTTTACATTCTGCGCGGGGGGCTTTTCCTTGATTTGCAGCCCCTCTGTATACAATGGTGGGAAGGATCTAAATGGTTGCCTTTCCCCACAGAGCCTTTGCGGCGGCCGCACCCAGCTTCAGTGCGTCCCTGAGCACGTAGTCCTGGACCTTGGAATGTGCTAGTCTGCAACACTCGGTCGAGGACAGCTCCGTGCACTGGAAGACCAGCAGGTTTCGGGCAGACCAAAGGGCGTCTTTCATCGAGTTAATGGTCTTCCAGCAGCAGTTGATGTCTGTCTCGGTGTGCGTCCCCGGGAACAGCCCATAGAGCACAGAGTCATGTGTTACGGAGCTGCTCGGGACAAACCTGGACAGATACCACTGCATCTCTCTCCGGACCTTCTTTGCAAAGGCGCATTCCAGAAGGAGATGGGTGACTGTTTCATCTGCACCGCAGCCTCCTCGGGGACAATGTGCAGTGGCGCTGAGAGTCCGGGAGTGCATGAAGGATCTGACAGGAAGGGCCCTTCTCACCACCAGCCAAGCTATGTCTTGGTGCTTGTTTGAAAGCTCTGGCAATGAGGCGTTCTGCCAAATGACATTGACAGTTTGCTCGGGGAACCAACTGACAGGATCCATCGTCTCCTTTTCCTGCAGGCTCTCTGACGTTACGTGCGGACTATTTACTGATCGCCTTGTGGTCGAAAGTGTTTTATTGCATAAACTTTTCGACGAGGGACAGGTGGGGAGGAACAGTCCAACTGGATGGAGTGTTCTGTGGCAGCGTGGCCAGGCCCATCCTTCGCAACACCGGGGATAGGTAGAACCTCAGCACGTAGTGACATTTTGTGTTTTCGTACCAAGGGTCCATGCAAAGCTTGATGCAGCCGCACACTAAAGTGGCCATCAGGATGACGGCCACGTTGGGCACGCCTTTCCCCCCCTTTCTCCAGAGATTTGTACATCGTGTCCCTGCGGACACGGTCCATTTTTGATCTCCAGATAAAGCGGAAGATGGCTCTGGTGACTGTCACGGCACAGGAGCGAGGTATGCAATAATGAAGGAACAGCAAGATAGGTCCAGGTCAGGATGATGTGTGACTTGGGGGTGATGGTGTTCCCATGCATTTGCCTTTACCCTTCTAGGTGGGGGTGGGCGCAGGTTTGGGATATGCTGCTGAAGCCTTTTGGAGTTGCTGCAGTACATCCTGTGGATGGTACACACTGCAGCCACAGTGTGCCGGTGGTGGAGGGAGTGGATGTTTAGGGTGGTGGATGGGGTGCCAATCAAGCGGGCTGCTTTGTCCTGGATGGTGTCAAGCTTCTTGAGTATTGTTGGAGCTGCACTCATCCAGGCAAGTGGAGAGTATTCCATCACACTCCTGACTTGTGCCTTGCAGGTGTTGGGGAGTCAGGAGGTGAGTCACTCACCATAGAGTAGCCAGCCTCTGGCCTGCTCTTGTAGCCACATTTATGTGGCTGTTAAAGTTGAGTTTCTGGTCAATGGTGACTCCATAGAATGTTGATGCTGGGGGAATCAGTGATGGTAATTCTATTGAATGTCAAGGGGAGATGGTTAAGCTCTCTTGTTGGAGATGACTATTGTCTGGCACTTGTGTGGTGCATGTGTTACTTGCCACTTATCAGCCAGAGTACTCCACTTTCCTCAGTACATAAAAGCATTTTCTGCACCCAGCAGAAGAAATTGTCTGGATTTTTATTCCTATTTTAGCATCTTTGGAACATCCTTTTGATTAGGTTTTATGTAAGCATGCCTCTGCACTCACGAGGCTCTGTCTCATCGCAATGAACTGATCAAGGTGACTGAACTGAAGAATCATGGGCTGCTGCTCGATCAGATCACTCCCAAGTCTACGCTTCTCTAAACTGTAGAGTCCCAGCTCTTTTAGCCTATCTTGATAACTAAGATGCTTTAAACTGGGACTTAATCTTCGGGCCCTTCTCTGCACCCTTTCCTAAGCCTCATTATTACCCACTATGTGAGGAGACCAAAACTGGACACAGGATTCCAACTGAGGCCTAACCAAGGTCTTGTACAAGGACAAAATAGTATGTTTTGTCTTATAGTCAATTGTCCTATAAAGGCACCCCCAACATCCTATATTCGCTCTAGCTATCATTTCATGGCATTGCTCATGAGCCTTGAGATTTATGCACCAGAACACCCAGATCTCTTTCTTTCACCACCTCCTTTAATGCTTTGCCCTGAAGTATGTATGTTGAGTATTCGCCCTGCCCACCTGCATAACACTGCATTTTTCCAAATTAAACATAATTTCCAAGTCACGAGCCGAATCCCCCAACACATCAAGATCTACCTGAAGCAGCCAAGCATCATGTACAGTCCTGACACCCGCACAGACCTTGGTATCATCTGCAAATTTGCAGATCGCGTCCCCAATACCTGCATCTGGATCATTAATAAAAATATATAGCTGGTCCAGGCAATTTCTCACATCTGAGCAAAAGAATCTTTTCCTCACTAACCAAGCTTCTTTAAAGAAGTTCCAGATCCTATTTAAACAGGCAAGTAAAACAAGTTTTCAAACCAATTATATCTTCCAGGCAGGTAGAATGTAAACTGCTCCCTCTGTGCCCATGTGCTTCAGTACTCTGGCCTATGTTCCCATGGACTACTTGTCTAATGTAATAAACAGCTTGGTTGTTTTCAACTAGATAGCTGACACTAATGAACTACAAGCATGTCTGTTTAGCATTTCAGAGAACTTGGGTATGCTTTTTGCCTGGAGCCGGAAAGCGAACGGAGCGGGGGGACTAGATTTTTGGCATGTGAAGGCCGGAAGTATAGTTGTCGGGTCGGAATCTGCGATCGCAACCTAATTGAATGATAAAAATTTTACTTCTGCGTTTCGTGGCCGACAACCAGCCTGAGAGGCAGGCAGGCAGTTGGGTGAGAAAGCCGCTGGGGATAGATCAGTGTCCTGAGGTTGGGGAGAGATCAGTGCCCTCGGGGGTTGGACGGGGGGGGAGGTTGGGGCGAGATCAGTGTCCTCTGGGGGAGGTTGGTGCGAGGTCAGCGCCCTCGGGGGTTGGACGGGGGGGGGGAGGTTGGGGCGAGATCAGTGCCCTCGGGGGGGTTGGACGGGGGGGGGAGGTTGGGGCGAGATCAGTGCCCTCGGGGGGGCAGGGGGGGGGAGGTTGGGGCGAGATCAGTGCCCTCGGGGGTTGGACGGGGGGGGGGAGGTTGGGGCGAGATCAGTGCCCTCGGGGGTTGGACGGGGGGGGGGGAGGTTGGGGCGAGATCCGTGTCCCCGGGGGTTGGACGGGGGGGGGGGAGGTTGGGGCGAGGTCAGTGTCCTCGGGGGTTGGACAGGGGGGTGGGGGGAGGTTGGGGCGAGGTCAGCGCCCTCGAGGGTTGGACGGTGGGGGAGGTTAGGGTGAGAAGTCAGTGATCGGGGTGGGGCTTGGACATGGGAGTGCCGGCCAATCGCGGGGGTCCAATTGCAGCAGGTAAGCTTGATAGGCTTGAAGGAAACGCTCCTGCTCCTCCTGGCCCACTCGCAGTGCAATAAAGGCACTGATCTCGTGACCCAGCCCTTCTTGCCTCCTTTTACCTGGTGAGATTCACGAGGCCTGGGAAAGCTGTCCTGGAGGCGTTTAAAGCTCAGTGAAAATCACCAAAACAAAACAGCTACTTAACGTCTCTTAACTTACTTAATTGCCCCTTTAATGACCCGCCCGTCGGCACTAATTGGGGACCCGACCTCGGCGATTTGGCTTCATGCACGCATCCAAACAGGCCGACGTTAAACCTGGAAGTGGGCGCATTGGAACCGGGTTGCGGTCGTGACCCAAAAAACTACTATTTTCACCTCCCACCCGACTCTAACCCACCCGTTCTTGGAGGGTTAAAATTCCCCCCTTATATAATTACAGATTCAATTGACTGTACATGTAAGAAGTTGGCAGCCTGCTTTTTAAAAAAAACCACCATGTCCTCCCCCAACATCAATAGCTAACTCGAAACAGAATTAATTTATTGCTTTTGCCTTCCTTCCTCCCACTCAGAATCAAAAGAATTATTTTCAGTGTTGCTAACAAAGCCCTTTTTAAATTGTTACAATAAGCTAGGTATAAATTCACATGAAAATATAATGGGGTAGAATTTCTCTGGAGGTTCTTGGGCTCTCTCACCGCAACTTTGGCAGAATATCGACAGAAACTCTTTATCCTGTTTCTCTAGGGTTCCCGTTGATCTCCCACTAAAGTTATGGCAGGAGATTCAGAGAATCTCTGCAGAAACTCCAGACGAGTATTTTTATGACTTGAAGCAGGACGACAAGTCATGTAGAGCCCTACTTTGCGTTCAGTCAAGAGAAATCAGCATCCTTCATGTACTTGGATCCCAATCAAGGGTGGACATTTATTTCCTAACCCAATACTAGATGCTATGCACTCAATTAGTACTGAGTTACAGAATGAGTGCATTTGTTAAGGGACGTTGGTGTAGGATAAGCAGATGGGGGTAGAAATCCGTCTTGGTGGGCAGTATTGCATAGGCCGCCCGTTCTACGCTCCGCCCGATATTCCGTCATATTGAAGTCAATGGAGCTGAGTATCAGCTGTGGAGTATAACGAGCAGCCAATCCAATATCGCCCACTTTTGCACTACTGACCAAAACAAATTTCTTCCTCGTGGTGTACTACAAAAGGAAGAGGGTGCAAAACAATGGAGATTGAGGGCATTGCAGTGGGGCGCAAGGTGAGTGAGAGATTATATTTGTGTTGGTGGTGGGTGTGATTTTTGCCCACTGCTGCCTTGAGCTTCTGCTCACAGTTGGCCGGAAAGTAATTCAGATTGTGAATCAACCAATTTCGAATGACTGCCTGTAAGCCACACCTATCGTAGAAGTAGAATAGGCCACAGCTGGCAATGAATATTATAACCATATCCTTTTCATGAGGCTAATCATAAAATCACTAATGAGTTATCTGGTCAGCTTCACTTAATCATGTTTCACTACTAGGCATGGCAGACCTATCTCCTACTTTGCTGCAGATATTTGACTGCACCAAACAGCAGGTGGAAATGAAGGGATGAAAATAAAAGTACCTCAGTCTGTGTACCAGATATCCAAGTATTCTCACATTGACAGGATGTTGGGTTATTCTCAGTTGATCTTTCAGCTCCCCCAGGGCAAACATCAAAATCAGCTTCCAGGAAATAAGGAGTTTAATTGAACATAATTGATGCACTTGCATTTCCTATCGCTTTCAGGAGACGTTCAGAATTGTATATTACTTATAATGTCTCATGAAATCTATGGCTTGCATTTTATTGAAAATGAACAAAATAATAAAGTAATATCTTGGCATATTATTATTCCAGTTTCTTATTATGATTGTCATATCAAGTAAGATTAACCTGGTTAAAGGAAATGTATTTTTCTATGTTAAATTTAATGAATCAAAAATAAAGAAGTTGAGTTATCTATGGTCTGATTATAATTGCACACAAGTCAAAAGGTCACTTACCATAATCCAACTGATTCCTCTTATGAGAAAATAGAATTTTCCAACATATTTCTTTGATGGAAATTGTTCTTATCAGCATTTCAACTTTCCATTGTAAACAAACCAATGCCAAAACTGAAAACATGCCCTGGTTCCAACTTGCTTTTAATTATGATAATCTGTAAACCACAACAGAGCTTTTTTTGTATACACATCTATATATTAGTAAATTGCCCATGGTCAGTTGGTGAATATAAGTCGTTTTATACACAGGATGGCAATGGATTGGAAGGAAACTCACTCTACTGCACCATCTAGTGGTCAGAGCCTACATCTACATTGTGACAATTGACAAATCAAAATTGCATGGGAAACACTGACATGGCAAATTACAATGATAGATGTTGACAGAAAAGAGTGACCAAAAATTGTGACAACCGGTAAAAGGCTTGTGGACAGGGTGTGTGCACCTATGAAAGATTTTTAATAATATAGATAAATATATACACTAATTAATCTCCCATGTCATTGTACATGACAAAAATAAAATAAAAGCTGTGTCTCTGTCTTTCTGTATCAGTGCTTCTCTCCTTGTCCACCACACTCTACCATTTTTTAAAATCGAAATAATAATGTTGTTTACATTCCTTAATTCAAATTATTGGATAATTCAATTTTAAGGGGAAAAATGAATGCATAGAATGGTTTGTTATATTAAAATGAAC
The DNA here is from genome assembly GCF_035084215.1 of Heptranchias perlo. NCBI lineage: Eukaryota > Metazoa > Chordata > Chondrichthyes > Hexanchiformes > Hexanchidae > Heptranchias > Heptranchias perlo. Next base: position 57,964,488 of record NC_090326.1, on the reverse strand, counting down.
AGTGGTTCAAGGTCTCCATTGCAGAATAGAATGAGTGTTCATGAGCAACAGCCATCAGTAAACCAGAGGGTGCGTATTGTGCCATACTCAACATGGTGACAGTTTTAAAATTTAAATGACATTTCCTCAGAGTAATGTAGAGGGTAATTTTGACTTTGGACCTTATCGGATCAGCCGCTGGTTATACGTCTCTCCCGACTTTCATTTTCATTGACGTCCATAGAAATGAAAATTGGGAGAAACATATAACGGGTGGCTGATCCGATATCGCCCGTTTTACACTATCGTCTGAGATTGAAACTACCCCATTGACTGCAGAGCCAGATTGTATCTTTTAAATTTTCGTTCACCTATCTTCCTCTCGTGAAGGGGTTTTTGACAAACTTACACTCCCAGTGTGGGGCTTTTCCCACTGGGAGTGCATACTGGGATTGTGGACAGCTGCCCCAGTGATTTTTCATCCATTAGTCTTGATGTGTTGGGGATACACATTTCTCCTCTCTTGCCAACCTTCCTGCCCAGCACGCCCACTGGGGCTAACCATAACAACCTACTTCCTGTCCTACTCACACCAGCCACCCTGCCTGCTTACACTGCTAACAGATCAATAATTACCAACCCACTCTTTCTTTCTGCTAGAAAATCACATCAGCGGGTCTTAGGCGGGAAGTTGACAGTAAGTTTACTTTTACTATTTTCGTCCTGCTACCGCCCAATTTGCATTGAAAATAGAGCACAGCAGAGAGACATAAATTAACCTCTGTGTTTAAGTTTCACTTGTTTTCAGGTCTTTTAGTCTTTTGCAAAAACCCTCTATTCTGCATATTTTTTTGAATGTTAGTTGACTCTTTTCCATACTGGTTATGTGTCTCAGATACCACTTATCACCTGTTATCATTACCAGTGTAATATGTCATGTCATTTGTGTCGATGAAGCAGCTCATTTCTCTGGGTAAGTACTGTAAATTTGAATAATTTCAGCTTACATCACATTGAACACAAATCACAAAAATCATAAAGATAAATATAGATAGTGGTAATGGTGAACAGTATATTACAAACCTGTCTAATGTCTGATACGCTGAAAATAGGCTGAACACTTAGGGGGCGATTTTAGGAGACAGGTGCGTTGGGGGCGGGGGGCTCTGAAAATCGCGGAAATCCCATTCGGGTCCGGAAGCTGGCTCCAACCCGCCGACTTCAGAGTTTCCCAGGGACCCCCCTGTGTGCGGTGGGCGACCCGAAAACAGAAGTCCCGACGGCAAATTAAAGCCGGCGGGATGACCATTAAAGAGCCAAATCTACCTCGGGTACTTCAAGCACTTTACCTGTGACAGATTAAGTAGTTAGAACGATTTTTAACTTGCCCACTGCCTCTGAATCACGCCTGGTGAAACCAGGCATGAAGGGCCGGATCAGGGAACAAGAAACTAGATAAATTAAATAAAAAACCATAGACTGGAGTGAAAACACAAAATGAACCTACCTTTGCACCCTGCTCTGATCTCTCCCTCTTCACCCACCCAATCTTCCCCTGATCTTCCTTTCCCCCCCCCCCCCCCCCCCACCAGTCTTCCAGTCCAGCACCGGATGAGTTCTCGCGCTCTCGTGCTTTCTCGCCCCCCTCTCCCACCTTGCGTTGACAGGCTGGCTGCCGGGCGCGAAACCCAGAGAGAAGGTTAATTAACATCAACCAATATGCGATCGTGTCAGAAACGGTAAGTTTTTAGTTCATGCGGGTTTGCCACGCGCATCTTCACCCACCCCCCCCCCACTCCCCCCAATCCCCGCTGCCATCCCGCCACCATTGCAAAATCGAGCCCTTAAAGACTTGGGCCTTTTGATTTTTGATTTTATTTTTATTCCCAATAACATTTCAGGAAAGTCATCTTTGGGTTCAAAATTAAAAGGGCTCTAAGGAGTCAGAGCAGTTCTTTAAAACGATCATATAAGCTCATAAACTGTATTAATTAAATAGAAAGACTGTGGACATCCTGAGCACTGTACTGCTTTCACAGATTCTATTGAACACTGTTGGGAACATGATAACTGTAGAGTGACTGTGGACTTCATCAAAATATTGAATTATGGGATTGTTTGTCTCACATTTTATTGTATTTTTAAAAGTCCATCTTTTTAAACAAAGGGCCAATGGATACTTGCTATAATGCAAAGTTCCATGGAAACTAGTTATTCAATATACTATCTAAAGACACAGCTCTTGAAACTGCTAGGGAGTAGTTTATTTACCCAATGAAATGGATAGCTTTGTGACAATTTTTTTATAAAAAGGCAGTGCACCGCCATAGCTCAGTGCATGCTATAGTGCTCATGCTAAGCCATCCATATGGAGCTCTTACTTATTCAACAGGGCAGGGGTTTGTAGCTCATCAGGAAGGAAGGAAAGACATATTGATTGAATTTGTTACTATTAAAATATCATTAAAGAAGGCCAAAAGCTGAGATTAGCTGTCAACTAAATTGACTTGGATGCCAAGTTCTTCCTGTATTGATTCAGCCGCGGAAGAAAGCTTTTTGATGCTGTTGGATCAATAATCATTTTACGCTGAGCAGACCTGCTGTATAATGCCCCCTTTGAGAAAATAATTTCAAGGAGTTTTTGCGAGCAGGATCACAGTGATAGATATAATTATTGCTTTATTTTTTCAATATAACCTACAAATATTTCTAGTACAGCAGTTTCCAGGTGAACATAATGAATTTATTCAAACATCATAATAATCTTAGCATTGGATTTCCATAAGCCAAGCCATTGTTCCCTCCTGTTAATTTATTGCTTTTAAAAAAAATCCACCAGCCTGTACCCCGCACATTCGGATGGTGATTCTTGACTGCAAGTGTGTGGTCTGATTCACCTCTATTGCTGTTACATGCTGCTGTGATGGGACAGTCCGGTCTTTCCTTTGATCCAATATCTTGTTCTTACTCCCAGCATCATAGCACCTTTCTATTTTGGGTTGGGTTCTGCAATCAGTTGAACTGGAGATTCAAGGTCCCTGCTCCATGGTATGTGGCACCAAGATATCTGTCTATAAATTTAGCTCCACAAAGAATGCTCGATAAGGTTAAAAGAGAAATTTCCACGATACTGGATTCGTAGCTGTACAAGAACTTGGTTAGGCCTCATCTAGAATTGTATTGTCCTTTCACATGATGGGTAATATGGAAGCTCAGGAAAAGGTTTAAAGGGGGCCCATGAGAGTGATAACCAGTTTAAAGGCCTTTAGTTACTACAATAGGCTTAGAGAGCTGTTTCTTTTTACTCTAGGAAGGCATCGATATGATTGATTGATTTATTTAAAATAATTAAGTGACTAGACCATGCCCGAATGGATAGACTTTTTGAATTAAATAAGTTAGGGAAAACCAGCAGGTAAGCATATAAGTTATGTAAGCAAAAAAACTAAGTCAGATATCAGGAGGCTTTTCTTTTTGTAGAGGGTCATCGACATTTGGAACAAGTTGTTGGCTCGTGTAATGACTGTGGATTTTCTGCAATCATTCATAAGGTAGCGTGACTAGTTCCTGGCTGAGACTGATATCACTGCGTACAAAAAGTAGGTGGAATGTTGGATAATGTGCCTTGTGGTCACTTGGAACTCATTTTGATCGCCTTCAGGAATTTCCCACAAATCTTTTTTTCATGAATTGGCCTAGGGTCTTTTTTAATCTCTCTTTTCCCTCTCCCAGGGGATTACATGATTATTGGAGAGGTGGAAGATTGAGGGTCATTATGCTTAAATATTACTCATCTATTTGTCCAAGAATCTACTATTTTCTCATTAGCATATTTTTGTTCCTTTTTTTTGTTGCAGTGAAGTGTTACAATTCATCTGTAATCTGATTTGGAGGGGGGGGGCGGTTTAAACCAAATGTTTATAAATATTCAAATGTAGTTTGGGCAAATCTATCTAGCTCCTGTTCATCTATTCCAGGCTGTTACTGGGGCATTGTATTCACTAGGGAATCTAGTCCATATTTACCTTAGTACAGGCTTTCCCTTTTAGTTAAGCTGCACAGCTAATGGAGTAATACACATCTCCGCTTCACCAACCCATCCATATGTGATCGCCTGGACTGGTTTCGATTGCCTGAGGGGGTGGGAGAGGAATTTTCTAGAGTATGTTTTCCCTTGTTGGCTCTGGGTTTTTTCTCTTTTTTTTTGCTCCTCCCACGAGATTACATGGCTGCGGGAGTGAGGCGGGATGGGGGGGCGGGGGGAGGGAAGAAGTGTTTAGTCATGATGCTCCGGCCATTACGGTGTGGGGCAGGCTTGATGGACCAGCTGGTCTTTTCCTGCCTATCAATTTCATATGTTTGTACCCTTCCATCTACAGTTTCACAATACATCCAAGAGGCTAAGGATCTCTATGTAACAGCAATTGTTGCTTGGAGCTGGTCATTTTGATTTTTGGCACAGGATTAATGCACATGGTGCAAACAAAGTTCTTTCACTCCTCTTTTGTTAATGCCTCTATTTTGTAAACATCACTAAATAGGAATGCCAGTTATCAGCTCACACAACCTTCATCTCCCATGACACTTCCAAAGTGAAAAGAGTAAACAACTTTTATATTGAGTATCATTTAGACAGTCGGAGGAGGAAAGCCTGGGGCGCAGGCTAGACATTAAAATCAGATGGCTGATGACTGTGAGCTGCTATTTTGTATGCAGAATGACATTGGCTAAGGTCATGGAGTAAACCGTCAACCTTTTGTTTCTGGGGAGAAAAGAGAAACAGTTTTTTTTTTAAATGTGTTTTTGTCAAACTCTTGTCCTTAAGACTCTTCATGAATAGGTGCATTACAACAATAAGCCTTTAAACAATTTTATTTAACTTTAAACTGCCTTGTAATGTTAACAGCCTTCAGGCAGTCCTCATTAATAACTTCAGCATGTTTGTTTCTGTCCTGAATTACAATTGACTGTTTACTACAGTGGTTATTTTCCACATGATGGAGTTTATGAAGTCACTACAGTAGATCGAGTAGTTCTGTACAATACTGCGGCAATATTGGAAAAAATCCTACATAGAAGACAAATAAACATTCATTAATGGCAGATTCTTGTTACGGTAGTGATCTAGATCAGAACCTGTATGGAATTAAAGAATATGTAATGTTGGAAAAAAAACAGACAATTTGTAAAAAAAAATACATGGCTGTAAAAGTTAGATCAGAATCTGAGTAAATAGAAATTTGAAATCTCAAAAAAATATACAGATAGATCAGAGATTCACTGGGAGTTTTGTTCAATTCAAAGTTTGTTAGAGAGACAGGAAGAATACTATAATTGAGATCACAGGTTCTGAATAAAGGTGTCAGCCTTGTCTCAGTGAAAGCACTCTCGTGGGTTCAAGCTCCATTCCAGAGACCTGAGCACATTATCTAGGCTGACACTTCAGTGCAGTACCGCGGGAGTGCTGCACTGCCAGAGGTGTTGTCTTTCAGATAAGATGCTAAACTGAGGCCCCGTCTGCCCTCTCAGGTGGATGTAAAGGATCCTGTGAAGAAGATACTATTTGAAGAAGAGAGGGGGAATTCTCCCAGTGTCCTGGCCAACATCTATCCCTCAATCATCATCACTAAAACATATTGTCTGATCATTTATCCTATTGTTGATTGTGGGATCTTGGTGTGCAGATTGTCTGCAGTGTTTTCCTATATTATTAACAGTGACTGTATTTTAAAAACAATTGTAAACAATTTTACAACACCAAGTTATAGTCCAGCAATTTTATTTTAAATTCACAAGCTTTCGGAGGCTTCCTCCTTCGTCAGGTGAACGATGTGAAAATGAAAACCTCGAAATGAAATCGCATTTATAATTCACAGAACAATGCTTGGTGAGTACAGACAGTTTTTTCAACTGCCCGTTGCCAAGGCAATCAGTGTGCAGACAGACAGGTGTTACCTGCCAGGTCTCACAGAATATACAAATCACCAAAAAAAAACAACAAACAAAAAAAACAGAGATAGAGAGGTAGAAACATAGAAAAGACAGCAACTGACCCGTTATATTAAAAACAGATAACATTTGTTCGCTGGTGGGGTAACGTGTAGCGTGACATGAACCCAAGATCCCGGTTGAGGCCGTCCTCATGGGTGCGGAACTTTAAAAGTACTTCATTGGCTGTGAAGTGCTTTGGGCCATCCTGAGATTGTGATAAGTACTATAGAAATGCAAGTTCATTCTTTCGTTATTGAGAGAATGAAGGATGCAAGGAGTTAATAGGGATCATAGCTTGAAGACTGAAAAAGTGAAATCAGAGGACAAACAAAGGTCAAGATTTATCTTTTAAAAGCGGCTTTTTTGATTCTGGCCCTTAAAGTAAATGTTATAGTACCCAATGAAGCTATGTCACGCCAGTAAAATGAGAAATATATACAAGTCAGTATCACTCTAAAATGCCTCAAAATATCGGCGGCTTCAAGCACCACCCTCCAACCCCACCCCCTCACGATTTCAGGGCACCAGCTCCCTGTGATTTCAGGGCCCCCAATTCCTGATTTTCCACCCCCGCCCCCCGACCGCCAGTTCCTGGCTTTTGTGGAATGGGGAGTTCTTTACCCAGCACCCATAGCCAGAGAGAAACCGCTCCATCCCTGGGATTGAACTGTGCAAGCATTCAATCCCAGAGATAGAACGGTTTCTCTGCTGCTATGGATGCCGTGATCTAATTGAATGGCAGAACAGACTTGGGCTGAATGGCCTACTCCTGTTCCTATATTCCTATGTTCCCACCCGATACCTGACTAGATTCACTACTTGGCTGGGTGGCCGGAGCGGGACTTGGGCTGCAGGAAGCCATGTTTCGGGCCTCAAACAAATAATCTGGGTCAGCTGCCATGCCTGTCACACCCCCACAGGTGGCTTGCCCTTCTGCATTAAGGAATTTTGAGCCGTCAGCCTCGATGGCAGTGACCTCAGGTGAATGCTGGGTCAACAGTGCTCTGGAGGTGGGAGGAGAGGCACTTTGGGCCAGAAGTTGCTCGGAGCGGTGAACCAACAGTGCTCGCTACTCCATAGATTTATATTAACCCACTAACTTACCGCGGCCTTTACTGGGAGCACTTCCTCTAATAGGAAACGGAGAAGAGCTCAGCGTTAACTCCAGTGAAGCTAGGACCCATGGGAGAAGGGAGAAGGGAGAGGGTCACTCTCTCCCCTCGACCAATCAAATTGCAGCATCTTTGACGAGCTGCGAACAGTCTCTGCAAGCTGGGATGTAAAACCCAGGATGTGAATGGTACAACATTAAAATCATTGTAAAAACAGTTATAGACAGCAAAAAAAAAGAGAAGGTAAGAAATAATTGAGTTAAATAAAAGCGAGAAGGGAAAAGTAAAACAAAATGTTTTTAATTTGAAAAAAAATGTAATGACCAAAAACTACTAAAATAAGGGGTAATGAGACTCCACGTTTTTAAAAGTTAATTTTTATTTGTTTGGCAGTCATTAAGATTTACCGCGCCGTTAAAACTTAGTTTAGACCTGGTATTTTTAAGCGTGCCTGTTTTGTGGCGATATTAGTTACTTTCCAGCTGGGCAGATGAGCAATTTGGAGCTGGTCCATTGTTTCCACTGATTCCAGCTGGCGATACCCCTTTAATTCAAAGCTGTCATATCGCCGGCAGGAGGAGAAAGTTCCAGATTGCTGTGTTTCACTACGCATGTTGAAGGTAGTAGGGCAGGTTGAGAAAGCGCTTAAAAAAGCATACGAGACCCTGGGCATTATAAATAGAGGTATAGAGTACAAAAGTAAGGAAGTCATGATGAACTTTTATAAAACACTGGTTTGGCCACAACTGGAGCATTGTGTCCAGTTCTGGGCACTGCACTTTAGGAAGGATGTGAAGGCCTTAGGGAGGGTGCAGAAAAGATTTACTAGAATGATTCCAGGGATGAGGGACTTTAGTTACATGGATAGACTAGAGAAGCTGGGATTGTTCTCCTTGGAACAGAGACGGTTGCGAGGAGATTTGATAGAGGTATTTAAAATCATGAAGGGTCTAGACAGAGTGGATAGAGAGAAACTGTTCCCATTGGCGGAAGGGTCAAGAACCAGAGGGCATAGATTTAAGGTGATTGGCAAAAGAACCAAAGGTGACATGAGGAAAAACTTTTTTACACAGCGAATGGTTAGGATCTGGAATGTACTGCCTGAGGGGGTGGTGGAGGCAGATTCAATGATGGCTTTCGAAAGGGAACTGGAAAAGGACTTGAAAGGAAAGAATTTGCAGGGCTATCGGGAGAGGGCAGGGGAGTGCAACTAGCTGGATTGCTCTTGCATAGAGCTGACACGGACTCGATGGGCCGAATGGCCTCCTTCCATGCTGTAACCTTTCTATGATTCTATGTGCGAACCCTGGAACTTGCTCCTCTATTCCACCACTAACAACAGTGAGATCTGTTGAGCTCAGCGTTCTTTTTATAAGCAATTTCTGGGCCATTATTTTTGTTTTGTTTCCTAAAACTCACTATTTTGGATATGACCGGTTCCTTGCTCACATCCATGCCATAGGCCACAAGTACTGCTGTACTCACATCCTGAACTAAGCAGGCCCAATGCCTGCTCTGCTCCTTGGGGCACCAATTTCCCAAGGCGTCCTAAAATAGGCATTAGGCCCCTCATTTACTTATGTAAGAGGACTAATGCTTGTCTTAGATTGCCACCAAGGACGCCTGAAAAATGTCCAACTATCTTTCAGTCGTCCTTGGGGTGCACAACGTCAATCTCCTAAATTTGGACTCATTATGCCCATTTTATGCCTATAAAACAAGTTCCACAAGGTCTAATTTTTACCCCTTGGTCTCCATACTGCAAAAAGAATATTGAAGCACTGGAGAAAGTGCTGAAAAGATTAACAAGGATGTTACCAGAAGTGAGAGGATGCAGAATGAGGAGACATAAATATAAGATAGCCACTAACAGATCAAAAAGAATTTGAGAAATTTGGTGAGAATCTGGAACTCGCTGCCATATTGAGTGGTTGAAGCAGATAGTATTGACACATTTAAGGGGAGGTTTGATGCATACATGAGGGAGAAAGGAATAGAGGAAGAAGGGAATAGAGAGATGGGGACAGAGTGGGAAGACCAGCGTAGACCAGTTGGGCTGAATGGCCTGTTTCTGTGCTGTTGATTCTATGTAACATTAACTATTCAGGAAGTACAATGGTAACCTGCTTCTACTTCATCTCCTGGTAGAAGAAATAATTTGAAATAAACATGCAGAGATCTGATGTCCCTTTTATTCATTGATGAGATCTCTACAATACCCTCCTATTTGCATTCCTTGGGAATTAAGACTAAGGCGTTTCCATACTTGTGTGAAATAATTCTAGCGCAGTGGTCTTTCATTTCCAAATTTCTTTTCTCTTCTTCCCTGAAGCCAGTGACTGTCTCGATGGGTATTTCACCTCAGTGGCCATTATTCACATGTAAAGTTTGATAATGATTATCAGCAGGACACCATAGGCTTAACCCAATCCTGTCAATGAGTAGACCCACAAGACCTTGCAGTAGGACCCATTGTATAGCAGCCGGGAACAGCAATGCTGGGCAATTTCCCTTTCCATTTTCTAGGGGCATTGTGATTTAATTGAAACATCCATAGTGCTAACCTGGCTGAGATTAGCTAACCGGATACAGACCAAAGCTCGAATCTGGGACCTTCCTGCTTTATATGGTGCAGAGATGGAGACATTAGCTTTCAATTATCAAGACAGCTACTTATTGTCCTTTGCTTTAAAGAATAGATTGCAATCAGTGAAATGGAAGAGATCATGGGGTAGATTTTCTGAGTCCATGTCTGCCCCAAGCACATCGGAAAATCGTTGGTGTGTTTGCAATATTCTGATACACATTGGCAGCAGTCGAGAACTTGGTAATTACAGTCATAAAAATGATGCAAGTACCTAGATATATAAAGCAGTAAGATAATATATACATCTATCAAGGTCACATTGAAAACTCCTATGTCATGCTCTAGTCTATGGTAAAGTTCATTATAAAAGAGTCAACATTTACCCACAGTACCTGTTATGTCTAGGTATGTTGTGATTGACCTTTACAACGTTGAAAGTTCCGTCACAGAACATTAGCGGCAGAACCGCTTACCTTTACTGTGTATTGGCCCTGAGAGTCAGAGTGTACATCTACCACAAAGATAGTAGGTGGTAACATAGGAGTGTGTAAGCCCTTATCAGAGGGTCTCAGTATGAGGACCAGAGGCAAATGTATGCTTGAAGTGTGATGATAATGCACTGAGAATCTTCAGGGCTCCACCCCTATTGAGATGGCTAACTTTTTCCAGGCGATCAAGTTTTATGATGTCCCACTTTGGCTCCACTGATTTTAGTTCACGGCACCCTCTCTGCTCCCCCACTCTACCACATTGGCACTGCGCAGATGAATTTTTTCATAATCCACCCCCCCTCAAATGCTTTACTTGTCAGCAAGCCACCCCCCTATGCCCCCACTGAGATACTTTTCTGCCAACAGAGCCCCCTTCCTCCACTAAGATGATTTACTGGTCCTTCGCCAATCCCTCCCACCCAACTAAAAGCATTTTCTAGCCCCAACCCACCACTGTTCCCATCCCTTTACCCCATTCTCCTCTCCATGTTCACCTCTGTCCTTTCCCTCCCATTTCTGTCTGCCTTCCTTCTCTCCCATAACCCTTACCCTGTCCCCCTTCCTCATTTCCCCCTGTTTCCCCTACCTCCTCTGCCACCTTCCCTTTCTCTCTTCTCCCCCTCTCCTGTCTCATCTCTTCCTCTCCACACCCCGCCCCTCCTCCCCAACCTTTAACCCTTTATGACCTGAAGGAGTGTACTTGGTCTTGACTCGCAGGGATGAATTTTTACTTTAACTGCTAGGTGGAAAACAGACAATAGTGGATCGGCTGCCATTTTACACCCCGCCCAGTCTTTGTTTCCATTGAAACAGATCATCTGTTTTAGTGATGTTGGTTGAGGGATAAATATTGCCCAGGACATTGGGGAGAACTCCCCTGCTCTTCTTCAAAATATTGACATGGGATCTTTTACTTGCACCTGAGAGGGAAGACGGGGTATTGGTTTAACGTCTCAATCAAAAGATTTTATGCTCGAGTCTCTGGAGTAGGGTTTGAACCCAAAACCTTCTGACTCAAAAGCAAGAATGCTACCACTGAGCCATGGTTGACATTAACTGACAGCTTTAAAATTATGCCACAGGTTCTATTCTCAGACAGGTATGTGAATAAAGTGACATAAATCCAGTAGACTCAAGTTACGTTGTCAGACCCTGTATCATTTCTCTGCTTAGGGAACACTGAGTTCTAGACGTGTACTTTTAAGGATGTACCAAGCTTCATTTACCAGTATATGAATGCCAGTTAAATTTTAATGTTAGCAGATAGCTGACTGTTCACTGGCTCTTTTAACATCAATAAGATTTAAATAACCTTTTAACAATTCACCTGAAATTTTGTTAAATCTTACTGCAGTTGTACTGGAGTGAGTGTGATGCTGAAGTGTGGTGACACTATCTTGCCTAAACGCACTTTGGATGATTTCACACCTGAACTACACTTCACATTTTGTCACTTGGCAAAGACTAAACTGTGTTGTTATCAGTGGAAACTAATATGACTGGCCTGTGAACAGAATAAACTACCGCAAAAGTACTAGCTTACACTGGGACTGTGCAGCAAACTCATAGGGAGAAAGCAAATCCAACATCATCCAGTGCAATGTACAGAGAGCACAAAAACATGGAAGTATAATACCTGTAAATATCAAATATACCACATTCTGTACATACTTGTGTAACTCATCTGGGCAATCAGCTGCTGATCCTGGTCCTCGTTCTTTTCAGCTCTCACATCACATTCTCCACTTTCAAAATATAAACCTCTTTCTTAATGGAACATCTACAACACTGATTTGCTGCAAATATCTTATGAACTTAGGAACAGGATTGGCCCATTCAGCCCCTCAACCCTGTTTCGCCATTCAGTTAGATCATGGCTGATCTGTATCTCAACCCCATTTACCCGCTTTAGTTCCATATCCCTTAATACCCTTACCTAACAAAAATCTATCAATCTCAGTTTTTAAATTTTCAAATGGCCTAGTCTCAACAGTTTTTTTTTTGTGTGAAGAAGTGCTTTCTGACATCAGTCCTGATTGGCCTAGCTCTAACTTTACAGTTCAATGCCCCCCTTGTTCTAGACTCCCACACCAGAGGAAATCTTAAGAGCTCTGTTATAAGGTTAATTTAAAGAAATACACAAAATTATATATAATTTCTTAAATACTCATCTTTGCTTGAGATACTAGAATGCTAGTGCAGTGTCTATAACGTCAGCATTAAAAATGCAAAACAATAGCCTAAAAATTCCACAGGCCCCTTTGAGGAGGCAGATTTACAGTGTCTGGCCCCCACTCTGACCAGCCGCTGATCTTATCCCAATTAACTATTAAGGTCGTGAGTCTGGCACCTATAGCAGAGCAACAGATGTGTCCGCCCCACGGAGGAGGTAGAACTCGAAGCAGCACCTTGCCGCTCTGAAAAGGGGCGTCTGAGGCCTGAATCGGGCCCAAGATAAGCAGGCAAATAAATTTCTGATGTACCCATCAGGCAACAGAGGGATCACTATGTGTAATCAATCCCTGCGGGGCCTATCGGGGATAAGGTGGATGGAATTCCCAGGGTAGCCTGGGTATACCCCAAATACACCCCTGAAGTTAGCTTTCAACATAGCATGGATGGGCCTAAGAAGCACCCACTCCTCCCTTATGAGCAATTGGTTGGGGAAGCTGCGAGGGGCAAGGCCCCGGGGATCTGGGTTTTGCTCCAAATTGCTGCACCTTGCCAGAATTATGCCATTGTTTGGCCTGCCCACCACCCGCCCCCCCCCCCCCACTACCCATATCAGTAGAGATAAATGTGATGGAATTTCTGAAGCCACCAGATATTATTTACAACATAGTACAAATTAATTATGATTTTTATTTTGCTGAGCGCTATAAGACTTGACTTTGCTGTAACATAGCTTTATTGCTTCCAGTACTGGTATAGCAAGCTCTTGCTGGTAAGAAGGTTTATTATGTTTCAAAGAGGTACATAGAGGAGATAGTTCTTGAGGAAGTTAGGCAGTGGTAAATGATGGACATTGTTATGCCGAGCTGCACCCAGACATCTTCGAATGCGGAGATGGCAAGCGTTTTGAAGCAACCTGGGATTTACTGTAAAACATAACACTTTACGAATGACATTCACATAATCTGTGATAGAGGATACGTTGTGAGGGAGGGGGAAGAGAGATTACGATAGTTATTTTAAAAAAAATTATTCCTCCACCTTCCCACAATTGTTTTCCTTTCTCTCCTGAAAGTGTTGACTTGTGCTTTAGTGCCGTTCGATGGGCGATGACCACTTATGTGGAGATTGTGATTCTTCATGTCTGAGCCTGAACAATGAACGTCAGTGGGTTATTCAACAATAGAGGCATCACAGCTGAACAAGAATCCGTCCGCACACATTGTCCACACAGGGGCACTTTCCAGGAGCACTCACTGGCCAATAATCAGGAGTGGGAACTCTAGCAATTTTTTTCCCTCCCTATTCAAGGGACGTTGAGGCCAATTGCAGAGCTCCAACGACCTCCCCAATTGAGTTCAGCTAACTGGATATCAGTCTGGAACCTTTGTGGTTTTTATGGCTCAGTTTCAGATCAGTCAATACACAAACTGAGCAATACAAAGCTTATAACTATTTAATGTGTGGCCTGATAGCATAAACCACAAGCACTAAAGTTAAGGTTGTATGAGTTCAACATTTTTGATATTTATTGCTACACATAGGAATTGTACCATTAAGTAGCATTGCATGTCTTAAATCAAGAATATTCTTTTGGAGGAGAGCTCCCTGCCAATGGGCTGCCATAACTTGAAAACCTCACCAGGTTTCAAGACATTCTGGTTTCTGCAACTTTCAATTAAATAAGAGAGTCATTTTTGCGGTGTGTATTTAACTATAAATAATAAAATAATCGCTGGGAATTTCCTCGGGCATTCTTCTGATCGGCCGTCATAACTTCAGTGGAAGATTGCTGGAGACCCAAAGGCATAAACGAGGTTTCTACCGAACTTCCTCCAAAAGTTAATGATCGGGAGAACCCACAAGGAAATTCCTGGCAAAATATTTCTTTCTAGCTGGGTAAGACTCTTAAACGGCGTGAGTCCAGAGTCAGGCGTCCCAGTTTGGTGCGGCACTTGCAAGGACCGCTGGCCAGGAAACTGTAGGCCGACAGGGCCTGAGCTTCTGCACATTTAAATTAACGGTGGGAAATGAGACGCCCCCTGGGAGCTGTCAGTGCTGAGGACCACCAGACTTCAGGACCAGCCCTTTAAAGAGAATCAAGGAACGGAGTAATTGCTGAGAAATATTGTAAGAGCACGGCCATCAAATTGCAAAGTTTGGGATTCAAAAACATTATAGGCTGCAGGATGGTTTTGCTGCAGTCATTGTGTACTAAATGGAATCAAAGCAATGACCATGTGCTAAGCCTCCACCTCTAATTTATTTTTTTAAGTCCCAAAGTTATTTTGTCCTTGAATTTGCAGCCTTGTCTTATATAAATTCATATTGTCTATTCTGTATTTTATTGAAATGCCTGCAAAGTCAATAATTTAATTGCAGAAAGTCACCACGACAAAGCAAGTAACCAGTACTTTTATGAGCTAACGTCTGAACTCTAGGGACAAGTGTCTTGGGGTTTAATTTTCCCTACCACAGTGGGGTAATTTTGACTTTGTGCAGTAGTATAAAGCGGATGATAGAGAATCGATTGACTTCAATGGAAATAAAAATCAGGAGCGATGTAAAACAGTCTGCCGATTTACTATCACCCATTTTATACTATCACACAAAGTCAAAATTATCCCCAATAAAATTTGTTGGGGTCAAATGAGGTCACCCTGAGCTGGCAGTCAAACCCATGTGAAGGACTATTAACACAAACTGCGTAAAATGTGGGATCTTGTCCTATTAAAACAGGTAAGGGTAGATTTTATAGAACCAACCTGATTTTAATTCCGTGATTTCAATGGAATGAACATGAGGCAGGTTCTCTAACAGGCAGGCGATCCACTCCACCAGATTACTGCCATGGCTGGGGTTGGACTAGGCAACCTCCCTACCTCCCCAGTGGTGGGTGTGCTCCAGCTTTTCTGGCTATGTGGGACAGGTGAATGCTGAAGATGTGCCTGTTGTGGCGATTATGTGCTGCTTGCCGATGGACATTAATTGCCTTCTCACTGACCCCACAAGCTCGGGCAGTGTCAGTGCTGGAGGGCACCAGAGGCTGAGATCCCTGCAAACCCGCCAGGATCACTCCTCAAGGAATATTGGGAACTGGTAAATATTAAAGGCCCATCAAATGTATAACAAACCCGGCTATGGCAGAGAGTCTTATAAATTGTATTACGTTTCTGAAGAAACAACGGCCCCAAAATTCTGGCGGAATAGAAATTCTGCCATTTGAGAACCCTGAACCGCCGTTGAAAATCCCTGGGTCAGGATATCATGAGAGGTGCCCTTACCGTCTCCAAGGCAACTGGGTACTGGCCTGAGAGGAGAGGGAGGGATTTCCGTATGGCACTTTGCCCCAGGGCCAGCAAGTCACAGGGCTTGGGAGCCTTCGGGGTAATAAATTGGAAAACCTCCTCCTGACTTCTTCTGCCAGTGTGGGTAACTGATATCCAGCATTGTTATTGACGTAAATAGAAGAAACTCCCCAGCCCCGGAGTTTCAGGGCCCATAATTAGAATAAAATCCTCAAATGCGTTTATACCTGCAGGCAGTTCACATTCTGATTTGCTCCCAATGATCTTTTCAAACTTTGATGCGATAAAAGATACTTCTGAGTGAGACAAGTTTCATCGACTTCTTTCTCCTCAATTTTCTGGGACAACACTTGCGTACAGGACAGTTTACACCATTACAGGGAATTAAAAATAAACGCCCTGAGAGAGTGCAGGCTGCGATCCCAGCAGTTACACCAGGATCACACCTGCCGACGCCCGCCAGCGCAGACACCCTGCTGGAGTTTACGGGATCGGTGGGCGGGTACCTCACTGACGTGGGGCTGCTGGGTATCTGTGCCAGGACACATCTGAAGCACTCACCTACCCCATACTGTTGGAAACTTTGGCACCTGGCTACCATCAGGGGTGGGAGGTGCCCAGACCCCCAACCTGGAGACCCCATATATTTCTCCTCTCATAACAACCTCCTCCTGGCTTCTTCTGCCAATGTAGGCAATTCAATCAATCTCTCTGTGATCTATTGCATCGCAAACTCAGCCTAGGAATATCGAACGTCACCCCCAACCCCCCACTCTCACTGCCCCCCACAGCCTTGGTCCTCTATGTAATGGGGGCCGGTGTAAAAAAAAATATTTGGGTGGGGCCCACTTGGACCATTTTGGAGGCTGATATACCTTATCTCACTGGGTGTACCAGCCTCTGGTGTTACTTTGGGTCCCTAATGGACCAGGGAAGCATGTAATCTCAGTGTAAGGAGCCCCATCCACACATTCTCCATGTAAGTGACTTTGTATAGAATGGGTGGAAGCTCAGCCTCTCAAGGCCAATTGGAAATTTGCAGCCAAGGTTGGCACCCAGCGTATTCTGAGTCAGTGTTTTTTTCCCAACTATTCTGCCAAACACCTGCTGGAGTTATAGGGGGAGTTTGACAGAACAGCCAAGGGAATTCTGCCTCAAAGTCTTTTAGTTCTGGAACAGATGAACACCATATTTGTTGTTGGACATCATTATGACATGATGGGCATATGACATAACGATGCCATAACAACATGGATGACCTCATTTAACACTGCACGTTTATGAACTAAACTCCAAAGAGAATGGCCCTGCAAATAAACACGTATCTTCCCTGAAATGACTTTATGATGAACACACACTTAAGGAACGCATTTCAGGTAAAGACTGCAAATGATGTAACCATACTTTTAGCTCTTTGGAAATAAGTAGCACAAGGATTGTTAGAGATCATTTGACTCTTCCCAGGCATTTTGTTGTAACTGAATAAACTCAAGTCCCCTCCAAACTCCACTAACAGCTTTGCAAATCCTTCACTGCGATTCATCTTTACCACTGTGTCCAGCAGGTTTGTAGCAGAACGAGTCACAGATATCTGTAATGTAATAGAAATATTATCGTGTAGTTGTAGCATAAATTCAAGGAGATAAGAGGAACATTCTTCTTTTGTAATAGTCAACCTCGCAAAAGCCATCAACCAAAAAAGTTCAACAAAATACATGTATGTGTAGAGCTGGGTGTCTCTATGTACCATCTGCACATATCAGTCATTGTACGAGTAATGAGGGACAATAACATTTGTAAGTGCCAGAGTTAATCTGTATCTATTTTATTGCACAGATCTTTTTAGCACCACAGCATACAAATGCCCAACACACTAAGCAAGGGTGACAGGGCTGGGTTTGAGCCATGCTTTGCCACAGTTTGAGTTCCAATCACTTTTATTTCTTTATTATTTTATTTTGTCCCAGGTCATGGCCTATTTAACCTAGTCCTCCATCACAGTCTAAGTTAAATAACCTGTGTCCATCCATATGATCCATTTGCAGGAGGGTAATTCTAGTAGCAGCACAAAATTTGTCAATGGCACCATGCTATGTGGCCAGGTTGCTAGTGGGAGGAAATTGATATTGTTCAAGTCAATCCAGGTAAATTAGAATGACTAGCAAAGGAATTATAGGTATGTTTAAATATGGATAAATGTATGGCAATGCTTATTGGATGACGGAAATATGAAACTTGTCGGATGGCGTCACCCTATCTCTGTAAACTTCTCCAGCCCTACAACCCTCCAAGAACTCTGTGTTCCTCCAATTCTGGCCTCTTGTGCATCCCCGATTTCCTTCACCCGACCATTGGTGGCTATGCCTTCAGCTGCCTAGGCCCTAAACTCTGGAATTCCCTCTCTAAACTTCTCTGCCTCTCCACCTCTCTCTCTCCTCCTTTAAGACACTCCTTGGGCATTTTACTATATTAAAGGTGCCATATAAATACATGTTGTTGTTCTTGTTGTTGGCTTGCTAAGGTAAAAAGGATCTGGATGCGATTATTGATCATTTGCTAAAAGATATCCAGTCATTGTGAAGTTGTTGTCAACAAGACTAATCAAGTGCTGGGATGAACAATAAGGTCATTTGTTTATGTCAAATAGATTTTTTTTTAACTATATATAACTGATCTATAAGATAATTTTCTAGAATATTATGCACACTTTTAGGCATCATACCTTCAAAAGGACATTACTGCATCAGAGTGGGATCAAAGAACAAAAATAAGATAATTGGCAAAAGAACCAGAAGGGAAATGAGAAGAATTTTTTTTTAACGCAGTGAGTTGTAATGATCTGGAATGCACTGCCTGAAAGGGTGGTGGAAGCAGATTCAGTAGTAACTTTCAAAAGGGAATTGGATATATACTTGAAAAGGAAAAATTTGCAGGGCTATGGCGAAAGAGCAGGGGAGTGGGACAAACTAGATAGTTCTTTCAAAGAGCCGGCACAGGCATGAAGGGCTGAATGGCCTCCTTCTGTGTTGTATGATTCTATGATTCCAGAAGTATAGCAAAGTCCTTTATTCTTCATCCAGGAAATCCAGAATGTCATCTTCATTGGAGTAAAATAAGTAAGATCCCTGCACTAACACCAGCAACATGCCATCATTACTCCAGACTCAAGCAGGATATGCACGCCATCAGTGTGGATTATTCCTACCAGCATCGACATGGTGCCTGATGAATACATTTCCTTTAGCAGGAATACCAGAGGTGGGCTGGGTAAATCTGTTGCAGCCTATTGCGACTATAGATGGTACCAGTAAAAAAACCTGGCTAAAAAATAAGTATGAAATGAACTGGTATTGTCAACCCTTCGCCCAGTCTGACTGGCTCCTGCTCTGCAGCACCTCTAGTGGGAAACTTTCTTATAGCATCATTTCCAAGGGGCAGATAGGCATCTTCACCCTTCCCCAGCAGCGTGCCTCAGTCCCAGCTTACTGATCCTGCCTGCATAATTACCTCAGTCAGAGTCACGCACCTTTCTAAAGCGGGTCTCAGAGCGGACACATCCAGATGAGGGAATTACAGTGGGGAAAGAAATAATATGGTGGTGTTTTCTTGTACCTTATATAGGAACAGGGGTAGGCCATTCAGCCCTTCGAGCTTGTTCCGCCATTCAATTAGATCATGGCTGATCTGCATCTTAACTCCATTTACCCACCTTGGTTCCATATCCCTTAATACTCTTACCTAAGAAAAATCTATCTATCTCAGTTTTGAAATGTTCAATTGACCTAGCCTCAACAGCTTTTTGGGGGAGAGGTCCAAATTTCCACTACCCTTTATGTGAAGAAGTCCCCTCCTGACATCACTCCAAGCTCTAATTTAAGATTATTTCCCCTTGTTCTGGACTCCTCCACCAGAGGAAATAGTTTCTTTCTATCTGCCCTATCAAACCCTTTAATCATCTTTGCATTTACGTACAGCTTTGTAAAAGCTTTTTTTTCTTGAAATCTGACTTAAAAGACTTTATAATGGTAATCAGACTTAAATATAGTCCTTGAAAAATTAAGACTAAGAATTTAATGTTCAAATCTGCTAAAAACAATTAATAATTTGATTAGTATAAATCACTATTCAGTTCTTTCATGCACTTTTCCTATGGACACCACACTGCTTTACACATTGGTCTGTTTTTTGGGTCGCGACCACAACCCGTCTTTATTTCCGGGTTTAATGTCGACGTGTAAAATTCCAAGCTTCCCACTGGGAATGCAAAGTCTGAAAATTTTGCGGTTGCGACCCAAAAAAAACAACTATTTTCAACTCCCACCCGCCCCCAACTCACCCGTTCTTGGGGTTTAAAATCACTCCCCTAGATCTCAAATTGGAACATACATAACCACATTGCTAATAGATCCAACTGTCAAATTCTGCTATGTTCACTACAATTTTGAAACTCCTTTTTTACACTGTAAGTCATTAACATGAGCATTGTCAAAACTGATTAGCTCTGACTTAAAATGTCTTTCAGGAAGAATTTCACACATTTCAAGATCAGAGTTTGAACGCTTCTCCTTCCAAAAAGCAGGAATAAGAGTGGTATTCCTGTGCAAAATTCCTTCATTGGGGAGACTAATAAAAAATTTGAGTGAATATTATTATTTTGATGAAAAGTTCAAATGGCTACTCCTAATGTGGCAAAGCTGTAAATCATAATCAATTGGTGGTCATTGTCACCTACCCAGCATTTGAAATATGAACACCTCCTTTGTTCCAAAAGGACAACATTACTGGCACTTGAAAAAGTATGGGCTAATAAATGAAAATCAGCACATATTTGTTAAAGGAAAATCGTGTTTGACTAACTTGATTGAGTTCTTTGATAAAGTAATGGAGAGGGTTGATGAGGGTAGTGCGGTTGATGTTGCGTATATGGACTTTCAAAAGGAATTTGATAAAGTACCACAAAGTAGACTTGTTAGCATAACTAAAGCCCATGGGATTAAAGGGACAGTGGCAGCACGGATACAAAATTGGCTCAGGGATAGAAAGCAGAGAGTAGTGGTGAATTGTTGTTTTTCAGACTGGAGGGAAGTATACAGTGGTGTTCCCCAGGAGTCAGTATTAGGACCACTGCTCTTGTTGATATATATATATATTAATGACCTGGACTTGGGTATAGAGACAGAGATAGAAAGAAAAAGTAAAAAATGAAAATTTAAACATTTTTTAAAAATGTCTAACAACGATTAAAATCTGAAGGAATGAGACTCCACACTTATAAAAGTTCATTTTCAGTGCCAGAGGTTGTTTGGCAGGCATTAAAACTTACCATGCCATTATAAACGCACTTAGACTTAAATGACTTGACGTTCCTTTATTTGACGAGACTAGTTCGTATCCATCAGGTCAGTGCAGGAACTTCATGCTGTTCCATTCATCTGAATGGTGAGCCAGCCAGCGAGATGTTGTTTTTGCAGAGTTTACAGAGAAGGGTTGCACCTGGTAGAGCAACTTCTGCATTTCTGTGTTTGACAGCGCATGTGCGGTTGCCGGAAGTTGTTGTGCCAGATGTATAGAAATAACAGTGAGCTCTGTTAGCCTCGTCATTATTTTCAGAGGAAAATCCAACCCAATATGTTCCCATGAAAACACTTAAAGCTTGTACTTCCACCCATCACTCCCACATCAAGGGGGAGCTTCATGGAAAATGCCTGGGGTACTCCAGGAAGTCCACCCGTTATGTCCTTAAGAGGCCTCAGTGGAACTCATGCCAGCTGAGACACCAGAAAAGGCCCCAGACCTTGCCAAGAGTAAGACAGTTGATCCCAAAGGGCGCGATTACCTTATTGTACTGATGTTATGGCTCCCTTTGGAGCTGGAGATGCCTTGGAGCCACATTTTCTTCAGCCCATCGAGGGCCTCCAGGTATCCCTAGTGCACTCCCCCGGCGGATCGGGGCGAATGCTGTTGATATGCCCTTGCAGCCCTCCCGAGCATGCTCATGACTCTGTTTTCGGGATTTGGGCTGGAGTCTGTGTCCATTACTGCAGGTGTCCGGAAATCCTGCTCCGCCACTCTTCTGGCCGCAGAGCAGGATCTCCAGAATAGAATCACAAAATTTTACAACACTGAAGGAAGCTATTCGGCCCATTGTGCCTTTTACTGGCTCTCTGAAAGAGCTATCCAATTAGTCTGATTCCTCTGCCCATTCTCTATACCCTTTAAATAATTTAAAAAACAATATTTATCTATTTCACTTTTAAAAGCTGTTATGGATTCCCTTCCACCTTTACTTCTGGTAAGGAATTCTATGCCTTAACAAACCTCTGCATAAAAAAATTCTCCTAACCTCTCTCTTCATTCTAATAAATAAAACAACCAAAACACTCACCTCTCCAAAGAAAAATTGCAGCGTGTTACTTTTATCCCGCTCATAACAGTTGAAGTTTGGGTTTGCACCACTTTGGAAAAGCAATCTGAAGCAGTCTAGTTTGTTATGTAAGGTGCTAATATACAATGGGGTTTTGGCCAATAAATTCTCGTATGGCTTTGGGGACAAGTGAACTGCAAAATTCACATCTCCCCCATTGTTGATCAGCTCCTTTATGATCTCCACGTTCCCGTTCTGGGAAGCAAAAACCAAAGGCAGACATATACTGCCAGCACTCCCATTGGGCATGGCACCACCATGTAGCAGAATTTGTATGCAGTTTAAATTCTTTTCTAATATAGCAAAGTAAAAAGCACATTCTCCATTATCAGTTTGTCCCGTCAGGAATCCCGCCACCAAGAGAGACCCCACCAGGGCAAAGAGAATAGTACTGACGTTGCTGCAACGCTGACCTGAAGGAGCAGAAGTGCCCTGAAGATGGCATGAAGGCTCCCATATGAAAGCATCTGCCGAGACGAAGCCTTTAGCAGGTAAGTGCTTGAGGCTGAAGAGAAGAGAAGAGAAGAGAAGAGGAGAGGAGAGGAGAGATGAGATCACTTCAAGGCCCTTACCCTCCAGTGGGAGATCTGAGGGCCTTTACCACCACTTCCCAGGGTCTACCACCACTTTCCACATGGTGGCCTCAGGAAGCAATGGTAATTGGGGTGGATGGAAGATCCTCTGGGGACCCAGACCCTGTCCACCCCTCGCCACCATCATTTTAATGTGGTGGGTAGGGAAGGAGTGGTCAGTGTGGACGGGGCAGGTAAATCCCGGTTGGGGAGGTGATGTAGCGGTAGGACTAATGGCCCAAATTTTCCATCAATCACCATTGCTTCAGGTGAAATTATGGAAGAGAATCCAGCTCATGTTGGAATGCTGTCCAATTTTTACAATGCACACCACTTTTGCACACAGGATAGCAAATAAATAGTGCAGTATAAGCATACAGGGCCCAGGCCTGAAACAGGCATTAGGCCTGTTGCATAGGCAAATAGGGGGCTTTATACCTGTTTCAGGCCCCCTTTCCTAAATTGGGCTGCCGGCCAACTGCACTCAGGGTAACCGTGTCTACATGCGGCCTAACCAGCTGTCCTGAAAGGGACTGCTGGAGGCTGCCACCAAAAAAGCAAGTTTAAAAAAAAATACTTATGAGTGTGAAGCTGAGAGGAGCAGGAGACCGTTATCCATTGCAGGCCCCCACTCGGCCCACTCCCAATCGTCCCCTCCCGATCAGCCTCTTCCCTCCCTCCCTCCAGATCACCACCTTCATTCCTGATCTTCTCCCACCTACCTGAAGGCCACGGCTGGGGAGGCAGCTGACTCAACTTCATCCTCTTGGAACCGGTGAGCTGCCTCTGGATGCCCGATTTGTGTCCGCAGCTCACTGGCAATATGCTGATGAAGCCCGAGGCCCAATTTCAGGTGAGCCTCAGGCCTCCGGCTTTTGTTTTAGGCCCAAAAACGAGCCAAAACAAATTTCCGCCCTGAAGAGTTCTAATTGCTGTCTACAATACCGTGCACTCTAGGGAACTCTGCCACCCAGTCAGGGAATGCTGTGCACCCTGTTCAACTGATGCATCCATTCCACATAAAAAGTGACAAAGGTTTATCATTGGCTCAGTACAGGTGTATACTGCAAACTGTCTGATGTGGCATATGTCCCATGTGGGGGATTGTGAGGATGCAGTGGCACGATAGCTTCAAACAGTGGTAACTTTCCCTGCTATAGGAACATCTATGTTAGATGTTGTCTGTGGGTTATCCTGCAGCAGATGGTGTAAATCTGTGCAGCCACTCTTGTGAAGCAGAGATGGCGAGGACAGATCCACAAATCTGTCAAAGGCAGGTAGGTCCCAGCATAGTGATAGGTGCAGACCAAATGCCTCAGAAGTTGTTGCACCTATATTTGTTGGCCCCTCACAAACTCCTCTTCCTCATTTAAATCATGCAGAATGCTCAGAGCTACCAAATGAATGCCCATCCTCTGCACTTTATGCAGTGCAATTTAAATACCAGAAGCAACCAAAAATAATGAAGGAAAATGCTGGCAGAGGAAAAAAACTAAAATGCAAAAATGGTGGACTACCCAGCAAAATCAACTATGTACTTATACCATCAATCAAAATTGCCATCTCCCTTTAAGAAGCCTGCTTGAGCAAGCCAAGTCCCAAGACTCCTATGCTATCAGAAAAGGTGTACACTTTTTGGATCAAGCACGCCTACAATGGGAACATTCAGCTTGGGACCTTTTTATGTTCATTTGTTGAAACGAAGCCTATGTATGCCAGAGGCGTGGCCTCACTTTTGATCCCCAAATTGCCCATAAGAAAACTGGATGCTTGATTTTCCAATTCTCCTGCTAACAAGGCCTTGTGCCATTGGCAGTGTCTTGCAAAGTTGGCCTTACACTGTCCGTTAAATGCTGACACTTGCACCACTTTCAAAGGACAGAAAAATATCACAAACAAACCACATCAACGATGGTATATTTTATTTATATCTGTTTTAAATGGATTCTAGAAATGGACCATTAAGTAATAATTCACTAGAGACTGCAGCATATTCAAGTGAAACAATTTTAATTTCACTGCAGGAAATGGCTGTTGCTATGCATTACAATCATTAATTACATCCATGAAATATTAGATTGTCATCATGTAATAACCCTTTTTTGCATGTCAAATAAATTTTCTTAACTCACACCAATGAAAGGAAACTGTTGGAATAAACATGGACAACTTTAGACTATGGTTTCAGAGGATTGAAAATGAAGGTCCTTTTGTTCCAAAGCCAAATATTCTTATGTCCAACTGGAACTCCAACAAATAATAATATGCACAAAAAGATCAAAGGTTCACATATGCTAAGAACTGTAGACAAGAACCACCATCACTTTGGCCTGCATACCTGATCATGGGTGAAATGGAATGCAGCCCAAATTAAGGTCACCTCCTTCCTTTCCCCTATCGATTCCATTTCCTCGCACCCCTCTCCCCACCTCCCCCCCCCCCCCCCCCCCAACTACTGGAGATTAGAAATAGAAATACCCATCAAAAGTCACACACCATCCCGACTTGGGGATGTATCGCCGTTCCTTCATCGTCGCTGAGCCAAAATCCTGGAACTCCCTACCTAACACCACTGTGGGAGTACCTTCACCACACGGGCTGCAGTGGTTTAAGAGAAAGGCTTACCCATACCTTCTCAAGGGCAACTAGAAATGGGCAATAAATGCTGGCCTTGCTAGCGACACCCACAACCCAAGAATGAATATGTAGAAAACAAAAGGTTGCATAACCCTATCATTACTAGACTACCAGGAAGCTCACAATAAAACTACTTTAGGTGGAGTCTTCCTTATTCTTGGAAGCTTATGCATACCACACAATTCGCCCAACAAAGAAATAGAAGTGATGACAGGGATGGTGTTAATTTAAACTGTCAGAACAATCATTCATCTTATAACTTGTCCTTCTTCCTAAACTGACAGAATATAGAGAACACTCACCTAAGGGATTAAGTAGCGTAAAGAGTGAAACCTCCAGAAGAGTAATTATATATGTCAATGTGGTCCAGGTAGTCCCAAGTATTGGCCGCATCTTTTGTAGAATATTCATAAACTCACCTACGAAGATTCTTCCTGGGTGAATAGTAACAATTCAACAAACTACCTAGAAATTGGGGCAGGATTTCCATGGGGCTTTTGGCTGTAAGTTTGGCAGAAGATCGGTGGAAACCCTGGAGAAGCGGCTGTAAGTTTGGCAGAAGATCGGTGGAAACCCTGGAGAAGCAGCATGTACAGCTGTTCCCACTGTTTCTTTGGGGTTTCTGCTGATCTTCCGCTGAAGTTATTGGTGGAGATTGGAAGAATCTCCACGGAAATGCCACGTGAATGTTTTTGAACAAGTGGTTCACTGTAATCATGAGTTCCAAAACAACAACAGATTGTATTTATATAGTGGCTCTGAATTTCTGACTGGCTTTTCCCACTGAAATTACAGCACAAGATTGGTGGAATCTCCATAGAAACGACATAAGTAGCTGAAAATCATTTACACTATTCCTTTGGAGGATTAGCCGATTTCCTATTGAAGTCATGGTGAGAGATTGGGACAACTCCCATGGAAGTTCAGGGCCTTTAACATAATAAAACATCCCAAGAGATTTCATAGAGGAGAAACAAATGCAGAGCAGTAACAGAAGACCTGGGACAATTGAATGAAGCATATTCAAGAAGATGGGTTTTAAGGAGGCTTTTGGAGTCCAGATGTGAAGTGGCAAGGTGAAGAGATTTAGGGAGGGAGTTCCAGGGCACAGATCATAGAGAGCTGAAAGCTCTACACAAATGCCAGCAGGGGAGAATGCACAGGAGGCTAGAATTGTTGGACCATCAGATATAGGCTGGGATATAGAGCTAGAGAAGGTTAAAGAGGTAGAATAGGATCTGTAAATGAGGATGAGAATTTTGAATTTGGTACATTAAGAAATAGGAAGTCAATGGAAACATTTGGTCTATGTATTACTTTTGTTTGATCCACAAACCTGCTGGGATATTTGAAAATGCACCCCTAGGAAAGTTATATCATGCAACAATTCTAATCCCAGAGGCATTGAAAATGTTAGTTTCTGAGTGGAACTGATCAATTATAAATCACTGACCCCAACCATAAGGAACACACCACTGGACATTTCTGGAGGAAGTGAACAAGACTCCAGTCCCCATGATTTGAACACTGGAAGCATTCTGCTCAGCAAACCTAATAGATGGGTACAGGGTTTTCATATATTCAAGACAAATTTAATGGTAGAAGTGTATTCTATCGATTTGCTCCATTGCCCTAAAATGTACAGGTGTCTCCCATTCCTCCTGCTTTGGAGTTGTTGGCTGCCTAGGAGCAGATATTTTGTATGGAACTATCCCACATGTGAAAATATGAAGTTTTGCTCGAGTTACGTAATGGACAATCAATTATTCGGTAGAATTTCCCAATTTCTGACATCATTACAACAGGACTTGTCATGAGAGAGGATTCCAACCAAAATATTGGCTTCTAGGCTGCCTCTTAGCTGCAGTTCTAACAAGAATTTGCATTTATATAGAGCCTTTAACATAGTAAAATGTCCCAAGGTGCTTCACAGGAATGTTGTCAAACAAACTTTGACATTGAGCCACGTAAGGAGACATTAGGACAGGTGACCAAAAGCTTAGTCAAAGAGATAGGTTTTAAGGAGCATCTTAAAGGAGGAGAGAGAGGTGGAGAGGTTTAAGGAGGGAATTCCAGAGCTTAGGGCGTAGGTAGCTGAAGGCATGGCCTCCAAATGTGGAGCGATTTAAAATTGGGGATGCACAAGACGCCAGAATTGGAGGAGCGCCGAGATCTCAGCGGGTTGGAGGGTTGGAGGAGGTTGCAGAGATAGGGAGGAGCAAGGAGGGATTTGAAAACGAGATTGAAAATTTTAAAATCGAGTCATTGCCGAACTGGGAACACAGGGGTGATGGGCGAATGGAACTTGGTGCGAGTTAGGATACAGGCAGCACAAGATGCAAAATTTAAAACAGGGAACAAGATTAACAGACATGGCAAGTGTACAAGTATAACCCACATAATATTCTTACTTTTAATGAGATCCATCATAAGTAAGAGCCTAAAACTGGCCACTTTTTCTCTCTCCATTTTTGCCTCCCCAGGAGTTAGCATTACTAGCTATGGGGGAAGGACGGTGCATGAGGTTGCACCAGCTAGTAGCTAGGATGACTACTGATGGGACTGATGGCTTTTTATCATCATTTATCTATTTCTGTATTTCAGTAGAGTATGAATTACCCTTTTTTAAAAAAGGAGAGGCTTACCATTTTTGTGTGGTAACATTCACGTGCACACACATTGTGTATACGCACACAAAATGAGTATTTGAGTGTGCAAAGCATACATGCTACTGTGTATTTGATACGTTTTAATATTTTATTAGGATATTCACATTGATTCCAATGCCAATCCCATTTGCCATCTAACTAATAATTTATTTTATTAAGCAGGTTACAGAAACTGCATGAAATCCCAAGAGGGCAACACACTCAAGGTCAATAAATTTCCAGTGATGGTATTTCCAGTGCAGCATTAATACTGATCACACTTTCTCACCTTATAATGTCACTATTAGGAACCAGAATATTTTACAAAAGTTCGTCTTTGAGTTAAACTGTGTGAGAGGGGCATTGAGCTGGTTATTCAATGGTTAGTCAACAGTACTAGTTGATCTCCTGTGACATTATTTATGGACTTGTATGGATAGGACTCTTATCTC
The DNA here is from genome assembly GCF_035084215.1 of Heptranchias perlo. Lineage (NCBI taxonomy): Eukaryota > Metazoa > Chordata > Chondrichthyes > Hexanchiformes > Hexanchidae > Heptranchias > Heptranchias perlo. The sequence goes on along the minus strand of NC_090326.1, from coordinate 57,936,115 downwards.
TCCCTTTGCCTCTGGTAGGAGGTGCTCAGCACTTGGTGATTGAAGGGACTCTAAAGCACTAAATCACACATTTACAATGACACAAGACTTTTAATGTAGATTACTTTTTCTACACCTAAGAAAACCTTTACTGTTTCCTTTTATATCACTTGCAAGTCTTTTCTTCATATTCCTTTTAACTCTTCTAATCTCCCTCTTCACCTCCTACCACACTTTCTATATTCCTTGTGGTTATTTTTAGTATTGTTAGCCATAACTTTATCATCTGTCTCTCTCTTTTAATTTTCAGTTTAGCTTTAATCTTTCAATTTACCTATGGAATTTATCACCCCTTTATTGTCTTATAGGAATATATTTATTTTGTGTTCTGTGATCTTATACTTGAAGATTTCTCACTGCTGATCTGTCAACCTGTTCCCTAATTTTTTTGCCCAGTAATTTGGGCCAGAATCCTTTTTAATCCCACTGAATTTTAACTTTGTCCAGTCCAGCACCTATCTTTGCCTCGTCACTATCCTTTTCTGTTCTTGTGTTAGCTGAACGATGTTGTTTGTGGTGACCATTTCACAGGTGTTTCCTTCCTTTCACATCAGTTATTTTCCTTGGTTCATTTCGCAGAATTAAATCAAGCAATGCTTCTTCCCTTGTTGGACCAAAAACATACTAACCTAGGAAGCAGTACTGGATGCACTCTAAAATGTGTTCCCCACTTTGACCATGTGGTACTTTTATTCCAGTCTATCTTGGGATAGTTACAATCACCCAATGTTATTGTCCTCTGTTCAGTCCGCAAGCATGACCCTGAGCTTCCGGTCACTTTTAATTCTCCATCCCACTCCCACACTGACCTCTCTGTCCTCGGCCTCCTACACTGTTCCAATGAAGCTTAATGGAAGCTCAAGGAACAGCACCTCATCTTTCAGTTAGGCACTTTACAACTTTCCAGATTCAACATTGATTTCAATAATTTCAGATCATAACCATTGCTCCCATTTTTTCAACAGCAGGTGCTGGTAATGGTTCTGCTGATGCCATTTACAGCTCCTCTATACCCATCTTTTGTTTCTTAACCTGTCCCATTATCACCCTCCTTGCCTTGCACCATCATCCCTTTTGTCATTTAATCACTCCTGCTCTCCACCCTATTGCAGTTCTTTTCTCCCTTTCCCCTTTTCCCTGGTTCTGTACTTGCTTAAAAAAAACGGTTAAATCTTCACTTTTTCCAGTTCTGACGAAAGGTCATCGACCTGAAACATTAACTCTGTTTCTCCCCCCACAGATGCTGCCTGACTTGCTGAGTATTTCCAGTGTTTTCTGTTTTTATTTCAGATTTCCAGCATCCACAGTATTTTGCTTTTGTCCTGTTGTTCTTCCTTTTCTCTCTGAACTGTCTGCAGTCAGGAGTGTGATGGAATACTTTCCACTTGCCTGGATGAGTGCAGCTCCAACACTCAAGAAGCTCGACATCATCCAGGACAAAGCAGCCCACTTGATTGGCACCCTATCCACCACCCTAAACATTCACTCCCTTCACCACTGGTGCACAGTGGCTGCAGTGTGTACCAACCACAGGATACACTGCAGCAACTTGCCAAGGCTTCTTCGACAGCACCTCCCAAACCTACGACCTCTACCACCTAGAAGGACAACCTCACACCGCCTGAGGAAGGGGAAAGCCCCCGAAAGCTTGTGGGATTAAAAATAAAATCGTTGGACTATAACTTGGTGTTGTAAAATTGTTTACAATTGTTAACCCCAGTCCATCACCGGCATCTCCACATCATAGAAGGACAAGGGCAGCAGGCACATGGGAACAACACCACCTGCACGTTCCCCTCCAAGTCACACACAAATATATCGCTGTTCCTTCATCATCACTGGGTCAAAATCCTGGAACTCCCTACTTAACAACACTGTGGGAGAACCTTCACCACACGGACTGCAGCGGTTCAAGAAGTCAGCTCACCACCACCTTCTCAAGGGCAATTAGGGATGGACCATAAATGCTGGCCTTGCGAGTGACGCCCACATTCCATGAATGAATTTAAAAAAAAGATCTCCACCTCTATTTCATCTCCACTGTTTGGTGGGGGTTGTTTCTAATAAACATCAAGAATTATACCATATCCTTTCTTAATTCTTAGCTCTATCCATGTGAATTTGTCTTAATCAAATCCCCTAGGACATCCTTACATTCAATGCTGTGAATGTGTAAAATGGCCTCAAAACATACCAATCTGCGCAGGCATTGGTCCCACTGATAATTTGTCTGGAACATTTTTTCGATAAGAACATAAGAAATAGGAGCAGGAGTAGGCCATCTGGCCACTCAAGCCTGCTCTGCCTTTCAACAAGATCATGGCTGATCTTCTACCTCAACACCATTTTCCTGCACTATCCCCATATCCCTCGATGCCTTTAATATCTAGAAATCTATCGATCTCTGTGTTGAATGTACTCAGTGACTAAGCCTCCACAGCCCTCTGGGGTAGAGAATTCCAAAGACTCACCACTTTCTGAGTGAAGAAATTTCTCTTCATCCCAGCCCTAAATGGCCTACCCCTTATTCTGAGACTGTGATCCCTGGTTCTAGACTCCCCAGCCAGGGGAAACATCCTCCTTGCATCTACCCTGTCGAGCCCTGTAAGAATTTTGTATGTTTCAATGCGATCACTTCTCATTCTTCTAAACCCTAGAGAATACAGCCCTCGTCTACTCAATCTCTCCTCATACGACAATTCCGCCTTCCCAGGAATCAGTCTGGTGAACCTTCATTGCACTCCATCTATGGCAAGTATAACCTTTCTTAGGTAAGGAGACCAAAACTGTACACAATACTCCAGGTGCGGTCTCACCAAGGCCCTGTATAATTGCAGTAAGACATCTTTACTCCTGTACTCAAATCCTCTTGTAATAAAGGCCAACATACAATTTGCCTTCCTAATTGCTTGCTGCACTTGCATGTTAGCTTTCAGTGGTTCATGTACAAGGACATCCAGGTCCCTTTGAACAAAAATCAACATTTCCCAATCTCTCATCATTTAAAAAAATACTCTGGATTTCTGTTTTTTCTACCAAAGTGGATAACTTCACATTTTTCCACATTATATTCCATCTGCCATGTTCTTGCCAACTCACTTAGCCTGTCTATAGCCCCTTGAACCCTCTTTGCATCCTCCTCACAACTCTCATTCCCACCTAGTTTTGTGTCATCAGCAAACTTGGAAATATTACAGTTGGTCCCCTCATCCAAATTATTGTTATAGATTGTGAATAGCTGGGGCCCAAGCACTGATCCCTGTGGTACCCCACTAGTCACAGTCTGCCAACCTGAAAAAGACCCATTTATTCCTACTCTGTTTCCTGTCTGTTAACCAATTCTCAATCCATGCCAGTATATTACCCCCAATTCCATGTTCTAACTTTGTTCACCAACCTCTTGTGTGGGACCTAATCGAAAGCCTTCTGAAAATCCAAATACACCACATCCACTGGTACCCCCTTATCTATTCTACTAGTTACATCCTCAAAGAACTCCAGTAGGTTTGTCAAACATGATTTCCCTTTCATAAATTCATGTTGACTCTGCCAAATCCTATTATTATTTTCTAAGTGTCCTGTTATCACATCGTTTATAATACACTCTAGCATTTTCCCTACTACTGATGTCAGGCTAACAGGTCTGTAGTTCCCTGTTTTCTCTTTCCCTCCTTTCTTAAATAGTTTGGTTACATTTGCTACCCTCCAATTTGTAGGAACCGTTCCAGAATCTATAGAATTTTGGAAGGTGACAACCAATGCATCCACTATCTCTATAGCCGCCTCTTTCAAAACCCTAGGATGTAGATCATCAGGTCCTTGGGATTTATCGTCTTTCAGTTCCATTACTTTCTCTAGTACTGTTTTTTTACTAATACTAATTTCTTTCAGTTTCTCATTCTCCACAGACCCTTGGTTCTCTATTATTTCTGGAAGGTTTTTTGTGTCTTCTTCTGTGATGTCCCAGACGGACGCCTAAAACAAGATCCCTTAACAAAATTATTTATCGAGAAGTGGGGCAGACGTTTGGAGGGTGGTGCAATGGCAGAAAGTCCAAGAAAATTCAGGACCAATATGTTTTTGATACAAAGTCATTTTCAGGATACAAAGGGTTAATTACCAGAATTGCAGCATATTTTACTGACTTGATGGTAAAAAGTCTGGAGCTGCTGAAAGAAATGGGGTAAATTTTTGTCTCCACCGCCTGAGTGGTAATTTGGCAGCGATTATCAGCCCTTTATAGGAACTGCCTAATTTGAAATCAATAGAATGAAATGGTGAAGGCAAGGACCTACCCCATGGTGTCTAGGAAATTCAAAAGGAAATGGATTAGCCATTAAAACTGTTGTCCATATCAGTTTGAAACAATGATTGGGGGGGGGGGGATTAGTGTATTCCAACAGCCCCAAGAGATATTTTCCCCTGTAATATTAGATTGGCTGCTTTCATTGAGCCCAGCAGGAGGCCTACCTGGCCAGATTATGTAGCTGCCATAGGACTCACACCAAAAAGTGCAGTGATAGTTTTGATTGGTGGCTTCATAAGCCAATCCTTGCTAAGGAAAGTTGGGGAAGGGACAGAAATTAAGCCTTTACCTTTTTCTTTCTCTTGGGGATAAAAAAAGACTCGTAGAAATACATAGGAGTTACAACATGGAAACAGGCCATTCAGCCCAACCAGTCCATGTTGGTGTTTACTCTCCACGCAAGCAAATAGTTCCAATCACATTTACCCGCTCTGTTCCCATTTCCTTCATCCGCCTATCCAATCTAATCTTGACATAGTATCTACCTCAACCACTAACTCTGGAAGTGAATTCCACAGCCTCACAACTGTGTAAACAAATTTCTTCTGCCCTTTGTTTTAAATCTCTTATATTTAATCATGCATCTATGGCCCCTCATTCTTGACCACTTAACTATTGGATACAGTCTGCTTCTGGCTACCCTGTCCCAACATAATTTTCAACACTATCAAATTGCTCTGCGTTGTTCTAATGAAAAAAGACCCCATTTTTCTTATTTGTATTTCCTCATACCAGGCAGCATCCTAGTGAATGTGCATCATACCCTCTCCAAATCCTCAATATCCTTCCTATAGCATGGAGCCCAGTACTGCACAAAATACTCTGAGTTTTTATTATGGTTTTATATAGGCTTAACATTACCTCTTGGGCTTCATGTTCTATACCTCTTGAGACAAAACCTAGAATTCCATTAGCAATTTCTATGGCTGTATGAACCTGAGGTGCTGCCTTTAATGTCCTGTGAACCTGTCCCCCCCCCCAAGTCCTTCTGCTCTTCCACAGCATCAAGCCTACTTCCATTCAAAGTATAATTACTGCTGTTAATTTTTTTAAACTAAATCCCATCTTATCAATAACCCTTTGCAACTTCCTTTAGTCTTCCAAAGAATTAACTATAACTTATATTTTGATATAATCTTCAAATTACAACAGCACTCCCTCTAGTCTTTTATTGAAATCGTTGATATACACCGTGAACAGAGGTGGCTCTAGACCTGAACCCCTTAACAGGGGTAGAGTGGTGAATATGGTTATTTTCCATTTTACGAGGAGTGATGTTAAATAGATTGAATTTCACTGAAAACTGTATTCTATTCAGTAATGTATTGCATGTAAAATAAACCAGCTCATTGGATTATAATTGGCTTTGGCCCACAAGAATGCTAATCAGTCCACCTTCTGGAAGACAGTACACTTTGAAGATAGCAGGACAAGTTGATAAGGCTACTAAAAACGCAAACGGGCTTTATAAACAGAGGCATAGAGTACATGAAAATGTTGCCAAAAGAGCTAAAAAGATTTTTAAGATTACCTTTCCAGCAGTGGGAGAATCCACTCGAACATCTGTATCACCCAGTTTCTCTTGAAAACCCCTAGCTACCATCCTCACTTTATCCTTATCAATCCCATCTGCAAGGACTTTTTTAGTACAAACCCATCGATGCGACAAAACTGCTTGACCCTTATCTTTTTCCTCAGAATAAACTCCAAATTCTTTCCAGCTATCTAACTCCCTTTGTTTTGCTTCTCTTATTCGTTTATCCTCAAATTTATTGGTAGCCACCAAAACTTCACGATCATGAGGACTTCTGCTCCTAGTTTTGTTACGTAACTGTTCTGTGGTCTTTGTTTCATTGTCTGACCTAGTCAAGCCACGTCTTCTACTTCCACTTTTATGTCTGTAGGGACTACTACTTCGAGATCTCCCTCTTTCCTCTCTAGTTCGTGATTGTTTTCTGACATGAGATTCACTTCTGAACTCCCTATCACTCCGTTTCATACTTTCCGCTCTTTTACCCCATTCTGCCAGTCCGTGGACCTCGTTGCATGGCCATCATCCTGAACATTCAACCAAAATTTAAACTCACCAGTGGTTTTGCCTGCATGTCCCAAAATTGTCACATCCCTCCATTCATTAGTCCCCTCTGGAACATATGTCACCCGTGCACCCATCATGGGCAATTGTTCTGTAGATGTGATAGCTCGGTCATGTGTTTCTTGATCACTGACATTACCATTGTCCAGCCCTTGATCTACTTCATTCTGTACGTCAGGAACCTCATCAAAAAAATCATGAACATCTGAGGCACAAGGTGCCTCGTTTGCTTCTATCAACTGCTCAGAGTCTGAGATTTTATCATTAATTCCAATTAATTGTGAGGAATGAACCTTAACAATTTGATTGCAATGTTGGACAAGTACTGTTTTACCATCACGACCAATGACCTTACCAGAGCCTTTCCATTCCCTCTGATCCTCTCTTATAATATACCAAATCTCCTGTATTGAATTCTGCCTCAGATGGTTCAATATGATGCCTCAGTGCTCTACAAATTTTCTCTGATACCTCAGCCTTGATAAAAGCCTGTCTCCCTGCATGCATAGCATTTAAATGCTCAGAAAAGATGGCACTAACTGACAATTTACATGCTGGACAATTAGTCAAAATTTTAAGCACCATGCTATCAATCACAGCATGATTCCTTTCACAAAGACCATTGCTAAGAGGGCTCTCAGCTGCTGTATTCATGACAATTATATTCGTATTCTCACACATAGCTCTGAACTCCGCATTAACTAATTCATCTCCATTATCGGTCAAAAACTTTGTTGTTGTCCCAAGTCCAGTCCCTATCCATTTTTCCATAATTTTATCTATAATAACCTTCTTCTCCTTACTCTCCTTACTATATATTAGTGTAGAAATACTAAATCTCATAGCCAGGTCAATAAAATATAAGATGAAAACATTTCTGTCTTTGTCCCATACCTTTAGATCCATAGCAACTACCTCGTTAAGGTCACGTGCTAATGGAACACTTACAATAGGACGTGGGGGCATCCGTCTATACTTCTTACAGATTTCACAGTTCTCACTAATCTTTTCCGTAAGCCTCGTATATTCTCCATCAATTACACCTGCATCTTTTAGCGGGATCTTTAAACGTTGACAAGTAGGGTGGGCAAATTGTCTATGTAACTTTAGGACAATTTTTTTTTTCTCTCATCCTTATCACCTGATGCCATTAAACTTGCCTAACACATTGATGAGAAACATTAGGTTTTATTAAGGGGATACAATAATGCCCTGACTGGGTAAACTGCAAATCAACCGATTTCCCAAATATGATTGCCTCATCGTGTTCCATGTCAAGTTTCATTTTTGCCTTTTTTGTGGAAGGTTTATCCAAAAGCATAGGTATCTCACTAGAGACTACATCCGTATTTATAAAATGGCTTACTTCAGCTATCTTACATGGAATTACCAGACTCATGAGTGACTTCAAGGTGCTGTCATCTCCAAACCTAAAATATGTAGAACTTTTATATTCCTTAATCTTGCATCGATCCTCTCTACTTAGTGAATCAAGATAACATTTTAACCAATCTGCCGCGCATACAATTGAAATACATGCACTAACACCGCACAATTAAAGGAATCTGCGACTAATACATTCATCACAGGATTAAAACTCCTTGTGACCAGTATAATCTCTTCATTTTCATCATTATCTTCATCCTTTTCCTCAGAACTACTTTCTTTGTGCGTCATTTCAAAGACCCTGTGTCTTCGCTGTGGGCAATTTGCCTCATAATGAAACTTAGAGTCACATCTAAAACATCTCCTGATTTTTCCTTGGGCATTCCTGGAGTTCATTTGCCCGTTATTACTGTCCCAATTTTGTCTTCTGTTGATATAACTGGATTTGCTGTACCTGCTTTCATCACCAATCTGGCTGTCTTTAATCCTTCTGTCATATTGATGCCTACGACCAGTCTCTTAAATTTTGAAACCTGGTCTGGCACCCACGTTTAGTATCTGGAACATTTCGAAACCTGGTGACCATTGAATCTTCTATTTTTTGTGTCACAGTGGAAGGCCTCATTTGTTCCATGAAGGCTGAAGGGAATGATTGTTTCCACAGGACTTTTTTTTAAGGCAGCAGACATTTGATCCAAGAGTCTCCTTTTCCGAGAACTGGATGCCAGTTAGGGCCAGTTGCCTGTCCATATGAGACACCTTAGCACAATCTAGTAATTTAAACACTCGTACTGATCCAGGAATTCTCAATTGGAACTTTGTCAACCTTTTGTACAATTTGTTAAAGGCCATGATATTGAATGACCGTCCATTTTCCAAAATCTATCAAATGCTGACCAGGATTTATCTGCACTTAACAGGTCATCTTCCTTGTAGATTTGATCCAGAAATTTCATTAGAAAAGTAAAACCTTCATCTTTATCCAAAAGATCTGCATCCATCTCAGAAAATATCTTACTTCTGATTTTACTTTGTTCAGGAAGCGACGATGCCAAGGCTATGCCTTGCTTTCTCTTTGGCAGAGTAGTAACCCGTGTCCACGTATCAACCTCATTCTTCCACTGGTCATACGGTTCAAACTACGAGAACATCGGAGGGAAATCGTACCTCGATGATTTAAACTTGATTTCTGCCATTTTCCACAATGGTCACTAGGATTTCATGTTTTGTTTTAAGTCCAGAAAAAAAATGTAGTTTTCAACCTCCACCTTTAGGCAACCATTCTCTGCTACCATGTAATAAATTGGATAGCCAGGTGGTGAAGGATAGAATACTAGAGCCTGATCTTCAGTTGCTTCTAAGTCTTTATTCACAGAGCTCCACATTACACACATCACACCCCAGATAAACTCTCTTATAAATGGATACAAGAGTTCCCAATTGATGTGCATCACCTGAATACAATTAACACCAATTGATATAAATTACATGATACAATTAACAAATACTTGAGGAAGGGGAGGGGTTTCCGCGACCGGTGGGCACTGTAGGGACTGGAGTACATCCTGGATCGATATAATAAAATTATTATTTGACACTTATTTTGGTGCACATAAAAACACACCCTAAAAAGAAGGAAGGGGAGGGGGTTGTGTGGGCAGATGTTGGAACTGCCTTCCCACTGCTAGCATAACTCTAGATCCCACCCTCTCGTGTTTGCAGACCCTGGAATCCTCATCTATTCCCCACATACTGAAGGCCCTGGAACTCCCCAGTGAACATTCCAAGGGTTCTGAAATCTGGCAGCACAGGTGCTTCCTGGGGTCTCACACCATGGTGGAGAAAGTCAGAGTCACCCCCCCCCCCTCTTCTCCGGTGTCCCCTTGCAACCTGCTGCTGCCAGTCCTCTGATCCACCTCTACACCCTTCCCCCCACCATCTGCTCGACCCAACCACCCCTGATGTTTTTTTTCCGACTTCCTGCTCCCACCATTATCCTGCTGTGCTGGTCACTGGTGCTAAATGCCCAACATGTGGGTGGACAGCTGGCAGCGGGAAGCAGAATGTGAGGGGAGTGTGACAGCCAGAGTATGATGCTGTATGGTGAGCAGGGAAATGGGAATGGGATAGGGAGGTCTAGCAGCTGTAGATTTAGAGGGATGATCAGGGATGGGTGGCTACATGGGACCAGTGGGGGAAGGGCTGGGGTCTCTCACTATTTTGAGGTGCGGTAGTGGAGGACAATGTAGGCTCAAGCCTTCGTCCTGTCCAAGCCACACTTTGCCACACCCATGCCCTCCCTCCCCGTTCTCTTCATTTGCTCACCTTGTTCCCATTTCCTTCCCATATTTTCCCTCCTCTAGTTTTTCCCCACCCCTCACCCCATTCTTCCCCTTCCCTTTCATTCATCCCTCTCACCCCTATCCCCTTCCCTCTCGCCCCATCTTCTTCCATTCTATCACCTGTTCTGTACCCCTGCTCTTTTCCCCTACCCCTCATGCCCCATCACGCTCACCATAAAGCCACTTTGCCAACACTATTTATTAATTACATTTTTAAAAAAGTGTTAAAATACTAGTCAATCTCCCATGGCCTTGCTTATTGTTCAGAGGAAATAGTAATCCCAAATTTACTTCAGGCCTGGGGTGCACTCCCGGCGTAAATCAGCTGGAAGTGCAGCAAAGGGAGCGGAAAATCAGGCGGGATCCAGAAATGATGATTCTCCACCAGAAGAGCGTCGGACACCAGTTTCTAAAGTGGGCTGGGGCAGGGGAAAGTTCCGCCTGTCCCATACAAGTCCCCGTACCTCATAACGAGGCAGGGCCAATACGATGGCCTTGCCTGCTGGAATACCCAAAGATTCCATCTCAATTCCACCCAGCAAGTGGGGCCACCTTGGCTGTCCAGGCTGAGGTCATGGCCTGGAAGACCATGGAATTGCCTTTTGTAATATTTGTCCCTTGATCCTCTTCCAAGGGCAGAATTGCACCTTTTGTGAGATCCCGCCATGGTCCACACTGGCTCTCTGGCTGAGAATCTAACTCAGCCCAGAAAGAGAATTCAAATTTCTGGTCTACAAAGGGTGCATTCCACACTCTAAATTGTATTTACTCACTGTATCTGTATAAATACAAGTTCTTTCTTTCTTTAAGCGCATGTGCCCATTAATTTGCACATATGCCAAGCTGCTGATACTAACAGGCCTTGAAGTTTTGATTTAGAGTCTACCCATCAATAGGCAGCAGCCCTTTCCAAACTTTTAAATAGGACAGACCAGTAAATGAGAAGAATAAGGACAAGTAGGACTGGATTGACCGTTTTGGGGTTGACAGGTTGGACATTGGCATTTAGAAGATCGTTGGAAGTAAAATCACAATATCAGGAATTCTACCAACAATAATGTACAATCAAGGCACACAACTCAAGGATGTTGCTAATATAACTACACTAGAACTATAATTGACAGCAAGTGTGTGTGTGGGGGGGGGGGGTGGGGGTTGATGAGACACTGTCTACAAACTAACATTATACTATATGTCAGAGAGTCTAAATCCATTCATGCTTTGTTAACTTGCTTGCAACGTCGCAGAGCTTAAAAGCTCAAGCATTCCACAAGTTTTCCAACATTATGCAGGCTGATTTGCAGGCTCTAACCCGTTGCACAAACAACATCAATCAAATGTCTAAAGGTTTAACATATTTTTATTAAATTAAACACATAAAAGAACATATCAGTGGCACTGCAGCATCCAAGCTGTCATCTTTATTTATTGAGCTGCTAAAAATATTACATTATAATGTATGCAAGTGAGTAAGTAACTCAGTATCTCAATGCATAAAATAACTTTACCTTTCTTCCAGTCACATGATCAGTATCAGGCATTTGCTTATGTCATGGAGACTTTTACTATGCACTATCTGATGTCATTCTACAAGGATCTGAGGCAGTTGTCCATACTGGTAAGGCACCCAGGCTTACATATACAATACTCATTATTAGGTCTTCTGATTAAAAGAACGATTTATACAACATAGTTAGGAGATGTAAAGGATGTAATGCAGTCGCTGGGTTCAGATAACCTGCAAAAAACTCTTCAGCCAAGGATAGCACAGTAGATTAGCAACTGCCCTTTCATCGCTGGGCTTGGGTTTCAATTTAGCCCACATAACAATTGGGAGAAGTCTACGTAAACTAATGTCAGTCAGTTTCACTCCAGTTCACTGCATATGACTGCTCATAATTTCACGTTGATCACCAACAAATTCTCCATCTCACTCAAAAAAGAATGAAAAGGATGTTTGGGAAATGAAAATGTCAAAGGCTGCACTAAAATCAGAGTTAAGGCATATTGTTGAGACCGTATAGTGGGAGCTTTACCCTGCATCAAACCCCATGCAGTGCATCACCTGGGAGTGGGAACACTTGATGCTGACACTGAATTAGAAAAAGCAGGAAAATTTTCCATTTTCTAGCACTGACCTCTCAGTTTGATGAACTCAAAATTCACCAAATTAAAAAAAAACTGGGAAAATAACCACTTGAGTTTCACTCTGATTTGTCACTGCTTTGTAACTGATTCCTATTTTTATTCTATGTATATTACTCAGTCAAAATTTTGAACGACTCCGTGGAGTCTTTTCAAAGTAATAATTTTGGATTTTGAAGGACGGACTCAAACGTATTACTTTTAAGTAAGGTATTTTGGCAATGTTTTGATTTTGAAAACTGCAGTACACCATGAAAAAACATATGCATAAAATATTAAGCTACAAACAGCAATCAACCAACATTTTCAATGTCTTAAAAATATATATATTACAGTAGCAATCAAGTGAGCACCATATCAAAAGGGCATGCATTTTATAAAAGTATTTTTTAAATATATTACATTTATTTACCCTGTATACTTGTTTGATCTTACAGCACAAATGTAGGAATAAACATATATGTAACTCATTGCCTGTTCATTAGACTGTGAGGAATACATTTTCATACTGTTGTTACCCTCATTACCACCTCAGCAGAACTGTTGTCATCATACTCCTCATCGTGTGGCCTGAATCGTGTGAGTAAATGTAATAAAGTGTAGCTGCAGTGAAATCCTTCAGACATTAACCGAGTTGAACCAACAGACCTTCGTGTTCTGAATTGATTCAGAGAGTCCCAAAAGGTCTGATTGGCAGAGGTTTCAGCGTTGCTGCTGTTAATTTCTATATCTTTTGATTTGTCATAATTTAACACGGTCCAATGTAGATTAACAGCTCTCCAGCGTTTAAATACCCGATATATTGCTGCTCCTTCATGAACGATTAGGCCTGTAAAAAAAGTATGAAATTATCAAAGGGGCTCTGATTACAATTCATCTTTGCATCATGTACATGGCAGCAGGCCTCTGTTAATAATGATATCAGAGAGAGCAGCCTCTTTATCAAAATGGAAGTTACCCGTTAGAGCACCTCTAATCAAAACACTGCATTTATACTTTTACGGGCAGATACCAAGATCCCGGATCACCGTAATTCAAATCAGGAAATGAGCAGATTGCGGAAACTGGACCTGCAACCTCTCACACTATGGCTTACACATAGATACGATCATCATCCCATCTATCCAATACTTTTCAGAATCCAAATATACCTGTTCCAACTATTTTTCTCATAAATATAGGGATATTTAACAGCATTCTTGTCAATATTATTCTGTATATTATTTCCCCAAACAGTCACAGAGCTCATCACATTATTGCTGACTTTCCCAATTGGTCATTCCTGTGGCCTTTCAAGTGGAGCAGGAAAAGATTCATAATTTAATATTAAAGGTGTTTCATGTGCTGAACTCAGAGAATAGGAAGAACAAAACTGGGTAAATTGATTAGTGATATACTTGTATTTTAGAGTCAGTTTGCATACATCATTTTCAGTTAGAATCAGAGGAAACGCCATTTAAAAAAACTTGACAAAACAAATAATCTTTAAATTACTGTATATAGAGGCTGAGAGGACAGGTGATCAAATAATGTTATGATTAGAAGAAATGCTGGGTAAATCAGTTTATATACACTCCTGGCGAGTGGGCTGTTTGGTGTGCGTCTAAAATTTATAGGTAGCTAAAAGTACATTAAAAAAAAGTGTTGATACTATAGATATTTTAGTCCAGGTTCGAAAATGTTATGCAAGTTCGGAGGCCACAGAGGAGCTAAGGGATTTTCAGACGTCAACAGATATTGAGGACTTTTATAACAAAGGAAACTGAGCAGAGAACATCTGGGGTCACATTCAAGGATGCAGACAATCAAGAAAAAGAGTTAAATCACCAAAAAAACATATTTTATATGAAGTTGATTTGTTATAAAAATTGGGATGATAAGGAATTTGATACGAATGAAAAACTGAAGTGCTATTAATGTGGAATGGACATATTCAGAATAATGCTAGAGAAAGGCCAAGTTAGAGAAATGCCAGCATACATCAAATCCATGCAACTGGAAGAGTTTAGTATGTGGCTGAATAGTAGCACAGGTGGGAAGACTGAAAAACTTGCATGAGAAGCACAAGTCAGATGAGGCTACAGAAACTGTGCATCTTTGATGATTACACAGAATTACATAGAATGTACAGCAGAGAAACAGGCCATTCAGCTCAACAAGTCCATGCCGGTGTTTATGCTCCCCAAGAGCCTCCTCCCTCCCTACTTAATCCAACCCTATCAGCATATCCTTCTATTCCTTACTCCCTCATGTGTTTATCGCGCTTCCCCTTAAATGCATCTATGCTAGTCACCTCAGCTGTTCCTATTGGTAACGAGTTCTACATTCTAACCACTATATGGGTAAAGAAATTTCTCCTGAATTCCTTATTGGATTTATTAGTGACTATCTTATATTTATAGCCCCTAGTTTTGATCTGCCCCACAAGTGGAAACATCTTCTCTATCAAACCCTTTCATAATCTTAAAGACCTCTATCAAGTCACCCCTCAGTCTTTTTTCTAGAGAAGTGTCTGCTGTGGCTCAGTTAATAGCACTCTTGCCTCTAAGTCAGAAGATTGTGGGTTCAAGTCCCACTCTAAAGACTTGAACACATATTCCAGGCTGACACTCCAGTGCAGTATTGAGGGAGTGCTGCACTGTTGGAGGTGCGGTCTTGCAGATGAGATGTTAAATCGAGGCCCTGCCTGCCCTCCTAAGTGGACGTAAAAGATTCCATGTGCTATTTGAAGAAGAGCAGGTGAGTTCTCCCCGGTGTCCTGGACAATATTTATCCCTCAACCAACATTACTAAAACAGATTATCTGGTCATTATCACATTGCTGTTTGTGGGACCTTGCTGTGTGCAAATTGGCTGCCGCATTTCTTACATTACAACAGTGACTACACTTCAAAAGTACTTCATTGGTTGCAAAGTGCTTTGGGACATCCTGAGGTCGTGAAAGGTGCTATATAAATGCTAGTCTTTTTTTCTTTTAGAGAAAAGAGCGCCAGCCTGTTCAATCTTTCCTGATAGACATAACATCTCAGTTCTGGTATCATCCTAGTAAATCTTTTCTGCACCTTCTCTAGTGCCTCCATATCCTTTTCATAATATGGGGACCAGAACTGTTCACAGAATTCTAAGTGTGGTCTAACCAAGGATCTATACATTTATAACATAACTTCTCTGCATTTATGGCCTTATTAACCTGCTTCGCTACTTTTAGTGATTTGTATATCTGTACCTCCAGATCCGTCTGCTCTTCGATCCCACTTCGATGCTTATATTCCAAGGAATATGTGGCCTCCTTATTCTTCCTACCGAAATGTACCACCTCACACTTATCTGTACTGAAATTCATTTGCCAATTACACATCCATTCTGCAAGTTTATTAATGTCTTCCTGTATTTTGTCACAGTCCTCCTTCATATTAACTATACCCCCCAATTTGGTGTTGTCCACAAAGTTTGAAATTGTACTTCCGATTATGTAAATGGTGAACAATGGTGGTCCCAGCAAAGGTGGGAAGTAGTGTTCCACAAGGATTGGTGCTGGGACTTTTCCCAGTTTGAGTAATTACCTTTAACCAATAACATGCACTTTAGAATGCTCAAGGAAATAATTGAGAATGTAAACAAGGCTTAGGAGCTCTATAAATACATAATATGTGCCTACTATGTAAGGGATATCAAGAGGGTAATTCTAACCTAGCCCACCCGGTGGAAAGAGTGGAAAGTAAAATCGGGCAGAGTGTAATACGGGCGGCCGATCCCATTCCATCGGTCTCCTGCTGGACAGGTTAGGTTAAAATTACCCCCCGCGTGTTATTCCACTACTTAAATAAGGTGTGAAATGGGAATTATACACCAGTTATCCTAACATCTGTAATGGGGAAAATGCTTGAGAACGGTCTACAGGATATCAACAACATTCACCTAAAGAGGAGAGGCCATAGGAGTGATCAGCATGGATTTGGAATAGATCTTGCCACATGAGTTTACTGGAATTCTTTGAGGACATAACAAAATTAATGAATAAGCGTCATCCAGTGGGTATAATTTGCTTGGTTTTTCAGAGGAATTTGAACAAGTTTCACATGCCAGGCTTCTAAAGAAAACTAAATCTTTTGGAATTAATGGAAAATTAGCAAGGTGGCTTAAAAACTGCCTCAGCAATAGAAAGGATAAAGTAATGATAAATGGAAAAAAAAACCTCTACACGGGCTACAGAGGTGTGGGTCCCTACTCTTCATACTATTCATGAAGATTATGGTAGAGAGTTCTTCAAGCACTGTCTGCAAATGGACAAAGGGATAGGAGAGAGAATTTAAAAGGGAAAGTAAATTGTGCTGATTTACTGCACAATCATAAGCGTTACAAGGGAAATACCTGTATTGCTACTGGATACCTCTGAGTTTATCCTCGTTATAGTGTTTTATATTTTAGAGATGTTCATTAGTAAGGTAGCCTGGTAACAGACATTTTGTGCAGAGCTCCTGTGATGTAACATGATGAATAGAAACAACAGGTTGAGGGCCTCTCCGTATTTGTGATGTTACTGGAGCAGAATCTCATTATGTCACATAATATCTAATACTCTTCAACAGGGATTATTGGGGCAATTAGATGCAATATCCTAACACTTTGATATTCTACTTGCTGATTAATGCACATCAGAACTGTAAGCATGTAAGCATGTAACAGACCACATGTTAAAGGAAACTGAAGAGGCATCCATTAACAAATCTGGGGGAAGGAAAGGTATTTGGGTGAAGATTATTGACCACTTATGAAGATATTATTAAAAAAGCTAACCAAGAACTGGAATATGTCTCACGGACATGTAATCACTGGCAAAGTCACACTGGAAATATAGCATGCGTTTCTGGACATCCTATCTTCAAAAGAATAATCAGGTGTTGGAAAGAGTTCAAAGAAGAGCAATAGGATATAAAACTTGTCAGTCTCGAGAGACCAAAGAATTAAAAGATTCAACCTCAGTGGCTTTCGATAAGGTCCCACACAGGAGGTTGGTGAACAAAGTTAGAGCACGTGGAATTGGGAGTAATATACTGGCATGGATTGAGAATTGGTTAACAGACAGAAAAGAGAGTAGGAATAAACGGGTCTTTTTCAGGTTGGCAAACTGTGACTTGTGGGGTACCATAGGGATCAGTGCTTGGGCCCCAGCTATTCACAATCTGTATCAATGATTTAGATGAGGAGAACAACTGTAATATTTCCAAGTTTGCTGATGACACAAAACTAGGTGGGAATGTGAGTTGTGAGGAGGATGCAAAGAGGCTTCAAGAGGGTATAGACAGGCTAAGTGAGTGGGCAAGAACATGGCAAATGGAATATAATGTGGAAAAATGTGAAGTTATCCACTTTTGTAGGAGAAACAGAAATCCAGAGCATTTTTTAAATGGTAAGAGATTGGGAAACGTTGATGTTCAAAGGGAGCTGGGTGTCCTTGTACATGAGTCACTGAAAGCTAACATGCGTGAGCAGCAAGCAATTAGGAAGGCAAATTGTATGTTGGCCTTTATTACAAGAGTACAGGAGTAAAGATGTCTTACTGCAACTATATAGGGCCTTGGTGAGACCGCACCTGGAGTATTGTGTACAATTTTGGTCTCCTTACCTAAGAAAGGATATACTTGCCATAGAGGGAGTGCAACAAAGGTTCACCAGATTGATTCCTGGGATGGCGGGATTGTCGTATGAGGAGAGATTGAGTAGACTAGGTCTGTATTCTCTAGAGTTTAGAAAAATGAGAGGTGATCTCATTGAAACATACAAAATTCTTACAGGGCTTGACAGGGTAGATGCAAGGAGGATGTTTCCCCTGGCTGGGGAGTCTAGAACCAGGGGTCACAGTCTCAGAATAAAGGGTAGGCCATTTAGGACTGAGATGAGGAGAAATTTCTTTACTCATTGGGTGGTGAATCTTTGGAATTCTCTACTGCAGAGGGCTGTGGAGGCTCAGTCATTGAGTACATTCAACACAGAGATCGATAGATTTCTAGATATTAAAGGCATCAAGGGATATGGGGATAGTGCAGGAAAATGGTGTTGAGGTAAAAGATCAGCCATGATCTTGTTGAATGGCGGAGCAGGCTTGAGGGGCCAGATGGCCTACTCCTGCTCCTATTTCTTATGTTCTTAACCTCTCACAAGGTGTGGCTATGTGCAATGGACTCCCAGCAGAAGCAAGAAATGTTTTGTGGATTAACACCTTTCAAAGAAAGTTGGATAAATAAGTGGTCAGGAAGAGGATTGGAAGCTTATATGGATAAGCACAGACAGAAGTGATCACATAGCTTCTAGAAACACCATGATTCACACGCTGTTGAAACTACACTCCACTGAAATGCAATGGTTCATGTGCTGTTGAAAGCAACCAGCCAGAGTTGAATAATATAGGTTGCAAAATTAGATTCATATTCTGTAGTTTTGAGTAAAGCGAAAGGAAAATTTTGTAGAACTTTATATCAGTAGGTTAAATACATTGGGTAGGGTCAATGATACAGTAGACTGTACATGGTCTGTAGAAGGAATGGGCTTGACGAGCTCTATGGCTTTTCCTTATTCCATGTTATCTTATGGTCTTAT
This sequence comes from Heptranchias perlo, assembly GCF_035084215.1. Classification (NCBI taxonomy): domain Eukaryota; kingdom Metazoa; phylum Chordata; class Chondrichthyes; order Hexanchiformes; family Hexanchidae; genus Heptranchias; species Heptranchias perlo. The sequence goes on along the minus strand of NC_090326.1, from coordinate 57,917,205 downwards.
CTCATTGACTGCATTATAAGGTCTAGTCTGTGTAGCTGTATGCAGCATATCCATTTCATTACTGAGCTTTAAACCTTCCAAGAATAATGTCCTGTGTTGTGAGTGTAGGTTTCTGCCTTCCATTTATCAACCAACATTTTGGATGTTTAATCTTGGATGTCTAGTTATCCTAGACTACCTATTTGAGTTCCATAAAAAGTGGCTAGGTAAAGTCATCAAAGAACTTAATTCTTCTTACTAATTAGAGTGCTCATGTCTCTGTTTTGCTTTGACATGTAAACAAAGTATATACACCAATGTCCAACCAAAAAAAAGTGTTCATCAACAGCATTCCAAACATAACTGGGATAATTATATCCATATTATGGGATTTATTTCTTCATTTTAGGTGGCTGAGCATAGGATAGAAGCACAGGTAACTGTAGCAGCATTATAGAGAGAAAGGCTGCATACCGTATTCGCTGCTCATGGTGTAGTCTCCTCTAAGTTTGGGGAGACCAAACGCAGATTGGTTGATCGCTTTGCTGAACACCTCTGCTCTGTCCGCAAGCGTGACCCTGACCTGCCGGACACTTGCCATTTTAATTCTCCATCCCACTCCCAATCTGACCACTCTGTCCTCTGCCTCCTACACTGTTCCAGTGAAGTTCAATGGAAGCTCAAGGAACAGCACCTCCTCTTTCGATTAGACACTTTACAACCTTCCGGACTCGACGTTGATTTCAATAACTTCAGATCATAACCATTGCTCCCATTTTTTTGGACAGCTGGTGCTGGTAATGATTTTGCTGTTGCCATTTACAGCTCCTCTAGACCCATCTTTTGTTTCTTTACTTGTCCCATCACCACCCTCCTTGCCTTGCACCATCTTCCCTTTTGTCATTTAATGAGTCCTCCCCTCCACCCTAGCACAGACCTCCCCTTTTGTTCTTTCCTCCCCCCTTTTCCTGGCTCTGTACTTGCTTAATAACTTCTTCCAGTTCCGACGAAAGGTCATCGACCTGAAACGTTAACTCTGTTTCTTTCTCCACAGATGCTGCCTGACTTGCTGAGTATTTCCAACATTTTCTGTTTTTATTTGAGATTTACAGCATCCGCAGTATTTTGCTTTTGATAGAAAGGCCTTTGGCGACGCATACAGGTGAAATACAATCCTGCACTCGCACCCACACCGTGCATCACCAGCATCAGATCTCCAGCGTTCCTACATCACTCGGGGACCAGACCAGTATGCCCACTATCCTCTCTCCCACTTGTCCTGGCCATAGAAGTTCTAGAAACATGTATCTGAGTTAACCCAGGCATCATGGAGTATTGGCAGGAGGGAATGAACACAAGATATCCCTGTATGCATATGTAACCAACCTAACTATCTTACCCCTGAGCAACTTTCAAAGCATGAAAAAATTGATAACTCTCTGATTAACAACTCAGCTACATCGGAATACAGGGCATTTAAAATTCTGAAAAGATTGGACAGGGTAGATAGAAGCAGACTGTTTCCAGTAGTTGAGGAGCCTGGAACAAAGATGCAAGATTAAATGTGAGAGATTTAGAACAGAGAGCAAGGGAAACTTATTTACACAGAGAGTGGTGGAATTCACCTCAGGGTTTAGAGGTTGAGGCAGAAACTATGTCAACATTCAAGATTAGATTAGGTAGGTGGATGAAGAAAAAAGGACTATTTGGATTATCTTCTCACACGGAGGGTAAAAGCTGACATGGATTGAATGGGCCGAGTATTATAATTTCTATGAATGCATACCTCACAAAATTGGTTCTGGTGGTTAGTCAAAGAACATAAAGTACTGTACCTTGGTGCCAAGTGATATCAGCATAACCTTCCTATAACCCTGATTCAACAGTTGATGGTTAACTTTATGTTTGGATGTTTATATATAAAAGACATGGATCTAGCTAGCAGCATCATCTGAAGAAAGTTTCACAGTTAGGAAGTGAATCTTTGATATTGGACTTTAAAATTGGATTGATAGGCAACATTGAGGTGAAGTTACAGAAGTTCTTGAGTTCTTGACATAAACATGGAGGTCTGGGTTAAGTACTTGAAGACTGACATCTTTTCATATCTCTGTGATGTTAATCCACTCTGGCACAAAGTTAACCATCCTCATTCATTCCATTGATCCTAATGACTTTGGGCATGGCATCCCAGCGGAAGCGATGGTGTTTCTCTGCAGCATGTCAAACATAATTACAACTGGCAGATCTGGGCATTGTAGAACGTTGATGTTACTAACTGCAACAAATAAGGCCAAATCTCCTTGATAATCATACACATCTATCCTTCTGTGACATTTGCCCCCGCAAATTCATTTGTGATTACCAAGCCAAAGATCTGGATGTTTGCAACTAAGGAGTACTTGAAATTTTTATTTTTTATGGTCCATTTTTCATGACAGTGTTTATGAACTGGTGTTCTCGGTATTGATACACTTGCCGATCTACTGTCCAATTCTGTCTATATCTAGCTGAAGTTACTTGGTTGCTGCTTGCCTTTCAGATGGGGAGTTCACCAAAGTGCAGTCATTATTAGAAAGGCTATGATCATTTTCAGCAGGTCACTGCCCCCCAGTTTCCCTGCGTAGGTGTTGCAATAATGATAGTTGGCAAGCATTAACCAGTATTTGCATCCTTTGAAGGAGTCACATATCCAATTCACCAATGTCCCAGATGCAAGAAGAGCACAGCTTCACTATAAAAGCAAAATGCTACACTGGATGCAATAGAGGTTGGTTTGCAAATTTTTAGGAGCATAATTTTGTAAAATTTATGCATAATTATGATCTGTTCAACTAAACAATGTGGTTAGAAGTGTTATATTTACGATGTCACTACATTCAGGGACTGGAGTAGTACTTCCCCTATGGTGGTTAATAAATCCTATTGTCAACGCAGATGTATATATCAACGGTTTTTCTTGAAATTTTTTTCAGGGAGATGATAATCAGTTTTGAATGAAATAATGTTGACCAAGAATTTTAATTTGGAATATAGGTGACTAAGGTTTTGGTTACACAATTGAATGAACAACAAATTATCATAATTTTTTGCAACTCTAATAGCTCTGCTGTCTTGACCAATTTTTCTATGGAATGGGAGAAGCGTACCTAAGCTGTCCCCATTGCAATGTAGTTTGTAGAGAGCTGATTTGCACAATAGCAATATTTAACAGGTGCAATTAATACTTTTGTTAATGTAATGTGGTGTAGGGCAGTGAGTCCAAATTAAATGGCTTATTTGACAAGTATCCTAAATCTTATATAACCTAACAGTATGGGACTCAGTAATTTGAAATTAGATACCTATGGTAACAGTTTAGGAACATAGGAACAGGATTGCCCATTCAGCCCCTCGAGCTTGTTCTGCCATTCAATGAGATCATGGCTGATTGTATTCTAACTCCATCCACCCACCTTGGCTCCATATCCCTTAATACCCCTGGCTAGCAAAAATCTATTGATATCAGATCTAAAAATTATTAATTGAGCCGGCATCTACTGCTTTTTGTGGGAGAGAGTTCCACACTTCCACCACCCTTTGCATGAAGAAGTGTTTCCTAACTTCTCTCCTGAATGGCCTGGCTCTGATTTTCAGGTTATGTCCCCTTGTCCTAGACTCCCCACCAGCGGGAAAAGTATCTCTCTATCTGCTCCATCAATTCCTTTCAAAATCCTAAAAACCTGAATCATATCACCTCTTAACCGTTTACATTCCTGGGAATACAAGCCTAGTTTACGTAATCTCTCCTCATAATCTAACCCATGGAGCCCTGATAACATTCTGGTGAATCTACACTGCACTCCTTCCAAGGCCAATATGTCCTTTCGAGGGTGTGATACCCAGAACTGTACACATACCAAAGATATGGTCTAACCAGGGCTTTGTATTGCTGTAGCAAAACTATCTAGCCCTCAAGTTAGAAAGGCTGACATTCCATTAGCCTTTTTGATTATTTTTTGTACCTGATCACTACATTTTAGTGATCTGTGTACATGGACCCCTAAATCTCTTTGGACCTCCACTGTTCCTAGCTTTTCACCATTTAAAAAATACTTGGATGTATTCTTTTTTGGTCCAAAATAGATGACCTCACACTTATCTGCGTTGAAATCCATCTGCCACAGTTTTGCCCACTCATTTAATCTATCAATATCTCTTTGTACTTCTATGCTCCCATCTATACTACTTACTATGCCACCAATCTTTGTATCATCGGCAAACTTGGATATATGGCTCTCTATTGTGTCATTAATAAATATAGTAAATAGTTGAGGCCCCGGCACCGACTCTTGTGGGACACCACTAGTCACTTCCCTCCAATTCGAGTACATACCCATTATCCCTACACTCTGTCTTCTACTGCCTAACCAATCTCCTAACCAGTTCAATAATTTGCCTTTAATTCCATGAGGTTTAATTTTAGCTAAGTCTCTTATGTGGAACCTTATCAAATGCCTTCTGGAAGTCCATAGACATTCCCATATCTATTTCTTCAGTTATTTCTTCAAAAAATTCAATTAGGTTCGTTAGATATGACCTACCCTTTGCAAATCCATGTTGGTTCTCTCTAATCAGATTTTGTGTTGCAATGTGTCCTTTTGTGTGTCTTTGCTGTGAAACAGATAGTCAGCTATGTGAGGCGCTAGTTCATGCTGCTAGAGGAAGAGATTTTAATACATTTCTGCTGCATTTTCATATTGGTGTCCCAAAATTACATTAGGATTCTGAAGAGACAATGGGAGTAATTTTCATCTCTGCTGCGTGGCTGATAACCTGGCAAAGCAGATCACCTGCCCATTGTAGTAGCAGCCTGATTTGCATCCCATCGATTTCAATGGAATGAAAATCGGACGGGTTCTACAATGGGCAGGTGATCCACTCCACTAGGTTACTGGCTAGGCGGCATCATTTAAAATGATCCCCAATGCCCTCATATGGCACAGGAAGGCTGCAATGATATTACAACAAATTGATTTATACAGCACCTTTTAATGTAGAAAATGTCCCAAGGCTGTTTACAAAGTCAAAGGGAACGGTATTGAGCCATGGATGGAGAGATTAGGAGGGATCAAAAAACTTGCACAAAAAAGTGTTTTTGTTTTTAGAAGATTTTTAAAGGTGGAAGGAGAAGTGGAGAGGGGAAGGGGTTTAAGGAGGGACTTCCAGATCATAGGACAGAGGCAACTGAAAGCTGTCATCAATGGTGGGTTGTAGGGAGAGGGTGATTCATAAGAGGCTGGGGTCGGAATAATGCAGGGTGCAGCAGGGGATACAGTGCTGGAGGAGGTTGCAGAGATAGCGTGGGATAAGACCACGAGGGACTTTAAAATGGGGACAACGATTTTGAATTTAATGCGCTGGGGTTCAGGGAGCCAGTGTAGGTCATGGAGATGGGTGAGTGGGATTTAGTGTGGGACTGGGGATGGGCAGAGTTTTGAACAGTTGAAGTTTGGAGAGTGAAGGACGATAAGGAGAACATTGGAGAAATTGAGTCTAGAGGTGACAAAGGCACATATAAGGGATACAGCAGCTGACCGGCTAATGTAGGGGTGAAGATGGACAATATTGCGGAGGAAGGAATTGCAGTTTTGGTGAATAGGATGTGAGGTTTGAAACTCAGCTGTGGGTCAAATTGGATGTCATGGTTTTATGCAATCTGGTTCAACTTGAGTCATAGCCAGGGAGGGGGATGGAATCAGTGGCAAGGCAGTACAGTTTATGGCAGGGGTTCTTCCTGATGTTCATGTGACAAAAATGAAATGTTTTTATCTAGGTGGCTGTCCTTTTAAATCCTGTCACAATATGTAAAGATTTCTAAAACCAATCGCAACAACTGGTTGTGAAATTCCGGGGTCCCGGCTCCGCAACTGGAAATGCAGTGGAGTTTGACTCTCAACTGCCCATGGCCTTCCATGTAGACCCCATCCCAAATGACAGAAATAGGGCCATTTCCATAATCATGGCAGGTGGGCCACATCTGGCGTGAATTCCACTGGGCCTAGGGAGAGCATAATTGGCAGAATTCTTGGGGTAACCCCAGGAATTCCTTCTCCCTCCCCAACCACCCCTTGTCCCTAAATTACTCACAGGGTGTAAGGAGGGCAGCTGCAAGATTTATCTGCTCCCCTGACTGCAATTTGGGCTTCATTTTACATGAGGCAGAAACCTGGTGGATTCAGGTTCCGTCCCAAATTGCAGCTGCTTCGCCGATGAGCCACCTGTTTTACTCCCTTCCAGGCCCACAGAATTTCAGGACCCATGTCTCCAGCCTAAGTTGATACAAATGTTGCAATGGTTTGATCAGGTTACTAAACTGGGTGAGGAACCAAATCACATTATTCAAACATAAGCAATGCTGTTTGATTGGTTCAGTAATGGGTATGACTAACCGCTCCTTTTTGAATTGATGGACTCCCACGATGACAATGTGGGGGTGGGAAGACAATCCACTCCTTGAGATGCTCCAGCTGTGCTTTGATAGGTGAGAATAGAACCAAGCAAGGGCAGTCCTACTGAACTGGACAATGAAAGAGAGGCATTGGAGAAGGACCATTTGGTTGACCATGTTGAAAGATGCAGAGAGGACAAGGAAAATGAGGAAGGATAATGCACCACAGCCACAGACAATGTAATTCAGTGTAATTCATGACAGCTTACGGCCTTTTTGGTGTTGCGGGGAGGGGGGGTGCCAAACTGATTGGAGGGATTCAAACAGGAAGATGCGGGAAAGGTGGCCATGAACCAAAGCAAAATACTGCGGATGCTGGAAATCTGAAATAAAAACAGAAAATGCTGGAAATACTCAGCAAGTCAGGCAGCACCTGTGGAGAAAGAAACAGGTCGATGACCTTTTGTCAGATCTGGAAGAAGTTAACAGTTTATAAGGAAGTACAGAGGCAGGGAATGATGATGGGGGGGAGGAGATGGGGTGGAAATAACAAAAATGGAAGGTCTCTGATAAGGTGGAGGGCAGGAGTGATTAAATGACAAAAGGGATGATGGTGCAAGGCAAGGAGGGTGGTAATGGGACAAGTAAAGAAACAAAAGATTGGTCTAGAGAAGCTGTAAATGGCAACATCAGAACCATTGCCAGCATCTGCTGTCCGAAAAAATGAGAGGGGTGGTTATGATCTGAAGTTGTTGAAATCGATGTTATAGAATCATAGAATGGTTATAGCACGGAAGGAGGCCATTCGGCCCATCGAGTTTGCGCCAGCTCTATGCAAGAGCAATCCAGCTAGTCCCACTCCCCGCCCTTTCCCCATAGCCCTGCAATTTTTTTTCCTTTCAAGTACTTATCCAGTACCCTTTTGAAGGCCATGATTGACTCTGCCTCCACCATCCCCTTGGGCAGTGCATTCCAGAACCAAACCACTCGCTGTGTAAAAAAGTTTTTCCTCAGGTTACCTTTGGTTCTTTTGCAAATCACCTTAAATCTATGTCCTCTGGTCCTTGACTTTTCCGCCAATGGGAACAATGCTGGGTCCGGATGGTTGTAAAGTGACTAATCAAAAGATGAGGTGCTGTTCCTCGAGCTTCCGTTGAGCTTCATTGGAACAGTGTAAGAGGCTGAGGTCAGTGGGAGTGGGACGGAGAATTAAAATGGCAAGCGATCGGCAGGTCAGGGTTATGCTTGCGGACTGAACGGAGGTGTTCAGCAAAGCGATCACCCAATCTGCGTTTGGGCTCCCCAATGTAGAGTCAACTGCATCATGAGCAGCGAATACAGTAAACTAAATTGAAAGAAGTACAAGTAAATCGCTGTTTCACCTGGAAGGAGTGTTTGGGGCCCTGGATGGTGGGAAGGGAGGAGGTGAAAGAGCTGGTGTTGCCTCTTCTGCACTTGCAGGGAAAGGTGCCGTGGGAAGGAGAGCAGGTGTTGGGGGTGATGGAAGAGTGGACCAGGGTGTCGTGGTGGGAATGGTCCCTTCGGAATGCTGAAAGGGGAGGGGAAGATGTGTTTAGTGGTGGCATCGTGCTGGAGGTGGCGGAAACGGCAGAGGATGATCCATTCAATATGGAGGCTGGCAGGGTGGAAAGTAAGGACAAGGGGGCCGTATCAGGCTTCTGGGAGGGAAGGGAAGGGGTGAGGAGCAGAAGTGCGGGAAATGGGACGGACACAGTCGAAGGCCCTGTCGACCACAGTGGAGGGGAATCCTCGGTTGAGGAGAAAGGAAGACATGTCGGAAGCACCGGTGTGGAAGGTGGCACCATTGGAACAGATGCGACAGACGGAAAAACTAGAAGGGAATAGAGTCCTTACAGGAAGCGGGTGGGAGGAAGTGTAATCAAGGCAGCTGTGGGAGTCATTGGGCTTATAGAGATATTGGTGAACAGCCTATCCCCAGAAATGGCGATAGAGAAGTCGAGGAAGGGAGGGGAAGAGTTGGAGATGGACCGTGTGAAGGTGAATGGGAGGTGGAAATTGGAAGCAAAGTTGGTGAAATTTTCTAGTTCGGGGTGAGAGCAGGAAGCGGCACCAACAGAGTCATCACTGTACTGGAAAAAGAAGTGAGGGAGGGGACCTGAGTAGGATTGGAACAAGGATTTTTCCACATATCCCACAAAAAGGCAGGCATAGCTAGGAACCATACGGGTTCCCATAGCGACATCTTTTATTTGGAGGAAGTGAGTGGAGTCAAAAGAGAAGTTGTTCAATGTAAGAACATCTCTCAAATTTCTGATATTAATAAATCTGCAATAAAGGCAACTCAAACCTGTGTTTCAAAAGAAAATCTCCCTCCAATAAATTACCATTTTGTTAGCAGGAATGGACTCCCATTGTGTCAATTTAGGCATAAAATAAGAATGCTGAAAGTTTTCCATCCAGACCATGGATAATTTATTTTGAACGGGTTAATGAGACCCCTCATATCATCAACGTTAATTTCTAGGCTTTAGTGTTGACAGAAATATATATTCGGCTCTTCTCATTCATTCAACCTACCTATGCAAACAAGGTCCATAAAGCCATACATTCCATAGCAGATCTGAAATAAGATGTCTCTTCTCTGCCAAACTGCAGCAGGACTGAAGGCTGACCATAAAAGCCAGGTCACACTTGCTATCAGAAAAAGGCAACCAAGGATCACTGCTATTATTTGAACCTTTTCAACCAAGGTCACTGTGATAGGTTCCCACTACAGGAGAAAAAAAAAAAGCATATTAATTTAAAATAGAGAGCATCAATAAATAAAACATTTTTTAAGCAAACTGCCACCACTATTATCATAGAATCATAGAAGTTACAACATGGAAACAGGCCCTTCGGCCCATATAGGTTTCCTTCTGAAAAAATGACATAACTTTACGTTTGCAACAAATAAATGTGTTGTAGTACAGTGTTCTGTGGAGATAATTATGTGGTATGGCAAATACCACACAAAGAAACATGAATTATTATTGTCAACTATTTCCTTCCCCATTGCTGTTTTCACTTTATAGTGATATATTATAAATAAGTTCAATGATTCTCACTAGTGGAGATACTGAAGGAGGCTCTCCCCCCATCAAAGTAATCCAGACTGAATCCCATTCTGTAGTCCAAAAATTTGGTAGTGTAGAGTTCTGCATTTTTATTTGTTTTATTTCTTGTTCTTCTTGTACTAATTTCCTGTAATCGGAACAGATATATCTTTATTATATATTAAATTCAGTACGTGGAGGATGTATTTCATTGTACCTCACAACCTGTTGCACTTGTAGGCAGCACTGTGTTAGGTACTTTCAATATTTAATGTGTCACACTTTGTCACAGCTTGTGTGAGACACAATAGCTGCATTTTTTTATTGTGAGAGTATATCACCCATTTATTGTGCAATCATGCCACAGGATGCTTTTCCCTCACAAATCACTCAAAATGCTTTTGGAAAATGTTTTTAACATATGATTTTTTTTCTCAGGAACTGAAATTTCTAATGTCCAAAATAAGGATTTAAGCAAAATAAAAAAAAAATCCAAAAATTGCTTATTTACAATACACGATTGAATGTATCCATTGAAGTATCTTTTGTGACTTTTAATCCTTCATTAAAGTTTTGACATGAAGCCTTAACTTCTCCCAAAAGCCTAGGATTGTACTTGATTTGCCCAGAGCTGTGACACTGTGAGCTGAGTTTGAATTGTGCAGTTTGAGCATGTGCAGCTGATTTCTCAGGATACATTAGTGCTGTTAATTCAGTTGTAGTATGAAATGTTTTTCTCTACTTATAGCAGTTTATGCACGAAGGTTTTTCAAAATGATACAAAGGAAAGCTAGAGAACAAACGCTTTATTTATTCAAGTATAATTATAGCGTTCATTAAACCAAGAGGTTATGTTTTTAAAAAACACATGGTGTGTTTGTATGTGTACGAGTGGGGAAAAAGAGGCTACTCATTATATACCTGTTATAGCTTTTATTTTCTGTTCTTTAAATTTTAGAAATGCATTAAGCTCAGATAATGTGTCTTTCCTCATTGTAATTCAGTTCATTTTTAAAAGTATGAAGTTTGAAGCATACAGCTTTCAATTATCTCACCTCATTATCACCTGTGTTATGTTGACAGTTAAAAAATGAAAATATTCTAATTGCTAACTGCTATCTAACATAGAGGACATGAAGAAAGAGAGAGACAGAAAGAGAGAAAGATAAATTGTCTTTCCTCATCTTAATTAGTTTTAAAAAATGTTAAAAAAAGTTGAATTTTGAAAATTCTAATTACCACCTGTGTTATGTTCATTATAATTTTCATATGGCTGTGTGCAAGAGAGAGAGAGAACTAGATACAAAAATAATTGTCTAGGCACCAATCACATAACACCAAATACAATGTTTTACAGCGATCCCTTGGAAGGTCACAAACCAATGCTGCCATAGATGGGATTTCATTGGTACACCGGAACAGGAGTAGGCCGTTCAACCCCTTCTATTCTATTAGATCATGGCTGATGTGTACCTCAACTCCATTTATCCACCTTAGCCCCATATCCCTTGATACCCTTACCTAACAAAAATCTATTGATTTTAGTCTTGAAAATTTTAATTAAGCCAGCATGCACAGTCTTTACGGGGAGAGAGTTCCAAATTTCCACTACTCTTTGTGTGTAAAATGCTTGATGATTTCATTCCTAAATGGCCTAGCTGTAATTTTAAGATTATGTCTCCTTGTTCTGGATTCCCCCACCAGAGGAAATAGTTTCTCTGTATCTACCCTATCGAATCCCTTTATCATTTTACAAGGTTACCTCCAATTCCGTGCACTGTTATCTCTTGTGCAAAACCTTATCAAATGCCTTCTAGGTCTATATAGACAACATCCATAGATACTCCCCTATCCACCACATTAGTGACCTTCTCTCACAAATCCATGCTGACTCTCTGATCAGCTCATACTTGTCTAAGTGCTCAGCCACTCTGTCCCTGATTATAGATTCCAGTAACTTCCCCACAACTGATGTTAAACTGAAAGGTCTGCCGTTTTCTGGTTTCTCCCTCTCTCCCTTCTTAAATAATGGAGTGACATTCGCAATTTTTCCAATCCAAAAGCACAATTCCTAAATCTAGAGAGGTTTGGAAAATTATGATCTCCCCTCCACAGTGATACCAGACAAAGGACTCTCACGCTGCCAAGCCCCAGCAGCTGCACTACAGTACTGTGAAACTCTGGAACCCCCACCCCAGTTCTGGCAAAATCCAGAACCATCCCCTCAGTGCTACCGAAATGCAGAACTGCCCCCAAGTGCAGCTAAACCTAATTTCCGCGCCCCCCCAATCCCAGTACTGCTAAATACCAGATATCTATCTCCAACGTTCGCATATTATGTACCATTTTGCTTTGTATTCTCAGCTATATAAATGGTAAGGGATAAGAGTTAATACATATAGATAATGGAATATATATAAATATACAATGGCTACTCAATTCAGTTTTCGGAGAACAGTGGACACAGTGGTAAAATTCGATCTCCTTACTATTTACTAAAAATTCAATTTGTCTTATTCAATCATTATAAATAAGTGGCATTGCACATTACTATTGTTATAAAATAGTAAATCTTCTGACTCGCATGAGCAATGCCATGAGAAATCTACTAGTATATTAAAAATCTTACATCTGTGCATACTTCCCGTCAGCTTTTTGCATTTTAAATTTGTAGATCCAAACAGAAACTGCTTATATAAACATGTCAAATTGTAATGACATCTGCCCGTCAGTGGTAGCATTTCTGTTTTACATCTCCCAGCTCCTCAGCCTGTAATGCATAGAAACACCTGTGCTTCAACCAACTCTCTTTTTCTGCTTTTCAAATTGCTTTGAATTTTTCTATTTAACTGTAAGAAATCTGTGTCTTCTTAAAAATCTTACATCTGCAAACACTTCCTGTCTTTAAAACCGATTTCCTAGCGTCATATTTTTGTCACACTTTCCACGTCAACTTTTTATCACAATAAATGCCTATATCCACATTTATAATGTTTTTTTCCGGTGTAGGCTCAGCATCTTGTACTTATGCAATTTGGCCACTAAATGGCTTTTTACCACAAATTGCTCAAAATGCTTTTTGAAAATTTATCATTTAAAAATTTTTGACCTGCCATTTTTTAATCAGTATATGAGATGTATCCAAAATAAGGGTTTAAACAAAATAATATAAATCAAAAAATTACATATTTCACAATAATGATAAAATGTATCTATTGAATTGTCATGTCTGTCTTTTCATGCCTTCAATTAAGTTTTTACTTGAAGGCTTCAGCCTCTCCCAACAGCCTGGTCTTGGACCTGATTTTTTTTGCCAGTTGACGCTGCGAGCTGAATTTAGATTGTACAGTCTGGACATGTTCAGTGTACCGTTCAACCGGCTTCTAGCAGTTTCAGCCCAGTAGCTTTTCTTAAAATAATTTTGAACAGCAAGAGGACATATTTCAAAAGATTCCTGAGGTAATGTTTACATTGAGTTTTTTTTAAAAAAAACAGAGAGTGAGAGCGAGAGTGACACTCCCTGATTTTAATTCCAGGTAGGGAGGTGAGTTGGAAACTCATTCGCTACTCCAGAAATGAGGCTCAGACTATCCTGGGCTTCATATAAATCTCGCCAGATGACTGCCACCCAGAACAGGTGGGAAGCGGCAGAAAATTGCACGGTCCAGGGACCGCTCACCCACACCAGCTGGGTGGAGGGATCAGCTTCAGGGGATATCTTGCTGGGATTTCACGTTTGAAAAAGGGGCAAAGTTCATATCAGGGGAGGCCTAAGCTTTTCTTGTGGGGCCCAGTGGAACACTCCTGTTTCTTCTAGCCCCATAAGGAAAGTACAAAATACTTACCTGTTTGGATCTTTTCTGACCCTGGGTCCTCTTCCCCACTGTTTTCACCTGGCAGGAAAGCTACAGCGACTTCCGACTCAAACCGTTCAGTTAAAATGGCAGTCGTCGCCTGAATGAGTCATTGGGCCCTGTCATCCATACGTACAGAAGGAATCTGCTGGTTTTGGGCAGGTGTACTTGCGCCTGCCCAGTACAGCAAGTTAAAATTCAAAACGTTGAGTTTCTAGCAGCTCTGCGGCGAGTAAGTAACCTGGGCGATTTTAACTGCCCACCCGCCCAGTTTCCGCTGAATATGTTGCGTTTAAATTGCCCAGAGAGAGAGAGAGACAGACAGACAGACAGTGTACTGATTACACACCTGTAGTAGCCCTTGTTTGTGATACAGAAAGCTCAGAAAGTGTATTAAGCTGAAAGAGAGAGAAAGGAACTGAGGTCAGAGAATGTGAGAGAAAGAGATGGTGAGAGAATCATTCTCCATTTAATATTAGTTCAATTTTCAAAAATAAACTGTTGAATTTTGAAGTCAACTTTTTGTTCTGTTTTTTTGACAGTTAGAAAAGATCCTTACACCTGAGAAAACGATTCTAATTATTATTACCCACGAGACAGAGAAACTGAGACACAGATAGAGACACACAAACAATAAAAAACAAGTTGAATTTTGAAAGCAAACAAACCCTCTGGGATACAGAAAGGGAAAGGGGGAGGGGTGAGAAACACATTGAGAATGAGGGACCTTTCACCATCTGCCCTTGGGTAGAGCAAGTAGGAGTGGGAGGGGAGTGAATGAGGCATTAAGTATGAGATCAGTGACAACGGAGCTAGGAGGATGGAAAGATATTAGGCTTTAGCAGGCAGTTTAAAGGGGGAGAGGTTAGTGGGAAGGTGCAGAAGTGGGGCATGCGGTGGGAGTGAGGGGATGCAGTGAAGCACGAGAGTTTGGTGGAGGGGATGAGAAGGGAACTAATTGAGGACCGCATTTTTGCTGCAACCCACACCCCAAATGTAGCCTGCAGCCATTGGTGGCTCCTTTCCTTATCACACCACAGCCTCCTCCCTGAAAGGAAAAAAGAATAAATGACAGCGAGAAACAGAAGAGGGCAGAGAGAAGCAAAAAGAAGACTTAGGGAGAGGGAAGCAGAAGAAGAGTAACCACACTTTGGGACGTCCTGAGGCATATGGACCACACTTTCCCAGCCGGGGGCCAGCTGCCTTCAGGGCAGCCTAATTTTGCAAAGGGGGTCTTAAACAGATGTTGGGCCCCTACTTGCATAATCAAAGGGCCTAAGGCACGGGCCCTGGACGCCTCTTTTTCTACCTTTGTGGGTGGCACACGTCCGGCACGTAATGGATGTGTGCGCCCCTCCCACTATATTGGATGCTTAGGTGCTCATTTTGCGCCTGTAAACAGACGTGGCACCAACGAATTTCTAGGCCTGTGGTTGTAGCATCATTTCAAGCTTTTTTTTGTCTTCAGTACATGTTGAAGTGTAATTATGAGAGGACATTTGAGGTTAGTAAATTAGATCTTCATAAACTGCAGCAAAATTTAATTGGCAATGTTGTATTCCCTATTTATTTTTAATTACAGTATTAAGAGTTTTTAACTCAGTGTCTTGATTGAAATATCAGCGTTCAATTGGTCTCAGAGTGTTTGATATTTTCACTGAAGCTGAATCTTCTATTTTGTTGTTAGTCTAATTAATGGACCTAGTTAATTTGATACTGGAAATCTTAGCTATTAATAAGATGTTGGGGCCAAATTTCCTTTCAGGGGCAAGACCGGGTTATGCTGGCTCCAGCCCCTTTTACTACCTGCCAAAATTTAGGTTTGAAGTGGGGGCGGATCCTGTAGTATTCTGGTCTTCCAAGAAGCACATTAGGGCTACTTTTTCTGGCCCACTTCTGCCCTGCTGCTGAGCAGGAGTAGCACACCCGAAGTGCACTACACATATTCAGATCCAGGATTGCCGGTATTTTAGTCCTTGGCAAGGCCTGGTGCTGGCAGAAGGGGCAAGACATTTAAGTGCAGCTACAGGTCTCTCAGGCAGGTAACTGGTTATTCTGTGAAAAGGGGACATGCTTGTTGGGTCTAATAGCATTTACCTATTCCTAAAATTATTAAGTCTAGAGGGGTGTATGCTTAGGGGAGAATAACAAGAATTGCTAATAAAGTAATGTGGCATTCACCTTCAGATCTGGGACTTCATCTAGGTACCTACATGTAGGTCAGTCAGCAGAATGCTAAGAAGTTTAAAGTGTGTTTGAGCCAGTGGTAAATCTGCTAACTATCCCTTGAAGGGAACATTGTGGCTAGTACTAGTGATCCTACCTGATAGGGAGCCCAGCTTCCCGATAAGGTGACCACTGCCATCAAAGATAGAATTTCAGAGTGGATTCTTAACCCCTGCTTTTGGGGAGATGCTGAGGGGGTGAAGTTGGTCTTGGACAGTAATGCAAACTGGGTGATGGTGAATCGGCAGCCAGTTTTACGTCCCACCCAATTTTCATTCCCACTGACTTCAATGGAAAAGAAAATCAAGCGGGGTGTAAGATGAGCTGTCGGTTCACTATTGCCCAGTTTGCACCACTGTCCAAGACAAACTTCACCATCAAGATGTCTTTCCCCAGTCACAACATGGCTCTTGATGAATACCTTTCCTAGAGGTATCAGCGTAATGCTTGAGATACTGGTTCCAAAAATGCTCAGCCATTCCAGCAAGCTGCAGCTGTAACTTTGGTGGCAGTCAGCCAGAACGGCAGCAAAATTGGTGTGGACCCAAGTATGTTGGGACTTGGCCGTAATGCCTGTATGGCCTTGTTGGGGTAGAGCCTCCATCCACCTCTGGAAGGCCACTGACATAATAGGTGCAGAGCCAAAGTCATAGAGTCCCTAGGTCAGATGTTCCCATGCTCCGACCCTCAGTCGGAATCCAGGGTAGCATTGGATTAGCATCACTGAAATTGGCAGGAGTGGGGCCCACATGGGTGTCCAGGCTGGAGCTGGGGCCTGGACTACCCAAGATCAGAGGGCGCAATTTTTTTTTTCACATTTCACTTTTTAAAGCGGGCTTGTTCTTCCAAAGTGAGGGGCTAGACCCCCTCCCCTGGCTGGCCCCTTTCCATTGGCATTTCCAGGGTTGTTGGTGCTGCAGATGCACCCCCAAACCGCCAACAGCTCACTTCTGTAGGATCCTTAAATTTCAGCAGGGTCAGCGGCGGAATTTCATTGCTGGAATAGCATCCTATGGATTTTCTGGGCCACCTTTTAAATATTTATATATTTATTTTTCTCGCTCTCTTTCAAGGCGTTGTTTGCATTGCATCAATGATTAGAAATATAGGATAAATGTTTCACTTTTGTACTCTGGATGCAGAGCACTGCACGCCAAGGTTCACAACGGTACACTGGGTATAGAGGATCGTGAGCCCTTTATGAAGCCCACCCCATTTTTCACCCATTTGAAATTGCATGTGGGACATGTAATCCTCTGTGCCCTATAGTCCTATGGACGCTTCCCGTGTGTGGGCTTTGCGTCTGGAGCAGAAAGAGGAAAATTACTCCTGATATCTTCAACATTTGGCCCAAATGTGTTCTCCTTCACAATATCGTGGAACTTATTCTGAAGCCTAGATTTTCCATCGCCATCCGCCTGACCTTGGAGTGGTGATCGGGTGACCGGAGGAAGAAAACGACTCTTCCACTGGAACTCTGAGCACTGCAATCAGGATGCAAAGTGGGTACTGACTTACATTGGCTCCCAGTCTGGCAACACAGAGATTTTAAAATCCTCATCCTCATTTTCAAATCCCACCATGGCTTCGTCCCTCCCTATGTCAATAACATGCTCCAGCCCCACAATCCTCTAGGTTCTCTGCGCTCCTCCAATTCTGGCCTCTTGCACATTCCCGATTTGCATTGCTCCACCACTGTCAACTGTACCTTCAGCTGCCTAGTCCCTAAGCTCTGGAATTCACTCCCTAAACCTCTCCGCTTCTCTCTCCTCCTTTAAGATGCTCCTTAAAACCTAGCACCAAACTTTTGATCACCTGTCCTAATATCTCCTTATGTGGCTCGGTGTCAAATCCTGTGAAGTGCCTTGGGACTTTTCACTACATTAAAGGTGCTATATAAATGCAAGTTGTTGTTGCTTCCTGCTGGCAGAGCAGCGGCAGCGGATGAATCTGCCTACAAAGGTGGGTGCTTCCTTTAAACATTTATATGAGGCTCAGACTGCGTTGCACACCATTTTTTGCCATTCTGGCAAGCAGTATGTTAAAAGTTAATCGTGCCCGTGTGAAATGCACATCCAGGGTTGGTGGGCGGCGGTAAGTGTACTGGAGGTCATGGTGACAGTGACCCTAAAATTTCACACCATTTTCATTATGTTTATAGTGTAAAGACAGAGAAATGTATTTTTTGGGCCAGCAAATTGGGGCAGAAGCCATTTATCCTGGGTTTCTGCCCTAAAATCGATCTACCCGCGGCTTCAAACATGATTTGACCCTTTCTGCCATCCACCAGCCGAGTACCAGTCAAGTAATTTTAAATATATTTAAAATAGAGTGGCTCAGCAGGCCCAAATTTCATTATTTTACACTCTCAGTGCACTAGGCATAAGGCAGAATGAGAAATATAAAGCACAGCCTTTTCCAGGATCAGCTGCGACAGGTGGCAGTGAGTTTCTGACCCTGAGCTAGGCAGTCACAGGTGATCTCTGTAATATCAGCCAGGGTGTAATATGGGTATGCATTCATCAGGTGACTGACATACTTTACAGGATGGCTGGCAAACTCATCGACTTTGTTATCATGGCATCACAAAAAAGCAGTAGTGAGATAGGGCCATCCAGTTTTATGGAGTTGCTGGCTTTCCTAAGTTTGAGAGTGCAATAGATAGCACCCAAGTTGATTTGTGAGCTCCTACAGTCAACCCCATCAACCTTCTCAACAGAAAAGGCTGAACATACAAATTGTCTGGGACAGCATCCAAAGGATCCTACACATCAACACAAGATTTTGCTGGAAGTTGTCTCGATGTATTTGGCTCTCCCTGACTTCAGAGAAGAAATTTAGGTCAACGGATGACTTGTGGGTGACCAGGCATGCCACCTGCTCCCATGGATAATATCTTCATTAAGAGTTGCCTGAACAGCAGCAGAGGAGCATTACAACAAAGTGTATGCGTCTACCAGAGTGTTAATCAAGAGGATCATCGGGGTCATAAAGGAGCACTTTGGCTGCCGTGACAGATTGGGAGAGGCTGTATAGTATATGCCAGCATAGTGCCATGCATAGTTGTGGCCTGGTGTGCTCTGCACAGCTTTGCCATACAAAAAGGCCTGAACATTGCTGTGGAGGTGGCCCCAGCTGCTTTGGAGGCAGAAATACATGGAGGAGAGCATTAGGATAGCAGTCATTCAGACTGTGCAAGGGGCATCAGAGCACAACTGATCACTGAAGTCTTCTCTCTGTTTAATACAGTCCAGCTTTGTCACCGCTGTCTCGACTTCTTCTCCCTCATCTTCAAATAAGGATCAATCCAGTACCCATTCCTAGGACATGACAACACATCAACCTCTTTGCCCCTACATGGCCATGCCAATATTAATCACCTGATTGAGTAAATCAGCACAAAATAAATACACCCTTTCTTGCATAACTCTAATCACCACAAATAACAAAGCATGACGTAAGCAAACATTTTGTTTTAATACAACACAACGCAAGCCAACCTACTCTTTCCTAAAACAGTGCTTCCCCTGTGGAAGTGCATTTCTTTCTCCTATTCTAGTGCTTCTCCTAGGTGCGACCTAAGGGCCAGCATCACAAGAAGTGATTTGTAGCACAGGAGTAGCCAAAGGTTATAGGGCTGAGGTGGCCCTCCTCTCATGGCAGCTTGATCCTGGGCAGGAGCTGCTGCTGGCTGCATCTCTGGAGCTTGTGCCTGCACAGCCTGATGTTTCTGCCTGCATGCCACTTGTATGGTGCTTTGAGGGAGAAAGCTGGAGGCCTGGCATGTGCTGCTGTCCTGAGATATGGCAGCCTCAGGCTGTCGCCATTCCAATAAGCCTAGATCTGTGTCCTCAAAGATCAGCCGGATGGCTGGTCTAATGGCAGCTATCAGAGCCTGAAGGCCCTGAGAGACAGCAGCCTGCACCTTGTCAATCAGGGTCTGGAGGCCAATACACAGGATACTGTCTTTTCTGTCCCCAACTGCCACCAGGACTTCTGTGGAGGTGGTCTGGTCTGACTGATCCCCGGCTACTTCTTAGATGGAGGTTTGCTACTGAATCTAATGAAACTCCAATGATGTCTGCAATTAATAAAAAGCTTCCTCATGGTTACTGCAAATGAGGGCTGTTGACTGTACAGTCTCATCTGTCAGTTGCCGCACATGCTTAGAGATTGGTCTTAGAGCCTGCAGGTAGGTGTGATGTTCCTCGAGCATCCTCCTTTTCAGGCGAATACCTATGAGTTCTGCGTCGCACAAATCCAAAAGACATGGGCAGCCCTTCTCCTTGGCCTCTGCTGGAAAGATGGCACATTTTCATCTACTCCCCTCCCCTCTCTTCCAGCTCTTTCTTGCTCTTTGAATCATCTGCTGCCACATCCTCACTAATACTATCTCATTCCCTCCTGGGTGAGAAAGTACCTGAGCTGGTGTTTGAAAGTGAAAAAACAAGTGACAGAGAGGGTGAGATCGAGGTGGATTGTGGCAGAGGAACAGGACAGGATGTCAGTGCAGGAACTCATGGGTCGGCTTCACCACAACTTCCCCTCCCTCTTCAGCGCCATCATCCTCACCTGCGCCATCCTCATAATCCTCCTTCTCATCATCATCTTCCTCCTCTTCCTCATTGTCTGTCCCCCATTGCTGTGGTGGATCTGCAGGAAATAGGGTACAAGCTAAGAATAGGTGAAGATTACTGCCTTCGGATAAAGGAGACAGAAGTGGGTGGAAGCTGGTGGCTGTGTGTTGCTTTACAGCCATGCAGTCACTAACCTGGTGTCAGCACTATACCCCTGGGAGTTAACCCAGTGCCTTGCATTCCACCACAGGAATGGTTTCATCGAGGCCACACTAACACTGTCAGCTATAACATTGAATAAGTGGAATATTTACAAAATAGGCATTTTCTCAGGAAATCTCAAGTCACACATATAAAATCTACATTTGCCTGCCCTTTAGCACATAAGCTAAAGCAAATAAACCAGGCTACAGCTATGTATTGTAACCAAGTTTTTTTTATGTCTAACTGAGAGAGAGGGAGAGAGAGTGATGCAGACTGACATGGGCATGCATGTGCACTAAAAAAAGAAAGGAAATAAAATTGCTGCAGAAAGACAGAATACAGAAAATCTGCATGGAAATAGCCAATTTTGTAGTGGAAAGTAGTACTTCCTTTTCCCCTCTGGTTTGCGACCTAAGTTATAGTCATGACTTCTACCAATCAAGCCACTTATTAGATGGTGGATCCAGTCTTCTTAAAATTTGACACTATTCTCCACCATGTCTTCAGTATTTCTATACATGTAAAGCTCAACCAAATGAAACATGGTTCAAAACTATGAGAAGGAAAAAAACATTCTTTAAACTATAAGGTAACATTCAGAATACAAATTATTATATATTTCCACTCTATTAGAACTGACTGGAGGAATATCCCAATGAATCGGATATATATTGCTGTGCGCCTGATGTTTACAATGAAAAATATTTTGATACCATTATTTGGAAATAACTTCTTTGCAGAATGCACTTATGAAAAGTTATGCCTGTGATTAATAATGTGTGTTTGAGAAATTTTTATAACACTAATATGTTCCATGCAAGTGAAGACTAAGCCCATTAATTACAGGAGCACCATGTGCAACAGAGTATTGCTGAGGCTTTCAACAACCAGACCTCAATTTGCATTGTAAATTGCTCAAGTGCAATGTGTACACAAATTGTGACCCATTACGGCCAGGTGAAAGGGACAGGGCACAAAGAAGGGGTCAATACTGGTGTTACTTATTTTACTTAAAAATTTTTTTTATGTATAATAAATAGTTAACACTGATTAAAAACAACATGGTCTATTCACTGCTAACCAAAGCTACATCAATGCAAACAATGGTCCTTCTATGCAGTAATCCATAAAATGCTAAAATAATGTAATCTACAGTAGTGCATGATCATCTATTACATATTAAAAATGAGAGGTGGATCACATCATTTCAAAATGCATTGAAAACTCCAATGTCAACCTGATCTTATGGATAATCCCTGAATAAGCGTCCATGTATACTTGCATATCTGATATGCCTGTAAGTGGTGCTGTGGTAGGGGTTTTCAATATAACGTGCTCCTGGTCCATTTGTGCTGCTCAAAGCTGTTTCCTGGTCCAATGTTCACCTCTTCTGGCCCCCTGCTGACTTTATGTTGTCTGTTGCTGCTGCTGCTGCATCGGTGCTCTTCCACCCACCCGTGTGACTGCCTAGCTGTCTCCTTCCATGTAGCTGTCTGCCTCCTGAGCCTCATCCATTATTCAGGTTGCACAGGTAAGCTCATTTGCCCTGAAATTCCATGGAGGTCTCCTGCCATAACTTCGGTGAAAGACTGGCAGAACCCCCAAGACATTGGTGTAATCTGGTCCACTTCGGCTAAAACAGCTCTGGCCTCCTTTTCACCTCTGAGCGCTCACTTTTTTTGTTAAGAGCGATCATTTTCTAACATAATTAGGTAACAATCTAATTCTAATTTATTTGATTTAAAAGTATAGAGAAATGAATTTTTTTTTAAAAAAAGATCCTTATGTAGAATTTTTGTTGTCACAGAATTTTTTTTTAAGCACGGTAAGTTTGGTGTCAATGCCTCCCCGCTTCCCACTTTCCCTCCTCTCCATCCCTTGCCTGCACACCCTTCTTCCCCAGCACTCTCCCCCGTCCTTCCTATCCCTTGTCCCGACAAGCTTTTTTCCTATTTCTCCTCCTCTTTTCCTCTCTTCCCCCACCTTCACTCTGCTCCTCTCCCCTTCTCCATTTCTCATCCTTCCCCCTTCTGCCCTACTTGTCCTTCTTTGCCCTTCCCCTCTGCTCTCTTCTCCTATCCCCATTCTTATCCCTTCCACGCAAGCATCATACATATCATCATTCTCCTGGCCTGTAACTTTCCCTTACTCCCTGTTCCTCCCTGCCTGGGCATCTAACTCTGCTGTGCCTTCCCTCTCACCCTAACATCTAACCAGATAAACGTTTTACCATTCCCCCAACCTCTACCTTCCCCATAGCCTATAATCTCACTCTACCTTCCCCCATCCCTTTTGCACCCACCCTGCTCTAACTTCCCCCTCTGATCTCTTTTGACCTCCAGCATTGTAGTTATCCCATGGTTCTGGTCAAATTACCCCCTGCCCTCTAACCCCACTTCACCTAAAGACTGCAATTAGTCTTGACTCCCCATGTGCAAAACCAGATCAACTGGTCATTTTAAACTATGAACTATGAGAAATATGAAACAATTAACTTTTGAAGTACACAGCATATCAGGATATAATTTCACTGAAATGTTGTACATATTACATTTGTTATGCAACTGTACAGAGTTTTGTCAAATAGAGATATCCTCTAGTTTTCTCCAAAGATAACCTGCCATATCCATCATAGTTCCTCATAGGAAAGCCTTTTTCTGACTCAATGTAGGTCTGAATGATGATATTCCATTGTGGTACAGGGTAGATCTGATGGTGTCTTAAAGCAATACATTGGGAGATAATCCACAGGAACAATCAGGCTGCAGAATACTGATGGCATGTACTTACATAATCTGCACTTGATTGAAGCAATGCTTCACAGAGAAGACAAACATACCTAACCTCTGATATGTGGAGCTAATGGCCCCATTCTTCATGCTTTGGGACTGTGACGATGGAGGTGAAGGGAATTCATCTGTGGACTGTTGAGTCTTACCAGTGACTGCTTAGTGAAGGATGCTTTGTATAAGAAATTGCCTCTTGCATACTCAGGTGTTTGCTCTTCACAATAACTTTGTTGCATGTCCTTTATTTCTAAGACGTTGTCAGCCATACCTCCTTCTCCTGTGAGATCATGATAGCTTGCAGCTGAGGATGAAAATGTGGATGATTTGTCAGTAGAGGGATAAGAACGAGGTATTGCTTAATTCATGAAGGACCACTGAAAAATTAAAAGATTGTATGAAACAAAGGGAAAGAAAAAAAAGGGAAATGATTGTGGAGATTTGAAATTTAATTATGGCTGTGCTGAACTTATTAAAAGGCTTAAAGGACCTGCACTGCAAGTTATTGAAATGTGTGTCACATATAGCTGAGACTGCAATGTGTGAAGTATTAGAGGTGGGCCTAAAAAAAAAGTCAAACTTACCAGAATCAGCAGTGTTAGAAGATGGATCAAGTCCTGGTTCTACTAGTTGGGCTGGCCTCATTTCTGCCCTGGTCTCGATCTGTGGTTCTGATTGGGCTTTTCAAAGTGGGTCTTTTCTCGGTAAATGCATTTTTATGTTTGCCTGGCCAAACGATAGAAATTCTTGAATGCGGTTTCTGCAATTTTCTGGTGTTGAACTAACTTTATATATAGTTAACTTTGCAGCAATGCACTGATTCCTTTGTTGGATTTTAATTGTTGTTCCTTGGAATTTTGTCCCCAGAAATAAATCTTGGCATTTTACAATTTATTTCCCTCAGCATTTGCAGTGAGATGTTGGAAAACTTCAGTTTCCTCTGTATCTTCACTCAAGACCATTTTCTATTCTTTTCTGCTTTGCAGTGGTCAAGTGGCTCACAACTGTAGCTAAGCCTATTGAACCCACTTTTTAATAAGTGAATTCTGATTGGAAGTTTTATTGTTCCACCAGTTGAAACAGTGATATAGAGTGACATGTTTTGTGTCATCAGTGGACTCTACGGTGGAAAATGTTTTTTTTTCTTTTCAATGTTTCTTTTCAATTCTTTTCTCAAAATTGGTTGAAAATTTGATGTCCAGAAAAAGAATGATACATTTCCTTGAGGCTTTCTCCATCTATACGTAAAGGTTAACTTGGTACAAGAGGGAAAGCAGATAAAAACAGCATTTTGATTTAAGCAAGAGAAACAAGATTTTTGTTTAATTTTTAAAAGCTGCAAACAGGCAGAAATATAATAATTCTTAAAAGGACTGGCAAACTATTCACATACCAATAAATGCAGTAAAAACAAAGATAATCATTGCTATAGAGTAGGCCGATGCTACAAAGGGGAGCACGGGAGGCATCAAATGGTTTGAATGAATGGAGCATTCGACCCACAATTTTAGGATGCAGTAAAATAATTTTTACTATTATAGGAACATAGGAATATAGGAACAGGAGTAGGCCATTCAGCCCCTCGAGCCTGCTCCACCATTTGCTAAGATCATGGCTGATCTGTGATCCAACTCCATATACCTGCCTTTGGCCCATATCCCTTAATATCTTTGGTTGCCAAAAAGCTATCTATCTCAGATTTAAATTTAGCAATTGAGCTAGTATCAATTGCCGTTTGCGGAAGAGAGTTCCAAACTTCTACCACCCTTTGTGTGTAGAGATGTTTTCTAATCTCGCTCCTGAAAGGTCTGGCTCTAATTTTTAGACTGTGCCCCCTACTCCTAGAATCCCCAACCAGCGGAAATAGTTTCTCTCTATCCACCCTATCTGTTCCCCTTAATATCTTATAAACTTCGATCAGATCACCCCATAACCTTCGAAACTCCAGAGAATACAACCCCAATTTGTGTAATCTCTCCTCGTAACTTAACCCTTGAAGTCCGGGTATCATTCTAGTAAACCTACGCTGCACTCCCTCCAAGGCCAATATGTCCTTCCGAAGGAGCGGTGCCCAGAACTGCTCACAGTACTCCAGGTGCGGTCTAACCAGGGTTTTGTATAGCTGCAGCATAACTTCTGCCCCCTTGTACTCTAGTCCTCTAGATATAAAGGCTAGCATTCCATTAACCTTATTGATTATTTTCTGCAACTGTTCATGACACTTCAATGATCTATGTACCTGAACCCCTAAGTCCCTTTGGACATCCACTGTTTTTAACTTTTTACCATTTAGAAAGTACCCTGTTCTATCCTTTTTTGATCCAAAGTGGATGACCTCACATTTGTCGACATTGAATTCCAATGGCCACAGTTTTGCCCATTCACCTAATCTATCACTATCCCTTTGTAATTTTATGTTTCCATCTACACTGCTTACAATGCCACCAAGCTTTGTATCATCGGCAAACTTAGATATGAGACTTTCTATGCCTTCATCTAAGTCGTTAATAAATAATGTGAATAATTGAGGCCCCAAGACAGATCCCTGCGGGACTCCACGAGCCTCATCCTGCCAATGTAAGTACGTTCCCATTATCCCTACTCTCTGTCGCCTTTCGCTCAGCCAACTTCCTAACCAAGTCCGTACTTTTCCCTCGATTCCATGGGCTTCTATCTTAGCTAACAGTCTCTTATGTGGGACCTTATCAAATGCTTTCTGGAAGTCCATATAAATAACATCCATTGACATTCCACTGTCCACTACTTTAGTCACCTCTTCAAAAAATTCGATCAGGTTTGTCAGGCACGACCTACCTTTCACAAATCCATGCTGGCTCTCTCTGATTAACTGAAAATTCTCGAGGTGTTCAGTCACCCTATCCTTAATTATAAACTCCAGCAATTTCCACACAACAAATGTTAGGCTAACCGGTCTATAATTCCCCGGTTTCCCTCTTTCACCTTTCTTAAAAAGCAGAGTGACATGTGCAATTTTCCAATCTAGAGGGACAGTTCCCGAATCTAGAGAACTTTGAAAGATTATAGTTAGGGCATCTGCTCACCTACTTCCTTTAAAACCCTGCATGGAAACCATCTGGTCTGGGGATTTGTCACTCTTTAGTGCTATTATTTTCTTCATTACTGTTGTTTTACTTATGTTAATTTTATTGAGTCCCTGTCCCCGATTCAACATTAGTTTTCTTGGGATTTCCGGCATGCTATCCTCTTTTTCTACTATAAATACTGATGCAAAGTAATTATTCAACATATCCGCCATTTCCCCATTGTCAATGACAATATCCCCACTTTCAGTTTTTAAGGGGCCAACACTGCTCCTGACCACCCTCTTTTTCCTAATATAACTATAAAAGTTCTTCGAATTGGTTTTGATATCCCTTGCAAGTTTCTTTTCATACTCTCTTTTTGTAGCTCTTACCATCTTTGTTGATCTTTGTATCTTTCCCATTCACCAGGATCTGTGCCATTTTTTGCCTTTTTGTATGCCCTTTCTTTATGTCTTATACTGTCCCGTACCTCTTTAGTTGTCCATGGCTGTTTTTTTTGGCAAGTAGAGTTCTTGCCCCTCAGTGATATAAACCGATTCTATGTCACGTTAAATGTTTCATTAAACATTTCCCACTGATCATCAGTCGTTTTACCCATTAACAGATTTGCCCAGTTTACTGTGGACAGTCTCTGTCTCATCCTATTGAAGTCGGCCTTACCCAAGTCTAGAATCTTAGCAGCTGATTCGCTTTTTTCCCTTTCAAACACTACCTTGAACTTGATAATTGGAGGTATTTTATAATTGGAGGTATTTGTCTTGATGAACACTATCTGTTTCCTTGGCCTTCTGTATTCTATAACAGTCCCTTGCAGTTAAACAGCACCAGATGTAATGGGTGATGCCACAATCCCAACGAAGAGCGCTGCCCACAGGAAATCTCGGGAAATTATGGGCGTGTGGCCTATGATTTTCCGCCTATTAAAGTTATTGGAAAATCTTGGTCTGCATGCACATTTTCTCTTGAGTTATGCTCGCTCCAAGCTTGGGAGGCGAGATTCTTCTGCCTACCATCCCATTAAACACTGAAAAATGAGGCAGTCAGCAGACATCTTTTTTAAAACTTCCTGCCCACTGGCTGCCTGAAACCACCCAAATTGATTTTCGAGCAAGCTTTGAAAGGGGGGGGCCAGCGCATCCTCCCATAATAGGTGGGAGCCTTATTAAGATATTTAAATCCAGGTCCTTTGCTGGTTGTAGAACCCCAACGCAATTTTCATGTATGAATGCGCAGGCTGCACCCGGTAATTCTAATCTCACTGTCTATTTTTACCTGACAAAGAGTTTTTAACAGTCAACAACAACTTGCATTTATATAACATCTTTAATGTAGTAAATCGTCCCAAGGCACTTCACAGGAGCGTTATCAAACAAAATTTGACACCGAGCCATATAAAGAGGTATTAGGACAGGCCTGGTCAAAGAGGTAGGTTTTAAGGAGCGTCTTAAAGGAGGAAAGAGAGGTAGAGAGGTGGAGAGGTTTAGGGAGGGAATTCCAGAGCTTAGGGCCTAGGCAGCTGAAAGCACGGCCGCCAATCGTGGAGCGATTAAAATCGGGGATACGCACAAGGCAAGAATTAGAGGTGCCCAGAGATTTCGGAGGGTTGTAGGGCTGGAGGAGGTTACAGAGATAGGGAGGGGTGAGACCATGGAGGGATTTAAAAACAAAAATGAGAATTTTAAAATCGAGGCATTCCCGGACTGGGAACCAATGTAGGTCAGTGAGCACAAGGGTGATGGGAGAACGGGACTTGGTGTGAGCGAGGATACAGGCAGCAGAGTTTTGGATGAGCTCAAGTTTTTGGAGGGTGGAAGATGGGAGGCCAGCCAGGAAAGCATTTGAATAGTCCAGTCTGGAGGTAACAAAGGCATGGATAACTTCTCTCTGTCTACTACTGAACCAAAATAACTATATTTGAGGAATGCTCTCTTCTTTGCTTTTATTCCATGCACCACCTCCCTTGTTGCCCACACAGGCTTTCTCTTATTCCTATTGTGTTTCTTATCCAGTAGCATAAATTGACATAGTAATCCTTACATTTTGCATTTAAAAGTATGCTGCTTCCCTAAACTTTGTCCCTCTAACAATCTATTCCAATCCAACTCCATTAATTGTTCCCTTGTGTCCCTAAAGTCCACCTTCCTAAAACGAAGACTCTCTGTTGTACTTTCCTTATCTGTAGTGAGTCTGATGCCAAATTCATTTATGTTATGGTCACTGTTTCCAAGATGTTCCCTAACTTTAATTTGTTCAGTTATCTCTGGTTTGTTATACAAAACCAGATCCAGAGTTGCCTCCCTCTTGTGTGCTTCTTATCCATCTGGGTCAAGCAGGATATAACTCTCTTTGCTGTTGGTCTTCCTAGTTAATTCCCCATAGGTTAAAATTCCTATGACAATTATATGCCCCTCGCTATCTGTTTGCATAATTTAGTATCCAGTAGTCCATTCTGACTCAGTGGGCCCGATGTTAGCAGGGCTGCGGGTTCTCGGCAGGGGGGCTGTCGGGCGCGTGGGTAACGCGCCCGGTGAAATTAGTCAATTTCCCGCGCGATTGTAGCATCCAATCCAATCCGCGCGTCGGGCGGGCTGCCCATGCGCAGTAAGATCTGTCAGCTGGAGGCGCTCTATTTAAAGGGGCAGTCCTCCACTGACAGATGCTGCAACAAACAGAAAAAATTACAGCATGGAGCAGCCCAGGGGGAAGGCTGCTCCCAGTTTAATGATGCCTCACTCCAGGTATCAATACATGGGGTGAGGAGGAGGGGGAGGACAGAGATCTTCCTCCCGGCGGGCGGGAGGAAGCGGCCTGCCTCTGCCACCAGGAAGGCCTGGCTCGAGGTGGCAGAGGAGGTCACCAGCACAACCAACATATCGCCCACCTGCATACAGTGCAGGAGGCGCTCCAATGACCTCAGTAGGTCAGCCAAAGTGAGTACACGTAGTCTTTCCCCTACACTCCGTCTGCCACATCACTGCCCCCACCCCACATCTCCTTCAGCACTGCCAACACAACTCTGTCACATCACCCCTCATACCCACTCAAACCTCATCCTCTTCTTACCTGCACCTATTCACCTCACCAGTACTCATCCTGCCACTACCACTCAACCCAATCCTCATACAATCTCATGGCTCTATCTCATACTCACCCTCTCGTGCATCTCTTTCACGGCCAGCCTCACTCAACCTGCCACTACCTGTGCTGCAGCCACAGGACATGCATCACATATGTGCAGTAGGCAGCGTAAGGCAAACGTGTCGTGAGCATGAAGGGGATGCACAAGGGTGTCTGAGGGTTTGTCATGGGTGTTACTTATATTGAATTTCTGACCAACTCACATTACATATTATATTGGCACCACTATTGCCATGTCTTCGCGAATCCTGTCTGGTTTGTGCAATAATGCCCTCTCCTGAGGATCACTATGAGGACCCACAACTGATGCCACCCATTGTGTCACTGCAGAGTGGGTGTAGGTGTATTTGCAGGGCTCTTTTCCGCAGACGACTGAGAGACATCGGCGATGTCCCCGGTTGCACCCTGGAAGGATGCGGAACAGAAGTTGTTGAGGGCAGTGGTGACTTTGACAGCGACAGGTAAGAAGATGGTGCTCGGGCCAGCCGGGAACAGCTCGGCATGAAGGAGGCTGCAGATGTCCACAACTACATGTTGAGTGACTCTGAGCCTCCGTGTGCACTGCTGCTCAGAGAGGTCCAGGAAGCTGAGCCTCGGTCTGTGGACCCTGTGGCAAGGGTAGTGCCCTCTGCGATGCATCTCTCTCTGCGGTAGCCCTCCCTCCTGCTTTACAGGTGGATGTGTCACAGCACTCTGTTGTGGAGCTCCACGTGTCAGAGGTGGACGGCGTGGATGGCGAGGCTGGTGAGGCTGGCGATGCTGTTCGCCCTCTGAGGAGGTCATGACTGCAGCTACGGCGGCCCCCATCCTCAAGATGTACATCTGAGGGGGTCCGCAAGGTAGGTACATGTGTCTGGACCCCGGGGTAAGTGTGCAGGTTGGTGACTTTGACTGTCAGGAGGAGGGTGGTGGAGGCCAAACTTTGTCCCAAGTGACAGAGTGGCCTCCTGCAATGGGTGAGGGTCTCCCCCCACCCACCTGTCAAATCCTTTGCAGCTGCCACAGGCTGACAGCTGCAACACATCCATTTGACCTGGGAGTGTTTCCCCCAGTGTGGGAAACAGTCCCAGTTTGCTCTAAAATCCCACATAATCCCTTAATCAGGTCAGTTAATGACCTGAAATGCCTACATAAATACCTTCAAGTGGAACCCCGCTGGCTTTAATTGCCTGCGGGATTCCCACCAGCGGGGCCTGCGCACACACGCCGGCGCGTCAGCGGGGAACCCGGAAGTGCGCGGGTTCGGGGCGGGCTCCGGTACCGCGCCGGGATTCTCCGATTTTCGGAGCCCCCCCGCCAGGAACGCACCCGATAGCGGGTGGTAAAATGACGCCCAGTGACTTGGAACAGATCTCAGCAGCCAGTGTGTTCTGTGTATAATCCCTCATCTCAATCCATAACACTTCTACCTTGTCTGTACTGAATCCAGGTTTAATTATTTCCCTTAACTTCATATTTTCCTTTACATAAAATTTGTACAACAAATGAGATACAAGTGTATGGAGGGACTTTCCTTGCCATATAATTAAATATCCTCTGATGCCATTTCAGTTCATTATCTGAAACTTGGTACATGATCTACCCACTTTTATGTTTGTAAAATTAGTCACATTCCCAAACTATTAGCTTGCATATATATATATAAAGTGATGTTGAGACAAACTGACATTTGGAGCATGATTTTAAAAGGGAAGAACAGGGTGGGGGGTGGGGGCAGTAAAAATTTTAAAAATCTAAAATGCGGCCCCAGCCTGCCCACTTCTGGTTATCACGGAGGTAGGACGAGGGGCAGACGACGAACCTGCTCTCAGGAGGCTGATCGGTTACTAAAAGCTTTCAAGGCCTCCATTTTTACAGATTTTTTTTTTAACCCCTGAGGGCCGGGATTCTCGGGGCTTCTGCTTCACACTACGTGAGAGGAGGTGAGAAGGCCCGAAACTGCAGGTAAGCCCTTCATAACACAGCTTGTGGGTCCGGAGGAGCAGGAGTGCTTCCCCCAGGCCCAACAAGCCTACCTGCAGTGACCACCCCCATGATCTCCGACCCCCCCCGGACCACGATCTCCGACCCTCCCCCCCCGACCACGATCTCCGACCCCCCCCCCGACCACGATCTCCGACCCCCCCCCGACCACGACCTCCGACCCCCCCCGACCACGACCTCCGACCCCCCCGACCACGACCTCCGACCCCCCCGACCACGACCTCCGACCCCCCGACCACGACCTCCGACCCCCCCGACCACGACCTCCGACCCCCCCGACCACAACCTCCGACCCCCCCGACCACAACCTCCGACCCCCCCGACCACAACCTCCGACCCCCCCGACCACAACCTCCGACCCCCCCGACCACAACCTCCGACCCCCCCGACCACAACCTCCGACCCCCCCGACCACGACCTCCGACCCCTCCGACCCCCCGACCACGACCTCCGACCCCCCGACCACGACCTCCGACCCCCCCGACCACGACCTCCGACCCCCCCGACCACGACCTCCGACCCCCCCGACCACGATCTCCGACCACCCCCACCATGATCTCCGACCCCCCCCCGACCATGATCTCCGACACGCCCCCCATGATCTCTGATCCAACACCCCATGACCTCCAATCCCGACCCCACCGATGACTGAGCCCCCCCCGAAAACTGAGCACCCTGATGACCCCCGATGACTGAGCCCCCCGACCCTTCCAATGACTGAACCCCCTGACCTCCCCCCAATGACTGAGCCCCCCCCACCCCCCCACCCCAATCTAACACTTACCTGTTCACGTCCTCTTCCTTCCTCTTCTCCTATCCGACTGAGGCCAGCCTGTCAATCAAGCTGGCCTGTTGGACGGGAAATGTATATAAAAAAACAAAACACGTCCTTACGTCAAAATCCTAAGGACATCCGGGAAACCCGTACTTCTGGGTTTCCCGCCAGGAATTCCAATCCCCGCACCCCCCCCCGCCGATAAAATCATGCCCTTGGACCTTGTGGATTGACCATCAAAAAACAGTACTCTTCATTTATATCTTGTGGTGAAAGTATAACACAGTGCAAGCATTAAATTAATGATTAATAAGAGTACCAAATGCTCAGTTACAATTATTCAAACAACAGCATGCTCTGACATTAATCGGCTTCAGTTCAAATTGTACCAACACAATATATTATTATTGCATTACTTATTAATGTATTATTATTTAAGTGGAAATCAAAGCATCTGGGAGTATTAAAACAGTCAAAGTCACTTTTTTTCATATCTATACAAACAAATCAATAAATACATAGATGCATAGAGGGAGAGAGAAAAAGAGAGAGAGTGAGAGATAGACTGACAGAGACAGAGAAATGCACCATTTTTATCTATTGAGTAAAGAGTTCATAACTTATGAGTAGCATAAATGAAACTTCTATTTCAATGTTCCTTGTGTGAGTTTCAATTTGTACTGTTGAATGTTTTTAGTTATAAAAGTTTATTTTATTACTAGGGAATCTTTAACTAAAGAAAAGCGTCATCAATCACTATATAACATGATGGCATTTCTCACACTTATATTTTTGCCGCAGCAAGAATTTTTCCACAATCTGTCTACAGTATCTAAATTCAGTATACTAAGTTATAAGTAACCAATGTGTTACTAATATTACAATTAAAATAAACAGGTTAGTTTCTTTGTTAAAATAATAGACAAAGGAATTTTATATGAACATGTTAACACTCTTTCTATCAATGTCGAACAATGCAGTTTCAACTCAGAGTATAAGACCATAAGAGATAGGAGCAGGAGTAGGCTATTTCGCTCTTCAAGCCTGCTCCGCCATTTAATGAGATCATGGCTAATCTGATTTTTACCTCAACTCCACTTTCCTGCCTTTTCCCCATATCCTTTGACTCCCTTGCTGATCAAAAATTAGTCTAACTCAGCCTCGAATATATTCAATGACTCAGCCTCCACAGCTTTTTAGGGTAAAGAATTCCAAAAATTCATGACCCTCTGGGAGAAGAAATTCCTCCTCATTTCCGTCTTAAACGGGCGACCCCTTATTCTGAGACTATGCCCCCTAGTTTTAGATTCCCCCATGAGGGGTAACATCCTCTCAGCATTGTGTTTCATGTACGAGGACACCCAGATCCTTCTGTACTGCAGCATTTTGTAGTATTTCTCCATTCAAATAATATTTTGCTTTTTTATTTTTCCTGCCAAAGTGGATGTCTTCACATTTTCCCACATTATATTCCATCTGCCTATCCAGTCCCCTCAGAATCTTGTATGTTTCAATAAGATCTCATCTCATTCTTCTAAACTCCAATGAGTATAGATCCAACCTGTTCAATCTTTCCTCATAAGACAACCCTTCCATACCCGGAATCAACCTAGTGAACCTTCTCTGAACTGCCTCCAATGCAAGTATATCCTTCCTTAAATAAGGGCACCAGAACTGTATGCAGTACTCCAGGTGTGGTCTCTCCAGCACCCTGTACAGTTGACTTCCCTGCTTTTATACTCCATCCTCCTAGAAATAAAGGCCAATATTCCGTTTGCCTTCCGGATTACCTGCTGCACCTGTATGTTGACATATTGTGTTTCATGTACGAGGACACCCAGATCCTTCTGTACCGCAGCATTTTGTAGTATTTCTCCATTCAAATAATATTTTGCTTTTTTATTTTTCCTGCCAAAGTGGATGTCTTCACATTTTCCCACATTATATTCCATCTGCCAAATTTTTGCCCATTCACTTAACCTGTCAATATCCCTTTGCAGATATTTTGGCCTCGATATTAGGAGGGAGGCGAGTTGGCAGCGGGGGGTCGACTGGGCGCGTGGGTATCGCGCCCAGTGAATTCGGGGTGCTCCGCACGCGATCGCAGCTAAATTGAACGCACTTACCTTGGCTTCTGGGTTTCGCGCTGGAAAGCTGCGCAGCGGGCGGACTGCGCACCCGCATCATAGGCTGTCAGCTGGAGGAGCCTTATTTAAAGGGGCAGTCCCCCACTGACTAATGCTGCAGAAAGGAGCCAAAATTACAGCATGGAGCAGCCCCGGGGAAGGCTGCTCCCAGGTTTAATGATGCCTCACTCCAGGTCCTACTGGATGAGGTGAGGAGGAGGGGGAGGACAGAGATCTTCTCCCCAGCGGGCGGGAGGAACTGGCCTGCCTCTACCACCAAGAAGGCCTGACTCGAGGTGGCAGAGGAGGTCACCAGCACCACCAACATATCACGCAACTGCATAAAGTGCAGGAGGCGCTTCAATGACCGAACTAGGTCAGCCGAAGTGAGTACACTTACTCATTCCCCTACACTCCGTCTGCCACAACACCACCCCGACCCCACATCTCCTTCTGTACTGCCAACACTACTCTATCACATCACTCCTCACACCCACTCAAAGCTCATCCTCATCATACCTGCACTTACTCAACTCGCCAGTACTCATCCCACCATTACCACTCAACCCAATCCTCATACAATCTCATGGCTCTGTCTCATACTCACCCTCTGATGCATCTCTTTCACGGTCAGCCTCACCCAACCTGCCACTACCTGTTCTGGAGCCACAGGGCATGAATCACATATGTGCAGTAGGCAGCGTAAGGCAAACATGTCATGAGCATGAAGGAGATGCACAAGGGTGTTGGAGGGTTTGTCATGGTTTTTACTTATATTTGATTTCTGATCAACTGACATTACATATTATATTGTCACCACTACTGCCATGCCTTTGCAAATCTTGTCTGGTTTGTGCAATAATGCCCTTTCCTGAGGATCACCATGAATACCCACACCTGATGCCACCCATTGTGTCACTGCAGAGTGGGTGTAGGTGTATTTGCAGGGCTCTTTTGTGCAGACGACTGAGAGACGTCAGCGATGTCCCTGGTGGCACCCTGGAAGGATGCGGAACAGAAATTGTTGAGGGCAGTGGTGACTTTGACAGCGACAGGTAAGAAGATAGTGCTCGGGTC
Source organism: Heptranchias perlo (assembly GCF_035084215.1). Lineage (NCBI taxonomy): Eukaryota > Metazoa > Chordata > Chondrichthyes > Hexanchiformes > Hexanchidae > Heptranchias > Heptranchias perlo. The sequence goes on along the minus strand of NC_090326.1, from coordinate 57,881,908 downwards.
AGCCAGGAACAGCTCGGCATGAAGGAGGCTGCAGATGTCCACAACTACATGTCGAGTGACTCTGAGCCTCCGTGTGCACTGCTGCTCAGAGAGGTCCAGGAAGCTGAGCCTCGGTCTGTAGACCCTGTGGCGAGGGTAGTGCCTTCTGCGAAGCATCTCTCTCTGCTGTTGCCCTCCCTCCTGCTGTGCAGGTGGATGTGTCACAGCACTGTGTTGTGGAGCTCCACGTGTCAGAGGTGGACGGCGTGGCCGGCGAGGCTGGTGATGCTGTTCGTCCTCCGAGGAGGTCATGACTGCAGCTCTGGCGGCCCCCATCCGGAAGATGTATGTTTGAGGGGGTCCGCAAGGTAGGTAAATGTGTCTGCACACCGGGGTTGAGGTTCCAAGTTGGTGAATTTTATTGTTAGGAGGAGGGTGGTGGAGGCCAAACTTTGTCCAAAGTGACAGAGTGGCCTCCTGCGGTGAGTGAGGGTCTCCCACCCCCACCTGTCAAATGGACCTTTGCAGCTGCCACAGGCTGGTGGCTGCAACACGTCCATTTCAACTGGGAGTGTTTCCCCCAGTACGGGAAACACGCTCAGTTTAGATGAAAATCCCACCCCTCCTAAAATATCCTACAAATCAGGTCTGCTAACGACCTGAACTATGATGTGGAGATGCCGGTGATGGACTGGGGTTGACAATTGTAAACAATTTTACAACACCAAGTTATAGTCCAGCAATTTTATTTTAAATTCACAAGCTTTCGGAGGCTACCTCCTTCCTCAGGTGAACGATGTGGAAATGTAATTTCCACATCGTTCACCTGAGGAAGAAGGTAGCCTCCGAAAGCTTGTGAATTTAAAATAAAATTGCTGGACTATAACTTGGTGTTGTAAAATTGTTTACACAATTAGACCTGAACTATCATATTAATTGCCTTAAGTGGGCTTTAATTGCCGGCGGGAGTCCCGCATGCGGGGGCTGCGTGCGTATCTAAGCGCATCACTGGGGAACCCGGAAGTGGGCGGGTTGGAGCCGGGCTCCGGACCCGCCCCGGGAATCCCCGATTTTCGGAGCCCCCCCCGCTACGAACCTGCCGGCTTGGGCGTCCAAAAATCGAGCCCTTTGTGTCCTCCTCGCAACTTGCTTTTCCATCTATCTTTGTACAATCAGCAAATTTGGCCACAATACACTCTGTTCCTTCATCCAAGTCATTGATATAGATTGTAAATAGCACTGATCCCTGCGGCACCCCACTAGTTACAGATTGCCAGTTTGAAAATTACCCTTTTATCACAACTCTTTGTTTTCTGTTAGTTAGCCAATCCTCTTTCCATGCCAGTATATTGCCCCCAACACCATGAGCTCTTACCTTGTGCAGTAACCTTTTATGTGGCACCTTATTGAATGCCTTTTGGAAATTCAAATATACTGCATCCACTGGTTCCCCTTTATCCACCCTGCCCATTACTTCCTCAAAGAACTCTAATAAATTTGTCAGATACAATTTTCCTTTCATAAAACCACGTTGACTCTCTTTGATTGTATTATGAGTCTCCAAATGTCCTGCTACTACTTCCTTAAAAATGGATTCTAGCATTTTCCCAATGACAGATGTTAGGCTAATTGGTCTATAGTTACCCGCTTTCTGTCTCACTCCTTCTTGAATAGGGGTGTTACATTTGCGGTTTTCCAATCCACTGGGACCTTTCCAGAATCTAGTGAATTCTGGAAGATTACAACCAATGCATCCACTATCTCTGTAGCCACTTCTTTTAAGACCCTCAGATGCAAGCCATCAGGTCCAGGGGACTTTTCAGCCTTAGCAGCAACTTCATGTGAACCCAAAGAATAAAGTTCACTGGACAGTAAAGGTGCACTGGCATAACTAATTAGTGTAAGCAAAGTCTATCATTGAGACATACTGTTCTTGGCATAAAACCCTTCCTGATCCACTGTGCAAACACCTCAGCCTACGGTATAGAATCATAGAATCATAGAAGTTACAACATGGAAACAGGCCCTTCGGCCCAACATGTCCATGTCGCCCAGTTTATACCACTAAGCTAGTCCCAATTGCCTGCACTTGGCCCATATCCCTCTATACCCATCTTACCCATGTAACTGTCCAAATGCTTTTTAAAAGACAAAATTGTACCCGCCTCTACTACTGCCTCTGGCAGCTCGTTCCAGACACTCACCACCCTTTGAGTGAAAAAATTGCCCCTCTGGACCCTTTTGTATCTCTCCCCTCTCACCTTAAATCTATGCCCCCTCGTTATAGACTCCCCTACCTTTGGGAAAAGATTTTGACTATCGACCTTATCTATGCCCCTCATTATTTTATAGACTTCTATAAGATCACCCCTTAACCTCCTACTCTCCAGGGAAAAAAGTCCCAGTCTGTCTAACCTCTCCCTATAAGTCAAACCATCAAGTCCCGGTAGCATCCTAGTAAATCTTTTCTGCACTCTTTCTAGTTTAATAATATCCTTTCTATAATAGGGTGACCAGAACTGTACACAGTACTCCAAGTGTGGCCTCACCAATGCCCTGTACAACTTCAACAAGACATTCCAACTCCTGCATTCAATGTTCTGACCAATGAAACCAAGCATGCCGAATGCCTTCTTCACCACCCTATCCACCTGTGACTCCACTTTCAAGGAGCTATGAATCTGTACTCCTAGATCTCTTTGTTCTATAACTCTCCCCAACGCCCTACCATTAACGGAGTAGGTCCTGGCCCGATTCGATCTACCAAAATGCATCACCTCACATTTATCTAAATTAAACTCCATCTGCCATTCATCGGCCCACTGGCCCAATTGATCAAGATCCCGTTGCAATCCCAGATAACCTTCTTCACTGTCCACAATGCCACCAATCTTGGTGTCATCTGCAAACTTACTAACCATGCCTCCTAAATTCTCATCCAAATCATTAATATAAATAACAAACAACAGCGGACCCAGTAATGGACTTTATTAATGAATGTACTTGGTATGATGATTCTTTACCTGGCACGGTCTTTTCATTCTTATTGCTACCACATGGTATCTGTAACAGCAAATCTCACAGCTCCATGACCCTCTTTCACTAATCCATTTCAAAAGGCATGGCTGGTGGGAGTAGCGTACTGAGCCATCACATCGACAAGGACTCAACAATTCACCCTGAAGGAGGCACAAAGGAAGAACAAAATACAGTGAAGATTTAACAAACTGCAATACTGTTACTGCCAGCTAGTGTAAATATGCTTAGTCCAAATGATCCCTCAGATGAAACATATTACTATTTGATTCTCAAAGTATTCAAATTAATATGAGTGTGCTTTTCTAATATGAATAGGTAAAATATGATCAATTAATAAGCTTCAACTAATTTTTAACTCTCTCAAATGTTATAGCCACAAAGAAACTTATATCACCGTGCTTCTCTACAGAAGATGAAATTTGCCTGTGTCACCTAAGGGAGGAGAAAATAGCCAAGGAAATTCCCCAGGTTGAGGTCTTCACTGGCCTGGCAACCCCATCCTACCAAGAGATGCAAGAGGGAAAAATAGAAATTACAAAAATAAGAAAAAATTAATAATTTGCAGTTCACAAAACCAGGCACTTCTATACCAACTCAGTCTATCACTAAGTCAGTGAGGATGTTTGTAAGAATACTTCATCATTTCAAACAGGTTCTTTTAATGCAATAAAGATGCATCTGCTGTAGTTTAAATGGAATAAAGAGCATTTCTTCCAGTTCTTTCTAATTGCTTCCCTGCTCATCCCATGACTAAGGCACCTTAATGGAAATGCCAATCAGCTGCTCAGTGTTCTCATCTAGTAGGCAATTAATTTTTATGATGTTCTTGTAGCTGTTAATAAAAATCCCTTCATGCTAAAACCTGCTATATGGATTATGTTTCTGTCGCTTTCATTACCGTCCTTTTTTCACCTGGTCTTAAAGGACTGGTAGAAAGCTGAAATCTGAATAGAAAACCTCTGACCTGGACTTTGGATATATTTCCTCAAAAGTCATTCTTTCAGTTAGATCTTTTTAATTGGCATACTTGTCTAAAGTTTTTTTTGAACTTCTTGTTCAGAGAGTAGGCTCCCCATATCTTGTGATCATTGTAGGGTGTGCTTTGTTACCTTCAGTGACTTAGAACTGATTGGTCGTACATCAGGGAATAATTCACAACTTTCCAGCTAGCCACCCATATTCCTTCACATGCTCAGTTCCTGACTTCAAGCATGCAACAATGGAAGGTATTAACTATTGATCTTGGACAAGCCCACAAAAAAGAAGAAAATAAGCAGGACAGTCACCATGTCGTCTGCAGAATAGTGCCTAAGCAGCATTGGCGGAGGCTTAGGAATAAGTTGCCTATTCTCTTGGCCATGAATCATACATTATGGAAGGAGACCCAAACACAGGATCATGGAAGAAAATATCTTAAAAAGGTTTGAATTTCATCCTTAAAAAAGAAAAATCACAGCTACAGGCCAATACTTATATGTTAGATAGCTTCCTAGCTAAAATATAAAAATACTCTGAAAAGTTAGCAATTATCTATTTGCAATTGATTGGATATATGTCACTGGCAAACTTCACTGGGACCTGGCCATGGGGCTCAGTTTCTGGGATGGCTTTAGGTGGCCAGAGCCTCCGCCGTCCCTACAAGGCCATTGACATAAAAGAGGCAGGCCCACTACGCCAAGGAAAATCCATGCCATAAAATCAAACAGTCTTTATTTCTTAATCATTTGTTTCACTACACAATCCTTTAGGTACGCAGGAAATTTCAAATTCCTCAGTGGATTCTGGTGTGTTTAAATAAAATGTCTCATGTTGGCTTTATATTCTCAAATAATTCAGCCTTGTTGCCTTCGTCCTCAGAATCACTTTTATGTTAATCACATCAGGCTCAACTTCTTGTAATGACAGATATACCTTGTTACTCTCTGACCATCCTTTTCCACAGCCATTGCTCATTCTTTTTTTGCTTGTGGTGTGAATGGAGGGGACAGTTTTTCCTTGCTCATAACTTTTCACCCAAGATTTGTTTCCTTCCTTGATCTCTGACTTTTGAATGTGATTTTGTCTGTCCTTCTGGATCAGATCATTCAGCTTTATTATGCTCATGTGTTGAAGTGCTCTTCTTTTTCTGATTCAATAAGGCTGTAGCAGATGCTTTATGTATGTTCTCATGAGAGTGCCATTGCAGTTTCTCATAAATTTGTGCAAATCTTGCTTCTGTAATTTTCCTTCAACTACGGCTCTGTGAGCTAAAAACATCCCATAAATCTTTCTGTTTTCCCATTATTATGTCTGTGTATATCAAGATGAAGGGCATTAGTGCTGAAGAATGAAATACTTTCCATTTCAGTACCCACGGTCAGTATCAATCAGTCTTAAGTCTGGTTTAGCACAGCTAGACTAGTGTTGACCAATAGAAATTGCTGACTAGCCACAGGAGTGGCTAAGGTGACACCATTTTACCCACACGCATTCATTTTAGTACAAAATGCCTTAAGTACCCTCACACAACATAGGTAAATAGAATCATAGAAGTTTACAACATGGAAACAGGCCCTTCGGCCCAACATGTCCATGTTGCCCAGTTTATACCACTGAGCTAGTCCCAATTGCCTGCACTTGGCCCATATCCCTCTATACCCATCTTACCCATGCAACTGTCCAAATGCTTTTTAAAAGACAAAATTGTACCCGCCTCTACTACTGCCTTTGGCAGCTCGTTCCAGACACTTACCACCCTTTGAGTGAAAAAATTGCCCCTCTGGACCCTTTTGTATCTCTCCCCTCTCACCTTAAATCTATGCCCCCTCGTCATAGACTCCCCTACCTTTGGGAAAAGATTTTGACTATTGACCTTATCTATGTCCCTCATTATTTTATAGACTTCTATAAGATCACCCCGAAACCTCCTACTCTCCAGGGAAAAAAGTCTCAGCCTATCCAACCTCTCCCTATAAGTCAAACCATCAAGTCCCGGTAGCATCCTAGTAAATCTTTTCTGCACTCTTTCTAGTTTAATAATATCCTTTCTATAATAGGGTGACCAGAACTGTACACAGTATTCCAAGTGTGGCCTAACTAATGTCTTGTACAACTTCAACAAGACATCCCAACTCCTGTATTCAATGTTCTGACCAATGAAACTAAGCATGCTGAATGCCTTCTTCACCACCCTATCCACCTGTGACTCCACTTTCAAGGAGCTATGAACCTGTACTCCTAGATCTCTTTGTTCTATAACTCTCCCCAACGCCCTACCATTAACGGAGTAGGTCCTGGCCCGATTTGATCTACCAAAATGCATCACCTCACATTTATCTAAATTAAACTCCATCTGATATTCATCGGCCCACTGGCCCAATTTATCAAGATCCCGTTGCAATCTTAGATAACCTTCTTCACTGTCCACAATGCCACCAATCTTGGTGTCATCTGCAAACTTACTAACCATGCCTCCTAAATTCTCATCCAAATCATTAATATAAATAACAAATAACAGCGGACCCAGCACCGATCCCTGAGGCACACCGCTGGTCACAGGCCTCCAGTTTGAAAAACAACCCTCTACAACCACCCTCTGTCCTCTGTCATCAAGCCAATTTTGTATCCAATTGGCTACCTCACCTTGGATCCCGTGAGATTTAACCTTATGTAACAACCTACCATGCGGTACCTTGTCAAAGGCTTTGCTAAAGTCCATGTAGACCACGTCTACTGCACAGCCCTCATCTATCTTCTTGGTTACCCCTTCAAAAAACTCAATCAAATTTGTGAGACGTGATTTTCCTCTCACAAAACCATGCTGACTGTTCCTAATCAGTCCCTGCCTCTCCAAATGCCCGTAGATCCTGTCCCTCAGAATACCCTCTAACAACTTACCCACTACAGATGTCAGGCTCAGCGGTCTGTAGTTCCCAGGCTTTTCCCTGCCGCCCTTCTTAAACAAAGGCACAACATTTGCTACCCTCCAATCTTCAGGCACCTCACCTGAAGCTGTCGATGATTGAAATATCTCTGCTAGGGGACCCGCAATTTCCTCCCTCACCTCCCATAACGTCCTGGGATACATTTCATCAGGTCCCGGAGATTTATCTACCTTGATGCGCGTTAAGACTTCCAACACCTCCCTCTCTGTAATATGTACACTCCTCAAGATATCACTATTTATTTCCCCAAGTTCCCTAACATCCATGCCTTTCTCAACCGTAAATACCGATGCGAAATAGTCATTTAGGATCTCACCCATCTCTAGTGGTTCCGCACATAGATGACCTTGTTGATCCTTAAGTGGCCCTACTCTCTCCCTAGTTACTCTTTTGCCCTTTATGTATTTGTAGAAGCTCTTTGGATTCTCCTTTGCCTTATCTGCCAAAGCAATCTCATATCCCCTTTTTGCCCTCATGATTTCTCTCTTAACTCTACTCTGGCAATCTCTATACTCTTCAAGGGATCCACTTGATCCCAGCTGCCTATGCATGTCATATGCCTCCTTCTTCTTTCTGACTAGGGCCTCAATCTCCCGAGTCATCCAAGGTTCCCTACTTCTACCAGCCTTGCCCTTCACTTTATAAGGAATGTGCTTACCCTGAACCCTGGTTAACACACTTTTGAAGGCCTCCCACTTACCAGACGTCCCTTTGCCTGCCAACAGACTCTCCCAATCAACTTCTGAAAGTTCCTGTCTAATACCATCAAAATTGGCCTTTCCCCAATTTAGAATTTTAACTTCTGGGCCAGACCTATCATTCTCCATAGCTATCCTAAAACTAATGGAATTATGATCACTGGTCCCAAAGTGATCCCTCACTAACACTTCTGTCACCTGCCCTTCCTTGTGTATATTTACTTAATAAACATCCACCACCCTTCAGTATAATGGAAGTAAAGCACTCACAACAATCAAAAAATATTCATACAATCTGACTTTCATCTTACCATTTTACCAAAAATGCACAAAATGTTTAAAGTACACATGCATATACCATGCGAATATGAGTATTGAGATCACATGCCAAACGACGATGTCTATTACTCATTTTTTAATTTACTAATTAGAAATGCAATTAGCCACATGTGGCTAGCAGCTAACGTATTGGACAACACTGAGCTAGAAGTGAAGTAAAGGTCCCTCTCCTCTGCCGACAACTGTGCCTCGGTCCAAGCTCAGAAGAGTATTCTCTACTGCACCAGTGTTGCACTTTTTTACCCATTTCTCACACCAATTATCCTGTGTGCCAATTAATGCTGAACTGTGTTGTGGGCCCATGCCCTCTAGGAACTGGATTAAGACCTACCCAACTCATTTCATAGAGGATCCTTATAGCCAACAGACAAAGATGACTTTCATTCACTTCCCCCATCAGTATTGATAATATGTAGAATTATATGAACTGCAAAAATGTTGTCCAGGTATGACAAGTGTCAAGTATCAATTACAGTATTTCAACTTCTGGAATCCTTGAAACCTTAGGGGTGGTTTTACAAATTCAAACTACTGGCAGGAAAAGCTCCTTGCCGGGCACAGAAATTCTCAAAATTGCCCCTTTTGACTAGTCACTTATGATAACAAGCAGGTCATTGTCAAATGGAAAGCATCCACAGAAACCAATCACTTACATTCAGCACCTTGTGTTTTCCAGCAAGTCCTGCAGGATTTTGCAGCTACCTCAACTTTGTAGGCGATGTCAGGGAACCACACTGTTTCACGTAGCAACAATTTTGTCTCCAGGATTTCTTGGTGATTACTATACATGACAGTATTGGTAGGAGTGACCACCGCACAGTCCTCGTGGAGACGAAGTCACGTCTTCATACTGAAGACATCGTCCATCGTATTGTGTGGCACTACCACTGTGCTAAATGGGGTAGATTCAGAACAGATCTAGCAGCTCAAAATTGGGCATCCGTGAGGCGCTGTGGGCCATCAGCAGCAGCAGAACTATATTCCAGCACAATCTGTAACCTCATGGCCCAGCATATCCCTCACTCTACCATTACCGTCATGCCAGGGGATCAAACCTGGTTCAATGAGGAATGTAGAAGAGCATGCCAGGAGCAGCACCAGGCGTACCTAAAAATGAGGTGCCAACCTGGTGAAGCTACAACACAGGACTACGTGCATGCTAAACAGCGGAAGCAGCATGCTATTGACAGAGCTAAGCGATCCCACACCCCTTCCGTCTTGCGTTTCCGCTTCACCCTGCTTCTTCACTTCCTCCGGGCGCTACTCTGTGGTGTTCTTGGTTTGAAATGTACTGGTTTGGAATTGTGATATTTACTTTGAACTGTTTGTACCTTTAAAGTCTATGAAATATAAAAAAAAAGCGATCCCACAACCAACGGATCAGATCAAAGCTCTGCAGTCCTGCCACATCCAGTCGTGGATGATGGTGGACAATTAAACAACTAACGGGAGGAGGAGGCTCTCCATCCTCAATGATGGCAGAGTCCATCACGTGAGTGCAAAAGACAAGGCTGAAGCGTTTGCAAGCATCTTAGCCTCCTCCCAAGATCCCCATCATCACAGAAGCCAGTCTTCAGCCAATTCGATTCACTCCACGTGATATCAAGAAACGGCTGAGTGCAGTGGATACAACAAAGACTACGGGCCCCGACAACATCCTGGCTGGAGACTTGTGCTCCAGAACTAGCCGCACTTCTAGCCAAGCTGTTCCAGTACAGCTACAACACTGGCATCTACCCAACAAAGTGAAAAATTGCCCAGGTATGTCCTGTCCACAAAAAGCAGGACAAATCCAATTCGGCCAATTACCGACCCATCAGTCTACTCTCAATCATCAGCAAAGTGATGGAAGGTTATCGTCGCCAGTGCTATCAAGCAGCATTTACTCACCAATAACCTGCACACCGATGCTCAGTTTGGGTTCTGCCAGGACCATTCGGCTCCAGACCTCATTACAGCCTTGGTCCAAAAATGGACAAAAGAGCTGAATTCCAGAGGTGAGGTGAGAGTGACTGCCCTTGACATCAAGGCAGCATTTGACCGATTGTGGCATCAAGGAGGCCTAGTAAAATTGAAGTTAATGGGAATCAGGGGGAAAACTCACCAGTGGCTGGAGTCATACCTAGTGCAGAAAATAATCAAGAAGGCAAATGGAATGCTGGCCTTTATATCTAGAGGACAAGAGTACAAGGGGGCAGAAGTTATGCTGCAGCTATACAAAACCCTGGTTAGGCCGCACCTGGAGTACTGTGAGCAGTTCTGGGCACCGCACCTTCGGAAGGACATATTGGCCTTGGAGGGAGTGCAGCGTAGGTTTACTAGAATGATACCCGGACTTCAAGGGTTAAGTTACGAGGAGAGATTACACAAATTGGGGTTATATTCTCTAGAGTTTCGAAGGTTAAGGGGTGATCTGATCGAAGTTTATAAGATATTAAGGGGAACAGATAGGGTGGATAGAGAGAAACTATTTCCGCTGGTTGGGGATTCTAGGAGTAGGGGACACAGTCTAAAAATTAGAGCCAGACCTTTCAGGAGCGAGATTAGAAAACATTTCTACACACAAAGGGTTGTAGAAGTTTGGAACTCTCTTCCGCAAACGGCAATTGATACTAGCTCAATTGCTAAATTTAAATCTGAGATAGATAGCTTTTTGGCAACCAAAGGTATTAAGGGATATGGGCCAAAGGCAGGTATATGGAGTTAGATCACAGATCAGCCATGATCTTATCAAATGGCGGAGCAGGCACGAGGGGCTGAATGGCCTACTCCTGTTCCTATGTTCCTATGTACAAAGGAAGATGGTAGTGGTTGTTGGAGGACAATCATCTCAGCCCCAGGACATTGCTGCAGGAGTTCCTTAGGGCAGTGTCCTAGGCCCAACCATCTTCAGCTGCTTCATCAACGACCTTCCCTCCATCATAAGGTCAGAAGTGGGGATGCTTGCACAGTGTTCAGCTACATTTGCAACCCCTCAGATAATGAAGCAGCCCATGCCCGCATGCAGCAAGACTTGGACAACATCCAGGCTTGGGCTGATAAGTGGCAAATAACATTCACGCCACACAAGTGCCAGGCAATGACCCCCTCCAAAAAAAGAGCCCAACCACCTCCCCTTGACATTCAACAGCATTACCATCGCCGAATCCCCCACCATCAACATCCCGGGGGGTCACCATTAACCAGAAACTTAATTGGACCAGCCATATAAATACTGTGGCTACAAGAGCAGGTCAGAGGCTGGGTGTTCTGTGGCGAGTGACTCAAATCCTGACTCCCCAAAGCCTTTCCACCATCTACAAGGCACAAGTCAGGTGTGTGATGAAATACTCTCCACTTGTCTGGATGAGTGCAGCTCCAACAAGCTCGACAACATCCAGGACAAAATAGCTTGCTTGACTGGCACCCCATCCACCACCTTAAACATTCACTCCCTCCACCATCAGCACACTGTGGCAGCAGTGTGTACCATCTACAAGATGCACTGCAGAAACTAGCCAAGGCTTCTTCGACAGCACCACCCAAACCCGCGACCTCTACCATCTAGAAAGACAAGGGCAGCAGGTGCATAGGAACAACGCCACCTGCACGTTCCCCTCCTCCAAGTCACATACCATCCTGACTTGGAAATATATCGCCGCTCTTTCATCGTCGCTAGGTCAAAATCCTGGAACTCCCTACCTAACAACGCTGTGGGAGAACCTTCACCGCACAGACTGCAGCGGTTCAAGAAGGCGGCTCACCACCACCTTCTCAAGGGCAATTAGGGATGGGCAATAAATGCTGGCCTCGCCAGCGACGCCCACATCCCATGAACGAATAAAATAAGTGCAAGGCTCACTGTGCAATCTTGCAATGTTTCAGGCGAAACAGATATATATATTCCACAACAATGTGTGTGTCTTTATTAGTCAGTTTGCTGGCACAATATTCCAACTTGTGGGAAGTATTTTTCTTTGTTTCTTGTCTAACTTATGATTCCTTCTGTGCTGTATTATCAATGATTCCATGAGTGTCTTTTGGAGTAATTTACAATGACTCTGATGATGGTGCAATGAAGCTGATGAACTCTTCAGCCTATTTTGAGGAGCAGCTCCCAATGGAATCTGGATTTGGGTGTTGCGCTGCGATGTGCTAAATTTTCTGTTCCTGCACAATACCCTATAGTCCTGTGTTATTATTGGAATTTCAAAAGCCTGCTCTGGATTCAGAATGGAGGCGTCAGTGTCAGCTTTCCAGCTACAAGGGGTTCATAATCTGTAATAAACTTGACTGGGCTATTCTGCAGGAGATAGCGAATGACTAGTACAACTTCCAGTTCTTGGCTTTATTAACCTGAGTTAACGTTGTGCTAAGACTGACGGAACTTGGAATCATCCCAAATTCCGTGGTGTTCTCATTATTGAAGCTACATATTATCACTAAAAAGTGAGTTGTTCAACTGCTGTTAGTCTTTATTATATTTAGCTTGCCACTTGAATTTTGTATCTTTTACTATTACTATTACAACTGCTATTACAATTACTATTACTATTACTATTGATTGAATGGACTAGCTAGATGAAACCCTATTATGATTGTAGTGAGTATAAGGACATTGTGTACGTGACCATGCTAGTAGATTTCTCACTCAACAGAGCTTGGCAATGGAAGTGCTTCCCGGATAGCAGCCTTAAAATTAACAGCCTCTGTAGCCATTTTTAATGCTTTTTTGGCACATAATTTTTTTTAAACAGTAAGTGCTAACGACATCTTCAAGAGAACTGATAAAGCAGAAGTAATATGAAATATGTTCTCAGTGGAAACTTTCTGAGCAGGGCAAAATGCTCAGAATATTGGTCACTAACAGGCCACTAACATCATCAGCCCAAAGTTTCCAGGTTGTAAATAAATCCAATGTTGGGCTGCATAGCAAATGGTATAACATGCAAGTTGAAAGAGGTGCTTTTAAAATTATACCTGGTATTAGTGAGACCATTTCTGGGGAAGAAAGGCTGCCTCTGTGAGTTATATATAACAAAATTATTAACTTGTTGATAAAGAACATGTTTATACTTTTGCTACATATAGAGAACACAGAAAATCTTCCCTCAGAGTATCATGTCCGTTTTGGACCCACTATTATTGTTGTTGGAGAAAGTTCAACGGAGGGCTACAAGATTAATACCAGAACTTAGAGGCCTGAACTATGAAGAGTGATGATGTACCCTGGGACTTTTCTCTCTTCAGAAGACAAAGAAGAGATTTCATAGAAGATTTTAAATGGTTTGATAAGTTGGAAACAGGTGGGTTTTCTCAGGTGTATGCAGAATTCCAGACCAAGGGCATAAATTTAAGTTAAGGAAAAGTTAATTAAATAGGCAATTCAAATCAAATTTATTTAAGTAAAGGGTGATCAACATTTGGAACAAACAACCAATGAAGGTATTGGCCCAGAAACTTTAAGGGATTTCAAATTTTAAGGATAGTCTCCACTGATCTTTATTTACTATATTCTTCTTGCTATGTTGTGGCTAGTTGCAGAAATATTAATAGATGCATCTAATCTTTTAGTTACAACTTAAAATTTCAAACAAACTATCTTTCAGGGTGGCAATCATCTTAACAGGTAAAGAGAGCCTGCTTCAAAGTATTGTGTTGCATGCATATGAATATGTTACAACTTGTTATGGCCTATTGGCATTACATTGTCAGGAATCTTACAACACCAGGTTATAGTCCAACAGTTTTATTTGAAAATCACAAGCTTTCAGAGCTTACCTCCTTCGTCAGGTGACCTGACGAAGGAGGTAAGCTCCGAAAGCTTGTGATTTTCAAATAAAACTGTTGGACTATAACCTGGTGTTGTAAGATTCCTTACATTTGTCCACCCCAGTCCATCACCGGCATCTCCACATCACGGCATTACATTAGTAGCATATAAGTAAAATGATTAAATAAAATTTAGCTACGCTATCAGATACTCTATTATGTAGGGTGGATATCATTTATTTTCATACAGCCAACTGAGATACAAACCAAGAAGGAAACAATATTGAAAATGTGAGATAAAAACAGAAAATGCTGGAAACATTCAGCAGGTCAGACAGCATTTGTGGTGAGAGAAACAGAGTTAACTTATTAGGTCGATGATCTTTCATTAAAACTGATGAAAAGGCACTGACCTGAAACGTTAACTCTGTTTCTCTCTCCACAGATGCTGCCTGACCTGCTGAGCGTTTCCAGCATTTTCTGTTTTTATTTCAGATTTCCAGCATCCGCAGTATTTTGCTTTTGTTTGAAAATGTGAGAGTCAGCCTTTCCTTCACTTCCTTCATACACAACCACCCGCGCCCCCCCCTCTCCACCCCACACCAATTTTTAAAGTTATTTTTCTCATTATTTCAGTCCACTTTTACTGCACACCATAGGGCAACAAGCAACCTACTACTAGTCCTTTGTCACTCTTGCATGGACCACTGGAAGTTACCAGAGGGCAGTGTTGGTTAGCTTATTTCCCTGATGCTCCCTTATGGGATACCATTTCTTTAATTAAGAACTATGGATTTACAAATGAACTCCAACTAGAATAACTTTTAACTGAATTATGCTTTAATAAATTTCCAAATGATTTTTTTGAAGTGAGAGATGGGGACGTAGTTAGGTTCATACTAACATTTCACTACATATCAAAGCACACAGACCAGTCTGAAAGCATAAAATAAATTGAATATTTCACGGTACAGACATGATTAAGGCTGGTTATAGTGTTTGTGCCCTTGACTGATGAATCCAGCTTGTGGAACATTAAGATTATTAGGTCATTCGCCCAACAGCAAAAAGACATTTAAGATGCTTTAAAGCATTTGTCATTGTACTTGCCTCACAACTCCTTGAAGGCTGCTTATTCAATATGGCAAAGGTTAATGTAAACCCCTAGATTCTTACATGAAAACACTGAGCTACAGAACGTTGTGATATAATCAATGCAGACGGGGATAATTTATTCTATATGTATAAAATGGATTTCCTGCTAAATTTTAAAAATCAATACAGGGCTGGACAGATGTATTGTTTACCTAGACTGAATTTTACAGACCATATGTTCCTCTGGGTTCTTTTCATTTTTTAAATGAAGAAGGCTGCTAATATTTAGTAGCCTTTTAACAAATAATGCCCTGAAAAAAAACTGCATTATATTTTCTACTGTGTTTTTACCATTGTGTGCTGCAAATTAAACTAGATATCTTCTTTTAAACATGTTCCATATTGCTAACTGCTTTCAAAGTAATGTCTTTGCAATTTATTTTGTTTTTGATTTCAGTTCACAAAGGACAGTGTGGTAAATTTTCTTTCACTGCATGGGCAGTAATCTGGTGGAGCGGATCGCCTGCCCATTATAGAATTCGCCCCATTTTGACCCCATTAATTTCAATGGAATGAAAATTGGACTGTTCCATAATGGGTGGGCAATGCATCCTACCAGATTACTGCCCATATAGTGAAGAGAAAAATTTACCTCATTGTGTACTACTCAGAATGTGATTTTAATTATTGAGACTACAATAACTGTACCTTGGGGACATGGCTCTTCATCCAGCCTGACTGCGTGGATAAAAATCTTCTCTCATAAGAATCCTAAGTCATGTGAAATGAGATTGGCAAGCCCGAATCCACTTCCAGATAGACACGAGTACACAACAAGAACTGTTGTTAATTTAGCACCAAATGACTATAAATTGACAATACCACTCCAAAAGACCTTAAGCATGGTTGATTTGGAAAACACATTAGCGAGGTCTTTTAATGAGTTTGCCCTCCGAATGTGGATCCTTGCCTGCTGGGAGTGCATATCGGAAATTCAGATCTGTAGGCACCTCATTATTATATGTCCATTAATTTTAATGGAAATGTGGGTCAGAATTCCCAATCTGCAATCCTGGCAGGTGAAGTTCCTCAAAGGGAGTATAATCTTGTAAAATTACCCACTGCATATATTTTAAAAATATAAATATGTCTTCATATTCATTTTTTATCACAGTTTATTTAAAGTCTCCAAGGTACCTCTGCCATGACAGGTAGCTTTTCTTTTTAGATGCCAATCAGGTAAGAGATATAAGTATTGGAGATGCAGCACCTTTCCATTTTTGGCACTGCATCAACTTCAAGTACTTCCTGGTTAGATATACCGCCCAAATGCAGAGTAACTCTCCCTGGAGAACCCCAATAATGTCTCCTTTCTGGCTATTAGGCATTTGGTAGCTTCAACCCAGTTTGGAATACAGCACAAATCAGTCTATAATCCAACATACTTTAGCAATGTCTCTCACAGGCCATCTGTGTGTCTGGTGTGAGAAATAGAAAATAAATTTATTAGTGCAGTACGGGATCTTTCGCTAATGGTAAGATTAAGGCACAGTGCTGCTAGTTTTACTCTGCATTTGACACTGATAAAGCTGAAATAGGGATGTTTGGAGCTAAAATGTAGGAATAAATCTCCTCTTAATGAAAAAACAAATGATCCAAACAATGGCCCGGAATTTCCCTGATTTTATTTACAGCAAAATCAAGCTGATATTTACACTGGCTCCTACACCAATTAGGCCAATGGGAAATTACACACAGGTTTCCTGTGGATCCCATTTGCCTACACTGGAACGTAAAAAAAGTATAAAACACGTGCAAATTCAGCGTAATCGATGGGGGCCTGAGGAAACTCAGGTGGAGCACTACTAAAGCACTGAACATATGCCACTCATCAGTAAGGCCTGGAAGTTGGAGATAAATGTCAGACTATTTCTGTCTTTAATTATTTTGGATAATCCTGTACGGCAAAATTGTGAAGTGCGCAGTAGGCCGCAATTATTCTTGCCATCCTTTCTGTTGCAAAACTCCTATAGATCTCTCCACCACCTGCCTGATCACTGCATGGGCTCGATTGTAACACTCCTCTGCCTCACACGGTCGACAGCCCCTTGAACCCGAGGGAAGCCAGCAAGCCTGTTGAAGTGAATAGCCCACTTCTCTACTTCACATGGGACATGCCATAGGTGAAGAAGTTCAGTGCCCTCCAGAAAAGGGCCTCTGTCACCTGGCAAATTCAGGTCCTTACAACTCTTCAGTTGCTATTACATAGATCCTTGGGCGCCGTAAAAATTCAGGGCTGTGGTAACCTTCATTTGTGCTGATAACGCTCTGCGGGATGATGACTGTGGTTTGAGGCCTTCTTCCAGAATGACACACAGGTGGCCGATGGCTTCCTTCATGAAGCACTGTCTCCTGACACACAACTCCTCAGAAAGGTCTTAATACAACCTACGTGGCTTATACACTCTCGGGAAGATGGGTAATAGCAAACAGTCTGCTGTCTTCTGCCATGATGCCTCACTCTCATAGCCTATGGCCTCTGCTGCTTCTCCTCCTCCATTATAACACAGAGAGAAGGCCATACTGGCTGCTCAGTCCTTTGGAACGCCTGAGTTTTGGGGGGGGGTGGTGCGGGGGCGAGGGGTCATGGGGTCCAAAAAATCTTGGATGCAGTGTGACTGATAGCACTGTTTTACTGTACATGCAGGTCTCACAAAGAAGAAAAAAAATTCCCCCCAAAAAATTGCAAGGAAACTTGCAAACAAGCTGCAGAAATCCAGCAAAAAAGTTTGGGGACTCTTCAGAGCTGAAACCCCTTAGTTACGCCATTATCAGGTGATGTGGCTCTGCTGTGTTTGTCATATCTGGGCATAAATCTACACCTCCGTATTAGTGGTGTAAAAGAAGGAAACTCATGTGAGCTGCTCCTTAGCATGGGGGCAAAGCTATGTAAATTAGTGGCAGAGGATTTCGGTGGGCATTTAGCAAAAGCAACCAAACCAAAAAGAGTGAGGAAACTCATGTGTAGCGATGTTTCAGCATAAAAGTGGAATCAGTTTCCTCACTAAAAACTTCACTACGCCGCACGCATGCCGTAGTTACGCCGAAAAATACGAGGAAATTCCGGGCTAAATTTTTCTTTAAAAATTGAAATCAATCAGAATTTTTCTTAACTGTTTAATTTTGAAAAGGGATATTAATGGTTTGAACAGGTTTATTTTACAGTATGTTGCCATTTTAGTGCTCTGTATGCATTACATTGAGAATAACAAAAAGCTTGAAAGTGTTTTTCAAATAATGTGAAACTCAAGCGGTTATAAGTGTCATCTGAATCCTTACAATGGGTAACAGACTTGAACACATTATCAACCATCTCTTTAATATTATTTATGATATGAGTTGATATCTGATTTGCTGTTTGACTTATTACTGCAAATTGTATTTTTTTCTCACTGACACTCACCACTGTTATAACAGCTGGCAAGTGTAGCTATGCAGCTTTATGTCACCCGACAAGAAGATATATTTATATTGAAAAGAACACTTATACTGAATGTTATACATCTGTGAAATAGTATATTATTTTTCAGCAAAACTGTTTATTTCTATCAAGTGAACCCCATTAAAATCATGATCTTGTGTCATAATAATGTACCAAAGCCACAACAAAATTCAAATTGCCACAATGCCAGCAATAAACAGTAGTAAAAAAAGATATAAGCCTAGAAACTCTACTCACACCTGAAAATGGGCATGCGGGGGCAGGGCACTGAACACACCTGTTCACATGGTCGCAGGAACCATGTGAAATTCGTGCTGGAAGGTCATTAACATTAGACAGGTGTGCAGCCAGCGCTACCTGCTACCCATAGCCTGCTTTTTGGCTGCACGCCTGTTTTGGGGGGCAGGAAATCGGGCGTCATTGCCACCACTTAAAGGCAGCCTGCACATCTTAAAGGAGAGTTGCACTGTGGTTGCAGCCAGCGGGAAACATTTTCTAAGGGCAAACATAGCTGCGAGAGCTGTAGATAGGCCATCCAGGTTCTCTGATGCAGCTGCAGAGGCCATGGAGCAGGCATTTGACAGGAGAAGGGACATCCTGATTCCCTTGGGGAGCAGAAAGCCCCCCATCCCTTCACTCTCCAACAATCACTGCACCACACTTCGCTCCACCGCCTTCTCCTCCTACTCACACACTCTGCACCTCCCACTGTTAGCACTATTGGAACCTTCACTTCTCCACACCTATATTATTCGCCTCTAATAGGCTCATTTGCAAAACAGCTCACAAGGCTACCAACCACTAACAGATTCCCTTCTTTCTTGAAGGCTGCACACAACATGAGACAGCAGGCAATGATTAGAGGACAGCAAAGCCGCCTACACATTCTTTGCCCACTGGAGAATCAGGTCCTCAACATAATGGGCAGGGACAAGTCATGGCCATGACGGGGAGGAGGAGGAGATGTCCCAAAGGGTTTCTTCACAGCTTACACACTTTTCCCTTCTCTCTTCTATTTCCCCCTACAAAATCTGCATGACAAACAGCAGCTGCTTTCAGCAGCCAGTAATCTCTCTCTGCTTACTCTTGACAATAAAAGCGAACCCTTGGCCCTCTCTTTCACTTCATGTGCAGAAAACGTTGATGCCCCTATGGCACTTGGGGAAGAGGAAAGCAGCCTTCTTCAAAATGCACCATCTGCCTAGCAAGCACCAGCTCAGAGTCTAGCACCATACGTACTTTAGAAGGTAACTAGAGGAGGGGTCTTGATATGGTGAATCACCGAGCACAAGCATGCAGGAGCTAGGGTAGGGAGATAGAATGGCACAGGAGCTCCAACATTGACTTCAAGGGCCCAAACTACTGAAGAAAGTTGATGGCCATACACCAGGAAATGCTAATTGCATTGGCCTGTCTACCAATGAGCTAACGCACAATAAAGGAGTCCTGCTCCAACTTATGGGGCTTCGTGCAAGGCATGGCGACCATGCTGTCAACCACAAAGTGGCTGGTCAGCTCTATGAACACGGCAGTGGAGCCCACCATGATGGAGCCCCTTGTGATAGCTTCCATGGCAGCTCACACTGCCAAGTAAGCTCAGGAGCTGCCATCTTGGCTCTGGGGTCCAGCATTGACTGGGGCTTCCAGAGCATCACGTCATTACTGCAATCTGTTCTCACCACTTACCTGCAAGGCAGGGCCAAGGGCCGCCTGATCTCTCCCTGCCAGCAGCTAGCTTCTGCCCTCTTCCCATCTGTTCCTGAAACATAGGCTAGCAAGTGCATTTTGCACTCATCCGCCTGCCTGAAACCCGTTTGGGGTTCAAATCAAAGCTCCCTGTTTCTCTTGTCTCTCCTCACAACTAAAGCCTTTCATCCCTGGTACCATATTTTGTACTCATGATGTTGACGTCCTTCCTAAAGTAAGGGACTCAAAATTGAACACAATATTCTAATTGCAATCTAATCAAAGATTTGTATTGGTTTAGCATTACCTCTTAAGTTTATATACACTCTATGTGCCTATTAGGAAATCTAGCATTCCATGTGTTTTTTTTCAACTTGCCCTTTTAAAGATGTGTATCTGAACCCCTAAGTCAACCTGTTCCTTTATTCATTGTAAAGTTTGACCATTTAATGTATAGATCCTCTCCTTATTCTTCCTCCCAAATGTGTCATCATTAAATTTAATCTTACAACTATCTAGACAATCCACTCCTGAAGTCACTTCACAGTTAACCTATGTTGTGTCATTTGCAAATTTTGATACTGCATTCCCAATGCCCAAGTCCAGATCATTTATATATATATTGAGAAAAGCAATGGTCACAACATTGACCCCTGGAGGACACCACCACTTAAATCAATCCAGTCTGAAAAACACCCATTAACCACTACTTTCTGTTTTCTGTCCTTCAGCCAACTTCCTAGGCTGCCACACTCTTATTTAATACTATCTGCCTCCTACATGACACCTTATCAAATACCTTTTCAAAATCCATATACACATCCATGGCATTTTCTTTATCAATGAACTCCATTATTTTGTCAAAGAACTCTATTAAGTTGGTCAGACAAATCCATGCTGGCTGTCCTTATTTAACCCATGTACTTCTGGGTATTAAGTTTATCCCATATTATGATCTCAGGAAGCTTACCCACTACCAATGGTAGACTGACTGGCCTACAATTATCTGAGCCTTTACAGTTGCCTCTCTGAGATCCTTCAGCATTCTGGGATGTGTGCAATGAGGGCCCAGTGCCTTTTCACCTTGAATTCAACTTTTTTCAGTATTACTTCCTTATCGGTCCTATCTAATTCTCTGCAGCTCCTCCTCTTGAAGTCTTTCATTCCCGCTATCATACTCTTCCGTAAAAACTGTATTTCCACCATTCTTTCATCCTCCATAGGAAGATTTCCTTTGTCATCTCTAATTGGCCCTACCCTTTCTTTAACTATTCTTTTACTTTTTATTGTATTTATAAAATTCTTTACTATTTATTCCCCTTTATGTTATCTGCCAGTGTTTTTTTTTCATATGCCCTCAATCTTTCTATTCTTTTTTACTTCCCCTCTACATTTTCCTTTTTGGCTTAATTTTCTTTGGTATTATTTATCCTATATTTGTCTTATGACTCTTCTTAAAGTTTAATTTTAATTTTTAATTTCTCTACTCATCCAAGGAATTCCAGATGTTGCTGCACCATCTACGTCTTGTGGGTCTAGTCTGTACCCTAATTATCTCCGTTTGAATGTTTCCCATTGTTTGTGAACCGTCTTATTTGCCACTTTTTCATTCCAGTTTATTTGGGCTAGTTCACTTTGCATTTCAATGAAACTGTTTATTTTACTAATACAGTACCTTTATTTTTGACTGTTCCCTCTCAATTTTTATATTTTAATAAATTATGATTACTGTCTCCTAGATATTCCCCAGCCCGTATACTACCTACTTGCTCCACTTTATTACTTAGAACTAGATCCAGAATTGCCACTTTCCTTTTGGATTAAAACATACTGATCGAAAAAACAGAAACATTATAGAACCCAACCCCTTTTTATCACATACATGACTCTTACTTCCTCATTTATCTGGATAATTATAACCTTGTTGTTCCTGCATTTAAAAAAAATCCTACACATCTCTTCGTCTATGACCCGTGATTTACAATATGCTCCCATTAAAGTAATATCTCCTTGCTTATTGCCAACTCTAGCAAATAGATCCAGCTTTTGCAACATCCTCTATCATTTCATGTTCTAGTGCTGTGCTGGACCTTTTGATTAACACTACTACCCAGCCTCTCTTTATTTCCTATTCGATCCTTCCTTAATATTTAGTAACCAGGAGTTTTTAGCTCCTAGTCTTGCCCTACCCTAAGCTACATCTCTCTTAATGCAATTACATCATACCCTGTATATATAGCACAAAGCTTGAGCAGATTATTAGGTTAGCATGAGCTCTGAGATAAGTGCTGTCTGGAAACATACATATTTGTTATTCTTTACAGAAATGGTTACTACCATACAAAAAAAGTGCTAATTTTCCACAATGCCACACCTGAAACTGTATTGTGTGGTTCATCTACAGCAATTATGGAATTTTATTTTACTGATTATATCATTACTGATAGCAATAAATTATTGGATTTATTCAAAGTGTAAAAGACTCAAATCACTAACTTCCAAAGTGCAAGTAAATTATTAGGTCTTTCTCAAGAATTGAATTATCCTAAAAATGCACCATTACTGATAGAATGCCACAAATGTTCATATAAATACATATAAAATTAACACAAACTGCAAACATTTAAAAGCAAAATACTACAGATGCTGGAAATCTGAAATAAAAACAGAAAACGTTGGAAAAGCTCAGCACTTTCTGTTTTTACTGCAAATATTTAATTATTTTGAATTTTAATTGTAAAAGACCAATGTCAGTAATTCTTGAGGATGATGTGACTTATGGAGCTGCTTTCCCATTGGTTATCAATTGTCATGATCCATCGTTGCAATAATGTGCACACTTTCTAAAGATGAGCATTTGGATGAGCACTTGAAATGCCATAGCATACAAGGCTACGGACCAAATGCTGGAATATGGGATTAGAGTAGACAGGGCTGATGGCCGGCGCGGACACGATGGGCCGAAGGGCCTCTATCCGTGCTGTATAACTCTATGACTCTATGCCAGCGATGGACTGGGGTGGACAACACCAGGTTATAGTCCAGGTTATAGCTTGCACAACACCAGGTTATAGTCCAACAGTTTTATTTTAAATCACTCACCTGACGAAGGAGGAAAGCTCCGAAAGCTTGTGATTTAAAATAAAACTGTTGGACTATAACCTGGTGTTGTGCAAGTCCTTACTTTCTAAAAAAGCCGAGTAATGCACCGAGTACCGGTGTAATGTTTTAATTGTCACTCACTTGAAATGCGGAGGGAGTGGAATTATTGTCCCGCAGAATAAGTGTATTTTTTTTTTCTGATGGAAAAATTTAACTTGCTCAGTGCCAACCTCGAAGCGCTTTCAATAAGTAAAGAGAAATGTAGGAATCAAGTCAACGATCGGTCAGCGGCAGTTAAATGGATGAACTCCGGGCTGGGAGCAAATATACATGCGGTGCTGACCCAGGGTGCTGAAACTTAAACTCACTGTCAGTCAAGCTGGTTCCGCGGTCAGACCACCCGCCCGCAGTGCAATGCGCATCCAGTCATACAGGGGTGTTAAAAATCACTCAAACATTTAAACCCCAGCCTGGAAATAGTTACACAAGTTCATTTTCAGATGTAAAAGGGAAACCGAGAGTGCAAAATAGACACATCCTCTCGGAACGCGCATTGTTTAGCGGAACATCACCTGAAGAGCTTTAAAAATGAGTGTTTCTGTTTTGATTGCACAGAGCGATTGCCTCACTCTCTCCCCTCCTCTCCCTCCCCACTCCACTCTCCCCTCCCTCCCCACTCTCCCCCCTCCTCCCCACTCTCTCCCCTCCTCCCCCTCACTCTCTCCCCACTCTCCTCTAGTGTTTCTTTTACCTGTTCCGACCCCTGGAAGCAAGATTCTGCAGGTGGGAGTGATGCCCCACTCCTCCTCCCCCCCTCCTCCCCCCCCCTCTCCCCACCCCCCCCTCTCCCCTCTCCCCACCCCCTCTCCCCACCCCCCCCCCTCTCCCCTCTCCCCACCCCCCCCCTCTCCCCTCTCCCCACCCCCCCCCCTCTCCCCTCTCCCCACCCCCCTCTCCCCACCCCCCCCCCCCCACTCTCCCCTCTCCCCCCCCCCCCCACTCTCCCCTAGTGTTTTCTTTTACCTGTTCCGACCCCTGGAAGCAGATTCTGCAGGTGGGAGTGATGCCCCCGTTGCGAAAGCTGCTGTTGCTGCTGCACACCGACTCGGCGTCATTGGGGGAGGAGACGGCCCCGCTCTGGTAGCCCTCGTGGTCGGGAGCCCGGCTCTCCTCCTTGCCCTGGCCGCGGCGCTCCCTCTCCTCGGGTCTCGCCGAGATCAGCCTCTCCTTCTCGCCGGCCGCCGCCGCCGCCTCCTCCTCCTCTTCCTCCTTCAGACCGGCCGGCGGCGAATCTCCGCCGAGAGCGCCCCCCTCCGGGCCCGGGCCGGCGGCGGCGGCGGTGGCCGGGGCCCCGCTCCCGCTCCTCTCCCTCTCCCCCTCCTCCTGGTGCTCGTCCTGCTGCTGCAGCAGCTGCCGCTCGCTCATAGCGCGGCGATGGGATGGCGGAGGGTGTGTGTGCGCCGTGTGTGTGTGGGACTGGCGGGGGCGGGGAGAGACCTCTGGTATCTTCAGGCAAAAAAAAGAGGGAGGAGGAAGATGGGTGATGATGATATGAGGGGAGGGGGGGGGGGATTGGTTCAAAGAGTGCGGGTAGGAGGAGGGGAGGAATAGGGAAGGGAGAAGAGGAAGAGGGGAGGAAGGAGGGGAAGAGGGGAGGAAGGAGGGGAAGGGGGGGGGAGGAAGGAGGGGAAGGGGGGGGGAGGAAGGGGGGGGGGAGGAAGGAGGGGGAAGGGGGGGGGAGGAAGGAGGGGAAGGGGGGGGGAGGAAGGAGGGGAAGGGGGGGGGAGGAAGGAGGGGAAGGGGGGGGGAGGAAGGGGGGGGGGAGGGGGGAGGGGGAAGGAGGGGGAAGGGGGGGGAGGAAGGGGGGGGAGGAAGGGGGGGGAGGGGGAAGGGGGGGGAGGAAGGAGGGGGGGAGGGGGGAAGGAGGGGGGAAGAGGGAAGAGGGGAGAAGGAGGAGGGGGGAAGAGAAGAGGGAGGAGGGAGAAGAGGGGGAGGAGGAGGGGGAAGAGGGGGAGGAGGAGGGGGAAGAGGGGAGAAGGAGGAGGGTGAAGAGGAGAGGAGGGGGAAGAGGAGAGAAGGAGGAGGGGGAAGAGGGGAGGGAGAGGAGGGGAGAAGGAGGAGGAGGAAGTCCTGGGAAAGGGGGAGTGGAAGAAAGGAAGAGAAGCCTTTAAAATCCTCTTAAAAGGAGACAGACCATTTCAATCTGCAGCGTGGAGCAAGAGAGAGGGAAGGAGGAGGAGGAGAGAGGAGAGAGGAGCTCCACGGATGCAGCCGGTTGGGGAAGCGGCCACGAGTGAGTGGAGACGGTGAATGAGACACACAGACATGCACAGGAGGAGCAGCAGCAGCAAGAGGAGGAGGAGGAGGAGCAGAGCCCGGCAGCCGTTTAACGGGGACAGGTTCGGTTCACCGGGAAACACCCGATTCAGATCATCACAGCCGTGGAACGCGGAGCCGGCGTCACAATGCCGCCGCGTTCTAGAACCCAGACCGCTTCACTGCCGCCTGGAACTCGAGAAATAATAACAAGACAGCGAGCCCGGCGACCATTGTTTCGTCACAAACCGGGCACCAGGAGACGAGGGGAGGGGGGGGGGAACTAAACGTTCTCGGCTCGCGAGACAGGGTTTGCAGAGTGGAGACAGCAACATCGCTGCTATCAAATGTGGCGTCTGTTACTGTCACTTGGGGAGGAGGGGTGGTGGTAATGATTAATTTGAATTAGTTCTACTTTATTCATTTCCCTTTTGCTTTCTGGGCTTCAGCTCGTCCATTCTCCCGATTCCCCCAGTGCAAGAAGGCTACTGGAACTGTAGAGGCCAAGATTTCACAAGCATCAGAAAGTCTTAGGACATCAGCGAAGTTAATGCAAGAACATATTCTGATTAGTGCATGACATACTCAGACCGATGCATAAATAAAGGGATTTTTTTTCTTCTTCTTTATCGATGTGATGGATATTAGTGCTGAGGAAATGGAACGCTTCCTATTTCAGCATCAAGTGCTGCTGTGGGAAATATATGGCACAGCTCGCTGAGGAGCAAAGTTCCCTCTATTCTGTTCCAACTATATGCCTCAGATCACCTCCTCCACTGCACAAGTGTTCGATCATCCTTAAGGCTGTCTGAGCAACTCTGCCAGCAGCGCGAAATTTGAATTCAACCCAGGTCACGGAGCAAAATTAAACTTCTGGAATTTCGAGGATTATTTTCAACAACAATAACTTGCATTTATATAGCACCTTTAACATAGAAAAAAAATTCCAAGCCAATGCACGGAAATGTAA
This sequence comes from Heptranchias perlo, assembly GCF_035084215.1. Classification (NCBI taxonomy): domain Eukaryota; kingdom Metazoa; phylum Chordata; class Chondrichthyes; order Hexanchiformes; family Hexanchidae; genus Heptranchias; species Heptranchias perlo. The sequence continues at coordinate 57,855,508 of NC_090326.1, read as the reverse complement.
TCAGACAAAAATCAACACCAAGCCAAAGGAGATATTAGATAGGGTGACTAAAAGCTTGGTCAAAATCTGGATTTTGAGGAAGGTCTTAAATGTGGAGAGGGAGGTGGAGATCCAGAGAGGTTTAGGAAGAGAATTTCAGAGCTTAGAGCCTAGATGGCTAATGGCATGACCATCAATAGTGGGACAAAGGGAGTGGGGAATGCACAAGAGGCCAGATTTGGAGGAACAATGAATTCTCAGAGTGTTGTAGGGCTGGAGTCGGTTACAGAGATAAATAGGGGCAAGGCCATGAAGGAATTTGAACATGTGGATGGGAATTTTAAATTTGAGAGATTGGGAGCCAATATAAGTCAACGAGCACAGGGGTGATGATGTGAGCAGCACTTGGTGCGAGAAAAGATACAGGCAGCAGAATTTTGGATGAATTGAAGTTTATGGAGAATAGGATGCTGACCAGGAGAGCATTGGATGTTGCAACAGCACAGATGAGGGTTTCGGCAACAGATATGCGGAGGTTGGGGTTGAGATGGATGATGCTACAGAGGTGGAAGTATGCAGTCTTTGTGATGGAGAGGCTATGAAGTTAGAAACTCAGCTTGGGATCAAATAGAACACTGAGGTTGCAAACAGTCTGGTTCAACTTGAGACAATGTCTGGGGAGGGAAATGGAATCGATGGTGAGGGTACAGAGTTTGTGTTGGGGGCTGAAGATGATGGCATTGATCTTGCCAATTTTTAACTGGAGGAAATTGTGGCTTATCCAGGACGTGATATGGGACAAGCAGTCTGACAACACAAAGGCAGTGAAGGGTCGAGAGAGGTGGTGAAGAGGTAGAGCTGAGTTGTCGTCAGCGTATATTTGGAACCTGACCCTGACCCTATGATTTTGGATAATGTCGCCAAGGGCCAGCATGTAGATGAGAAAGAGGAGGAGACCATAGATAGATCATTGGGAGACTCTAGAGAAAAAGGTGTTGGGTAGGAAGCAAAGCCATTGCAGATGATGCTGTGACTGCAATTGTATAGGTAAGAGTGGAACCAAGTGAGGGCAGTCCCACTGAGCTGGACAACAGAGCAGAGGCATTGGAGGAGGATGGTGTGGTCGACTGTGATCTAACATTATCTAAGAATCAGATTAGTCTGCAATGAAATAGTTGCACATTTCTCATAACAGTTTGTAACCCAAAAATTGAATGGTAGGCATAACAATGAAAATTTATATAATGTACAAATGCGATATGATTGTTCTGACTTATGCAGTTCATGGCATGTATTTCATGAATACAGTACTCTATGCCATGTGAAAGAAAGATTGTGTGTTGATTTTGTGTGTGACTCACTACAAACTAGAGATTACAACTGTTTCTTTATGCTGGATGTGCCAACTCATATGCATACGTTCAACTTTCACCCTCATTCTATTGCAATCATAATATTCGCTTGGCACTCTTTACTTGTTTTTCCAAGGTTTCATGCTCCTATCAAACCAACACAGTTATTTTCCCTGTATTCCTGTGATGGTTTGAAAGAGTGGCTGAAAGAGTGGTGTGGCAAGCAGGGATTTCAATTCTTGGGGTACTGGAACCAGTACTGAGGAAGGAGGGAGCTGTTCCGTTGGGAGGGGCTCCACTTAAACCGGACTGGGACCAGTATCCTGGTAAATCAAATAACTAGGGTGGTTAAACTAAGAAGTGGGGGGGGGGGAGGGATCAGGTAAGGGTAATTTTATCAGTCTAAAAAGAGAAGTCAAGGCTCTAGAGCAGTGTAAAAGCAGAGTGTGTCAGGAAGGGTCAGAGAGTTTAACAAAGGTAATAGGGCATTAATGACTAAGGTCACATCAGGGAAAAAAAGTAAAAAGTTAAAATTAAAGGTGCTATATCTGAATGCACAAAGTATTCATGACAAGATAGATGAATTAATGGCACAAATAGAGATAAATGGATTTGATCTAGTAGCCATTTCTGAGACATGGTTGCAGGATGACTAAGGTTGGGAACTAAATATTCCAGGGTACTTGACTTTTAGAAAAGATAGGCAAAATGGAAAATGAGGGGGTGTAGTCCTGATACTAAAGGGTGAGATAAAGGCAGTAGTAAGAAAGGATCTTAGCTCAGAAAATCAGGATGTAGAATCAGTATGGGTGGAGCTAAGAAATAACAAGGGGCAGAAAACACTGGTGGGAGTAGTTTACAGGCCCCCTAACAGCAGTTATAGTGTTGGACAGAGTATAAATCAGGAAATTAGAGGAGCATGTAATAAGGGTAATGCAATAATCTTGGGGGACTTTAATCTTCATATAGACTGGGCAAACCAAATTGACAAAAGTAGTTTGGAGTATGAGTTCATGGAATGCATCTGAGAGAGTTTTCGAGAACAATATGCAGAGGAACCAATTAAGGAAAAGGTTATTTTAGATCTAGTACTGAGTAATGAGACTGGATTAATTAGTAATCTTATAATAAAGGATCCCCTGGGAAGAGTGATCATAATATGATAGAATTTCATATTGAGTTTGAGAGTGATGTAGGTAAGTCCGAAACTAGGATCTTAAATTTAAACAAAGCCAATTAGGTAGGTATGAAGGGCGAGTTGACTAAGGTAGATTGGGAAATTAGATTAAAAGTTATGATGGTAGATAAGCAATGGTGAACATTTAAAGAAATAATTCAAAATTCCCTATGAATATACATACGCTTAAGGAATAAAAACTCCACAGGAAAAATAATCCAACCGTGGTTAACTAAACATTTACTCCCTTCATGGGTGCACAGTGGCTGCAGTGTGTACCATCCACAGGATGCACTGCAGCAACTCGCCAAGGCTTCTTCGACAGCACCTCCCAGACCCGCGACCTCTACCACCTAGAAGGACAAGAGCAGCAGGCACATGGGAACAACACCACCTGCACGTTCCCCTCCAAGTCACACACCATCCCGACTTGGAAATATATCGCCGTTCCTTCATTGTCGCTGGGTCAAAATCCTGGAACTCCCTTCCTAACAGTACTGTGGGAGAACCTTCACCACACAGACTGCAGCGGTTCAAGAAGGCGGCTCACCACCACCTTCTCAAGGGCAATTAGGGATGGGCAATAAATGCCGGCCTCACCAGCGATGCCCACATCCCATGAACGAACAAAAAAAAATTAAAAGAGACTTACAATGTAGCCAAACAGAGTATTAGGCCTGAGGATTGGGAGGGATTAGAAATCAGCAAAGGATAACCAAGAAATTGATAAAGAGGGAGAAAATTGAATATTAAATTGAAGATTAAAGTAGCAAGAAATATAAAAACAGATTGGAAGCTTCTACAAGTACATAAAAAGGAAGAGATTATCCTGACATCAGTAGTAGGGAAAATGCTGGAATCTATTATTAAGGACGTAGTAACAGGGCACTTAGAAAATCATAATATGATTAGGCAGAGTCAACACGATTTTATGAAAGGGAAATCATGTTTGACAAATCTGTTGGAGTTTTCTGAGGGTATACTAGCAGGGTAGATAAGAGAGAACCAGTGGATGTAGTATATTTGGATTTTGAAAAGGCATTCGATAAGGTGAAACGTAAGAGGTTGTTACACAAGATTAGGACTCATGGGAGTGGGGATAATATATTAGCATGGATTGAGGATTGGTTAATGGACAGAAAACAGAGAGTAGGAATAAACGGGTCATTTTCAGGTTGGCAGGTTGTAACTAGTGGAGTGGTGCAGGGATCGGTGCTTGGACCTTAGCTATATACAATCTATATTAATGACTTCAATGAAGAGACCGAGTATAATGTAACGAAGTTTGCTGACAATACAAAGATAGGTGAGAAAGTAAGCTGTGAGGAGGACGCAAAGTCTGCAAAGGGCTATCGATAGGCTAAGGGGGGGCAAGAAGGTGATAGGTGGAGTACAATGTGGGGAAATGTGAGGTTATTCACTTTGGTAGGAAAAATAGAAAAACAGAATATTTTTAAAATGGTGATAAACTATTAAATGTTGGAGTTCAGAGGGGTTTGGGTGTCCTTGTACATGAAACACAGGAAGTTAACATGCAGGTACAGCAAGCAATTAGGAAGGCAAATGGAATGTTGGCTTTTATTGCAAAGGGGTTGGAGTACAAGAGTAAGGAAGTCTTGCTGCAATTCTACAGAGCTTTGGTAAGACCACACCTGGAATACTGTGTACAGTTTTGGTCTCCTTATCTAAGGGAGGATATACTTGCCTTGGAGGCAGTGCAACGAAGGTTCACTAGGATGATTCCTGGGATGAGTGGGATGTCCTATGAGGAAAGATTGAGTAGAATGGGCCTATACTCTCTCAAGTTTAGAAGAATGAGAGATGATCTTATTGAAACATGTAAGATTCTGAGAGGACTTGACAGGGTAGATGCTGAGAGATTGTTTCCCCTGGCTGGAGAGTCTAGAACTAGGGGACATAGTCTCAGGATAAGGGGTCGGACATTTAGGACTGAGATAAGGAAGAATTTCTTCACTCAGAGGGTCGTGAATATTTGGAATTCTGTACCCCACAGGGCTGTGGATGCTCGGTCATTGAGTATATTCAAGGTTGAGGTTGATGGATTTTTGGACTCTAAGAGAATCAAGGGATATGGGGTTCGGGCAGGAAAGTGGAGTTGAGGTCAAAGATCAGCCGTGATCTTATTGAATGGCAGAGCAGGCTCAAGGGGCAGTACTCCTGCTCTTATTTCTTATGTTCTTATAGTTTCATTCAGCCACTTCCTTGTGCTCAAGCAATAGTTACTAATTGCACTAATTGCAATTACGAATTAGCATTGTTTCCCTTGCCTTTATGCTGCAACTCCAGAATAAGCTTTTGTTCATGTTATTGACATCCAACAATCCCTATTTGAGGCAACCACTACTTTGATACCCACACAAATCTCACCGAAACCACTACCAGCTTCATAACTACAATAAGTTATGTATCTTATCAGATTCTTTCACCTAATCCAATATGGTTGGTCTATACCATATTGTATTTAGTCAACTCCATTTTCTCTGCTTCAAAAGTAATCAATATATATGTAAAATCCTTCCTAAATCAAAGATCTTTCTCAGCTAACTGGAAGCTCCACTATCCCAGCTAAAATAATGCTGGTTTGTCTTTATTCTTAATCACTCTACATCCTCATTGATTGATGTTATAACCATACTACTGCTTTAATTAACAATCCATCTTCCTACTTTATTTTGTGCTTTCTCCAATTTTATAAACCTACATTAACCACCTTATCTGCTGTTTCCAATATCCGTTCTGTAAAATGTGTTCACAATGAACTTTATTTGATCTTTGGTTCTGCCAATCATACCAGTACTCATGTTCCTTTGTTTTTAGTGGTCTTTCTTTTCACAAATAACCACAAATTGTTATTTGTATTATGTTTCTTAGAGAAGTTTATTGTCTTTAATGATGTCCCAGATATGCTTACCATGCTCAATGTTTTGTCTTTGTATTTACCAATCTGTCTATATGCAAACTTTACTTTGACTGTCACCACTTTCTTAATCATCATATTTTTCTACAGTATGTAATATGGTTCTAATAAGTTGAAACATTTCAGCTATGTAGCCATTTTCAAATTGAACTTACCTACCTATCTTTCGATCTATCTATTATACATTAAATTCAGTACATGGGACACATATTTCATTGAAAACTTATTATAAGTATGTGCAGTACCTGTTACTCCTGTTAATTGAGGTCAATGGAAAATGAAATCCGACGGGGTGTGAAATGGGCAGTTGATCTGATCCTGTTAGCTTCCTGCGGGTTAGGTTAAAATTACCCTCTCTGTGTGCATTGACATAAGAGATCAACTAGATATATATTAAATTCAGTGTGTGGGTGTGTGTTTCATTAAAAACTATTTAGAAGCACCTGCAATACTTGTTACTCCTGTAGGTGGTGATGTGATAGGTATGTTCAATGTTAAAGATATCACACTGTGTGACACACATATTTTATTTTGAAGAACATCGCCTGAGATGGCACAATCTGACCATTGGGATCCCATAAATCGCTCAAAATACTTTTTTATCTGGTACTTTTTTTCTTTGTAACTGAAAATTCTTCTGTCCAAAATTAAGTTTTAGACAAAATAATAAATTCAAATAATTACATATTTCACAATAATGTTATTAAGTTTATGCATTGAATTGCCTCTTGTGATGTAATATCTACATTAACACTCTTTCTTGAAGACCTCAGCCTCTCCCAAAGCCTGGACGTGACTTGATATTTTTGCACTGAGTTGTGACTCTGTAAGCTGAATTTTTATTTTGCAATCCGAGCAAGTGCAGTGTACTTAATTTTCCAAATGCATGTACTGATAGATATTTTTCTTTACCTCCCAGCAATTTCTGTCCAGCAGCTTTTCTTCAAATAATTTTGAAAAACAAGAATATAAATTTAAATGACTTTACTAAGGTAAAATTTATATTGTTTTTTCTTTTGAAAGCGGAGAGGCTGTGTATGTTTTGTGTGTGACAGAGAAAATGAGAGTGTTCTGATTACATACCTAATGTAGTTTTTGTTTTGTTCTATGAACAAGGTTCTACAGAAGTTTAACATAACTTCTGTGCTTTGCACCCCAGTGATTTGCAGGCAGGAAAGCTGCCGGGGAACGGATGGAAGGTAAGTCGGAGTTTGTGGCGGGAATGGGGGCCCTTCACGGGTGGAGACAGATATCGCGGGGGTGGGGGTGAGCAGTCGGAGATCGTAGGGAGGTGGGAGGAGTCGGAGATCGCGGGGCGGGGGGAGTTGGAGATCGCCGGGGGTGGGAGAAGTCGGAGATCGCAGGGGGGTGGGGGAAGTCGGACATCACTGGGTTTGATTGGGAGGGGGGTCTGTAAAGAGGTTAGCTTGTGGGGGGGGGGGGCAAGCACTTCTGCTTCTCTTGGCCCACAAGCAGTGATTTAAATGCACTTACCTCATGGATCCAGCACTTCTCGCCTCTTTTTACCTGCCGGGAATCCTGCGGCCCAGGAAACCAAGCCTCCATGGGCTAAAAATAAAAATGTTGGTAAAATGGAGACACACAACCTCCTTAAAATTTTTTATTGACGTCCTGTCTCCTGAGAGCGGGTTGTTTGCCTAGCCCCTGACCCACCTCCGACCTGCCTCCATTAAACCGCGGGCGCATTGAAGCTGGGTTGCGGTCACTCTGCAAATTTCAATTATTTTAACTTTCCACTTGCCCCTAACCCACCCGTTCTTGGTGGTTAAACTCACCCCATATTCTTTCATGCAGAATTTTGTCAAATGCCTTTTGGAAGTATAAGTACATAATGTTATAGGGCTTGCCACAGTCCACTTGGGATGTCACTTCTTTAAAGATGTTGAGAAGGTTGGTTAGGCATGTTCTTCCATGTTGGCTAGTGTTTACTAGGTTATTATTGTACAGATACTCCTGATAATCAATTGCAATCTTTTACATGGAGCAGAAGTAAGACTAATGGGTCTGTAGTTGATTGCGTCTAATTTGTCCCCCTTTTTAACAATGGGCACCACAATTGCCTACTTCTAATCTATTGATATCTCCCCAGTTTTCAGTGACTCCCTCATAATGATTGTCAGTGCCTCACAAATCTCCAACCTAGTCTCTCTCAGCACTCTGGTATAAATCATAGAATCAAAGAATCATAGAAAGATTACAGCACAGAAGGAGGTCATTTGGCCCATCGAGCCCAAGCCAGCTCTTTGTAAGAGCAATTCAGTTAGTCTCATTCCCCCGTTCTGTCCCCGTAGCCCTGCAATTTTTTTCCCTTCAAGTATTTATCCAATTCCTTTTTGAAAGCTACGACTGAATCTGCTTCTACCACCCTTTCAGGCAGCACATTCCAGACCATAACTACTCGCTACACAAAAAAGATTTTCCTGAGGTCGCCTTGGTTCTTTTGCGAATCACCGTAAATCTGTGTCCTCTGGTTCTCGGCCCTTCCGCCAATGGGAACAGTTTTTTTTAATTTACTTTATCTAAACCTTTCATGATTTTTAACACTTCTATCAAATCTCCTCTTAAACTTCTCTGCTCTAAGGGGAACAACCCCAGCTTCTCCAGCCTATCCACGTAACTGAAATCCCTCATCCCTGGAATCATTCCAGTAAATCTTTTCTGCACCCTCTATCAGGCCTTCATATCCTTCCTAAAGTGCAGTGCCCAGAACTGGACACAATACTCCAGCTGTGGTCAAACCATTGTTTTATAAAGGTTCAACATAACTTCCTTGCTTTTGTACTCTATGCTTCTCTTTATAAAGCTCAAGATCCCGTATGATTTTTTAACAGCTTTCTCAACCTGTCCTGCCACCTTCAAAGATTTGTGCACATATACCCCCAGGTCTCTCTGTTCCTGCACCCTCTTTAGAATTGTACCATTTAGTTTATATTGCCTCTCCTCATTCTTATTGTCAAAATATATCACGTCGCACTTCTCTGCATTAAATTTCATCTGCCATGTGTCCGCCCATTTCACCAGCCTGTCTATATCCTCTTGAAGTCTATTACTATCCTCCTCACTGTTTACTACACTTCCAAGTATTGTGTCATCTTCAAATTTTGAAATTGTGCCCTGTACTCCCAAGTTCAAGTCATTAATATATATCAAAAAAAGCAGTGGTCCTAGTACCGACCCCTGGGGAACACCACTGTACACCTCCCTCCAGTCTGAAGGACAACCGTTCACCACTACTCTCTGCTTCCTGTCACTTAACCAATTTTGTATCCATGCTGCCACTGCCCTTTTTATACCATGGGCTTCAATTTTGCTGACAAGCCTATTATGTGGCACTTTATCAAACGCCTTTTGAAAGTCCATATACACAATATTGACTGCATTGCCCTCATCAACTCTCTCTGTTACCTCATCAAAAACTCAATCATGTTAGTTAAAATTGATTTGCCTTTAACAAATCCGTGCTGGCTTTCCTTTATTAATCCACACTTGTCCAATTGACTATTAATTTTGTCGCAGATTATCGTTTCTAAAAGTTTCCCAACAACCAAGGGTAAACTGACTGGCCTGTAGTTGAACAAGGGTGCAACATTTGCAATTATCCAGTCCTCTAGCACCAGCCCTATAACTAAGGACAAATGGAAGATTAAGGCCAGCACCTCTGCAATTTCCACCCTTACTTCCCTTAGCACCCTAGGATGCATCCCTTTTGGACCGGGTGATTTATCTACTTTAAGTGCGGCCAGCTTTTCTCATACCTCCTCTTTATCAATTTTTGGTCCATCCAGTATCTCAAATACCTCCTCTTTTACTATGACTTTGGCAGTATCTTCTTCCTTGGTAAAGACAGATGCAAAATATTCATTTAGTACCTCAGCCATGTCTTCTGCCTCCATGTGTAGATCTCCTTTTTGGTCCCTAATTAGCCCCACCCCTCCTCTTACTACCTGTTTGCTATTTATATGCCTAGAAGACTTTTGGATTCCCTTTTATGTTAGCCACCAGTCTATTCTCATACACTCTCTTTGCCCCTCTTAGTTCCTTTTTCACTTCTCCTCTGTTCTTTCTATATTCAGCCTGATTCTTACTTCTACGTTCAACCTGACATCTGTCATACACCCTCTTTTACTGCTTCATCTTACTCTCTATCTCTTTCATCATCCAGGGAGCTCTGGCTTTGGTTGCTCTATCTTTTCCCCTCGTGGGAATGTACCTAGACTGTACCCAAACCATCTCCTCTTTAAAGGCCGCCCATTGTTCGATTACAGTTTTGCCTGCCAATCTTTGATTCCAATTTATCCGGGCCAGATCCGTTCTCAACCCACTGAAATTGGCCCTCCTCCAATTAAGTATTTTTACTTTAGGTTGCTCCTTGTCCTTTTCCATAACAAATCTAAGCCTTATGATTTTATGATCACTGTTCCCTAAATGTTCCTCCACTGACACTTGTTCCACTTGCCCCACTTGCCCCATTTGATTCCCTGGAACCAGATCCAGCAATACCTCCTTCCTTGTTGGGCAGGAAACATACTGACCAAGAAAATTATCCTGAACACACTTCAGAAATTCCTCCCCCTCTTTGGCATTTATACTATGACTATCCTAGTCTATATTAGGGAAGTTGAAGTCCCCCATTATCACCACTCTATAGTTCTTGCAACTCTCTGTGATTTCCCTGCAAATTTTCTTCTTTATATCCTTCCTACTAATTGGTGGCCTATAGAATACACGCAGTAGTGTAATGGCACCTCGATTGTTGCTTAACTCTAACCAAGTAGATTCTGACCTTGCCCCCTCAAGGGCATCCTCTCTCTCCAGCACCGCAATATTCACCTTAATCAATACCGCCACCCCACCTCTAACACTTGTCATTTATTTGTTTTGAGCCCTTTTAGCTCAACATTTTTTTACTGTTATGTTTAACATCAGCTACTATGCTTTTTTCTAAGTTTCTCTTTGCCTCTCTGATCACCCTTTCAAATTGTTTCTGTATTTCTTATATTCATTCCCAGTGAACCTATCCTGCTTGATCTCTGAGGGATTTGTAGAAATCATTTTTTCTCTTCATATCATTTTTACTTTAATTGTTAATCCATTTGAGTCAGGTTCGTTTTGGTATTTATTATTTGGTATGTATTTATCTTGCATACTCAGCATTCTGCCTTCGAGGTGTTCAACTTGTCATTTACTGAAATGTTGTTGAACAACAGCCAACTGTTCAGTTGTTTAGTTGTTCCCTCATATTATTCAATTTAGCCTTTTGTTTTTTTTAATTCTGTACTTGGCTCCTGGTCTTAAGTGTTTCTGGATCCCAGATCATGTTAAAGTTCTGTTGGAGGAGAGTCCTGGAATTTGAGGGTGAGCTTTTTTACAATTCGATTAAAAGCGGTTCTACTCTATTCACATTCTGGTCTTTTGGACAGCATCAGTAAATCTGGAGAATTCTTGGCATGGAGGGTGATTTAGGATAAATGGAGTCTCTCCCTTTTCCAATATTTCTCTTTCCAGACAATTATTTGGCTCCCTAATGAAATTTACTATTTGCTAATTCAGGTCAAGTCAGATGTAATGAAATGAATGGAGGCAAACTTCTCTCACTTATTAGAAAAATACTCAAAAATGTAGGCAAATAGAACATGTTTCCCTTTATTACATGAAATGGAATAGAAACAATTTATAGGAATATTATCCCTGAATTAAATTAGATCAAATCCATAATCCCCTCAGAGAGGCCCCAAAATACTAATAGACATCTAAAATGTATGAAGTGGAAATCAATCAGCAACTGCCTTTCCTAAAATACAGCATTGTACTGAAGGTGGTGGCTTGGCAGTCCTTCAGTCAAGATTGTGCTGTGCTGATTTTCAGGATCCAACACCAGAAAATAAATGTATGTTTTGATTCTTCAGTTATTTACAGGAGTAACAAATGATAATGTTCTCAGCTTTGGTCTTGCAGAAATTGAATTCACTTTCAGAGAATACGAGTTAATGATACGGTGGCTTCCCAAATTCAAAATAAAAAATAAAAATAAGCCATAGGGTTTCCTGACTATGAACATCAGAAGAACATGAAGCTGGTTGAACAATTTTAAAATTTTCTTGCAGATCTGAATTATGGAGGGCGGGATTTTAACTGCCAAATGGTTTCTAGCAGGAAACCATTGGTTTCAGTTAGATTCCCACCCACCCTACGGCAGAACGAGACCCAGCGATTTTAACTGCCCGGCCTCATTGGCATGCCGCCGACCAACTTACCACCAGAGGGCTGCCATCGTTGGTGTAACTTTACCACATTATGAGCCACAGCCTTCAGTAGAGTAGAGGACAAAATATTTTAAAGTGGCGGGCAAAATTGAATACTCCGACATGAAATTTGATGATGCCACACCTATTTTACAGGCGTATAATTTTTTTTATTAATTCGTGAGATGTGGACGTCGCTGGCGAGGCCAGCATTTATTGCCCATCCCTAATTGCCCTTGAGAAGGTGGTCGGGAGCCGCCTTCTTGAACCGCTGCAGTCCGTGTAGTGAAGGTTCTCCCACAGTGCTGTTAGGGAGGGAGTTCCAGGATTTTGACCCAGCGACGATGAAGGAACGGCGATATATTTCCAAGTCGGAATGGTGTGTGACTTGGAGGGGAATGTGCAGGTGGTGTTGTTCCCATGTGCCTGCTGCTCTTGTCCTTCTAGTTGGTAGAGGTCGCAGGTTTGGGAGGTGCTGTCGAAGAAGCCTTGGCTAGTTTCTGCAGTGCATCTTGTGGATGGTACACACTGCAGCCACTGAATTGATAGCACTATCGACGACACCTTCCATCACTTTGCTGATGATTGAAAGTAGACTGATGGGGCGGTAATTGGCCGGATTGGATTTGTCCTGCTTTTTGTGGACAGGACTTACCTGGGCAATTTTTCACATTGTTGGGTAGATGCCAGTGTTGTAGTTGTACTGGAACAGCTTGGCTAGAGGCGCGGCTAGTTCTGGAGCACAAGTCTTCAGCACTACAGCCGGGATTTTGTCGGGGCCCATAGGCTTTGCTGTATCCGGTGCACTCAGCCGTTTCTTGATATCACGTTGAGTGAATCAAATTGGCTGAAGACTGGCTTCTGTGATGGTGGAGATATCGGGAGGTGGCCGAGATGGATCGTCTTTTTTTTTATTCGTTCATGGGATGTGGGCGTCGCTGGCGAGGCCGGCATTTATTGCCCATCCCTAATTGCCCTTGAGAAGGTGGTGGTGAGCCGCCTTCTTGAACCGCTGCAGTCCGTGTGGTGATGGTTCTCCCACAGTGCTGTTAGAAAGGGAGTTCCAGGATTTTGACCCAGCAACGATGAAGGAATGGCGATATATTTCCAAGTCGGGATGGTGTGTGACTTGGAGGGGAACGTGCAGGTGGTGTTGTTCCCATGTGCCTGCTGCTCTTGTCCTTCTAGTTGGTAGAGGTTGTGGGTTTGGGAGGTGCTGTCGAAGAAGCATTGGCGAGTTGCTGCAGTGCATCTTGTGGATGGTACACACTGCAGCCACAGTGCGCCGGTGGTGAAGGGAGTGAATGTTTAGGGTGGTGGATGGGATGCCAATCAAGCGGGCTTCTTTATCTTGGATGGTGTCGAGCTTCTTGAGTGTTGTTGGAGCTGCACTCATCCAAGCAAGTGGAGAGTATTCCATCACACTCCTGACTTGTGCCTTGTAGATGATGGCATGGCTTTGGGGAGTCAGGAGGTGAGTCACTTGCCGCAGAATACCCAGCCTCTGACCTGCTCTTGTAGCCACAGTATTTATATGGCTGGTCCAGTTAAGTTTCTGGTCAATGGTGACCCCCAGGATGTTGATGGTGGGGGATTCGGCGAAGGTGATGCCGTTGAATGTCAAGGGGAGGTGGTTAGACTCTCTCTTGTTGGAGATGGTCATTGCCTGGCACTCAACTGGCGCGAATGTTATTTGCCACTTATCAGCCCAAGCCTGGATGTTGTCCAGGTCTTGCTGCGTGCGGGCTCGGACTGCTTCATTATTTGAGGGGTTGCGAATGGAACTGAACACTGTGCAATCATCAGCGAACATTCCCATTTCTGACCTTATGATGGAGGGAAGGTAATTGATGAAGCAGCTGAAGATGGTTGGGCCTAGGACACTGCCTTGAGGAACTCCTGCAGCAATGTCCTGGGGCTGAGATGATTGGCCTCCAACAACCTCTACCATCTTCCTTTGTGCTAGGTATGACTCCAGCCACTGGAGAGTTTTCCCCCTGATTCCCATTGACTTCAATTTTACTAGGGCTCCTTGGTGCCATACTTGGTCAAATGCTGCCTTGATGTCAAGGGCAGTCACTCTCACCTCACCTCTGGAATTCAGCTCTTTTGTCCATGTTTGGACCAAGGCTGTAATGAGGTCTGGAGCCGAGTGGTCCTGGCGGAACCCAAACTGAGCATCGGTGAGCAGGTTATTGGTGAGTAAGTGCCGCTTGATAGCACTGTCGACGACACCTTCCATCACTTTGCTGATGATTGAGAGACTGATGGGGCGGTAATTGGCCGGATTGGATTTGTCCTGCTTTTTGTGGACAGGACATACCTGGGCAATTTTCCACATTGTCGGGTAGATGCCAGTGTTGTAGCTGAACTGGAACAGCTTGGCTAGAGGCGCGGCTAGTTCTGGAGCACAAGTCTTCAGCACTACAGCTGGGATGTTGTCGGGGCCCATAGCCTTTTCTGTATCCAGTGCACTCAGCCGTTTCTTGATATCACGTGGAGTGAATTGAATTGGCTGAAGACTGGCTTCTGTGATGGTGGGGATATCGGGAGGAGGCCGAGATGGATCATCCACTCGGCACTTCTGGCTGAAGATGGTTGCAAACGCTTCAGCCTTGTCTTTTGCACTCACGTGCTGGACTCCGCCATCATTGAGGATGGGGATGTTTGCAGAGCCTCCTCCTCCCGTTAGTTGTTTAATTGTCCACCACCATTCACGACTGGATGTGGCAGGACTGCAGAGCTTTGATCTGATCCGTTGGTTGTGGAATCGCTTAGCTCTGTCTATAGCATGTTGCTTCCACTGTTTAGCACGCATGTAGTCCTGAGTTGTAGCTTCACCAGGTTGGCACCTCATTTTTAGGTACGCCTGGTGCTGCTCCTGGCATGCTCTTCTACACTCCTCATTGAACCAGGGTTGATCTCCTGGCTTGTTGGTAATGATAGAGTGAGGAATATGCCGGGCCATGAGGTTACAGATTGTGCTGGAATACAATTCTGCTGCTGCTGATGGCCCACAATGCCTCATGGATGCCCAGTTTTGAGCTGCTAGATCTGTTCTGAATCTATCCCTTTTTGCACAGTGGTAGTGCCACACAACACGTTGGATGGTGTCCTCAGTGCGAAGACAGGACTTCATCTCCATGAGGACTGTGCGGTGGTCACTCCTACCAATACTGTCATGGACAGATGCATTTGCGACAGGCAGATTGGTGAGGATGAGGTCAAGTAAGTCTTTCCCTCGTGTTGGTTCACTCACCACCTGCCGCAGGCCCAGTCTGGCAGCTATGTCCTTCAGGACTCGGCCAGTTCGGTCAGTAGTTGTGCTACCGAGCCACTCTTGGTGATGGACATTGAAGTCCCCCACCCAGAGTACATTTTGTGCCCTTGCTACCCTCAGCGCTTCCTCCAAGTGGTGCTCAACATGGAGGAGGACTGATTCATCAGCTGAGGGAAGACGGTAGGTGGTAATCAGCAGGAGGTTTCCTTGCCCATGTTTGACCTGATGCCATGAGATTTCATGGGGTCCAGAGTCAATGTTGAGGACTCCCGGGGCCACTCCCTCCTGACTGTATATCACTGTACCGCCACCTCTGGTGGGTCTGTCCTGCCGGTGGGACAGGACATACCCAGGGATGGTGATGGAAGAGTCTGGGACGTTGGCTGAAAGATATGATTCTGTGAGTATGGCTATGTCAGGCTGTTGCTTGACTAGTCTGTGGGACAGCTCTCCCAATTTTGGCACAAGCCCCCAGATGTTAGTAAGGAGGACCTTGCAGGGTCGACTGGGCTTGGTGTTTTGCCGTTGTCGTGTCCGGTGCCTAGTGGTCCGATGCCGGGTGGTCCGTCCGGTTTTATTCTTATTATGACTTTACAACTGAGTGGCTTGCACTCTTAATCTGTGACATCCTGTGTTTCACTGTTTTGACTGCACAACATCGTTAATGTCTTATGCCCCTGAAAATAATTAAAAATATATGATGCTGCTGTGACTATTTTGAAGCGTTCAAGTGGGAGCAGTGAAGCAATATACATTTATTGTCAAGATTTTGAAGTTTTAAACATAAGTGGATCCATTGGGTAACTGGATGTTACAGTGAGGTAGGATATTGCCCTTTCACCAGTCGAACCTGAGTTTAAATCCATGCCCAAAGGTCTCAAAATGATGAATCGACCTCCTAAATGATAAGTTTTAACACCCTCAACCTAATTCCAAATGGACATGGGTCTACAGCACAAAACTACTTACAGCTTGGCACCAATTAATATTAAATTGCCGACCCCACTTATAGAGGCAAGCTGGTTGGCAGGTTTGGAGAAACTGAGATTTCACATTGGTATAGCGAAGGGTTCTGTTGTAAGTTTGCAATTAAGGCACATTGGAGGAGATTTTCAACTCTTGCCCAAAATGGGTATGAAGTGGGGGGTGTCCGCTATGCCTGCCCAAAGCCGATAATTTGAAGAACACATCATTTTGGGGCGTTTGCCTCATTACCATAGGAAGGGTGAGCTGTCAGCAATACGCACTTGTAATTGGCAGCTCGCTCATTGAAGGGGTGGAAAATCCAGTGCAGCTCCCATGACTCAAAGGTAGCCTGCACCTCTTGAAGGGGAAGTGCCTTTTAATTAATACTGCCTTTTCTTCTACTGGATTTATGGGAAATGATTGTTGCCAGGGCCTCCTGCTTCTGTGGTGGTGCTGTGCAGCTCCTTGTAGAGGAGGTAACTAGGAGGAAGGAAGTCTTCTTCCCCACAGGTGGACGCAGAGTGCCCTGCTAAATAGCCTGGCAATGGTGGTCAGAGATTGTACAGCAAGTCAATGCCAGAAGCATTACACCTATGACCTGGCAACAATGCTGGAAGAAATTCAATGACTTGTCCAGAGCTGCTAAGGTAAGACTCCCATTCACAGCTTTCTTACTCTCTGCACAGGCCCACACCACTCTACCTGAGTTATTTATAGGGACCCTCAGCTGCTCTCCAGTAAATCACTGATTTGCTCATTTGGACTGCTTTTACTGTTTTGGCTTTTGTTGCTATGGTTAAACTATCCAGAAAGTTATTTGGTTGAGTCCAAAATTAAATTTTGACCAGGGGCTTCTGGCATTATCTTTGCTGGTATTATGGGCATGGGGATTGGGAGGAGCAGCAGGTAGAAATCCACAAACCTGCAGCTGCAGGGAGAAAATGCAGAAGGAGTCTGTGTCTGCATGCAGCACGACCTGGACAACACCCAGGCTTGGGCCGATAAGTGGCAAGTAACATTTGCGCCAGACAAGTGCCAGGCAATGACCATCTCCAACAAAAGCGAGTCTAACCACCTCTCCTTGACATTCAATGGCATTACCATCACCAAATCCCCCACCATCAACATCCTGGGGGTCACCATTGACCAGAAGCTTAACTGGACCAGCCATATAAATACTATGGCTAAAAGAGCAGGTCAGAGGCTGGGTATTCTGCAGCGAGTGACTCACCTTCTGACTCCCCAAAACCTTTCCAACATCTACAAGGCACAGGTCATGAGTGTGATGGAATACTCTCCACTTGCCTGGATGAGTGCAGCTCCAACAACACTTAAGAAGCTTGACACTATCCAGGTCAAAGCAGCCCGCTTGATTGGCACCCCATCCACCACCCTAAACATTCACTGCCTTCACCACCGGCGCACTGTGGCTGCAGTGTGTACCATCCACAGAATGCACTGCAGCAACTCGCCAATGCTTCTTCGACAGCACCTCCCAAATCCACGACCTCTACCACCTAGAAAGACAAGGGCAGCAGGCACATGGGAACAACACCACCTGCACGTTCCCCTCCAAGTCACACACCATCCCGACTTGGAAATATATCGCCGTTCCTTCATCGTCGCTGGGTCAAAATCTTGGAACTCCCTCCTTAACAGCACTGTGGGAGGAATTTCACCACACGGACTGCAGCAGCTCAAGAAGGCGGCTCCCACCGCCTTCTCAAGGGCAATTAGGGATGGGCAATAAATGCCTGCCAGTGACGCCCACATCCCATGAATGAATAAAAAATGGAAGGAGGAGAGCTTGTGAGAGGCCTCACCTCATTTCCCTGTTTCCATTGTCCCACAAGACAACCAACCATCAAATATTCCAGTGATTTATTGCAACTATTTACAGAAACATTACTTTCTTTTTTCATTGTGCACACCCCTTGTGACCACACAAGCCTTTCTCTGCCCTATTCTAAAACAACTTCTATGTGCTACCTGAGGTCCTGGGGCATGAAACGTAGAAGGCTGCTGCAAAATATTCTGAGCCTCTTGGGATGGAGGTGACCCTTCTCTCCGGGAACCCAAGTTCAGGGATGGACACGGAACAGGCTGACTGTTTGTCATGGGCACCTGGTCAGCCTGGTTCTGCAAAACTAAAGACCACTGTGCTCCCCTGTCTTACAATGAGTTTAAACCCTTTCAGATGCTGGTGCACGGCAAAGCAGGGCAACTATCCCAGCCATATGCCGCACATCTTGAGAGATGTATAGCTTCCATATGTGTCAGATACTCTGCTAGCATCCTTCTTTCATGGCTGAACCCCTCAGATGATAATCCGCATGCGCCATAGTCAGGGATTAACATATCTTACACTTCCACTAAGCTACATCAAGCTCCACTTCCACATCTGCATCTTTTAGCTTCCTTATGCTCTGTGCTGTACCTGCGTGATAGGAGGAAGTGCCCTGCCTCTGCCACCAAGAAGGCCTGGCTCGAGGTGATAGAGGAGGAGCACTGTGGCAATGCAGGGAGCGGATAATGACCTAACCAGGTCAGTAAAAGTGAGTACAGTTACTGATTCACCTACATCATGTACATTACCCCCCTCACTCTGTCTTGCCAAGCCTACTCCATCACATCACTCCTTACACCCACTTAAGTCTCAGAATCAACTTACCTTTACTTCCTGTGCACTTCCTCACCTCCCCATTTGTGAACCCACCAATCCCACTCACCCCAATCCTGATGCAATGTGATGAATCTGTCTGATAGTCACCCTCTGATGCAAAAGGCAGTAAGGGAGAGTGTACAGAACATGACCGGACAGATGGTCTGAGAAAGCAGGGCAAAGACCAAGGGAAGTCTAGATTAAACTGCATTTATTTCAATGCAAGAAGTCTGATGGGCAAGGCAGATGAACTCAGGGCATGGATGGGTACATGGGACTGGGATGTTATAGCTATTACTGAAACATGGCTAAGGGAGGGGCAGGACTGGCAGCTCAATGTTCCAGGGTACAGATGCTATAGGAAAGATAGAGCAGGAGGTAAGAGAGGAGGGGGAGTTGCGTTCTTGATTAGGGAGAACATCACGGCAGTAGTGAGAGGGGATATATCCGAGGGTTCGCCCACTGAGTCCATATGGGTAGAACTGAAAAATAAGAAGGGAGAGATCACTTTGATAGGATTGTACTACAGACCCCCAAATAGTCAACGGGAAATTGAGGAGCAAATATGTAAGGAGATTACAGACAGCTGCAAGAAAAATAGGGTGGTAATAGTAGGGGACTTTAACTTTCCCAACATTGACTGGGACAGCCATAGCATTAGGGGCTTGGATGGAGAGAAATTTGTTGAGTGTATTCAGGAGGAATTTCTCATTCAGTATGTGGATGGCCCGACTAGAGAGGGGGCAAAACTTGACCTCCTCTTGGGAAATAAGGAAGGGCAGGTGACAGAAGTGTTAGTGAGGGATCACTTTGGGACCAGTGATCATAATTCCATTAGTTTCAAGATAGCTATGGAGAAGGATAGGTCTGGCCCAAAAGTTAAAATTCTAAATTGGGGAAAGGCCAATTTTGATGGTATTAGACAGGAACTTTCAGAAGTTGATTGGGAGAGTCTGTTGGCAGGCAAAGGGACGTCTGGTAAGTGGGAGGCTTTCAAAAGTGTGTTAACCAGGGTTCAGGGTAAGCACATTCCTTATAAAGTGAAGGGCAAGGCTGGTAGAAGTAGGGAACCTTGGATGACTCGGGAGATTGAGGCACTAGTCAAAAATAAGAAGGAGGCATATGACATGCATAGGCAGCTGGGATCAAGTGGATCCCTTGAAGAGTACAGAGATCGCCGGAGTAGAGTTAAGAGAGAAATCAGGAGGGCAAAAAGGGGATATGAGATTGCTTTGGCAGATCAGGCAAAGGTGAATCCAAAGAGCTTCTACAAATACATAAAGGGCAAAAGGGTAACTAGGGAGAGAGTAGGGCCTCTTAAGGATCAACAAGGTCATCTATGTGCGGAACCACAAGAGATGGGTGAGATCCTGAATGAATATTTCACATCGGTATTTACGGTTGAGAAAGGCATGGATGTTAGGGAACTTGGGGAAATAAATAGTGATGTCTTGAGGAGTGTACATATTACAGAGAGGGAGGTGCTGGAAGTCTTAACGCGCATCAAGGTAGATAAATCTCCGGGACCTGATGAAATGTATCCCAGGACGTTATGGGAGGTTAGGGAGGAAATTGCGGGTCCCCGAGCAGAGATATTTGAATCATCCACCGCTACAGGTGAGGTGCCTGAAGATTGGAGGGTAGCAAATGTTGTGCCTTTGTTTAAGAAGGGCGGCAGGGAAAAGCCTGGGAACTACAGACCAGTGAGCCTGACATCTGTAGTGGGTAAGTTGTTAGAGGGTATTCTGAGGGACAGAATCTACAGGCATTTGGAGAGGCAGGGACTAATTAGGAACAGTCAGCATGGTTTTGTGAGAGGAAAATCATGTCTCACGAATTTGATTGAGTTTTTTGAAGGGGTAACCAAGAAGATAGATGAGGGCTGTGCAGTAGACGTGGTCTACATGGACTTCAGCAAAGCATTTGACAAGGTACCGCATGGTAGGTTGTTACATAAGGTTAAATCTCATGGGATCCAAGGTGAGGTAGCCAATTGGATACAAAATTGGCTTGACGACAGAAGACAGAGGGTGGTTGTCGAGGGTTGTTTTTCAAACTGGATGCCTGTGTCCAGCGGTGTGCCTCAGGGATCGGTGCTGGGTCCGCTGTTATTTGTTATTTATATTAATGATTTGGATGAGAATTTAGGAGGCATGGTTAGTAAGTTTGCAGATGACACCAAGATTGGTGGCATTGTGGACAGTGAAGAAGGTTATCTAGGATTGCAACGGGATCTTGATAAATTGGGCCAGTGGGCCGATGAATGGCAGATGGAGTTTAATTTAGATAAATGTGAGGTGATGCATTTTGGTAGATCGAATCGGGCCAGGACCTACTCCGTTAATGGTAGGGCGTTGGGGAGAGTTATAGAACAAAGAGATCTAGGAGTACAGATTCATAGCTCCTTGAAAGTGGAGTCACAGGTGGATAGGGTGGTGAAGAAGGCATTCAGCATGCTTGGTTTCATTGGTCAGAACATTGAATGCAGGAGTTGGGATGTCTTGTTGAAGTTGTACAGGGCATTGGTGAGGCCACACTTGGAGTACTGTGTACAGTTCTGGTCACCCTATTATAGAAAGGATATTATTAAACTAGAAAGAGTGCAGAAAAGATTTACTAGGATGCTACCGGGACTTGATGGTTTGACTTACAGGGAGAGGTTAGACAGACTGGGACTTTATTCCCTGGAGAGTAGGAGGTTAAGGGGTGATCTTATAGAAGTCTATAAAATAATGAGGGGCATAGATAAGGTCGATAGTCAAAATCTTTTCCCAAAGGTAGGGGAGTCTATAACGAGGGGGCACAGATTTAAGGTGAGAGGGGAGAGATACAAAAGGATCCAGAGGGGCAATTTTTTCACTCAAAGGGTGGTGAGTGTCTGGAACGAGCTGCCAGAGGCAGTAGTAGAGGCGGGTACAATTTTGTCTTTTAAAAAGCATTTGGACAGTTACATGGGGAAGATGGGTATCGAGGGATATGGGCCAAGTGCAGGCAATTGGGACTAGCGAAGTGGTATAAACTGGGCGACATGGACATGTTGGGCCGAAGGGCCTGTTTCCATGTTGTAACTTCTATGATTCTATGATTCTATCTCTTTCATTGTCAGCCTCACTCAAAGCAATGCATCCGTCGGGTGACCCCGTCACCCTCACTCACTCACACGTCTGTTCTTTCTCCCCTTGTAGGAGAAGAGAGCGCAAAATGCACGTGAGAGGAGTAGGACTGGAGGGGGGTCACCACAAATAGTGACCCTGACAGGGGTGGAGGAGGAGGTCTTGGAGCACAGCCGAACGCAGGAATGCCTGGCAGTCGGAGATGGCGAGACTGGCACCCCGCAAACGTCTGGTGACAGAACTTTAACATCCTCCACGCACAACATGGATTGATGTTATCAGTGATTATTCTGTTGCACACCTTAAGATGCTCATCGCAACATCACTTCTGCGGTGATTCTTAATAATGCTGTATGTTCTCTTCCAGGGCCTTCAAGGAGTGCTGAAGCAACAGACGACCTGGACGAGGGCGATTCCTCAGAGGAGCTCCATTCCTCTGAGGGTGCACGGTCACCTCGATGGGTCCTATTAGAGAGTTAGTTGGGTTGTCACCTGGTGATTCACCACTCACAAGTGAGCACGAGCAGACACTGGTGGCAGGTGGAGCGTCTGCTTTGGGGGGGGGGGCGCACTCCTCTCCAAGCTCTGCTCAGCTGGACACAGATGCTGAACCCCGGGGGCCATCCTTGAGAAGGAGAATGATCGAGGTACAGATGCACCTTTGCGACTTACTGGAAGACGTGCCATGCACATGCTCCACAATAGCAGAGAGGATGGAGGAGTCCACCTTCAGCATTAGTGGATTGGTGGCGCAGTTAAGTGTGGGAATGCCTGCAATGGAGAGAATGGCAGCCTCCATTGAGCTTCAAGCGTGGCTCACAAATGAGTCCATTCAGGCCCTGACAACGGCCATGCGGACTCAGGGTGACCAATAATCTGCCACCTTAAACAGGCAGACAGATACATTAGCAGTGGCCTTACAAGCATCACAGATGTCGTCCAAGCCACTGTCCAGTAGAGTGGTGGGAGTGATGTGGCTGTGGCCCTGGAGAGGGATGATGGTGAAAGGAAACATGGAAGTGGGGACTCCACTCAAAGTGATCCCACATCTCACCATTGCCTCCGCCCCCTCAACCAGTACCCGCAATGCTGCTTCCTCTCCAGATGGCCGAGTCTGTCCCTCCACAGGTGCAGATGGAGCAGTCTTTAGAGGGGCCCTCACGGGCTCCAAAGCCCAGAGCTTGTAGGCTGAGTCCATCTCAGCAGTCAGGGCAGGGACCTGAGCAACCTGCCACTACCTCTGCTGAAGCTACACCGAATGCACCCTGTAGAAGTAGTAGGAAGAAGATGGGGAAAGTTTTGTGATCAACAAGGGTATGCACAAAGTGGTCTGACTAAATGTCATGTTTTTCATTTCTCTTTGTTTTTTGTTACATTTACAATAAATGTCACACTTGTCACCATCACTGCCACGTCTTGTCCATTCTTGAGTCCCTTTTGTGAAAACGCCCTTTCATGTCCCCCATGAACGGCGAGGCGTGATGCCACCCATTGGGCGTGTTTACAATGGGTGTATGTGTGGTTGTAGGACTGTTTTGTGCAAATGGAGGTGGAGGGTGGGGGCTGGTGTTAGTTTTGGTGGTGATCATTCAAGGTGGTCTGAGTACTTCACTATCTTCACTTTGAAGATCTCCTTATGAGAATCTATCAAATATGAAGACTCCCTGGCATCACGAGTAGCCAGGTGTACCGTTGGTCTGCCAATGGCGTCGTCATCATCGTCGTCATCGTCGTCGTCGTTGTCCTCCTCCTCCTTCTCAATCACCTTCACCTCCACCATCACCATCATCATCATCTCCATCTCCATGTTGCCGGCAGATGAGGATACTTCATGAGCGCATTTGAGCTCCTCCACATGTAATCCTCTCTGTTTAGCAATGTTGTGCAGGATGCAACACATGACTATTATTCTACACACCCTCGCCGGTGAGTACTGAAGGGATCCCTCAGATCCAGGCACCTGAAGCGCATCTTCAGCATTCCTGTGGCTTGTTTGATGACAGACCAGGTGGTGATATGACTGTCGTTGTATCACTGCTGTGCCTCGCTGGTAAAGTTTCTCAGAGTTGTCATGAGCCATGTCTGCAGGGGGTATCCCTTGTCTTCTGCGTGGAAGAGGGCCGGGATGTTGGATTCATGCAAAATGAAGGAATCATGACAGCTGCCAGGGTATTTGGCACACACCTGCAGAAACCTCTTCTGGAGGTTGCAAATCAGCTGTACACTGATGGAATGATATCCCTTTCAGTTGATGTACAGTCTTGGCTCATGTGGGAAGCCAGACAGAGAATGGAAACCCACTACCCTCTCAGTCTGGCTGATGTCATCAATGAGGAAGTCATATGCTCTGGCAAACAAGCTATCCATCATCCGTCGTCTACACTTATGTGCAGAGGACTGAGAGATCCTGGTGATGTCACCAGTGGCGCCCTGGAAGGATCCGGAGGCAAAGAAATTGAGGGCAGTGGTGACTTTAATTGCGACAGGCAACGCGTGGCCACCAGGGCCAGTCAGGAGCAGCTCTGCATGAAGGAGCCTGCAGCTGTCTGCGACCACCTGGCGACTCAATCTGAGCCTGCTCCTCAGAGAGGTCCAGGAAGCCTCAGCCTCTGTCCGTAGACCCTCTCACGTGGGTAGTGCCTCCTGTGACCTTGGCCCCTCCGTTGTTCCCCTCTCTGCTCTTCTGCAGGTCCCTGTGGCGCACCTCTGTCCTGTGGAGCTGCAACTCCCAGAACTGCATGCCGTGCCTGGCGCAGATGGTGATGTGCCTCCTCTTCAGATGTAATGCTGAATAAATTCATTGTGCCCTCCATCCTGATGTTGTCAGTTTGTAGGTAAATATGTGTGAGCACAAGAGTTCTGAGTGTGAACAATGAAATCTCAGCCGAAACACTAAGAACTCCCAGCCAATAGTTTGTCTGAGAGAACTGCTTGCCCTGCTGCAAAAACTCACCTTTCATCCTCATTTGTGAATCACTGGTTTAAAGGTTCAAATGGCTGTCGGCTGCAACTCGCTTCTGTTTCCAGAGGCCACGGGAGACACGTATAGAAGCAGTTAAAATAGCTTGTGTAATTCAAACCACAAAAATTTAACATCTTTAAGTCTTTTAAGTTCCTCAATTGGCCCTTTAAATATCATCCTGCCGGCTTGAAGTGCCAGTGGGACGTCTGGGTTTCAGAAGCGCGCACGCACTCAGATGTGTCTGGGTTAAATCCGGAAGTCGGCAGGTTGGAGCCAGGATGCGGTCCTGCTCCCAAAACCAACAATTTTCACCGCCCACCTGCCCCCAACCCATCCATTCTTTGGGGTTAAAATTTACCCCATGTTTCCTCCATTGGGAGCAGACTATCCAAAGAAGAGAATTTTCTGCTGGGCCTCACCGGGCCCTCTCCACACTATTGGAATGTCATGGTTGCTGCTCCAACATTCTGACTGGCGGATTGATGCAGTTGCCTTTGAATCCTTCCAGGTGTGGAGTGTACGGCCAGGAATTTCAGTCCCCTAAAATTTTACCATTAAAAATTAGATATATAGAATCATAGAATGGTTACAGCACAGAAGGAGGCCATTCGGCCCATCAAGCCCGGCTCTTTGTAAGAACAATCCAGTTAGTTCCATTCCCCCACCCTTTCCCCTAGCCCTGCAAATTTTTTCCCTTCAAGTATTTATCCAATTCTTTTTGAAAGCCACGAATGAATCTGCTTCCACCACCCCTTCAGGCAGTGCATTCTATATCATAACCACTCGTTGTGTAAAAAAGCTTTTCCTCATGCTATCTTTGGTTCTTTTGCCAACCATCTTAAATCTGTGTCCTCTGGTTCTTCACCCTTCCGCCAATGGGAACTGTTTCTATCTACTCTGTCTAGGCCCTTCATGATTTTGAATACCTCTATCAAATCTCCTCTTAACCTTCTCTACCCTAAGGCGAACAACCCCAGCTTCTCCAGTCTATTCACGTAACTGAAGTCCTTCATCCCTGGAACCATTCTAGTAAACCTTTTCTGCACCCTCTGTAAGACCTTCACATCTTTCCTAAACTGCGGTGCCCAGAATTGGACACAATACTCCAGTTGTGGCCGAACCAGTGTTTTATGAAGGTTCATCATAACTTCCTTGCTTTTGTACTCTATGCCTCTATTTGTAAAGGATCCCGTATGCTTTTTTAACTGCTTTCTCAACCTGCCCTGTCACCTTCCACAACCTGTGCACATATACCCCCAGTTCTCTCTGTTCCTGTACCACTTTAGAATTGTGCCCTTTAGTTTATATTGCCTCTCCTCTTTCTTCCTACCAAAATGTGTCACTTTGCACTTCTCTGCATTAAATGTCATCTGCCATGTGTCCACCCATTCCACCAGTCTGTCTATATTCTCTTGAAGTCTATCACTATATTCCTCACTGTTCACTACACTTCCAAGTTTTGTGTCATCTGCAAATTTTGAAATTGTGCCCTGTACACCCAAGTTCAAGTCATTAATATATATCAAGAAAAGTAGTGGTCCCAGCACTGACTCCTGGGGAACACCACTGTACACTTCCCTCTAATCCGATAAACAACTGTTCACCACCACTCTCTGTTTCCTATTACTTAGCCAATTTCGTATCCATGCTGCCACTGCCCCTTTTATTCCATGGGATTCAATTTTGCTGACAAGCCTATTATGTAGCACTTTATCAAACACCTTTTGGAAATCCATATAAGAACATAAGAACATAAGAAATAGGAGCAGGCGTAGGCCAATCGGCCCCTCGAGCCTGCTCCGCCATTCAATAAGATCATGGCTGATCTGATCCTAACCTCAAATCTAAATTCATGTCCAATTTTCTGCCCGCTCCCCGTAACCCCTAATTCCCTTTACTTCTAGGAAACTGTCCATTTCTGTTTTAAATTTATTTAATGATGTAGCTTCAACAGCTTCCTGGGGCAGCAAATTCCACAGACCTACTACCCTCTGAGTGAAGAAGTTTCTCCTCATCTCAGTTTTGAAAGAGCAGCCCCTTATTCTAAGATTATGCCCCCTAGTTCTAGTTTCACCCATCCTTGGGAACATCCTTACCGCATCCACCCGATCAAGCCCCTTCACAATCTTATATGTTTCAATAAGATCGCCTCTCATTCTTCTGAACTCCAATGAGTAGAGTCACAATCTACTCAACCTCTCCTCATATGTCCACCCCCTCATCCCTGGGATTAACCGAGTGAACCTTCTTTGTACTGCCTCGAGAGCAAGTATGTCTTTTCTTAAGTATGGACACCAAAACTGTATGCAGTATTCCAGGTGCGGTCTCACCAATACCTTATATAACTGCAGTAATACCTCCCTGTTTTTATATTCTATCCCCCTAGCAATAAAAGCCAACATTCCGTTGGCCTTCTTGATCACCTGCTGCACCTGCATACTAACTTTTTGATTTTCTTGCACTAGGACCCCCAGATCCCTTTGTACTGCAGTACTTTCCAGTTTCTCGCCATTAAGATAATAACTTGCTCTCTGTTTTTTCCTGCCAAAGTGCATAACCTCACATTTTCCAATATTGTATTGCATCTGCCAAATCTCCGCCCACTCACCCAGCCTGTCTATATCCCCTTGTAGGTTTTTTATGTCCTCCTCACTCTCTACTTTCCCTCCCATCTTTGTATCATCTGCAAACTTTGATATGTTACACTCGGTCCCCTCCTCCAAATCGTTAATATAGATTGTAAAGTCTCTCTCAACACCAACATTCAATAGTTTCTCACCATTTAAAAATTTTCTGTTTTTCTATTCTTCCTACCAAAGTAAATAACCTCACATTTCCCCACATTATACTCCATCTGCCACCTTCTTGCCCACTCACTTAATTCTGTCTATATTCCTTTGCAGACTCTTTGTGGCCTCCTCACAGCTTACTTTCCCACCTAGCTTTGTATCCACAGCAAACTTGGATACATTACACTCGGTCCCTTCATCTAATTCATTAATATAGATTGTAAATAGCTCAGGCCCAAGCAACGATTCTTGCTGCACCCAAAGAGATTAAGGAGAGCGAAGCAGAAGAAAGGAGATAACGGGAGACAGAAGTAGAAGAGAAGAGACAAAGAAAGAAAGAAACAGACAAGACGTGCGGTGTGCGGACAACACAGTGTGAACTGCTGAGAGTTTGGTAAGTGTGGGAGTTCGGTGAAGCTTTGCCTTGCTTTTCCTAACTTTTTCCCCAGAGCGGCAGTGGACCTGAGCGTAGAAGACTGAGATTGGGGAATAAAAGCAGCAGCAGACCTGCAACAAGAGAAAACTACTGTGCGACGTCACAGGTGAGGCAGGAGAGTCCGAGAGGTGAGCACAGTATAAAAGGAGAAACCTAGAGCGGGAGGAGAGTCTGAGAGTCTAAGGCAAGTCATGGCAGCACAGCTCGCACCCGTGATATGCTCCTCCTGCACTATGTGGGAAGTCATGGACACTACCAGTGTCCCTGGCGACCATGTGTGCAGGAAGTGTGTCCAGCTGCAGCTACTGGCTAATCGTATTTCGGAGCTGGAGCTGCGGGTGGATTCATTGTGGAGCATCCGCGATGCTGAGACTATCGTGGATAGCACGTTCAGTGAGGTGGTCACACCGCAGGTAAAGATTACGCAGGCAGAAAGGAAATGGGTGACCGCCAGGCAGAGTAAAAGGACTGGGCAGGTAAAGCAGGAGTCCCCTGGGGCCATCTCCCTCTCAAACAGATATACCGCTTTGGATACTGTTGGGGGAGATGGCTTATCAGGGGAAAGCAGCGAGAGCCAAGTTTGGGGCACCACGGGTGGCTCTGCTGCACAGGATGGGAGGAAGAAGAGTGGCAGGGCTATAGTGATAGGGGATTCAATTGTAAGGGGAACAGATAGGCGTTTCTGCGGCCGCAAACGTGACTCCAGGATGGTATGTTGCCTCCTTGGTGCTAGGGTCAAGGATGTCACGGAGCGGCTGCAGGGCATTCTGGAGGGGGAGGGTGAACAGCCAGTAGTCGTGGTCCATATTGGTACCAACGACATAGGTAAAAAAAGGGATGAGGTCCTGCAAGGTGAATTTAAGGAGTTAGGAGATAAATTAAAAAGCAGTGATCTCAGGATTACTACCAGTGCCACGTGCTAGTGAATATAGGAACAGGAGAATAGACAGGATGAATGCGTGGCTGCAGGGATGGTGTAGGAGGGAGGGATTTAGATTCCTGGGACATTGGGACTGGTTCTGGGGAAGGTGGGACCTGTACAAGTGGGACGGGTTACACCCGAGCAGGACTGGGACCAATGTCCTCGCGGGGGTGTTTGCTAGTGCTGTTGGGGAAAGTTTAAACTAGAGTGGCAGGGGGATGGGAACCTGAGCGGGGAGTCAGAAGGGAATAAAGTTGAAAGCAGCAAGAGAGGAGAAGACCCAGGGGAAATCTACAATACAAATAGTACACACAGTTGTTCAGGAACAAGTGAAAGGGAAAAGTGTAGAGCAGCGGAAAGAAAGTGTACATTAGGCACGACAGATAAAATAAAAACTAGAAGGCGTAAGGCGATTAACCCAGCATCAAAGCTGAAGGTCAGGCTAGAGTGTATGGCCCAACTAAGAGTTCTATATACAAATGCACGGAGTATAAGGAATAAATTAAATGAACTACAGGTACAAATTCAAATTGGAGGGTATGACATGATAGCTATTACTGAGACTTGGCTGCAGGATGGTCAGGATTGGGAACTAATTATACTGGGTTATAAGGTCTACAGGAGAGATAGGGAAGATGGAAGAGGGGGAGGAGTAGCCTTAATGATTAGAGATTAAATCACTTCAATGATAAAGGGGGATATAACGAGAAGTAAGCAGCCAACAGAGACCTTATGGGTTGAATTGAAAAATAGGAAAGGATCTAAGGCTATAGTGGGAGTTGTACATAGGAGCCCTGGCAGCAGCTCTGAAGTGCTAGATTGTATAAATGCAGAGATTAGACAAGCGTGTAAGAAAGGCATAGTGGTCTTAATGGGGGACTTTAACCTTCACATAGATTGGGAAAAGCAGACTAGCAACTGTCAGAAAGGTAGTGAGTTTCTTGAGTGTGTCCGGGATAGTTTTCTGCAGCAGTATGTCCTAGAGGCAACAAGGGGGCAAGCCATATTAGATTTAGTAATGAGTAATGAACCAGATTTAGTTAACGGCTTAACTGTGCGTGAACATCTATCCAATAGTGATCATAACATGATCGATTTCAATGTAGTGTTTGAAAGGGAAAAAAGTGAATCAGCTGCTAAGATTCTAGACTTGGGCAAGGCCGACTTCAATGGGATGAGACAGAGACTGTCCACAGTAAACCGGGCAAATCTGCTGATGGGTAAAACGACTGATGATCAGTGGGAAATGTTTAAAGAAACATTTAACGTGATACAGAATCGGTTTATACCCCTGAGGGGCAAGAACTCTACTGGCCAAAAAAAACAGCCATGGACAACTAAAGAGGTAAGGGACAGTATAAGAAATAAGGAAAGGGCATACAAAAAGGCAAAAAATGGCACAGATCCTGGCGAATGGGAAAGATACAAAGATCAACAAAGGGTCACAAAACAGATAGTAAGGGCTACAAAAAGAGAGTATGAAAAGAAACTCGCAAGGGATATCAAAACCAATATGAAGAACTTTTATAGTTATATTAGGAAAAAGAGGGTGGTCAGGAGCAGTGTTGGCCCCTTAAAAACTGAAAGTGGGGATATTGTCATTGACAATGGGGAAATGGCAGACATGTTGAACAATTACTTTGCGTCAGTATTTACAGTCGAAAAAGAGGATAGCATGCCGGAAATCCCAAGAAAACTAACATTGAATCGGGGACAGGGACTCGATAAAATTAACATAAGTAAAGCAACAGTAATGAAGAAAATAATAGCACTAAAGAGTGACAAACCCCCAGGACCAGATGGTTTCCATCCCAGGGTTTTAAAGGAAGGAGGTGAGCAAATTACAGATGCCCTAACTATAATCTTTCAAAGTTCTCTAGGTTCAGGAACTGTCCCTCTAGATTGGAAAATTGCACATATTACTCTGCTTTTTAAGAAAAGAGAGAGAGGGAAACCGAGGAATTATAGACCAGTTAGCCTAACATCTGTTGTGGGGAAAATGCTGGAGTCTATAATTAAGGATAGGGTGACTGAACACCTCGAGAATTTTCAGTTAATCAGCGAGAGCCAGCATGGATTTGTGAAAGGTAGGTCGTGCCTGACAAACCTGATTGAATTTTTTGAAGAGGTGACTAAAGTAGTGGACAAGGGAATGTCAATGGATGTTATTTATATGGACTTCCAGAAGGCATTTGATAAGGTCCCACATAAGAGACTGTTAGCTAAGATAGAAGCCCATGGAATCGAGGGAAAAGTACGGACTTGGTTAGGAAGTTGGCTGAGCGAAAGGCGACAGAGAGTAGGGATAATGGGAAGGTACACACATTGGCAGGATGTGACTAGTGGAGTCCCGCAGGGATCTGTCTTGGGGCCTCAATTATTCACAATATTTATTAACGACTTCGATGAAGGCATAGAAAGTCTCATATCTAAGTTTGCCGATGATACAAAGATTGGTGGCATTGTAAGCAGTGTAGATGAAAACATAAAATTACAAAGCGATATTGATAGATTCGATGAATGGGCAAAACTGTGGCAAATGGAATTCAATGTAGACAAATGTGAGGTCATCCACTTTGGATCAAAAAAGGATAGAACATGGTACTTTCTAAATGGTAAAAAGTTAAAAACAGTGGATGTCCAAAGGGACTTAGGGGTTCAGGTACATAGATCATTGAAGTGTCATGAACAGGTGCAGAAAATAATCAAGAAGGCAAATGGAATGCTGGCCTTTATATCTAGAGGACTAGAGTACAAGGGGGCAGAAGTTATGCTGCAGCTATACAAAACACTGGTTAGACCGCACCTGGAGTACTGTGAGCAGTTCTGGGCACCGCACCTTCGGAAGGACATATTGGCCTTGGAGGGAGTGCAGCGTAGGTTTACTAGAATGATACCCGGACTTCAAGGGTTAAGTTACGAGGAGAGATTACACAAATTGGGGTTGTATTCTCTGGAGTTTCGAAGGTTAAGGGGTGATCTGATCGAAGTTTATAAGATATTAAGGGGAACAGATAGGGTGGATAGAGAGAAACTATTTCCGCTGGTTGGGGATTCTCGGAGTAGGGGGCACAGTCTAAAAATTAGAGGCAGACCTTTCATTAGAAAACATTTCTACACACAAAGGGTTGTAGAAGTTTGGAACTCTCTTCCACAAATGGCAATTGATACTAGCTCAATTGCTAAATTTAAATCTGAGATAGATAGCTTTTTGGCAACCAAAGGTTTTAAGGGATATGGGCCAAAGGCAGGTATATGGAGTTAGATCACAGATCAGCCATGATCTTATCAAATGGCGGAGCAGGCACGAGGGGCTGAATGGCCTACTCCTGTTCCTATGTTCCTATGTTCCTAAGACAAACAAAACATAGGTAAGAGAAAAACGACGGCCTAGAAATTCAGGTGCACCCATTTCTGGGAACAATTCTTATGCCTGATTGGTGAGGCCTGTGATGCACCAGATATTGGCCCTCAGACCCATTACCATCGAGCCGGTGAGCTGTGGACAGTAACAGACAGATCGCCGGCGCAGCGGAATTGAAGATATATATACAAAACCACAAGACATCAGCTAGTCATATATTAAAAGACTTAAGTATGTCACTATTTCCTTTCCATTGAGCTAACTTCCTGTGTCATGATTTTTGACACCATTTTATAATGACAAAATTCCTTCTCAACATAGCGAACTTTTTACAATGGATAATGTATATCTCAGTATCTTACCAACACTTTGTAAGGTGAAGCAGAAAAAGGGGGCGTATGACAGATGTCAGGTTGATAATACATGTACGAATCAGGCTGAATATAGAAAGTACAGAGGAGAAGTGAGAAAGGAAGTAAGAGGGGCAAAGAGAGAGTATGAGAATAGACTGGTGGCTAACTTAAAAGGGAATCCAAAGTTCTTCCATAGGCATATAAATAGTAAACGGGTGGTAAGAGGAGGGGTGGGGCCGATTAGGAACCAAAAAGGAGATCTGCGCATTGAGGCAGAGGGCAGAGAGTTTTTTGATGAGGTAACAGAGAGGGTTGATGAGGGCAATGTGTCACATGCCCTCATCAAGTGCCACATAATAGGCTTGTCAACAAAATTGAAGCCCATGGAATAAAAGGCTAAGTGACAGGAAACAGAGAGTAGTGATGAACAGTTGTTGGACTGGAGGAAGTTACAAAATGGTGTTCCCCAGGGGTCGGTACTAGGACCACTGCTTTTTTTGATATATATTAATGACTTGCACTTGTGTGTTCAGGGCAGAATTTCAAAAATTGCAGATGACACAAAACTTGGAAGTGTAGTAAACAGTGAGAAAGATAGTAATAGACTTCAAGAGGACATAGACAGGCTGGTGGAATGGGTGGATACATAGCAGATGTTTCCACCCATTCAATACTGACTCATAAATATATCGCCGTTCCTTCATCGTCGTTGGTTTAAAATCCTGGAACTCCCTACCTAACAGCATTGTGGGAGTACCTTCACCAAACAGTTTGCAGCGGTTCAAGAAGGCGGCTCACCACCACCTTCTCAAGGGCAATTAGGGATGGGCAATAAATGCTGGCCTTGCCAGCGACACCCACATCCCATGAATGAATTAAAAAATTAAAGCAGAGAAGTGCGAAGTGTTACATTTTGGCAGGAAGAATGAGAAGAGGCAATATAAACTAAATGGTACAATTCTAAAGGGGGTGCAGGAACAAAGAGACCTGGGGGTGTATGTGCACAAATCTTTGAAGTGGCATTGAGGACAAAAGCAAGGAAAGTACATTGAACCTTTATAAAACACTGGTTCAGCCACAACAGGAGTATTGTGTCCAATTCTGGGCACTGCACTTTAGGAAGGATGTGAAAGCCTTAGAGAGGGTGCAGAAAAGATTTACTAGAATGGTTCCATGGACGAGGGACTTCAGTCACGTGGATAGACTGGAGAAGCTGGGGTTGTTCTCCTTGGAGCAGAGAAGGTTGAGAGGAGATTTGATAGAAGTGTTCAAAATCATGAAGGGTTTAGATGAAGTAAAAAAAGAAAAACTGTTCCCATTGGCGGAAGAGTTGAGAATCAGAGGACACAGATTTAAGGTGATTGACAAAAGAACCAAAGACGACATGAAGAAAAACTTTTTTAACGCTGCGAGTGGTTATGATCTGGAATGCGCTGCCTGAAAGGGTGGTGGAAGCAGATTCAATCGTGGCTTTCAAAAAGGAATTGGATAAATACTTGACAGGAAAAAATTTGCAGGGCTACAGGGAAAGAGCGGGGGAATGGGACTAACTGGATTGCTCTTACAAAGAGCCAGCATGGGTTCGATGGGCCAAATGGCCTCCTTCTGTGCTGTAACCATTCTATGATTCAATGATTCTGACAGGAAAAGCTTATCTGCCTGTGACAATACAATTGCAGGCATCCTACCACTGATGGCACTGTGCGCAAGTCACCCAAGTATGTCTGCCATTCTGTTTCTTTACCCATTATGCAGATGTTTAAAATCCACTTTTGATTTTTTTAATACCTCAAAAAGAGCACCTGGGAACTTTCTGCCCATCTGCAGGCCTCCCCCGACCCACCCAGCCAATTTGTGGACACCAAATTTCAGGCCACAGCCAATCTGCTCACCAGATGTTCTGTTTGCTTTCCCTGGCAGTATACTGGCAGGCCTCAAGCTGACCTCCTTGGGCCTCATGCCCAACCCAAATCATGATCTACGACCTCTGACCCTATAACTACAGACCCCCTGAACCCACCATGATCCCTATTCCCACCCCCACCGATACCCTTATCTCGCCCCTACCTGCACCCGTCCTTCTCCCTGGGGTACTCCCACCGAGCAGCTTTCTTGTCAAGGAATTTTTCTAAAACAGGCATCCCCTACAAGTTAAACTCATTTAACTCTGCAAATATGTAGTATCAACTGTTTACATGCCTTAGGAAATGAAAAGTCTCATTTTTAGTTCACATGTTAGAGGTTTTTAGTTTTTTTTTAACTTTCTTCTATAGTTGACAAACTCAAGAAAGTCAGTTAGTAGCCATAGCGGCAGGAGGCAGTGGCAGCAAAGGTAGGAAGTGAGTATTAATTTACTGATGCTGACCACTCCATTAACGTGTTGATTTGTTGCTGTATTCAACTGGTTTGATTAATTTGATGCTATATTAATTTATTATTTCAGTCCACGCTGGGAGAGCGCCGCATACCAAATCGGGTGCCGCGGAACCATCTAGGGCAAGCCAAAAACTAGCGTTAGGCCCATTGCCTGTGCAAATGGAGGGCCTAACCCCCGTTTCAGGCCAGTTTGGGAAATTGGATCGCGACTGACCGCAGCATGAGCCGCTTATCCTGAGGTCAGTTTCCTCAGGCCTAAGGCAGCCAAACCAGTGGTTTAAAGGAACCGCTGGAGGCTGTCACCAAAAAAAGCTAGCAAAAAACAAATGTTACTTACCTGGATGTAGAGCCAAGAGGATCACGAGGGCTCCTCCTGGCTCTATGTTGAAACTGGGCCACTGCCAGCCATGGCTTGCCACCCTTCCCCACCCTAATCTCCTCCTCCACCCACTCTTACAATAGGCCAGGTTCCACTGCCTGCTAATTTAAATCCAATTTGCATCCGACGCACTGTCGCTTGGGGCACGACTAGTGCCCCCAGCACGCTGCTCATGTCCTGATGATACAAGAGGCTCAGTTTCACGTGGCTCTCTTGTGAATTTGTTTTGGCGCAGTGGTCGTTGCCACTGCTGGATTCAGGTGCAAACCAATTTTTAGGCCTCAGTCTTGAAAGTTTCAGTTGTACCCCAGCATCTGCAGCCTTTTGGGGGAGAGAGTCCCAGATTTCTACTACCCTTTGTGTGAAAAAGTGCTTCCTGATTTCACTCCTAAATGACCAGGTTCAAATTTTACAGTTATGCCCTCCTTGTTCTGGATTTCCCCAGCAGAGGAAATAGTTTCTCTGTATCTACCCTATTGAATGCCTCTTTAAACACCTCAATTAGACCATCCTTCAACCTTCTAAACTCCAGGGGATACAAATCAAGTTTATGCAACTGCGGAACTGTGCCCCCTCCTAAATCTCAGCCTCTTCAGGCACACCTCTACCACCATTACAAGGTAGCTGCCCCTGGTAGAGGAGACCTGCTGTACATCCTGTGTGTCACCTGACTTCATAGGCAGCCCTTTTCTACAGGGCATCCTCTGTTAAGTACAATGTTACTGAAGCACTGGGGGTAAAATTCAACTTCAACTGGGGTGCAACACAGGTGGCAGCGGATCGGCTGCCCATTATATGCCCCGCCCGATTTTCTTTTTCATTGTCTTCAATAGAAAGAAAAATTGGGTGAGCTGTATAACGGGCGACTGATCCACTATCGCCCGTTTCATGCCACCGCCGAAAGTTAAAATTACCCCCGAAGTTTCTATTAAAAGATGCAGCAGCTCACCTTTAACTGAAGGATCCAGAGCACATCAGGGAACAGCGAGGTGGGGGGAGTAAGTGTAGCTATGAGGCAAGAGTGAAGGTTCCATATTCAAGCATAGAACACAACAGATCATTTAAAAAGCCACTATCATTCAGGATGGCAACCAAACATTTTATCTGTTCATGTCTCTGTGTACTTCATAGAATATGGATAAAGTCACCCATGAAGATCAGATTTGCTCATACCTACTTGATATTCATAGTTGTCAAGAATAAGACAGCATGAAATTGCAAATCCTCCCAATCCAACCCTGTGCAGTCGAGAATTAATTTATATACCATTTATTTTGATGCCTTTCTTTTCAGGGAAATAAAGGTAGAAACAATAGCAAGTTACTAGTTATTTGCTTTTATAATTAAAAGTGGAAATAGAGTCAGAGACTATTGTTTGCATATGAAACCACAAGGCAGATGGAATTTGCAATCAATAAGGTTGTAGAAAGGAGATGATTTCCTCGTTTGCTATTGCTCTAACACTTCTCAGTAATACTCATCATGATTCATTCAACAAAATAGCATGAAATCAGCATTACTTGTTTAAAACTGTCCTGTTCTTTGCACTTCCTAATCACAATACTCTGTTCTTTTCAACAGTTAAATAGTTTGAGTTTGCATTTGCAATGTTTTTGTTTTAGAATGTTTTTATTTTTGTGAAGAGTTTAGAAGTTATCCTTCATCAGATATCTTTACCAAGAATTGATCACTGGTAATTACCCATTAAACATCTTGAATTTTACTTAACCATTTACTAATGGTAATTTAGTGCACATTGCTTCATTGGAAAATTCACTAATTATTCTAGAAACTCTTTTGTTGATAAGACATGGTTCCATTCCAATCACAGATTATCTCAGATGGTAATTTTAGAAACAATGCTTTATGGTACCACTTTGGTTTCTATTCCCTACTTTCTCTGCCATAGATCGCACTGAAGATGTGATGCTAATGTAGTATCGATTCAGGTCCACTCTAGGCTATGGGCCAATAGTTTGATGCTCAGGGCCAGTGGAGCTGATGAGCATCAAGCACAGGCCACTCATATTATCTGGTGCTGAGGCATACTGTTACATTGAGTTACATCGAGACAGGCACAGAAACAGGCATTCGGCCCAACTGGTCTATGCTGGCAATTATGCTCCACATGAGCCTCCTCCCTCCTTTCTTCATCTAACCTGTCACCATACCCTTTTATTCCTATCTCCCTCATGTGCTTATCTAGCTTCCCTTTAAATGCATCTATGCTATTTGCCTCAACTATTCCTTGGGGTAGCGAGTTCCACATTCCATTCTCTGGATAAAGATGTTTCTCCTGAATTTCCTATTGGATTGATTGGTGACTATCTTATATTTAGGTCCTCTAGTTTTGGACTCCCCCACAAGCGGAAACATTTTCTCTACATAGAATCATAGAAATTTACAGCACAGAAGGAGGCCATTCAGCCCATCATGTCTGTGCCGGCCGAAAAGGAGCTATCCAGCCTAATCCCACTTTCCAGCTCTTAGTCCGTAGCATTGTAGGTTACATCACTTCAAGTGCACGTCCAAGCACCTTTGAAATGCAATGAGGGTTTCTGCCTCTACTACCCTTTCAGGGAGTGAGTTCCAGACCCCTACCACCCTCTGGGTAAAAAAAAATTGTTTCCTCAGCTCCCCTCTAA
Organism: Heptranchias perlo; assembly: GCF_035084215.1. Lineage (NCBI taxonomy): Eukaryota > Metazoa > Chordata > Chondrichthyes > Hexanchiformes > Hexanchidae > Heptranchias > Heptranchias perlo. Next base: position 57,817,552 of record NC_090326.1, on the reverse strand, counting down.
TCCTTCTACCAATTATTTTAAATCTATGCCCCCTGGTTATTGACCCCCCCCCCCACAAAGGGAAAGAGGTCCTTCCTATCCACTCTATCTAGGCCCCTCAGAATTTTATACATCTCAATTAAATCTCTCCTCAGCCTCCTCTGTTCCAAAGAAAACAACCCCAGCCTATCCAATCTTTCCTCATAGCTAAAATTCTCCAGCCCTGGCAACATCCTCATAAATCTCCTTTGTACCCTTTCTAGTGGAATCACATCTTTCCTGTAATGTGGTGACCAGAACTGTACGCAGTACTCTAGCTGTGGCTTAACTAGTGTTTTATACAGTTCAAGCATGACCTCCCTGCTCTTATATTCTATACCCCGCCTAATAAAGGCAAGTATCCCATATGCCTTCTTAACCACCTCATCTACCTGGCCTGCTATCTTCAGGGATCTGTGGACATACACTCCAAGGTCCTCTGTTCCTCTACACCTCTCAGTATCCTCCCATTTATTGTGTATTCCCTTGCCTTGTTTGCTCTCCCCAAATGCATTACCTCACACTTCTCCGGGTTGAATTCCATTTGCCACCTTTCTGCCCACCCGACCAGTCCATTGCTAGCTTCCTGCAGTCTACAGCTTTCCTCCTCATTATCAACCACACAGCCAATTTTAGTATCATCTGCAAACTTCTTAAACATGCCCCCTACATTTAAGTTTAATCATTGATATATACCACAAAAAGCAAGGGACCTAGTACTGAGCCCTGCGGAACCCCACTAGAAACAGCCTTCCAGTCACAAAAACTGGTAGTTACACTACATATACCCTATCAAACCCTTTCATTATCTTAAAGACCTCTATCAGGTCACCCCTCAGCCTTCTCTTTCCTAGAGAAAGGAGCACCAGCCTGTTCAGTCTTTCCTGATAAGTATGTCCTCTCTGTTCTGGAATAATCATTCTGAATCTTTTTTGCACCTTATCCAATGTCTCTATCCTTTTTATAATATGGAGACCCAAACTGTGCACAGTACTCCAAGTGTGATCTAACCAAGGTTATATACAATTTTAGCATAACTTCTCTGCTTTTCAATTCTATCCCTCTTGAAATGAAGGCCCATTGCTTGGTTTGCCTTTTTTTATGGCCTTATTAACCTGCGTCGCTACTTTTAGTGATTTGTGTATCTGTCTACCCCACTTAGACTCTGATTATCCAAGCAGTATGTGGCCTCCTTATTCTTCCTACCAAAAATGCACCACTTCACATTTATCTATATTGAAATTAATTTGCCAATTACACGCTCATTCTGCAACTTTATTAACATCTTCTTGCATTTTGACGCATTCTTCCTTTGTATGAACTATACCCTACAATTTGTTGTCGTCCGCAATTTTGAAATTGTACTTCAGATTCCTGAGTCCAAATCGTTAATGCAAATTGTGAACAACAATGGTCCCAGCACCAATCCCTGTGGAACACCACTTCCCACCTTTTGCCAGTCTGAGTAGCTACCCTTAACCCTTACTCTTTGTTTTCTGTTTTGTAGCCAGCTTGCTATCCATTCTGCTACCTGTTCCCTGATTCCACATGCTCTGACCTTAGTCATGAGTCTACAATGTGATACCTTATCGAAAGCCTTTTGAAAATCCAGATATATTACACCTACTACATAACCCTTGTCTACTCTTTCTGTTACTTCTTCAAAGAATTCAATAAGGTTGGTCAAGCATGGCTTTCCCTTCTGAAATCCATGCTGACTATTCTTTATTATATTTTCGGTTCCTAGATGTTTTTCTATTACATCTTTAAGTAAAGATTCCATTATCTTTCCTATTACCGACTAAGCTAACTAGTCAATAGTTCCCTGTACTTGTTCTATCTCCCTTTTTAAATATAGGAATAACATTAGCTGTCCACCAGTCCTCTGGCACTATTCCCTTTTCTAATGAATTTTTAGATATATGTAATAGTGCCTCTGCTACCTCTTCCCTAACTTCTTTTAATATTTGCAGATGCAATCCATCCAGACCAGAGGTTTTATCCTCTCTAAGTTTGATTAGTTTATCAAGTTCCCCTCTTTCTATCTTAAATGTCTTTATATCTTTTTTGATCTCTTCTTCTAATGCGATGCCTGCCTTGTTAGTCTCCCATACTGTGCCATTGAGCTTAGCTAGGATGATGCTATGCGGAGGGACCTGTGGCACTGAGGTCCTGGGCACCAATTATGTTGTGGGCTCAGTAAGGTTTCAGCGGGAAGATTCGGCTTGCAAAATGGTGTAAGTTATGGTATACATCACTGATCATTCCGTTCATGGAAATTCTGCATTCATATATCTTTTCTCTTTGGGTTGATTTCAGATTTGAAATCAATGTCATGCAGCAGTGAGTTGCACCATTTGCCCTGGACAGCTTGTTTTCAAATCTGTCGATGACAGAAGTGTCAAGATTGTGAGAATTACTGACAAATTCTGTAGCTGGTGACCATGTCTCAGAAAATCTCCAATGGCATATTTTCATATTTTCTATGAAGCTGGCACTATAAAATCCTATTTTGTGTGTTAGCATTTTTTCAAAGTGTCTAATTTGTTGGCTGTGTTAATCATTGGCTGTAATCAGATTTTATATACCATGATAATGGCAATATAGGAATACTGCCAGGTATTCAACTTTCCTTTATTTCTGAGCAACAGTAGCAGGAAGCTGCCAACCCTTGGGGGAAGAGGTAGAGCTAATAAACAAGGATGTAGGATGATAATCCCAAGTCCCTCATCTTATTTTTTTTTGCCTGTTTGAAATCTTTGCTGTGCCACAGACAATGCCAAAACACAGAAAATGCCAAAACATAGAAACATAGAAAATAGGAGCAAGAGGAGGCCATTCAGCCCTTCAGGCCTGCTCCGCCATACAAAATGATCATGGCTGATCGTCTAACCCTGTTCCCGCTTTTTCCCCATATCCCTTGATCCCTTTAGCATTAAGAAATATATCTATCTCCTTCTTGAATACATCTAATGACTTGGCCTCCACTGCCTTCTGTGGTAGAGAATTCCACAGGTTCACCACCCTCTGAGTGAAGAATTTCTCCTCATCTCAGTTCTAAATGGCATACTCCGTATCCTGAGACTGTGACCCCTGGTTCTGGACTCCCCAGCCATTGGGAACATCCTCCCTGCATTTAGTCTGTCTAGTCCTGTTAGAATTTTATATGTTTCGATGAGATCACCTCTCATTCTTCTAAACTCTATTGAATATAGGCCTAGTCGACCCAATTTCTCCTCATACGTCAGTCCTGCCATCCCAGGAATCAGTCTGGTAAACCTTCGTTGCACTCCCTCCGTGACAAGGACATCCTTCCTCAGATAAGGAGACCAAAACTGCACACAATACTCCAGATGTGGTCTCACCAAGGCCCTGTATAACTGCAGTAAGACATCCCTGCTCCTGTACTCAAATCCTCTTGCAATGAAGGCCAACATACCATTCGCCTTCTTAACTGCTTGCTGCACCTGAATGCTCGCTTTCAGCGACTGGTGTACAAGAACACCCAGGTCTCGTTGCATCTCCCCTTTTCCCAATCTATCACCATTCAGATGATAATTTGCCTTTCTGTTTTTACAGCCAAAGTGGATAACCTCACATTTATCCACGTTATACTGCATCTGCCATGTTCTTGCCCACTCACCCAACTTGTCTAAATCACATTGGAGCCTCTTTGCATCCTCCTCACAGCTCACATTCCACCCCAGCTTTGTGTCATCTGCAAACTTGGAAATGTTACATTTAGTTCCCTCATCCAAATCATTGATATATATTGTGAATAGCTGGGGCCCAAGCACTGATCCCTGCGGTATCCCACTAGTCACTGCCTGCCACCCGGAAAAAGACCCATTTATTCCTACTCTCTGATCCTGTCTGTCAACCAATTCTCAATCCATGCCAGTATATTCCCCCCAATCCCATGTGCTTTAATTTTGCACACTAACCTCTTGTGTGCGACCTTATCAAAAGCCTTCTGAAAATCCAAATACAGCACATCCACTGGTTCTCCTCTATCTATTCTATTAGCTACATGCTCAAAAAACTCCAGTAGATTTGTTAAGCATGATTTCCCTTTCATAAACCCATGCTGACTTGGAGGAGGGTATCTGTTTCCAAGATGCCTGCAAGTGTATGGACATAAGTGTATAGGGCATAATTCTCATTGACACCTATATTTATAGTGAGTTGGCATATTATGAGAACAAAGCATTTCTGCTGTGTGCACTATTTTGTATATGAGGTATGGAATATTGTTCTTGTTTGAGTTTTATACAGATAATTGTACTACAGTCCACAAAAATGTTGGCATATAGCTACTGTTTCAAAAAAAAGTTTCATCATGGGTGCATATTGTGGGAGTTACAGGAAATGTTCCATTAATTTGTGTGCATTTTAAGATTCATGAGAACGGCAGACAACCACAGTGGCCTTTATTGATGCCATGTTCCATTAAAGCCTTGCCCTTTCAGTAGCATTGATCAGCTGAATCACTTCCTTACTTTGAAATTTCATCATCTGATACTGCGTATTTCCAGGGTTCTTTGGCTTGATTCCCTACCAGTGTAATTTAGTGGCACGCAGATTTGTTTTGCCTGAAAAATCCACCAGAGGCGAGATTGCAGTCCGGCAGACTGAGTTACTGTTTTTTTTGAATTGTGTTAAAGTACTGGAAATGAAGTCATCCTTTGCATTTTTAAAATTTATTAGTAGGTAGTTCAGAGCCTTCAGTAGGCCCCTGCCCACCAGGAATTGGATAATGACTGCCCAAACTCATTTCACATATTACCCTTACAGCTAGCAGCCAGCGAAGACTTTAATTTCATCAGTCTGGATGGGATTTGAGCCCATGTCCCAGAGGCAAAACCTACCGCACCATCCAGCTCCTGCAGCTACTCTTCAAAGGCACTGCTTCATTGTTTCTGTGATGTGGAGATGCCGGTGATGGACTGGGGTGGACAAATGTACGGAGTCGTACAACACCAGGTTATAGTCCAACAGCTTTATTTGAAATCACAAGCTTTTGGAGCTTTGCTCCTTCATCAGGTTTCTGGGCAGAAGCCTGACAATGGCTGGTCATAGCCACAGGGCACCTCCATTTTCAGCTACTGCTTTGGAGGTGCGTCTGCAAGAAGTGCAGCAAAGGAGGGTTCCTTTGTGTCAAATCCATAATTTGAGATAAAATTAGTAAGCATTTAGAGTTGCATGGGTTAATCAAGGAGTGATTAAATGGATTTGCTAAAGGCAAGTTGTATTTGACAAACTTAATGGAGTTTTTGGAAGAAATGACTGATTGGATAGATGAAGGGAATGCAGTAGATATAGTGAGTAGGGATTTTGAGAAGGCATTCAATAAGATGATACACAAGAGGTTTGTTGAAAAAATGAGGTCTATGGAGTAAGAGAAAATGTAGCAGCATGAATAGATAGAAAGCTAGCTGATAGACAGGAAACAAAGAGTTAACGTAAATAGGTGTGGCTTGGTTTGGAGAAGGGTTCAAAGTGGTGGGTCCACTTTTGTTCTCACCTATTTAGATGATTTGGACTTGGACATACATAGAATTACATGGAATGTACAGCACAGAAACGTGCCATTCAGCCCAACAGGTCCATACGGTATTTATGCTCCAAGCGAGCCTCCTCACACACTTCTACATCTAATCCCATCAATATATCCTTCTATTCCTTTCTCCCTCATGTGTTTATCTAGCTTCCCCTTAAATGCATCTATGCTAGCCACTTCAATTACTCCTTGTGGTAGCGAGTTCCACATTCTAACCACTCTTTGGGTAAAGAAGTTTCTCCTGAATTCCCTATTGGATTTGTTAGTGACTACCTTATATTTATGGCCCCTAGTTTTGGTCTCCTCCACAAGTGGAAACATCTTCTCTACATAGTAGTATAGTAGGTATAGCACAGGAGGAGGCCATTCAGCCCATCATTCCTGTGCCGGCTCTTTGAAACAGCTATCCATTTATTCCCAATCCCCTGCCCTTTCTCCATAGCTCTGTAATTTTTTTCCCTTCAATTATTTATCCAATTCCCTCTTGAAAGTTACTATTGAATCTTCTTCCACCACCCTTTCAGGCAGCGCATTCCAGATTATTACAACTCGCTGCGTAAAAAAATGTTTCCTCATGTCGCCTCTGGCTCTTTTGCTGATCATCTTAAATCTTTGTCCTCTGGCTACCGACCCTTCTGCCACTGGAAACAGTTTCTCCTTATTTACTCTGTCAATACTGTTCATGATTTTGAACACCTCTATCAAATCTCCCCTTAACCTGCTCTATTCTAAAGAGAACAACCCCAGCTTCTCCAGTCTCTCCACATAACTGAAATCCTTCATCCCTGGAACCATTCAAGTAAATCTCTTTTGTACCCTCTTTAAGGCCTTCACATCCTTCCTAAAGTTTGGTGCCCAGAATTGAACACAATGCTTCAGCTGAAGCCTGACCAGTGTTTCATAAAGGTTTAGCATAACTTCCTTGCTTTTGTACCCTATGCCTCTATTAATAAAGCCCAGGATCCCATATACTTTTTTAACAGCTTTCTCAACTTGTCCTGCCACCTTCAAAGATTGTGTATGTGCACCCCCAGGTCTCTCTTTTCCTGCACCCCTTTAAAATTGTACCATTTAGTTTATATTGCCTCTCCTCATTCTTCCCACCAAAATGCATCACTTCAAACTTCTCTGTGTTAAATTTCATCTGGCATGTGTCTGCCACCAGTCTGTCGATGTCCTCCTGAAGTCTGTTTACTACTTTTCTGAGTTTCGTATTGTCAGCAAACTTGGAAATTATACCCTCTATACCCAAGTCCAGGTCATTAATATATGTAAAAAAGAGCAGTGGTCCTAATACTGACCCCTGGGGAACACGACTGTATACTTCCCTCCAGTCTGAAAAACAACCAACCCTTCACCACTACTCTCTGCTTTCTGTCCCCAAGCCAATCTTGTATCCACGCTGCCACTGTTCCTTTAATCCCATGGGCTTTAATTTTGCTAACAAGTCTATTATGTGGTACTTTATCAAATGCCTTTTGAAAGTTCATATACGCAACATCAACTACACTACCCTCATCAACCCTCTCCGTTACTTCATCAAAGAACTCAATCAAGTTAGTCAAACATGATTTTCTTTTAACAAATCTATACTGACTTTCATTTATTAGCACATACCTTTCCAAGTGCCAATTTATTTTGTCCTGGATTATTGTCTGTAACAGTTTCCCCACCACCAACGTTAGGCTGACTGGCCTATAATTGCCGGGTTTATCTCTCCCCTTTTTTGAACAGGGGTGTAACATTTACAATCCACCAGTCCTCCGGCACCATCCCCATATCTAAGGAGGATTGGAAGATTGTGGCCAGAGCCTCTGCAATTTCCACCCTTACTTCCCTCAGTAACCTAGGATGCATCCCATCTGGACCAGGTGACTTTTCTACTTTGATTACTGCCAATCTTTTAAGTACTTCCTCTTTATCTATTTTTATCATATCCAATTTCGCTACTACTTCCTCCTTTACTACTACAATGGCAATATCCTCTTCTCTAGTGAAAACGAATGCGAAGTATTCATTTAGTGCCTCAGCCATGACCTCTGCCTCCACAAGAAGATCTCCTTTTTTGTCCCTAAACAGTCCCATGCTTCCTTTGGCTACCCTTTAACTATTTATATGTTTAAAAAAGACTTCTGGGTTCCATTTTATTCTATTCTCATACTCTCTCTTTGTCCCTCTTAGTCCCTTTCAAACCCTATCAAACCCTTTCATAATCTTAAAGACCTCTATCAAGTCACCCCTCAGTCTTCTCTTTTCTATAGAAATGATACCTAGCCTGTTCAATCTTTCCTGATAGGTATAACCTCTCAGTTTTCGTATCATCCTAGTAAATCTTTTTTGTACCTTCTCCAATGCCTCTATATCCTTTTTATAATATGGAGACCAGAACTGTTCACAATACTCCAAGTGTGGTCTAACCAAGGTTCTATACAAGTTCAACATAACTTCTCTGCTCTTTAATTCTATCCCTCTAGAAATGAACCCCAGCGCTTTGTTTACTTTTTTTTATGGCCTTATTAACCTACTTTTAGTGATTTGTGTATCTGTACCCCCAGATCCCTTTGCTCCACTACCCCATTTAGACTCTTATTTTCTAAGGGGTGTACGGCCTCCTTATTCTTCCTACTAAAATGTACCACCTCACACTTATCTATATTGAAATTCATTTGCCAATTACAAGTCCATTCTGCAAGTTTATTAATGTCTTCCTGTATTTTGTCGCAGTCCTCCTCAGTATTAACTATACCCCACAATTTGGTGTAGTCTGCAAATTTTGAAATTGTACTTCCCATTCCCGAGTCCAAATCACTTATGTAAATAATGAACAACAGTGGTCCCAGCACCAATCTTTGCGGAACACCATTTCATAGAATGGAATCGTAGAATGGCTAGAGCAAAGAAGGAGACCATTCATCCCATCGAGCCCGTGCTGGCTCTTTGTAAGAGCAATCCAGTTAATCCCATTCCCCTGCTCTTTCCCCATAGCCTTGCAGATTTTTTCCCTTCAAGTATTTATCCAATTCCTTTTTGAAAGCCATGATTGAATCTGCTTCTACCACCCTTTCAGGCAGCGCATTCCAGATCGTAACTACTCGCTGCGGAAATTTTTTTTTCCTCACGTCGCCTTTGGTTCTTTTGCCAATCACCTTTTACCAATCACCCAGTTGAGGGCATTGCTCCGATAGACTGCATCAGCCAGGAGCCCACCTCTCTGGAGTGAACATTACTCAGTCCCCTATCACATCTCTCAACCCTGATCTCAGACATGAAAGGGAAATGATCTAACACATGCAACCAGCCAATCCCCTCTTCGTTAAGGTTACTGTAATGCACTGTAATTCTGGATTTGTTACCTGAAACCCTAATGTGACAAGTTTATAACTCATTTTGATTCGTAACTAGATAGGTAAGGTCAGACTTCCAATGGAACAGTAAGATACTTTGACGTACACTATAAGTACACAGTTTGAAGGTATTCCAGCATTCCCTGCTAGACAATAATGAAATTGCTTTCAACTATAAAAGAGCAAAATTCACCTTTAATGTTAAACATTAATGTTAAACACTTTTACTGGCCTAAACCTACATTTAGATTGGCTTCCAACTCTGTACAAAGACCAGCCTGCACCGTGTTCCTTCCTTTTTTGTGCAATCAATATATTTTCTACAGTTCTGTGGTCCATGACTGGAGTACAAATTAGGTGCAATAGAATAGTAAGTTATCCAATTGGGATCAACAATAAACAAAAGCAAATTTTAAACGCAATTACTGAAGACTTTGTGCTATAGTAAATAAGCATACTGAAAGAGTGAAATTCTTGCTATATTTGAAATAATCCCCTGTCAGATTTAATAAAACACCAGCAGCATATTGCTGTCAGCTTGTCAAAACATACTAGACCAACGTTTTAAAAAATGAATACCTTCAATTTTAGAGGTCAATTCGGAAGCAAAGAGCAACATCTGATTTGTAACACAGACAATGATGTGACTGTTATATCCAAACTAAAGCAGATGGAATAAAGTCACCATGTTGTTCACTTCAAAATATTTACTATGACCAGTTTTCATCTTTAGTTTTTCCATTAGCCACCTATATTTTTTGTATCACGCCTATACCACCTGCTACCACAAGTGCACTTCAACACTGCAGAACCTTTTGCTATACTAAGTAATTACTTAGTTGAGTAGAATGGGCCTGTACTCTCTGGAGTTTAGAAGAATGAGAGATGATCTCATTGAAACATATAAGATTATGAGGGGGCTTGACAGCGTAGATCCCAAGAGATTGTTTCCCTTGGCAAGGGAGTATAGAACTAGGGGGCATAATTGCAGGATAAGGGGTCAGCCATTCAAGACCGAGATGAGGAGGAATTTCTTCATGCAGAGGGTTGTGAATCTTTGCAATTTTCTACCCCAGAGGGGTGTGGATGCTGAGTCATTGAATATATTCAAGGTTGAGATGGCTAGATTTTTGGACTCTAGGGGAATCAAGGGATATGGGGATCTGGCGGGGAAGTGGAGTTGAGGTCGAAGATCAGCCATGATCTGATTGAATGGCAGAGCAGGCTCAAGGGGTCGTTATGGCCTACTCCTGCTCCTATTTCTAATGTTCTTATGTTCTTAACTACCTTTAACCCCTACTCTGTTTCCTGTTTTGTAGCCAGCTTGCTATCCATTCTGCTCCTTGTCCCCTGACTCCACAAGCTCTGACCTTAGTCATGAGTCTACGATGTGGCACTTTATCGTAGGCCTTTTGAAAATCCAAATATATTACATCTACTGCATTGCCGTTGTCCACCCTTTCTGTTACTTCTTCAAAGAATTCAACAAAGTTGGTCAAGCATGACTTTCCCTTTTGAAATCGATGCTGACTATTCTTTATTATATTTTCAGTTTCTAGATGTTTTTCTATTACATCTTTGAGGAAGGATTTCATTATCTTTCCTACCACCGACATTAAGATAATTGGTCTATAGTTTCCTGGACTTGTTCTATCGCCCTTTTTTAATATAGGAATCACATTAGCTGTCCGCCAGTCCTCTGGTACTATTTCCTTTTCAATGAATTTATATATATATGTATATGTCCCTAACTTCTTTTAATATTTGCAGGTGCAATCCATCCGGACCAGGGATTTTATCCTCGCTAAGTTTGATTAGTTTATCAATTATCTCCCCCTTTCTATCTTAAATGTCTTTATATATCTTTTTTCATCTCTTCTTCTAATGTCATGCCCACCTAATTAGTATCCCTGGTAAATACTGAGGCAAAGTAATTATTTAATATTCCTGCCATTTCTGGATGTAGGGAACACACTCTCAAAATTTGTTGATGCTAAAAAAGTCATGGGAATGAAAAACTGCAAGGAGGACTACAGAAGACTTCTGAAAGATATAGATAGGTTAGCAGAATTGGTAGACAGATGGCAGATGCAATTTATGTGGATAAATATAAGGTGATATATTTTGGGAAGATAAACAAAGAATGGGAGCATATACTCAATGGAATCACGCAAGAAGGGTGTGGATGAACAGAAACACCTAGGGGTTCAAATACATAATTCCTTAACAGTGTGAGTGCAGGTAGATAAAGGCATAAAAAAGGATAACAGCATTTTGGGTTTTATAAATAGAGGCATGCAATACATGAGTACAAAAGTAATACAAAACATGGCTTAGGCCACAGTTAGAGTACTATGTGCAGTTTTGGGTGCTCCATTATACAAAGGGCATTAAAGCCATAAAGAGCATACAGTGTAGATTCACCTGATAACGTCAGGCATGCGAAACTATAGTTATGAGATGAGACTTGAGATAAAGGGCTATTTTCACTGATGCAGAGAAGGCTATGAGGAAATTTAGTAGAAATATGTAAAATTATGAAGGGTTTTGATACAGTGAATAGGGAAAGACTATTTCCTCTGGTTGGGGAGTCAATGAGGAGGAATCATCACTTTAAAATTGTCACCAAGAGAGTGAGGAGAGAGGTTGGGAGAAGTGTCTTGATGCGAATGGTTGTTGGAGTATAGAATACTTTGCCACAGTAAGTGGTTGAGGCAGAAATAGTTTCCTGGACTTGTTCTATCGCCCTTTTTTAATATAGGAATCACATTAGCTGTCCGCCAGTCCTCTGGTACTATTTCCTTTTCAATGAATTTATATATATATGTATATGTCCCTAACTTCTTTTAATATTTGCAGGTGCAATCCATCCGGACCAGGGATTGCACCTCTTTTAGGAGCCATGGGGAGTGAGCAGGGCAGTGTGATTAGTTTTGGATTACTCTAGCAAAGAACCACAAACACAATGGGCTGAATGGCCTCTTTCTGTGCTGTAAACTTCTGTGGTTCTACAGTAAATCCCAGAGCACCCTCCCTAATAGAACCATATGCTGTTCTTGCCAAGAAGTGATGGACACAGTAAATGTTGTGTCAAACAGATAAATTGCAAGGGTGAAGATGAAAAACAAAATATAATAGCTTCAGGAAGTCTGCCAAGGTAAGGCCAGCCAGTATTTCTCTATACCAAAGAGATGGACAAACTACTCCAGATATGACTTTACAGTTAAAGCATTGTTTTATTTTCTGGTTACAACGATTCAGGATTTTTTTTCCCCTGAAGCATCAGAAATAGCTTCTAATAAATTTTAAATATATGTCAGATGCTTAAAAAAATCCGCTGTGAAACCTTGACTGAGGCTCCATATTGCAGCAAGATGCAATTTATTTCTGCCATTGGAACAATTCTCACAATGGGCCACAATTTGCTGTAGCCAGGCATCTAACAACATCTGCCATTAGATAGACTTGCCCTTGCAAGTTTAGGTTTTTAATTTTTTGTGTAGCAAGTTTCTGAAAGTGCGAGCTGATAACATTGCAGTGAGGGAAAACGGGCATCTGGGACCTGAGTGAACAGGGTAAGCAACTGGGTATCTCCTTAACCAATCAGATTGAAGGACTGAGAAATAAACAGCACAAGGACTGAGAAGGAGGGTGAATGAGAGTGGGTGAATTCAATGTCAAATCAGGTATAGTAAGAGAACCAAAGAGAGGGAAAGAAAATTTGGATTAAGAGAGAGAAAAAAAAGAGACAAAAAGGAAAAGTAAAAAAAAGATTTTACATTAAAAATGATTAAAATCTCCAACAATGAAAACCTGAAGGAATGAGATGCCACACTTTTAGTAGTTCATTTTCAGTGTCTGAGAAGTTGATTGGCAGTAATTAACACTTATCACATCATTAAAAGGGTACTTCCACTGGAAATGACAAGGCTTAACTTTCTGTGGTGAGTTTAGTTCATATCCACCACGCAAATACAGCAACTTCACACCGTTCAATGCATTTCAATGGTGAGGCAGACAGCGAGAAGCTGTTTTTGTGAAGCTAATGGAGGAGTGGCACAATTCGGACAGCAACTTTTGGGTTTCCACGTTTAACCTGCATTTGCCCCTCGCCTAAAGTTGCTGTACCATTTACACATAAATAACAGTGAGTGCCATTAGCCTCACTGTTATTTTGACAGCAAAATTTGGAATGGTGATTCCACAAAGTAACCTTACAACACAAACTACCTGCATGATGCATTTTCATTTACTTGCACACAAGCTTGGTTGCAGAATGGACACTTGGAGATCACTCTATGTGCTCTGCAAACTTCCAGTATTTCCACATTAATTCTTTGATTGCAGGATAAGGCAGGAGGGAACAACCTCAACAAGAAGGCCCCCAAATGTACACCACTGAGTCAATTTGAACAAGACATGCTCAAAATCCTGGGGTTAGGGAACACAAAGGACGTGGGCTGAAGGCCCCGAGAAAGCTCAGGACTAGTACCTATCTCTTTCTGTTAATCTTCTTTCACTCACTCACTTGTATGCATACATTCCAGTATACCAGCGTAATGCATATTATTTGTAATGTAAGCTCTTTTTGAATGGGTGTCCTGCAGTCATCATTCCAATAAATGTTCCTCATCTGCAAAGAACCAGCCATAGGTTCCAATGGTGCCCAGAAGCCAACATCTCTCGATACCCTACGTCACTCACTCCTTCCATAGCAAGCGTTAATACACGAACCCTAGGGGATTTAGATAGTCAGTTTGAGGAGGATGCACCAGTTGATACACAAAGCAGGGGTGAGCAGGAGCAGATAGTGGTGACAGAGGAGGAGCATGAACCTGTTGGCCAGGTTGCAACCTGCCTCATCTTCACAAAACAGGGATTTGGATCTTATGAAACCTCCATTTAAAAGAAGGATGCTTTTTTTTATCATTAATGCTTTCTGCAGTCATGTTTAAAAAGAAAACAGGAGATGGTTAAATGTCTGAAGTGATGTTAACATGAGATGATAGGAAGAAGCATATAAAAAAAAATTAAAGACATTTAAGGGACACTGAGAACTTGTGAATAACTGTGGCTGTGGGGGAAAAGGCAGGTCTGAAATAGAAACAAGAAAAGCTGGCAAAGTGGAACGGAATCCACCAGCCTGAGAAGAAAAATATAGGCTGACACCAAGGGTGCAGACTGTCCCACCAGCATCATGTTCCAACAAAAGATTCCCAACCCAGCTGCCAACTCGAATTTCTTCCTCCCCTCCCCGAAACACTAATATCCATGGTTGAGATAGTGTGGAGGCCAATGTTGCTGTAAGTGTATTTGGCCATTGCATTGTGCACATGTGGAATACCAGAACCATTAAATTTACTGGACAGAAGACTACTTCAATCTTCTTCAAATTTGCAATAGCCATGCTATCCCTATTAGTGGGCTTGCTTAACTTTTTCCTGATTAGGCTTCTGATCTGATCTGGGCTTGAGATGAGTGGGTTTCCCCAAAGTAGGCCAGGCTTTAGCCTCAGACGTAGCGGATTGACTGACCATGTGTCTCTTTGTCCCTTTTCCAAAATGTACTACTTCACATTTCTCAGCAGTGAACTGTATCTGCCACAGATCTGCGCACTATGGTTAATGAACCAGCCTGTTATGGCGCTAAGCTGAACTTGCCTTCTGGCTCTTGTTGCCTGCAAAGGTGAGCTGGTGCCTGGGAGAGGTGGAGTGCTCAACAGTTCATCGTCAGTGGGATTGTCCTCCTCTGAGATTTGTTCTTCTGAAGGGGTCCCTTGGTGTTGAGAAGACCCTAGAAGAAAGAGAAATAGGATGTGTTAGGATGGGAGAGAGAAGCTATACCTGATCAGCTGATAGTCTTGAAAATACAGCTTGAAGTTGCTGAGGTTGCCACATCTGTGCTGAGTTAAATGAAGGGATACGAGTAATATGCAGACACCCATCTTGGGTACACCACCAGCTTTTCCTTCCTCAAAGCTTATGATTCTGACAGTGATGTCCAGGCTTCATGCTCTGCCTATGTGAGGGTGATGATGTTCGGAACTCCTGCACCAGTCCTGTTCCTCTCTCTGACCACATCTTTCTGTGGTCTTACCCTGCAGAAAGAGAGGGTAAGAGTTAGTGAGTGTGTGATGAGATGGTGAGTGGAGATGTGCATATGGTGGATGTGGTGTGAGGTGTAGTAGAAGCAAGGTGGAATGATGATGGGGAGGTGAAGTGAGGAAGGAGTGGCTGGAGTAGTTGGTGGTTGGGCAGGTGGTTGTATGTGAGAAGAGATTGGGACTAGTGAGTGGTGTGAAGAGAAGAAAGGAGGAAATAAGTGTGTTTGAAATGAGCAAGTAAGGTGTTTTAGTGTGGCCATGTGATTGTACGTTGAAGGATGTGATGGAGTGGAGATCATAGTTGAGAGTGGTGGGAGAGGGGTGAGAGGAATGTTGTGAGGTGTTGGTGAGAGAGGTGGAGAGATGAAGAGGTGTACTCATCCTCTGGGTGAGGTCATTAAACCTCTTTCTACACTGAACTTAGGTCCTGGAGTGATGTTGCTGGCACTGACCCTTTCAGCCGCCTCTGTCTGACATTGGCCTTGGAGATGCTCCTACAGGTGCTGGAAAAAGAGTACTTCTCTCCTGGCCCTTAATTCTTTCACTAGGACACCTTTGCTTTATATATACTTCCTGAGGAATGATAATGTAGCTGGTTAGTGTATATGACCTGAACTATTAGGCTCAGCTAAGTAGTTCTCTGATTATTCACTGTACATCAGTGAATTTTTAAATTTGTTTTTAACAGGATTTAATTCCATTTGTTTGAATTCATGGGGGAAGCAGAATGTCAAATCTTATCAACATGGACAATTGAAAAACATTAGATAACATTAACACAAGGACTGAGTCACAGCATTACAGGAATTATTTGTTACATTTTACATGTATTTTTAAAAGAATCTCATTATACATATGTGAGTCATAGTACAA
Source organism: Heptranchias perlo (assembly GCF_035084215.1). Taxonomy (NCBI): domain Eukaryota; kingdom Metazoa; phylum Chordata; class Chondrichthyes; order Hexanchiformes; family Hexanchidae; genus Heptranchias; species Heptranchias perlo. Next base: position 57,801,654 of record NC_090326.1, on the reverse strand, counting down.
GAATGCATTTGAATCCTGGAGTTTTATTTAATAGATCAAAAGCTACTATGACTGCCGTGTCACAAGCAATTACCTATTGGATATCAAATATAAAACTTACTGCACAGCTAAACAAATGCACCCTGATAGCTTTATCATTATGCATTTGAAGCTAAAGATGTTATTGCAATTTCCCCCAGTCTTAATTGTAGTTAGCCAAACTCTAAATGTTATTTTATTTAAAAGCATATCCTTCAAATCCGTTTTGTTAGAAAAGCAAATATTATGATGTGAGCTATCAGCTGTGGCTCAGTGGTAAAACTCTCACCTCTGAGTCAGAAGGTTGTGGGTTCGAAGTCCCACTCCAGAGACTTGAGCACAAAATCTAAGCTGACACTCCAGTACAGCACTGAGGGAGTGCTGCACTGTCAGAGGTGCTGTCCTCTCAGATGAGATGTGAAATCAAGGCTCCATCTGCCCTCTCAGGTGGATGTAAAAGACCCCATGTCACTATTTTGAATAAGAGCAGGGGAGTTCTCCAAGAGTGCTTCCACTGACCAAGGCTAACTACTAGAAAGGTGGACTCTAAGTAGCAAAAAGTAAATGAAAATTTAACAGATTCAGACCAAAGATATGGTCAAAGAGGAGTTTTTTTTAAAAAAGGAGGCTTTTGACAGCAGAGTGGAAGGTAGTGAGGTGAAGAAAGAACTTCAGAGGGCAAGAGCATAGTGACTGAAAGACCAGCCTTCAACGGTAGAGCAGAAGACAAACAGTGATTCAGTGTCAGAAGAGAAAAGTGCGGGTAGGGACATAGGGTTACAGAAGATCGTTTAGGTAAGATAGGGCAAGGCAGTAGAGGGGTTTGTAGATGATGATCTTGAAGTCGATTAGCTGAGGCACAGGCATGTAGTGATGCTTGGCAAGGATGGGGATAATGGGTATGCAGGGCTTTATACAGGAGAGGACATAAAACCTGGAGTTCTGAATTTGCTTAAGTATGGAGATGAGGAGGCCGGTGAGGAGAGCATCAAAGAACTCAATCCTCAAGATGAAGAGGTGCATTAGGGAAAGGGGGAGAGGCATAAGCCTGCAATGTTCTGGAGATATAAGGTGGCATTCTTGGTAAGAACTGGAAATGTGGAGAGAAGCTCAACTAGGGACCAAAAATGAAAACATTCCCCACCTCTTGATTTAACTTGAAAGGGCAAAGAATGAAGCTGATGAAGTTTAGCCCAGAGGTCTGTAAATAGCAACAATGTGTGACAATATTAGGCTGTGAGATGTATTATTTTTGTCACTGACCAGGTAATGTTTTATTTCAAACCTTAATGAGGTAATTCTAACATTACTCGGAGAAAGCAATATCGAGTTCTGTACAAACCCACAGGCGGCTGGGCCTTCAAGGATTGATGAGGAGGCGCGCGCCATGGAAGAAGGTGATTCCTTAGAGGAGCTCCATTCCTGTGAGGGTGCACCGTCACATCACATCCAGCCATGCACCAGCGCAGATGCTCGCACTTCGGTGGGTCCTGGTAGGCAGATAGTTGGGTTATCACCTGGTGATTCAACACTCACAAGTGAGCATGAGCAGACACTGGTGGCAGAGGCAGCTCTGGAGAGTCTGGTCGAAGGGCGCACTACTCTCCAAGCTCTGCTCAGTTGGACCCAGATGATGAATCCCGGGGGACATCGTTGAGAATAAGAATGATCGAGGTACAGCTACACCTTTGCAAGGTATTGGAAAATGTGCCACGCACACTCTCCACAAGAACGGATAAGATGGAGGAGTCCAATTCATCGCTAGTGGATTGGTGGTGCAGGTAAGTGCAGGAATGTCTTCGATGCAGAGAATGGCATCCTCCATTAAGCTTCAAGCACAGCTCCAAAATGAATCCGTTCAGGCCATGACAACGGCCGTGTGGACTCCAGATGCCAACATGTCTGCCGCCTTAAACAGGCTAACAGAAACTTCATCCGTGGCCGAAGAAATCGCCACATCTGCTCACCAGGCTGCTGGCCAGCAGTGCGGTGGGAGCGATTTTGAGCTGGACCGGGGGAGGGATGATGGCAAAAGAGGACATGGAAGTGGGGACTCCACTCAAAGTGCTCCCACGTCTCACCCGTTGCCCCTACCTCAACCAGTACCCGCAATGCTGCCTCCTCTCCCAACGTCCAAGTCTGCCCCTACACAGATGCAGGTGGAGCAGTCTTTGGCGGGGCCTCACAAGCTCCAAAACCCAGAGGTCATAGGCCGAAAGCACCTAAGCAGTCAGGGCATGAATCTGAGCAACCTGCCACTACCTCTGCTGAAGCCACAGGGAATGCACCACATGCAGTTTTGGTCTCCTTACCTAAGGAAGGATATACTTACCTTAGAGGGGGTGCATCAAACATTCACTAGATTGATTCCTGGGATGAGAGGGTTGCTTTTGAAGAGAGGTTGAGTAGAAAGGACCTATTTTCTCAGGAGTTTAGAAGAATGAGAGGTGATCTCATTGAAATGTATAAAATTCTTAGAGGGCTTGATAGGGTAGATGCTGAGAGGCTGTTTCCCCTGGCTGGAAAGTCTAGAAAAAGGGGTCTTAGTCTCAAGATAAGAGGTTGGCCATCTAGGACCGAGATGAGGAAAAATTTCTTCATTCAGAGGGTTGTGAATCTTTGGAATTCTCTACCCCATAGGGCTGTGGATGCTCAGTCGTTGAGTATATCCAAGACTGAGATCGATAGATTTTTGAACACTAAGGGAATCAAGCGATATAGGGATAGGGCAGGAAAGTGGAGTTGACGTAGAGGATCAGCCATGATCTTATTGAATGGCGGAGCAGGCTCAAGGGGCCATATGGCCTACTCCTGCTCCTATTTCTTACGTTTTCATATTCTTAAATGCCACAGAATACAGATTTCCTGATGAAATACATTTGAGGCAAGACATACCAATCTCATAGTTCAGTGGATTAGATAGGCACTTAAAGTAATTATTCAGATCTTGAAACTGTTTTCCCAAAAGATAAATGCAAACTGACAAGGCTCAAAATTATTTTGCAGCTTCTTCTTCAAGTAGATCATTTTCATATCTCATTTTATAATTCGTCACTGGTAGAGTTTTATGAGAATTTACTTCAAATTGAAGTTTAAAGAAGCAGATTAAAGCATTTCTAAACAACATTTAACCATTCAATTTGAAATGATTTACACAGCCTGTCAACAGTTCAAATTTAAATGAGATGAATAATTTGCTTTGAAATAGGATTGCAAAGGGTAAAAAGAAACTTAAAATGGTTGGGCTCAATGGCTTGAATACTGTGCATAAAAACGTGACAAACTACAAATAATTTGATTCCTTTCTGCAGCTTTGAAAGTAGCAGCAGCCATAACTGTAACATCAGATTCGAAGTGTTAGGGTACTAAATGTCAGAGGGTCCCCACACCAATCAGGGGTGACCTTTTAATTCCTGCTGCTATATGTGGCCATTCCTCATCAACAATAGTGGTGAAAGTACAAAAGTACACAAATATTATATTTCAATTATGATTTGAATATTTAGGCAATGGTGCATGATTCCACATTTTGCCATCAAATAACCTATACAATTAAGTCTCACTATTAATAATAGGATTGGTGCTGACACTTAGATTGAAAATAAACTCTTACCTCCTGTGCTCATATCCTTGGGTGAGAGGTAACAATAATGTGGTTATAGTGAATGCTCCAAAGAATTTTATGCTGGATTGGGAACAGAAAGATAATTAAAGTCTTTCTACTCCCTATTCCAGCATAAAACACACAGGGATATTCAGTATAACCATTGGACAGTTTTCACATTGGTGTGCAGTGAAATTTGTTTTTTCACCATTCATTTATTTTTTTTATTTTCAATTATGGGACATCCCAATTAGCGTCTTACCCTTAGAACTATAGAATGTCATCGCTATAGAAATGTTAACTTGTCTCCACAGTGTTGAAATAACTATTTCTAATTTGTCTTTGAAAGCAATGGCAGGTGAACATAAAGCAAAATGGAAAAATCAGATGGAAGATCACTATAGCTGGTGACTTCCAACCCTTGTTAACCAGTTTGTCACTTATCTGTGTCTTGGCAAGACCACCCTGCTGCTAATGCTACAGACAAGGGAGAACTGCCGGTGACTCCCTTTAGACACTGCTTTCAGGTGACATAAAGTTATTATTACCATAAAGTAAACATCTCCAAATAGCACCACAGTAAAAATCCAACTGAGAGTTTAGACTAAACAACATCCAAAAAATGCCCGAGGGGGCTTATTTCAGCCGTGCTCCCAAATCTATTTTCCTCCTGTACTTCTGTTTTAAGCCCTTGACTAAAAAATATCCTCTATATAGATTCAGGAGGAATTCTGTAAAACTAATTTAATTGCTAAGATGTTTTAAGACTGGTTAGCGGATGGATTACTGGATTACAATTATATACCTGTATGGAAGCAAAGAATTTCAGGTGAAATAATATAATTTTCTTTATTGCACAATACCGTTTGAAACTCAGGTTTACATTAATATCCATTGTGTGGTTGTACTAGAGCATTGGTCTGGTGATACGGTATCAGCACAATTCCCTGCATCTACTTATGTTCCTAGCTTTTTCAGAGCCTTTTGTAGACCTATTGGATTTAAAAGAATAAATTAGAGCAAGAATAGAACTTAATTCTTTGTGACGGTTCCAAGGTATGTAGAGACAATGCCTGGCAAAAAAAAGGAATAGCTAATTAAGTTTGAATGACTGTCAGGTCATTGTCATTCCTTTAGCTGGAGAAAAATGGAAGCTGCCACAGTGAACAGAATACGTAACCAGCAGATTCAGTAAGACCGAATGCTGTGTGCAAGATTATGATGCAGATTGAGGTTTAACTCGGTCAAAATGGTCATTTTCTTTAATTCACTGTTAAAAAAAAAGACAGGCAATGCTGTGACACATAACATATCAAGCTTACTTTCAGATCCGACTTTGTAGAATTAATGATACTCTTTGCCACATGTCACATGGGTATGATGTCATTTAGCTTCAAACAGAAATGCAGCATTATAATAGTAAGGAATAATTATAAAAGATAATTTAAAATTAGAATTTTAACAGTAATGGCTAACCCTCAGCAAATATAATTCTGTAACCTTGGAGTTTGAGTAATAAACATTAAGCATTCGAGCTCTGTGATCAAGATTGATTGTATCATTGATTGGTCGCCTTGTAAGTCACTGATAGAAAGCTATTGTTCTCTGCATATTTAGTCTGTTTCGGTTAAAGCGTCAGTATCCCTATATTTGGTCTGAATTTTCTTCTGTTTTATGCACTCATGAAAATGTTGAGATGCTTTCAATAGTTAGAACTTTCCCAAAGGACTATACAGTAATCCTGCAGTCTAGTTCTAATCATTATTATTAGGGCAACTCAATAGGACACGTCTTCTCATTTTTTATTTTTTTTACCCTCATCAAGGTGAGGGTTGTCAGTGCTGAGGAATGCAAATCTTCCCATTTAAAGTATCCTGCATCATCATGAAGCACACCCAGGCCAGATATAGAACATGCAGATAGACAGGTCCCTTCCCTCTGCCCCAACAATCGTCATTCATTTCTGCAGGAGTTGTCCCGATCATCTACTGTAACTTTAGCGGGAGATCCGCAGAAACCCCGGAAAAACGGTGTAAACATAGAAACATAGAAAATAGGAGCAAGAGTAGGCCATTCGGCCCTTCGGGCCTGCACCGCCATTCAAAATGATCATGACTGATCATCTAACTCAGTACCCTGTTCCCGCTTTTTCCCCATATCCCTTGATCCCTTTAGCATTAAGAAATATATCTATCTCCTTCTTGAATACATCTAATGACTTGGCCTCCACTGCCTTCTATGGTAGAGAATTGCACAGGTTCACCACGGTCTGAGTGAAGAAATTTCTCCTCATCTCGGTTCTAAATGGCATACCCCGTATCCTGAGACTGTGACCCCTGGTTCTGCATCTCTCATTCTTCTAAACTCTAGTGAGTATAGGCCTAGTCGACCCAATCTCTCCTCATATGTCTGTCCTGCTATCCCAGGAATCAGTCTGGTAAATCTTCGTTGCACTCCCTCCATGGCAAGGACATCCTTCCTCAGATAAGGAGACCAAAACTGCACACAATACTCCAGATGTGGTCTCACCAAGGCCCTGTATAACTGCAGTAAGACATCCCTGCTCCTGTACTCAAATCCTCTTGCAATGAAGCCAACATACCATTCGCTTTCCTAACTGCTTGCTGCACCTGAATGCTCGCTTTCAGCGACTGGTGTACAAGGACACCCAGGTCTCATTGCACCTCCCCTTTTCCCAATCTATTACCATTCGGATAATAATCTGCCTTTCTGTTTTTACAACCAAAGTGGATAACCTCACATTTATCCACATTATACTGCATCTGCCATGTTCTTGCCCACTCACCCAACTTGTCTAAATCACATTGGAGCCTCTTTGCATCCTCCTCACAGCTCACATTCCACCCCAGCTTTGTAAATGCCATTTGCGCCATTTCTCCAGGGTTTCCGTGGGCTCCCGCTGATGTAACAGTGGACAATTGGTAGAAACCCTGAGGAAACTCAACCCCAATGTACCTTAGCCCCAACGCCAACTGCCAGAAAAGCACACCCTGTTGCATTTTACATTACCCATACCAACCATCCTCACTGTCTGAGTGACTTTACTAATCAGTGCTGAATTAGGGGCAGTTTTGTGCTGTAGGCCCATGTTCAGCAGGAACTGAATTGAGACTGCCCAAATTAATTTCACAGAGGATCTTTACAGCCAATGGGCAGTGGAGACTTTCATCACAACAGTCTGGGGCTGAATTTGAATCCACATCTCAAAGTTAAAAGGTCATTGTCTAACAAACTGCACAACCCAGTTCTGCATGGGATACTTTTTGAAGGCTGAGATATTTTGAAGGGTAATTTTTTGCTATTTTAAAAGTGTATTGTATTCCTTAAGACAGACAGAACTAGGAGCCTGACAAATGGCACAGAAAGTGCACAACTCACAGCAGTATCCCAGGCAGTGGATGCACCTCAACAGAATCATAGATCATAGAATCATAGAAGTTTACAACATGGAAACAGGCCCTTCGGCCCAACATGTCCATGTCGCCCAGTTTATACCACTAAGCTAGTCCCAATTGCCTGCACTTGGCCCATATCCCTCTGTACCCATCTTACCATGTAACTGTCCAAATGCTTTTTAAAAGACAAAATTGTACCCGCCTCTACTACTGCCTCTGGCAGCTCGTTCCAGACACTCACCACCCTTTGAGTGAAAAAATTGCTCCTCTGGACCCTTTTGTATCTCTCCCCTCTCACCTTAAATCTATGCCCCCTCGTTATAGACTCCCCTACCTTTGGGAAAAGATTTTGACTATCGACCTTATCTATGCCCCTCATTATTTTATAGACTTCTATAAGATCACCCCTAAACCTCCTACTCTCCAGGGAAAAAAGTCTCAGTCTATCCAACCTCTCCCTATAAGTCAAACCATCAAATCCCGGTAGCATCCTAGTAAATCTTTTCTGCACTCTTTCTCGTTTAATAATATCCTTTCTATAATAGGGTGACCAGAACTGTACACAGTATTCCAAGTGTGGCCTAACTAATGTCTTTTACAACTTCAACAAGACATCCCAACTCCTGTATTCAATGTTCTGACCAATGAAACCAAGCATGCTGAATGCCTTCTTCACCACCCTATCCACCTGTGACTCCACTTTCAAGGAGCTATGAACCTGTACTCCTAGATCTCTTTGTTCTATAACTCTCCCCAACGCCCTACCATTAACGGAGTAGGTCCTGGCCCGATTCGATCTACCAAAATGCATGACCTCACATTTATCTAAATTAAACTCCATCTGCCATTCATCGGCCCACTGGCCCAATTTATCAAGATCCCGTTGCAATCCTAGATAACCTTCTTCACTGTCCACAATGCCACCAATCTTGGTGTCATCTGCTAACTTACTAACCATGCCTCCTAAATTCTCATCCAAATCATTAATATAAATAACAAATAACAGCGGACCCAGCACCGATCCCTGAAGCACACTGCTGGTCACAGGCCTCCAGTTTGAAAAACAACCCTCTACAACCACCCTCTGTCTTCTGTCGTCAATCCAATTTTGTATCCAATTGGCTACCTCACCTTGGATCCCGTGAGATTTAACCTTATGTAACAACCTACCATGCGGTACCTTGTCAAAGGCTTTGCTAAAGTCCATGTAGACCACATCTATTGCACAGCCTTCATCTATGTTCTTGGTTAGCCCTTCAAAAAACTCACTCAAATTCGTGAGACATGATATTCCTCTCACAAAACCATGCTGACTGTTCCTAATCAGTCCCTGCCTCTCCAAATGCCTGTAGATCCTGTCTCTCAGAATACCCTCTAACAACTTACCCACTACAGATGTCAGGCTCAGCGGTCTGTAGTTCCCAGGCTTTTCCCTGCCGCCCTTCTTAAACAAAGGCACAACATTTGCTACCCTCCAATCTTCAGGCACCTCACCTGTAGCTGTCGATGATTGAAATATCTCTGCTAGGGGACCCGCAATTTCCTCCCTAACCTCCCATAACGTCCTGGGATACATTTCATCAGGTCCCGGAGATTTATCTACCTTGATGAGCATTAAGACTTCCAGCACCTCCCTCTCTGTAATATGTACACTCCTCAAGACATCACTATTTATTTCCCCAAGTTCCCTAACATCCATGCCTTTCTCAACCGTAAATACCGATGTGAAATATTCATTCAGGATCTCACCCATCTCTTGTGGTTCCGCACATAGATGACCTTGTTGATCCTTAAGAGGCCCTACTCTCTCCCTAGTTACTCTTTTGCCCTTTATGTATTTGTAGAAGCTCTTTGGATTCACCTTTGCCTTATCTGCCAAAGCAATCTCATGTCCCCTTTTTGCCCTCCTGATTTCTCTCTTAACTCTACTCCGGCAATCTCTATACTCTTCAAGGGATCCACTTGATCCCAGCTGCCTATGCATGTCATATGCCTCCTTCTTCTTTTTGACTAGGGCCACAATCTCCCGAGTCATCCAAGGTTCCCTACTTCTACCAGCCTTGCCCTTCACTTTATAAGGAATGTGCTTACCCTGAACCCTGGTTAACACACTTTTGAAAGCCTCCCACCTCCCAGCTATCTGGGCATGCAGAGGGGCAGTGTACAAGGAAGCTCAGGCGAACCGGAGGCATAGGAGGCAATTTTTGCCTCAGTACCCTCTGTTTTTCAGTGCGAAGTGAGATGAAAATTGAAAAAAATAAACTCACCGCCAAATTCCCATCTGAGGCCCGCCCAATGCGATTTAGCCTCAATTTAAATGCCCAGCACTCCCTAATGGATATATTAAATTAGGTTTTTAAGATAAGATTAGGACCCAGATGCCATTTTGCTCTACCCACATTGCTACGACCAGTTCCTCAATCTACCCACAAACCATGCACAGTACAAATTGTGAGACAGCCATTTCCAATGGTATTTAAAGGGATCCTCAGCTGCCAAAAGATAAAAGTTTTGGGAGACACTTTGCTTGTATTACATTGTGTTTTTTTGTCTATTTAGATGATTTCAAAGTGCTCGTAGTGCCTGTAGGATTTTTTGAACTCATAAAGAGCTTCTGACAATGCACTTTTTTTCATCATGTGGGGTCCTTCCAGCAATTCCAATCTGGCTAGTGGAAGAGAAGAGAATAATGAGGTAGGAGCACACAGAGCTACATGGAGATCAAACAGAAGGAGGTGCACTTGCAGGAATCCTTACCATCCCAACAGAGTGCAAAGACAACATACCTGCACTTCTCAGAGGAGCAGTGCTTAAGGAGGTTGCACTCCTCCAGGGAGGCTGTCACAGAATTATGTCATCTTCTGCAACAAGACCTGCAGCCAACTGCCGCAGCTAGTGAAGTATTGCCTGTTGCAATCAAGGTCATTGCAGTTCTCAACTTCTTTCCCTCCAGCTCCTTCCAGGCTGTCACAGGGGATACCAGTAACATCAGTCAGTCTGCTGTTCATGCGTGCATTAAGCAGCTAAAGCAAACACTTTCACATTGGACGCACAGAAGCAGCAGGATAGGGCTCTGAGGCATGCTCCCATTGCAAGAATCCCCCAAGTCCAAGGCCTCATCGGCTGCATGCATGTTGACTGTTAAGGGAACATCTTGCAAATAGTGACCATAATATGATTGAATTTGATACAAGGTTTGAGAGGGATAATCACGAACCAAGGTGTTAAATTTAATAAGGCAAATCTTGAAACAATGAGAAATGAATGGGCTGAAATGTTAATGGGTAATTCTACAGGCAAACAGTATTTGGTACGATACAAAACAAGTGCATAGCCCTAAAGAGCAAAAGCTTCACTTGTGTTGTTTAGCAACCAAGGTCAACAAATGAGGCAAGAGACAGTCTCAAGCTAAGAGAAAAGACTTACACAAATGCAAGGAAAAGTGGAATTCCAGTGGACTGAGAGAGCGATAAAAAGCAAGGGATACAAAAAAAAGTAGGAAGAGGTGCAAAAAAGGGGATATAATAAAAAAAACTTGCAAGGAATTTCAAAGCTAACAGTAAAAGATTTTATAAATATATGAAGAGAAAGAGTGCTAAAGGGGAATGTGGGCCAATTAAAGATAAAACTATAGCAGACAATAAGGAAATGGCAGACTTGGTAAATGAGTACCTTGTATCTGTTTCACAGTAGAGGAAGAGGACAAAATATCAGCAGTACAAGGGAACTGAAAAATAGTTAAGGGTAGAATTTAGAAGATTTAATATAATTAAAAAACATTATATGGAAAAAATAATAGGGCTTAAGATAAACAAATCTCCAGAACCTGATGGTTTCCACCCCAGAGTATTAAAAGTAATAGGTGAAGAAATTGAAGATGCATTTGTCATAATTTTCCAAAGCTCTCTAGATTCAGGAATTGTGCCTTTAGATTGGAAAATTGAAAATGTCGCTCCATTATTTAAGAGAGGGAGGGGATGTTTTCTGATTGACAGGATGTGACAAGTGGTGTTCCTCAGGGATCTGTACTGGGGCCGCAGCTTTTCACTACATATATTAACATAAGAACATCAGAAATAGCAGCAGGAATAGGCCATACAGCCCCTCGAACCTGCTCCGCCATTCAATAAGATCATGGCAGATCTTTTACCTCAACTCCACTTTCCTGCCCTATCCCCATATCCCTTGATTCCCTTCGTGTCCAAAAATCTATCGATCTCAGTCTTGAATATACTCAATGACTGAGCATCAACAGCCCTCTGGGGTAGAGAATTTCAAAAATTCATAATCCTCTAAATGAAGAAATTTTTCCTCATCTTGGTCCTAAATGGCTGACCTCTTATCTTGAGACTATGACCCCTAATTCTAGACTCTCCAGCCAGGGGAAACAGCCTCTCAGCACCTACCCTGTTAAGCACTCTAAGAATTTTATACATGAACCTTTGTTGCCTAAGGCAAGTATATCCTTCCTTAAGTAAGGCGACCAAAACTGTACACAGTACTCCAGGTGTGGTCTCACCAGAGCCCAATATAATTGCAGCAAGACCTCCTTACTCTTATACTCCAACCCTTTGCAATAAAGGCTAACATACCATTTGCCTTCCTAATTGCTTGCTGTACCTGCATGTTCTGTGATTCGTGTTCAAGAGCACCCAAATCCCTCTGAATACCAACATTTCTTTGTTTTTCACCTTTTAAAAAATATTCTGCTTTTCTATTCTTCCTACCAAAGTGGATAATTTCACATTTCCCCGCATTATACGCCATCTACCATCTTCTTGCCCACTCACTTAACCTATCTATATCCCTTTGCAGTCTCTTTGCATCCTCCTCTCAGCTTACTTTCCCACCTAGCTTTGTATCATCAGCAAACTTGGATACATTACACTCGGCCCCCTGATCTAAATCATTGTAAACAGCTGAGGCCCAAGTACTGATACTTGCGGAACCCCATGAGTTACAACCTGCCAACCTGAAGGTGACCTGTTTATTCCTACTCTCTGTTTTCTGTCCATTAACCAATCCTCAATCCATGCTAGTATATGGATAACTTGGATAAAAGAATAGAGAGTTGTAATATCAAATTTTGTAGATGACACTAAGTTAGGAGCACAGCAAGTACTGCTGATGGGAGCAGAAAGTTTCAAAGGGACATAGACAAGTTAAGTGAGTGGCAAAACTATGGCAAATGGAATTCAATGTGAGCAAGTTTAAGGTCATCCATTTTGGATCTGAGAAATATAATTCAGAATGTTTTTTGAATGATGAGAGACTGGGAGCTGTGGAGGTGCAAAGAGATGTAGGTGTCCATGTACACAAATCACTAAAACTAAGTGCACAGCTATAAAAAGTAATCAAAAAGGCTAAGGGAATGTTGACCTTTATCTGAAGGGGGTTGGAATATAAAAGTGAGGAAGTGATGCTTCAGTTGTACAGACCCTTGGTCTAACCCCATCTGTAGTACTGCGTTCAATTTTGGGCAGCGAACCACAGGAAGGATATACTGGCATCAAAAAGGGTACAGCGCAGATTCACCATTATGACACCAGGCCTTAAAGGCCTTATTATGAGGACTGGTTGCATAAACCTGGCTTGAGGTGATCTAATCAAGGTGTTTAAAATGAGAAAGGGATTCAATATGATAGATACAAAGAAAATATTTCCTCTGGTGGAGGAATCCAGAAAAAGGGGGCATAATCTTAGGCCATTTAGTAGTGAAATCAGGAAGCACTTTTTCACACAGAGGGTTGTGAAAATCTGGAACTCTCTCCCCCAAAAGGCTGTGGATGTTGGATCAATTGACATTTTTAAGACTGAGTTTAATAGATTTTTATCAGGTAAGGGTATCAAGGGATATGGAGCAATGGTGGGTAAATGGAGTTAAGATACAGATCAGCCATGATCTAATTGAATAGTGGAACAAGCTCGAGGGCCTGAATGGCCTACACCTGTTCCTACATTCCTAGGCCTTTTCAGATGATCTCACTGCCTTCATGAATAGCAAGAGCTTCCACTTCATTAATGAGCAACAGGTGTGTAATCACCAGAAGCACACCATTCAGGTCCATACTCATTTGCCTGGAAGCTGCCAGGACGCTTTTATCTTGTGCCAATCCACAGCAAGTGAGAGGCTGGCTGTTTGGGGACTAATGCTACCGCCGGCACACCTGGATCATGACTCTTCTCAGGAACCCAAGCTTGGCTACAATCAGATCCATGGGTCAATGAAAGCCCTCTTCATTGGGGTGCTCACGCAATGATTCCACTGCCTGGACAGGTCTGGTGGTGGCACAGCCCAGAAAGAGTGTCTCATATGGTAGTGATTTGCTGTCTGCTGCATAGAAACATAGAAACATAGAAAATAGGAGCAAAACTAGGCCATTCGGCCCTTCAGGCCTGCTCCGCCATTCAAAATGAGCATGGCTGATCGTCTAACTCAGTACCCTGTTCCCACTTTTTCCCCATATCCTTTGATCCCTTTAGCATTAAGAAATATATCTATCTCCTTCTTGAATACATCTAATGACTTGGCCTCCACTGCCTTCTGTGGTAGAGAATTCCACAGGTTCACCACCCTCTGAGTGAAGAAATTTCTCCTCATCTTGGTTCTAAATGGCATACCCTGTATCCTGAGACTGTGACCCCTGGTTCTGGACTCCCCAGCCATCGGGAACATCCTCCCTGCATCTAGTCTGTCTAGTCCTGTTAGAATTTTATATGTTTCGATAAGATCACCTCTCATTCTTCTAAACTGTAGTGAGTATAGGCCTAGTCGACCCAATCTCTCCTCATACGTCAGTCCTGCCATCCCAGGAATCAGTCTGGTAAATCTTCGTTGCACTCCCTCCATGGCAAGGACATCCTTCCTCAGATAAGGAGACCAAAACTGCACACAATACTCCAGGTGTGGTCTCACCAAGGCCCTGTGTAACTGCAGTAAGACATCCCTGCTCCTGTGCTCAAATACTCTTGCAATGAAGGCCAACATACCATTCGCCTTCCTAAATACTTGCTGCACCTGAATGCTCGCTTTCAGCGACTGGTGTACAAGGACACCCAGGTCTCGTTGCACCTCCCCTTTTCCCAATCTATTACCATTCAGAAAATAATCTGCCTTTCTGTTTTTACAACCAAAGTGGATAACCTCACATTTATCCACGTTATACTGCATCTGCCATGTTCTTGCCCACTGACCCAACTTGTCTAAATCACATTAGAGCCTCTTTGCACCCTCCTCACAGCTCACATTCCATCCCAGCTTTGTGTCATCTGCAAACTTGGAAATGTTACATTTAGTTCCCTCATCCAAATCATTGATATATATTGTGAATAGCTGGGGTCCAAGCACTGATCCCTGCGGTACCCCACTAGTCACTGCCTGCCACCCAGAAAAAGACCCGTTTATTCCTACTCTCTGTTTCCAGTCTGTCAACCAATTCTGAATCCATGCCAGTATATTCCCCCCAATCCCATGTGCATTAATTTTGCACACTAACCTCTTGTGTGGGACCTTATCAAAAGCCTTCTGAAAATCCAAATACAGCGCATCCACTGGTTCTCCCCTATCTATTCTACTAGTTACATCCTCAAAAAACTCCAGTAGATTTGTTAAGCATGATTTCCCTTCCATTAACCCATGCTGACTTTGTCCAATCCTGTTCATGCCTTCCAAGTGTTCTGTTATCACATCTTTTATAATAGACTCCAGCATTTTCCCCACTACTGATGTCAGGCTAACTGGTCTGTAATTCCCTGTTATTTTCTCTCCCTCCTTTTTTAAATAGTGGGGTTACATTTGCCACCCTCCAATCTGTAGGAAATGTTCCAGAGTCTATAGAATTTTGGAAGATGATCACCAATGCATCCACTATTTCCAGGGCCACTTCCTTTAGTACTCTGGGATGTAGATTATCAGGCCCTGGGGATTTATCAGCCTTTATCCCCATTAATTTCCCTAGCACTATTTTTTTTACTAAACTGGTTTCCTTCAGTTCCTCCCTCTCACTAGACCATTGGTTCCCTAACATTTCTGGCAGGTTATTTGTGTCCTCCTTTGTGAAGACAGAACCAAAGTATGTGTTTAATTGTTCTGCCATTTCTTTGTTCCCCATTATAATTTCCCCCATTTCTGACTGTAAGGGACCTACATATGTCTTCACTAATCTTTTTCTCTTGACATATTTATAGAAGCTTTTACAGTCAGTTTTTATGTTCCCTGTTAGTTTACTCTCATACTCTATTTTTCCCCTCTTAATCAATCTCTTTGTCCTCCTTTGCTGAATTCTAAACTGCTCCCAATCCTCAGGCTTGCCACTTTTTCTGGCAATGTTATATGTCTCCTCTTTGGATCTAATACTATCCCTAATTTCTTTTGTAAGCCACGGTTGAGCCACCTTTCCTGTTTTATTTTTGCGCCAGACAGGAATGAATAATTGTTGTAATTCCTGCACACATTCTTTAAATATTAGCCATTGCCAATCCACCGTCATCCCTTTTAGTAAAGTTCCCCAATCTATCATAGCCAACTCGCACCTCATACTTTCGTAATTTCCTTTATTTAGATTCTGGACCCTAGTTTCGGATTCAACTACTTCACTCTCCATCTTAATGAGGAATTCTATCATGTTATGGTTGCTCTTCCCTAAGGGACCCCGCACAACAAGATTGTTAGTTAATCCTTTCTCATTGCACAATACCCAGTCTCGGATCGCCTGTTCTCTAGTTGGTTCCTCAACATATTGGTCTAGAAAACCATCATGTACACACTCCAGGAATTCCTCCCCCACAGTTTTATTGCTAATTTGGTTTGACCAATCTATATGTAGATTAAAGTCACCCATGATTATAGTTGTACCCTTCTTGCAGCGTCTCTAATTTCCTGTTTAATGCCCTCCCCTACATCTCCACTACTGTTTGGGGGCCTATAGACAACCCCCACCAACGTTTTCTGCCCCTTGGCGTTTCTTAGCTACAGATTCCACATCGTGATTTTCCGAGCCAATATCCTTCCTCAATATTGCATTGATTTCCTCCTTTATTCAAAACGCTACCCCACCTCCTTTCCCTTTTTGCCTGTCCTTCCTAAATATTGAATACCCCTGGATGTTCAGTTCCCATCCTTGGTCACCCTGCAGTCATGTCTCCGTAATCGCAACTATATCATAACCATTAATATCTATCTGCGCTGTTAATTCATCTAGCTTATTGCGAATGCTCCGTGCATTAAGACACAATGCCTTCAGACTTGTCTTTTTAAGATTGCTAGTCATCTTAGTTTTATTTTGCACTATGGCCCTATTTGTTTTTCACCTTTGTTTTCTCTGCCTTCCACTATTGCTTCTTCCCTTTCTGTCTTTTGTTTCCATCCTTGTTTCCCCCTCCTCTGTCTCCCTGCTCAGGTTCCCATCCCCCTGCCATTCTAGTTTAAACCTTCCCCAACAGCATTAGCAAACACTCCCGCGAGGACATCGGTCCCAGTCCTGCTCGGGTGTAACCCATCCTGCTTGTACAGGTCCCACCTTCCCCAGAACCGGTCCCAATGTCCCAGGAATCTAAATCCCTCCCTCCAACACCATCCCTGCAGCCACGCATTCATCTGGTCTATTCTCCTGTTCCTATATTCACTAGCATGTGGCACTGGTAGTAATCCTGAGATCACTACCTTTGAGGTCCTGCTTTTTAATTTATCTCCTAACTCCTTAAATTCACCTTGCAGGACCTCATCCCTTTTTTTACCTATGTCGTTGGTATCGACATGGACCACAACCACTGGCTGTTCACCCTCCCCCTGCAGCATGCCCTGCAGCCTCTCCGTGACTTTGCTTTGCAATGGGGAAAACACATAGAACAACCATTGGACACTGACGACATAGATGATGGCCAGAATGCGGGAGAGCTCCAACTGTTGCCTGTCGCCAGAGCTCGTCTAGCAGCAGATCACTGAAAAGAGCTTCAGCTGAACAATCTCAGCTGTCCTCAATTAACAGTCACGTCCAACACCTCTCCCAGTTCTTCTGCACTCAAATAAACTGCATCCACGTGAGCTGCTCATGAAAGAAGAGTGAAAAGGTTGAAGAGTTTTGAAGATGTCTGAGGTAGTTTAGCATAGTGTCCATTATGAAAGAAGAGGGTTAGGGTTAGGGAGGAGAAAGTAGTTGTGAGAGCAGTAGCAGATTTTGAGCGTGTGAGCACAAGCAGAATGAGGTGCAGGGAAGTGTCCCATTGTGACTGGAAGGCAGGCATGGGAAGTGGGGGAGTGAAGGATTGCTCATGCTGGGGCTAAAGTAGGGTGGCACAGGGCTGTGAAGAGAGTAAGAGAGATGTGAAAGGGAATCTTATCTTGGCAGTCCTGGTGAGCTCAATAAATCTATTCCTGCAATGTTGCCTGGGTACAATCCTGCTGGCATTGACGTGCTCTACCACCTCTCTCAATTGTTGCTGGAAAATTTACCTGGGCACCTGGCACCCATCAGAGAGGAAGAGTACCTCCTCCCTGCTGCTCACTTGCTCAGTGAGCACCTCCATGGCACCATCAGAAAATTTGGAGTCTCTGGACAAGCTGATTTTTCCAAGATTCAGAAAATCAATTGCCATTAACCAGCATTGAAAAATGCATCTCCCTTTATGAATTGCAAGCTGTCTTTAAGTTGCAGCAGCCCCGCCTGGTTTCACACCCTCCCAATCGATGAGCTGCCTGTAAGGAGTGTGATAGTTAGTAAGGATACTGATAGCTTGTCGATTACATTTAAATGAATCCCGAGCATGAAAATGGATTGGGTCGCCGCCAACGTCATTGGGCGGACGGAGTGAACACATCACCCAACACCCACCCGATCTGTACACTGCACCAGAATGGACCCCATTGTGTCTGAATTGTACTACCTTGTCCATGAAGACTTGCAGAGGCAATCAACTATCAGGGATAGCCAATCATCTGCCAGGCAGTACCAGTGTCAGTGTTGTAAACTTTTATGACACAAAAACCTTCCAGGCACCCACAAAAGACATATAAGACTTGCTGATGAAACATCATTGGCCTGAAACATTAACTCTGTTTCTCTCTCCACAGATGCTGTGGAGTTTCCAGTATTTCCTGTTTTTATTAGCAAAATATCGGGAGTCATTTTAGTTCTGTGCTGCTTCATGAAGGAGGTACCTGAAATCCTATATTGCCACAGATCCTGCTACATACACCTCAGCATAAAACTGATTCATCATTGATCACAGTTAGGAATCCAGGTACATGAGGGTCTCATCATCCAGTTTTACATAGAATTACATATAATTTACAGCACAAAAACAGGCCTTTCGGCCCAACTGTGTATGGCGGTGTTTATGCTCCACACAAGCCTCCTCCCAGCCTACTTCATCTGAATCTATCACCAATATCCTTCTATTCCTTTCTCCTTCATGTGCTTATCTAGCTTCCCCTTAAAGGCATCTATGCTAGTCACCTCAACTACTCCATGTTGTAGCAAGTTCCACATTCTCACCACTCTCTGAGTAAAGAAGTTTCTTCTGAATTCTTTATTGGATTTATTAGTAACTATTTTATTTATGACCTCTAGTTTTGGACTCCCCCACAAGTGGAAACATCCTCTCTATGTCTACCCTATCAAACCCTTTCATAATCTTAAAGACCTCTATCAGGTCACCCTTCAGTCCTCTCTTTTCTAGAGAAAAGAGCCCCAACCTGTTCAGCCTTTCCTGATAAACATATCCTCTCAGTTCAGGTATCATCCTTGTGAATCTTTTTTGCACATTCTCCAATACCTCTATTTCCTTTTTATAATATGGAGGCCAGAACTGTTCACATTACGCCAAGTGTGATCTAACCAAGGTTCTATACAAGTTTAACATAACTTTTCTGCTTTTCAATTCTATTCCGCTAGAATTTTCTACTTGTTCTTCCAGTGAGCTCTGAAATAAAGCACTATTATTTTCTTTTGCATAGATTTATAATCATAGAACACTGTTTTTTGCCATCTGTTTAGTTTTTGCTGTGTGCCACATTTTTTTTGTTTTTGTTTGGCTTTTGGACAACTTTCTTTTCTGCACAGTGAGAGAATGGCGGACTGTAAGATGTATTAAACGTGAATTAACCTTATTAATGTTGCAGTGCTAGTGGTGCCATATTTGTGCTTGTGTGTTCTGAACTCCTCCATGTTGGTTGGTTGTGGATGTAGTAAATGCTCCCCAACTTGAGACTTTAGCCCTGTTACCTTCCATGAGCTAGAGTGATACAGAAGATCTTCTATGTATATCTGTGACTAATGGTGATGGATCTGCATCAAAACCAGAAGTCTCCTTTTGCCAGTGTTTCAATTCTTTCAGAGTTGGCACCTACTGTTACTTGTGCAGGGCTCCATGATGGCTCAGAACTGATATAGATGTGGGGGCCAGCTAGCTGCTTCACTGTCACTCCATGAATGCCAGTAGTGAAGGGCATCATCCTACAATCCTCCTGACCTGCGTGAACATAGAATAACAGGCATCTATGAGGTTTCAGAATCCCTTCATCACGATAGATGCCTATAACTATTCTCCAAGTCATTTGAAGCCAACCATGACTACATCTTGAGGTTTGGACCCCAAAGCCTCTGTAGCAACAGTGGGAGCATTCATGAGAGATGAGCCTATTGTGCTTTTGTCCTATGTAACTGAGTTCACTGCTGTAAATCTTATTGATATTACTATGTGCCCAAAGGAGGACTGCAATATAGAAAATCAGTGCTCCATGACATCACTCGTGGGAGATAGCAGCGCATATGTGAGTGCTGGTCTCCTTCACAAGACCCAGGTTATCTTCCGATGTCATGTGCAAGGAGCTATGTCCTCAATATGTACCAATCTCCATTTCAAAGCAAGCCCACTGAGGACTGTATTCCTCATAGAACTCAAGAGAGGCATTCAGCATGCTGGGCCCCTGTCCTCTGCTCTTGGCCCCTCATCAACCACACTACTGATTCTGCTTCCTCACCAGTGCTCGGTGCGCTATCCACATTATATCTAGTGTTTGTATCTGTGGCAGTGCTTGTTTGGAATAGCAGTGTTGACAGTTGGTTGTCAGGTACCTGATGCTGATCAGGTGCAGCTGATAGTCCACTGTATTTTCCTTATTCTGCAAAAAGAGATGGTACATTACAAGTACATACATACACTCATCCATTCGAGTACTGTATTACCATTACATGAGCTATTATGTGCTTGTTCAGAATGTGTGTGGACACTTTGATGTAACATTGTGCAAATCATAAAATGTAGGATTAATATGTTACATACCACTAGTTCAGCCCTCTCCTCCAACTTCAGTGGTCCCATTGCCTTCTACACGCTACCTCCTGACAAATCAACCTTTGTTTGTCATATAGAGTTCCTCAACACTTGGAGGTTCACCATCAAGTGCATCTATTGTTCTCCTATTAAGGACATAAGAAAATACAGAGCAAGAAAAGACCATTTAGCCCATCAAGCCTGCTTCACCAAGAGTCCATGTACGATTATTTAATCATTGCCTTTCCTTCCACACCACATGTTGATTCCCTATGTAAGGGAACACTAATTTCCTACCTTGACCTCCCTTGGGGGGAGAAATACAAGCAGTGTTGTTAACTATCTTTATAACCCTCAATCCTGCTTTTCCAGTTATCGCTACAGCTTGTTTTTAAAAGTGTCAATTAATCCCAATCAGCCGCTTTCTCGAGGAGTTTGTCCCCTGTATCCACTATGCTATGAAAAATAAGCTTTTTCTCATTTCTAACCTTGCTTGAGGATTGTGAATTTGACCATGTCTAAATCATCCATTGAGTATTTTTAATGGTTGTGCTCTTCTACAATGATTATATTGTGTTTTAATGTTTTAGACCTTATTGCCACATGGTCCATTCCAGTTATCTCTGGATTGTTATTTATTGAATTTCTATGAATATTTCTTATGAATCATGTAATTAATTTAATTAATCATAAAACTGATACAGTTTTGAAATCTTTGGTATTACTAAATCCTCCCTGGACTGATCAGAGGAACGAAGGAGCTTTTTTATCAAATAAGTAAAATGTGCACATTCTGTAGAATTGTAGAAAAAAGTGTTGCTTAAATACATTGGTGCCAGCAATGAATATTGAATGTGTTCACAGATTCTCCCACAAACAGCCTGCAGCACAGAGAACGCCTGGAGGTTAGTTTCATGGTGAAAGATTTAGACAGTTAATGTTTCAGTTAGAGAGCTCCTCAGGCAACAAGCCAAAAATACTGGTCTAAAGTCAACAGGAAATCAGGGGCAGGTAATGTAAATTATTTAAAGATAAATTAATTATGATCAGGGTTTATTCATGGCAATAATTGTTATACCCATGGGGGGCAAAATTAGTCCTCGTTGCGCACATTATTTGTGCGCAAATTGATCCAACTTCATCGGGCTATATCTCGCGCCCCAAGGATGCCATTTTGGGTTGGACGATATTCGGGTGTCCCTGGCGGCTGCCTTAACAGAAATTTGTCAGCGCTCAGTTTTTCCTGGTCTAGATGCAGCTTAACCAGCAGTCCTTAAAGGCACTGCTGGAGGCCCCCACCAAAAGGTAAACATCTTTTTTAAAATTTACCTTAATGTGGAGCCAAGAGGAGCAGGAGCAGGTGTGAGGGGAGAGCAGAGAGAAAGAAATGAGTGTTAAATGCATCTGCAGCTTGTTATGCAGTGCGTGGGGGGTGAGGGAGAAGTCAGAAGAGACAAAGAAGATGAGGTATGAAGAAACCCTGCACGACATCTACTCCAGCGTGCCAGTCACCATGGTCTCCACTCTGCCTCTTCCCACAACGGCCAGCATGCTCTCTTCAAGGGGGAAGAAGGTCTGCAAATGGGCTCTTCCTCCTCTGGTTTCAGCCTGTTGCCTGGTGATGTGAGCAACCTTCTCCTGCAAGAAAGAGTGAAGTGTGTTAGTGAGAGTTATGATGTGTTTGGAGAATGTGGCTGTCATGTTGGAATAGCTGATGGTCTTTGTGTGAGATGTGAGTAGTGAGTATGTGAGGGTTATAATAGTGATGAGTGTGTGAATATGAGGAGAAGGAGGTTGAGTGAAGTGTGCTGCAGTAATTGTAGGAGGGTCAAGGTTAGTGAGGGAGGGCAGTCTTGTGAGTGCTGTCAATGTTACAATTAATGAGGCTATCAGCGGTGCAGCTGTGAGCAGAAAGTATGAGAGCAGTCTTCTTACCTTAACAACTCTAGTTAGATCATTGAATTTTATGCAGCATTGCAGCCATGTCCTTGGTGCAGTGCTCCTGGCATTCACATACTCGGCGATTTCTTCCCACAGTCTGAGAAGGCGACCTGGAGTGCTTCTTGCACCTGGTGGGGGGGGGGGGGGAAGAGGATCTCCCTCCTCCTCTCCACTGCCTGCACCAAGGCCTCCAGTGCAGTATCGGTAATCCTTGGTGCCTGCTCACTCCCTCCTTCAATCATTCCTTAACTCACTTTTTCCTTATTCTATGCAGCCACAGCTTGATTTCTGGAAAAGGAAGTCCTATCTCAGAGATAGGAAGTCCTATCTCTTATGATTGATTTTTTTTGAGGATGTTACAAAACATGAGGGAAGTCCGGTTGATATTGTGTACCCAAGCTTTCAAAATGTGGTTCATTGCGGAGCTCGCAAATGCAACGTGCCTACAGCAGTCAGAGAAGCTACCTAAGTAAGTCATGTTACCTAGGAAAGCGAATTGTGCCACTTATTCCACTGTCTTGGATGGATCATCCTCTATTATGAAGGTGGCTACAATGACTAAGGTCAGAGCATGTGGAGTCAGGGGACAAGTAGCAGAATGGATAGCAAACTGGCTACAAAACAGAAAATAGAGAGTAGGGGTTAATAGGCTGGGGAACTTTTCTCTAGAAAAGAGAAGACTCAGAGGTGACCTGATAGAGGTCTTTAAGATTATGGAAGGGTTTGATAGGGTAGACGCAGAGAAGATGTTTCCACTTGCAAGGGAGATCAGAACTAGGGGCCATAAATATAAAATAGTCACTAACAAATTCAATAGGGAATTCAGGATAAACTTCTTTATCCAGCGAGTGGTAAGAATGTGGAACTCACTGCCACAAGGAATAGTTGAGGCGACTAGCATAGATGCATTGAAGGAGAAGCTAGATAAACACATGAGGGAGAAAGGAATAGAATAATATATGTTGATGGGGTTAGATGAAGAAGGGTCGGAGGAGACTCACGTGGAGCATAAACACCAGTATGGACCTGTTAGGCTGAATGGCCTGTTTCTGTGCTGCACATTCTTTGCATTCTTTGTAAAGTTGAAAAAGGAAAGTAAACTGATCTGACCTTCCAAAAGATGGTTACCTAAGATCTACTTCTGTTGTAATCTTTGTAATAGCAATTCCATCAGACTTGGTCTGTAAAATGCTGTGAAGCATCATCCAGGGAGACTCTGGTCATGTTTCTTCAGTCAGTGGGTCTTGGAGGTGAACAGCTATCTTATTTTGAAGAACAATTGCTTTGTTTTGCAGAACAATCAGAACATGAACTAATTAAGACTAAGAAGCGTTTTGGCAACTGCGTCACCAGGGATAACCTCCAGCGTTGTAGCTACTGACCAGATCAATAACCTGTTTAAGGAAATAATGCAACTACACACAATAAAATGCTGTTATGTCTTGCTCGTATGACTATTCCCATTTAGTTTTTCAGGGCAATATTCAGCACTGGAATTGTTGGAAATCGAGGCAGAAATGAAGTAATTTGGCCTTGAATACTGCGATGTCAAGAGAGTAGCCTGTGAAGTAGTGGACTTTTTCAAATTCCCCTTCAATATCCCTTCATGTCTAAATGATTTATTGACTGCAGTTAGGAAACTTTCTTTTGTTGTACCTTTTTCAAAATTCAGTTAGATTTTACATTGATAATCTTTGCCCTCTGCTCCCACAAAACTGGTAATTTTTTTGTACTCACCAAAATGAAAGATTTATCTTTCTGCGCTAATAAAATTATTTGGCACTCTCAGATCAAGTAGAGTGACCGTTAAATGCAGATTAAACTTCTCTTCACTGACTGAACAATGCTGCTGTACCCAATTCATAAGCATGTCCCTACTGTACCAATGCAACATTTCTACTTCCTATATCATCTATCCTCAAAATCTTGCTGTCAGAATGCCCGGTATAGTATTAAGATATGGATTTTTTTTCTTGTTGCAAGCTTATGTCCACGAGAAACTGGAAAGGGAATGCTTAAAGGGAAGGGGTGTCACCTCAATATTTAAAATACTAAATGGTGCAGATAAAAAATAGACCCAGATTATTCCTTCAAAGTGTGACAAGAAAGCAGGACCAGTGGGCATAAGTGGAAATCAGTGAAAAGTAAATTTAGAACAGAAAGCAGGAAAAATTTCCTTTGAGTTGTAAATATTTGGAATAATTTACCAAGCAAGGCACTACATTGGGATTATCCAAAATACATTTAAATGGAAGTTGGTATACTGGAGGAATGAGTTTCAATGAGCTTCTTCTCATCACTGATTTTCTTATATTTTTGCAATCAAGTTAAATAACACAAACTCATTTCACTTAAGCAACAGATCGCATTCTTTCAATCTGAACTGAATTCAAATTTGCGCATCCCAAAAAGGAAAGGATGGTGGGGTAAAAATCCTACTTCTGCGCTCCCAGCGTATGCTGGAAGCAAGTATCGTGAAATTGTGGACCGCCAACCCACGATTTTTCATCCAAGTGGAATTTTTCTGCCAGTATTCTAACCCATTATGCCATCCAGTTTCCCATAATACTGGTGTTATGATGTTCATATGCATCACTACAACATTGAATGTGAAACCTAAGGTATAAATTTAGCCATTTGTTTAAGCATGCTTAAGACACTTGTATTCCGTTTTCATTTCAAAGTAATTATATGGCAGTTTTACTGCAGGATGGACTATCGTTTCAAATCCCACATTCATATTCAGGGATAGATAAATGTTCAAAATGAAATCTCACTGTTTTCTACAGACACAGTCAGGATACACTTAAAACACACACTTTCTATTTTTAATGAAAGAAATGGATCTATAATACAACCTACCATGTATTGGTACAAATCTTAGATATATGAAGTTTAATGAATATCCCAATATCCCATATTTAATTGAAGGACAAAATGCAATACCAATGCACGTGAGGAAAAACATTTTTACGCAGCGAGTGGTTAGGATCTGGAATGCACTGCCCGAGGGGGTGGTGGAGGCAGATTCAATTGTGGCCTTCAAAAGGGAACTGGATAAGTACTTGAAAGGAAAAAATTTGCAGGGCTACGGGGATAGGGCGGGGGAGTGGGACGAGCTGGATTGCTCTGACATAGAGCCAGCACGGACTCGATGGGCCAAATGGCCTCCTTCCGCACTGTAACCTTTCTATGATTCTATGTTTCTATGATTCTAAATCTCTTTGCAAATTATGAAATAAAAGATGTGCATTATATCTTGACAGATTTCAAAGCCAGCATATTGTAAAATGCAACAATATCACTGCAATAGATACCTACATTTGTTTCCTTAATTGACCTGTGGCTTTATCTAGTTTGTCACCTCTCCCAGGAGATTACAAGGCTCCTAGTGGGTAGGGAGTGGCTGTATAAGGCATCACAACTATATGGGACAGACAAGATGCATCAGTTGGATTTTTATTGTCTGACATTTTTGTATGTTCATATATTAGAAATGTAATTCTATTAAAAATGGTGATTGCAACATTCTAATGGTATTGTGCCTGTAGGTGGTGCTGCAAGCGTACTACTTTGCCACCGAATTTTACATGACCACCAATCAACTGAACTCAGGCCCTTTATTCAATTCTTAGTGAAGTACTTATTATTTACCACAATGCATTTCCCAGAGAATGGTGGACATCTTGGTGAAAGTAAAGGCAAGTCCATTGCACTTACCTCAGTGCCCACAGAAATCCAAGTTTCCGTGCTTCCCCCACTCCTGTTTTTGCCAGGTCATGCAGGTTCCACTCTTGGCTCCCACCCCATTCGTCCGCCCCTTCTGTTTAAAGGTAGTGTGGCCACTGTTGCTGTAACTATCTATCCCCAAGGTTTATTAAATGACTGCCCTGGCTTCTCGGTCATTCTGTCTGTCACTACTGGCTGCTTAGCTTAGGTCATTGGCACCCCATCCACCACCCTAAACATTCACTCCCTTCACCACCAGCGCACCGTGGCTGCAGTGTGTACCATCCACAGGATGCACTGCAGCAACTCGCCAAGGCTTCTTCGACAGCACCTCCCAAACCCACAACCTCTACCACCTAGAAGGACAAGAGCAACAGGTACATGGGAACAACACCACCTACACGTTCCCCTCCAAGTCACACACCATCCCGACTTGGAAATATATCGCCGTTCCTTCATCGTTGCTGGGTCAAAATCCTGGAACTCCCTTCCTAACAGCACTGTGGGATAACCTTCACCACACGGACTGCAATGGTTCAAGAAGGCGGCTCACCACCACCTTCTCAAGGGCAATTAGGGATGGGCAATAAATGCCGGCCTCGCCAGCGACGCCAACATCCCATGAATGAATTTTTAAAAATCTGCCAGCCCACCTTGATGGTCTTGCAGCACTGTGATCCTCTCACTCACTGCCACCACCCCGATAGCCCTGTGATAACCAGAGGATAAAGACAGTTGTCGGTGCTGCATTTACCAGTCCCTACCGATCGGCCTCTCAATGGTCTTGTAATTAATTTACTTTCCTCAGCGAAACCCTGTTCTGCAATTAATTAATTTTCTCCAGAGAAGACCTTATCTGTAATTAATGTTGATTGAAGCTCAGGATTTATTTAATTAATGTTGCTGATGTTTAAAGGCCCATTCAATTTATTAATCTCACATCTTTATTCAGTTAACTTTGTCAACTTTCTCCCTAATTTATTTATTTATCCCCACCATTGCCAACTTGCTTTAAATAAATTATTTGTTACCTTTTCTCCCCATTCTGTTTTTAAATTCATGAATCACCCATCTTTGTTTTGCTCAGTTCCGTTTTTATTTTTGACTACCCATTCTCTTCCCCTCTCCCTGTCCCTAACCTCTCTGCCTGTCCCCTACTCCCTCTCTCCCGCACCCCTTATCTCTTCTCCTCCTGTGACTTTTAACCCATCCCCATCTTCTTCTCACTCTCCTCCTGTTCCCATATCCTACCCCTTCCGTATCCCCATCTCATTTATTTCCTCTCCATCCCTCTCTCTACCTCCCCTCCCCTCCCTTCCCCCTCCTTAAAGTACATATGCCACTGGTTCCAACAATGCTGTTGCTTTCTTTAGCTTCCAACCTCACTCTGACATCTTCCAACGGGCTTCGATTCTCCTCCTCTGCCCTCTCACTATACTTTACCCTCCCCTCTCCTACCCTCTAACCCTACTCTTCCTTCCTCTTTCCCTAACCTGCCAGCCTCTACCCTATTCCACCCCACTCTACCTTCATCCTCTGCCCTATTCTCATCCCTATCTTCCTCAGCCCTGGTTTAATTATTTTCAACACTCGTGGACTTGAAGATTGCACTTAGCCTTGACTCCCCAAATACAATGCCATGGGAAATTAACTCGTATTATATATAAGCTGCATCTTGGCTCCCATTTGCAGTAGTACAAATGCCTTCATAAAATCATTACAATCATAATCTGTAAATTATATATCGCTATATAAAACTGCTTGCCAATTAATCTGTTCTCTCAGCCACACTCTTGAATCCATCCTTGTTAAATTAACGTTGCAGGTGGTATTTCACGGTTTAAAAACATATTCCCACAGGAGATATTGTCAATAACTCATTTCAGTAGTTTCCTTTTCTATTTAATCTATCGGTTTCAGACAGCAATATTAGCCACTAATCTTTACCAGTGGAATAGAAGGCTAATTCCCTGAAGAACACCTTTCTAAAATGGTATGCATCATTAATGACAAGAGCTATTCATAAATCATACAATACTTGAATTATTTCAAAAATAAACTTCTGAGGTTTTTTAAGTGTGTATTTACTAAAATGCATCAGGGGTTACTCTAATAAATGTCTTCTTTTATACTATTATAATCCTTTGGTTGGGGAGTCAGTGACAAGGGGTCATCAATTTAAAATTATCACTAATAATGTGAGAAGAAAGGTTAAGGGGAAAATTCTTTATGCAGAGGGCTATTGGAGCATGGAATGAACAGATCTCCTCTTAATATTCCATCAGTGATGAGAAATGAATTCTAAAACAAAACTGTGTATATGCTATCCACATTCTCTATTTCTCACAAGCCTGCGGTTTAATGTCTCTACCTCCTTCCCCCCTCCTCCATATTATATATATATGTGCGGTCATGTTATTATTTTGTAACACCACAATATTCTGTAGTTGCTCCAGTATATTGCCTGTGTTTGTCACTTAATGTTCATGATCTGACTATAATATAGGATGTTCACACTGCTAGACTTTGAATTTTGCCTATAATATAGAGATTCAAGTTATTATAGTTCGTTGTTAGTGCTTTCATATTTGTTCCTTCAATTTCCAGCATATCCATCCTTCTTGCAAACCTTCTAGATGTTTGGGATTTGTGGGGATAAGAGTAGGGGGTCGGGAGGAGTTGGTCAATTGGCGGGGGGTGGGGGGGGTGGTGGGAATAGAGCTAAAGGAACTTTATAAAATTCTCTTTTAGCATATAAGTTTAATAGTTAATGTGAATCCTTAGTTGCAGTTTTGCAGCCTCCTGGATTGAAGTGGTGACCTTGGCAGTATAGCGGGAGAACTGCACTGCTTCCAATTAAAATAACAATGGAATTGCAAAATTACTGATTCTTCTACTAACAACACCTAATGATGACATAACCTAAAACAGCAGGTACAATATATATTCAAATAGAGAGTGTTAAGATGTTTATACACTGATTGGCAGCACATGGCACATTTCCTAACCTGTAAGAAACCTAAAAATGTAATAATCATAAGATAATATTGGGTAAAAAAAGACCATCGGCCCATCTGAATTCATCAATCCATCCATCTAGAAGCACTCTCGAGTTCCCCCCTTTATAGCGTCCAATTGTCTCTTAAATGGTACCAGTATTTTTGCCTCCACTCCCCTATCTGGAGTCTACTCCATGTGTTGATGGCCCCGATATTAGCATGGAGGCGGGATGGCAGTGGGGGGGGGGGGGGGTGATTGGGCGCGTGGGTAACCCGCCCAATAAAAAATGTCCGTTTCCCATGCGATCGCGAGTCAATTGGAGCCACTTAACGTGGCTTCCAGGTTTGCCGTCCGAAAGCTGCGCAGCAGGCAGGCTGCACACCCGCATCACAGGCTGTCAGAGTGAGGAGCTCCATTTTGAAGGTACAATCCTCCAAAGGCTGCTCCTGGAACAAACATCCACAAACCACAGTGGCGCAGCACAGAGGCAAGGCTACTCCCAGATTCAGCGATGCCTCACTCCAGGTGCCACTGGATAGGGTGAGGAGGAGGAGGAGGGATGTGATCTACCCGGCAGACAGAAGAAAATGGCCTGCCTCTGCCACCAAAAAGGCCTGGCTCGAGGTGGCAGAGGATTTTCACCAGCAGCAGCAACAATTCCAGTGCAGGAAGTGCTTCAATGATGTAACCAGGTCAGCCAAAGCGAGTACACTTATTGATTCTCCTACATTCCATCTTCCACATCACCGCCCCAACTCATTCAGCACTGCCAACACTACTCTATCACATCACTCCTCACACCCACTTAAGGCTCTTCCTCAACTTACCTGCAGTTCCTCACCTCCCCAGTACTCACCCCACCACTACCACTCAACCCAATCCTCATACAATGTCATGGCTCTGTCTCATACTCACCCTCTGATGCATCTCTTTCATGGTCAGCCGCACCCAAAGCAATGCATTCATCAGTTGGCCACGTCACCATCACTCATTTACGCATCTGTACTTTCTCTCCTTATAGGAGAAGAGAGCCCAGAATGCACGAGAGAGGGCGAGGATCGGAGGGGGGCCACAACAGATCGTCATCCTCACAGACGCGGAGCAGGAGGCGCTGGAGCTGAGCCGCACCCTCGAGTGCCTGTCCGTTGGGGACGCTGAGACTGGCACCCGACAAACATCTGGTGTAACATTCAGCACACACAATATGAACCGATGTTAATATGCCTCGCCATCTTCAGCACCTCAGTATGCTCATCACAACATGACACATCTGTGCTCATGCTTAATATTGCCTTCTGTTCTTTTACGGGCCTTTCAGCGACCGCTGTGACGGCAGAGGGCGATTCCTCAGAGGACCTGCCGGCCTTTGAGGCTGCATCGTCACATCTGAGCGAGCCATCCACCAACGCAGATACTCACACCTCGGTGGGTCCTAGTCCTCGGTTAGTTGGGTTGGCACCTGGTGAGTTACCACACACATGAGCACGAGCAGACACTGGTGGCAGGGGCAGCTGCGGAGAGTCCGCATTGGTGGGCGCACTCCTCTCCAGGCTCTGCTCAGCTGGATGCAGATGCAGAACCCTGGGGGCCATCCTTTAAAATGAGAATGATCGAGGGACAGCAGCACATTTGTGAGGTGCTGGAACAGGTGCCACATGCACTCTCCACAACAGCGCAGAGGATGGAGGAGTCCAACTCCTGCATGAGTGGAACGGTGGCACAGGTATGGGAGGGAATCTCTGAGATACTGTCACAGGGACATGGGCAACTCTCTGAGATACTGTCACGGATAAGTGCGGGAATGTCTGCGATGGCAAGAAGGTTAGCCTCCATCGAGCTTCAAGCACGGCTCACAAATGAGTCCATTCAGGCCCTGACAATGGCTGTTCAGACTCACAGTGAACAACATTCAGCTGCCTTATACAGGCAGGCAGTTACACTAGCACTGGCCTTACAAGGCTTCACACATATCCTCCGAACTGTTGTCCAGCAGAGTGGTAGGAGTAATTTCGGTCTGGCCCAGGGGAGGGATGATGGTGAAAGGGGACATGGAAGTGGGGACGCCACTCAAAGCGTCCCCACGTCTCACCCGTTGCCCCCCCTCTCAATCAGTACCACAATGCTGTCTCCTCTCCAGGCGGCCGGGTCTGCCCCTGCACAGGTGCAGGTGCCGCCATGTTTGGAGGGGCCCTCACGGGCACCAAAACCCAGAGGGCATAGGCCCAATGCATCTAATCGGTCAGGGCATGAACAAGAGCAACCTGCCACTACCTCTGCTGCAGCCACAGGGGATGCACCACGTAGGAGTAGTCGGAAGCAAAAGGCGAAGGTTTTGTAAGCACAAAGGGTTTGACGGTTGGTTGTGTTTTTTATTTATATTAGCCTCACATTAAATATTATTATTGTCACCACTACTGCAACGTCTTGGCCATTCTTGACTGGCTTCTGTAATAAGGCCCTTTCATGAGGTTCACCATGAACGGCGACACTTGATGCCACCCATTGGGTCATTCTACAGTGTATGTGTAGATGCAGAACTGTTGTGTGCAGGGAGGGGTGGGGGGTTGCCAGGGCACAACACACGACTATAATGCGTCCCACTCTGTCTGGTATGTATTGAAGCGCTCCCCCAGAACGATCAAAGCACCTGAAGCGCGTCTTGAGCAGCCCTATGGCATGCTCAATTGTAGACCTGGTGGCAATGTGGCTGTCATTATATCGCTCGGTGATGAGGTTCCTCAGAGGCGTCATGAGCCACGTGTGCAGGGGGTATTCCTTATCCCCGAGGAGCCAGCCCTTAAGGGTGTTCAGTGCGTGGAAGACGAGCAGGATGTTTGATTCCCGGAGGATGAAGGAATCGTGGCAGCTGCCAGGGAATCTGGTGCACACGTGAAGGAATTTTTTGTGGTGGTCACAAACGAACTGAGTGTTGATAGAGTGATGGCCCTTCCTGTTGATGAACAGTCCTGACTCGTGTGGAGGTGCTCGTATTGCTGCATGGGTGCAATCGATTACACCCTGCACCCGTGAGAAGCCAGCCACAGACTGGAATCCCACTGCCCTCTCCGTCTGGCTGAGGTCGTCCATGGGGAAGCTGACGTAGTGCGAGGCCCTGCGAAACAAGCCGTCAGTGACCTGCCTTGCACACTTGTGTGCAAACGACTGAGACACCCCGGCGATATCCCCGGTGGCACCCTGGAATGATCCGGAGGCGAAGAGGTTGAGGGCAGTGGTGACTTTGACAGCGACAGGTAAGAAGATGCTGCTTGGCCCAGCCGGGAGCAGCTTGGCATGAAGAAGGCTGCAGATATCTGTGACCACCTGGCGACTGACTCTCAGCCTCCGCATGCACTGCTCCTCAGAAAGGTCCAGGGAGCTGAGCCTCGGTTTGTACATCCTGTGGCGAGGGTGATGCCTGCGACGTCGCTCTCTCTGTTGTTGCCCTCTGTGCTCTTGTGCAGGTGCCTGTGGCACTGTGTCGTGGAGCTCCACGTGGTGGAGGTGGATGCCATGGCTGGTGATGTTGCTCGTCCTCGGATGTAGTGGTGAATGCAGCCATGGCGCCCCCCATCCTATCAGTGTGAATTTGAGGGGGTCCACAAAGTAGTTAAATATGTTTGAACAGAAGAATTTTGAGTGGAAAGTAAGAATTTTGAGTGAAGGCACAAAGATCTTGCAGCCAAAACTTTGTCTGAAGTGACAGAGTGCCCTGCTGCAATAAATGACGTTTTCTCCCCATCTGTCAAATAGCATTTGCATCTCCCACTAGTTGCTGGCTGAAACACGTCTGTTCCAACAGGGAGTGTTTCCCACAGCACGGGAAACACGCTGAGGATGCTTCAAAATCGCACCGCTGCCAAAATGAGGAGACAATTAAGTATTTCAACTAGCTCAACAACTATGTAAAGTATCATCCCGGCGGCTTTAATTGCCGGTGGGACTTCCGCATTCAGGATGCACGCACACCCAGACGCGTCAACGGGGAACCCGGAAGTCTGCGGTTTGGAGCCAAAGCCGCACAGGATTTCCACGATTTTCGGAGCCCCCCGCCCCCAACACACCCGCTACCTTACCCGAAAATCGAGCCTGACGACTTTTTGCGTGAAGAATTTCCTGACATCAATCCTAAATTGGCCTTTTACTAGTTTGAACCTCCACCTCCTTATCCTACTCTTGCAATTTAATTTCAAGCAGAATCCTGGATTTATCATTTCCATTATATTTCTCTGTAAGATCACCTCACAAATGAGAGTTCAGATAAAAAAGGAGGTGGTGTCATGGATACCTGGGAAGTAAACAAAGTTGATCCTGTGGAAAGGGAAAAGCTACAAAGTGAATCTTTTTTTCTGAACACTCTACACCCCTGATTCTTACCTTCATTTCTATCCTCGGTATTTAGTCATGTTTCTGATATTCCCACTGCATCGTGGCTCCTTACACCCTCCAATTCTGGCATCTTATTTCTGTTACTTGCAGCATTCTTGTGTATACTTATTATACTAAAAGCATTGCAGTAGAAAATGTCACTTTCTAGCCAGTTCAGAAGGTTAAAGATTATGTTCTCCATTTTAATTTAATTTAATTTAATTGTTTAGAAATACTGAATGTAGGAAAATGTTTGATTTTCACTTCAGAAAAGTTCTGCTGTTACAATTGACAAATTAATCAAAAGGCAATTTACAATAATAATTGAGGAAGGATCTTGTATAATGTCCATGAAGAATGCCTTTCCTATCTAAAAGTACCTTGACATCTGTAGGGGATGAAAAAGTCATTCTTAAAAAATGGATACCCACTCAGTACTGCATAGCTATGGTTCAATGTTTTCCTTAAAAAGTAACATTGCAACCTGTGCTGAATTGTAACCGCCATTATATGTTACTGTTGATGTGTTAATGCAGGTACAGGAGATATTTTGAGAATAAATACCAGGTGTTTGGCTCTGTATGGAAGAAAAAGTCAGGAAAATATTCTGCTGTGGTGTTTTATGCTACTTTACACACACTAGCCCAGATTTTCCAATTGGGCATCATCCTGACCAAAATAAGAGTAGTGTTTAATATCCACCAGGACAACATGCTGGACATTTCTTCCTCGTGTAGTTTCCAGGAGATTTATGAGTTGAGTTGAAAAGAGGAGCCATTATCTGAAGGCAAGTGTGCAGCGGGAAGATGTCGATAGTTCTATTAATGTAGTGGGCACATTTCTAAGTTAGGAAAACATCATCTTTATGAAAGCTGCATGAATTTCTCCAGCTGCTGGCGAGATGACTTCTCTTCTGTTGGCTCTTTACGTTGCTACGAACTCCCCTTGGAGACCGTAAGGACAAAAGTCCCCAGTGCAGCAAGGAAACCTCCGTGACCATGCATTTTTACAGGACAAAGTTTGTGCAGTATGCAGAAGTCCCTGACAATCGTAGAAACTCTCGCCAGTCTGTATTGCAGGATGACCCCAGATTGATCCAGGTCCCCGAAGGTTTGCTTCAGCATGCCAATGACGTGCTCTATGCTAACTCTGGTGGAGGCATGCACTTAGAAAGGAGAAACAAGGTACACAAAGGATTGGGAGAGACAGATAGCACTAAAGTAAGAAATAGTAAAGTATTAGATGGAATCAGACTAAGAGAGAATATGAGAAGGTTTAAGATAGGTTTACAGTGCTGTTAGGAAGGGAGTTCCAGGATTTTGACCCAGCAACGATGAAGGAACGGCGATATATTTCCAAGTCGGGATGGTGTGTGACTTGGAGGGGAACGTGCAGGTGGTGCTGTTCCCATGTGCCTGTTGCCCTTGTCCTTCTAGGTGGTAGAGGTCGCGGGTTTGGGAGGTGCTGTCGAAGAAGCCTTGGCGAGTTGCTGCAGTGCATCCTGTGGATGGTTCACAGCAGCAACGGTACGCTGGTGGTGAAGGGAGTGAATGTTTCGGGTTGTAAATGGGGTGCCAATCAAGCGGGCTGCTTTGCCCTGGATGGTGTCGAGCTTCTTGAGTGTTCTTGGAGCTGCACTTATCCAGGCAAGTGGAGAGTATTCCATCACACTCCTGACTTGTGCTTTGTAGATGGTGGAAAGACTTTGGGGAGTCAGGAGGTGAGTCACTCATGGCAGGATACCCAGCCTCTGACCTGCTCTTGTAGCCACAGTATTTATGTGGCTGGTTCAGTTAAGTTTCTGGTCAATGGTGACCCCCAGGATATTGATGGTGGGGGATTCGGTGATGGTAATGTCATTGAATGTCAAGGGGAAGTGGTTAGACATTCTCTTGTTGGCGATGGTCATTGCCTAGCACTTGTCTGGCGTGAATGTTACTTGCCACTTATCAGCCCAAGCCTGGATGTTGTCCAGTTCTTGCTGCATGCGGGCACGGACTGCTTCATTATCTGAGGGGTTGCGAATGGAACTGAACACTGTGCAATCATCAGAGAACATCCCCATTTCTGACCTTATGATATAGAGGAGCAAATTTGCAGGGAAATTACAGAGAGGTGCATGAACCAAAGAGTAATGATAATAGGGGACTTCAACCATCCTAATATAGACTGGGATAGTAATAGTGTAAATGGTAAACAGAGGGAGGAATTTCTGAAATGTTTTCAGGAGAACTTTCTTGATCAGTATGTTTCCGGCCCAATGAGGAAGGAGGCATTGCTGGGTCTAGTTCTGGGGAATGAGGTGGGTCAAGTAGAGCAGGTGTCAGTGGGGGAACATTTAGGGAACAATGATCATAGTATCATAAGGTTTCGATTAGTTATGCAAAAGGGCAAGGAGCAATCTAGAGTAAAAATACCTAATTGGAGGAGGGCCAATTTCAGTGGGTTTTGAATGGATCTGGCCCGGGAAAATTGGAATCAAAGACTGGCAGGCAAAACTGTAATCGAACAATGGCCAGCCTTTAGAGAAGAGATGGTTCGGGTAAATTCTGGGTACATTCCCATGAGAGGGCAAGGTAGGGTAACCAAAGCCAGAGCTCCCTGGATGACGAAAGAGATAGGGAATAAGATGAAGCAGAAAAAGAGGGGTATGACAGATATCAGGTTGATAGTACAAGTAAGAACCAGGCTGACATAGAAAGTACAGGGGAGAAGTGAAAAAGGAACTAAGAGGGGCAAAGAGAGAGTATGAGAATAGACTGGTGGCTAACATAAAAGGGAATCCAAAAGTCTTCTATAGGCATATAAATAGTAAATGGGTAGTAAGAGGAGGGGTGGGGTCGATTAGGGACCAAAAAGGAGATCTACGCATGGAGGCAGAGGGCATGGCTGGCATACTAGATGAGTACTTTGCATCTGTCTTTACCAAGGAAGAAGATGCTGCCAAAGTCATAGTAAAAGAGGAGGTAGTTGAGATACCGGATGGGCTAAAAATTGATAAAGAGGAGGTAATAGAAAGGCTGGCTGTACTTAGAAGGGCACGGACTAATCAAGGACAGTCAGCACGGATTTGTTAAGGGGAGGTCCTGTCTGACTAACTTGATTGAATTTTCGAGGAGGTGACAAGGAGGATCGATGAGGGTAGCGCAATTGATGTAGTCTACATGGATTTTAGCAAGGTTTTTGACAAGGTCCCACATGGCAGATTGGTCAAAAAAGTAAAGCCCATGGGATCCAAGGGAAAGTGGCAAATTGGATCCAAAATTGGCTCAGTGGCAGGAAGCAAAGGGTAATGGTCGACGGGTGTTTTTGCGACTGGAAGGCTGTTTCCAGTGGGGTGCCACAGGGCTCGGTACTAGGTCCTTTGCTTTTTGTAGTATACATTAACGATTTGGACTTTAACGTAGGGGGCATGATTAAGAAATTTGCGGATGACACAAAGATAGGCCATGTGGTTGATAGTGAGGAGGAAAGCTGTGGACTGCAGAAAGATATCAATTGGACTGGTCAGATGGGCAGAAAAGTGGCAAATGGAGTTCAATCCGGAAAAGTGTGAGGTAATGCATTTGGGGAGAGCAAACAAGGCAAGGGAATACACAATAAATGGGAGGATACTTAGAGGTGTAGAGGAAGTGAGGGACCTTGGAATCCATGTCCACAGATCCCTGAAGGTAGCAGGACAGGTAGATAAGGTGGTTAAGAAGGCATATGGAATGCTTTCCTTTATTAACCGAGGCATAGACTATAAAAGCAGGGATGTTATGCTGGAACTGTATAAAATACTAGTTAGGCCACAGCTTGAGTACTGGGCACAGTTCTGGTCACCACATTACAGGAAGGATGTAATTACACTAGAGAGGGTACAGAGGAGATTTACGAGGATGTTGCCAGGACTGGAGAATTTTAACTATGATGACAGATTGGATAGGCTGGGGTTGTTTTCCTTGGAACAGAGGAGGCTGAGGGTTGATTTGATTGAGGTGTACAAAATGATGAGGGGCCTAGATAGAGTGGATAGGAAGGACCTATTTCCCTTAACGGAGGGGTCAATAACCTGGGGGCATAGATTGAAAGTGGTTGATAGAAGGATTAGAGCAGAAATGAGGAAAAGGTTTTTCACCCAGAGGGTGGTGGGGGTCTGGAACTCACTGCCTGAGAGTGTGGTAGAAGCAGAAACCCTCAACTCATTTAAAAAATACCGTGACCTGCAGGGCTACGGACCAAATGTGGGAAAGTGGGATTAGGCTGGGTGGCTCGTTTCTCAGCCGGGGCAGACACGATGGGCCAAATGGCCTCCTTCTGTGACGTAAATTTTCTATGATTCTATGATTTAAAGTAGATAAGTCACCCGGTCCGGATGGGATGCATCCTAGGTTGCTGAGGGAAGTAAGGGTGGAAATCGCAGAGGTGCTGGCCATAATCTTCCAATCCTCCTTTCGATATGGGAGTGGTGCCAGAGGACTGGAGAATTTCAAATGTTACACCCTTTTTCAATAAAAGATGTAAGGATAAACCTGGCAACTACAGGCCAGTCAGTTTAACCTCAGTGGTGGGGAAGCTTTTAGAAACAATATTCTGGGACAAAGCGCTTGTTTTTCAGACTGGAGGGATGTATACAGTGGTGTTCCCCAGGGGACGGTACTAGGACCACTGCTTTTTTAAAAATATATATTAATGACTTGGACTTGGATGTACAGGGCACAATTTCAAAATTTGCAGATGATACAAAACTTGGAAGTGTAGTAAACAGTGAGGAGGATAGTAACAGACTTCAAGAGGACATAGACAGGCTTGTGGAATGGGAGATTAAATTTAATGCAGAGAAATGCGAAGGTTAAGAGGAGAAGGTTAAGGGGAGATTTGATAGAAGTGTTCAAAATCTGTTTAGATAAAGTAAATAAAGAGCAACATTTCCCAATGGCGGAAGTGTTGAGAACCAGAGGACACAGATTTAAGGTGATTGGCAAAAGAACCAAAGGCAACATGAGGATGAACTTTTTTACGCAGCGAGTAGTTATGATCTGGAATGCGCTGCCTGAAAGGGTGGTGGAAGCAGATTCAATCGTGGCTTTCAAAAAGGAATTGGATAAATACTTGAAGGTAAAAAATTTTCAGGGCTACAAGGAAAGAGCAGGGGAATAGGACTAACTGGATTGATCTTACAAAGAGTCGGCACGGGCTCGGTGGGCTGAATGGCCTCCTTCTGTGCTGTAACCATTCTATGACTTCATTATATTCTACATCAGGTGGTGTCGAGAAAAATCAGAGAGGTGTCATAAGTCATGGCTGCAAAAGATAGCCTTAATCCCCCAAACTGCAATAAAATAAATAACCAGATAATCTGTCCTTCAGTGATGTTGGTTGAGGGATGAATACTGGCCAGGACACCAGAAGCTCTTCTTTGAATCTTGCTATGGAATCTCTGATGTGCACCCAAGAGGACAACAGGCCTCGGTTTAACATCTCATCAGAAAGATGGCACCGCCAACAGTGCAGCACTCCCTCAGTACTGGACATGAGTGTCAACCTCGGTTGCATGCTCAAGTCTCGGGAGGGGGGCAGGGGTTGAGCCCACATCCTTTTGACTCAGAGGCAAGAGTGTTGCTACTGAGCTAAGGCTGACACCTTAACTGTATATATAAATTGTTCTATCCCATTGTACTCTCTCAAAATTAAATTACTCATAAACAGTGGATTCACCATAATCTGGAGGGTTTTTTTGTGTAATTGTGCATTTATGACATCTTGTTTAAAGTATCCCCATTCCATTCCCCACTGTATGAAATGGATACTGATGGATAATCGAGGTTTCACTGTATGCAGACTTTTATTGTTTTTTCATCAATCGAGTTTGTAATACACTCCACTGTAGCTTCTGCCCATATTGTAACATTTGTTTATGAGCAATACAAAGATTCAAACTTCCATGCGCACTCTTTAAAATTTGTTCTTGGAATGTGGCCAACACTGGCAAGACTGCATTTATTGTCCATCTCTATTTGTCCTGAAAGCAGTAAGACTCAACCACATAACACAGGCCAGACCAGATAGGGATAGTAGGTCGCTTCCCTGAAGGACATTAATGAACCATTTAGGTTTTTAACAAGAGCATTTGCTATGGTCATTTTATCTGGAGCTATCCTATAAATGACCAAATTTATTGAATTAAATTTCATAACTTGTCATTGGAGGATTTGAATACAAGTCTTTGGAGTTTCTAGTCCAGTACTATAACAAGTAGACTACCACACCAATGCAGACTTGACCAGCACATAGCCTGTTTCTGTACTGTAACATTCTAGGGAGTAGATTTTCTTGTTCCTGGCTATCGGATCACCTGGACACATTAATAGCAGAAGATCAGGCAGGGAGGAGCATATGGCCCTAACAGAGCCCACCTGATTTTTCCATCCATTAATTTAATTGGATAGAACAATTGGACAGGCTCCCTTACATGCATGCGCTCCTCCCAGCCCACTTTTCCTGTATTTATTACATCCAAGCTATCCAATGGCCTTGGATGCAGGAATAGGAAAACCTACCCTTATAGGTCTGTCCTTGTAAATTAGGTCACTAAGTCCTACAATTATCTTCACTCTTCTGAGGATTTGGAAAGTGTTCAATGTCCTTTTGAATGTAATGTGATCAAATTTGCATACGATTTTCCAACTGTATCCTCACCAGTGATCTTAGAATAAGATGATATGTATGACAATTTTTCAAAACAATACCTTACTGCATGGCAAAAGTGGAGCAGTGATGTTTTACTACATTAAAGGTGCTATATAAATGCAAGTTATTGTTGTTATTGTTGCAATACCTCCATTTTGATGTCAAATGTTCAGTATGTATAAGCATTTATTTCCATAAAATTTTGGTTTTCAGATTAAGTTCAATTTGTGGTTTGCATATTTATCACAATTTTGTTTCCTGTGCTAACCAACAGTCAGCTAAATCCCCACTGATCTTAAAATGTGATAGTAGAATGAAGTGGGATAGAGTTTAGCAAAAATCCAACAGGGACAGAGTTAAAGAATAAGATGTATTCTGATCAGTGTGCAAACAGACTAATATTAGGAAGCAACTGCACTTTGTAGAGATTCCCCTTTGACTGACATAATTGAAGCATTTCCACATCACTGTTTCACAACAAATTGCTTTACCTCCAGGGCTCTACAGAAACTCCTGAAAGATGTCAAACAAAATCTTGCAAAAAAAAAGTAGGAAAAAATGGAACAAATCGAGCAGGAAGTATTTAATATTCGAAGAACATACTCCTGAAATTTCCATTTCCTTGAAGGATTCATCAGTGTTAAATGTCAATAAATTCAGCTCTTACCTGAGCATTGTGATACTGTAGATTGAAGATGTCAGAAGCATGTTATAGACTTACAAAAGCCAAATGATTTTTTAAAATATATGCAGACGAAGGCAAGATGCAATTCAAATCCCACAATAAGGCAGTCACTGTCATTTTAAATCAAATTTTCAGAGTATGCGTTGAGCAGACTGTGCCCTCGGTGTCAGTGGGAAGTGTTGTTTTACATTTCTATCACTGCCTTCCTAAAACCCCTGTGGGGATGTGAAGGCAGCTCATTTCATTAGCA
Organism: Heptranchias perlo; assembly: GCF_035084215.1. NCBI lineage: Eukaryota > Metazoa > Chordata > Chondrichthyes > Hexanchiformes > Hexanchidae > Heptranchias > Heptranchias perlo. The sequence continues at coordinate 57,760,702 of NC_090326.1, read as the reverse complement.
TTACAATTATTTATAACAAAATTGCTATGAAGATGAGCATGTTCTGCCAGAAACTGTTGATATTCTTCAGAGTGATTTGTCATTTCAGTTGTTATCCAGCATTTATCAAAATGTGCAGAACATTTTGTGCAAATTCATCAGGATGAGGAATGTTCCACCTTGGGCACCCAAGGCCTGATATTGTGAAGGTGGGCAGCCAATCTCTTTGTCATCAGGTGTGGAGATCTGCGGTCTATCCTTCACCTAAATGCCTACTGCACCCAGCCAGCAACTGAAGTGCTGAGAGACTGGATACAGCCTGCACGCAAGGCCTCACATCTAACTTAACGTAGGGTGCTTCCCCATAATGTGACTGAGTGCCTGAGCAGTGTTCCAGTCACACAGCACCCATTTGGAATGAGCACTGAAAGGGAGACTCTATTAAAAAAATTGTAACCATATTGTAACATGTAACCATACAAATGCACAGAAAGCAAAATATTCAGATGAAATCCAATTTTAAAATTAATTATATTGGACAATGTTCATACTGAGGTAACTGTCTACGTAGGGATAATTTGTACAATGACAGTGTGCGAATTGTGAAGGCAGACAGAGATTCTGTAAAGTCATCAAAGCAACACACAGCATAAATATTAGTTGAAAATAAACAATCTGTATGGACTGTCTCCAAAACAATCAATACATTTGCTTGCTTATGAACAAAAAAATCAAAGATGTTGTGAGATTTATTGTAAAACCTTTTAATGACTTCTCTATTTTGAGGCTGGGTGGCTGAAAAGAGGAAAAAAATCAATAGTCTTTTTATTCCAGGTTAGCAGTCTATCTACATTAATAAATTACCTATGAGATCCAGTATCCCTTTAATAAATTTGCACCATAAAGTCACCACACCATTTATTGCAACGAGTGCATTAAGGGATAATGTTCTTGCATGCATGACATAATAATATAAAAAGCACAGTAGGCCCTGTCATGAGTCATATGCCACATGAATACATATCACTTTGCTTAATCCTATATGTGCAGACATGGAAAATACTGTCCATTATTATTTCAATTGTTTTTATAATCAATTCATAAAATTAGCAAAATTAGCAAAATTAAAGCCCATGGGATTAAAGAGACAGTGGCAGTGTGGATACAAAATTGGCTAAGGGACAGAAAGCAGAGAGTAGTGGTGAACGGTTGGTTTCAGACTGGAGGGAAGTATACAGTGTTGTTCCCCAGGGGTCAGTATTAGGACCACTGCTCTTTTTGATACATATTAATGACCTGAACTTGAGTATAGAGGATATAATTTCAAAGTTTGCAGATGACAGGAAACTTGGAAATGTAGTATACAATGTGGAGGATAGTAACAAACTTCAGGAGGACGTAGACAGACTGGTGAAATGGGCAGACACATGGCAGATTAAATTTAACGCAGAGAAGTGTGAAGTGATGCATTTTGGTACGAAGTATGAGAAGAGGCAATATAAACTAAATGGTACAATTTTAAAGGGGGTGCAGGAACAGAGAGACCTGGGGGTGCACATACACAATCTTTGAAAGTGGCAGGACAAGTTGAGAAGGCTGTTAAAAAAAGTATATAGCTAGGCTTTATTAATAGAGGCATAGAGTACAAAAGCAAGGAAGTTATGCTAAACCTTTATAAAATACTGGTTAGGCCTCAGCTGAAGTATTGTGTCCAATTCTGGGCACCAAACTTTAGGAAAGATGTATAAGGAATAAATTAAATGAACTACAGGTATGACATGATAGCTATTACTGAGACATGGCCGCAGGATGGTCAGGATTGGGAACTAAATATACCAGGTTATAAGGTCTACAGGAGAGATAGGGAAATGGAAGAGGGGGAGGAGTAGCCTTAATGATTAGAGATGAAATCACTTCAATGATAAAGGAGGATATAACGAGAGGTAAGCAGCCAACAAAGACCTTATGGGTTGAATTGAGAAATAGGAAAGGATCTAAGGCTATAGTGGGAGTTGTATATAGGAGCCCTGGCAGCAGCTCTGAAGTGCTAGATTGTATAAATGCAGAGATTACACAAGCGTGTAAGAAAGGCATAGTGGTCATAATGGGGGACTTTAACCTTCACATAGATTGGGAAAAGCAGACTAGCAACTGTCAGAAAGGTAGTGAATTTCTTGAGTGTGTCCGGGATAGTTTTCTACAGCAGTATGTCCTAGAGGCAACAAGGGGGCAAGCCATACTAGATTTAGTAATGAGTAATGAACCAGATTTAGTTAACGGCTTAACTGTGCATGAACATCTATCCAATAGTGATCATAACATGATCGATTTCAATGTAGTGTTTGAAAGGGAAAAAAGTGAATCAGCTGCTAAGATTCTAGACTTGGGCAAGGCCGACTTCAATGGGATGAGACAGAGACTGTCCACAGTAAACTGGGCAAATCTGTTAATGGGTAAAACGACTGATGATCAGTGGGAAATGTATAAAGAAACATTTAACGTGATACAGAATCGGTTTATACCCCTGAGGGGCAAGAACTCTGCTTGCCAGCAAAAAAAAAGCCATGGACAACTAAAGAGGTAAGGGACAGTATAAAACATAAGGAAAGGGCATACAAAAAAGCGAATGGGAAAGATACAAAGAGCAACAAAGGGTCCCAAAACAGATAGTAAGAGCTACAAAAAGAGAGTATGAAAAGAAACTCGCAAGGGATATCAAAACCAATACAAAGAACTTTTATAGTTATATTAGGAAAAAGAGGGTGGTCAGGAGCAGTGTTGGCCCCTTAAAAACTGAAAGTGGGGATATTGTCATTGACAATGGGGAAATGGCGGACATGTTGAACGATTACTTTGCGTCAGTATTTACAGTCGAAAAAGAGGATAGCATGCCGGAAATCCCAAGAAAACTTATATTGAATCGGGGACAGGGACTCGATAAAATTAACATAAGTAAAGCAACAGTAATGAAGAAAATAATAGCACTAAAGAGTGACAAATCCCCAGGACCAGATGGTTTCCATCCCAGGGTTTTAAAGGAAGTAGATGAGCACATTGCAGATGCCCTAACTATAATCTTTCAAAGTTCTCTAGATTCAGGAACTGTCCCTCTAGATTGGAAAATTGCACATGTCACTCCGCTTTTTAAGAAAGGAGAGAGAGGGAAACCGGGGAATTATAGACCAGTTAGCCTAACATCTGTTGTGGGGAAAATGCTGGAGTCTATAATTAAGGATAGGGTGACTGAACACCTCGAGAATTTTCAGTTAAACAGAGAGAGCCAGCATGGATTTGTGAAAGGTAGGTCGTGCCTGACAAGCCTGATTGAATTTTTTGAAGAGGTGACTAAAGTAGTGGACAAGGGAATGTCAATGGATGTTATTTATATGGACTTCCAGAAGGCATTTGATAAGGTCCCACATAAGAGACTGTTAGCTAAGATAGAAGCCCATGGAATCGAGGGAAAAGTATGGACTTGGTTAGGAAGTTGGCTGAGCGAAAGGCGACAGAGAGTAGGGATAATGGGAAGGTACTCACATTGGCAGGATGTGACTAGTGGAGTCCCGCAGGGATCTGTCTTGGGGCCTCAATTATTCACAATATTTATTAACGACTTGGATGAAGGCATAGAAAGTTTCATATCTAAGTTTGCCGACGACACAAAGATTGGTGGCATTGTAAGCAGTGTAGATGAAAACATAAAATTACAAAGCGATATTGATAGATTAGGTGAATGGGCAAAACTGTGGCAAATGGAATTCAATGTAGACAAATGTGAGGTCATCTACTTTGGATCAAAAAAGGATAGAACAGGGTACCTTCCAAATGGTAAAAAGTTAAAAACAGTGTATGTCAAAAGGGACTTAGGGGTTCAGGTTCATAGATCATTGAAGTGTCATGAACACGTGCAGAAAATAATCAAGAAGGCAAATGGAATGTTCGCCTTTATATCTAGAGGACTAGAGTACAAGGGGGCAGAAGTTATGCTGCAGCTATACAAAACCCTGGTTAGACTGCACCAGGAGTACTGTGAGCAGTTCTGGGCACCGTATCTTCGGAAGGACATATTGGCCTTGGAGGGAGTGCAGCGTAGGTTTACTAGAATGATACCCGGACTTCAAGGGTTAAGTTACGAGGAGAGATTGCACAAATTGGGGTTGTATTCTCTGGAGTTTCGAAGGTTAAGGGGTGATCTGATCGAAGTTTCTAAGATATTAAGGGGAACAGATAGGGTGGATAGAGAGAAACTATTTCCACTGGTTGGGGATTTTAGGAGTAGGGGGCACAGTCTAAAAATTAGAGCCAGACCTTTCAGGAGCGAGATTAGAAAACATTTCTACACACAAAGGATTGTAGAAGTTTGGAACTCTCTTCCGCAAACGGCAATTGATACTAGCTCAATTGCTAAATTTAAATCTGAGATAGATAGCTTTTTGGCAACCAAAGGTATTAAGGGATATGGGCCAAAGGCAGGCATATGGAGTTAGATCACAGATCAGCCATGATCTTATCAAATGGCGGAGCAGGCACGAGGGGCTGAATGGCCTACTCCTGTTCCTATGTTCCTATGTCAAGGCCTTGGAGAGGGTGCAGAAGAGACTTTCTAGAATGGTGTCAGGGATGAAGGACTTCAGTCATGTGGAGAGACTGGTAGAGCTGGGGTTGTTCTCCTTAGATCAAAGAAGGTTAAGGGGAGATTTGATCGAGGTATTCAAAATCATGAATGGTTTTGACGGAGTAAATAAGGAGAAACTGTTTTGAGTGACAGAAGGATCAGTAACCAGAGGTCACAGATTTAAGTTGATTGGCAAAAGAACCGGAGGCAACACGAAGAAACATTTTTTACGCGGTGAGTTGTATTGATGTGAAATGCACTGCCTGAAAGGGTGGTAGAAGCAGATTCAATAGTAACTTTCAAAGGGGAATTAAATAAATACTTGAAGGGAAAGAATTTACAGGGCTATGGGCAAAGAGCAGGGGAATGGGACTAATTGAATAGCTCTTACAAAGAGCCAGCACAGGCATGATGGGCTGGATGGCCTCCTCCTGTGCTGTACCTACTATGATGATACATAAAAGGGATGACCTAACAGAACGGCATGTCAGACTCTAGCAAAAATAAAGTGACTGCTAAGCTTATTTTTCTTTTTTGGTTAGCCAGATGCCTGAATGTCCTCAGGCCTCTCTGTTTGTAATTGATTGGTGACTAGAACATGGCATTCTCCTGCATCACAAAGAGGAGTGTGATTGCCAGGAAATGAGCCGTTCTTTAACCGACTGATTCAATGCTCTTGGTCTTACTTTTTAATTGGCTTCAATTGACTGCTTCGATCTGCCCTTGGTACATAAGAGCTGTAACCAGTCAATTGAAGGCACACAAGTGTGTCCTGCTCTGCTGGAATTCCAAATTGGGATGAGAGGGTTGTCCATTGAGGAGAGATTGAGTAAAATGGGCCTATAGTCTATGGAGTTTACATGAATGAGAGATGATCTCATTGAAACATATAAGATTCTGAGGGGGCTTGACAGGGTAAATTCTGAGAGGCTGTTTCCCCTGACAGGAGAGTCTAGAACTAGGGGGCATAGCCTCAGGATAAGAGGTTGGCCATTTAAGACTGAGATGAGGGGGAATTTCTTCACTGAGAGAGTTGTGAATCTTTGGAATTCTCTACCCAAGAGGGCTGTGGATGCTTAGTCGTTGAATATGTTCAAGGCTGAGATCGTTAGTTTTTTGGAATCTAAGGGAATCAAGGGATATGGGGATCAGGTGGGAAAGTGGAGTTGAGGTCAAAGATCAGCCATGATTTTAACTGAATGGCGGAGCAGGCTTGAGAGGCTGTATGGCCTACTCCTGCTCCTATTTCTGATGTTCTTATATTCTGCTGTAATTGACTGAATTTAGACTAATTTAAACTGAATTTAAAGTCATTTAAAGTAATTACAGCAGCAGCAGGAGAAACACAACAGGGTAAAGCTTCAATTGATTGCTGGTCATTGCAGGTACAGATGATTAACGCTGCATTCATGTGCCCACGGGTGCCTGTGCACCTAAATTTCTGGGTGCAATGCGAGGAACATCCCCACTTGGGATCACTTTGGGACCAGTGATCATAATTCCATTAGTTTTAAGATAGCTATGGAGAAGGATAGGTCTGGCCCAAAAGTTAAAATTCTAAATTGGGGAAAGGCCAATTTTGATGGTATTAGACAGGAACTTTCAGAAGTTGATTGGGAGAGTCTGTTGGCAGGCAAAGGGACGTCTGGTAAGTGGGAGGCTTTCAAAAGTGTGTTAACCAGGGTTCAGGGTAAGCACATTCCTTATAAAGTGAAGGGCAAGGCTGGTAGAAGTAGGGAACCTTGGATGACTCGGGAGATTGAGGCACTAGTCAAAAAGAAGAAGGAGGCATATGACATGCATAGGCAGCTGGGATCAAGTGGATCCCTTGAAGAGTATAGAGATTGCCGGAGTAGAGTTAAGAGAGAAATCAGGAGGGCAAAAAGGGGATATGAGATTGCTTTGGCAGATCAGGCAAAGGTGAATCCAAAGAGCTTCTACAAATACATAAAGGGCAAAAGGGTAACTAGGGAGAGAGTAGGGCCTCTTAAGGATCAACAAGGTCATCTATGTGCGGAACCACAAGAGATGGGTGAGATCCTGAATGAATATTTCACATCTGTATTTACGGTTGAGAAAGGCATGGATGTTAGGGAACTTGGGGAAATAAATAGTGATGTCTTGAGGAGTGTACATATTACAGAGAGGGAGGTGCTGGAAGTCTTAACGCGCATCAAGGTAGATAAATCTCCGGGACCTGATGAAATGTATCCCAGGACGTTATGGGAGGTTAGGGAGGAAATTGCGGGTCCCCTAGCAGAGATATTTGAATCATCCACCGCTACAGGTGAGGTGCCTGAAGATTGGAGGGTAGCAAATGTTGTGCCTTTGTTTAAGAAGGGCGGCAGGGAAAAGCCTGGGAACTACAGACCGGTGAGCCTGACATCTGTAGTGGGTAAGTTGTTAGAGGGTATTCTGAGGGACAGGATCTACAGGCATTTGGAGAGGCAGGGACTGATTAGGAACAGTCAGCATGGTTTTGTGAGAGGAAAATCATGTCTCACGAATTTGATTGAGTTTTTTGAAGGGGTAACCAAGAAGATAGATGAGGGCTGTGCAGTAGACGTGGTCTACATGGACTTCAGCAAAGCATTTGACAAGGTACCGCATGGTAGGTTGTTACATAAGGTTAAATCTCATGGGATCCAAGGTGAGGTAGCCAATTGGATACAAAATTGGCTTGACGACAGAAGACAGAGGGTGGTTGTCGAGGGTTGTTTTTCAAACTGGATGCCTGTGTCCAGCGGTGTGCCTCAGGGATCGGTGCTGGGTCCGCTGTTATTTGTTATTTATATTAATGATTTGGATGAGAATTTAGGAGGCATGGTTAGTAAGTTTGCAGATGACACCAAGATTGGTGGCATTGTGGACAGTGAAGAAAGTTATCTAGGATTGCAACGGGATCTTGATAAATTGGGCCAGTGGGCCGATGAATGGCAGATGGAGTTTAATTTAGATAAATGTGAGGTGATGCATTTTGGTAGATCGAATCGGGCCAGGACCTACTCCGTTAATGGTAGGGCGTTGGGGAGAGTTATAGAACAAAGAGATCTAGGAGTACAGATTCATAGCTCCTTGAAAGTGGAGTCACAGGTGGATAGGGTGGTGAAGAAGGCATTCAGCATGCTTGGTTTCATTGGTCAGAACATTGAATGCAGGAGTTGGGATGTCTTGTTGAAGTTGTACAGGGCATTGGTGAGGCCACACTTGGAGTACTGTGTACAGTTCTGGTCACCCTATTATAGAAAGGATATTATTAAACTAGAAAGAGTGCAGAAAAGATTTACTAGGATGCTACCGGGACTTGATGGTTTGACTTACAGGGAGAGGTTAGACAGACTGGGACTTTTTTCCCTGGAGAGTAGGAGGTTAAGGGGTGATCTTATAGAAGTCTATAAAATAATGAGGGGCATAGATAAGGTCGATAGTCAAAATCTTTTCCCAAAGGTAGGGGAGTCTATAACGAGGGGGCATAGATTTAAGGTGAGAGGGGAGAGATACAAAAGGGTCCAGAGGGGCAATTTTTTCACTCAAAGGGTGGTGAGTGTCTGGAACGAGTTGCCAGAGGCAGTAGTAGAGGCGGGTACAATTTTGTCTTTTAAAAAGCATTTGGACAGTTACATGGGTAAGATGGGTATAGAGGGATATGGGCCAAGTGCAGGCAATTGGGACTAGCTTAGTGGTATAAACTGGGCGACATGGACATGTTGGGCCGAAGGGCCTGTTTCCATGTTGTAACTTCTATGATTCTTCTATGAAAAGGGCGCAATCGGTGGAAACACGCCATGCCAACCTAGGGCGTGGCCAGTGTTGTGGGTGAGGACTGCTTTGGACACATGGACTTTTGAACCAGCGTAAAAGATCACGGATACTCCAGCGCAATGCACCTACATTTAAAATTCCGTGATCTTTAATGCTATTTCATTCGATTACACTGATACCTGGGCGGAAATACAAACATGCGAAATTGATGGGCAGGAAAACACCAGCTGGTCCACCAAGCCTGCCCCACACACTGATAGCCGGACCATCATGACTAAACACTTTTCCCCTCCACTCCCCTCACCTCCCTCCCACCCCCGCAGCCATGCCACCTCTTCAGAGAGGCAAAAAAGCAGACAAATAACCCACGGCCAATAATCTGGAAAATTCCTCCCTGATCCCCTCAGGTGATCAAAACCAGTCCAGGAGATAACATGGGCCAAGTATAATCTATAAAGGCACTTACCTTCTATATGATACGATCTCTGCCCCAGTCAGGAACCGGTCCAGCTCCCTCTTGAAGGCAGAGAGTGAGCACCCACCACACCAGCCCACAATGTATTTCAGAGGATCACAATTCTCTGGGAAAAGAAGATCCAGTCTATTCCTACTCTTCCATCGTTTAATCTCATGTCCCCTGGTCCTCCCCAACCTGTTAAACTGGATTAATCTATCAATAGGGATGCTATCCAGCCCTTTAATTATTTTATAGACCTCTATCAGATCACTTCTAAATCTAAGCTGCTCCAAAGTAAATAGACAAAAGTCCTTGAGCCTATCTGAGTAGCTGAGATTCTTTAAGTTAGGAATCATTCTTGTAGCTCTCCTCTGACCTTTTCCAAGGCCACTATATCACCCACCATGTGGGGAGACCAAAACTGGGCACAGTACTCTAGATGCAGCCTGACCAGCGACCTGTATCATATCAAAATGGTGTCCGGATTTATACTGACTGGTTCTATTGCTACAACCCAATACTCTGTTAACTTTAGCTACAGTTTCTCTACATTGGTCATGAACCTTTAGTGATCTGTGCACAATAACACCTGGATCTTTTTGTCTCTCAACCTCTTTCAGTATTGTTCCCTGCAAATGATACGTGTATTCTGTGTTGGCCCTCCCAACATGCACGACACAACATTTATCTAAACTAAATGACGTTTGCCATTGCGTGGCCCATTCCCCGAGCACATCTAAATCTTTTTGAATTTGATTGCACTGCTCTACCATCTTAACCCTTGCACAGATTTTGGTGTCATCAGCAAACTTACTTATCATATTCCAACTACAACTTTTTGGCTGCAGGATTGGAGCCAATTCCTAATCCAGCATTTCAAATTTCTACTAATACCACAGGAATCTATTTTGTGAAGTAACCTAGTGTGAGGTACCTTATCAAAGGCTTTCTGAAAGTCCAGGTAGAAAATGTCTATCGGATTACCCTCATCTACGACCCCATGACTTCCTCAAAAAACTCTATCAAATTTGTTTGGCACGACCTATTTTTTTGGAAGCTGTGTTGTGAATTTCAAATTACTTCTTCCCTTTCCCTGTAATCATAAAGGGCATCTCTTATGATCCTTGCTAGCATCTTCCCAATAATGGATGTTAGGCTCATAGACCGGTAGTACCCCGGCTCTGATTTGTCCCCTTTTTTGCAATTAAGAACTACATGAGCTATCTTCCAGACTAAGGGAACTAACCCTGACTGTATTGAACTATTGAAGATATAGGCAAGGGGCTCACAGAGCACTTGTCCCATCTCTTTAATCACCCTTGGATAGATATTATCCAGACCTGGAGCCCTATGAATTTTGAGCTTTCCTAATCTATCCAAGCTGACATTACTATCTATTTTAATATTAATAATGCTATTCAATACTGAGCACCCCTCATCTGGAACATAAGCATTATCTACAGGAGTATAGACTGATGCAAAATAGTCATTTAGCAGCTCTGCCATAACCTGAGAATCAGTTTGAACCTGCCCTACAGTATCATTTAGTGGTCCTATACGGTCCTTAATGGTCTTCTGACTTCTAACATAGCTAAAAAAGTTTTTGCTATTACTGCCACAATTATGCACCATCTTCTTTTCCAGAGATCTCTTGGCTAATCTTATTGGTGTTTTTGTCTCCCTTAATTGCATTTGATACTTTTCCCTGTTCTCAGAGTTAAATGCCTTAAGTGTGTAGAATGCCTTCTGTTTCAATCAAATTTGTCTCTATACATTCCTAGTCAACCATAATGATTTTGTTTTACCATGTGCCTTTCTTTTAACCATTGGGACATATATGGCTTCATTCTGTTTGAGAATGATTTTAAATAGAAGCCATTTGTCCTCAGTACTTGATTGCCTTTCTAGTAGAGTTGCCCAACTTTTGTCAGATCTTCAACCATTTTTGTAAAGTTAACCCTCTTAAAATCTGGGACCAACTTTAGATTAGCTGCAGCCTTGGACTGGCCAATAAGATTAAACCTAATTATATTATGATCAGAGCTGGCCAGGTGTTCCCCCACATGGAGGATTGGTACAGTGCTAGGGTCACTGCTAAAAACCAGATCTAGAATTTGTTTTTCCCTAGTTGCCTCACCAACATGATATGTAAGGAAACAATTATTTATGGTGTCCACAAAAGTCTCAGCTACTCTCCCCACTACGATAGACGTTTCACCATCAGACCAATTAATACAAAGAAAGTTGAAGTTTCCCATAGTGCAAATTGGGAAGGTTCCCTTTGCTTTTGTTTGGGACTTTGTTGCTTATTTTGTTGCTTATCCCGGCATGGACACGATGGGCCGAATGGCCTCCTTCTGTGCCGTAACTTTCTATGATTTTGGCTTCTTTTAGTTTGATTGGACCATATGTTTCTTTCCTCTTTAGTGGTGCCCTAAAAGGAGCATTTGTTGTGCTGATTCTTGTTTGGTGACCCTGAGACAACCCATTGTTCCATCAAAAAAGGCCCAGGCTAGAAGCCTTAGAAATTTGTGAAAAAAAGTTCCTCATCAGCTAGGGATGCCTGAGGTCTGGAGGTCTATAACAGCTGCCAATCATAAACGCAGGGCCATTGGCTTGGACTAATTGAATCCAAACAACTTCAGCTCCTGCTGATATGCTAATATCTCTTCCTACAGCAGGCAGATTATTTCTGACAAATAAGGCTACACCTTCTCCCTTCTGACCTATTCTATTTTTCCTAAAACAGTTATACCCTGCAATATGGCATCTGACATTTAAATCTAGCCATGTCTCAGTAACATCTATAACATCTGGGTTCTCTAATGCTGCATAAGTTTGTAGTTCCAGCAGTTTATTTCTAAGACTTCTTGTATTAGCATAGAAGCATTTCAATGGTTTGTCAGTTAGCTGACTCTGGTTCCATTCCTTTTCTGTGCCTTACCTTTAGAAACTCTGGGTAATCTATTATTGTTACCTACCCCAGTAATACTACTGGCTGGTTTATTATTCTAACCCTTGGCTCAACTGGTTTAAATGCTCCCCAAAGGCTACCTCAAAATTCTTGGCCAACATCTGAGCATCCAGAAAATTAAGCAGAAACTCCAGGCAATTGTATTTTCTATAGCTAAGTCCAAATCATCTATATTTACACTGGGAATAGAAGTGGATCCAGCACTGACTGCTGGGGCACATTACTTCCAATCCAGGTAGCACCCATTTACCCTAACTCTATTTCCTGTCTGTCAAGTAACTTTCTAACCATGCTGCTATATTTTCCCTACGTGAGACACCTATTGAATGCCTTCTGAAAATCCATATAAACTATATATTCTACATTCCCTTTATCTATCCATTCAGTCAATTCTTCAAAAAAAACTCTATTAAATGTGTTAAGCATGTCTTGCTTTTAACAAATCTGTGCTGGCTGTCCTTGATTAACCCATGCATTTCTAAATATTCACCATTTTATTTTGAATTATTGATAGTAAGAATTTGCTCACAACTGACATTAGACTAACTGATCTATAGTAACACAAATTTAACTTTTCCTCCCTTCTTGAACAAAGATGTTACATTAAATAAAAACAGAAAATGCTAGAAATACTCAGCAAGTCAGGCAGCATTTGTGGAGAAAGAAATGGAGTTAACATTTCAAGAAAGTAACAGAGAAATGTTAACTTTGTTTCTTTCTTTACAGAAGCTACCTGACTTGCTGAGTATTTCCTGCATTTTCTGTTTTCATCTCAGAATTCCAGCATCTGCAGTATTTTGCTTTTGAAAGATGTTACATTGGCTATTATTCAGCCTAATAGCAAAATTTGCATATTTACAGGACATTGAAAAATTGTGGCTCGACCTCTTCTCTGATTTCTTTCAACAGCCTAGGGTTCATGCCCGGTGACTTATCCACCTTGATTTCGGCTAAGTTTTTCAGAAACAATTCCTTTTCTAGTTATGGTCCTGACAGTTGTTTATATCCTCCTTTAATAGACCTTAGATCTCACTTCCACCATCATTTGTAAAAATCGACACAAAATATTTATTTAATATCTCCGCCACACCTTGATCCTCCAAAATTAGATGCTCCTTCCTCCCTGAGTGGTCCTATCCTCTTTAACTATTCTCTTACTTTTCATAGACATATAAAAGCCTTTACTGTTTCCTTTTATATTATCTGGCAGCCTCTTATCATTTTCCCTTTTAGCCCTTCTGGTCTCCCTCTTTACCTCCCTACTACACATGTTATATCCATCATGATTATCTTTTGAATTGTTAGCCCTAACCTTATCATATGCCTCCTTTTAAGTTTTCAGTTTAGTTTTAATCCCTCTATCTATGGCTTCAACCCTTTCTTGCCCTATAGGAATGGATTTATTTTGTACTCTATGCATCTCATAATTGAAGATTTCCTGCTGCTGATCTATCTGCCTGTTTGCTAACTTTTCTGCCTAGTTAATTTGGCCCAAATCCTTCCTTATCTTGCAGAACTTTTCCTTTTATCAGTTCAGTACTCTTATCTTTACTCATCATTAACCTTCTCTGTTCTGACATTGCAGCTAACTATGTTGTGGTCACTGTATCCCAATAACTTCCCTCTTCTCATGTCAATTATTTGCCCCACTTTATTTCCCAGAAGTGAATCAAGCACTACTTCTTTCCTAGTTGGATTCGAAACATACCGATCTAGGACGCAGTCCTGGATGCATTCTAAAGTGTTCCTACTCTGTCTACACGCATAACCTTTATTCCTATAGGCTATCTCCCTATGAAATTTGTAGCTTATTGACTCATATTCATTTTACAGTTCATACACTTCATCTGCTAAACTGGGTTCAGAGCCAATTAAGGAGGATTACAAAATTCCCATGCATCTGAAAGCTTGCATACTTCAACTGTGTGTGAATTGTGCAAAGTGTGAATTCCATGGGGATTAATGAGCTGCAAATCAATGGTGATTGAATGATTGGTTTCAACTGACACCATTTGGACTCAGAAAACCAAACTTCAGTTTCAAAACAGTTACAATGGGAAAAATTGTTTCAGAAGTAAAATGGCAGGGAGCAGATTCCTCGATAGGAGAAAAATTCTGCAGTCCTTTCCATGGCCACAAATAGCAGCGCACAAGGGGACCACAATGACCCAAATATCTATCTTAAGAGCCACTGATAGAGATTTTCCAATCGTATTTAGTCTCACTGGGCTCCCCCTTCTTGTGGGTAGAAACCACAATTGCAGTCTAGAGTACTGAGGGTATGCATTCATCAAACAGAATCCTATTCTCTAGCTTCAGGAAGGCAGCTCCAAAGCAACTCAGTGATTCTTGGCACTGATCCTTAAGATCATTACCATTTTTCCCCAATTACCTAGAAAAGCTTTAAGGAATTCAATATGAATATCATCCATTCCCACCGCCCTACTATTAGCTAGGCAATACTACTTCCTCCCAGCTTTTCAAATGGCTCTCTCCGGACCTCAAGGATGCCCTCATTGTTTTTTGGAAAGCACCAGATTTGGTCAGTGCTATTCGCCCTTGTGGGTGAGCCCAACTCACTGATACCACTTAATCTCCCTAATGGCTATTTTAGACTCAGACAACAATGTTACATCAGCTATTGTTTGTAGTAGCACGCAATTGCTCCAAAAAAACTCTTAAGTAATGTTTTAAAGGCCATCTGCTTTCACCCAATTGCATTCTTTCCATTTTTGGTTATCTTTCCAGGGCCCTTGCTTGGTGAGTGAGTTTCGAGAAGCTTCTAACTTTAGTTTGTTTTAGGACCTCAGCTGTGGCAGCAAGAAAATGATTGGCCACATCATCCATCATCTGTCCTAAAATTACCTTTCACTAGTTTGAACCTCTGTCCCCTAGTTCTACTCCCACAGTTTAATTTAAAGTGATATTCCAGGTTAACTTTTTCTATACCCTTAATCTGTAAGATCACCTCTCAGACGCTTCCTTTCGAAGATGAAAAGCCGATGTTTCTCCATTCTGTCCTCATAACTCAGACCCCTGACACTGGGAATCGTCCCTGTGGCTCTTCTCTGCACTGCCTCCAACACTTGAATGTCTCTCCTGTTTCTTAGTGACCAGAACTGGACACAGTATTCAAGTGTGGTCTGACCAGAGCATTATACAGTTTGATCACATCATCAAAACAGTGGAATGGAGGTAGTCGTTTGATATTCTATTGGCGTTGTTGAATGTTGCTCTGCATTGTTTGGACATGTTTAGCATTGAATCTATTAAGACCCCTAGGTCTCTTCCAGCTTCAACACCACTCATGGAGTACGTGAGTCGTCTCTTTTTCCTTCCCACATCTAGCACTTGTCTGCATTAAATTTCATCCGCCATTGTTCTGCCTGCTTGCATATTTTGTCCAACTCATTCAATTCTACTGCCCTGTCTAGTCTGGTATCAATGGAAAGAAAAATCAGGCCACTGCCGCTCATTTCCCGCTCAGCGAGAACAGCTAAAATTAACCCAATTGTTTCCTACCCTTCAGCCAGTTTATTATCCATTCCCAGAATTTACCCTGAATCCCTACAGCATTGAGTTTAATTAATAGCCTTTCGTGTGGAACATTATCCAAAGCCTTTGTCTGAAGGCTTCGTTTTTTCTAGATGCAGAAGACTCAGAAATACAGCATACTCCACAAGGATGTACACACGACAAATCTGTTCTTTAAACTAATGTGATATGCATTGTATTGATTTAGATTTAAAGGAGTTAAAACATGATCTGTTATCCAATACAAAGATTTGGAGTGAATTTTGCCAGTAAAGAAAAATGCTAGTTACTTTCATTGGTGATTATGAAGACATTCCTTCCAAGTACGAACCCTTCAGCGTGGATATGAAATTGGCCAAATGACAAGAAACAGTGAGTAGTGGTGAATGGTTGTTTTTCGGATTGGAGGAAGGTATACAGTGGTGTTCCCCAGGGGTATATGTGCACAAATCTTTGAAGGTGGCAGGACAGGTTGGGAAAGCGGTTAAAAAAGCATACGGAATCCTGGGCTTTATAAATAGAGGCATAGATTACAAAAGCAAGGAAGTTATATTGAAACTTTATAAAACACTGATTCGGTCACAGCTGGAGTATTGTGTCCAATTCTGGGCACCGCACTTTAGGAAGGATGTGAAGGCCTAAGAGGGTCCAGAAAAGATTTACTAGAATAGTTCCAGGGATGATGAACTTCTGTTAAATGGATAAACTGGAGAAGCTGGGATTGTTCTCCTTAGAGCAGAGAAGGTTGAGATCAGATTTGATAGAAGTGTTCAAAATCATGACGGGATTAGATAAAGTAAATAAAGAGAAACTGTTCCCATTGACGGAAGGGTCGAGAACCAGAGGACACAGATTTAAGGTGATTGGCAAAAGAACCAAAGACGACATGAGGAAAATCTTTTTTACGCAGCGAGTAGTTATGATCTGGAATGCGCTGCCTGAAAGGGTGGTGGAAGCAGATTCAATCGTGGCTTTCAAAAAGGAATTGGATAAATACTTGAAGGGTAAAAATTTGCAGGGCTACGGGGAAAGAGCAGGGGAATGGGACTAATTGGATTGGTGTTACAAAGAGCCGGCATGGGCTTGATGTGCCAAATGGCCTTCTTCTGTGCTGTAACCATTCCATGATTCAGTCTGCAGGCACTGTCACGGCACACATTATCAGCTGTCAGTCCTTTCAAATCGCCAGTACTTCCAAACAATCATGTGCACTGGCACGTACTGCCCTGTGCTATCTGTGTGATTTAGCATGCGTGTGATTGTTCAATATATCCATATGCATCTTTGAACGTCCTGAGCCAGAAATTCCACCCCTTGAAGTTGGGGTGGATTGGCGGTGGGGGGGCAGGTGGGGGGTTGTTGCAATTTGGGGCAGACATGGATCCATTTGGGAATCCACCCCATTTCAGTTGGTCAGGAAATCCAATTGGGGAAGGTGAGTGCCTCTTCTACTTGCCCTATTTAATTCTAGGCAGCAATTTGGGTGGGGTTGGGGGGGGGCTGTCTGGAGCGTTCACAGGCTTTCCAGGGAATTCTACCAGGAATGGCCCAATTGGCCTAGTGGAATCTATATCTGCTGAGAGCAGGAACAGGTCCTGTTCTGGGCCTAGTGAAGGCCCCTAGGGAGAGCAGTACAACAAGAGTGATAAGTAAAAGAAATGTAAGCATACCTTTTGCTTCAGCCTGATTCAGACCTTAGGATCCCTCTCTCCGAGTGGTAGCGTGCAGTTCTGGATCAGCCTCCTCTGTGGGTCAGTTACCCCTGCTGCAATGCTGCAGACACAGATGTCCGCTCTGATTGTCTTCATCTCCGGTATTTGCCACTAGCAGTTCTATTCCATTACAGGCTGGTTGAGGTCACCTTGCATCAGGCGGCACAGCTCTTAAGCTGACACCCTGCTCCTAGAACCTGCGGAGGCAGTTGTCATCAGTCATTGTAAGGTAGTTGTGCCAGGGCCTGCAAGTATGGTTGGTACAGGAAATCCATCTCTGGTGCCCACTGATCCCCCTGGCGTGTCTTCTTTCATCTAATACCACTTCAAATATGAAATACTGGTCCTAATATCCCACTCCTTTATACCTGGGGAATGTTCAGTTTCCAGAGGCAAAGGGGTGGAGATCATGACATCAGGTCTGCATCTCCTTTACATTGCCCCAGAATTTCATGTGCATCCTCCTTGAGGTGGGGGCAGGCAGCCTTGGAAATGGGGAGAAGGGACCGAATAAGGCTCTCTACCATTTTCCTCCAGTTATGCCAATTTGAAGGGGTGCCTGAAGAAGTTGATGGTAGCCCCTGTGCTTGGCCTCCTCAGATCGGAGGATCTGACAGAAAGAGGCAGCAAGAGTAAGGAGGCAATGGATTCCTGTAGCTAGAACCATCTGGTTGCTGTTTTCAGACAGCAGCTAGATGGTTCCACAGCCAGCAGCCATCATTGCAGGCCTCTCAGAATTGGAAATGACCAGGCAAATGACCTGAACCCGCAAATTCAGCTGAGATCAGGTCATAGTAGGTGGAGCGTGCCCAAGGTGCCAAATTTCCCCGTCAACGAAAGGGTTTCCACTCAGGATCATTATCCAGTGGCCATTGTTGGAATATCTATATTTGTTGATGTTGGATGAGGACAGGAAAACAGGATAATCTTTGGCTGTGATTTTCCTCTTTTACAGGTGATTAGCCTGTTGCCATTTAACTTCTAGTCTCACACATGAAGAATAGCCGCTTGGCTTAGGTACCAGAAAGTGACTGGTGCCATAGAGCCGTACCCTAGCAAAGGATCAACATATTTGAAGAAAATGAGCAGAAAAGATCAGTGAAATAAACAAAATAAAAATAACACAGTGTTAATGAAAAAGTGTTTGACAACATTTCCTTGATTATATTGATGATATAAATTGCATTCTAATATATCAATACATCACATCCCTTGCTCAGTGCATCTGATGAATAACAAGTTCTCTGATTGCACTTTTTGCTTCTGCAGAACAGAAACCTGTCATAGCATCAGCGAACTTGCCTTATCCGAAAAACTGTGGTGAAGATTTGTCTCAAATACAGTGCCACAAAGTTCACTAAAACAACAAATCCATCACGTGCTCAAGATCAGTATCCTCTTTCTCAGTATCTTCATTTTTATCCTGAATGCATAAGAACATTCTCTAATATTTTAAACACTTCTTGAGATTCTTTGACAAACTGGAGCAAACAATTGATAAGTAGAGTAAATTAACCAACTGCTTTAGAAACAGCAGAGAAAAGAATAAATGATCAGCAACAATTCCGACCAGTAAATGCATTTGGAAATCCCCTTCATCAATAGGTTGAAAAATACAGCCTGCAGAGTTCTGCCTCATTGTCACGTAGTTTCAAGAGAATGAGAGTTATTATAGAAGGGTTGCTACTAATTAATTAGTTTTGTGATTAAGAAGTGTCTCTGAATCATCTCCCACTGGGAAAGTAACTCCACTGTTACACATACAGTCCTGTTAATTCAGTCATTTTCATTTGGAAAAAAAATTATCCAGTAGTTCAAATTAAGCACAGGAGGCATTTTATGGCCTGATTCTAATTTGAATGAACAGATGATTCAAATTAAGCAACATTTAATTAAGAGTAGATTAATCCCCATGGATTGGAAGGTAGCAAATGTAACCTCGCCATTCAAAAAAGGAGGGAAAGAGAAAACACGGAACTATCAGCCAGTTAGCCGACATCAGTAGTAGGGAAAATGCTAGAATCTATTATTAAGGATGTAGTAACAGGGCATTTAGAAAATTATAATATGATTAGACAGTGTCAACATGGTTTAATGAAAGGGAAATCATGTTTGACAAATCTTTTAGAGTTTTTTGAGGTGTAACTAGCAGGGTAGATAAGGGGGAACCAGTGGATGAGATATATTTGGATATTCAAAAGGCATTCAATAAGTTGCCACACAAGAGATTGTTATACAAGATTAGGGCTCAAGGGATTGGGGGTAATACATTAGCATGGATTGAGGGTTGGTTAATGGACAGAAAACAGAGAGTAGGAATAAACAGGTCATTTTTAGATTTGCAGGTTGTAACTAGTGGGGTGCCGCAAGGATCAGTGCTTGGGTCTTAGCTTCACTGGAAGTACTGCAGTGAGAATCAGGAGGGAGGTAATTTACCCAAGCGATGGGAGGAAGAAACCTGGTTCTGCCACCAAGAAGGAGTGGCTGGAGGTAGCAGGAGAGGTGAGCAGCAGGAGCACATTGCCCAGGAAGTGGTTTAATAACCTAACCTGGTCAGGAAAAGTGTGAAAGTTGCACCACAGTTGCTGATTCAGCCCCCCCTCACTCTGTCTTGGCAAGCCTACTCCATCACAATACTCCTCACACCCACTTAAGTGTCAACTCAACCATCCTTCATTTTCTATGCACTTGTTCACCTCCCCATTTATTCATCCACTGCTGCCACTCACCCCAATCCTGATGCAATGTGATGCATCTGTCTGACAGTCACCCTCTGATCCATCTGTATGATGGTCAGCCTCACCCAATGCACTGCATCCATTGGGTGAAAACAGCTCCTTCAGTCACTCACACATCTGTTCTGTTGCCCATTGCAGAAGAGAGTGAAAAACACAAAGGAGAGGGAGAGGACTGGAGGTGGACCACCACAAATAGTCCAGCTCACAGATGCAGAGGAGGAGGCCATGGAGATAAGTGGGACAGCTGCATCCCTATCCATTAGAATAGAGAGATTGAGAACCCGCAGATGCCTGGTGACAGAACTTTAACATCTTTCACACACATGATGACTTTATGTCATCAATGAGTAAACTATGAGAAACCTGAGTCTGGTGGTTGACAAGGTTGCAACTTTTCCATGACTAATTCATATTGCTTTCTATTGTCTTCCAGGGCCTTCACACGTAGAAGGAGAATGTGGCGAGATGGATGACATCGATTTGTCAGAGGACCTCATTCCTTCTGAAGGTGCACCGTCACAGGATATCCAACCATGCACCAGCACAGATACTGGCATGTCGGTGGGTCCTATTAGCCAGTTAGTTGGATCGTCACCATTCACAAGTGAGCATATGCAGACACAGATGCTGAACCCCAGGACCATCGTTGAGAAGGAGTGATTGAGGTACAGCTGCACCTTTGCAAGGTACTGGAAAATGCACCACGCACATTCTGCACAATAGCAGAGAGGATGGAGGAGTCCAACTTCAACAGTAGTGGATTGTTTTTGCAGGTAAGTGCAGGAATGTCTGCAATGGAGAGAGTGACCGCCTTCGTGGAACTTCAAGCACGGTTCGCCAATGAGTCTATGAGGGCCATGATCACGGCTGTGCAGGAGATGTCTGCTGCCTTCAACAGGATCACAGCTACCTTATCAGTGACCTTACAACGTGACACAGATGTGCACCAAGCTGCTGTACAACAGAGTGGTGAGAGTGAAGTTGCACTGGCCCGGGAGAGGGATGATGGCAAAAGGGGAGATGGAAGTGGGGACTCGACTCAAAGCGCTCCCACATCTCACCCATTGCCCCCCCACCAATCAGTACCCGATATGCTGCCTCCTCTCCCAATGGCTGAATCTGTCCCTGCACAGGTGCAGGTGGAGCAGTCGTTGGCGAGGCCCTCAAGGGCTTCAAAACCCAGAGGTCATAGGCCGAGAGCTTCTCAGCAGTCATGGCAGGGATCTGAGCAGCTGGCTTCTACCTCTACTGAAGCCACAGGGGATTCACTACGTAGAAACGGTGGGAAGCATAAGTTTAAGCAATTATAGTTCACCAAGGGTATGCACAAAGGTGTATGAAGAAATGTTATGTTATTAAGTCTCTTTTTTTATATATTGACATAAAATTTTTGGTTCTTACCACTTCCACATCTTGGCCATTATTTTTTTTTATTCGTTCATGGGATTTGGGCATCGCTGGCGAGGCCAACATTTATTGCCCATCCCTAATTGCCCTTGAGAAGGTGATGGTTGCGCCCCAAATGATAATGGCCCTTTCATTTACTTCATGATGAAGGCCAATACATGACGATAGCCGTTGGGCAGATGTGCAATGGGTGTATGCGTGGTTGAAGGGCTGTCTTTTGCAAAGTTGGGTGTTGGGGTGGGGATTGATGGTGGTGGTTGTGCCAGGCAGCCTGAGTATCTCAATTTCTTTACTTTGCCAATGTTATTATGAAAACATCCCTGGCATCACGGGCAGCAATGTGCGCGGATCTTCTGGCGATGGGTGCTCCACCTTCATATTCCTTCTCCTCATCCTCTTCTTCAATGTTGCCATCAACAGAGGATAATTGATGAATGCCTTTGTCCTCCTCCACCTGTAAACCTCTCTGCTGCGCTATGTTGTGCAGGACGCAGCACACCATGATTATTCTCGAGACCCTCGCTGGCAACCCCAAAGGACCTATCCAGGCACCTGAAGTGCATCTTCAACATGCCGACGGCTTACTCAATGACACACCTGATTGTCATGTAACTCTGGTTATATCGTTCTCATGCCTCGTTGGTGGGATTCCTCATGGTGTCTTGAACCACGTTTGCAGGGGGTATCCCTTGTCTCCAAGGAGCCAGCTCTTAAGTCTGTCTCCTGTCTGGAAGAGGTCTGAGATGTTGGACTGGTGCAAAATGAAGGAATCATGACAGCTGCCAGGGAATTTGGGGCACACCTCCAGAAATCTCTTTTGGTGGTCGCACACCAGCTGTGCATTGATGGAGTGATAGCCCTTTCAGTTTATGAATACTCCTGGCCTATGTGCCGGTCCTCAGATTGCCATTTTTGTGCAGTCGATTGCACCCTGCACCCATGGGAAGCCAGCCAGAGAGGCAAAACCCACTGACCTCTCATTCTGGCTGATGTCGTTGCAGGGGAAGTTGACGTAGTCGGATGCCCTGGCAAACAATCCATCTGTCATCTGCCTTATGCAATTATGAGCAGACGATTGACACACCCTGGAGATGTTACTGGTGATGCCCTGGAAGCGAAGAAATTGAGGGCAGCGGTGACTTTAACTGCAACCTTAACGGGCAAAGCGTGGCCACCAGGTCCAGCAGGGAGAAGTTCTTCCTCAAGGATGCTACAAATGCCTGCGACCACCTGCCGACTCAATCTGAGCCTGCGCAGGTACTACTCCTCAGAGAGGTCCAGGAAAATCAGCCTCTGTCTGTAGACCCTCTCACATGGGTAGCGTCTCCTGCGTCCTCAGCCTCTCTATTGCTCTCCTTTCTGCTGTTCTCCAGTTCCTTGTTGCGCACCTTTGTCTTGTGCACCTGCAGATCCCAACACAGCACGAGGTGGCTGCCGGGGATGTTCATTTTCCTCCTCCTCTGATGTCCTCTGGAATACATCCATTGCGCCCCATCCTGATCTTGTCAGTTTGAGAGGCTCCAAAATTTTGGTAAACATGTCTCAAGACAAGAACTCTCAAACAACTCTCAGCCAAACGTTTGCCTGAGAGAGCTGAGGGACCAGCTGCAATCCCTGAGCTTTTATTGAGATGTGTCAATCACAGATTTAAAGGACCAAATCAACTTTGGCTGCATCACGCCTCCATTTCAAGGCGAGATTCAGGAGCCATGGGAAACCCTTGCAGAAGTAAAATTTGTTTCTGTTTGAGAATCCATTAAAAAATACTTACCTCAATTATCTCAAATAGGTAAATTGCCCTGTTAACGATCCGCCCGCTGGCATTAATTGGGCTGTGACCAAACACGCCCAGAGGACATCAGAGGAGGAGGAAAATGAACGTTAAACCCAGAAGTGGGCACATTGGAGCTGGGTTGTGGTCATGCCGGAAAAAGCTGAAATTTTTACCTCCTACCCGCTCCCAATCTACCCGTTCTTGGGGGTTAAAATTACCCCCATGTGTGCGGATGATGTTAGTAAGGGGCAAAATGTAGGTGAGGAAGAGGATGGAGTCAAGGTGTGGGGGCGGAAAGAAAAGCCTTTGCTGGAGATGCTGAGGCTACGAAAAGATAGCTGAGTGGAACAAAGTGAGGTCGACCATCCTTCTCCAACACCTCTCCTCCGCCTCCCTAGAAGGCTGGGGAGAGGTTTTGGAGAAGGATGGTCGACCATGTCAACATTGCAGAGAAGTCAAGGAGGACAAGGCGGGATAATGCATCATGGTCACAGAGAATGTCATTCGTGACTTTGGGTACTGTTGTTTTAGTGGCGTAGCAGGGGTGGAATCCTGATTGCAAAGATTCAAACATGGTGTAGCAGGAGTGGTGGCAGTGATTTAGGAGGCAAGAACAGGTTCAAGGACTTTAAAGAGGAAAGAGAGGTTGGAGATAGGGTGGTAGTTTGCAAAGACAGTGGGGGGGGGGGAAAGAGATCAAGGGTGTTTTTTTTCAGGAGGGTGTTGATGATGGTAGTTTTGAAAGGGAGGACAGTGCATGAGCAGAAGGAACCATTTACAATGTCAGCTCACGTGGGGACAGGAAGGGCAGCTGGGTGGTCATCAGTTTAGTGGAAGAAGGAGGTGGGTTCCATGATGAGCTGAGACAGGACATGAGGGAAGATGAGAGAGAAACTAAAGATAGGCTTCAATAGAGGACAAGGTGTAGCTACCAATGAACCAAGTCTCAGTCAAAGCTGGAATGTTAATAGTCATCTACAATAAGAATATGGATGGAAAGGGCCTTATTCACGAGTGAACAGACATTCTGGAGGGAAATGCGGAGAAAGGTGGTTACTGTTGATTTACTGGCAGAGTCCAAGAGAGCAGAGGTGGGTGGATAGTGCAAGATGGGAAGGAGGTTGGTGAGGTTAGTCCCCAGGGGGTGCACCAGGTGGGAAGGTTGGCGAGAGAGGATGGGATAGTTGGGGTTGCTGATCATAAAGAGGCAGTAACAAGTGCTTCAATGGGCCCTTTGGAAAATGGCAAGTGAAGAAGAGAGGGTAGCCATTGGTTCATTCAAGGGTGATACACACTTGGTATATTGGTAGGAGAGTAAGAAGGTAGAGGACTAATGATGGGTTAGGCTAGGGACTGGGGGTGGGCAAAGTGTCTGAGAAGGGTAACATGGCTGGGTGGTACGAAGGGGAGGAGACAGGAGAGAAGGACCCAAGAGAAAAGAGGTAATGGGCTCAGGTCTGGAGTGGCAGCCAAAATGCGCAAGCAAATGGACAGAGAGAATTCAGGTTACACAGGCAGGGCGGAGATTAGAAGAGACACGTCCTGGTCGAAAATGAAGGAGAGGATATGAAAGAGTTTCATTTTAGATCCAAAATTTAGTTTAATGCTAAAAATCCAGGTCAAGCCAGGTAACCACCAGAAAGGGCTAAGGTTAATGAAACAGAATGATTCTTTCTCCTTTAGTGCTATGTTCATGCTTAATGTCACTGTATGTGGCTGGAATACTGGGCCTATGGTAGCTGATGATGAGTAATTGCGAACTAGGGCTGACAGATGGTACAGATTCTTCATACTCCTAAAGAAACTACAGCATGCAGTCAGACACATTTACTGGCAGTGGTGGAATCATTAACAAAGAAAACGTATTAGAGTACGGAAACGCTGCAGTACGATAAAGATTACATACTTGTGAGCTTTCTTTGGCTTTTGTCCGCTTACAGATTTTTAAAGCCTCCTGCAAAAGTGGAGTAAAAAGTGTGCGTTTTACTTGCTTAAAGTTTTTAAATAATCTTGCCCATTGGATTATATTACTGATTGATTATATTTCTGACTTACCCAGTAAACATATATTTTGTAAAAAAAATTAAGATTGTGGATTTCAGCAATATTTATTTAGGAATTTTTCTAATTTTGCTAATCATTATTTTACTCAGTTTACACTGGGGGCACACATTCCCTTTTGTGTCATTTGTAAATACAAAGAGGAATGCAGTAAGTCTATGTAATATAGTTTTCTGATAACCCTTATACAAAACCCCAGAAAATTGCTCTGTTTCCAGGATCTAGATGGTTCCCTTTGTTCTCCCCTAAGAGCATGTCTTTAGCCTGTTTAAAATATTCTGTCTACCCCATATTATACTCATTAATTTATATACATCATTAAGAATGTAAAGCATGAAATGAGAAAACTCGTCAACTCAAAAAGATCCTACTTCCACAGATCACATATGACCTAATCTATCCTGCATTCTGTCCAACTTGTTTAATTTCCTATGTAAGGTTTCTTCGCCTCGGTTTCTCAAAATAAACAACTGAAATTTCTTGACAGTGACACTGAAATCTTCTAGCGATGCAGATGTGACAGTTATCAGAGGTCTGAACTCTGCGATGGATCTTGTACACCCCAACACCTTCCTTCCTTTTAAGCTGCCAGTATAAAAAGTGACTCCAACTATGCAAAATACAATAAAATGGGCTATCAAAAACAGAAACAGTGTGCTCTCATACCTCAGGTAAATAGAAAGAGCAGTAATTGCCAAATTCTTATCAGATGATTGTCAACCTAACCCAGTTAGAAGATGCTTATTGTTATCCTTTCATGAAAGTTTGACCAAAATGTAAACTCCAGTCTTCTCACCAAGCTGGAGAGTTCTATGAATATAAATGAAGAAGCCAGTCCCAGCTTGTACTGTCCTGCACACTGCCAAGTGAGGTGTTGAACAACTGGGCCATGATAGTGACTCAGCAGTTAATTTAGCAAAATGCAAAACAGCACAACAATCTGGACCTGGGCTCATGTGGCCAACTCCCAAGTAGGAAATCCAGGTGTGAATCCTAGAGTTGATTGGTCTGCACACTCATGCTCCAGAGGGTGAGCTCCATCAATTATTACCAAGTTCCCAGAAAATCTTTCTGATGAGGGATTCCTTTCTAAATACTCAAGATAGTAGGTTGAATAAGGAGTCTATAGAGAGATCATGCAGTTGGGGGCTCTTCAGGGGTAGACTTCCTCCATGCACTATTTTTAACAAACCGGCTAATGCCTTTGAGTGAAATTTCCCTGTTTACTGTTTAACAAAATCGTTAACTTGTTTAACAGATGTGTTAAATTAGCGAGTAGGTGCGTGCCTCCTGAATGCATTAACCAATTCATTAAAAATAGCACTCAATGTTTAGCTGCCTGCTAGTTGCATGATTAAGTTTGTCATGATAGAAAGCTGTGTTGCAGAAATATTGGCTGTGGCTCTAACAATGTGAGCACCAGAATAGTGGGTGCCAGCAGCCAGTTAAGGGTTTCTGGTTGCTATTTTGTTTCCTGCTGCCACAGGGCAACTTAAGTCCCCTTGTTGAATGTGGATATTGGAGGCTGAAAAAACTATAATGAAGCGTGGCCCTAAATTAGGAACAGGGCTACACAGCAGCAAAACCCATCTCCCCTTCCGGGCCTCCCCTAAAGCACACATTCCAAATGAGTGCTGCCGTTGCATTATGGGGATGCCCCCTAACTTAAATACATGATGAAGTTGAATGAGCCTTGCATATAGCACTGCCCGATTACAGTGGGGCATGCTAAGCACATCGGACACAAGGTAGCTGTCAGCCCTCTGCGCTCGATATTAAGGGCTGCAGACCATCGCATTATTGGTACCAAAGTGCGTCAGTTTGTAAAGAACCTACAACGACTTTATTTATCATCTATGTTGAAAGTAAGCTATCTCTTGTTTTCTTTAGGCTAAATTGTTTTTGTGTGTTTTAGCTTTGTCACCTCTTCATTCATGGATATCATAAATAGGTTAACCAACACATTAGTTCTCCCTCATCACTGCTTGTTCCAGCTGAGAGTGCACTCACCTTGGCTTGAGAACCACCTTGGGTTGACACTTCACTATAATCATACTGCAAAGAAATAAATGGCCATCCAGATTAGTGACTTGGGTTTTCCCTGCATATTTTTCACAGAAGTTTGCACATAAAGTTTAGAAACATAGGTGATGGCATATTTCAGTGGTAATTTAGGTTAGCAGAGAATGTCCCATGCCTTCATTCAATTGGTGTATTTTTAATCCCATAAACTCCCATCACTCTGAACATTTCTCAATTCAAGAGACATACTAGTCACACTTACCAATATTTTCTTTCCATTGAGTCACTTTCACCCAAATGTAGCTTACAGAAAAATTCAAATATAAATAAAATTCTATATACTTGCAGACTACTTATTTCAGGCTGGTCTTTATAAACATCTTGCCCCTCTAAAGATCTGGCCTGCCCACATTACAATTAAATGACCAGCAATAGGCACAAGAAATCGGCATGCCCACTCATACCTCACCCCTTTCTTCATTCGGAACAAGTTTCAGAGCAGCCTACATATTACGCTGAACAGTATTAATGCATGGACACATAAGTTGTTTAAATTACATTCCCATCTGCTATTTTAGAGGAGGTGTTAACCTTTTTAAAATAAATGGGCAAATGCCCATGTTAAAATAAAGAAATACTAGACAGAAGTGTTGACTGTTCATCAGTAATGTCACCAAAAGTAATTTCTAGGCTATAGTCTCAAATTTTGTGAACACTAGCGCTTCATGTTATAAGCAATTTGATTTGGTACTTTGCATACACACTGTCTTCTGCACTGCAAAAATATTAGAATATAAATCAATTTATTGGAGAGATTTCTTTCCCTCCAAAATCTTTCCCTTCATTAGCTTCATTAACTACAGCTACTGATTTTTTGATTACCTTCCTCAGCTGTGTAATTTTGCATTCATTTCACCAGATTGGTCTTTAACATGAGCTTAACAAGGGCTTAACAAGCACAAATTGGCTTTTGTTTATGAACTGTTTGATGTTTACTGATCCTTTATTGGGGGAATATTAAGAGCACTTTTTACCAACATATTGCTATTCTTATCTGCTTTTTCACAAAAATCAGTAAAATATCGTCAGTACCATTCAAAGCATTAAAAGAATTTGCTGGGTGCCTCTGATAGCAAATGTAAACATCTGTTATCCAGCACCTCTTGTCATCTTTGCTCTGGTCATGGCCATTACTGGATTGTTCGGATCTTCCCCAACAACAAAGGCGGCCACAGGTAGAATAATAATTGCTGTGGCAGAAATATTTTTCTCTCCTTAGGCGTGTGTGCATATATCTTTTAAAAATTACCTTGAAACTGGATTTCAAGCACTTCATTGAAAACTAGAACAGATGGTCTGAGACTATGGGCTCACATTTACAAATTGGGCAGGATACAGCAGGAAAAATCAGGCAGTGGGGCCTATCGCAGCCTCTCTGCTCTGACCTTAACTTCACTCCTCCCACCACTGACTGCCCCTTTCCTGCCCCTCACATGCAAATACTATCAGGGAGGTGGGATCCTGGCTCCCAGCCAATTCCCTACCCATCTTGTTGCCACTCCTCAGGAGAAGCCTGGCAGTAGTCCAGGTAGTGACAGGAAGGACCTGCAGTTCCTCCATTTTGCCCTGATCTCTCACCTGTTGAAAGCCTCAGTCTCAGCCAAGGTTTTCAGCTAAAAGCTGGACCTAGCCTTCAGGGCTCTTCTGCCCCTTTAAGTGGCCTCCTGCCTCTTCTGGGGTTGCACTGACGGTCCCGCAGCATCAACGGAATTTTCCACCCTTGCAGTGCTTGTTTGCTGTGAGGTATCTAGCCAGAAAACCATTCCAACCCAAGAAAATGAGTGGGAGTCATGAAGGGGTCAGACAGAAGTGACCCTGAACTACCTGGAGCAGAAAGAGAAGATTCTGGACCTTTTTGTTGGAATTACAGCCAATTAACCGCTGAAGTTTTTTTGTTGTAGGTATGAATTACATGATAGTGTACTTCTAACTATTGTGAATCAGGATGTTTATTGGCACCATGGTGTTTGAATTCTAGACAATGTACCTTCTGATTAATATTCCACAGGATCCTGAACAGAGATATTTTATGTTAATATTATCTTGGTATAATGGCAATGTAATTTCTAATTGTTGCTATGCATGGTTGAGATGCTTGAAAATGGCATGTGGCTGACAGAACAACCCTAAATCAACATCCTATTGTTTACCATGTTGTCAGATTTTTAAGGTTGTTTGTAAAAGCAATTTCTTAGAGAATTGTAAAACGACAAAATTAAATGTATGAAACAAACGAATCTGCTCAGGGCACAGATATACAAGCGGATGCACGGAACTCCCTAAGTAGCAACTTACGTGTTACAGCAAGAGACTCATTACAAGAGTATGCCAGATGGAGCTGGGAGAGCAACATACTCAGTATGGCACATAGTAAAACATGAAGGTTACAGTTCGTTAGTCGCACAGAAGAGATGGCATGACCTTAAATTTGAGTGAGTTCTGAGTAACCGTGTATGTGCAGATCTGCTGCTGCCGCCAAATTTACTCCAAGGCATCAACAAGGCAGACTCCGCTGCAAGGGAACTGGCATAATTACAGAGCCACTTCCAGTGGGATATTAAATCCACTCCTTAAAAAAAAAAGGTGGGATGAATATCTGATTAAGAAGCAGACTAAAGGTTAACGACAATTCAAAGATAAATGATCAAAAACTTTATGGAGCATGATAAGAACATAGGAACAGGAGTAGGCCATTTAGCCCCTCGTGCCCTGTCCCACCATTCAATGAGATCATGGCTGATCTGTGACCTAACTCCATATACCCCCCATATCCCTGAATACCTTTTGGTTAACAAAAATCGATCAATCACAGATTTAAAATTAACCATTGAGCTAGCATCAACTGCCATTTGCGGAAGAGAGTTCCAAACTTCTACCACCCTTTGCATGTTGAAGTGTTTCCTAACCTCACTCCTGAAAGTCCTGGCTCTAATTTTTAGGCTATGTCCCCCAGTCCTAGACTCCCCAACCAGCAGGAATAGTTTCTATCTACCCTATCAGTTCCCCTCAATATCTTGGAAACTTCAATCAAATCACCAATCTTCTAAATTCCAGGGAATACAACCCAAGTTTGTGTAGTCCCTCATAATTTAACCCTTGGAGTCCAGGTATCATTCCAGTAAATCTATGTTGCACTCCCTCCAAGGCCAATATATCCTTCCTAAGGTGCGGTGCCCAGAACTGAACACCATGCTCCAGGTGTGGTGTAACCAGCTTTGTATAGCTGTAGCATAACTTCTACCTCCTTGTATTCTAGTCCTCTGGATATAAAGGCCGGTGTTCCATTAGCCTTTTTGGTTATTTTCTGCACCTGTCCATGACATTTTAATGATCTATGTACATGGATCCCTAAGTCTCTTTGGACCTCCACTGTTTCGAGCTCTTCACCATTTAGAAAGCATTCTGATCTATCCTTTTTAGGTCCAAAGTGGATGACCTCACACTTGCCTACATTGAAATCCATTTGCCAGTTTTGCCCATTCACTTAATCTATTAATATCTCTATAATTTTATGCTTCCATCTACACTGCTTAAAATGCTGCCTATCTTTGCGTCATCGGCAAACTTGGATATGTGGACCTCTATCCCGTCATCTAAGTCATTAATAAATATGGTGAATAGTTGAGGCCCCAAGACAGATCCCTGTGGGACACCACTAGTCGCATCCTGCCAATTTCAGTATCTGCCCATTATCCCTACTTTCTGTCTCCTGCTGCTCAGCCAATTTCTGAAACAGGTCAATAATTTGCCCTCAATTCCATGAACTTCAACTTTAGCTATCAGTCTCTTGTGAGGGACTTCATCAAATGGTTTCTGGAAGTCCATATAAACGACATCCATAGACATTCCCCTGTCCACTACTTTAGTCACCTCTTCAAAAAAATTCGATCAAGTTTGTCAGGCATGACCTACCTTTCACAAATCCATGCTGGCTCTCTCTAATCAGCTGAATATTTTCAAGGTGTTCAATCATTAATAATTTCCCAATAGATGTTAGGCTAAGTGGTCCATAATTCCCTGGTTTCCCTCTCTCACCGTTCTTAAATAGCAGATTGACATGTGCAATTTTCCAATCTAAAGGAACGTTTCCTGAATCGAGAGAACTTTGAAAGATTATAGTTAGGGCTCCTGCAATATTCTCACCTACTTCCTTTGAAACCATCTGGATGTGTCACTCTTCAGTGTCATTATTTTCTTCATTGGGGTGTCCAGCATGCTAACCTCTTTCTCTACTGTAATTTCTGACACAAAGTAATTATTTAACATGTCCACCATTTCCTTATTTTCATGATGGTGACTGTGCTGCTGAAACTATGGAAAAGTCTACAGAATTTCTAGAGTCAATGTAGATTGCAAATTTAGACTAATATTCATGTTTCACTGTGGTTATTTTTGGGGATCTGGGAGAAATTGCAATGTTTTTTTCTTCCTTTCTGTGGTTATTCTTCTTACTCAGTAGGTTAAAAAAATTGGGATCAATGTACATTATAATTGAGCTGGTGTTAGGAAGCAGCTTAATAAGCCAACTAACCTTTTCCTTCTTCCATATATTCCTGTGGTGTATGGATAGTATATGCAATGATGGATCAAAAAAGTTCAGGATTCAGATTTACATCTTCAATTTTTAATGAGCAAAACCGTTGTACAGTTCCTCCTTCAGAGTCAAAGAAAGCATACATTATATTATATTCTAGTTCCTTTTTTTAATAAGGGGGGGGGGGGGGAGGGACAATTCAATGAGATCCCCCTTGTGCCATGCACCATTTCTTGCCCGACAGGTGAGCTGCTCCAGAAATCAATCCCACACTGTAACTGAATGCTAGAAGGTGCACAAAGCAGTCTAGGGTAATCTGTTATCCAAACATTTCCCTTCACTTTCTTCAAAACAAAAAAATGCACAAGAAATGGAATTTGCTGTGACCCCATTTTCTTCTTACTGATTAAATTCAGAAATTAAAATGTGTGACTTAAGTTAATTTCAACAGTGTATTAGTTTAATTAAAATGCAACAAATTGTTAAAAACTTAGAAGGAATTATAATGAATTTCAGTTCTTTTCCTTCTCTTCAAAATTTCCCAAGAAATTCACAAGTACTCAAAGACTTCTAGGTTCCAGAATGCACATCTCTTCTGTGAGGTCTTGCAACACCAATACAGCCCAATGGAGCAGAAGCCCCAAATCCTTTGAATTCCTCAACAAGGCTGTGTTGCTGTGGAGAGACACCAAGGGAGGCAAGGCTCTTTCCCCAAAGGAAGGAGTGAAAGAGTGAAAAAAAAACCCAGCAAGGTTCTCACTACTAATGTCTATAATGATCCCGACTGTAAACTGTCCATACCTTTATCGACAAGACCGGGCTCGGTTGTGATACAGCCCACAGCCCGTCAACGCTTAATCCTCAGGTTCGCATGTGATTGACAACTCGGGCAAGGTACCAGAGAGTTGATGGCACCTGAGGAACTGTACATCAGCGTGAACCACTGACTTCAGGAGAGGGAAGAAAATTAGGATGGGGGAAAAAAAATTAACTCTGCTTTGACACCTGCTCTTACACTGTACAAAACATCTGCCACCTTCTCACTCCAACCTGTTGTAGATGGCCATCCCTATAACATGGCTAGTGGGGTCACACTATGACTGATATGTAGGAAATGGGGAGATAACACATTATCCCCTCTACATTCATTACGAAATACAACAGCTGCAATTTTTAAAAAGGCAGCAACTTCAGGCGGTTATTGCTATGCAGTGTTCTAGATTTTACAAATGGCCAAAATTATGCTGGTGCGCAGAATTCATTTTGATACAATACAGATATTCTGAAGTTATGTGAATTATGTTGAGTGTTAAGCAGCGTAGTACAGTGCCCACATATTAATAGGAATGTCTCAGTGATGTTTTATAATCCTCAACATTATAACATAAATCTGAAAAAGGCACATTAGAGGTGTAAAAATACACCAAAACCTCCAAAAAAAGTTAGAAAAGGCAGCAAAAAAAACAAGTCTCCAGTTATGGGTGTTGCAATTATCCTCTTTAGCAGCTGGTCGACATGTGCACTCTGTCTGCTTACTAGGATCTGAATTTCTAAAATAGGACTTGAGGTCTGAAGTGCATCTGCTTCGTAGCATTGTTGGACAGCGCTGTCTTTAACATCCACTTGGACTTCATTCTTTGTACGTACTGCATGTCACGCTCCTTTCTCTGTGATGCTGCTTTCGCTAGTAAGAAAAAAGACAACAGCTGATCACAAAAATCATAACTGAGTTTATTTACCACTTGCACTATTACCGCACTTTATAGAGAATTATTTTCAGTGCTAATTCTGCTCCAGTAAAAAGTGAAAACAAAGTGAATTATCTGTCTTGCCAGCTACTCGAAGGCTTCCAATAGGAATTAATATCGTACTACAACTTTGTACTCTTGCTGAAACAATGGTATCCATAAAATAACTGGAATAGTTCACATTCCAGATGTTTTATCACCCACAGTCAGGTAAACACACAAGTAACTCAAATTACTGGCCCCCTATTTATTTAATTCACAATGTCAGTTAGCAGTGCACACAAGATTCTGCTGAAATTAGAGGCGGCACAATCCAACCACATTGAGTGAGGATGATTCTGTCAGCCCACCTTCCTCCACTCACCAAGGGGAATGCCGTACCACCACTTGGGCCCCATCTAGTACCTGACTGAGAGTTGATCAAGCACATCCACAACTCAGCAAATGAGTCTGGGCAAGTAGCACATGCACAACATCAGGCTTCTAGAAATGAATCCTCTGGTCAAGTAACAAACCACATGAAGTAACAAAATCGTTCAGGACAGAGAGAAATGGATTTAGAAAAAAATGATTTAAAAAGGTACGAAGTGTAAGAAATAACTCGTGATTTTTTTTTAAAAAGTAACTTGTTTGAAGGTGTACATTGTGACAATGTAAATAATCCACTCAACCTCATAGGAATGTCAAAGTATAAGCCTCCAGCTAGTCTAGAAATAATCCTCGCTGTACCCTACTTAGTGTGTCCAAGAGATACTGTGCTGTCAGAGACACATCCATCATATAATCCAGGCAATGTACATACCTCATGAGGTGGTTTTACTCCCTGCCTCAGGAAGCAAAATGTCACTGCCAGCAAACGTAAATGGTTGCTAGGGTTGCCATTTTGTTCTCACTGGAAGTTCTTAGTCCATATATACAGGCCAAAAATGTGGCTTTCACACTTTTAGCTCACATCAGAAACAAGGTGTCGAATGCCACTTCTAAGTATATGGACAATCTTGCCGTTGATACGCTGGATCACATAAATAGGCAAATTGAGAACATCCTGCAGCTTCACTATATTGCAAAATATGAGAAGTTGCTATGCAACACAAATAAGATACAAGTTGCTTGCAATCCTAGTTTCGTCATTTAGTTTGTAGTTCACCAACTCAAAAGGCCTAGATTATTGGATTAATAATCTTCAATTAACCAAAATATGCGACAGGCTAAATGGATCAGCTGGTCTTTTTCTGCATGACATTTTTGTATGTTTGTCTGAGAAAATATCTCAAATGATTTTTTTCCTTCTATTAACAAAATACTTTATAGTGCAGTGTTTCAAGCAAATTGAAAAGTCATAGTCCAGTGTCAAATGCATTATGTTGGATAGCAAACACCTACTGAACAGACACTCCCATGAACAAAAACTAGTGGCTGAAGTGCCGTAAAAGATAGGTCTTACTGCATGTACAGGAGGCATCAAAACACTTACCAAGCTCGCTTGTCCAGCCTAGTGCCTTGTACTGCTGTAGCACTCTGCCCAACATGCGACGAGTCCCAGTAACAGCCACTGCTCTAGAGGTACCAAAATGCTGTTTATAATATCTCAGCAATGATCGATGACCAATTCTAGCACCTGAGAGATTTGAATAGAGAATAAAACATTTTTAAACATCGTCAAATTAATTAGTACAAAAATGAATTTGATCAATGCATTCCTAGAAACGCCAATACAATAGATGTTTTAGTACTCAACACATTTCCTGTTGAAATACCAACTTTTGAGATTCAAAACCGTCGTCTACAATGAGTAAAAATTTCATGCCTACAGTTCCTATGGGACAGGAAGCTCACAAAACAGCCTCTAAATTCTAATAGATTATACGATTACAAATCTGAAAAATAGCTACTGTCACACAGTGTTTGTTCTGTACATGATCTTCCTGCACCCCTGTTCGACAAGAATAAAATGAGGGTGAGTGTGAGAAACTACATGCAAGCAAGAGATTTAGGTTCAGAGTAAACAAAAGGGATCAACTACAGAGAAAGATCAGCCACAGCGCATAGTCTAGTTCTGGTACATAACACCTAACACCTACCCAGGAGGATTGAGGAATGGCACAGACGAAGGTGGCAAAAGATTGGCTGGTATGTATGGAAACTCCAAATTTCTAACTACACCACCAGACTTTACCATTCCTTCATCACAACCTGGCTGCCTGCTCCCCAGTCTCTGGTCCTGGGGAGGCCTGGACTTACTATACTGGGCAGGTGGACTCTGAAACCACAGCAGCAGCAGCAACAATGCCAGCTCTCCTCCTACCCTGGAGCAGCACCCAGCTCCAACTCTCCGCCGGTCAAGTCACTGAGGCCACAAAGCACATTAGACATTGGAAGAAGGGACCCCCTCCCCTGCCTACATCCACCATTCATCCAATTCAATAAGTACAGATTCAATAAAGTGCAAACCAAACAGTCGCCTGGTAGGGAGGAGAGGAGGGGTAGTGAGAAGGAAAGGGGCAACCAATCAGATAATCTGAAAGCTCAGGAAACAGGAGTCCCTGATTGATCTGGATGGTATTTTTATACGAATAGTCCACTAAACACTGCACACAAATTTCCACAGGTAGTTTTACACCTAAAAGTTTACCTGGTATTTAAATCAGTAAAAGTGCATAGCCAAAATCATAAGTTGAAATAAAGACTCCTAGTACATTTGTGAGGCATTAGCTTTAGGTTATGAAGAATAATACATTACTGCATATAACAACCCAGTCTAAACAGCATTAAAAATTGTGATGCTATCTGTAAACCTGGCAGTTTTGTTCACATAAAGATGGACCTGTCTGACCCAATCTGTATAACAAAGGGTCAGTGAGGACATATCAGGACTGGGTACTAACCAGAAGGAAGCACAAGCTCCATTGTTTCCTCGTCATATTCCAGACTCTTGGCTGGTACTTCTGCAGTTTTCATTTCAACATCTTCCCCTTCTTTGTGATCAGGGTAACTATCCCTTTATATAGAGAAGCAAAACAACTAATTCAGCAAAGGTATTTACAATAGTCCCTTATACTGGAATACTGTATTTGATGTGCAGGGCTATGGGGACAGAGTGGGGTAATGGGACTAATTGGATTGCTCTTACAAAGAGCCGGCACGAGCTCAATGGGCCGAATGGCCTCCTTCTGTGCTGTAACCATTCTATGATTTGAGGCCACTTTCAATTTTTCTACTTTTGTTTATTTAAACACAAACGTGAGGTCAGATGCCACAAAGCAGACATTTATTTCTACTCATTTCTCTTTTCATCACTTTTGAAGGCCACTCATGTCCTACCAGCTTGATAGGGACAGTCTGGGCCGCAAACCAATCCAAAATTAGCACTGGCATCACTTTACCATTAACTAGCAAATGTTGCACACTGGCTTCAATGGGGTAAGCTGGTTTCAATGGGGTAAGCTGGACCATATCAAATCCCGTATTTGAATTCCTACTTCCACAACAAAACACAAAATACTCCCTTCTATTGGCTACACCAAGTTACTCATACATCAGTTACAATAAATAATGTGTTCATACATTTTAATGTCGCAAAACTTCCCACAAAGTTCATAAAGTCATGAGGAAAATGAATGATGAGCAAAGGAGAGATTGAAAGAGAGCAAAAGCTTGGTCAAAAAGGCGATTTTTAAGGAAGATCTTAAAAGGAGGAAAAGGAATGGGAGAGATGGAGGGGTTTAGGGAGGAAATTTCAGAAAGTGGGGCCTAGGCAGCTAAAGGCGCAGTTGCCAAATGATAATGTGACGGGAGTGGGAAGTGCACAAGAGGCTGGAATCAGAGGAATGCAGCATTCCAGAGTACAGCGGGGGGGCGGAGGAAGGAGGATGTGGGGCTTAAAAGGGATCTGGTGATGATTGGGGAGGTTTATGAGACGCTGACGGGTACAGAAGCCATTGTCAGAGTTGCTTTGACTAAGATTGGATAGGGGAGAATGGAACCAAACAAGCGCAGTCCCACTGAGCTAAGTAAGAGGAGGAAGATGTGGTCTACCATGGCGAAGGCTGCAGACAGGTTGAAGAGGGACAATGCACCACGGTCATAGTCACAGAACATCATTCATGACTTTGGTTAGGGCCATTTTGGTGCTGCAGGACGGGTGAAAACCTGATTAGAGGGATGCAAACAGGGAGTTTCAAGAGAAGGCTGGGAGTTGACAACATGCTACAAGCATTCAGAGGATGAGTTCCTGCAAATGGAAGCCATCTCGAATTATAGATGGTAATTGGGTTGAAGGGGATACTGAAACCAATCACCATGATCTCCTGGAGCTTGCTTGATCACCTATGGGAGTTGGAGGTTTTTTCCGAAATCGGCATCAAGATTTTTTGCCTCTCCCAGGAAATTGTGTGGCCAGGGGTGGGGGGAGGAAGGAAGAGGGCAGAGGTGGGATGGGTTTAACGGTGTGAGCTGGTTACATCTTGTGGGATAGGAGAAGCTTGATGGACCCATTGGGTTTTTTTTCTGTCCTTTTTCATATGTTCATAACATATTCAATAGCCTTGCAGAGGAAAGGGAGGTTGGAGATGGTAGTTGCAAGAACAGAAGGGTCAAGGTTGGGATGATAGCCGAAGAGAGTGGTGACAGTGCCTAAAGAGAATTGGCCATTTACAATGTCAGCTAGCATGGAGGGAGGTTGGGTGGTCAGAGTTTCATGGGAATGGGGGTCAAGGGAAAAGGTCTCATGGACAAGACAAACTTGGAAGGTGGAGGAAAAGGGGCACAAGTATATACACGAGGGAGAGGGAGAGCGCACGAGTATATACACGAGGGAGAGCGAGAGGGAATGAGTGTGTGTGTGTCAGTATGTTCAGGGCTAAAGGGGCAGGGGGACAGGCTTAGGGAGCAAAGGGGAAGGGGACGAAGCAGCGAAGGCATCTGAAGAAACAGCTTTGATGAAGAAATCCTCGAGATCATTACGCTTATCATTAGGGGCAAGGGTGGTGAGGGCAAAGGAGGGACGTTTAAGGAAGCGGTTGATAGTAGAGAAAAGAAGCTGGGAGTTATCTTTGCCCTCAGGATGATCCTAGAGTAGTGGACGGTTTTGAAAGAGGAAAGTGAGGCTCAATAGAGGCTGACATGGTCAAGCCAGACCTGCTGATGGATGGCCAAGCCAACTGTGCACCAGGTTCGCTCAAGTTTGTGCCCCTTGTTCAAAAAGGAACAAAGATGGGACAATACAAAGGGGAAATGACAAGGATGGGAGAGAGTGACTGTTTTGCTGGGGTTGAGGGCATCAAAGGTAGATGTGAGGTCATGGTTGAGAAAATCAACAGCTGCAGAGGTATTGTGGCGAATAGAGGACCAAAAACTAGGCAGTTTGGAGTTTGGGAGTACAGCTGTAAGCGATCTGGGGAGAGTTCTTTTCCCCCCATAGGCGAATGCTGAAAGAAGTGGAGTTGAGGGAGGGTAGAAGGATATGGGTGATGAGGGATACAAAGCAGTTTGTCCAGCATAAGCTTAACAAGACATAAAAAGTTAACCCTTTTAGAAACCGGATCTTAGTTACCATCGAAAACAGCATCACTTTCCTACAAAATACACATCAGTACATAACAGTGTCAAATATTTTCTAACGCCCCAAACTCTTCAGATACTTATATTTGTCATTACCTAAAATCATAGAAGTCTGCAAACTCAAGAGCAGCATCTCCATCTGTGAAGAGTCTACAATGGCTGCTGTCAACCATGTGAGCCTGGACAGCTTCTGTCGAGTAAAAAGACCGTCCCTTCTCATTGCACCACAGACAAATGTTTCCCACACCAACCTTTTCTCCTGCAACAAAAGTAAAAGTGCGTGCATCACAAGCGGTTAGCCATCCGGTGCTACATGAACCGCATCTGAAACCCCTAGCATCTCACCAGTCTCAAGTTTTAAATCAAAAGACTTTTAAAAAAAAAACTGCCTTTCACAAATGAGTAATTTTGATTTGCAACTTAACTTTGGTGTTGTCCTGCGATTGTCAATTTATTATATATTGAAAATGGTACGTGGGTCACAACATTTCATTTCAAAATACATTGACGATCCCTATGTCAATCATCTTTCTGGCATATTTCCATTTGATTTACCAGCAATATCCATTATGCCTATAGGTGATGCTGTGGTAAGTGCTTTCAAAGCTTTTGCTAACATTAGTAATCCCAAATTATAGTAACACACTAATTACTAGCACAGTAGCTGCTACTTTAAACAAAACCTTTTAAAAAAGAAAGCAGCTAGAAATTGGAGACAAAAACAGAAAATGCTGGAAACTCACAGCAGGTCAGTCAGCATCAGTGGAGGCAAAAGACAAGTTAATGTTTCAGGTGCAGACCCTTCATCAGAGCTGCTATTTTATACTGATACAGTTTACGAGTCTGTATGCAGTTACAGACTCTGACTACCAAGCGTCGCTGTGGAGCAACCCAAGTTTCTGAACCTCCAGTCATCTAAATGACCTCAGAGTGAAGCTGACAGATTAATGAGCAGTTTTGTTCCGTTGACTCACAATCCTTACGAAAGAAATCGAGGCAGTTCAATTTTTTCCACATTCTTGAACTACATACGCAGGCTGTATATCAATGCTGCACTGAAGTTAGGAGGTGCATGAGAATAACTCAATAATGACACCTGCCAAGTGTCCCAAGGCTATCAGAAGTGCCTGATCTCTGCTCAGCAATTTTCCACAGTGATACAGCTGAGGTTGGAATTTCAGCAATATTGCAGGAGGGAAAAGAAGATTGATAGATCTCTGGCACAAGTCATGTTCCACCAGTCTGTCACTGCACATGGGGACTCAATGCACCATGACAACCAACCTTTCAGATAACACAGGCAATTGTAATTGTGACCAGCTCATTTTACATTAGGTACAGTTTTCAGTAATGACATTCTACATAAATTTCCTCCACTGTTTATTGCCTTACTAATAAACAGGCACCCGTGAATTTATCATAGTGGACACAGTCCAAATGTGTACTGGACTCTTACAGTACTTACCCAGGTACTTTATCAGTCCCCTTAGATCCACTAAATATTCAATATCAGGGATAAAAAAACCATGGGACTTTGTCATATGATCCACATTCTTCAATAGAGAACGAGAGTGGTGTGAACAGAATAAGCAGTCTGTGATCGGAAGGGTGCCAGCCGGAGAGTCCTCGCTCGGCTCATTATCAGCTCGGCTCTCCTCACCTTCCTTCAAATCATCTTCCAAGTCATCAACCGAGTCCATGTCCTCCCAATCATCTAGTGCAAAAAGTGCAAAGTGCAAAGCAAAGTAAGTTTTAACTCTCTAAAATACCTTGTTAGAGCATCATAAAACTTATTCATAGTTTAAATCTTGGAAAAAAACTCGGAGCAAACACCAAACGTATGAGAGTTAATTATTAGGAACTGGCAATATTTTTCGCAGTTGAACTAGTCAAATTTCGACCAATTTAGAAAGTCACAATTACGTGCAAGAGTGCAGTGCACTACATTGGAATTACCTAACTAAGCAAACTAATACTTGGTATTGTGAAGCTGAGAGACATGGTTAGATATTTACCTGGCCAATACAAGTAAAATACCTTAAATAATGTCACCTCAGTAGGCAAATGCACCTTCCATGGTGGAACTAAACCACATATAACAGGAAGGTCTCAGGTTATCGGCTGGTGTCAGCCGTGGCTCAGTGGGTAACACTCCTACTTCTGAGTCAGAAGAACATAAGAAATAGGAGCAGGAGTAGGCCATATGGCCCCTCGAGCCTGCTCCACCATTCAATAAGATACTGGCTGATCTACTACCTCAACTCCACTTTCCTGCCCTATCCCCATATCCCTTAGTATCCAAAAATCCACTGATCTCAGACTTGCATATACTCGAAGGTTGTTGGTTCAAGTGCCACTCCAGATACTGGAGTATAAAATCTAGACTGACACTTCAGTGCAGTACTGAGGGAATGCTGCACCATCAGAGGTGCCGTCTTACGGGACGTTAAACCGAAGCCCCCTCAGGTGGACGTAAAAGATTCCATGCCGCTATTTTGAAGAGGAGCAGGGGCGTTCTCCTGGTTGTTTGTTTGTACAAGCAGGATCAGACAATAGCTGTGATGCATTCATCACAGTCCATGTGACCACCGACATTCACTGTCAAGGCCGACAATTGAAGAATACTCTTTTGGGTGAGGCAGCAGGGGGCTGCTGGCATCCATGGAATGGTACAAGTCAGCACCTTCAGGAGTGGGGGGGGAATCTCATTCAATAGCCAGGTTGACCCTGCGCCCACAAAGTGGGTCCACCTGTTTCCTCTGAGCCTCTTTTTTGGTCAGCAGAGTGTCTGACGTGCAAGGAAACCTATTATCACGTGTAAGAGTCTCCAATCCAAGCCAGAGAGAAATCCACATACAGAATTTCTCTTTGGCCGATATACCTGACCTTCAGGTAATATTGAGGTTGAAGATCAATCATGATCTTATTGAATGGCGGAGCAGGCTCGAGGGGCCGTATGGCCCACTGCTGCTCCTATTTCTTATGTTCTTATGTAATGGCTTCCAGTCATGTAGATGGTGAGGACATAAAGTCTTGGGACGACAGCAGCTGAAAGGCATTACGTGGAGACCAGGTGCAAGAACACATGCTCATATATCCAAGGTTTGGTGCCTTTAGCATGGTGGAAGGATCTACGCAAGGCAGCTTCCGATTTCTGAAGCACAACTGTACTGGCACGTACTTGCTGAGCATGACAAGCTAAGTGCATCAGGTCAAGAGAAACAACCTGGACCAATAAGTGGATGCTGGCTTCAGCTATTAGGCACGAGTTGACCATCATCAACCCACCTACTTGGCAG
Organism: Heptranchias perlo; assembly: GCF_035084215.1. Lineage (NCBI taxonomy): Eukaryota > Metazoa > Chordata > Chondrichthyes > Hexanchiformes > Hexanchidae > Heptranchias > Heptranchias perlo. Next base: position 57,718,467 of record NC_090326.1, on the reverse strand, counting down.
GCTCTCAGTGGTAGTGCAAGTGAACCAGATATTCGGCTGCTCTATACTAAGGATTTTCTTGGTAAATTTGTACCCCCTACGCACAGACATTCTGTGCGAGAAATTGTGAGAGCTCATTAAGGTTACTTAAATGTTAAGGTTGGCACTTCCAGAACTGAGTACATCTGGAAATATCACTTGGATTTTAAAAATTGTTAAACACATGGATAATCTGTCCAGTTGCAAAAAACTTAATTGGTACTAAACTAAAAGTGTCATGTAGCAACCAAGAAGGTTTACTATCAGTGGTCAATCTGTATTACAGCTGAAATTCATATAATCTCTATAATGGTTTGGCACCAGTTCATCAGAATTATACCCAGTCTCTAATGTAAACACAAATTATATTACTAGGAAGAGGGCACATGTATATTGAGAATACCTTGATGTGATAAGAAAGTATGAACTGTGATGGGTGATATTCTTATAAAGCATGTAAACTTTTTAAATATTTGAGGTTGCAGAAGTATCCAACATGGAGCAGAAGCTGACAAATGTCACCCATTTTCAGTAAGATGCTAGTGCAATGTTATCAAAATGTATTTGAAGTACATATTATTTAGGGCCTGTACAAGGAGTATCTTAGTGTGAAAGTAGTGAATACATGTTGGTTGGTTGAGTGCATTCACTAGGCCATCAAAACAGCCACACTTCAATCACTGATGAATTGCTAAATTTGCTTTTATTTTGGGGTTAATGCCTTGCCACCCATTTCATGCAACTGTCACAGCTCTATCCAACAAAACTATCCATCCTTGATCAGCAGAGCTTCTGTAAGTTTAAACTTACAAATCGATGCTCAAATAACGTCAGTAACAGCAAATTGTGAAACCTGGCTCCACAGCTAACAAACTTGCTTTAAGTGTAAAAATGAACAAAGTTAGTTAGATTTTTATTGAAAGTGGTATGCTCCTACAGTAAATTATCATGCAGTTAACTCTGCAGGGGATAACACTCAAGTTTTTTTTAAAAAAAGTAAAAGGTTGAAACTTCAGTGCAACTCATTACACTCTACAAACCGTTATTAAAATATAACAAGGAGACCCTTATTCGTCATTACTTATCATCACCTTCATCCTCCACCACCATTTCCTCCTCATCTGAGGACTCATCCTCCTCCAATTTTTTGGCCTGTTGTTCCAACCAGAGCAACCGAGGAGGTTTGTCTGGCTTTTTCTTGCTCTCTTGCTTCTGTTGGCTGCTAACTGTGACTTGTGACAGAGTGCTTCCAGTTGCTGGGACAACGGTCCTCTTCCTCGTTGAGGGCGACAGCTGGGCCTTCACAGCCTGCTGAATGGCTGTATTCAGCGCATCTTTGTCCATTCTCTCCTCGCTCAATCCCTTTTCCATGTTTTTAGCGTTGAGCCTTTCCAACTCTTTACTTGCAATGCCGGTGGCCTTCCTTTCTGCGTCCTGGTGTTTCTTGGATTTCAAATGGTTATCGTAGGCGTTGAACGTGGCAAATTTCTTGCCACAAGATGTGCAGTCTGTCGCAGTCCCCTTGTTCTGCTCTTCCACAGCCGCTCTCTGGGCCAGCACGCGTTCTTGGAAGTTCTCAGCTGTGACCGGAGGCATGTCTGCTACTTTACGCTTCAGGTTATACCTGTGCCAATCGGTTTTGTAGTGCGATCTTTGAATCTCCGCATCAGCAAAAGCCACCCGACACGTGATGCAGGTGTAGGAAGACATTGCTTAAACAGAAAGAAAACTTAAAATTTAGAATTGCCAGAAAAAGAAAACAATCCCAATCTTGCTTTCGGTCACAATATTAAACAAAGAATGTGTATTTATCCTCTCATGACCTCAGGATTTCCCAAAACGTTTCATAGCCAATTAAGTTATTTTTGAAATGTAGTCAATTTTGTAATATAGGCACAATGCAGCAGCCAATTTGCACACAGAAAAGTCACACAAAGAGCAATGAAATAAATCATTGAATCATACAGCACAGAAAGCGGCCATTCGGCCCATCGTGCCTGTACCAGCTCTCAAAGAGCTACCAATTAGTCCCACTCCCTGCTCCTTTCTCATAGCCCTGCAAATTTTTCCTTTTTAAGTAGAGATCATAGGGAAAATGCTAGAATCTATTATTAAGGTGGTTATAGCAGGGCACTTAGAAAATTTCAATACAATCAGGCAGAGTCAACACGGCTTTGCAAAAGGGAAATTGTGTTTGACTAATTTATTAGAGTTCTTTGAGGAAGTAACAAGCAACGTGGATAAAGGGGATCCTGTGGATGTGTTGTACTTGGATTTCCAGAAGGCTTTTGACAAGGTGCCACATCAAAGGCTACTACACAAAATAAGAGCTCATGGTGTAGGGGGTAACATAGTAGCATGGATAAAGGATTGGTTAGCTAACAGGAAACAGAGAGTAGGCATAAATGGGTCATTTTCAGGTTGGCAAGATGTAACAAGTGGAGTGCCACAGGGATCAGTGCTGGGGCCTCAACTATTTACAATCTATATCAATGACTTGGATGAAGGGATCAAATGTATAGCTGCTAAATTTGCAAAGGTAGGTAGGAAAGTAAGTTGTGAAGAGGACATAAGGAGTCTGCAAAGGGATATAGATAGGTTAAGTGAGTGGGCAAAAATTTGGCAGATGGAGTATAATGTGGAAAAATGTGAACTTGTCCACTTTGGCAGGAGGAATAGAAAAGCAGTATATTATTTAAATGGAGAGAGATTGCAGAACTCTGAGATACAGAGGGATCTGGGTGTCCTAGTACATGAATAACAAAAAGTTAGTATGCAGGTACAGCAAGTGATTAGGAAGGCAAATGGAATGTTGTCATTTATTACAAGGGAAATGGAATATAAAAGTTTTGCTACAGTTGTACAGGGCATTGGTGAGACCACATCTAGAATACTGTGTGCAGTTTTGGTCTCCTTATTTAAGAAAGGACATAATTGCTTTGGAGGTGGTTCAGAGAAAGTTCACACGACTGATTCCTGGGATGAGGGGGTTATCTTATGAGGAAAGTTGGGCCTGTATACATTGGAGTTTAGAAGAATGAGGGGTGATCTTATTGAAACATATAAGATCCTGAGGGGACTAGAAGGGGTAGATGATGAAAGGGAGAGACTAGAACTAGGGGCCACAGTTTAAAAATAAGGGGTCTCTCATTTAAGATGGAGATGAGGAGAAATATTTTCTCTGAGGGTCGTGAGTCTGTGAAAGTCCCTTCGCCAGAGAGTGGTGAAGGCAGGGTCATTGAATATTTTTAAGGCTGAGTTAGATAGATTCCTGATTAACAAGGGAGTCAAAGGTTATAGTAGGTAGACGGGAAAGTAGGGTTGAGGTCACAATCAGATCAGCCATGATCTTATCGAATGACAGAGCAGGCTTGAGGGGCTGAATGGCCTACTCCTGCTCTTAATTTGTATGTTCGTATGTAATTGTCTTTTGAAATTACTATTAGATCTGCTTCCACCACCTTTTCAGCTAATGCATTCCAAATGATCAAATAATCTATTTTAGTGATTTTGGTTAAGGGATAAATGTTGGCCAGGACACCGGGAGAACTTTCCTACTCTTCGAATAATGCCATGGGATCTTATACATCCACCTTGAACAGGCAGAAGAGGCCTTGATTTAACATTACATCCGAAAGACGGCACTTCTGAAATTGCAGCACTCCCTCATTACTGCAATGAATTGTCCGTTTAGATTATATGCTCGAGTCTCTGGAGTGGAGCTTCAGCTCGTGACTATTGACTCAGAGAAGAGAGTGCTACGACTGAGCTGCGGCTTCATAGCAAATAATCATGGATCATTAAAATCAGCTTTTAACAATTTCGATTGATAAATTCTCAGATTTCTTTCAAGGTGATGAATTTGTAAAAACTGATTTTCTTCTTTCCATCCTGAGATGTGGGTACACTGCATCCTTGTCAGTATGCTCATTGCATGCCACCCTGACATCACTGATGCAATGCACCCACAACTCTGGGCCCGATTTCTGGCATGAAAAGAAATGACGGCTGTGCAATTTGGATACTTTTATAACCGGGATAACCATCCTTAGGTATGGCTGTGAGCATTATATTCTTTACACTGCAGCAAATGTCAGTCTTTCCTTCCTAGTTAGGTATGAAGCAAAGACAGCAGTACACTGACACAGTTACCACACTGATAGTCCCCTAAAAAGAGGTCATTAATCAAAAGTTCACTCAGGTCATACACCAGTACTAAAAGCAAGATTGCAACTGCCCCCCACCCCCGTCTCTCTCTCTCTCTCTCTCTTCCCCCACCCCCAACATAATTTCCAACTATTTTTATTACCATAGTGGCAGGTAAGTGGCTGGAGCGACAGTAAACATAGGAGTCTAGAAATTCCATCGAACCATTCAGAGTGGCATAAGTGTGGCAGGGTGGGACTTCTGCCTCCTCTTAGGTTCACAGGGAGAACAGTCATTTCCCAGGTGACGGGCCATTTAAATAGTCAGGGCAGACAGAGGTGCAAGAGACACCAGCCCCGCTTGGCCAACGGAAATTCAGAGCAACAACCTGCAGATCCGGGGGGTGGGGGACAGCCAAGGTCTCTTATCAGGCTGAAGATTCAAGTGGCTGAAAAAAAATCCTTTTCCCATCATGGAATCATAGAAAGTTACGGCACAGAAGGAGGCCATTCGGTCCAGCCGAAAAAGAGCTATCCAGTTTAATCCCACTTTTCAACACTTGGTCCGTAACCCTGTAGGTCACGGAACTTCCAAGTGCTCATCCAGGTACTTTTTAAATGAGTTGAGGGTTTCTGCCTCTTCCACCCTTTCAGGCAGTGAGTTCCAGACCCCTACCACCCTCTGGGTGAAAAAATTTCTCCTCAGCTCCCCTCTAATCCTTCTACCAATTACTTTAGATCTATGCCCCCTGGTCACTGACCCCTTTATTCCAAAGAAAACAACCCCAGCCTATCCAATCTTTCCTCATAGCTAAAATTCTCCAGTCCTGGCAACATCCTCGTAAATCTCCTCTGTACCCTCTCTAGTCCTGTAATGTGGTGACCAGAACTGAGGGATCAATTACCTTCGCTTATTTACATCTTTAAGGCATTTTGTAGAACCACAATGGAAACCATGCCTGTTCTCAGAAGGCTTGGAAACTACTGGGCATAATAGGGATGAACTGGGCGGTTTGAAGGGTAACCCCCAGTCACACTCCCAAAATGCTGACAAGCCCCTAGGCTTGGGGGGGGGGGGGGGGAGGAATTTCAACAACATAAACTGGACAGAAACCTGTTGGATCTAAGTTCTGCCCCAGATTGTAACATTCCCCCCACCCCTATTACTAAGGACTCTCAAAATGGCTTCTGAAAAAGAAGGTCCTGTCTCACCCACCTGGTTGAATTTTTTTTTGAGGAAGTTGCTAGGTTGATGGATGTAGGTAGCAGTCATCATCATATACCTGGACTTTTAACAAGGTGCTCACACTAGGCTACTTTATAAGATAGAATCCTGTTGGATTGGAGGGCAGACCCTGGGTTGTCTGCATTCTCATAGGCCGAAGGAACATAGGAGCAGGAGTAAGCCATTCACCCCTCGAGCCTTGGCTGATCTGATACCATTTAACCTCCTTTGATCCATATCCCGAGATACACTTACGTAACAAAAATCTGTCAACCTTAGTCTTGAAAGTTTCAATTGACCCAGCATCCACAGCCTTATGGGGGAAGAGACTGCAGATGTCCACTACCCTTTGTGTGAAGAAGTGCTTCCTGATTTCATTTCTGAATGACCTGGCTTTAATTTTAAGATTATGGCCTCTTGTTCTGGATTCCCCCACCAGTGGAAATAGTTTCTCTGTATCTACCCTATTGAATCCTTTTATCATTTTAAGCACCTCAATTAGATCACCCCTCAATCGTCTATACTCAGGGGAATACAAGGTTGTTATTAATGAGAGCGGTTCTGTGTCTAGACTAGTTAGTAATAAAGTCCTGCAGGAATCTTCAGTAGAACCGTTGCTCTTCACTATCTATATTAATGATCTGGATGAAGGTGTTGGGCGAGCTGTCCGCAAGCTCACGGATAACACAAAGATTTGTGCTAGTGTTGGAACTTTGGATGAGAAAGAAAGACTACAATCAGATCTGGATGTGATGAGTGAAAATGGCTCTGCATTTGGCAAATGATATTCATTCAATTTTAATCAATGTTAATTAAATTAATAAATGTAGTATTATGCACATAGTTAGGGCTAATGCCAAGCCTGTGTACACAGTACAAGGTTGCAAGGCTACAGCAAAAGCAAATAAGAGTATTAGGATGTATTGCCCTATTCCAACATAAAATTTAAAAAAACACCAGAGTTCTTGTGCGCGACCTTGGTTAGGCCGCATCCATAATATTAGGGGGGAGGGGGGGGGTGAAATGGGTCTTGGGTATCACAGGCGATAGTTTAATCATCAGCCCCTGAATTTCTTTTCCACTGAGGTCAATGGTCACTTATAGGCCAAGAACATTTAAGGCTGGAGGTGGGGGAATCAACTTTTTGACTGAGCTGATAAACAACTTACGGTATTTTAGTAAATCTAGCAGTAAAGTGCTGCGCTTCCATAGCACCAGTAAAGGGGGGGGGGGGGGGGGTGGGATTAAACAGGTCACAGTGTAGCCCCCAGCTCAAGCAACCGCTTATCGCTTCAGGCCTTTGCTTTGTGGTCCATTGCACCATCCTCGTGAACCGGGCTCTGCGGATCCCCCCACGTTCCAAAGAACCTCGGCGCGACACCGTCACAAAGGAGCGGCGTTCGACTCACCAGCACAGAGTTCCAGTGACCGCCGCACGAGGCCAGTGACCGTGCTCCCCGGTGAGACTCGCCCGAGGAAGGCTCCCCCGCCGCTTGGCTCTCTGCTCCGACTGCCCACAATTCCCCCGTCTGCTGGAAGCTCCTTGCGAGTTGCTCTTCCGCGCCCCCGCGTGGCCGGTAACGATTGACACGTTTGGTTGCGACTTTTGGCAATAATTCTCCTGTCGGATTTCGAGTGGGCAGCAGTAAGGGTTCTACACCAACCTGATCACTTTAAGAAACTGATAGGTTATAGTTTCAGGGGTATAAACCTTTCAAAGATCTCTGTTCCTCTAGATTGGAAAATTGCACATGTCGCTCCGCTTTTTAAGAAAGGAGAGAGAGGGAACCGGGGAATTATAGACCAATTAGCCTAACATCTGTTGTGGGGAAAATGCTGGAGTCTATAATTAAGGATAGGGTGACTGAACACCTCAAGAATTTTCAGTTAATCAGAGAGAGCCAGCATGGATTTGTGAAAGGTAGGTCGTGCCTGACAAACCTGATTGAATTTTTTGAAGAGGTGACTAAAGTAGTGGACAAGGGAATGTCAATGGATGTTATATGGACTTCCAGAAGGCATTTGATAAGGTCCCGCGTAAGAGACTGTTAGCTAAGATAGAAGCCCATGGAATCGAGGGAAAAGTACGGACTTGGTTAGGAAGTTGGCTGAGCGAAAGGCGACAGAGAGTAGGGATAATGGGAAGGTACTCACATTGGCAGGATGTGACTAGTGGAGTCCTGCAGGGATCTGTCTTGGGGCCTCAATTATTCACAATATTTATTAACGACTTAGATATGAGACTTTCTATGCCTTCATCTAAGTTTGCCGATGACACAAAGATTGGTGGCATTGTAAGCAGTGTAGATGAAAACATAAACTTACAAAGGGATATTGATAGATTAGGTGAATGGGCAAAACTGTGGCAAATGGAATTCAATGTAGACAAATATGAGGTCATCCACTTTGGATCAAAAAAGGATAGAACAGGGTACTTTCTAAATGGTAAAAAGTTAAAAACAGTGGATGTCCAAAGGGACTTAGGGGTTCAGGTACATAGATCATTGAAGTGTCATGAACAGGTACAGAAAATAATCAATTAGGTTAATGGAATGCTGGCCTTTATACCTAGAGGACTGGAGTACAAGGGGGCAGAAGTTATGCTGCAGCTATACAAAACCCTGGTTAGACCGCACCTGCAGTACTGTGAGCAGTTCTGGGCACCGCACCTTCGGAAGGACATATTGGCCTTGGAGGGAGTGCAGTGTAGGTTTACTAGAATGATACCCGGACTTCAAGGGTTAAGTTACGAGGAGAGATTACACAAATTGGGGTTATATTCTCTAAAGTTTAGAAGGTTAAGGGGTGATCTGATCGAAGTTTATAAGATATTAAGGGGAACAGATAGGGTGGATAGAGAGAAACTATTTCCGCTGGTTGGGGATTTTAGGAGTAGGGGGCACAGTCTAAAAATTAGAGCCAGACCTTTCAGGAGTGAGATTAGAAAACATTTCTACACACAAAGGGTGGTAGAAGTTTGGAACTCTCTTCCGCAAACAGCAATTGATATTAGCTCAATTGCTAAATTTAAATCTGAGATAGATAGTTTTTTGGCAACCAGAGGTATTAAGGGATATGGGCCAAAGGCAGGTATATGGAGTTAGATCATAGATCAGCCATGATCTTATCAAATGGCAGAGCAGGCACGAGGGGCTGAATGGCCTACTCCTGTTCCTATGTTCCTAGTGTCTCTGCCAGGGGAGGGAGTCGGCTTTCTTTTAAAACTGGTTGATCAATGGCATGCTCAAAATCAACAGTAAGAAAAAAATTCTCCCCATCTAACTGCTTCTTTGTATGGATAATTCCCACACTAACATTTTGTGTCCCTCCATCTTTCTGTTTATTTTCTACTCTCTAACGGCCTCTTTCTCTTACTCATTATGCCTATTTTGATTAAACCAATACGGATGGTACTGGGTTGCCCCAGTGAATGTATCCACTATGTGAATGTATTTCTTTAAGAATAAAGATTTTCTTCCTCTTTACTCTGATGTTAACCTCCAAATACCGGAGTAAGAACCCTAATATCAAATAGGGTAAATCACAAGGATATTATCCTTTTAATTTGTTTAACATATGCATACAGAATCCCCATTTCTAACACATATAAACCCACTGCTGGTTGACTTCTCAGTTCTTTTTACTAAGGAGATTAGAGACAGTGATATAAAAAAAACATATAAGCAATTTCTCCAGTCATGGGGCTGAAGGGAATTTTTTTTAGTTGTGTGGAGTAAAGTCATTCAGAAGTGTCTTTCTGTAAAAATAAAAGTAAAAACTGAGAATGCTGGACCTCTGAAATAAAAATGCTGAAAATACACAAAAGTCCTGTCCACATCTGAAGAGAAGTCCGATAATATTCTGGATTGAGGCTCATCTGATAAACTATTCCAACCCAGAACATTAACCTGTGTTTTATCTCATGGACCTGCATTGGATTTTCTCTGTCTTTCCACTCATTATCTTCAATAGACCATGGGCAATAAATGCCGGCCTCACCAGCGACGCCCACATCCCATGAACGAATAAAAAAAAACAATTAATTCTGATACAGTGATGGTAGTTGTTGGGTAAACCCTTAGACATGTGAGCTGGACTGATTTCCTACAGTATCAACTGCCCTATTTGAATGATGAATCCAAACAATAACAATGATGTTAAGTATAAGGACTGGTTCAAATACAGCTACTGTCCTAGTTCTTAAAATGGACCGAGTAGCGGCCATTCTTTGTTTGAATTCATGTTTACTCCTCCAAGCTTTTCCCTTCTGGCCAGATGGTAAGATGTTGGAGTAACATAAAAGAAAAAAATTACTTTGATTTACAAATTTGTAGAAATACAAAGGCTTTTTAACATGCAAAAAACTGAATCTAAATTCCACTTAGAAGCATATAGTACAGGGTAAAATTGAGGACTATCCTAAGGTATTTAGAATTCTGTGAAGAATTTTAGGTAAGCAGCTTGTATTACTTAGCAGAAGAGTTAGGCGTAGGTCAATAAGTCTAATACCACAGCCAGAGGCTAGCAGAGTTATCAAGATAACTTGGTTCCCCTTTGTCCAGATTTTCTGAAGACTACTGCGAATGGAAGAAAGTCATGTTAAAACTGTTCTTCCCAAGAAAAGCTGTTCTGTGGCCCTATTCTTGAGCAGAATTTCTACATCTCTGCTCCAAAGACCACCACAAAGTTTGCCTCTAGAAAATCCCATTTGTAAAACGGGTAGAAAATCCATTTGCAAAAATGAACCCTCTTTGAACTCAGGAAGTCTCAGGTTGGCCTTTATTGCAAGAGGGTTGGAGTACAAGAGTAAGGAAGACTTGCTGCAATTGTACAGGGCTTTGGTGACACTGGACCTGGTGTACTGTGTACAGTTTTGGTCTCCTTGCCTAAAGAAGGATATACTTGACTTAGAGGCAGTGCAATGAAGATTCACTGGATTGATTCCTGGGATGAGAGGGTTGTCCTATGATGAAAAATTGAGTAGAATGGGCCAATATTCTCTGGAGTTTAGAAGAATGAGAAATGATCTAATTGAAACATATAAGATTCTAAGAGGGCTTGACAGGATAGATGCTGAGAGCCTGTTTCCCCTGGCTGGAGAGTCGAGAACGAGGGGACATTGTCTCAGGATAAGGGGTCAGACATTTAGGACTGAGATGTGGGGGAATTTCTTCACTCAGAAGGTCGTGAATATTTGGAATTTCTCTACCCAGAGGGCTGTGGATGCCGAGTCATTGAGTATGTTCAAAATTGAGATCGATAGATTTTTGGACTCTAAGGGAATCAAGGGATATGGGGATCTGGCGGGAAAGTGGAGTTGAGGTTGAAGATCAGCCATGATCTTATTGAATGGCGGAGCAGGCTCGAGGGGCTGTATGGCCTACTCCTGTTCCTATTTCTTATTTTCTACCATTACACTGGTCACTTCATCCAAATGATGGTATCCTTCAACAGCAAATCTGATATGTTCCTTGGTTGAAATATCAGGACCCAGACCCCTCTATTCGTGAGCTTCACAATTACGGTGTACAATGTTCATAAACACACTCAACACCATGTTGCCAGGTTTGGAAGCTGCAGGAACTGCAAGGGTAGTTCATAGTTCCAGCCAGTATGTTTGCCAGTGAGACTCAAAAATAATGCAGTATGTTTTCCAACCGGTACTATTCCCTTCTGAATGCTTAATGCACTTGTGTTTAATCCCTCGGTGCACTTTTTAACACAGATGCTAACCTATTTATTTTAATTGGGTTAATCCTTGCATTAATAAAGCGCACAGAAGAATTTATTATGACTGTATGAAGTGTTTGTACAGTTACTGTTCTGACTGGAAAATATACACTAATAGGTTCTTTATTCTGCAAGTAACTCATATTACAGAAGGATCCATCAGAATGACACATCATAATGGAGGCTATAACAATTTGCTCAATGTTACTGGGCCTGTGAAACGTTGGTGAAATTGTTCTAGAACGTTTAGCTGTAGTATTTCTTACTAACTTTGCAGCAGTCAACTTTTTGATTCTGAATGCAATCAAGTGAAGGCCACACAATTTAAAATTCTCACATTCTGCTGTTATCTTCATCCTGAATTAAGGCACGATCCCATATTACAGGGATGTCTCTCAAAAGCTTGTGAAGGCTCCAGCTGCAAACTGCTTTTTGGAAGATGAGTTTTTCCAGTATACCTAGATGAAACCTGCTGAATTGTGGTCTTAGGGGATTCCTATATTTGAGCACATATTCTAAGGATAGATGTGCAGGTGTTGTAACCTCGGAAATGACTTGTACATACAGGCACTTTTTGATTATTCGAGTCAACCATTAGGCCAAAAAGGAAAACACTGGCATAGAAATTTAATGACGCTGTACCCATTTTACAGGCATAAAATAGGTGCCAAAGCATCCAATATGGCGGGCCGCTTGCACACGCACATTCTGAGCCAGAAGTGCGCCGCCTGCCATATTGATATAGGCATCAAAAGAGGCATCTAGGATCCACACCCAACACAGGCATTAGGCCCTATGTATATGCAAATAAAGGACCTAACACCTGTTTGATGCCCCCTTTACCAAACTGGGAGGCCTAACCAGCGGTCCTTCAAGGGATAGCTGCAGGCTGCAACCAACAAGGCAAGTGTTTAAAATATACTTACCTGAATGTGGAATCAAGAGATGCAGAAGTGCTTATCGCAACTCCACATTAAAACCACATGCTGCCACCCTCCCGATCGCTGCCTCGCCCCGTCTACCCCCTCCCTTTCCTGGTCACTCCCCCCTCTTGCAACACCTACCTGAGGACCATTGTCAGCAACGCAGCGCCCCAAAATTCAAATAGTCTTTGCCAGCAAGCTTCTTGGGGACGCTTAGCAGGCGTGTGCTGCTTGCCGGTTTGATGTAAATGAGGCACTAGGTCCCTATAGGGTGCGCCTTGGGCCCACCTGTTCTGGCGCAGGGATAGCTGGCAGGCCGGCGAGAACCAATTTCTAGATAATTGTATATATATACACCTCACTTTTGGCATTGAACCTCAGGTAATCTCAGTATTGGAGGGTCTGAGAACAGTGCAAAATGACACATCTATGCAGCCTATTGTGGTGAACTAATACAGTTTTTTGGGAATAGTGCATGCAAAATGTGAAGCACCATTACCACATTGAACTTCTTTTATAAAAAGTTGTTCATGTGTCTCAAGTCCAATATGGATATGAAGCCTTCTTTTCAGGACCCCAAAATAGCTGGAAGCCTATTCTTTCCTGGACAAATAGATTCACTCCAAACCCATTACTCTCTGCTAAGTAGCATTGCTATTTCTGAGATTAAAAAAAAACTAATTTCGACCATGAGATATAGGGCGCTAAATAGGGCTGTGTAGCGCCCGTTGTTTCCTGTGTGACCTGTGCCAGACGCCATATTGATATAGGAGTTAATCCCGAACGCTGGTAGCATGTAAAGTAGGGAGAAAATGGCTGCAATCAGTGTGCAATGCTGATTTAAAGTAATACACACAATTTTGGAACGCTCAACTCAACACACACTCTTATCCCCGACCATCTAAACGTTTCTTACAGTGCCTGAAGGATCCCCCACCAGCGGTATTTAAAGGGCCATGCAGGTGTTGTAGGTTAATTGCTGGATTATTGCTTCTGGCTGTGGGAGGAGTAGGAAGTGTTTTTCTAAAGCTCCCTATTCATATTGAGAGTTCCTACACTACTTTTGAGAGTGCTTTGGCAGGTATTTGCCTTACGGGTTAGAACGTTACAACCCTGGTGGAACAACATTCCTGCCAATCATGAGCGGTCTGCTAGGGCTCCCATTGGGCATTGAGCATGACTGGGAGCATGCAGAGAGGCCACACCCAGTAGGTCAAGCTGCGAGGAGACGGAAGACGAGGAGGCGCAGGGCACTGAGCAGGAGGCCCTACCCAATGAGGGCCTTCAGGGATCAATTCTCTTACCTCAACATTACTGAGGAGGATTGCATCTGACACCCGAGGTTCACCAAGGAAGCCGTCACTGAGATCTGTCAACTGGTGCGGCCACAACTGCAGCCTCAGAGCAGGGCGAGGACAGCATTGCCTGTAGCTGTGAAGGTCACCGTGGCACTGAATTTCTACGGCTCAGGAGCATTTTAGGCCTCTGCTGGCGACATGTGCAAGATCTCGCAGTATGCAGTGCACTGCTGCACAGAACCACGAGGAACAGGTTCATCACCTTCCATCTTGACAGAGACAATCAGAACGAGCAAGCACGGGGGTTGGTTCGCCCGCATTGCTGGCTTCCCCATGGTGCAGGGTGACGTGGACCGCACACATATTGCCCTGCGTGTCCTGCACATCAACTCGGCTGTCTTCGTCAACCGAAAGGGCTTCCACTCCCTCAACGTGCAGCTGGTGTGCGACCACACGCATCGCATCTTGGAGGTCGATGCCCACTACCCTGGGAGCAGTCACGACGCCTTCGTCATGCGGCAGTCCAACGTGCCAGCTATCTTTCATCCGACTTGGCAAGTCAAAAGCTGGCTACTGGGCGACAAGGGCTATCCCCTCACGACGTGGCTCAAGACACCGGTCAGGAATCCACGCACACGTGCACAGCACGTCTATAATGAGAGCCATGCTGCCATATGCAACATCATGGAGCACACCATAGGTGTCCTCAAGCAATGGTTCCGCTGCCTAGACCGGTCTGGAGGAGCCATGTAGTACTCCTGAATGGGCGGGCAGATTCGTGGTGGTCTGTTGCATGCTGCACAACCTCGCCATCATGAGGGAACAGCCTTTGCCACTAATGACTGCAGAAGATCCTGAGCCAGAGGTGGAGGAGGAGGCTGAGGAGGAGCAGGAGGAGGGGGTGGAGCCGGAAGAGGAGGTGGAGGAAGACACAAGGTTGCAGCAGGAACCACAGGCCTTGTCTGCAAGGGCTGTGCGAGCTCGCCTGATCCGTGCCCACTATCAATAATTGGAACTACATCCCCCAACTCACCAACAGACCGACATTCCCCACCTTTCCCCTCCCACAAGACAATCAAATCGCCCTCCATCAGATTACACATTGGTGTCCCTCTCAGCTCACTGCATGAATAAAAACCACCACCTAATGCAAAATCAAACTCTCATTTATGGATTAATAAATGAAAATATGCAAACCATAAAAGACCATAAGACCATAAGAGATAGGAGGTGTAGGCCATTCGGCCCCTCGAGCCTGCTCCACCATTTAATGAGATCATGGCTGATCTGATTTTTACCTCAACTCCACTTTCCCGTCCTTTCCCCATATCTCCCTTGCTGATCAAAAATTTGTCTAACTCAGCCTTGAATGTATTCAATGACTCAGCCTCCACAGCTTTTTGGGGTAAAGAATTCCAAAGATTCACGACCCTCTGGGAGAAGAAATTCCTCCTCATTTCAGTCTTAAATGGGCGACCCCTTATTCTGAGACTATACCCCCTAGTTTTAGATTCCCCCATGAGGGGTAACATCCTCTCAGCATCTACCCTATCCAGTCCCCTCAGAATCTTAAATGTTTCAATAAGATCTCCTCTCATTCTTCTAAACTCCAATGAGTATAGACCCAACCTGTTCAATCTTTCCTCATAAGACAACCCTTCCCTACCCGGAATCAACCTGGTGAACCTTCTCTGAACTGCCTCCAATGCAAGTACATCCTTCCTTAAATAAGGGCACCAGAACTGTATGCAGTACTCCAGGTGCGGTCTCACCAGCACCCTGTACAGTTGTAGCATGACTTCCCTGCTTTTATACTCCATCCCCCTAGAAATAAAGGCCAATATTCCGTTTGCCTTCCTGATTACCTGCTGCACCTGTATGTTGACTTTTTGTGTTTCATGCACGAGGACACCCAGCTCCCTCTGTACTGCAGCAATTTGTAGTATTTCTCCATTCAAATAATATTTTGCTTTTTTATTTTTCCTCCCAAAGTGGATGACTTCACTTTTTCCCACATTATATTCCATCTGCTAAATTTTTGCCCATTCACTTAACCTGTCAATATCCCTTTGCAGACACTTTGGGCCCGATATTACCATGGCGGCGGGGGGGTCGATTGGGCACGTGGGTAACGCGCTCGGTGAAATCAGTCTGCTTCGCGCGCAATCGCAGGCTGATTGGATCCACTTACCTGTTGTTCCGGGTTCCCTGCTGCTGATCTGCGCGGCAGGCGGACTGCGCATGCGCAGTAAGGTCTGTCAGCTGGAGGAGCTCTATTTAAAGGGGCAGTCCTCCACTGACTGATGCTGCAACAAATAGGAAAAATTATAGCATGGAGCAGCCCACGGGGAAGGCTGCTCCCAGGTTAATGATGCCTCACTCCAGCTCTTATTGGATGGGGTGAGGAGGGGGAGGACAGAGATCTTCCCCCCGGCGGGCGGGAGGAAGCGGCCTGCCTCTGCCACCAAGAAGGCCTGGCTCAAGGTGGCAGAGGAGGTCACCTGCACCACCAACATATCGCCTACCTGCATACAGTGCAGGAGGCGCTGCAATGACCTAAGTAGGTCAGCCAAAGTGAGTATACTTACTCATTCCCCTACACTCCGCCTGCCACATAACTGCCCCCAACCCACATCTCCTTCTGCACAGCCAACACTACTCCGTCACATCACCCCTCATACCCACTCAAACCTCATCCTCATCTTACCTGCATTTACTCACCTCGCCAGTACTCATCCCGTCATTACCACTCAACCCAATCCTCATACAATCTCATGGCTCTATCTCATACTCACCCTCTCATGCATCTCTTTCACGGTCAGCCTCACTCAACCTGCCACTACCTCTGCTGCAGCCACAGGGCATGCATCACATATGTACAGTAGGAAGCGTAAGGGAAACGTGTTGTGAGCATGAAGGGGATGCACAAGGGTGTTTGAGGATTTGTTATGCTTTTTACTTATATTTAATTTCTGATCAACTCACATTACATATTATATTGGCACCACTACTGCCACGTCTTTGTGAATCTTGTCTGATTTGTGCAATAATGCCCTTTCCTGAGGATCACTATGAAGACCCACAATTGATGCCACCCACTGAGTCACTGCAGAGTGGGTGTAGGTGTATTTGCAGGGCTCTTTTGTGCAGATGACTGAGAGAAGTCAGCGATGTCCCCGGTGGCACCCTGGAAGGATGCAGAGAAGTTGTTGAGGGCAGTGGTGACTTTGACAGCGACAGGTAAGGAGATGGTGCTCGGGCCAGCCGGGAGCAGCTCGGCATGAAGGAGGCTGCAGATGTCCACGACTACATGTCGAGTGACTCTGAGCCTCCATGTGCACTGCTGCTCAGAGAGGTCCAGGAAGCTCTGAGCCTCGGTCTGTGGAACCTGTGGCGAGGGTAGTGCCCTCTGCGAGGCATCTCTCTCTGCGGTTGCCCTCTCTCCTCCTGCTGTGCAGGTGGATGTGTCACAGCACTGTATTGTGGAGCTCCACGTCAGAGGTGGATGGCGTGTCCGGCGAGGCTGGTGATGCTGTTCACCCTCCGAGGAGGTCATGACTGCAGCTCCAGAGGCCTCCATCCGGAAGATGTACATCTGAGGGGGTCCGCAAGGTAGGTACATGTCTCTGGACCCTGGGGTAAGTGTGCAAGTTGGTGAATTTTATTGTTAGGAGGAGGGTGGTGGAGGCCAAACTTTGTCCAAAGTGACAGAGTGGCCTCCTGCAATGAGTGAGGGTCTCCCCCCACCCCACCATCTGTCAAATGGACCTTTGCAGCTGCCACAGGCTGATGGCTGCAACACATCCATTTGAACTGGGAGTGTTTCCCCCAGTACGGATAACAGTCTCAGTTGTTTGCAAAATCCCACCCCTCCTAAAATATCATGTTAATCAGGTCTCTAAACGACCTGAAATACCTAAATAAATACCTTAAGTGGCACCCCGCCGGCTTTAATTGCCGGCGGGAGTCCCACATGTGGGGGCTGCGCGTGCATGTCAGCGCGTCAGTGGGGAACCCGGAAATGGGGCGGGTTGGAGCGGGCTCCCGACCCGCACTGGGAATCCCCGATTTTCGTAGCCCCCGCGCCAGGAACGCACCCGATCGCGGGTGCTAAAATCGAGCCCTTTGTGTCCTCATCGCAACTAGCTTTTCCACCTATCTTTGTATCATCAGCAAATTTGGCCACAATACACTCTGTTCCTTCATCCAAGTCACTGATATATATTGTAAATAGTTGAGGCCCCAGCACTGATCCCTGCGGCACCCCACTAGTTACAGATTGCCATTTTGAAAATGACCCTTTTATCCCGACTCTTTGTTTTCTGTTAGTTAGCTAATCCTCTCTCCATGCCAGTATATTACCCCCAACACCATGAGCTCTTCTCTTATGCAGTAATCTTTTATGTGGCACGTTATCGAATGCCTTTTGGAAATCCAAATATACTGCATCCATTGGTTCCCCTTTATCCACCCTGCCCGTTACTTCCTCAAAGAACTCTAATAAATTTGTCAGACATGATTTCCCCTTCATAAAACCATGTTGACTCTCCTTGATTATATTATGAGTCTCCAAATGTCCTGCTACTACTTCCTTAATAATGGATTCTAGCATTTTCCCAATGACAGATGTTAGGCTAACTGGTCTATAGTTACTTGTTTTCTGTCTCACTCCCTGCTTGGGAATAAACATAACAGAACTATTCACCCTTGTGCATTCCCTTAGTGCCTGTTGTCCGTATGCCTTTACCTATCCTAGTGCTCCTACGAGGTGCTTCCTCAGTGGCTAGAGCATGGGTGGTGGAAGTGTGCTGGCTTTCAATGGAGGAACGTCCAGATGGCCTTGGAGGATGACCTCGAGCAGCTCTGGGCCTGGAGGTCCCGGCTTCAGACTGCACCATCTCAGCATGGGCTGCAGCAGTCTGGCCTGGCTGGCCGGTAGACAACAACAGGGGCACTGGTGGAGTGGCAGGGGTGGGAGCAGGAATGCTGTCGTCCTGAGAAAGGACAGCAGGTCCGACTGCCATGGCGCCACTGGCACTCTCCCAGGGCGGCGCCTCAGCAATCCTGGTGATCGGCTGGAGAACGGATTGCTGGAGTGCCGTGATGCCCTGGAAGCCCGTTCCACAGTAGTCCCCAGAGCCACGATAGCAGCAGTCTGAGCTTCCAATGCAGCAGTCAGACCTTGGATGGCAGATGTTTGTGTTCAATGGATGCTGTGACATCAGTCATCAGACGCTGCGTCATGGGGGGGTTCCACAGATGCGCTGATGGAGGTGACCATCCATTCCATGTTGGAAAGGATGGGCTCCAAGCTCTGTGCAAAGCCCTGCACCAAGTTGAAGCTGGACTCCTCCATGCCCCTTCTCATTATGCGCAGACTTTCTGGCAGGCTTTCCAGTGCCTCAAGCATTTGTTGGTTTACGCCCATGAGCCGTCTTCTGTAGCCTGGCCCATCGAAGTCCTCATCTGACTCCGCCCCGGCTCCTGCGCACTTGTGCTCGGTGTCTCACCACATGCAGATCCCTCCTCTAACCTAACCTCGAAAGGACGCGCCATGTCAGTCTCTGAGCTGGTGGAAGCAAGTGTCAGATCGAGTGACGGTGCAGCTTCAGTGTCCTCCTCCTCCTCGGGTACTGCCACGTGTTCTTGGGTATCTGTAATGACAAAGGGAAACAGGTTGAGTTGTGGAGTGGGGAGAGGAGCAAGTAAGAGGTGCGCGCTGGCAGTGTGTGCAGCATGAGTCAGAAAAGATTATGGGAGGAGGGAGATGTGAAAAAGGAGAAGGATCATTAGATATGCAGAGACCCCCTTGTAATGGCTGCAGCAACGGCCCACCCAATAATCCACAGCACCGTCTCCTCTAGAGGGGTGAGGACGTGTAGACGTGCCTGTCCAGCCTCAGGTCCCTCCTGCTGGCATGTGTTATATGCCACCTTCTCCTGCAAGATAGAGGACAGTGTGTCAGTGAGTGTCCTGCAAGGTGTGTGGGTGATGTGCCTGTCATGGTCAAATAGCGGCCAGTTTGTGTGACTTGAGTTGTGGCTGTGTGGCCTGCAAGTGTGGTATTATGTGCAGGTGAGATGCAGCATTGAGCATGGATGGCAGTGTTTGTTGGTGGGTGGGTGGGTGACGGGAGGTGTCGCGCATGTAGTATTGGTGCAGTTGGTAGGATGTGCCACTTGACACTTGCATTCACTCACCTTGACCACTCGTGTCAAATCATTAAATTTCTTGCGGCACTGCACCCACGTGTGTGGTGCAATGCTCCTCGCATTCACCTCCTGTGCCACGGCCTGCCAATGCCTACGCAGCTGTAGTCTGGGTGGTCTCCGGCCACCCTGCTGGTACATGGCTGCCCTCCTCTGGTCCACACCTTCCACCAGGGCCTCCAGAGCATTGTCGGAGAATCTTGGTGCCCGCTCTCTTGCTGGGGCAGCTACTCGTGATGCCAGTCTCCCTTTTCCTCCTTGGCTGTGTATCTGCCATTGGAGATGTGCCTGCACCTTTAAGTAGTGCAGGCAGCTGATGACGTGCGCTGTCCACGCCCCATTTCCAACTTCCTCATTCTCCGTGCAGCCTCTCAGCAGCAAGGGCTGCGCTTGCTGCACGGAGATTTCAGGGTTAGTAGCAGGCAGCTCGAAGTTCACGTGCTGCCTGCGTAGGGTCCATTGGATGTGGGGTGGTAGCGCATCGGTACCATCGCCCAGAACTGATCCTTATCCAATTTTTCCCCCATAGTTTTCTAGTAAAGCACATGGTAGATACCATTGAAATGATAAATTGGTTAGAAATGCGACAAAGATCTACTGCAGTAAAAACCAAAGTGTATGATGGTTTTGACTAATATCAATGAAGTAGTGGAGGTCTCCTACATCTCAGGTTTGTTTGTTGAAGCCACTGTGTGCATCAGTGCTCTGAACTCTTTGTATATTGTTTATTTTTTCATAGAGAATCCATCGAACAGCAGAATAGGAACTAGAGGGACGCCAATACATTGATCTGTGCTAAATCAATTTTCATTTCTACCCAATGGGTAGAAGTGTAGGAGCTTGAACATCAGTTGAGTTTGCATTGCATTAGCCAAGACATTTGAAGTTGACAAATTAAGAGGACAAAAAGATGACTTAAGAGGCAGGTTCTTCTTTTAAATGATATCCCTGTCCTAATGAAACTCTAACTTTTCATGACGGCCATTCACATTGCATCATTTTATAAATGGCGAAAATCATGCCGTGATACTGCATAGCTTCAGCTGCAGAAACTTCCTGATGTACTCGAGAGGGAAAAAAATCGTATTGGAGCTCAGGCTGAATTTATATACAATGTATAGGAAGGATATCATCTAACAAAGGTATATGTTCTTTAAAAAGTGTTCAGTCCTTTGCTTTTGATTTGCTGGTTTACTGGCCAGAATTGTTCACCAATCCACATGCCCAGGTTCAGCAGGATAGTCCTCACTATTTTATTATAGTATAACCTGGACATAAATTTAGGATAGGTTTATGATGGATGTCATAAAGGCATGTAGCAGGCAAAAGTATAAGGAGATTCACTGTTTTTCAGTCAGCTAAAATAAGTCGATTACTGGGGGGAATTTTAACCCCCCCGGGAGAGGTTTTGACGGAGGCAGGTTGGGGAGCAGGCGACTAACCTGCTCTCCAGAGATAGGTCCGTAATTTAATTATTTTAAATGAGGCTGCATGCCTCAAATTTTAGCAGGCTTTTAGGTTTAATGCCTGCGGGCCGGGATACCTGGCAGCTGGAGGGAGGAGAGCATGGCTGGATCAAGCATATAAGTGCTTTTCCAGCACTGCTTGTGGGCCAGGAGGAGCAGGAGCGCCTCCCCCCCAGCCCCCCAAGCTAACCTGCTTCCCCCACGATCGGACCCCCCTACCAGATTGTATCCCCCACCCCGGCCCCCAATGTCTTTCCGATCTCTCCCTCCCTCCGCTCCCCAGCTGTGGCATGGTGCCGCAGGCCTTCCTGCCCACCAGCCAGACCCTCAATCTGGCTGGCTGCTGGCCAGGAAATAGAAAAAAAATTGAAATGAAGTTGTGCCGTTAAATTCAGCAGGACCTCCTGGTTACCCGCATTTCCAGGGCACTACGACACCCCCCCAAGCAAATATCGGGGCCACTGTTTACGAAAAAAAGCTAGTTCACTATACTATGTTCATTAAGTAAAAGAAGGAAATAAAGCAGGACTGATAAGAATGCCAGCGTGAGAATCAAAAGTAGTTGTTTACAGTTGCACACACAAGACAATACACTTCTACCATTTTATTTTCTATTTTCTTTCCTTAACCAAGAATTTATATCAATAAAGAGTGCAAACGGTTCAAGAAAAGTAATTATGTAGTTCTTATTGTACAATTGACATTTAATTATAGCACTACACTAGTTGAAAGGAGATGGCATTGTACATAAAGTGCCTTTATTTTTTTGTTGTTGAAAAAAGCAGAGTCATCAATCACAAAAAAGAGCAACAAATCAACACAGTATTAGACAAGCTTTAATTAATAAATCCAATTACCAAAATGGGCATGTATTTGCCACCAAAATTCTTTTAGATCCTATCCTAAAAGGTTATTTAATAAAGTGCTGCAGATGGGACATTTTGTGATGAGCTGTGTTTCTGGTTATCATTCTTTTTCCCGGGCAAAGAAAGAACAATTGTTATTGGTTTACATGTAGTTTGATTGACAGAAAGTGCATTTTAGTAAATAACACATATAAAGTGCAAAAATATACTTTATTTTTAATAGTCGAAATCTACTCCCATTAGTCCCAGCACCCACATTTAATAGGCTAATGATCTTACCTTTTTTCTGACAAATTTTACACAAAATTACATTTAACAAATTAACAAAACCTATGACTCTAATGATTTCTACACTCGAGTAAACTAGTGGATTGCTCCACTGTTCAGTTCATGTATGAATAAATATGTTCACAACAAAGAAAAAAATAAATAACGTCTTTTAAAACTGGATTGCTAGTTTAATATGCAACTAAAAAAGATCTAACCAATTTTAATTTGTAACCAGAAACAGATTTCATCAAAATAGCCCAAAGGATTGGCCTAACCCAACTTCAAACAACCCAAAACATTTTTTAAACAAGAGCACATTGAATGGCACTAAATTAGAGTCGGACGAAGGTTAAGTGCATAACGCAAGCTGCAATTTATGTTGATCAGAGCAGTATGAAAGGGTTCATGTAGGGAGAGTCTAAATGTTTACGAGATAACAAATCATATATGTACTGTGCAGTGAAATTTTAAGTTTGTAAGACTTGTCACTAAGTCTGTAGAAAGTTTCAATGATGCAGGCTAAATCACAAGTTTCAAGACTTCTTAACTGATATCTACATCTGATAACTCAATTTGTGTGCCACCTTCTCTTAACTGAAGTTTGCATTTGTTAAGGTGAGTTATATTTAAATGCATTAGTAACAAATGCTTAAGTCATTAAATCAAGCTTGGAAATGCCTGTATTTGTATAATATGCATACACAAAAAGTACCAAATACAGAAATCTTTTGTTAACAGTAACTGCATTACTTGAATACTGCACAGTCACAGTTACTGCACACCACTCACTATATATAAGCTGGGGTAGTGAAAGGATCAAGATATACTTTTAAAAAAGCATTGCCAATAATCATTTGAGTCTGGGTCCCAGCTCTGAAAAGATTTATGCCTGGAAATTAGGTTGATATTAAATGAACAAACTTTCATTTATAAAGCACTTACATGTTCCAAGGTGCTTCACAGCTAAATAATTTTAAAGTGTAGTCACTGTTGTTTGGTAGGCAAATGCACACAAGTCCCACAAACAGCAATGAGATAAAGGACCAGTTATTCTGTTTCGGTGGTGTTGGCTAGGATACCAGAAGATTTCTCCTGCTTTTCTTCAGATATTGCCATGCGATCTTTTACATCCACTTGGACAGGCAGACGGGGCCTCAGTTTAACATATCAACCGAAAGATGGCATCTCTATTCATGAACACGCCCTCAGTACTGCAGTGAAATGTCAGCCTAAATGTTGTGCTCAAGTCCCTGAAGTGGCATATGACATTTAATGTGTCCACATGACCATTATCTGTTCACTTTTGTTAAGATGGTGTTAACCTGTTTAATATTGGAAACAGTAATTTCTAGGCTTTATACGCTTTTTTGAAACCATTATCTCCAATTCTTCCCACTTGAATAAGGCTGGAAATTGAAGCGCCAACGACTATTACAAACATGTAAAACTTGATATTGACATTTTTTAATACTCCAGTTTCTTTTTTAATTTACAACCTCTACACTGAGAAGCAATTGTCAGCAAAGAGGGCAGCAATTGACTTGTTCCCAGAACTCTAGGTGCGAATCTAAATTATGCAATCAAATACTCAATGAAAAACCCAATTGGAATTTTTACCTTCTAAAAATGAAGTTCTTCTCTGCAGACTTTAGGTATCTACTTGGTGTAGGATAAATTGACCAGAATCAACATGACCTGTTTCTTAAAATGGAACCAAAAGGAGTGATGAATGTAAAAGTTCACTAGTTGAAATAGTTTTATGTAAAATCCAAACTTTTAAAAATATCACTGAGTATATAACTTTAGTCAACACAAGTCAATACAACAATAAAACCACCAAGCTACAGAATTAGATTTTTTTGTTTCTCTTTTCATAGTATTCAAGAAAAAGCTAAGTTTATGCAATGACGACTTGTTTAACGAAATTTCTACTTGCCCCATGCTTAAATAGAAAATTTACCAATAAGATTAACCAAGATTAGTCAACAAATTAATATCTATTCAAATATCTTTAGAGGGGTTAGGCAAATGCAAATTTCACTTCTATCCACTAGGCCACTCTGGATTAGTCAATTAATTGGACATCCTGGCCTAAATTTTAACCCGAAGCCAGGAAGAGGGCCGGGGGGTGGGGGGGTGTGGAAAATTCCTGATGGGAAGTCCGGGTTTGCCAGGCGTCCATACGATTTTGATGGTTTCCAGCCCAACAGGCCAGCCTGATTGACAGGCTGGCCTTCAGTCGGACGGGAGAAGAGCCAGGAAGCAAATGTGAGCAGGTAAGTAATACAGCTGGGGGGGGGGGGGGGGGAAGGGGTGGGGTCGCTGCAGGGGGAAGCACTTCTGCTCCTCTGGGTCCACAGTCTGATAAAGGCACTTACCTGCTGTTTCGGGCTTTCTTGCCTCCTTTTACAAGGCGTGAAGCAGAAGGCCCAGGAATCCCAGCCCCCAGGAGTTAAAAATAAAAAAGCTGTAAAAATGGAGGCCCACAGCCTCCTTGAAAGTTTTCGCTGACTGAACCAGCTCCTAACAGCGGGTTGATCGCCCACCCCCAATAAAACCAAATGTGGGTGGCTTGGAGTTGAGTTGGGGTCGGGTTTTAAATTTTTTTTTACAATTTTTACCTTCCAACCCACCCGTTTGTGGGGTTAAAATTTAGGCCCTTAGCACTTTCACATACAGAGCCCTAACTTGATAGATTTACTTGCTATTTCATTTCAGTGAGGGATATAACATTTAAATTGTGCGTGGGCATCTACCATTCTTGATATATTTTTTAAAAAAGTCGTATTTAAATTTTAAGTATTCTCTAAGGCTCTGCTTCTTCAGGTGAGACGAACCAGGGTTGAAGTAAGACATATAGATTACTCTCTCAGCCATGGGCCATACATGTCCTTGGCACAAGGGACATCATTGGGTACAGACACAATCAATAATGTTTTAAAGATGTATGAATTAGCTACAAATTTCAGGACATGTATTGCATAATTTCAACATTCTAGCCTGCATGAAATTAATTTAACACAGCAACTAGATTGGTTGCTGTGGGACTCACTAGTCTACAAATAGAGCTATTTGCAAACTTGTGCCAACTACAAAAAAAGTTAATTATTTCCAGAGTCAGGCCCATTAACTAAGGGAACTATGTGATGTGTGTAAAAAGGATAATTTCTAAAATATTATAAATCAAAACAAAAAAATATAAAATCAAATTTAATTTGTAACACGTGACAAACTAAATTTTAATGTGATATTTTTCATCTTTGAATTTGCAGTTCAATAAGGCAGAAAGGTCAATGAAAGTGCAGTACAGGTTTTATATATTTTAAATAAGTACAAGCATCGAAATGGATTAATAATCTCAAGTGTGAAATATGCCTCTACTATGCTTTCTTTGAACATTCTACTTGAACACAATGCCAAGGGCATGGCTACCATAACATACACGAGTAAAAGAGACGTGAAAGACGACTGGGTTTTATAAAATATCTAAAATACTGCAAATATTTGCAAGGGGGTACTTTGTTTCCTTAGCAGTCCAACTTATTACAAGGCCCAGGGAGAGGCTGATGACTGATTGTCAGTTTCTGCGCACAAGTCAAAAAAAGTGTTCGGTGTATATCTGACTTTCAGATTTGGCAATACATGTCAGTTAAAACATCTTTTAAAGCTAGTCGTTAACAACTCAGATTGACAAGACAGGATTAATTTCCATGCTGTTATTTCAAGGCATAAAGATTATAGTCAGACAACACACACAAAATAGGTGGCCCATTATACCAAATAACACAAATCAATTCAGTTCCTTCAATAACTAGATTATTAAACGCTGATAAATGTGCAGTACTATTTCACATTTTTTTCATTCTTTCCTTGCTGCACTTAGTTCCATATTCACAAGATCATATTTATGAGGTTTGGCTCTTTTTTGGGAACAACTATAGTAAATAAGCTTGTAGCTTGTGTTTGTTTTGTTGTTCACATGTGGTCTATATGTTTATTCTCCAGCCATGAAAGAAGGCTTAATGACCTCCCAGTAGGTTTGAGAGAAAGCCTGACTTGCCATCTTTGGCTTGTTGACTTGCCGCCTGGCCCTGATCCAGTCCTAATTCGCTCTCAATTTGTTCCAACTCTGACTCGTCAAGCAACTCAAAGTCATCGGCCTCTTCGGTGTCTGTCTCTTCGCTCGAGTTAAGCTGTGGTGGCGTAGTGAGGTTGGCTTCAATGGCCTGCAACTGGCCTTTCACAGCAGATGACACTGCTGCAGCAATGACGTCACTTGCCATGGTGCTGATCAGGTTGAAGCTCTGCTCATTGGACAAGTTTAAGGAAAGTCCAGCAACAGCAGCTCCTGTGTGTATGCCTTCCTGATATGAACCTGCTTCATTAGATTCTAGAGTGGGAATCGGAGGAGTAGGGATGCCAATGCTCGAGTCATCATCATCATCTATTGTTCCCTTATTATCAATTGAGGGGAATTCTGGAAGATCTCTGGCAAATGCTTCCTCGTGATCACTCGGACGATCTAGATCTGAATCAAAGATTAAAACATGGGAGAATAATAAAAAAGATGTAAACATCATTAAAGTATTAGTATTTTATCGCATTGTTTTTAAAACTTGCTTGAAGAGGAGAAAACCAAACTTGAAGTATTGTAAACCAAGTTAAAAACTGAATCAACAAAAATATCACTATGAAAACAATGAATAACCATTTAAAACTAAATAATGGCAGAAGAACAGAAAAAAAAGCTAATGGGGAATGCCTAGAGGGAGGCTCTCTATAGTGGGGAGGAGGAGAACATCTAATTCTAAGAAGGGAACTTAAAGGGATTTTTCTTAGAGGGATTTTCCCTTAGTGAATGATGGACAGATGTATTGCTGCTAAAATACCATGATTTAAAACACTTACAAATACCTGGGATTTAACAGTGCTAAGAGGCAAAATAGTCTGCCTGCCTGCCAATATACAATTCCATGATGGAGCTAGTCTAATTAATTCTCCAGAAACAGGTTGATTTGGTCCAGCCAGTTATCCAAACTACTGTCTAGTTGACCAGAAATTTGCACAATTATGAACTTAGCATCCCCAAGCCGCTTCACCAGTGCTCCAAAATGCGTTCTATTTGACAATAGCAATCGCAACCCCTCAGATAATGAAGCAGTCCTGCCAATGCAGCAAGACATGGACAACTTCCAGGCTTGGGCTGATCAGTGGCAAGTAACATTTGCGCCAGACAAGTGCCAGGCAATGACCGTCTCCAACAAGAGAGAATCTAACCACCTCCCCTCGACATTCAACGGCATTACCATCGCTGAATCCCCCACCATCAACATGCTGGGGGTCAACATTGACCGGAAACTTAACTGGACCAGCCACATAAATACTGTGGCTACAAGAACAGGTCTGAGGCTGGGTATTCTGCTGTGAGTGACTCACCTCCTGACTTCCCAAAGCCTTTCCACCATCTACAAAGCACAAGTCAGGAGTGTGATGGAATACTCTCCACTTGCCTGGATGAGTGCAGCTCCAACAACACTCAAGAAGCTCAACACTATCTAGGACAATGCAGCCCGCTTGATTGGCACCCCATTTACCACCCTAAACATTCACTCCCTTCACCACCTGCACACTGTGGCTGCAGTGTGTACCATCCACAGGATGCACTGCAGCAACTCACCAAGGCTTCTTCGACAGCACCTCCTAAACCCGTGACCTCTACCACCTAGAAGGACAAGGGCAGCAGGCACATGGGAACAACACCACCTGCACGTTCCCCTCCAAGTTGCACACCATCCCGACTTGGAAATATATCACCGTTCCTTCATCGTCGCTGGATCAAAATCCTGGAATTCCCTATCTAACAGCACTGTGGGAGACCCTTCGCCACACGGACTGCAACGGTTCAAGAAGGCGGCTCACCACCACCTTCTCAAGGGCAATAAATGCTGGCCTTGCCAGCAACGCCCATATCCACGAACGAATAAAAAAACCCGCTGTTTTGCAGTTACTCTAAACAGTGAATGCCTACCAACCGTTGTATATGAAATCAATTAAATCCCACCAAAATTTAAACAAAACCTATTTTTGCTCCACCTTTTAAAAAATTTCCAGCAAATTCCCCCTAGAAAATATCTCCAAAGACAAAATATTCCCTCAAATTTGTGGCAGCTCCTCCTTTCTAGAATTCATCCAGTCAGAATATAATACTGGAGATTTCATTCGCTAAACATCGCATTACGTATAACAACATGCTCCTTTTATCTGTATACTCTTCAAAGGTAGCAGAAATTAATCGTACCATCTGATGCGTCCGTCTGTGGGGTATGGCCTCCTGACAAGTTAAAGGTTCCGTTTTCTGTCCAGGATGTTTCCGACGGTTCGGTATCAGAAATGGATAGTTCTTTGCCAACTCCTGAGCTGCTTACCTACAGAACAAAGGTAGAAATACTAATACATTACTGAAACTTATTCGGAATTCCTCGGTCCACATCCTCTCCAGTATACGCATCCTTTCCCAGCGAACTAATCTTAAGTTCCTCGTTCTCACTTTCAAACCCTTCCCTGGCCTCCCTTTCCACCCCCACCCCCCACCCCACATGCACCGTCTGGTCCTCCAACGCTGGTTTACTAGTCATTGCGCACGCCACAATGTTGACCACTCTTTCAGTTGTTCCCTGGAACTCCCTCCCTAATTCCCTTTCTTCTTTAAAAAGCCTCCTAAAAACACTTCTCTTCATTGTGCTTTCAATCTTCCACTTTGTTTCCTTTTTCCCCCTCTTGCTTGGTGTTCATTCTTTTCCTTTGCCCCGAGACAACTTTCTGTACATGAAGAGTACTGTAGAAATGTACGCTGTTGGCGGTTTTCTGCATAACGCACAGCGAATCAAATGAAAAATGGAGTCATTTGTAACAGGAAAAGGTTCTTGCAATTCCTGCGATGATTTAAATCCAGAACTTTGTATAAAATGCAAAAATACTTTTAATATTTTATTGGACTAATTCTGTATTGGGTGCAAGAAAAGTCATGACTTGCTCTGAACACGATAGGGTTCTGAAATCATTTCCAGTGAACTATGCTGGTATGACCTATGATGGCTTTAGATCATTACATGATATGCAGAAAAGTTAAATATTTCCCCCCCAAAATTGTAACTTTGATAAGAAGTCTTTTTAAAAACATTTACACCATCATAACTTTTGCATTAATAACAGTATAACGTTTACTAGAGGTAAGTTTTATCAGATCTATTACTGAGCTTAACCACATACTTGTACTTTCCAACAGGGTCAGAAAATAGTCAAGAGCAGGATTCCCAGCTGAATTTTTTTCCTTGTCATAGCTGATGCACACTGAGTTATGAATGCCTTCATTGCTCTAGGTGGCAGTCTACTCCAAAGGGCCACTTTTCTGAATGTCTGCTCCCAGTGTGGAGCCTCACCTGCCAGGAGAGTGTATTGGGAAATTACGTGTGTGTTCCCATGATTTTCCATTCATTCATGTTAAATTGGTGGAAAATCATGGGTAGCATGCCCATAATTTCCTGTTTTAGCCTTGGTTCAGTGGTAGCACTCTTGCCTCCGAGTTAGAAGGTCATGGGTTGGAGCCCCAGTTCAGAGAACTGAGCACATAATCCAGGCTGACAGTTCAATGCAGTAGTGAGAGAATGCTGCATTGTTAGAAGTGACAGCTTTCGGAAGAGACGTTAAGTGGAGACCTCGGGGGTGATTTTAAACTCCAAGGTCGGGTGGGTTGGAGGTGGGAGTTGAAAATAGTTGTCTTTTGGGTTGCGACCGCAACCCAGCTTTATTTCCGGGCTTAATGTCGGCGCGGAAAAGTACAGGCTTTGCATTGGGAACGCAAAGTCCAAACATTTTGCGGTTGTGATCCAAAAAAAAGCTATATTCAACTCCCACCCGCCTCCAACCCACCCGTTCTAGGGGTTTAAAATCACCCCCCTTATGTGCGTGTTCAAATGATGTTAACGATCCCTTGGCACTATTTAAAGAAAAGCAGAGGGTTTTCTGTGTGTTTTGGCCAACATTCCTCCCTCAGCCAACATCACTAAAATAGATTATCTGGTCACTCATCTCATTTTAACAAAATAACAAATATCTTTTTTAAAGAAGGAGGAAAATAAAGTGACCAACGTTCCTGCTCCTAAACACTATCTGGTGACGTGCGCTGGGAGTGCATGTGTGTAAACATAGGGTGAGGACAGAATCAGCCATGGCTCCTACGGACTCCATGGTTGAACAGCTTGCTGATCCTCAATGTCCAGGTTCACAAATGAAGAATGGCCATTTGGTTGAGGTAGCAGAAAGCTGGCATTGTTTATGGAACTATATAGCAGCATATGTCAGTACCTTCAGGAAAGGTTGGGAAGTGGGGGGGGGCGGGTGTTGGGAAAGGGAAGAAAATGGGAGGGAAAATTTGAGGTGAAAAAAATAAATCATCGATGCAGCACTATTGGCACATAGTTTTCAAAGTGGCAGTGGCAGTAAGGGACTGAGACAACGTCAGGAACATCTTTACAACTTTAATGATATGTTGGTTGTCTTACCAACATGCTCTAACCCCTTCATAGCAGCATGCCAATAAGATCTTGCAACAAAAGGCATCACAATGTCTGACAATGGCACCATCGTTATTTAGCAACTATGTAGTAATAAAATGTAGCCCTTATAATTCAATTAATGCTACTCACAAAACATGCATTTTGCTGTCTTGACCTGAACCTACAGGGGTATATTGTCTAACCTTGGGACAAAGAGCAGATGTGTCCGCTTCACTCTCATCTTCTGACTTCCTTTCAGCCAATTCTTTCTGCTTCACTGCAACACAAGACGTGCAACAGACAAAATAGGCAGGGTTATAAATATAACGATCTTTGTTTTCAATAACTAAGATCAACAGAAGAAAGTAATAAGTTAAAATTCCAGAAAAATCCGACACTGGAAAATACAAAAGAAATCACTTTTCAGGAATATATCAAGGATCAACATTTGGACAAAACTGTAGCTGCAACTGTGATTTATCCTGCCCCCAACTGATCAATTAACTTTACGCATATTGACCAGCTCAGTCACATTGCTAGGTTTAGTAACTCAGCCAAGCAAAGCCAATGTTTGGAATTAATTATTCACTTTTTAATAGAAATATATGCAAAGAAGTTAGTTAAGATTAAATGACATATTTTTGTTTTTTCATTCTATTGCTGTTGAAATTTGACAATATATTTTTCTTTAAAGGGCAATTGGTAGCATCATAACAGGGGCTGACCTGATGGAGTTACTAAGCCCAGTAGAATCAGGCAGCTAAACAAACATGAGTAAACACAGGGTGCTTCAACAATTTATCCCATGCATGCAGATTTGTTCAATTCGGTCTCATTAAATGCTCCAAACCAGCTCATCATCTCTGAGAGACCATCAACTCTCATTGTTCTAAAAAATTATTCACCCAAAAAAGATGAGACAAAAAATGATGTTAAAGCTAAGCATAACTTTAAAAAAAATGAAATAAATATGAATTGTGAGTCAGTTCAGGCCCATTAAAAAAAATCATTAATATGGTGACTTAATTTAAGGGGATTCCAAAATAGTTTATGTGGTAGAAACAGAAGATCATAGACACATGGGTTACCATGTTTTTATGAGCTGTCACCTCACAGTATAACAGCAAGCAAATAATTTGTTACTCTCTATGCTGTTTATACCACTGAAACATTGAGAAATGTCAGCACTTGCAGTGTTTAAATCTACTTTCGTCCTTCTCAGTTTACTTTTGTAAATAACCTATTCAAATATGGGTACTTATTTAGTGGATACAGAATCAAATAAAGCATATCAGAAGCAAAATACTGCAGATGCTGGAAATCTGAAATAAAGCATCTATTTGGATGTTAAAGGGATACTGCACAAGACCTGCTAAAAATGGGTCTTCTCAGCAGCTGGTCATTGTGTGCACTGCAGTTTTACATTTGTCTTATAGCTGGCTGTGTAAGATCTCTGCTAGGTGAACCTGGAAACACCAGTGCAATAGAAAAGCATCTTAACGATGACAATACTTCCTTTTTATAGTCTATCTCATTTTTTAAAAACTTACTTTCTAGAAAATAGTGGCTTATTTTCACAGAGAAATCTACTACAAGAGTACACTCATAACCAGAAAATAGCTGCCCAATCACTCTTCATATAATCCTATCCAACCATTATCTGACTATACTAGGAAAACCCATTCAGGGTGAGGGTGCTTGGTGTCAGCCTTGGCTCAGTGGTAACACTCACGCCTCTGAGTTCGAAGGTCATGTGTTCAAGCCCCACTCCATGATGACACTTCAGTGTACTGAGGGAGAGCTGCACGGTCGGAGGTCCCGCCTTCTAAGGTGGACGTAAAATATCCCATGTCATCATTCAAAGAAGATCAGGGGAGTTCTCCTGGTGTTTTGGCCAACATTTATCCCTCAACCAACACCACTAAAACAGATTATCTGGTCATTTATCAAATTACTGTTTACAGGAGCTCGATGTACGCAAATTAGTTGCCACGTTTCCCTACATTACAATAGTGACTACACCTCAAAAGTACTTCATTAGCTGTGACGTACTTTGGGATGTTCTGAGGTCGTGAAAGAGCTATTTAAATGCAAATTCTTTCTTACTATGATTGGGAAGATTACTAAAGCAGAACCTGTGTTAGAAAGACAAGAAATAAATAAGTCACTTGTTTAATGGTGCTCCATAACATTATCAATGCATTATTATAAATATTAGATAATTTGCAGCATACATTATACTTTTCTTGATGTATAGTTTAAATGATGAATGCAGAGTTGTTCTTACTTTCCCGTTTTCTTTGCCAACGTTGCACATAGTCCTTTAGGCCAAAGTCCAGTCGCTGCAGAACTGGTTCAATCTTGTTGTAAATACCGTGCCCCAAGTCATATGAGGTTACTAAAGGCCACAACAGGATGCACAATACTGTGAAACCAACCAAGAAACAAAAAAAAATTGTGTGTGGAATCATACTTCACCTTCATTTAGTGCCTTCAGGGGAAAAAGGCAGAATATCGGGGGGGTGGAGGGGGAACTAAAACAATATATTAAACTATTCAGCAAAAAGAAACTTTATCTCAAACAACATTCTTGTTATTATTATTATATTCGGATACTGTGAAACCTACTTATTATACAATCACTGCCAATCAATACTGCTTCTACAGTATATAATCTAGATATGATTAGGAAAATATTTCAGAGCATTAATTATGCCTAAGGACCAGCCGGAACTCAGCTTCTGAAACTCTTTATTACTACCAAGACTACCTTAAAATTTGGAAGCAACCTCTGCAAATTGTAATGCAAGACATACAGTCAACTAATTTATGTGATAATCAAGATCATTCAGATCAGGATCAAGGATCTGACATCTTTCTTTCTAAAGCATGCATATGAACCAGTAACAAACGATATAATTTAAATAAATAACAGTGCGCATGGATGTATTCTATTATACATCTGATCTATCTGTGTGTATGTATGTGTATATACACACACACACGTTTATCATGCATGTGTCACACATCACTATAAACTGCTATGTAAACATTTCCAATGGCAATTCCAATGTTAAAATGCTCACACTGACCTGCCACACTTGCCTATAATGATTCCTGGTCACATGTTCTAATGGGAATTCCAATTGATCTAATCACTAACCTGTAACAGCTCCTGGTCACACCACCAAAATAAATAATTAGTTCCCCACTTCTCCCAGGCCAGCTATAAGAAATAAATAAATAATTGTTCCCCCTCAAAGCTGCAAGTTTTTAGGTATTTTTCTGCACTCTTCAGATTTCATTAAACTCCCTTCATTTTTGTTCCCTATTCCCTCCCCCCAAAATAATTAACCTATTTCTCCCAGAATTTTGGAAAGAAATAAAGGCCATGACCTTGAAACTTTGAGGCATTTTGCTACTCAGTCAGATGTTATCAAACTCACTTTACTTTTCACTTAAGCAACTTTAATCATTCACCTGAGTTTCAAAATAATTAGCTCACTATCTCTCTTAGAAATAAATGTCTGCTTGCTTTTATCCAAGCTCCCAAAATAAACTCAAACAAATAAATACAACAATCAATGGTTCCAAACTCACATACATAAGACATATTTCCTGCCTGCTTGCCCCGATATAAAAAATTAAATACTGTCATCTCCTTCCATCTGACAAATAAATAAATGCCCTCCCGCTTCCATCCATCTTTTCTCCCCTCTGCAAAAATAACCCCCACTGTCAAATAAATAACTAACTGCAATTTCAAATATAAAACTAATATCTTTTTCCCTGCTCCCTATGTAAAATTAATAATGAGCTTTTTTTTTACTAACTGCAAAATGCTCCCTTACAGATGATTTGCATGTTTATGTACAGAACCCCATTACAAATGTATATATAGTAAGTTTGCATTATAAATGTTAATTATAAAAAAATGTTACAAGTATGTGCCATATACAATATTTGATATATGGTTAAATAAATATATATATATATATATATTTAACAGCTTAAAAATTGTAAATCTATTGTGCATGAACTGCAACTCCAGATGTCACTCTGTTACAGATTGCAGATCATGTTAAAATG
The DNA here is from genome assembly GCF_035084215.1 of Heptranchias perlo. NCBI lineage: Eukaryota > Metazoa > Chordata > Chondrichthyes > Hexanchiformes > Hexanchidae > Heptranchias > Heptranchias perlo. The sequence continues at coordinate 57,683,673 of NC_090326.1, read as the reverse complement.
TTGCAGTATGAAACTGCCAAGCACATTCCAATCTGCAAAGTTCCCTGACCAAACAACAATAAAGTCCTGACCGATCTCAGCCTGTGTTTACTTAACAATTATACTTTGTGGCCTTAAAAGGACAAAGGGCAATTAGGGATGGGCAATATATGCTGGCCTTGCCTGCAACGCCCACATCCATAGGAACATAGGAACAGGAGTAGGCCATTCAGCCCCTCGTGCCTGCTCCGCCATTTGATAAGATCATGGCTGATCTGTGATCTAACTCCATATATCTGCCTTTGGCCCATATCCCTTAATACCTTTGGTTGCCAAAAAGCTATCTATTTCAGATTTAAATTTAGCAATTGAGCTAGTATCAATTGCCATTTGCGGAAGAGAGTTCCAAACTTCTACAACCCTTTGTGTGTAGAAAACATTTCTACACACAAAGGGTTGTAGAAGTTTGGAACTCTCCTGAAAGGTCTGGCTCTAATTTTTAGACTGTGCCCCCTACTCCTAAAATCCCCAACCAGCGGAAATAGTTTCTCTCTAACCACCCTATCTGTTCCCCTTAATATCTTATAAACTTCGATCAGATCACCCCTTAACCTTCGAAACTCTAGAGAATACAACCCCAATTTGTGTAATCTCTCCTCGTAACTTAACCCTTGAAGTCCGGGTATCATTCTAGTAAACCTACGCTGCACTCCCTCCTTGGCCAATATGTCCTTCCGAAGGTGCGGTGCCCAGAACTGCTCACAGTACTCCAGGTGCGGCCTAACCAGGGTTTTGTATAGCTGCAGCATAACTTCTGCCCCCTTGAACAAATTTTTAAAAATCCACCTTAGCAGCATTTCATGGTTATTACAGTCCTGTCTTTAAAAAACTTATCGTAAATACCACACATACATGTATCGTATACATGCAAAGACTATCTATAACACTTTCCTGTCAAGCCTATTTCCAATCATACCTATCTGTCAAGGTTAAACTTACCTATTCCTTTTAACCTACCTTTGATTGATTCCTTCAAGTTTGGTCTCTAAGGTAGGTGGCGTCATTGATTTATGATACTTCCCAGCTGTGTCTCCATGATAGGGGGTGCTTTGGAACACAGGCTTGAATTTAACTGTTTCAAGATAGCATTGCCTGCCTTGGAACAGCTAAAGCCAAATCTGTGGTCCAATGCGGACAGTCCTTTCCCTGCTACTGCTGGTCACAGCTGCCGTCACTTAGCCCCGCCTCAAACAAACCTTTCCTCCCTGCCATGGCTGGATCAGGGATTTAAGGTCTTCCAGTGTTTCTGTACTTTTAAAACCAATACACCAGTGGGGAAGTCTGTATTATCATTTAAAGTATAGTCAGCTGTATTTTAAATAATATGGGTTTCCCAAATCATTGCTGGGGAAACTGTTTGAAGAAATGCCCCCCAAGACCACTGTCCACAAGGGCCAGACCCAATGCTCCACTCTGAGCAGCTGCATCTATCCCTATCTCACACCTCTCACTTCCCACATGCTCAGCACCCATGCTTTATTCCCTAATGCTAATCTATTCTAGAAAAAGCCCCCAACATGCCCATCAACCCTCTCTCAATAATCCCAAACCCAGCAACCTCCCTCCCCAATGCCCTTGCTCCCTAACATCATCGCAATATTGCCACAATCCAGCCTTCCACCATGGCCACACCAAGTATTCTTCTCTCCATGCTCCCACAAGTTTTCCCAACTCATCCCACACACCAGAATGCCCCTAGTGCTGCCACACTCCAACATCCACGTCCCACTCCCACCAGTCCTTGCCTTTGCCAGTGCTGCAAAATCCTGCAAACCCTGCCTCAGGTCTTCTTGACCCTAGTGCTCCTCCAAGACTCTCACATCCCAAACCCAAGTATTACCTTCCCCAAATGACAAACCTATATAGCCCTCCCAATTCTGCTAAACAGAGTTCCAACAATCTGCTTCCTGCAACATCTCCCCAACCATTTTCCTCTGTATTCTGAGCTTTAAAGAAGTTAAGAGGTCAATTAACTGCAAAGTTAAGCTAATTATTTTTAAATTACTTAGGCAGATTTACAGTTTGGAAGCAAATGTAAAATCAAGTAATTTGTCAGATACCCATGATGATTAACACACAAAGGAAAGCAGAAGTTTACTAGTGGCTAACGGAAGGTGCATCACCAGTGTCAATATATTAAGGGAGGAGAGACACAGAGACTACAATCTTACATTCTCTGAACCACTGTTATTTCTGTTCCAATGGTAACTATTTAAATAATCAGAATAATATCCTCCTGTGTTGGTCTAAATAATACCAAAACAAGTTTGCAGTTTTCTAAATCATTTTTAGATAATATTTAAGTAAAAGTGATTGCAGCAAAAGATTTAAGAAAGGTGCTGCCTCTTTTGTGTGCATACAATTGTGCCATACAAATGTGCATACAATTGTGCCATGAGAGCCTGAAAATAACACTCTCTGCAATGAAAATTCAATTTGACTGAATCACTATAAATCTAATTGTTTCTTGTACATTATAGAATACAGTGCATCCTGACTCATCATGAGTAATGGTGAACAAGATCTGCTAACAATATAGTAAAAGTATTATGTATAGTCCACACTTTGTGACACTTCTTCGTCACTTGTAATCAGTCAAATTTATCATAATCAGCCCAAATTTATTCAAACATAGGCAAATTTATTGTACCACACTTGATTGTGTCATTCTTCTCACATGACTTAGTTACCCCTGATTCCTACTTTCTAACCATGTCCCTTAAAAAGAGGCAGCACCTTTCTTAAATATTTTGCTGCAATCACTTTTACTTAAATATTATCTAAAAATGAATTAGAAAACTGCAAACTTGTTTTGGTATTATTTAGACCAACACAGGAGGATATTATTCTGATTATTTAAATAATTGCCATTGGAACAGAAATAACAGTGGTTCAGAGAATGTAAGATTGTAGTCTCTGTGTCTCTCCTCCCTTAATATATTGACACTGGTGATGCACCTTCCGTTAGCCACTAGTAAGTTTCTGCTTTCCTTTGTGTGTTAATCATCATGGGTATCTGACAAATTACTTGATTTTACAATGTCCTGCTCTAAAGTACCATGCCCACAAGTTAAGGGAATGTGAAACTTAATGTGTTATTTAAACAGTTCCTCAATTTAACAGTAGAAAATACTCAAATATCTAACTTACCATTCGCAAACAAATGTTGCATTTTTTTTCAGTTTGTTTGGTTTATTTGCAGCTAAATCAACAAATTGTCAGGTTACCAATCAAAGGCATGGTCTTCCTCCTCAATCATTGAGTGCAGTTTGACATACAAATAAATACTTGACAGCAAACAAAAAATGATTTGAGGCATTCTCCCTTTAAGAGTTTGCTATTACAAAGAACTTTCAGTCAGATGGTGTTCTTCACTCTGTACTATATAAAAAGGGCCTCATTCTGAACCATACTTTGATTCTTGACAAAGAGGGCAGCAGATGCATCTAACTGAAATAATGGAGGCCAAACAAACTGACACCCAAAAAAAAGGTTGAAAATGCACCAGATCAGGAACAGGAAATAAGGTGAGCAACTGGAAGGGGAGATTGAGTTCCATTTATAGAATGAGGGAGATCTTATCTACAGCAGGTATTCTAACACACTTATTCATTCAACCCTAACATGCAAATTAATTACATCAAAGTACTACAAAGTACTGGTGAAGGGGGTAGGATATTCCAAAATCTAATTTTAAGTTTATCTTGGAGCAAAACAATGTCAAAGCACTTGCCAATTTACACCGTCAGATTAAAGCTGTAATTGTTAGGCACGGTATGTAAATTAAGCCTTGTAGTTGCCTTTTGTGAGGTTGCGCTCCCAGCATGTAGCCTTGTTAGTGGGGAGTGTGGCACTGACTGATGCACATTTTTTGAGATTTGTGTTCGAAGACTGACACTTCAGTCTCTGCTCCAATGTCAAATACTGGAGCAACTGTAATACTTAAGAGGTTGGGTAGGACTGAACTACAATAAATTGTGTGGGCCCGTGAGGACCCTAACACCTTTTCTCAGGAGTTCTGAATTGATGAAGCTTGACTGGTACTAAATTTTTTGGCAAGCAGTCCTGACCTGACAGTAATTATTTTTCTGACAAGGACCTGGTGATGTCTTTCTCTGAAGAACTGGAATTCAAAGTCAATTTGGCCTGAAGACCAGAGAAGCATTTGGGTCTGGAGAGTGTCCTTCCAGTGATAGAATCTGCTATAAACAGGATCTTACAACAGACTTCCTAATTCTGGAACATATAAAACAGTAGTAGACAATGCAAAGGCTTTGGTGTCAGGCACGAGAAAGGATCCATTTCAAGTCTCAAAGATCTTTAAACTAGTGCCACTATCAACAAGAATTAAGGTCAAGTCAATCAGGACAGAGATTCATCTGAAATACACAACACCTCTATCAAATGACTTAGAAAACAAAAGCAATGAAATGCACTCCAATTAGAAGTGTGCCTATGATGTTGCAATTGGTGAAAGACAAGTAAAGACTATGCTATGGGAAACTGGGTGGCACAGTGGGTTGGAAACTAGCCTTTTACCCCTGGGACCAAGGTTCAAATCCAGCCCAGACTGATGCGATGAAAATCTCACTCTGTCTGCTGCCTGTGAGGGTCTTTAGTGAATTTAGTTTTGATAGTCTCATATTGAGACGATTACTAATGGGCCTACAGCATCTCCAAATTTGGCAGGAATTGACAATTGCAATCAGAGAGGCTGCAGGATTGCTGGTGTATGAATGGAAAACATTTCACAGTAGTGAAGGAGGGGGTGTTTTTCTCTGGTTGGGGCTGAGGCATATTGTTGGTAACAGAAGCATACGCTAATACTAGAAGGCTGAAATGGGAAGAGTTCCATTCCTCAGCACGATGCTGAATTGGGCAGCAAAGATTTATGTAAAAAGAAAACTTAATAAATATGTAAATTCACTGGTTAAAGACTAGACACATTTTTCTTATGCAGAAATAGAAGTGATTATTAACTGGGGTGCCAGTGACCTGAGACAGAGACCGAGATATAGTTTAGAACCTACCTGAAGCTGACTTCTGCTGGGTTTCTGCAGTCAACAGGAAGTTTCTTAATTACTTTAAAAAATATGGACCCTGAATTTGCTCTGGTCCCGCTCTGCCACAATAAGTATGACGGGGCGGTACTAGTTGTAATTCCTGTTTTCCAGGGTATTTAAACATTTTGGGTGGCCACCTGTCTCCTTCAATGTGCAGCTGGGGTGCGCACCCTGGGGAAGAAACTTGCTGCAACACTCCGACACAGTGTAGATTTGGCTGTAGGGAACGCAGCATTTAAAAACCCCTTTAGCTCTGATCAATGCAGAATGCCAGGAACACAGGGGTGCCTCTCGTGCCTTCTGTTGCTAAGGTGCAAATACCAGGAAATAAGCCTAGTGATGCATTTTTCTCATTTGTATGGCAGAATATGGATGCCTGCCGCACTTCAAATGCAATTTTGCATGGGCGGAAATGGAATGGAGACCCAGTAGAACTAGATCCTGCTCCAGTTTCTACCCCTGCCCGTCCAGACCACATCAGAGGCAATTTTAACTTCTTCCGCCCAGCAGAAACGGGCGGTAGCGGAGTTAAAATCATGGTGGCAACTTATTGGCCCGTGTCCGCTCTTTAACTTGGGCCTTCCGCTGGACAGATTAGGCGGAAGCCTCATTAACCTATGCCAATCAGGGTCTTATGACGTACATGGGACCCCGATGCAATTTAGAGGGTGGGGCATGCACCGTGGACGCAGTGCTCAGTAAAATCTGGCGGTCAAGAGGAAGAGGCCCTAAAAAGGTATGTCTAAAAATTTTTTTGTGGAGCTTGGAAAAGGAGTGCTCTCCTGACTCCACAAGAATAATGTGGTCCACTGCCACCCTGGGCTCCCCCCCCGCCCATGCGGCCACCCCACCCTCCTCCCCTAGACCTACTTTTCTTCTGGAAGGTAGGTCTGCCATTGCAGCAAAGAGGAGAATATGGCCCTTTATGAGAACGACCATTGGATAAAACTGCTGTATCAAAAACAGTAAGGAGCTTACAGATTTCTTTCTGTTAACGTGCTGTTGTACAAATAGAAATGCAGTGATACAAAAGGTCAGAATATTCTTTATTTACCTCAACTACTTGGGTTTGAATCCAGCACAGACTTTGTTTTATTATTCGTTCATGGGATGTGGGCGTCACTGGCGAGGACAGCATTTATTGACCATCCCTAATTGCCCTTGAGAAGGTGGTGGTGAGCCGCCTTCTTAAACCGCTGCAGTCCGTGTGGCGAAGGATCTCCCACAGTGCTGTTAGGAAGGGAGTTCCAGGATTTTGACCCAGCAACGATGAAGGAACGGCGATATATTTCCAAGTCGGGATGGTGTGTGACTTGGAGAGGAACATGCAGGTGGTGTTGTTCCCATGTGCCTGCTGCCCTTGTCCTTCAAGGTGGTAGAGGTCGTGGGTTTGGGAGGTGCTGTCGAAGAAGCCTTGGTGAGTTGCTGCAGTGCATCCTGTGGATGGTACACACTGCAGCCACAGTGCGCCAGTGGTGAAGGGAGTGAATGTTTTGGGTGGTGGATGGGGTGCCAATCAAGCGGGCTGCTTTGTCCTGGATGGTGTCGAGCTTCTTGCGTGTTGTTGGAGCTGCACTCATCCAGGCAAGTGGAGAGTATTCTATCACACTCCTGACTTGTGCCTTGTAGATGGTGGAAAGGCTTTGGGGAGTCAGGAGGTGAGTCACTCGCCACAGAATATCCAGCCTCTGTCCTGCTCTTGTAGCCACAGTATTTATGTGGCTGGTCCAGTTAAGTTTCTGGTCAATGGTGACCCCCAGGATGTCGATTGTGGGGGATTCGGTGATGGTAATGCTGTTGAATGTCAAGGGGAGGTGGTTAGACTCTCTCTTGTTGGAGATGGTCATTGCCTGGCACTTGTCTGGCACGAATGTTACTTGCCACTTGTCAGACCAAGCCTGGATTTTGTCCAGGTCTTGTTGCATGTGGGCACGGACTGCTTCATTATCTGAGGGGTTGCGAATGGAACTGAACACTGTGCAATCATCAGTGAACATCCCCATTTCTGACCTTATGATGGAGGGAAGGTCATTGATGAAGCAGCTGAAGATGGTTGGGCCTAGGACACTGCCCTGAGGAACTCCTGCAGCAATGTCCTGGGGCTGAGATGATTGGCCTCCAACAACCACTACCATCTTTCTTTGTGCTAGGTATGACTCCAGCCACTGGAGAGTTTTCCCCGATTCCCAGTGACGAGATGGATGTCTGTTTTCATAGACAGCTGTAAGGAACCTTATTGAAATAGGTTTAGGCAGTCATTTTTCAATAGTTAAAGCACAAAACTGCCCAGACTTGGTACTGTTTACTTACAAGGATGCTTGAAATGGTGTAGAAAATGTAGGTCACACCAGTACAGTGGGAAGTTGTAGCTAAGGCACATTGTTGGGGCAATGTAGTCGAGAACTTTACTCCACTTCTATTTTGTGCTTTACCTGACCTGACCTGAGAACGCTTTATGCTGACACCAATTAGAAACACTAGGAGAATATTTTAGGCCATGGTACTGACCTTGACAAGAACACATGTGTTTTTCTTGATTAAAAAAAGGCAGAAAGAAGTCTATTATACACAACTGCTATATAGTTAAAAGCAGAGTAGTTAATTAGAACACACCGTTCCCAATTCCATTAAAACTAGTTTATAATAATGAAATATGAGTGAATAAAAACATTCCACAGATTAAATGGATTTCTGTAATGTGGCACAAATGTGATGCTAGACAAAATGGGATCAATCCCAGTCCATTGTTAAAAAAACACCATTAGAATGTCCAAAAGATATGGTGCAGCTGTCTGCAATTTAATCTAGTGAGAACATGTATAACAAAAACAGTTAGACTTATTGAAATTGATCTTAAACTGCAGGAGGGGTACTTACGCAAGAAGTATGAAACCAGAGCCCCTGGAATGTAGCGTCCAATAACAGCACAAAATGTACAGAGACTACAAACAAGGAGGCAAAACTGGGGGTGGAGGATGGGTGGGGGAATGGAAAGAAAGATTATCAGACCGCTGTATGACACAAACTGCAAGAGAAAAAGAAATTCGCATGACCATGAACAATTGTTGGAACATTAACCATTCACTTGTGGATCTTGAATTTGAATCAAACCAAGAAAATGGGGATAATTTTGAGTATAGCTTTCAGGTGGACAGCAGTCCACTGAGTAAAATAATTTTCAAATTCAGTAATTATTTGCCAATCTCATTGTAAAATACCATAAAGATGTAGAGTAAGGGAAATTTACTGATCCCGTATGCATGTCTGGAATCATGTGGGTGTGCTCACAGGCATAGATGCATATACCAGCTTCTGAGGTGGTGTCAATGAACAGAATATTAGTCAAAGGAGAATACTGCACTGTGCATACCAGCCAGGAATACTGGATGCAAAGTGGAAACATGCTTCTTCCCCAGTTCGGTATTTTTCGATAATCGTGCATATAAAAACAATTTACATGAAAGTAATGAATGATGCTAAAGCACACATACAACTGGAAAAGGAAAGCCAATCTTAGTTAGACCAGACCCTTGCATCAGCCTTCATTCTCCCACTGGTTATTTGCTGAAGGATTTTCACTAGGAGTGGGTTTCGAGAGGGGAATGGGACAAGCACCAAACTTGCCCGATGTCACCAATTTGAGGCCCCGTGCTTTTTTAACTCTAGGGCCTCATTTTCATCCCGCTGGCCAGCTGCCCGCCCAAAACGAGCATAAAGAGGCAGCTGGCTTCAGGCAGGTCAAAAGCGCGGGCCTAGTGCTCACCCACCGGCACCAAGATAAGTCGTTGGGGGGGGGGGGGGGGGGGGGCGGCGGGGAAATAATCAAGGCTATTTTGCAGGGGGGGAGAAACCCTTGGCAGCAGAGGCTCAGACTTTCCTTGTGGCCCGGAGGAGCACTTCTGTTCCTCTTGACCCCACTAAGGAACGTTTTTGACTTATCTTAGATGATCTCCCCTTCATTCCCCGCCAGGTTTTACTGAGTGTGTGGCAGATACCCGTGGGATTCTAACGACATCATAGAACCCCAATGTGCATGCGTTAATGAGGCTCCCGCTTGAGTCAGGTGGATGCCTCGGCTGCCTAAAGAAAGATGGCCCAGTTACGATGGCGGTGGGCAGGAATTGAGCAGGAACGGGTCTTTGCGTGGCTCTTTTAACTGCATGCCGCCCAGATCCCGCTGGGTGGGGTTGGATAAAATCCCCCTCCTCATGTCCCGTGTGTCACTTCTCGGAAGTGAGAGAGGGAGAGAGGTTTGTACCCAAAAGCAGCAATGATCAAAAATCAAATTCCTATGGATTTTGACACAAATGGAAAACAATGAACTCAGATAAAACTTATACATTACAGTCAATGCTTAAACACAAAAAAAATCTTTTTTTAGTTAATTTTCTTCTGTACTCTGATCTGCCTTGCTTAAGTGCATAAAAGTAATGATAGATAATGTTAAACAGAAGGAAACAAGGAATCGGATCCATCTACCATTCCTTGCCAGATCATTTAGTCCAAATGCTTTTGAATTCTTTCAATCTCTCTCATACTCGTTGTCTAGCTACATAACTTGTAATCGGCAAATCAGAACTACTTTTCTCCATTTCTTTTTTGAATACTGTATTATAATTTTTGGGGGGAAATGTGGAAGTCGCCACTTTAACTGTGAACTCTATAACATTGTAGGGAAGTAGAATTTTCTTACCTTCCCAGGGTTTTGCTTTTTGAAATGAGACATCTCCTCAAAAAACACAGTACAACTTATCCATGACTCTGTGATGCACTGGCTGAGCCTTGGTGTGCTCTCCTGTTTAGTATCAGTGACTTTCCAGCTAGATAAAAGAGAAGTTAAATGTTCTTTTAAAAAAGAGTGGCATCAACCAGCGACACTTTAATCCATCTTGGCACCAGCCTTATTTAGTGTACTAGTACGTCAGTGTTAATGTGTACTTGGTGGTCTTGGCATTTCCATAGCTTGGATCACAGGAACAACGTGCATGTGCCAGCTCCTGGAATTTGCAATGCTAAATCTGGCATCCTTACCCCAGTGGCAGAGTCAAAGATGCACAATAATGTGGCCGTATGATTTTGTTGCTGGAATAAGAGACCTGGATTAAACAATATAAATGCAGGCAGCTAGAGTGCAGATGCTGCTCTCCCACCAGCTGAACTACAGAAGCATTAAATGCATAAGTACATAGAATGTACAGCACAGAAACAGGCTATTCCGCCCAAATGGTCCATGCCAGTGTTCATGCTCCACACGAGCCTCCTCCCAATGCTCTTTATCTAACCCTATCAGCATAACCTTCTCGTATCAGCATAATCTTCTAGGTACCTTTAGAGAGCTCAAAATGGTCTCCAGAATCATCACATCCTTGCAAGGATAAAACCTACATCTGTACAGCTTGGTGTTTTTCCACAGTTCAAGTGAACAAAACACAAAAAATTTCACAGACCCACAATTACACCTAATTCAAATCCTGATAAAGCTGAATGGGAAACTGCACCCAACGTACCAAGTTCTCAGGTACGTTAATATTTCATTGCACAGTATTGCACCAAAGTTAAAGAATTAAGTAAGATCACGGGCGATGATCTAAGTAAAAAATAATTACTGCAAATGAAAGATTTGTGTTAAAGACTGAAGCCACTGTTTCAATACACAATTTCCAATAACAGACTGTGTTGTTTAAAGTTCCTGTACATTTCCTTTATGTATCTATATTAATATCTATAAGCTAACAACTGTTCTTGTATCATGCTCATGGATCAGAGCAAAATTCAGTCCCAAAAGACGCAACAGACAATTTCATCCTGCAGCACGCTTTAAAAACAAATGTGGTTAAAATTCACATATATCTATTTGAAAAAAGTATTCCTTCTGATTTCTAAAATCAGTACACCAGGAATACTGGTTGAAGTGAGGATCATTTTGAAAGTATTCTGTAAGGTGTAAATAGAAATCATCACCAGAAACGGTTGCTGCTGTGCGATACTGTTTACTTTCTGTGCAATATAGTTAACCATTCACATCGGCAAAATACAGTATTTCACTAACAGTTGGTGATAGCAAAAACAGATGGCCTTTCATAGGAATAATCTCATGGTCTGAACTCACATGACAGTAAAATATATGAGCAAATCAACTCAAAGTACACTGCTAGAATGACCACCCACTACTGAATAGTATATCAAGAATCAGTATCATTTTCTGATATTTGAAAATGCTATATGAGTTTTTGAATTCCGACAATAATATAGATGTATCTCTCACATTTTATAAATACTATATTTTTTTAGAATTCAGTAGCATCTCTTAGGCTACTTTCTGATCTACAACAAGAGTAAAATTTAATATAAACTGGTTATAGCTCATTCATTAACATATAACTCAGAAGACTATAATAAAAATCCAGAAAGAGAAAAACAGCCCATGGAAGCTCATTCTTAATAAATTAACTCTCCCATCATGGTGTCGATTTGTATTTTAAGTTACTCCTAGTACTTTTCCCTCTAATTCCTTGCTTGGTGAATTATTCCACTTATTCACGGAGTACAGAGTTTTTAATATTTGTTATAAACTTACTTTTTACTAATTTCCATTTGTGTCCTCTGTCTTATTTTCTTGGTACATTTTGAAATAAAAATCTGGGTTTACATTACCTATGCTTTTTAGCATTTTATCTACTTTGATGAGGTCCATTTTCAATCATCTTCTTCTAAACAGCAAAGCTTGGTCTTCTCTAATCATTCCTTGTACTTCGCCCCTCTTTTATTCTTGGGATCAGTCCTATTGTTCTTTTTTGTATACTTTCTAATGCAAGTATATATTTTGTGTGGGTGATGACCAAAACTGAAGACGGTATTCTAATTGAGATCTAGTCAATAAATTGTAAAGTGTCAACATAATTTGTGTACACTTATATTTTACTGTTTAGGCTGTGCATTGAAAATTATGTTCCAACACTCCTCTAAGATCCTTTCCTAACTCTGCCTACATTAATTTAATGTCATTCATTCTATATCTATGACCCAATTTTTTTTTAAAAACCTATGCGCAACATGGCTGTTTCCGTAATTGGGTGCTCCCAATGAGGAGCAAAGCTTGCAGGGCGTGCAGGTTGGGAAATGATGGGCTTGCAGCCATTGAAGTTGATGGATGGAAAATCTCAGGCTGTGGGTCTTCCATTTCCTGATCTGCACTCCCTGCAAGCTCTGTTTTTCAGTTGGTGTCCTAATTGCAGAATTATCCCTTATATTTCAATTTCATTTACCACTTATACATTATTTAAAATGCCCAATCAAATTACTGTTCTGGATCCTTTTGCAAATCTTGTGCTAGTCAATTTCTACTTTTGCATCATCAGCAAATTGTGACCAGCTTGCCGCTAGTATTTGGTATCCAAGGTCATTTACACAGATAAGAAACAATGGGGATCCAAGCAATGGATCCCTGAGGGATTCTACACAATATTCTCCCCTCCCCCCAACCAACATTACATTTCTCACAGGTACTATCCAGATGTTTTTACATTTATGTACTTTTTTTGACCCATTTGGAAAAAAGTGATCTCAGTGCGCTGCTATTCCCTTTTTAAATTTGTGGGTAGGTACTAGGCTTCATAGGTGCCAGACTCCACTATATACGACGTCTAAATTTTAAAACTGAGCCAGTCGCGTATTTTCACTGTTGATAAGGAATTCAATTTTTATTCAATTTCATGCACTGTAGCTGGAACATGACAGTCCTATTTAATTTTCTTTTGTTGTTCTTCCTTTCATTTTACTTCTTAATCCAAGATAATGGCTTGTCCACACCTAATTATTCAGTAAGTACATTCCAAGTGTCCTTTTTATCTATTGACATTCTTATCTTCCGTACCTCTTCTGATCTTAAAACTCCCACTCCTCCTCCCTCGCTGAAGCTGTCTTCAAGAAGCTTGGTTTCCTCATTTGTTTCCTCTTTCATTTCATATTTTCCCTCAACAGCTCTTAACTCATCATAGAGCCCAAGTCTGTCCATGACTTAACTACTGCTCCCATATCTCAGAAGGCTCTTTAAACACCAACCATTCCTGTACAGGATTTGTAAAACAGCTGGTCATCTCACAGGGTGCTTTTTTTCTCTCATCCCTAGTCTCAACCCTCTCTGATTACTATTTTATTAATATGACTATCAACCTGCTGCTCTGAACTTTCCTCTCTTGTTCTTTCTAAGATCCAAATATGTCTTCCTACCCACCCTTCCTCCTCCCTGCACCATTAAAATTTAAATCAACACTTTCTCAATAAAACAACAGTTACTGTGCATTTGCAGCATTTCACGTGCTGAGGGGTGATTTGATTGAGGTGTACAAAATTATGAGGGGCCTAGACAGAGTGGATTGGAAGGACCTATTTCCCTTAGTGGAGGGGTCAATAACCAGGGGACATAGATTTGAAGTGATTGGTAGAAGGATTAGAGCAGAAATTAGGAAAAATTTTTCACCCAGAGGGTGGTGGGGGTCTGGAACTCACTGTCTGAGAGTATGGTAGGAAGCAGAAACCCTCAACTCATTTAAAAAATACCTGGATATGCACCTGAAGAACCGTGACCTGCAGGGCTACGGACCAAATGCAGGACAGTGGGATTAGGCTGGGTGGCTCGTTTCTCAGCCGGCGCAGACACGATGGGCTGAATGGCCTCCTTCTGTGCCGTAAATTTTCTATGATTTACAGTCATCTTAATAGACGTCAGCAAGCTATGGATCTTCATGGACTCAGTCACAGAATGTGATCCCCTAATCACCAGTAAAATTCTCAAAAAGGTCCCAGAGAATAAAAATTGAATTTGTCTTATTCAGTTAACATAAAACAAAAGCTCTGGAAATCAGCTTGACTGATCGATAAAGCTGTCTGTCTGCAGAATGAAAAACTGAAGAAGGTAAATGTCATAGGATCCATGACATTCATGACTAGAATGACCTCCTTACTAAAGATTGATGCCTCATGCATAACACAGAAATATGAGATTGTGTAGCAGCAAAAATACTGTCTAATCAATAACATAGTCGTTCTACACTATTTTATTGGTTATGGATTAACCATTTATATATTATTATTAGAAATGGCATATCCTGCCATTTTTCCACTGAAAAGTACTAGGTCAATGGTGTCTATGGGTTTTTCCACATCTAGTGATGCCTGTCCCATCACATTTTTATTATGATTTTCCCATTAATGTGAGTCTGTCATTCTGTACTCCTATGCTCTGGCCACTGGATGGCATTGTGCAGCCAATTTATCAACCTTAATCTGAATGTTTTTTTTATCTGGCCTTTTCTTTTCCCCCTCTAACTGTAATTTTTAATTTCCAAGTAAGGATTTAAACAAAATAAAAATTCATAAAATAAATATTTCACAATAAAATTATTCAACTTATCCAATGAATTGTCTTTTGTGTCTTTTAATGCCGTATTAAAGTTTTTACTTGAAGGCCTCAGCCTGTCTCAAAGGCCTGGGCTTTAATTGGATATTTTTACCCTGTAACAGTGAAGAGAGCAATTTTTATAATATAAAAACTTGAAAACTGCTTAAATTTATGTTTATTAAAGACTTATAAGTTGGCAAACTCATTAATAGTGCACTCCTGGTATGTTTTGTGAGTTCATGAGGAAGTTGCACACTCTTAGCCCATGGTTTTCTGTCCATTGATTTTAACTAGCAGAACAATTACACTTAAATGTTTGAAGGTAAGAACATAAAGATAGGAACCGGCCTATGATGATCAAAGTGGTGGTGGAGGTACCTTACATGGAAATATGTGGGATGTGGGGATGATGATTCGAAAGGGACCAACAGCCATTTGGTAAAAATAATTAGATCCAACTATACTTATTAACTCAGTTGCTTTTTGTTTGAAAAAATTCCAATTAACAACTTCAAATTAAAAAGAGTGGACCGTGTAAATGTGTGTGTATATTATGTTAAAAATCTTGCCTATGCGCTCAATTTGTTTACAAACTTTACTTCCTGTGGTCAACTTTGTGTCAACTTTTCCCACTCTAAATTCCTATGTCCATAATTCCCATCCAATTTTTCTACGTCAACTGGGTCCTGTCATTAAGTAATTATAGGCTCTGGCTATCAGGTTGCATTGTATTATCTTTTCCCCACAGCTCATTCAATTGGTCAGCCTTGGCACAGTGGCAGCACTTACACCTCCGAGTCAAAGGATTGTGGGTTCAAACCCTATTCCAGAGACTTGAACATATAAGGCTGACATTTCAGTGCAGTACTGTACTGAGGGACTTCTGCACTGTTAGAAGTGTCATCTATCAGGCGGGATGTTAAATTGAGGCTCTGTCTGCCTACTCAAGGTGGACGTAAATGATTTCCTGGCACAATTCAAAGAAGAACATGGAAGATTTCCTAGTGTGTTGGCCAACATTTATCCCTCAACGAAGGTCATTAAACAGATTATATGGGTTTTTAGCTCATTGCTGTTTGTGGGACTTTGCTGTGCGCAAATTGACTGTCTTATTTGCCTACATTACAACAGTGACTACACTTCAAAAGTAATTAATTGGCTGTGAAGAACTTTGGGATGTCCTGAGGATGTGAAAGGTGCGTTCTTTCTTTCAAAATGCTTTCTGAAAAAAATTTAATCCACCATCTTTTCCTCAGTAGCTGAAATTTCTACTGTCCAAAATACAGATTTAAACAAAAGAAATTCAAAAAATTAAATATTTCATAATAACATTTATTCACTGAATTGCCTTTGGTTTGTTTTATTGTCTTAAGTAATTTTTGCTTGAAGGCTTCGGTCTCTCCTAGAAGCATTGGCTGGACTTGATATTTCTGCCCATATTTATACAGTCTAAACATGCAGGAATTGAGCAGGTAATTCAAGGCGGAAGTAGGGGTAGCAATGGGAATGGTAGGAAGGGGAGGGAGTAGTAGAAAGATACAAGAGTACAGGATACAAGAGAATGGGGAGAAGGGTGGTTGATGGGATGGGAAAGGAGCCACTGAAGGCCACATTTTACCCACGACCCCCATTGAAAAATACAGCCTGCAGCCAACAGCAGCTCTCTTCTCCACCACACCACGTCACCCATCACCTTCCACTGAAAAGGAAAGAATGACAGAGAAACAGATGAGGACTGAGTAAGAAACAAAAAAAGTTAAGGAGAGAAAAGCAGAAGAGGGAGTAAGAAACAGAAGAGACAGAGAGAAATAGCAACACAGACAGGAGAGAGAGAGAGAGAGAGAGAGAGAGCGAGCGAGCGAGCGAGCAAGAGACCATATTCTCTGACTTACTATATGCAATACCACAAGAGATTGACTAATAATACATTAAAAGTTTTATGTATAACATGCACTTCCTGCAACATTTTACCTGTTACATTTGTTTGATAACATCTCATTTGTTATAAAACAGTGTATCCCAACTCACCATGAGCAATACCATAGGAGATCAACATGTGCAGTGGTGTATGTTAAAAATAGAAATGCAGATGAGCTGATCTCACTCAATTGATAGTGAATTTTGAGTCTTTCCCACTTATGGAATAAACCAACAAAATATTGCCATTGATTTAATATACTCTTTTTATGACCAACTGGTTTATAGGCAATGCTGGCACAAAGGAGTAGTTCAATCAATCACCTACATGACCGACCCCGGTACAAGCACTTATTCAGTATCGTAGTAATTTGCTGGCTATTTGATGCATATGGAATAACTAACTTTAGCTCTTAGTTTCTGAAGAAAATTCAAACTAAAGCAGAAGGAAAAGTGGAGCGATAAAATTTATAGGGGGCGATATTCATCTCTCTACACACCTGTTTTCCAGCATTAACTGGGCAGTCTCTAATCAAAATTAGCAGAAATAAACCTACTGCCAAGTTCCCACTCGAGGCCCACCCAATGTGATTTTCAAGCGGGCTTTGACTTAGATCACAAGTGCTCCCACCAGAAACAGGCAGGATCCTCATGATTCGGTGCAAATTAGAGTCCTTACACATCTTTAGGACCCTAATGCCATTTTTGTCTTCACCCACTCAGTGGTTAAACCCCCCCCCCCCCCCCCAGTTTTCATGGACAGTATAGTGCGGCCAGGCCCAGTCTAAGTTAAAGGGATCACTGGAAGTTGGTCTGGAAATATTATTAATTGATTGATTTGGCAGTTTTAAGCCTTCAGGATTACATGAATTATCTGAATTACCCTCTATGCTCCTTCAGCAACGTCCTCAACCCCTTAAAATTATGCCTCCGTCGCCCCAACCCCCATATCTGTCCAGCGCTACTGCAGCCCACGGTCAGTGACTGCCCGGGAGATTTCCCAAAACAGTGAGCTGCCTGTCTGCACATAAGTTGTGCGGGCAACTCGCCAACTACGTTTAAATGAAGCCTGACCATCAAAATGGTTCAGGCATCTCGCCGACAATATTGAGCGGGTGTTGCTCCACCCACCGCCTGTCGAAGTATGCCAAAGACTAAAAACCAGAGCCATAATCTTAAAGAGGAAAGAACAAAGTTGAAAAAATGAGAAAAATAATCTGCTAGGTCTTGCAGCTAGAGTTTCAGGAGCTAGGGAGGAAGTTAAAAAGCAGGACCTCAAAGGTAGTAATCTCTGGATTGCTCCCAGTGCCACGCGCTAGTGGCTACAGAAATAGGAAGATAAGGCAGGTTAATGCATGGCTAAAGACACAGTGCAGGAGGGAGGACTTCAGATTCTTGGGGCATTGGGATCAGTTCTGGGGCAGGAGGAACCTGTTCAAGGCGGACGGGCTGCACCTCAACAGAGCTAGGACCAATGTCCTCGCAGGGAGGTTTACTAGTGCTGTGGGGGAGGGTTTAAACTAATTTGGCAGGGGGATGGGCACCAGCATGTAGAATTAGAAAGGAGAAACAAGGTGCACAGAGGAATGGGAGACACAGATAGCACTAGAGTAAGAAACAGTACAGTATTAGGTGGGATCAGACAAGAGAGAATACGAGACGGTCTAAGATAGGTATAGAGTGCATGTGTGTAAACGCACGAAGCGTGGTAAATAAGGTTGATGAGCTGCAGGCGCAAATAGCCACATGGGAATATGATATAGTGGTAATAACGGAGACCTGGCTCATAAAAGGGCAGGATTGGGTACTAAATATTCCTAGGTACTCTCTCTCTCTGGCAGTCCCTCAGGGTCGAGGATGACTTGGTGGAAGATGCCTGTGCGTGGATTTTTTTTTAACATGGGGTGGTCGTTGCACACCAACCACCACATGGTCCCAGTGGAGCGAAGTCTTGGCCCAATGGCAGGGAAATCCGAGACGATTGGAGACCAGGCTCTGCTGTAGGACGGGGACAGTGCAGCACTTCACTGGAGTGTGAGCCTAGATTTTCGTGCTCAAGTCTCTGGAGTGGGACTTGAACCCTTCTGACTCAGAGGCGAGTGTGCTACCCACTGAGCCATGGCATTCCTACATACATGGTGTGTGGGAAAGATAGGGAAGGAGAAAGAGGATGGGGCGGGTGTGGCAGTATTGATTAAGGCGAATATTGCGGTGCTGGAGAGAGAGGATGTCCTTGAGGGGTCAAGGACTGAATCTATTTGATTAGAGTTAAGAAACAATAGATGTGCCATTACACCACTGGGTGTATTCTTTAGGCCACCAATTAGTGGAAAGGATATAGAGGAGCAAATTTGCAGGGAAATTACAGAGGTGCAAAAACTATACAGTAGCGACAACTATCAAATGGGAATCCAAAAGTCATATAAATAGTAAACCGGTAGTAAGAGGAGTGAGGCAGATTAGGGACCAAAAAGGAGATCTATGCATGATGGCAAAGCACATGGCTGAGGTATTAAATGAGTACTTTGTATCTGTCTTTACCAAGGAAGAAGATGCTGCCAAAGTCACAGTAAGAGAGGAGGTAGTTGAGACACTGGATGGGCTAAAAATTGATAAAGAGGAGGTGCTAGAAAGGCTGGCTGTACTTAAAGTAGATAAATCACCCGGTCCGGATGGGATGCATCCTAGGTTGCTGAGAGAAGTAAAAGGTAGAAATTGTGGACGTACTGGCCATAATTTTCCAATCCTCCTTCGATACGGGGGTGGTGCCAGAGGACTGGAGAATTGCAAATGTCACACCTTTGTTCACAAAAGGGTGCAAGGATAAACCTGGCAACTACAGACCAGTCAGTTTAACCTCGGTGGTGGGGAAGCTTTTAGATACGATAATCTGGGACAAAATTGGATGAGTGTGGATTAATAAAGGAAGCCATCATGGATCTGTTAAAGGCAAATCGTATTTAACTAACTTGATTGAGTTTTTTGATGAGGTAACAGAGAGGGTTGATGAGGGCAATGGAGTTGATATTTTGTCTATAGACTTTCAGCAGTCAGCAAAATTGAAGCCCATGGAATAAAAGGGGCAGTGGCAGCATGGATACGAAATTGGCTAAGTGACAGGAAACAGAGAGTAGTGGTGAACGGCTGTTTTTCAGACCGAGGAAGGTATACAGTGGTGTTCCCCAGGGGTTGGTATGAGGACCACTGCACTTTTTGACTTGGACTTGGGTGTACAGGGCACAATTTCAAAATGTGCAGATGACACAAAACTTGGAAGTCTAGTGAACAGTGAGGAGGATAGTAATAGACTTCAAGAGGACATAGACAGGCTGGTGGAATGGGCGGACCCATAGCAGGTGAAATTTAACGCAGAGAAGTGTGAAGTGATACATTTTGGCAGGAAGAACGAGGTGAGGCAATATAAACTAAATGGTACAATTCTAAACGGGATGCAGGAATAGATACCTGGGGGTATATGTGCACAAATCTTTGAAGGTGGCAGGAGAGGTTGAGAAAGCAGTTAAAAAAGCATACAGTATCCTGGGCTTTATAAACAGAGGCATAGATTACAAAAGCAAGGAAGTTATGTTGAACCTTTATAAAACACTGGCTCGACCACAGCTGGAGTACTGTGTCCAATTCTGGGCACCACACTTTAGGAAGGACGTGAAGGCCTTAGAGATGGTGCAGAAAAGATTTACTAGAACGGTTCCAGGGATGAGGGACTTGAGTTTCATGGATAGACTGGAGAAGGTGGGGTTGTTCTCCTTAGAGCAGAGAAGGTTGAGAGGAGATTTGATAGAAGTGTTCAAAATCATGAAGGGTTTAGATAAAGTAAATAAAGAGCAACTGTTCCCATTGGCGGACGGGTCAAGAACCAGAGGACACAGATTTAAGGTGACTGTCAAAAGAACCAAAGGCGTCATGAGGAAAAACTTATTTATGCAGCGAGTAGTTATGATCTGGAATGCGCTGCTTGAAAGTGCAGTGGAAGCAGATTCAGTCGCGGCTTTCAGAAAGGAACTAGATAAATACTTGAAGGGAAAAAATTTGCAGGGCTACGGGGAAAGAGTGGGGGAATGGGACTAACTGGATTGCTCTAACAAAGAGCCAGCACAGCTCCTTCTGTGCTGTAACCATTCTTTGATTCTAGCAGCAGCACATGCCAACATGTGATGTATAAATCCGATTAATAGAGGACATGTAATTCAATTTTACGATATCAGAATTTCTGTCCCAAAAGTAAGTGTCTTTTCAAGAATCATTAAGCTGTCTGTGGAACACACAGTGCCAAAACTGACAATCTTATAAGGCATCTCCTCCTCTTCCCCTCAAAACAATAAGTGATCTGATCTTTAGTGAATAAATAGGATTCAGGAAAATTAACTTTCTCATATGGGTTGTAATCATCCTCACTTGTTTTTGTGCCGGGGACAGAAGATACTAATCAACAGTCTGCTCAGACAAGTTCAAAATCAAAATACCAAAGGAGCAGTTCTCTATAACTAAGGATCCATGTGCCTTTTTCATTTTGAAAGTCTAAGCTAATACACCACAGAGTAAATACAACCTTTATTCCCTGCAGCAATTTATGTGAAAATACTTTTTGATTCAGTGGTCTCTATCTGCTGATTATGTCCTGAAAAGCTGCTCTTCCCCAGTTTAAAATCATTATTTTGCTATTGAAACACATTCAACAAAACTGCAGCAAACTAAGACTATGAAGCTTTTATTGCAAAAGTTAAATTATAGCCAAAAAAAATACATGGCATCAAGTTGGAAATGTACTTAAGAACTGGGAAGTTGACAATTTCATTTTCAGAGATGCATGACCATTAATAGATCCCAGAGATAATCTGATCATACCTAACAGTACTCAAAATAAATTGCCTGTTTTGAACACAGTAAGGGGATTGGATAAGAGTGCTGCCCTCATTCCTTGGTTTAAAAGATCAAGATATATTTGAGCTACACAGTCAAAGTGTATGAAGTTAATATAAATTTAATATATCCTAACCTAATTACAGGGCTCTCAGCTACCAAAGGACTTTCCCTGTAAGAAAGTTGGTTCCTGGCTTTTCATTAATACCAGTCGATTTCCCTGGGTGTTGCATATGATGGAAGTCAAGATCAAGTGTAGTCTTCAGGTGAAGCGGGGTTAGAGGGCGAGAGGTAATTGGACCAGGGTGTACAGATGTAATTCAGTCCCATTTTAAAGTCCATTTAACACTTTCAGTTTATACTATTATTTTTGTTAAACAGTTATGGCAATTTGGGAAACAGAAAAGTAAAGGGAGTAAATATCAACAGGGAGCAGAGACGAGGCGGGGGGGGGGGGGGGGGGGGGGGGGAGAGAATTCCCGACAGGAAACCAGGAAGTACGTAAGGACATCTTTCCTTTTTTTTCCCCTGTAGGTTTCCCACCCGACAGCCAGCCTGATCAACAGGCTGGCTGTCAGTCGGACGGGAGAGCAGCCAGGAAGCGGATGCCAGCAAGTAAGTCTTAGATTTTGGGGGGGGGTTCAGGGGTCAGACATCGGGCGGGGGGGGGGGGTGGAGGTTGGACGATCGTGTGTGTGGGATCACGGCAGGTAGGTTTGTTGGGACTGGAGGAAACACTCCTGCTCTTCCTGGCCCACAAGCAGCGTAATAAAGGCGCTTACCTGCTGAGCCAGGCCTCCTCACCTCCTTTTATCATAGAATTATAGAAGGTTACAGCACGGAAGGAGGCCATTCGGCCCATTGAGTCTGCGCCGGCTCTATGCATGAGCAATCCAGTTAGTCCCACTGCACCGCTCTATCCCCGTAGCCCTGCACATTTTTTCGTTTCAAGTACTTATCCAGTTCCCTTTTGAAGGCCATGATTAAATCTGCCTCCACCACCCCCTCGGGCAGTGCATTCCAGATCCTAACCATTCGCTGTGTAAAAAAGTTTTTCCTCATATCACCTTAAATCTATGCCCTCTGGTTCTTGACCCTTCCGCCAATGGGAACAGTTTCTCTCTATCCACTCTGTCTAGACCCTTTATGTGGCGTGAATCCCAGCCCCTAGGAGTTAAAAATAAAAAACCTGTCAAAGTGGAGGCCTGCTGCCTCCTTAAAAGCTTTCACTGACAGACCCGCCTCCTAAGAACGTGTTGGTTGCCCGCCCTCGACCCGCCTCCGTTAAAACTGGAAGCAGGTGGGTTAGGGTCGGGTTTTACTTTTTTTACGATTTTTACCTTCCTACCAACCCGCAACCCACCCGTTCGTGCGGTGAAACTTTACCCCAAGATGTCTCTACAGTACAGGTTGATAAGTTGGGAGACACAAAATGGAGGTACTGCATCACCACCAATTGTGGGAGGGTGAAATTACAGTGTGATAAATTCACATAGGAAGTTTCCATTATAAATGTGGATGTAGAAATTTATAATAGAAAAAGTTGCAACACCAAGTGAGTGCAGACAAAATAATGTAATATATTTTATAACACAGATACATCAGTCTTCCTTGCCATTGCATCGAGTGAGTCAAGACCAAGTGCAGTATACAGGTCAAGCAGAGTTACAGGGCACGGGAATAATGGACCAAGGTGGGGGAGGGAGCAGATGAGAAGTGGGAGGTGTAGAGGAGAGAAGAGAAGAGTGGAGAGAGCGCGAGGAGAGGATGGAAGGGTGGAGAGAGCGGAGAGGAAGGGAGGACAGAGGGAGAGAGAGGGGAGAGGAACATAAAGAGGTAAAGATGGGGAAGAACAGGGGGTGGAGGAAAGGGAGAAGGAGCTAGGGAACTGCATCAGTGGGAGGCAGAATGGCAAACTCTCTCGGGGGATGGGAGGGTAAGCTATCTTTCACTCTGCCAGGGTTGGATTTTCATCTCTCAGTCGGTGGGGTTGGGGAAAGGAGGGTGGAGGTCAGATGCCAGTGATGTCCCTTAACCCTGACCAGATCAATGCAGTGAAAATCATGTGCAGCTGGGCTAGTCCACAATATGCAACGCACTTTGAATGGGGTGAAAGATGAAATTGGTGCTTGAGGGCCATGAGCCAGGGTGTCAGTAAAACAATAGATTAGGGCAGAATATTTCATATAATCTACCTGGAAAAGAAAACACAAGAGATTCTAATAAAGACTTGCCTCATTCGAAATTTAGTTCTCGTGCAAGGCCATGACGCCAAACCAACTGATGGCCAGATCTTTTCACACCTTCACCTACTGTGTAACTGGCATTGCATCAAATTTTCAAACCCACCACCTGTTTTTAATAAGTAACAGATATTCGTACATTTCAATGTATTTAAAAAGTGTATAGCTCACTTTCTGTAAGCATTACACTTTCCCGATTTACTTTAAACAAAGCTAGGGGAGATTTGCTGATACCAGAGCTGATTTTAACTCCCTCCACCCGATGTAAACGGGGGAGGTCACTTAACACCCCGTTTACCCTGGCGAACCAGCTGGTGTCATTTTGGACCTGGTCCTGAGATGACTGGACGGAGTGCACATCTGTTTCAGGTGGGAGGCCACTTATAATGACCTACATAGGTCCCCGATTCCAATTTCAAAGTAAAGCCCCCTCCCACTACCCCCATAATCACCCCACCCACCCCCCCTTCCCCCAGGCTCTGACTGTTGGCCAGCTCAGCATGAGAGCCGGCTGGTTTCTCACCCTCCCAGAACTGGACAGCTGCGGCAGGGCGTCTGCTTGTAGGATTATCCACCATAATGGAGTGGAACCTCCTAGTGAATTACCATGTCTATAAAGACATTACAAGTAGGTATATTCTCTTTCTTACTAGAACTGTTTTCACAATAAGATTTGGTATTGAACATATTTGCTGTTAATTATGGATGAAAACTAAGGTTTATCAAAACAGCAACCAAAAGGAAGCAATATCACTAAATCAACTCCCGCTAGTTTTCCGATCTAATCCCGACACCTGTGCTTCCGACTCAATCCTGATTCATGGCAAAATCTTTGCAGATAATCAAGGTCATACCATATGCACACATCTCACTTCTGAGTTCCCTGCTACAATGGTTAATCAAATTGCATCCTGCCTCCCATATTCTGTATTTTTAAATTTAAATGATGAAGAAAACACATCCACGTATGTTGTTTATAAAGAGGAAATCAATAAGTTACTGTGGATCCTCACTAAAGGACATTAAGTACAATGCTATGTAAACCCCTTATAATGTATAACATATATGGACAAGAAATTAAAGGCAGAACTTGTCAGGATTAGCGACATTGTCTCCTATTAGGCTGCAGCAACAAGAGAGGATCTTTGCAGGCTATTAAGACAAATAAAATGGCATTTATACAGCAGTTTTAACGCAAGAAACATCCCAAGGTGCCTCACAAATAGGGATAAGGAAAATATATGCCAAGCCAGAAAGGAGAGAGTAGGATGGATGACTGAAATCTTGGTCAAAGAGATGGTGCTTGAGGTGGGTTTTAAAGATGGGAGAGAGAGAGGCGGCGAGGCAGAGAGATGTAAATAGTGAGTTTCAAAGAATAATATGAAGGTAGCTGAACAGGCTGCCACCAATAGTGAGGCGAAGAGAGTAGAGGATGCACAGAATGCCAGAGTCAGAGGACTGGAGCATTCAGGAGGGGATTATAAGGCTGGTGGAGACTGCAGAGATAGGGCAGAGCAAGGCCACGGGGGAAATTGTAGATGAGGGCAAGGATTTTAAATGTCATGCGTTGGAGGGAAGAGGAGGCAGGGTTGGTCAGGGAGGATGGGGTTTTTGGGAGAGCAGGACTTAGTGCAGGACAGGAAATGTATGGCAGAATTTTGGCAGAACTGTATAGATTTAGGATGTGAACCCTTTTCAAGCATCACAACACTTTAGAATTATATGATTATGGTACCGGGAGCTGGATTGCGCATAGAGTGTCTGTGGCAACAACTTCTCAGACAGCGAGTTGTCGACAGAACCTATACTACCTCATAAGGAAAGAAGAAAAAAAAAATCAGAGGGAGACATCCCAAGCCATTCTTAATACTTCCTAGTCATTAGTTGTAGTATGGAGGTCATGAAATCTTGGGACTAAGACATACATCATCACAGTCAGGAATGGTATGTTGTCCACAGAACAGCAGTCTTTTCCATGCATCAGTTTTCTTTCTCAATGATCGTCTCTTTTCTTTTTTCCCCCGCTGGTTAAGTCTTGGTATCTTATTTCTAACTGGTACTTTCTACTTTCGTTATTCACTCGAATCATATTGTGCAAAACCTTTCTCCTCATACACATTCCATGAAAAAATACTATATAATCATATTCCCAGCAAAGCATTTCTAAGAAACAGCTGTCATGACAGTTCCTCAGGCACCTAACTATACCACTAAAAAAATTTTATGACCTAAAGTAAAAAAGAAAGATAATCTTAAACTTTCTGTTAAACTTGGCTCCCCCGCCCCACCAAACAAACAGTACAACATAGCCAGCAAGTCTCTAAACATGACGAGTCAGAAATGCCAAAATGGGTGGGGTGAGATATCTGGTTCTGTTGGGAGCAGGAGGGATAGTTGTTATTGGGGGCTTTGCAATCCCATGTTATAATATAATGCATTTTCCCACCCACCATAAGCAATGACACACGGATTTGTTTTATTTTTATATTAAACTATTTTTCATCTGTTTATTTTGTACTAAAAATCTAACAGTTCTTAATTTATCCAGGATATTGCTTTGCACAAAACAGAAAAAAGACATCAGTATACTGTACTATAGGAAACCAATATGTTGTCTCCCATCAAGTTTGTCACGCTTACTTCCTGCACTATGATTTTGCCATGCTTGGCAGACACAACTGGGTGTAGTGCGTAAATTTAAAAAAAAATTAAACTGAGAGATTTGTATAGGTTTCTCTACTTACTATTATATTCACCTTTCAGGCCTCCAAACATTAGGTGGCACCGCTGTTCTGTCCCAGGGTCTGGCAACAGTAAGGGGATTCTAGCATATAGCAGCACTGTGCTGGGATGGGATGGATGGGGGAAAAGGGATCATGTGCCTTTGAGCCCTGGGGAATCCTTGGCTGTGCATTTACAAGGCGTCTGGTAGTATTGGGGAGTGGGGCCCAGTATTTGGAAACACCGGGAAGGAAGTAAGTTTTAGATCACTTGAAGGAAGGACACTCAGGTATATCAGAACTGGGAAAGCATGTCTCGTGTCTGTCAGCACTGGATAGGGAGACAAGGCTGGCGAAAAATCAGTCTCCTTACCTGCTCTTGAGAAAAAGGTATGCAAAAAATATTTCAGGAAAGTATTTTGAGTGATTTGATTGTTCCATGTTCTGCCTTGCTTTATCAATAATTTTAGTTGTAATTCTTTGCTATTTGGTTGCAATTTGTTGACTATGAAATTTGTGCAAATCAAAAAATGTGATTTCCAAGTGGGAGCTGAAACCTTGACACAGGAAAAATGATGTGATAAACAAGAAATTTTTATTTTAACAAGATCTTTTTATTTTATTTTGATATATAGAAAAATATAACATTTCCCTGAATATGAATCCAAAGTTTGCTCTGTTGATAGTTGGAGATGAGTAACTGAATGGAGATCATGTATGGCAAGATGGCATAGGCTCAAGCCTGGGCAAATGACAGTTCTCGCGATTTAAACGCTAAGCAGGTCAGAGCGTTTACTACTATAGGGACTGGGACACGAAACCTCAAAGAAATACAGCATTTAGACAAAACACTGGTGGTTTACTGGATTCCCTGCTTTTGTACTACGACACTGGACAGACTACTCTCAGCATACACTGGTGACTCTGGATAGACGTGCGCTTGTTTTTTCCCCCAAAATGACTCCAGTTTCAAATATTATATGCTTACGCTTGCCAAATACAGTCTACAATAAAAGAGTATACAATACAAATCAATGGAACGCTCAACAGTTCAGCTTCTTGATTGACTTGTTAATCCATTACTAATGCCAGGATGGTTAACGATCTTTGAGAGCTGATTAGTGAGCTCTCTGGAAACACATTAATCATTTTTAAATTTAATTGAAAATGCCTTTGTTGACTTACTTGCCTCACTCTCTCAATGCGTTTAATTAATCTGTGGGAACACAAATAATAAATGCTGCTGGCAGACAGCAAACAAGTTGAGAATACAGGAAGTGAAATAATTTGCATTTGTTTAGGATAATATTCGGGATATTACAATTCCCCAACTGTTCCCATGCAATCAGAAAGGCCTCCCATCTCAGTTTATTCAACTAGGCTCATTAGTCCTCCGACTTTAATGCAGACAAGGAGACCACTCCACAATGTGGGAACCATACATCATCCAATTAGAACAGGTGCTGAAGGGGAGGACACATTGTTTACTCCCACCCACCACTGTCTGCCTGCTACCAACAACCAGTGTCCCCGCGTGCCCCTCAATCCCCCCCTTTCCTCCCCCATGCCAGGAGAGTGCTCTGTATGCCATCGGTTGCTAGTGCCTGACAAAGCAGCATTGGTGATTCCAGCACGTCATGAAAAACACACATGGAATGTCAGAAAAATATGCAAACGAACTCACCTCACCTTATACAGCTCAACTGCATGCAGCACTACCGGCACCAGATGCTCAGTTTGGGTTCCACTCAGACCACTCAGCTCTAGACCTCATTACGGCCGTGGTCTAAACATGCCCTTGACATCAAGGCAGCATTTGACCGAGTGTGGCATCAAGGAACTCTAGTAAAATTGAAGTCAATGGGAATCAGGGAGAAAACTCTCCAGTGGATGGAGTCATACCTAGCACAAAAGGAAGATGGTAGTGGTTGTTGGAGGCCAATCATCTCAGCCCCAGGACATTGCTGCAGGAGTTCCTTAGGGCAGTGTCCTAAGCCCAACCATCTTCAGCTGCTTCATTAATGACCTTCCCTCCATCATAAGGTCAGAAATGGGGATGTTCGCTGATGATTGCACAGTGTTCATTTCCATTTGCAACCCCTCAGATAATGAAGCAGTCTATGCCTGCATGCAGCAATACATGGACAACATCCAGGCTTGGGCTGGGCAAGTAACATTCATGCCAGGCAATGACCATCTCCCCTTGACATTCAACAACATTACCATCGCCGAATTCCCCACCATCAACATCCTTGGGGTCACCATTGACCAGAAACTAAACTGGACCGGCCACATAAATACCGTGGCTACAAGAGCAGGTCAGAGGCTGGGTATTCTGTGGTGAGTGACTCACCTCCTGACTCCCCAAAGGCTATCCACTATCTACAAGGCACAAGTCAGGAATGTGATGGAATACTCCCTACTTGCCTGGATGAGTGCAGCTCCAACAACACTCAAGAAGCTCGACACCATCCAGGATGAAGCAGCCCACTTGAATGGCACCTCATCCACCAGCTTAAACATTCACTCCCTCCACCACCAGTGCACCGTGGCTGCAGTGTGTACCATCTACAAGATGCACTGCAGCAACTCACCAAGGCTTCTGCGACAGCATCTCCCAAACCCGTGACCTCTACCACCTAGGATAAGGGCAGCAGGCGCATGGGAACAACACCACCTGCACGTTCCCCTCCAAGTCACACACCATCATGACTTGGAAATATATCGCCGTTCCTTCATCGTCACTGGGTCAAAATCCTGGAACTCCCTAACTAACAGCACTGTGGGAGAACCTTCACCACACGGACAGCAGCGGTTCAAGAAGGCGGCTCACCACCACCTTCTCAAGGGCAATTAAGGATGGGCAATAAATGCTGGCCTCGCCATCGACTCCCACATCCCATGAATGAATAAACAAAAGAGGCTCAGCTTACAGGCCACATTGTCAACCCCATTATGTCAACTGCAACACTTTATTGACGTGCCTTCCTGTGCAGTCTGGATAAACATTTTACTTTGAACAAGCCCCAATTCACCAACTGTTCTAAAGTAGTTACAATATAGATTCGGTGCTAAGGTGACCTTACATTCGCAGCTTCTACAGTAAATAATGCAATGGCAATCAGGAATTGCACATATAATTGGCAGATCAAGGTTGAAAGAAGAATAATTTTTTTTGTTCCCCTTTCAGACTGCAAGAAAATTTCAAGAGTCTGATGTTTACAAGCTTTGGGAGCACATCAATTCCAGATGAATTTTACACTTCAAATGTTAGGAAACATAGGATTGAAATTGGTATGCATTGCGCCTATTTTTTCGGGGGTGAAACTGGCGAAAAACATACCAATTTAGCAGTTGGACGGCCTGTACCCAACCTGCATAGGCGTTGGTCCCACTGCTAAATTCATGGGGCTCTTTTTAAAAAAAAACACCCCAGGTAGACACGTAAAACAGGCGTTAGGTCCCTAATGTACATTTTTAAGGAGCCTAACGCCTGCTGAAGGACACCATTGAAGAATTAGTCAGCAACGAGCGGGGCAAGTGATTAGGCATGCCCTGCTGCAGATTCTTCAGAGGCTCCGCGGCTGACAATTAAAGGTTGGTCAAGCTCGACCGGACCTCACACTCTTCTGCCAAAACCACCCACACTCTAGGATCATCGTAAAAAACAAAGATAATTCCCGGCTTCTTTTCTCCACGACCACCCTCTTCCTGAAAGCCCTCTCACCTTTAACAACAAGCGCGAGGAACTCAGACTTCTTTGCCACCAAGACAGAGTCCATCTGTTAAGCTGCCTCTGCTACATACCCCCTTCCCTAGTAAGAAAAACCTTATCCCACCTTAGCCCTGACCTGTCGTCTCTCTCTTTAGTTCCTTTCCAATCTCCCCACATGCCCTCTCCAAGCTAATTTTGTCCTCGAGACCAATCTCTTGCTCTCTTGATCCCATTCCCATTAAACTGCCAACAATGTAACTTCTCTCCCTGGCCCCCATACTGGCTGAAATTATAAATGGTTCCTTCTCCTCAGATACTGTGCCCTTCTCTATCAAAACCACCTTCATCACCCCTCAAAAAAAAACAATTCTCGATCTCGCTATCCTTTCAAACTGCCGCCCTATCTTCAATCTCCCTTTCCTCTCCAAATTCCCTTAATGTGTTGTCCCCTCTCAGATCTATGCCCATCTCTTCTGCAACTCCCCATTTGAATCTCTCCTATCAGGATTCCAGCCATCCCAAAACCCCAGAAACAGCCCTAACTAAAATTACAAACAACATTCTCTGCAACTGTGAACATTGTGCATTATCCCTTCTCCTCCTCCTTGATCTCTCTGCAGCCTTTAACATGGTTGACCACACTATCCTCTTCCAACACTGTCCTCCATTGTCCAGCTGGTGGGAGTCCCCTTGCATGGCTGCCCTCTTACCTAGCCAATCTTAGCCAGCTGAGTACCTCCAGCAATGGCTTCTCATCCCCACACTATCACTTCCCCAAGTATCTACCCTTGGCCCACTCCTCCTCCTCATCTACATGCTGTCCCTTGACAACATTCGCCACAGACAAGGGGTTAGCTTCTTCATGTACACAATGATACCCAACTCTATCTCTCCACTGCCTCTGTCCTGTCCGATTACTTGTTCAACAAACAATATTGAATGGGTCACAATTTCCTCCAGTTAAACAATGAGAAAATTGTAGCCATTGTCTTTGGCTCCAGCCACAAACTCCATACCTTCGCCACCGGCTGCAATCTCCCACCCTGTCCCTCTCTCAGGCTAAACCAGATTGCAATCTCGCCGTCCTATTTGACCCGAGTTGAGTTAATGACCCCATATCTTCTCCTTCACAATGACCTCCTACTTCTACCTCTAATAATGCCCACCTCTGCCCCTATCTCAGCCCATCTGCCACTGAAACTCTCGTTCATGCCTTTGTCACCTCCAAACTCGAGTACTCCAATGGTCTCCTGGCCGGCCTCCCAACCTCCACCTTCCATAAACTTCAGTTCATCC
Source organism: Heptranchias perlo (assembly GCF_035084215.1). Lineage (NCBI taxonomy): Eukaryota > Metazoa > Chordata > Chondrichthyes > Hexanchiformes > Hexanchidae > Heptranchias > Heptranchias perlo. The sequence continues at coordinate 57,652,399 of NC_090326.1, read as the reverse complement.
AAAACTTTGCTGACCATATACTATGCCCCAAGTGGTCCTGCTTGTCCATCACTTCCATCCTTGGTGACCTACACTGGTCCCCCAACATCTCCAATATAAAATTCTCATCCTTATGTTTAAATCCCTCTGTTTCTTTGCCCTTTCACATCTCTAACTTTCTCCAGCGCTACAATCCCTGTCCCAAACTCCATTCCTCTGACTTCAGCCTTCATGCATCAAAATCTGCCTTTCTAATATAAATATTTTATTTCACTCATTCTCTTTTCCATCAAATCCCTAACTATAAACTCCACCATATTGGGGTCACTATTGCCAAGGTATTCTCTGACTCTGACCTGCTCTGCCATCTCCTGATTGTTATTTAATATCAGGTCTGATAACATCCTTGCTTATGTGAGCTGTTGAGCAATTCTCCATGTAACAATCTAAAACTGTGATTAAAAACAGAAGATGCTGGAGACACTCAGCAGGTAAGCCTCTGTGGAGAGAGAAACAGAGTTAACGTTTCAGGTTGATGATTGACCTTTCATGATGATCCATCGACCTGAAACATTGGGCTCAATTTTACGGGAAAATCCTGTTCGAGTTCAGAAACCGGCTCCAACCCGCTGACTTCCGAGTTCCCCACTGATGCACCTGTTTCGGGGCGTCCCGAAACTGGAAGTCCCACCGGCAGTTAAAGCCGGTGGGATGATAGTTAAAGAACCAAATGTACCTCATTGAGGTACTTAAGGCACTTCACTTGTGACAGATTACTTGCTTAAAATGATTTTTAAACTTACGTGAGCGACTTTCCCACCGCCTCTGATTCACACCTGATCTCTCCCCCCTCCCCCCTTTCGATCTCCACCCCGGTCTTCACCCCCCCCCGATCTTACGTTCCAGCGCCGAATGACGTTTCGCTCTCCCTCTTTTTCTCCCCCGCCCCCCCTTGCGTTGCAGCTCCTGAGGGCAGCCAGCCTGTCAATCAGGCTGGCTGCTGGGCGCAAAACCCAGAGAGCACGTTAATCATCAATCACGATGTGATCATGTCGGAAACAGAATGTTTTGTTTATGCGGGTTTGCCACGCGCACCTTCACCACCACCCCCCCGCCCCGCCACCATTTCAGAATTGAGCCCATTAACTCTGTTTCCCTCTCCACAGATTCTGCCTGTTCTGCTGAATGTTTCTAGCATTTTCTGTTTTATTTCAGATTTCTAGCATCCACAGTGTTTTGCTTTTATGTTGTTGTATGCTTTGTGCCTGTTTTATGCCAGAAAAATGGGCGCACCCAACCGGGCCTGGCCCAACGTCCTGTTTCCTTAAGATGGAATTACACTGACATTTCCCTTCAACAGCCGCCAACTCCAGGTAAGTTTAAAAAAAATCCTGTGGAACCAATATGAGAAGGAGTGCAAATCCAACTCCAGAGGAATCGCGATGCTGCCCCCCATCCACATAGCCTGCTACAAGCCCTCACTCCTGGGACTTACCTGAGGGCTGCTGCGAGCGAGGCAGGTGACCAGACATTGATGACTTCACTCGGGTGAGCTGTCTGTGGAAGAGGCCCAAGGACCAATTTCCATCAATCCTGGGCCTCTTGGTTCAGGTGCATGCTGGCCACACAGCGCTGAGTCTGGGTCCGAAAACAGGCGCAGACCAAAATCTACCCCCTAGTATTTTCACACATTGCAGCCATCACATCTCTTCCACCTCCCAAAACACACACCCATACACATCGTCTGTTTTAGACTATGGGCCAGAAAATAAGATCCTTTAAACACTATCTGACAGTCGAGTCAGGAGCAAGGCTACTTGTGCAGAAAATGATGGAAAATTTCTTAAAATGTTTCAAAAGTCATCAGGTCTCCTATTTCTTGTTATGAATGATGGTCATGTGAAAGCCCATGTGAGGTCCTGTATTAAGGCATGTGATTCATCCAGCCTTTTCCAACATCTTTTTGGCCACTCTCTCAGTACACAAATTAATAGGCAATCCTGGCCACACTAGTCAACAAATCATCTACACAACAGTTGCTAGTAACAGGTGTTCATCATATTATAGACACAAATATGTCTCTGTGTACAGGCCCAGTGACAGAGCTATTTTCAGTTGGACATGACTAAATACCTCGTGCTCTGTATGAAATTAGTAAACCTACAAAAAGATAAACTCAGTCACTGGCCTCACTCCCCAGGGCCACGTGGCCAGCCTACTTGTATTTTTTCTTAGAAATACCATTCCGTTCCACGTTACAAACACCAAAACAGGCTGCACGCGGAGCTCAGGAATGTAAAACAGCATGAGCAAATGAGAGTTGAATGCAGCACATGACAAAACATACATCCTGCAATAAAATGTAAGCAGCAGATATTGGTTTAGCCCAGGTTACGCCCTCCTAAAAAAAATGTATTGGGCCAGAAGGTAGAGATCTTGCTAGCTTCCTGGAAATAACCAAAAATAAACCACAGACCAAACACAATGGATGCTGCATTCCTTCTACTGACACTACTTGGGGGGAACTTTACCAGCCCACCCCCCCATGACGGGCGGGAGAGGGGTTAAATTGCTAAAGATATGAAACCCGACCCCAATCCACCACGAACGCGCCTGCTTCTGATTTTACCGTGGTGTGTTGGGGGGTGGCGAGTCACCCGCTCTGGAGAGGCAGATCAATGATTGTAATATGTTAATGAGGCTGCGTTCCTCAGATTTTGACAGCCATTTAAATTTAATACTGGCCGGCCGGGTTTCCTGGGGCTTGGGAAGCCTGGCAGCAGAAGGAAAGTGAGAACTGCCGGATCTAGCAGGTAAGTGCTTTTCCAGCACGGTTTGTGGGCCAGGAGGGGCAGGAGTGCATCCCCCCCCGGTCCCTTAAGCAAACCTGCCGCGATCTCTTCCCCCCGCCCATCCCCCACCCCCGCGATCGGCTGATTCCACCCCACAACAGGCCGACCCCCACCCCCCCACAATGTCTCTCCCTAGCGAAGTCTCCCCCCCCCCCCCCCAATAATCTATCCCACCATCCTCGCTGCCGCACGCCTAGCCCCCCACCCCCGCCGATCTTCTTGATTGCCAGGGACCGTCCCCAGCAGGGATGTAGGACATCTAGAAGGCTGAAAATAGGATAGAGGAAGAGCGAAGTCAAGTTGTAATTAGATGATGACAAGCTTGAGTTTTAAAAGACAAGTGGAAAGGAAGAATGAAGGAGGCATGAAGCTCAATAGTTTTGAAGTCCTGGAAAAGAATGAGTTAAGAGTAGAAGATGATTAAATGACTGTTGATTTGAGCACAATGAGAATGCAGAGGGAGAGGTGGGGTAAGTAGATTGTGCCAGATGGCAGGTTTGGAACTTAGGACGAGAAAGGGAAGAAAGTGTAAAGAATAATAGTGACAAAAAGATTGTAACTGTCAATGATGTACTAATACAGAACAATGAATTGCATGGAGTAAACTGCCAATACAGAATGGGGTAAATTCTCCATTAAATATAGTCTTTTCAGAACCAAAGAAAGAAAGGATTTGCATTTATATGGCACCTTTCACATTTTCAGGATGCCTCCAACGCACTTCACAGCCAATGAATTACTTCTGAAATGTAGTTGTTGTCGTTGTAGTCAGTAAAGTTCCCATGATGAATTGTGAAAATTATATTTTCACAAATAGGAATGGAATTTCAATGTCCACAGAATTGGTGTAGGTGTTGCACGTGACAAAAAAAAAATCAAAACATGTGAAGTAGCACTAAAGGCTGATTGGTCAATGGCAGTGGGCAGTGTTTCAGCGTTAAAGTACTGATGCGATAGCAGGAGCCAATGACTAAGCAAAATATCTCACCAATAATAGGGACTGCATGGTATTTGTTTAACTTGTGCTGAAGATCCCATAACACATGGAGGAACTACAGTCACTAGTGAGCTATCTTATGCATACAATTAGCATGTGAAGCAAATGGAACATTCCAACCTTCTCATACATGTGACATCAACTTTGGCTGTAGAGGTCGACATGTTTTGAAGCAATGGAAAACAAAATAGGCCAATAAACGTCAAGGTTTCATTGATCAGCTATGGAACAAAGGATTGTTTTCTTTCTGGCACACCTGCTGAATATTCTCACTGTTCCTTTTCATAAGCAGTTTGGACTAAAGCCTGCAAGCACTAAAGAGATGTTCAGGGGTATAATGGAACTGTAGTTTGTACACAATTCCCAGTGTTTCAAATACACACCAATAATATAATTTTAAAACGAGTTACAAGAAGATGTATAATTGATCTTTTTCCCCAAAGATTTGACACTTTTTGTTAACAATTCAGTTCACACTTTATACTAACTTGAAAATTTATGAGCTGTTAATTGATATTTGTGGATGAAAATTGAAGAATTTAAATGTCCCAGAAATCAGCCTTGGTGATAAGATAGTGTTCACCACACCATCTTCACTACTGACTGAATTTGAGAATTTGGACCTATTAAGAAATTATGGAAAGGGTGTGTGGAGGCAGGGGTGAAGGGAACAGTATGAGGAATCTTCAATATAAAAGTACTCTTCCTCCATGTATAGTTTGAGAAGTAAAATGTGTTTATGTTCCTAGTGGAACCACTCCACTGATGTATCCAACAGGTTTGCCAGTCAACGGCTCTCATTGCGGGTGTGCAGAGAGGCACCCATTCGTGGACTGTGTGCCCACCCTAGTCCTGCATGCCCACCACACAGTTCCAATATATCAATGTGATTTTAAAAAGTCAGCACCCAACTCGTACATCAGCACAGCAGCCGTCTTCCAGCTGTGACACCAGATATAGAGGATCTTCAGTCAGCTACTGATGGCTACGAAAATGTTGTGATTAAAGCAGGTAGGAAAATAAACCCTTAAAGGGTAAAATTCCTTCCCAACCTTATCCAGCATTACTCTCCTTTACAAATTAATTTGCCTGACATACCCTACATGTAATTTGCAGGAACAAGCAATCATGTGAAATTGTACAGTCCATTCAACAACAAACTGTTTTGCAGTCATCCAACATTCATAACAGAATAAGGTCTGTTTAACTTTAAGTCAAAATGATCGCAATACAGAATATCCCTCAGAAGTAAAAGGAGGCATGCACTCACTCATCTTATTATCTTATTCAAAATCTGTAGGATGGAGCACCCTACAATCAATACACTTCAATTAAAAACAGAATTGTTTGGAAAATTAACATTCAAAGACTGTTTACAAAGTTTAGCCTACAAATATGGAAAATGCAGCAGGGATACGGTTATAAATTTGTGCTTGGGGTGTGGGACTACACCCAGCAGGAATGCATATTGGAAATTCAGGCATGGAAGTCAGTCTACGCTCAAGATTTTTTAGTCAATCGTGTTAATGGCCAAAAATGAGGGACCGCTGACCACTGCACTCAAATTCCCAATATGCATTCCTTCGTGGCAAAAATCCTTGCCAGGAGCTCAAATTTATAAAATTTATCCAGCACCTCCTCCAACTTTATGTACATAACTAGAGTGACTGCTTTCAAAGTGTTTAATTTTATACAAAGTGCTCTGGGATATTTCTGAGATAAGTAGTAAGGCACAATTAGCTCTTTATGAGTAAAAGGTTTGCTTAACGAAGTTTTGCTGATTAAAACTGTTTTCCTTCATTGTGTAGAAGCATTGCACAGGCATTTTTTAAGAATCTGTATATTGTAAAGACTCTTTCCAAATAGCAAATTTTTGCAGACTCAGTGTTATGTGGAAATGGAATGAAGAAGAAAAGGTGCAGTATATATGTGTAACTTTAACTTCATTTACATTAAGAAAGAAAGTGCAATGAAAAATGTACAGGTTCACTTGTAAACACAACAAAATGCCGATCAAGGATTACACTTGAAATATTAACTTTCGCTTTCAAATGCTGAGCTACTTGCTGCACATTCCCACCATTTTTATGATTTTAGACAAGTCTGTTAATGTGAGAAGACGTCGCTGTTGTGTTAATTCAACTCCAATAGTACCACACAATGAATAAAATAAATCATAGAATCATAGAATCATAGAAGTTACAACATGGAAACAGGCCCTTCGGCCCAACATGTCCATGTCGCCCAGTTTATACCACTAAGCTAGTCCCAATTGCCTGCACTTGGCCCATATCCCTCGATACCCATCTTCCCCATGTAACTGTCCAAATGCTTTTTAAAAGACAAAATTGTACCCGCCTCTACTACTGCCTCTGGCAGCTCGTTCCAGACACTCACCACCCTTTGAGTGAAAAAATTGCCCCTCTGGATCCTTTTGTATCTCTCCCCTCTCACCTTAAATCTGTGCCCCCTCGTTATAGACTCCCCTACCTTTGGGAAAAGATTTTGACTATCGACCTTATCTATGCCCCTCATTATTTTATAGACTTCTATAAGATCACCCCTTAACCTCCTACTCTCCAGGGAATAAAGTCCCAGTCTGTCTAACCTCTCCCTGTAAGTCAAACCATCAAGTCCCGGTAGCATCCTAGTAAATCTTTTCTGCACTCTTTCTAGTTTAATAATATCCTTTCTATAATAGGGTGACCAGAACTGTACACAGTACTCCAAGTGTGGCCTCACCAATGCCCTGTACAACTTCAACAAGACATCCCAACTCCTGCATTCAATGTTCTGACCAATGAAACCAAGCATGCTGAATGCCTTCTTCACCACCCTATCCACCTGTGACTCCACTTTCAAGGAGCTATGAATCTGTACTCCTAGATCTCTTTGTTCTATAACTCTCCCCAACGCCCTACCATTAACGGAGTAGGTCCTGGCCCGATTCGATCTACCAAAATGCATCACCTCACATTTATCTAAATTAAACTCCATCTGCCATTCATCGGCCCACTGGCCCAATTTATCAAGATCCCGTTGCAATCCCAGATAACCTTCTTCACTGTCCACAATGCCACCAATCTTGGTGTCATCTGCAAACTTACTAACCATGCCTCCTAAATTCTCATCCAAATCATTAATATAAATAACAAATAACAGCGGACCCAGCACCGATCCCTGAGGCACACCGCTGGACACAGGCATCCAGTTTGAAAAACAACCCTCGACAACCACCCTCTGTCTTCTGTCGTCAAGCCAATTTTGTATCCAATTGGCTACCTCACCTTGGATCCCATGAGATTTAACCTTATGTAACAACCTACCATGCGGTACCTTGTCAAATGCTTTGCTGAAGTCCATGTAGACCACGTCTACTGCACAGCCCTCATCTATCTTCTTGGTTACCCCTTCAAAAAACTCAATCAAATTCGTGAGACATGATTTTCCTCTCACAAAACCATGCTGACTGTTCCTAATTAGTCCCTGCCTCTCCAAATGCCTGTAGATTCTGTCCCTCAGAATACCCTCTAACAACTTACCCACTACAGATGTCAGGCTCACTGGTCTGTAGTTCCCAGGCTTTTCCCTGCCGCCCTTCTTAAACAAAGGCACAACATTTGCTACCCTCCAATCTTCAGGCACCTCACCTGTAGCGGTGGATGATTCAAATATCTCTGCTAGGGGACCCGCAATTTCCTCCCTAACCTCCCATAACGTCCTGGGATACATTTCATCAGGTCCCGGAGATTTATCTACCTTGATGCGCGTTAAGACTTCCAGCACCTCCCTCTCTGTAATATGTACACTCCTCAAGACATCACTATTTATTTCCCCAAGTTCCCTAACATCCATGCCTTTCTCAACCGTAAATACCGATGTGAAATATTCATTCAGGATCTCACCCATCTCTTGTGGTTCCGCACATAGATGACCTTGTTGATCCTTAAGAGGCCCTACTCTCTCCCTAGTTACCCTTTTGCCCTTTATGTATTTGTAGAAGCTCTTTGGATTCACCTTTGCCTGATCTGCCAAAGCAATCTCATATCCCCTTTTTGCCCTCCTGATTTCTCTCTTAACTCTACTCCGGCAATCTCTATACTCTTCAAGGGATCCACTTGATCCCAGCTGCCTATGCATGTCATATGCCTCCTTCTTCTTTTTGACTAGTGCCTCAATCTCCCGAGTCATCCAAGGTTCCCAACTTCTACCAGCCTTGCCCTTCACTTTATAAGGAATGTGCTTACACTGAACCCTGGTTAACACACTTTTGAAAGCCTCCCACTTACCAGACGTCCCTTTGCCTGCCAACAGACTCTCCCAATCAACTTCTGAAAGTTCCTGTCTAATACCATCAAAATTGGCCTTTCCCCAATTTAGAATTTTAACTTTTGGGCCAGACCTATCCTTCTCCATAGCTATCTTAAAACTAATGGAATTATGATCAAAGGTCCCAAAGTGATCCCTCACTAACACTTCTGTCACCTGCCCCTCTATTAAAATCACTTCTGTGTATACTCAGTGAAGAATTGGATTCCATTTTGCAACAAAACATAGTTGACTATCAATAAGAGTCACTACTTTAGTAAAACACTAAACTGATATAAAAAGGACATTAAATACCTTAATGCTGATCCAAAGACGTTCCTTTCAGCCATTTTAGGCAGTAAATTTAAGTTCTTCGGATCTTCTATCACAGCAAACAGTGCTGGTGTATTATATTTAAGTATAGTGCAGTAGTTTCTTCTAAGGCACAAGTTATTATTCAAGAGGCCGTCTGATAAGGTCTTCGTAGAAAAATGGCCAAGTATTCTCTAAGTTTCTCCGACTCTAACGAATGTGATATGGATATGAATGAGTCAATGCCTGGTTATCTTATGTTGGCTGCTTCTAAAAATACTGAAAAGGTCATATCACATTCCAAGAACTGGAAGGCCTAACACATTAAAGCACAGAAACATTCTTTTGAGAATATGTAATAGAGCAACTCCATTAAATTTCTGACAGAAGAGCCAACTTTATTTTTAAAAAAACTTTTTTTTTTTTCCAGTCCCACTTCTCTAATAACGCCCAAATTAAATCCCCAGTCTCTGGATCAAGAGAAATGAGATGGGGGGTGGCCCCACTGGATCTGTTGTATTAGGTGCTCCATAGGAAATGAGATCAGCATGTGGATAGATGGGATCACGAAACTGGCATCTGTTCATTTTGTGTGCCATGCGGTGATTGTACACTTGTGCCGTATGCCTCAATCTTTTTTTGTGGGGGTTGGGGGGTGGGGGGGGGGGGCGTGGTGGCAGAGAAAAAGAGAGGGGGAAAAAAATCCTGTTTACTCTCATTCCTTTTTCTCCAAATCTTCCCGATTCCAGACTTCTGTAAATGATTGGCTCCAGGAGGAGCAAGGGATTCACTTTTTGGATTCTCTCTTCTCCACGAAGACGATGCTTAGCATCGGCTTTTCACCACACCACAGCAGAATGGCTGAAATAAAGAATTCAGAGGGGGGGAAAGGGGGCTAGCATGCACCATCATCAGACGACTGATGCTAAAAAGGAGGTAACAAAAAACGCTGCTCCAAATTTAATTTTTTGGTCCAAAAATACATATTTGATAAACTGTTAGCGATAGAAACCTAACATTCATTGTTCCACACCAGCAACAATTAGTTATTTTATCCCCGATTTGAAAATGTGCGAATTTTGAATTATTTCCAATTATTTGTTTCCCTTCCCTTATCCTGATTTTCAGAACACATACCAGTGCAGCTAACCTGTTTTCAGCACTCCAATGCTGCTAGTTAATAACCGACTAAGAGGTTTGAGTGAATGGCTTGGTGACAACTCACCAGGAGATTTTCCCCTCCCTCCTCAATTTAAAAAAAAGGTCTGGCAGTTTGGCAACCAAAGATATAACTCAACGTCTTTCCATTCTGTGGCACCACTTCACCTTAATATTTATTTCTGTTTTAACAAGAGCTGAGAACACCAGACAACGTCACCGACAGTAATTGCTTCCCTAGTAATTCCAAATGTGCTCTATCACTTAAAATATTCATATCAAATTCCTTTCTCCGCTTATTAACTGGGATGTCAGCCCATTTATTTAAAAAAAGGTTAAAATTAATGGATGTATAAATTGTGGGGAACGTGCCTGCATTTTTCTGTTGCACACTTCAGGTGAGCATGATTCCACCCCCACAGCACACAATCATAAAATCAACCCTACTGAATCCAACAACGGCAAGGAAGCTGAACATGAGCAGATAAAATGGGTGGTAAATCCCAGAAGATTCTGCCATTGTAATTTTAACTGTGTCCATTAATTTACTTAAATCACTGAGTCGGGCTCAGTAACTCTATCCATTTAATATCACCACACCAGTACCACAACCATTTGAAGTCATCACTATTTGAACAAAATAATTTTTGAAAAAATAAATTTAAAAACACAGAAATAGAGAAAAGATCAAAAATATGTTTCTCCTCTATAAACCAAACCATTTCAAATAAATGATGGAGACACTCATGTGATGAATCACATCATATATGGAAATATTTACATGACCATACATGGGGGTGAGAAAACAGCTCAAAGTTCAAAAATTTTCAACTCCAGCATTGAATTAAATTATCCCACAGTCAGAATTTTATAGTATGATTGACAAAATGTCGGTAAAGTAGGCGAACAAAGATGGAACAAGTGTCTTTGGAGTGTTAAGTTTTGTTTACAAATCAACGGCCACTACTCAGCCACTATTTCAAAAGCGAGCATTGAATTGCATTGCATGCCTGTAATCATTGAATTTTATTTATAGTCAGAACATGATCACTGGGTAAGAATAACAATTCACTGGCACCAACTTTAACAGCTGCTACCGCAACTACTGACATTTCTTCCAACAGAATCACCTAGCAATATTGCTGTAGAACCAAAGATTGTTACCAGGAAAACAAATAGAACATACTTTGTCCAAACTGAAACAGGCTCTTAGAAGTATTAACATCAACATCACGACCAATCTGCATCCAGCAAACTCTAAACCATCAGAAGGAAGTGCCAGGCAGAGGTGAGATACTCCCTCAAAAAGAAATAGAAAACAACAACTACTTCCATTTATATAGCGCCTTTAATGTAGGAGAAGGTCCCAAGGCACATCATAGAGGCATAAACAGACAAAAATTGACACCAAGTCAACGAAGGAGATATTATGAGGGGTGACTAAAAGCTTGGTCAGAGGTAGGATTTAAGAGACTGTCTTAAGAGAGAGAACCAGAGGTGTGGGGAGCGAATTGCAGAGCCTAGGATGTAGACGGATGAGGGTATGGCCACCAAGGATGGGGCAAAGGGATTGGGGGGATGTGTAAGAGGCCAGAGTTAGGAAAACACAGAGCTCTTGGAGGGCTGTTGGGCTGGAAGAGGTTATAAAGATAGGGAGAGCCGAGGCCAGGAACGGAATTAAATACGAGGATAAGAATTTTAAATTGGAGGCAGTGGAGGACCCCGGGAGCCAATGTAGGTCAGCGAGCACAGGGTGAGCAAAACTTCGTGCAGGTTAAGATACGGGCAGCAGAGTTTTAGATGAGCTCAAGTTTATGGAGGATGGAGGATAGGAAGTAGGCCATAGGAGCATCAGAACTGTCGAGACTGAAGGTGACAAATGCATGGATGAGGTTGAGGCAGGGGTGGAGACAGGCAATGTTATGGAGGTTGACGTAAGCAGATTTTTTGATGGGAGAGGATATGGTGTCAGTCGCTCTGTTCCGAATCAAATTGGATGCCGAGATTGCGAACACTCTGATGTAGCCTGACAGTGGCCAAAGAGGGGGTGAAATCAGTGGTAAGGATACAGAGTTTGTGGCAGGGGCCAGAGATGATGGATTTGGTCTTCCCAATGTTTAGCTGGAAGAAATTGCAGCTTATCCAGGAGTGTATGTCAGACAAGCAGGCTGACAACACAGAGGCAGTGGAAGGGTCGAGAGGTGGTGGAGAGGTAGAGCTGGATGTCATCTGTGTACATGTGGTAGCTGGCTCCATGTCTGCAGATGATATCGCCAGTGGATCACACGTATTTGAGGAAGAGAAGGAAGCCAAGGGTAGGTCCTTGGGGGACTCTGCAGGTAAAGCTGCAGGGGTGAGAAGAAAAGCTATTGCTGGAGATGTCTGGCTACAATTAGATAGGTAAGACTGGAACCAAGCGAAGGCAGTCCCACACAGCTGGATAACGGAGGTGAGGCATTGGAGGAGGATGGTGTGGTCGACCGTGTCAAAGGCTGCAGGGAGGTTGAAGAGGACAAGGAGCGATTTGGGAGAAGACATGTTCAAGGACTTGAGAGGAAAGCGAGGTTGAAGATGGGGCGGTGGTTTTTTTTGAGAGGGAAATGATGGCAGTTTTGAAAAGGAGGAAAGCAGTACCAAAGGAGGGAACCATTTTCATTGTCAGCTAGCATGGAGGCCATAAAGGGGAGTTGGATGGTCAGCAGTTTAGAAGATATGGGGTCAAGGGAGCAGGAAATGGGACTCATGGATGAGATGAAGTCAAGAGGGGAGAAGGGAATGAAACTAGAGACAGGAGTTCAGGGATAGGGTGAGGGAGGGCCTAGGAGGAGGTTAAACTTAGTGGCAAGGGGGGCAGAAGCAGCTAAATGAATGGTCTCAATCTTAGTGACAAAGAAATCTATGAGCTCCTTGCATTTGTTGGAGGTGAGGGTGGAGAGGATAAGAGAGAGGGGTTTAAGGAGATGTTTGGTAGTGGAGCAAAGAAGCCGTGGGGTCATCTATTTGCATTAGTTAATTACACTGTGGGAGCATCTCTTATGAAGTGCTGGAAGTGCCAGGGCTGCATTATCTGCAACTGCAGCTTAGAGTCCTGAATGGGGTGTTAACTCCCTGGTGCCAGAGTAAAGGTTATAACAGAATGGGTGACAAAGATTTTAGACAGAGTAGGACAACAGCAATAGCTGTGATCATGTTGGGGCCAAATATATAGGTAGCAATAGAACTGAAATTAGAATTTCATAAATGAGGAGATAGATTAAAGAGCAGGGCCTCAATAGTAGTAATTTCAGGATGACTCCTAATGCCACTTGAAGATCAGTGTAGGAATAATACAAGGGAGGTAAATGCATAGTTGAAGAAATTACATAGGAGGGATAGATCCAAATTCTTGGTACAGGAGTGGCCTGTAAAGAACAGGAGAGCTTCACGTGGACAGGGCTGGGACCAATGTCCTTTCTGGGACGATATCTCCTGGTATGGAGAAGGGTTTCAAGTAATATGTCAGGGGAAAGCATAAAAACAAAACAAGGAGTGAAGCAGAAAGGAAAGTAAAAGTAGCAAGTGGCGTAGGAAAAACATAAAAAAGCAATCAGGTCAGAAGGAGGAAGAATTAAAAAGTAAAATTGCCAAACAGAGAAAGGCTAGTTTTAGTTGTATCTGCACAAATGCAGAAAGTATATTCTAAATAAAACTGCTGAGCTAGAGGCACAAGTTTCTATGGGCAGGATGATATCATAGCATTAAAAGAGATGCGGCTTAGGCTAGGGCAGGATTGAGAGCTGAACATTACTGGTTATAAAATTTGTAGAAAGAATAGAGTAGGTTAAGAGAAGGAGGAGTGGCAGTATTAATCAAAGATTCCATTCCATTACAGCACTAGAACGTAAGAATGACAGAGGATGGTGATAACTTTAACAAAATAGGTTCTGCTTTAAGGACTAAGGGAATGGTTACCCTACTGAGAGTTTATTATAGACCACTGATCATTGGAAATGAGATAGAGGGATATGTGGACAGATTAGACAAAATTGCAGAAACAGCTGGGCCATAATAATGGGTGACTTCAATTATCCAAAGATAATTTGGCGTAAGAGTAATACAAGTAGCAAAGAAGGGAAGGGATTTCTGTAATGTATCCAAGAGTGCTTTCGAAATCAGCATGCTTTTAGTCTAGCAAGGAGGTAGTGCTGGATCTAGCTATGAAAGTGAAGTGCAGTAAGTTGATGAATGTAGGGGAACATCCAGGAAACAGAGGGGGTGAAATTTGACATAGATGGGATGCAAGATATGCGGTATCACGTTGGCCACCCGTTAAACGACTCGTCGACATTCAATTCCATTGACTTCAATGGGACTAAATATCGGACGGGGCATATTACTGTTGGCAGATGTGATATCACCCGTTTTGTGTCCCTGCCCAAGTCGAATTTCAATATAAAAACTGAATAAGAGAGGGAATAATTAAAGATCTGTGTATCTTGCTGAAAAAAAAATTGCAATGAGATAAATTGGGAACTAGCCCAGGTAAATTGGAAAGAAGAATTGACAGATAAGTCAGTCAGTGGTGAAACAGGAGATAATTAGGGTATGGGTATAAACTAGACATATTCCTATAAGAAGCAAAGGCAGAGCAGCAAATGCTGGCGTCCCTTGGATAAGTCAGTAAATTAAAACTAAAATAAGATGAAATCAGAGCAATAGTGAGAAAGGAAATTGGCTCAGAAAATCAAGATGTAGAATCAGTCTGGGTGGAGTTAAGAAGCACCAAGGGGCAGAAAACACTGGTGGGAGTTGTCTATAGGCCTCCAAACAGTAGTGGTAATGTCGGGGACAGCATCAAACAGGAAATCAGAGATGCATGTAACAAGGGTACTACAGTAATCTTGGGTGACTTTAAGCTACATATAGACTGGCCAAACCAAATTAGCAATAATACTGTGGAGGATGAATTCCTGGAGCGTGTACGAGATGGTTTTTTAGACCAGTACGTTGGAGGAGCCAACCGGGGAACAGGCTATCCTAGATTGGGTATTGTGCAATGAGAAGGGGTTAATTAATAATCTTGTTGTGCGGGGTCCTTGAGGGAAGAGTGACCATAACATGATAGAATTCTTCATTAAGATGGAAAGTGAAGTAGTCCAATCCGAAACTAGGGTCCTAAATCTAAACAAAGGGAACTGCGAAGGTATGAGGAGTGAGTTGGCTATGATAGATTGGGAAGCTTCATTAAAAGGCATGACGGTGGATAGGCAATGGCTAACATTTAAGGAACGAATGCGTGAATTGCAACAATTATACATTCCTTTCTGGCACAAAAACACAAAAGGAAAAGCAGCCCAACCATGGCTATCAAAAGAAATTAAGGACAGTATTAGATCCAAAGACGAGTCATATAAAGTTGCCAGAAAAAGTAGCAAGCCTGAGGATTGGGAGCAGTTTAGAATTCAGCAAAAAAGGACCAAGAGATTGATTAAGAGGGGAAAAAATCGAGTATGAGTGTAAACTTGCAAGGAGCATAAAAGTGGACTGTAAAAGCTTCTATATGTATGTAAAAAGGAAAAGATTAGTGAAGACAAATGTAGGTTCCTTACAGTTAGAAACAGAAGAATTTATAATGGGGAACAAGGAAATGGCAGAGCAATTAAACAAATACTTTGGTTCTGTCTTCACAGAAGAGGACACAAATAACTTCCCAGAAATGCTAGGGAACCGAGGGACTAGTGAAAAGGAGGAATTAAAGGAAATTAGTATTAGTAAAAAAAGTGCTGGAGAAATTAATGGGACTAAAAGCCGATAAATCCCCAGGGCATCATAATCTGCATCCCAGAGTACTAAAAGAGGTAGCCATGGAAATAGTGGATGCATTGGTTGTCATCTTCCAAAATTCTATAGATTATGGAACAGTTCCTGCACATTGGGAAGGGTGGCAAATGTAACTCCACTATTTAAAAAAGGAGGGAGAGAAAACAGGGAACTACAGACCAGTTAGCCTAACATCAGTAGTAGGGGAAATGCTAGAGTCTATTATAAAGGATGTGATAACAGGACACTTCGAAAATATTAACATGGAAAGGGAAATCATGTTTGACAAACCTACTGGAATTTTTTGAGGATGTAACTGGTAGAATAGATAAGGGAGAACCAGTGGATGTAGTTTATTTGGATTTTCAGAAGGCCTTTGATAAAGTCCCACATAATAGGTTAGTGTGCAAAATTAAAGCACATGGGATTGGGGGTAATATACTGGCATGGATTGAGAATTGGTTGACAGACAGGAAACAGAGAGTAGGAATAAATGGTCTTTTCCGGGGTGGCAGGCAGTGACTAGTGGGGTACCGCAGGGATCAGTGGTTGGGGCCTAGCTATTCACAATATATATCAATGATTTGGATGAGGGAACCAAATGTAATATTTCCAAGTTTGCTGACAACACAAAACTAGGTGGGATTGTGAGTTGTGAGGAGGATGCAAAGAGGCTTCACGGCGATTTAGGCAAGTTGAGTGAATGGGCAAATACATGGCCGATGCAGTATAATGTAGATAAATGTGAAGTTATCCATTTCGGAAGGAAAAACAGAAAGGCAGAGTATTATTTAAATGGTAATAGTTTGGGAAATGCTGATGTACAAAGGGACCTGCGAGTCCTTGTACACCAGTCACTGAAAGCAAACATGCAGGTGCAACAAGCAGTTAGGAAGGTAAATGGTATTTTGGCCTTCATTGCAAGAGGATTTGAGTACAGGAGCAAGGATGTCTTACTGCAGTTATACAGTGCCTTGGTGAGACCACACCTGGAGTATTGTGTGCAGTTTTGGTCTCCTTACCTAAGAAAGGATATACTTGCCATAGAGGAAGTGCAGTGAAGGTTCACCAGACTGATTCCTGGGATGGCAGGACTGTCATACGAGGAGAGACTGGGTCGATTCGGCCTGTATTCACTCGAGTTTAGAAGAATGAGAGGGGATCTCATTGAAACATATAAAATTCTGACAGGGCTAGACAGACTGGATGCAGGGAGGATGTTTCCCCTGGCTCAGGATATGGGGTAGGACATTTAGGACTGAGATGAAGAGAAATTTCTTCACTCAGGGTGGTGAACCTGTGGAATTCTCTATCACAGACGGCTGTGGAGGCCAAGTCACTGAATATATTTAAGAAACAGCTAGATGGATTTCTACACACAAAAGACATCAAGGGATATGGGGAGAGAGCGGGAATATGGTATTGAGATAGAGGATCAGCCATGATCATATTGAATGGCGGAGCAGGCTCAAAGGGCCAAATGGCCTTCGCCTGCTCCTATTTTCTATGAGCCGTTTTTTAAAAAAAGGTATATGACAAATCTAAGAGTTAATAATACAAAAGAAAATCGAACAGAGCACTGAAAATATATAGAGGGAAAGCAAAAAAGGAAATCCGAAAGCCTGAATGGGCAGTAAGAAAGACAGG
Organism: Heptranchias perlo; assembly: GCF_035084215.1. Lineage (NCBI taxonomy): Eukaryota > Metazoa > Chordata > Chondrichthyes > Hexanchiformes > Hexanchidae > Heptranchias > Heptranchias perlo. The sequence continues at coordinate 57,635,347 of NC_090326.1, read as the reverse complement.
AAACAAAGGATTTTCTAAACACGGAAAAAAGTTAGAGACTTGGACTGATTAGAGATGAAAAAGGAAATCTCATGGAAGATGAAAGACTGGCAGAGATACCTAATGGGTATTTTGCCTTGGTTTTCACAGAAAAGTGAAATGAAATGAGTAGTATGAAATGAAATGAAATGAAATAGTAGAAATGAAACGGTATAATAGGAGGAGGCGGAGCAATTCGATTGTGTAGCTATAAATAAGGAAGTATTACTGAAAATGTTGGTGGCATGCAAGAGCAGTTGTTAAAGGATATTTTTCAACTAGATGGATGAAAACTTATTGTCCCCTACACATGGAGGCAAGTCCCGGGAAGGGGGATGAAGTGGCAACGGAGTGGGTTGAGGAATAAAGAGAGAGGGGGTGCGATCATGACACTGTGGAGTCGGGGGAGCACTCCTACTCCTCCTGGCTCCAAAGGAACATTTGAAAAAATAATGTAACTGACGTTTTGGTGGCGCCTGCTGCTTAGGCCGCAGCAGCTGCTAAAAAAATCCTCAGCCCGGCGCTTGCTCCGCTCTGTGCTGCCCAATTTGGCAGAGGGGTGCTAAAACAGTTGTTCGGCCCCTCATTTACATACGTATGGGACCTAATGCCGGTTTAGGTGGTTGCAAGGGTCAGACGTCTTTCAGGTGTCTTTGAGACGTAGGACATTAGTTGCAGAAGTTGACTCTCATTGCACTCATTTTATGCCTGTAAAACAGACGGGACGAGGTTCAATTTCTACCCCAACGTAGTCACGGCATTTAGCAATATATAGGACCTGGATAACACTGGTGCATGTGCTCATCAGCATTCAATGCAATAGTTTGCACCTGGACTGCTTATGCACTACTGGAGGTCTAACGTCGGTGGATGTACTGTAAATTTGTATCATCCAAATACAACATCGTATTTCCAATGTCTACGAAAGACTTTCATCCAAAGACCTGTTGCTTATCACGTAAAAAAAAATTCTAAAACATTATTTTTATACCTTGTGTACAGATTCTACTTTTATTATTTTTAAGTACTGTATTCTCAATAGCTTGCTGTGTCTCTCTGCTTCTATGTATTTATTATTCAATAAATTCACGAACATTTGTTTAAGCCTGCATATATTGGTTTTCATGATGTGGAGATGCCGGTGACAGTGTAGCATATCAAGAGTCAGGAAAACCCATCCCACATGATCTCTGTGTTCAACACCAGAGGTAGGAGTAATTGTTATTGCTATCCCAGTCAAAGCACATATAAGGCAGTAGGTTTCAGATATCAGGAGACTCAGTCTGTTTACAAAACTGCTTCTTCAATAGGAAATAAGACAAAGGCATTGGGAAAAATTCTGAACCGTAACAACTTATTTGAAAAGGTACTGATGATGTTGAGAGAACTTAGATGATAATTTACATTGTGTGGATTTCAGACTGACGATTGAAGGAGTAAAAAATATTTGGAACATTTACCCAGACTTGACAATATTAAATGCTTTTCAATGCATCATGTTATCACAACTTAATCAACTGTGCATTATACAAAAAGTCACTGTAATGCACCTACAGTCCAGTGGAGTTTGACAGGGGAAAATGTTACTATTTAAAAGACAATTACAAATTTTAAACAGCCATTGTATCACATTACCTTCATCATGTTTCATTACAGAACTGCGTATTGTTAGGGCAAAATCAAAGTAATAGTTATCAGTTTTTAAACTTTTAATAATTACAGTCAATAAATGCTCTTTGACAGTTCAAAATTTTGCATAGATTTTATTGGACATTTCATTCTTCTAAAGCATTGGTTTTCAATCTGGGAACCTTGGACCCAAAGACACCTGCGAGGTCATCACATTTCTCTCCATTTATCATTAGATTTATGAAGGTGTTGATTTACTAAATGCTGACCTGGATTTTAATTGCCAGTGCATTTCAACCATGCTGGTGAGTAAATTTCCTGCCCACCCACAGCAGACGGGAAGGGGGGCAGGAAGCAGTGGAAAACTGCGTGGGCCAAAGGCCACCCAACAGCGCAAGGTAATTGGCGGGATAAGGCTCCTGGGGATTTCGTGTTCAGTAAGGGTGGAGAAGACTGGGCAGGGGAGGCCTAAATTTTCCTTATTGAACCCAGAAGAGCACTCCTGCCCCTCCTGGCCCCACAAAGCAAAGAAAAAGTTACCTTTTTCGCGTCTTCTGGGCCTGTTCCTCTTCTAACATAGAAACATAGAAAATAGGAGGAGTAGGCCATTCGGCCCTTCAAGTCTGCTCCGCCATTCAATATGATCATGGCTGATCCTCTACCTTAATGCCATATTCCTGCTCTCTCCCCATACCTCTTGATGCCTTCTGTCCCGGGTTGGCCTCGTGGGAAAGCCACAGTGGCTTCCCCACCCAGACCAGTATTATAATCAGGACCAGACATGAGCATGTTAAGAAGGAGCCATTGGATTTGGACGGGTGTCCTTGCCACCTGCTCAAGAGAGCAGGTTAAAATCGTGAATGGCGGATTTCTGGCGGCTCCAGGCGGGCAAGTAATTTAGGGCATTTTAACTGCTTATCTGCCTGGTTTCTGCCAACTGGGTAGGGTTAAAAATGCCCCGGCACTTCCTGACACACTATAAATGTACTAATAAAAATATTTTCTTCAATAATGGCACTGTGTTCCTTTGAATACACAACATCATCTTCCAGAAGTCAGGAAATGGGGCCCCCTTTTCCTAAATGAGAACACCGACATCTGTCAGGTGTTGGCCGAGGCTCACCACCCTCCCAACAAGAAGCAATTGAAGATTTTTCATCTCTTGCCTACCACAAAAAAATGCCTCAGACGGCATGAAACAATAAGTTGGACTAAAATTCCTTCTACTGCAAATAACGGGTGGAATATTCAGTCAAAATAATCTCATTTCAAGCATTATTCTCATATAAGATGACATCTAAATCATCAACCTGTGATTACTCCCACTCACTCATCATTCTCTAAATATAATTTTCTAATTAAGAAACGGTTAAGTTTATGATTATCAAGTGTAGATTCTATCTATCACATAACTGCAAGTTTCTCGTGTTTAATAAAGTGTATATATATATATTAAAAAAATCATGGGAATGTTTTCAAGACAACAATGTCACCACAAAGTTAAAATGATGGTTATAAAATCATAGAATGGTGACAGCATAGAAAGAGGCCATTCGGCACATCGAGCCCGTGCCAGCTCTTTGTAACAGCACTTCAGATAGCCCTGCAAATTTTTGCCCTTCAAATATTTATCCAATTCCTTTTTGAAAGCCACGATTGAATCTGCTTCCACCACCCTTTCAGGCAGCGCATTCCAGATCATAACTACTCGCTGCGTAAAAAAGTTTTTCCTCACGTCGCCTCTGGTTGTTTTGCCAATCACCTTAAATCTGTGTGCTCTGGTTCTCGACCCTTCCGCCAATGGGAACAGTTGCTCTTTATTTACTTTATCTAAGCCATTCATGATTTTGAACACTTCTATCAAATCTCCTCTTAACTGTCTCTGTTCTAGGGAGAACAACCCCAGCTTTTCCAGTCTATCCACATAACTAAAGTCCCTCTCATCCCTGGAACCATTCTAGTAAACTTTTTCTGCACCCTCTCTAAAGGCCTTCACATCCTTCCTAAAGTGCGGTGCTCAGAACTGGACACAATACTCCGGTTGTAGCCGAACCAGTGTTTTATAAAGGTTCAACATAATTTTCTTGCTTTTGTACTCTGCCTCTATTTACAAAGCCCAGGATCCAGTGTGCTTTTTTAAAAACCGTTTTCTCAACCTGTCCTGCCACCTTTAAAGATTTGTGCACATATACCCCTAGGTTTCTCTGTTCCTGCACCCACTTTAGAATTGCACCATTTAATTTATATTGCCTCTCTTCGTTCTTCCTGCCAAAAATGTATCACTTCGCACTTCTCTGCGTTAAATTTCACCTATGTGCTTGCCCATTCTGCCAGCCAGTCTACGTCCTCTTGAAGTCTATCGCTATCCTCCTCACTGTTTACCACATTTCCAAGTTTTGTGTCATCTGCAAATTTTGAAATTGTGCCCTGTACTCCCAAGTCCAAGTCATTAATATAGATCAAAAAAAAAAGCAGTGGTCCTAGTACCGACCCCTGGGGAACACCACTGTATACCTCGCTCCAGTTCGAAAAACAACCGTTCACCACTACTCTCTGTTTCCTGTCACTTAGCCAATTTCGTATCCACACTGCCACTGCCCCTTTTATTCCATGGGCTTCAATTTTGCTGACAAGCCTATTATGTGGCACTTTGTCAAATGCGTTTTGAAAGTCCACATACAAAAAATATCAACCGTACTGCCCTCATTAACCCTCTCTGTTACCGCATCAAAAAATTCAATCAAGTTAGTTAAACACGATTTGCCTTTAACAAATCCGTGCTGGTTTTCCTTTATTAATCTACACTCGTCCAAGTGACTATTAATTTTGTCCCGGATTATCATTTCTAAAAGCTTCCCCACCACTAAGGTTAAACTGACTGGCCTGTAGTTGCCAGGTTTATCCTTACACACTTTTTTGAACAAGGGTGTAATATTTGCAATTCTCCAGTCCTCTGGCACCACCCCAGTATCTAAGGAGCATTGGAAAATTATGGCCAGCACCTCTGCAATTTCCACCCTTACTTCTCTCAGCAACCTAGCTTACATCCCATCCGGACGGGGTGACTTATCTACTTTAAGTACAGCCAGCCTTTCTAGTACCTTCTCTATCAATGTTTAGCCCATCCAGTATCTCAACTACCTCCTCTTTTACTGTGACTTTGGCAGTATCTTCTTCCTTGGTAAAGACAGATGCAAAGTTCTTATTTAGTACCTCCGCCGTACCCTCTGCCTCCATGCATAGATCTCCTTTTTGGTCCCTTCTCAGTCCCATCCCTCCTCTTACTACCCGTTTACTATTTATGTCTACAGAAGACTTTTGGATTCCCTTTTATGTTAGCTGCCAGTCTATTCTCATACTCTCTCTCTGACCCTCTTATTTCCTTTTTCACTTCCCCTCTGAACTTTCTATATTCAGCCTGGTTTTCACTTGTATTAGCAACCTGACATCTGTCATAAGCCCCCTTTTCCAGCTTTATCTTACTCTCTATCTCTTTCGTCATCCAGGGAGCTCTGGCTTTAGATGCCCTACCTTTCCCCCTCATGGGAATGTACCCAGACTGTACCCAAACCATCTCTTCTTGAAAGGCCACCCATTGTTCAATTACAGTTTTGGCTGCCAATCTTTGATTCCAATTTACCTGGGCCAGCTCCGTTCTCAACTCACTGAAATTGGCCCTCCACCAATTAAGTATTTTTACTCTAGATTGCTCCATGTCCTTTTCCATAACTAATGTAAACCTTATGATACTATGATCACTGTTACCTAAATGTTCCCCCTCTGACACTTGCTCCACTTGACCCACTTCATTCCCCAGAACTAGACCCAGCAATGCCTCCCTCCTCGTTGGGCTAGAAACATACTGATCGAGAAAGTTCCCCTGAACACACTTCAGAAATTCCTATATTAGGATAGTTGAAGTCTCCCGTTATCACTCCTCTATAGTTCTTGCGCCTCTCTGTAATTTCCCTGCAAATTTGCTCCTCTATTTCCTTCCCACTAGTTGGTGGCCTATAGAATACACCCATTAGTTTAATGACACCTCCGTTACTTCTTAACTCTAACCAAATAGATTCTGTCCTTGACCCAAGGACATCCTCTCTCCAGCACCGTAATATTCTCCTTAATCAATACTGCCACCACCACCACCCCCCCTTCCCTAAACACCTTGTATCCAGGAATATTTAGTACACAATCCTGCCTGTTTTGAGCCAGTTCTCCGTAATCGCCATGACATCATATTCCCATGTGATTATTTGCGCCTGCAGCTCACCAATCTTATTTACCATGCTTTGTGCGTTTATACACATGCACTGCAGACCTCTTAGACCTACTCGTGTTCTCTCTTAGTCTGATCCCACCTAATACTGTACTATTTCTTACTCTAGTGCTATCTGTCTCTCCCAATCCTTTGTGCACCCTCTTTCTCCTTTTTAATGCTACATCTTAGTGCCCCATCCCCCTGCCAAATTAGTTTAAACATTCCTCCACAGCACTAGCGAACCTCCCCGCGAGGACATCGGTCCCAGCTCTGTTGAGGTGCAGCCCGTCCGCCTTGAACAGGTCTCTCCTGCCCTACAGCTGATCCCAATGCCCCAAGAATCTGAAGCCCTCCCTCTTGCACCATGTCTCTAGCCACACATTAACCTGCCTTATCTTCCTATTTCTGTACTTACTAGCGCGTGGCACGGGGAGCAATCTAGAGATTACTACCTTCGAGGTCCTGCCGTTTAACTTCCTCCCTAGCTCCTGAAACTCTGACCGCAGGACCTCATCCCTTTTCTTTTCTATGCCGTTGGTACCCACATGGACCATGATTTCTGGCTGTTCCCCCTTCCCCTTGCAGAATGTTCTGCATCCTCTCAGTGATATTCTTTACACTGGCATCAGGGAGGCAACACACCATGCAGGACTCACATCGGCAGTCACAGAAACGCCCGTCAGTCCCACTGACTATTGAATCTCCTATGACTACTGCATTTCTGCACTTCACCATTGCAACCTTATGCAGTCCTTTGCCCCATGGTGCCATGCTCAGGACTGTACTCATTCAAGGTGTCATTACCCTCACTGGTATTCAATGCTGAATATCGGTTTGAGAGTGTCACACATCCAGAAGATTCCTGCACTGCCTGCCTCTTCCTACCCTTTCGAATGACCACCCACTTTCTACCCTGAAGTCTGTGGCTGCTGGGTGACCACCCCCTGGAACGTATGTTCCAGGAAACCATTAGCCTCCCTTATTCTCTGCAGTGACTCCAGCTGCCCCTCAAGCTCAGAAACCCTCAGCTTGAGCTCGAGCAACTGGAGGCATTTCCTGCACATGGCCTACCAGAACACATGAAGCATCCTGAAGTTCCCACATGGCGCAGGAATTTCAGGCAATGGGTCTCAGCTGCCCGTCCATTATATTTAGAAACCTTTTTTTTCTAACCTCCCTTTAGTTACTCAATTATTATTAATTTACTTACTGTTTACTTTCCCCAATTAACTTGCCCTTTTATTCTGGGTCTCTCTGAGCTCCTCCTCTCTGTTCACCATGATGTCACTGTGATGTCCCTCTCTCTGTTCTTAGTGAACGGGGAAAGGGGAAACTCCCCTGGTGCTCAGCTCCGCTTCTCTCCACTCCGCTCCCCTCTCCTCCCACTTTTGTACCGATACCTGGGGCTCCTCCTCTGGTGCTCAGCACTGCTTCTCTTCACTCCGCTCCCCTCCCGCTTTTGTATTGATACCTGGGGCTCCTCCCCTGGTTGCAGCGCCAATTCTCTTGACTAAATTATCTATTTATTTATAGTTAAGTACTTTTTAGTCTGTTTAGTTTTTTTTCTTCGCTTTTTAAAAAAAAAATTAGCACCTCCTTTCCCCTCTACACCTAATTCCCACTCTCACCAAATTCTCTAGTTTCCACTCGGTTCACGATCCACCCTGTTCGCGATGCCCGCTCTGTCCGTTATGAAGCATTTAAGTGTCGTTCTTGTGGCCAACGATGTCATTTGAATCCATCAATGAGATTATTGCCTTCTAATTACTCACGGGTATACACTATACTCTTTACGAATTCAACTATAGTAGCAGCTGTTGATCTGGCATCACAGTTGTGTCACAGATCAAGTTAGTGCACATGGGCTATGTTAAGTATACGGCGTTAAAAGAAATGTTCAATTTGCAACCTTGCTGGACAACAGTATAAGAAGAGGATAATCAAAAACAGGAAAGTCATACGGGTCACTATTTCTGCATATAAATGGTGTCCTTAAAACTGAATTGAAATTGAATCCTTTCATTGGAATTGCCTACTGTAGGTTGCAGGGACGTTAAGTATGGGAAAACACCCCTTACTATACTATACTGCTAGCCCCGCTTAATTACTCCAATCTAGATAAATCCCATCTGCTCCCAAGCAAATATGAGATGGCACTGCAAAATTAGTAATAGAAAGTTCATTTTCTACTGCGCCTCCCCTCATTTTCCTACTCTAAAACTTAAAGGGATATTCCAGGATGAGCTCTGCAATGGGACTATCTTCAAGTATATATCAGAAATGTGTTTTTTAAATTGACTACCCGGTGAACAACAGAAAATTTGTAAAAGATTTTTTGGTTACAAAAAAAGCTCACGGTATTGGGTGGGGGGGGGGGGGGTGGTTGTGCTGGTAACAGTCTGCATGATTCAGTACTTGCCTCAATATCACTGCAAAGGTGGTTGCTTAATGAAGAAGCCAGCCACATGGCGAGTTTCTAATTTTTCACAATTTTCTCTGATCCTGAAGGTGCCAGCTTTTGCTGTGGTTTAGATTGAAGGATGTCAGCAGCTCTCCTGGTACCTCAGTCAAGTGGCCATTCTTCATACGTGAACTTAGACTGTGTCGGAAGGCTACTCAATGGTGGATCCAACATCACTTGAACTTAGTCCTTGTTTCACCCAATGTCCACGCTCAAAGTTTACAGTCAGGATCAATGGATAGCAACCAGGAGCAAGAACCCTATTTTAACTAATATCTGACTGCTGTCTCAACTGAGATCAGCTACTCAGTAGACCAGGAATCAAACCTGGACTCTGTATTTACCATTCTAGTAAATCTCCTTTGCATCTTCTCTAAGGCCTTGACATCCTTCCTAAAGTTTGATGCCCAGAATTGGACACAATACTCCAGCAGGGGCCTAACCAGTGATTTATAAAGGTTTAACATAACTTCCTTGCTTTTGTACTCTATGCCTCTGTTATAAAGCCAAGGGTCCTGTATGCTTTTTTTTTTTTAAAAACAGCTGTCTCAACTTGTCCTGCCACCTTTAAAGATTTGTGTTCATACACCCCCAGGCCTCTCTGTTCCTGCACCCCCTTCAAAATTGTACCATTTAGTTTATATTGCCTCTCCTCACTCTTCCTACCAAAATGCATCACTTCACTTAAAATGCATCTGCAATGTGTCTGCCCATTTCACCAGCGTGTCTACGTCCTCCTGAAGTCTGCTACTATTCTCCTCACTGTTTACTACATTTCCGAGTTTTGTGGTCATCTACAAACTTCGAAATTATGCCCTGTATATTCAAGTCCAGGTCAATAATATCAGAAAGATCAGTGGTCCTAATACCGACCACTGTATATGTCCCTCCAGTATGAAAAACAATTATTCACCACTACTCTCCGCTTTCTGTCTCTTAGCCAATTTTGTATTCACGCTGCCACCCCTTTAATCTCATGGGCTTCAATTTTGCTAACAAATCTATTTTGTTATTTTACCAAATGCCTTTTACAAGTCCACATATACATCAACCGCACTACCTTCCTCAACTCTCTCTGTTACTTCATCAAAGAACTCAATCAAGTTAGTCAAACATGTCTTGTCTGCAACAAATCTGTGCTGACTGTCACAGAAATAATAGCAAGCTGCCTTCCTAATGGAACCAAGCACAAGTCACTGCCTTGAGGGAAGGGGGTGCAGCGGAGGAAACTGAAGTACAAATATTTAAGAAAAATACATTATATAACTGCCGGCAGTTAAGTTTTTTTTTAAAATGTGATGCCTAATTTATCTCCAAGTAACTGCACGCAATTGAACTTTAAAAGGAGTTAAGTTCCAATTTAAAAAGGTTTTTGCTTAAAACATGGAACATAAATGGGCAAACATTCACTGAATGCAATGACCCTGCTGCTTATATCCAATACCAAGTGGTTCCGTTTACAGACAATATTGTATTTCTTTAAAACTAGTGGGTCTCCTGTGGCACTGCTCATGAGTAGTGGACTATGATGTTTAGTTATTAACCTGGCCTGTCCCTTTAAGACCATTGTTCAAATGGTCCCCTGTGGGAATCCAGATATTTGTAATTGCTTGTAAATTGAGTAGGTCAATTGGAGATCAGTAAATTCTTTGTAAATTGTTCCTGCACCCCCTTCAAAATTGTACCATTTAGTTTATATTGCCTCTCCTCACTCTTCCTACCAAAATGCATCACTTCACACTTCTTTGCATTAAATGCATCTGCAATGTGTCTGCCCAAAAATCCAGAATAAAACGTCTGGGTTTCTTTCTCTTTTCCTAGATTGTTTTGCATTTGTAACAACATGTGATGTCTCGGGTGCAATGCCTGTCTGGGGTCTAATGTAATGCCAAAGCCTAAGACTTTTATTTATAGATGAGTAATTATCAGAGTCGCACATTTATGGAGCCACACTTCAAGAGCTAAATAAAAAATGTGGTTCTAAAGTTACAATAATAAGACTGTTTAGGGCAACTTAGAAAGCTTAGAGATGCATAAATAACATATTGGAATGAAGATCTCAACCATCACTGGTTTGTTTCAGATCCAAGATATATGAAAATATTTACATCTGAAGGGCCTTATGCAACAGTTTCTTGCATAGTGATAGGAAACATGAGAAGCAACTACTTCAAAATGTCTTCCAGCATTAAAATGAGGATTGCGTGGCTTTCTAGCATTCGTCAACACATGGGGCAGTGGCAGAATGCTTGGGAAGTCAACTGCTGGAGAAATGCTGCCGAGCCTGCCAACATACACATGACAAGTAGAATAAGGCGGATCTGCCAGGAACATTCTCGAAACCCTAGTAGCATAAATCTGAGCAAAGCAGCAGTTGAATGGTTGTGGACCTCACCAAAATTGAATTTAGAAATCATACTGTGAGCCAAATGAGTGGCTGGACTCAAGACACCGATCGTAAACAGTTACAAATAGTCTCAATAGTGGATCATCTTAAAGCCGATTTAAACAAGATTCCAGAATCTTTATGAACACTAACCCAGGTGAGCAGCAAAAATCTTAAGAGCAGGAGAGTTTAACAAAGCTACTTTTCTTGCTTGAAAGCAAGACTACATCTGTACTGAATTTTGTAGAACACTGCTGATTAGATGTACAGCACAGAGAAGATAGTGTTTTCTCCTGCACAAACAACTTATAGATAGGCAGGAATAAACGCTACATACAAATGGTCAAACATATTACACCCATTATAAAAATTAGGAACATTTTAGCACTATGTGCAATGCACATTAGTTTAGTACTCCTATACCTAGAGAATCATGGCCTTCTAGCTGCAAGGAAAATCTAGGATTATTTACATCTCTATGACCCCATCAAATTTAGAGATTACAGATGACTACAAACTGATTCACATGAAACATCATTGGAGAGCAAGAATAATGGAGTTCTGCTGTATTTCAGAACAACATTGATTGGGGTGGGGTGGGTAGAGCAAGAGTAACTATCTGTCGTGACAAGCAATCCAGACAGAGTTGAGCAAACCAGTTCAGTGCTACTGGCAGAGAAACAACTGCTGATCTTTCAAAATGGTAGTGGCTCTCTATAATTAATATTTAAACCACCATACCGTGGTTTTCATTGCCCAGATGTAAATGGTGCTAAGATTTTAGGCTACTTAGTTTAGTTCTCAGGGTTTGAAAGGTTTCATTAAGTGAAAAGCAAGCATTTACATAATTTTAGGTCTTAAAAATTGCTTAAAAAGGTTTAGTCTTGTTCCTTTGAGGACTTGATTTTTTTTTAATGCAGGCAAACTAATGGATTTCAGGCAGTGTTTGTTTCAAAATGAGCCACAGTCAAGCTGGCAAAGATGCTAACTTGAAAAACATAATTAAGATAACTATGTTCTGAAGTGTTTACATCTGAAGCAGAAACCATGGTTGTGACAGAAACACGATGTAGGGAGGACTTAAGTGCTGGACTGACAGCACAAGAATAGAGTAGAGTGTATAGGAAAACAATTTTAAAAAGTCATTTTATTTTGTTTTAAAAAAGCACAATAAGCGAATTAGCAATTCAGCTTATTTTTTAAAAATTGCTACCACATGTATGTTTTTTTAGTCTGTTTCCAGCATTACAACAGATAACCATAAAAATAGTCTCAAATGCATGAAGTTGCATTGCTTAATTATTACCATAGAAGCTCCAACCACAACCTCATAAGCTTCTAAAGCAACAGAATGAGTTAGAAGTGAGGAAATTCTTCGTATGTTTTCAATGTTGGATATATTTCAGTGCAGGAGACAGAACAATTTAAATTACTAGAATTCAGGAGGAGAAAATTGTGTTTATGTGCACTCAAGAGTGCAAAAGAAATAGGGGGTTAAATTGCTTAACCCCTGAAAATGGGCACTGGGATCGCGGTGCGTGATTAATCCGCGCCCGTTGGTTGAGATGCAAGCAGCACGCCTGCTGATTTAAATGATTCATGCATGCAGCCAGCGCTATCTGCGCTGTTGACTGGCTGCATGCACGAGCAGGGAGCCCCGGTATCGGGAGTGGCTAGCACTACTTAAAGGCAGCCTGCACCTCTTAAGGGGAGGTGCACTGTGGCTGCAGGAAGAGCTGGAATTTGTTTGGCAACTAACTGTGCTGCAGGATAATGAGGAGTGACTGCGCCTGCGAGAGAGTGTGCACCAAGGTTCTTGGACGGTGCACTAGAGGCCTTGGTGGAAAAGGTGAGGGCACGGAGAGGCATCCTTTAACCGTAGGGGGGGGCGGCAGGAGGCCCTCCAGACATATGCTGAAGAGGCAGTGGGAGGAAGTCGCGCACGAAGTAAATGCCAGGAGCATTGCAACATGCACATGTGCAGTGCAGGAAGTAGTTCAATGATTTGTCATGAGTGGTCAAGGTAAATGAGTTAAAATGTCAGGTGGCGACTCCTACCAACTGCGCCAATCTCCTCCTCCATGTAGGACACCCCCCGTCACCCACCTACCAACAAACTCTTTCAAATCAGTACTCAAATCTTCAAATCAGACGCTTCAACTTGCCCTCACACATTACCATTCTTGCAAGCCACACACCCACAACTCACAGGTCACACACACTGACAGCTATTCAACCATGACAACCACATCACCCAAACATCTTGCAAGACACTCACTGATATACTTCCCTCTTGCAGGAGAAGGTGGCGCATAACAGGAAGCAGCAAGAAAGAAGTGGGGGAGGACAGGCATGCCTACACGTCCTCACCTCCATGGAGAAGACAGTGCTGGCCATCATTGGACGGGCCATTGCTGCGGCTGTGGCCACTGGCGGTATCGATGAGGAGGGTCTCTACATACTAAATCCTCATTCTCGCTTCCCACTTCTCCCTTAGACCACAATCTTCTGACTTTTTTTAAATAAAATTCGTTCATAGGATGTGGGCGTTGCTGGTATTTATTGCCCATCCCTAAATGCCCTCGAGAAAGTGATGGTGAGCCGCCTTCTTGAACCACTGCAGTCTGTGTGGTGAAGGTTCTCCCACAGCGCTGTTAAGTAGGGAGTTCCTTCATCATCACTGGGTCAAAATCCTGGAACGGCGATATATTTCCAAGTCAGGATAGTGTGTGACTTGGAGGGGAACGTGCAGGTGGTGTTGTTCCCATGTGCCTGCAGACCTTGTCCTTCAAGGTGGTAGAGGTTGCGGGTTTGGGAGGTGCTGTCGAAGAAGCCTTGGCGAGTTGCTGCAATGCATCCTGTGGATGGTGTACACTGCAGCCACAGTGCACCATTGGTGAAGGGAGTGAATGTTTAGGGTGGTGGATGGACTGCTTTGTCCTGGATGGTGTTGAGCTTCTTGAGTGTTGTTGGAGCTGCACTCATCCAGGCAAGTGGAGAGTATTCCATCACACTCCTGACTTGTGCCTTGTAGATGGTGGAGACGCTTTGGGGAGTCAGGAGGTGAGTCACTCGCCGCAGAATACCCAGCCTCTGACCTGCTCTTGTAGCCACAGTATTTACGTGGCTGCTCCAGTTAAGTTTCTGGTCAATGGTGACCCCCAGGATGTTGATGGTAGGGGATTCGGCAATGGTAATGCCGTTGAATGTCAAGGGGAGGTGGTTAGACTCTCTCTTCTTGGAGATGGTCATTGCCTGGCACTTGTCTGGCACGAATGTTAATTGCACTTATCAGCCCAAGCCTGGATGTTGTCCAGGGCTTGCTGCACACGGGCACGGACTGCTTCATTATCTGAGGGGTTGCGAATGAAACTGAACACTGTGCAATCATCAGCGAATATCCCCATTTCTGGCCTTATGATGGAGGGAAGGTCATTGATGAAGCAGCTGAAGATGGTTGGGCCTAGGACACTGCCCTGAGGAACTCCTGCAGCAATGTCCTGAGGCTGAGATGATTGGCCTCCAACAACCACTACCATCTTCCTTGACTCACGTGTTGCAGATAGTGTGAGCAAGCACGTCTTACTTTCGCCTCTCCCCTCACCACAACTCAACCCATGTCCCTTTGTCATTTCAGATACCAAAGAACTGGAGCCTGCCCAGTCAGAGGAGGCAGAGGAAGATGACAATGATAATAAGACACACCGTCACTCAATCTTACACTCTCAGCCACCAGCTCAGATACTGACAAAGCACGTACTTTGGAGGCTAGGTTAGAGGGGGGGGATCTGCATGTGGTGAGACACCAGGCACAAGTGCACAGGAACTGGGGGGTGGGGGGCGGAGGGAACGGATACCACAGGTGCCAACTCGTCGGAGGGCAAGGTCGCTCACTAGTTCTGCTGCTAAGGAGTCAGATGATGACTTCGATGGGCCAGGCTACAGAAGACGGCTGATGGGCATACACAACCAAATGCTTGATGCACTGGAAAGCCTGTGCACAATGTCAAGGGGCATGGAGGAGTCCAGCTCCAACTTGGCACAGGGCTTTGTGCAGAGATTAGAGCCCATCCTTTCCCATATGGAACAGGTGGTCACCTCCATCAGCACACCTGTGGAACCCACCATTATACAGCGTCTGATAACTGATGTCACAGCTTCCATTGCAGCACAAGTAGCTGTCATCCAAGGTTTAAAAGTTGCATTCGAGAGCTCAGACTGCTGCATTACAGGCTCAGACTGCTGCTATCGTGGCTCTGGGTATCACTGTGGAACGGAGCTTCCAGGGTGTCAGTTCTCTAGCAGATCACCAGGATTGCTGAGGCGCCACCCTGGGAGAGTGGCAGTGGCGCCATGGAAGACGAACCTGCTGTCCTCTCTCGGGACGACAGCATTCCTGCTCCCACCCCTGCCACTCCGCCAGTGCCCTTGCTGTTGCCTGTCAGCCAGCCAGGCCAGACTGCTGCAGCCGAAGCCGAGATAGTGCAGCCTAAAGCCGGGCCCTCCCGACCCAGAACTGCTTGAGGTCATCCTCCAAGGTCATCTGCATGCTCCTCGATTGAAGATCAGCAGCCTTCCACCACCCATACTCCAGCCACTGGGGATGCACCTCGTAGAAGCACTAGGAAAGGTAAAGACACACAAACGACAGGCACTAAGGGAATACACAAGGGTGAATCATATCAGTTTGTTTGAATCATTTGATGTGTAAATCTATAAAAGTGGTTATGAATTTGTATTTACATTTGGTTTTCATTTCTACGATGAGCTGAGGGAGGAAGCAATGTGTAATCATAAGGAGGACGATTTGATGGTCATGTGGGAGCAGAAAGTTAAGGAGTATGGGGAGGTGTCTTTGAGGTTACTGGTATCGCTCTTTAATCATCTAATCATGCAGAGCCCTGGCACACAGGGCAAGTCCACCTATTGCCTCCCTGCCTCTTCCTCCTCCTCCTCCTCCTCCTCCTCCTCCTTCTCTTGCTCAGGTTCTTGCCGTATAGGCAGTAGCAAGGGCTGTCCCCTCATAATGGCGAGGTTGTGTAGTATGCAGCATACAATGACAAATCTTGATACTCACTGAGCTGAGTACTGCAAGGCTCCTCCAGAGTGGTCCAGGCAGAAGCGTTGCTCGAGGATGCCCATGGTGCTTGATGATGTTCCGTGTGGCAGCAAGGCTCTCGTTGTACATCTGCTGTGCACATGTGCGTGCGTATTGGACTGGAGTCATGAGTCATTTCACGAGGGGATAATCCTTGTCGCCCAGTAGCCAGCCTTTGACTTGCTGTGCTGGTTGAAATATAGGTGGCACGTTGGACTGCCGCATGATGAAGGAATCCTGCCAGGGTAGCGAGCATTGACCTGCATGATGCACTGCGTGTGGTTGCACACCAGCTGCACCTTGAGGGAGTGGAATCTCTTTCTGTTCATGAGTATGGCCGAGTTCAGATGTGGAGCACACATGGCAATATGCGTGCAGTCAATGGCACTTGCACTGTCTAGAAGCCTGCAATACAAGCAAAACCTCATGCTCGCTCAGGCTGCTTGTCTCGATCAAGAAGGAACGTGCTGAATCTGTTTCTGAGTGCGTATGGAGCCTCAGTGACCTCCCTTATACAGCAGTGGACTGCAAACTGCGAGATGTTTCTTACATCTCCAGCAGCAGCTTGAAAGGAGCCAGAGACGTAAAAATTAAGCACCATGGTTACCTTGACAGCCACAGGCAATGCTGTCCTTACCCTGCTCTGAGGCAGCAGTTGTCGCTGCAGCAGTTGACAAATCTCAGTCACGGCCTCATTAGTGAGCTGCAGCCATTGGCTGCACTGGTCGTTGCTGGAGTTGAGATGACAGAATTGGTCCCTGGAGGCCCTCATTTGATATGATCTCCTGCTGAGTGTCCTGCGCTGCCTCCTCCTCCTCTCTCTTCTCATAGCTTGTCCTGCTCTGTGTGGCCTCTCTGCATTCTCTCAGTCATGTTCAATTCCCAGAGGAAGCTCTAGCAGGCCACAAATGTCTGGAAGCAACCTTGTTCAGCAAACTATTATAAATGCCACTAACAGTACTGCACGATCCGCTATACCACTCTATATAATTTTGCAACTTTCTCCAATTACAGGAAACTTCCACAAGCACCTACAATGGTACCAGCAACTAACCAGTAACTCCTGCATGATCCCTTTAAGTAGCACTGGTGGGGGTGGGGTGGGCGATCCTTCATGCCGTTTAACTCTCGTTCAGCGGTTGGGACATTGCGTAGGCTGGAGTGGGGAGTTCGAAAATGGCGCCAGCTGCTTCAAATCAGGATTGAACACTGATTTACATCATAATCTCCGTACTCTACATGCTGCTAGCATTCGTTAGGTGCGCAACCACCTTTACCAAGATGGCATCCTGCGCACGTCACGCCGGAAGTGTGCGCGCACATCTTGGACACCATTTTCAGGGCTTAGGTGTCCACGTAGCGTCTACAAAACTGGCACTATACAGCCCAATTTAGCCCCCATAATCTTCTATGACATAAGAGAAAGCGAGCTTTGCTTAAAAAAATTCCTGAATTTTTGTGGCAGCTATACTGATCCTTTGTTTATATACAATCTTGTGAAAACAAGTCACAAGTCATATATACACAGATTATATTAAAAACCATACTTGGAATTTTTTCATCTTAACATGCAAGTTTTTTGTTTATGAACACCATAACAAAAAGTTAACTTTCAACTATTGTTGCTTGTCCTCTTCATCTGTAATATTGATCTTGTCTAACAATGCGAATGAAGGCACTTATCTGTGTCTGAAAACAGGAGTAGGCCATTCAGCCCCTCGAACCTGCTCTGCCATTTAATTAGATCCTGGCTTATCTGCATCTTAAATCCATTTACCCGCCTTGGTTCCATATCCCTTAATATCCTTACCTAACAAAAATCTATCAATCTCAGTTTTTAAATTTTCAATTGACCTAGCCGCAACAGCTTTTTGGGGGCAAGTGTTCCAGATTTCCACTACCCACAAGCAATATATACTATGCTGTGCAATGTACTTACCCAACTATCGTAGAAGCTTTGTCATATTTACAATCCAAGTACAAACAGGTTGTGTTACCAAAGTGGAGGATATTGGTAATGATGATTGCCAAAGAAATTACTTTAAGATAACATTTTTGTTGCAAAGATTTCTTTTTGTAGAATCTTCCATGCAGGATGTATTTGAAAGGCCCAAATCATGGCAACATGTTTTTTAAAACTGGTTTCTTTTTTGGTATAAATGCCAGAACCACCTGATTACTCAATTTCAATAGAATCTTCTTACCCCATTCATGGCCTGTTTCTGAGCCGGAAATTCTATGTAGTTCTATGTTCTGAAAGGAATCATTCAGCAACGGACAGAATTTAAAAAAACAGTTTAGGTCAAGAAATACTTCATAACTACTATCAATGTTGGTCTTTCACCTGGAAGGATGGATTTTTCTTTATTCATTCATGGGATGTGGGCATCGCTGGCAAGACCAACATTTATTGCCCATCCCTAATTGCCCTTGAGAAGGTGGTGGTGAGCCGCCTTCTTGAACCGCTGCAGTCCGTGTGGTGGAGGTACTCCCACAGTGCTGTTAGGTAGGGAGTTCCAGGATTTTGACCCAGCGACGATGAAGGAATGCCAATATATTTCCAAGTCAGAATGGTGTGTGACTTGGAGGAGGGGGAACATCCAGGTGGTGGAGTTCACATGCGCATGCTGCCTTTGTCCTTCTAGGTGGTGGAGGTCCCAAGTTTGGGAGGTGCTGTCAAAGAAGCCTTGGCGAGTTGCTGCAATGCATCTTGTAGATGGTACACACTGCAGCCACATTGCGCCGGTGGTGGAGTGAATGTTTAGGGTGGTGGATGGGGTGGCAATAAAGCGGGTTGCTTTGTCCTGGATGGCGTTGAGCTTCTTGAGTGTCGTTGGAGCTGCACTCATCCAGGCAAGTGGAGAGTATTCCATCACACTCCTGACTTGTGACTTGTAGATAATGGAAAGGCTTTGGGGAGTCAGGAGGTGAGTCACTCACTGCAGAATACTCAGCGTCTGACCTGCTCTTGTAGCCACAGTATTTATGCGGCTGGTCCAGTTAAGTTTCTGATCAATGGTGACCCCCAGGATGTTGCTAGTGGGGGATTCAGCAATGGTAATACCATTGAATTTCAAGGGGAGGTGGTTAGACTCTCTCTTGTTGGAGATCGTCATTGCCTGGCATTTAAGTGGCAATTAACATTCGTGCCAGACATCAGCCCAAGCCTGGACGTTGTCCAGGTCTTGCTGCATGTGGGCACGGACTGCTTCATTATCTGAGGGGTTGCAACTGGAACTGAACACTGTGCAATCATCAGCGAACATCCCCACTTCTGACCTTATGATGGCAGGAAGGTCATTGATGAAGCAGCTGAAGATGGTTGGGCCTAGGACACTGCCCTGAGGAACTCCTGCAGCAATGTCCTGGGGCTGAGATGATTGGCCTCCAACAACCACTACCATCTTCCTTTGTGCTAGGTATGACTCCAGCCACTGGAGAGTTTTCCCCCTGATTCCCAATGACTTCAATTTTACGAGGGCTCCTTGATGCCACACTCGGTCAAATGCTGCCTCGATGTCAAGGGCAGTCATTCTCACCTCACCTCTGGAATTCAGCTCTTTTGTCCATGTTTGGACCAAGGCTGTAATGAGGTCTGGAGTCGAGTGGCCCTGGCGAAACCCAAACAGAGCCTCGGTGAGCAGGTTATTGGAGAGTAAGAGCCGCTTCATAGCACTGTCGACGATACCTTCCATCACTTTGCTGATGATTGAGAGTAGACTGATGGGGCGGTAATTGGCCAGATTGGATTTGTCCTGCTTTTTGTGGACAGGATATACCTGGGCAACTTTTCACTTTGTCGGGTAGATGCCAGTGTTGTACTGGAACAGCTTGGCTAGAGACGCCGCTAGTTCTGGACACAAGTCTTCCGCACAACAGCCGGGATGTTGTCGGGCCCATAGTCTTTGCTGTATCCAGTGCATTCAGCCGTTTCTTGGTATCACATGGAGTGAATCGAATTGGCTGAAGACTGGCTTCTATGATGGTGGGGATATCGGGAGGAGGCAGAGATGGATCATCCATTCGGCACTTCTGGCTGAAAATGTTTGCAAGCACTTTAGCCTTTTGTACTCACTTGCTGGGCTCGGCCACCATTGAGGGTGGGGATGTTCACGGAGCCTCCTCCTCCCGTTAGTTGTTTAAATGTCCACCACCATTCACGACTGGATGTAGCAGGACTGCAGGTCTTGATCTGATCCGTTGGTTGTGGGATCACTTAGCTCTGTCTATAGCATGTTGCTTCTGCTGTTTGGCATGCATGTAGTCCTACGTTGTAGCTTCACCGGGTTGGCATCTCATTTTTAGGTAAGCCTGCTGCTTCTCCTAGCATACTCTTCTATACTCCTCATTGAACCAGGGTTGATCCCCTGGCTTGATGATAATGGTAGAGTGAGGGATATGCCAAGCCATGAGATTACAGATTGTGGTGCAATACAATTCTGCTGCTGCTGATGGCCCACAGCGCCTCATGGATGCCCAGTTTTGAGCTGTTAGATCTGTTCTGAATCTATCCCATTTAACACGGTGGCAGTGCCATACAACACAATGAACAGTGTCCTCATTGTGCAGATGGGACTTGGTCTCCACAAGAACTGTGCGGTGGTCACTCCTACCAATACTGTCATGGACAGATGCATCTGCGACAGGTAGATTGGTGAGGACGAGGTAAAGTAGGTTTTTTCCTTATGTTAGTTCTCTCACCACCTGCCATAGGCCCATTCTGGCAGCTATGTCCTTCTGGACTCAGCCAGCTCGGTCAGTAGTGGTGCTACCGAGCCATTCTTGGTGATGGACATTGAAGTCCCCCACCCAGAGTACATTCTGTGCCCTTGCTACCCTCAGTGCTTCCTCCAAGTGGTGCTCAACATGGAGGAGTATTGATTCATTAGCTGAGGGAAGGCGGTAGGTAATAATCAGTAGGAGGTTTCCTTGCCCATGTTTGACCTGATGCCATGAGACTTCATGGGGTCCGGAGTCAATATTGAGGACTCCCAGGGCCACTCCCTCCTGACTGTATACCACTGTACTGCCACTTCTGGTGGGTCTGTCCTGCTGGTGGGACAAGACATACCCAGGGATAGTGATGGCGGAGTCTGGGACGTTGGCTGAAAGGTTTGAGTCTGAGAGTATGGCTATGTCAGGCTGTTGCTTGACTAGTCTGTGGGACAGCTCTCCTGATTTTGGCACATGTCCCCAAATGTTAGTGGGGAGGACTTTGCAGGGTTGAGTGGGCTTGGTTTGCCTTTGTCACGTCCAGTGCCTAGTGGTCCGATGCCGGTTGGTCCGTCTGGTTTTATTCTTATGATGTCTTTTTGTAGCGGGATTGTACAACTAAGTGGCTTGCTAGGAAATTTCAGAGGGCGATTAAGAATCAGCCACATTGCTGTGGGTCTGGAGTCACATGTAGACCAGACTGGGTAAGGACAGCAGCTTTCCTTCCCTAAAAGGACATTAGTGAACCATATGGGTTTTTCTAACAATCCAGTAGTTTCATGGTCACCATTACTGATACTAGCTTTTTATTCTAGATTTTTTTTTAATAGGCATATGTTATTTTTTTTTTTTGAGGCTTTTATTCTTGCAGAACCACTGCCCATTTTGATTTGCCAGGAATTGTATGCTTGTAGTAGATGAAACATTGCTAATAGTAGTGGAAAAAGTCCCTTTGAGTAGAAAGCAGAAACCTTCAAAATACCCTCGGGTACCTTTAAATCCTGTCTTGTACAGAAATTTTCCCACAAAAAGGTTGCAGCCACACTTATTCGAGCAATCCAAACCAATTACGCTCGTTTCTCTTCTGATAAAGTACTGATTTTGAAGACTTGCAGGAATTTTCAAAAAAATGCCATTTATACTATCAGAAACTCCTTTGCAAAAGGTTTATAACAAGTTTCAGGACATATTTAAAATATGCCACAAAAGCAAATAATGGGCATTTTAAACAATTATTAAGTCAACCAATACCATTTATATCAAAATAAACCCATCACAAGTGAATTGTATGGCCACCTCATTCAAAAGACCACTTTATTTCCACATATATAGCTATTTATTTTACTCCACATTTGCCACAAATTTGAAAACAATAATTTATAACATCAAGTTAAAGTTTCTTGAATGTTTGCCAATAATATTTGTTCATGTGGTTATAGTGCAAGACAATTAATGGGCACTAGACTTGTAAACTAACTACTGGCATAGTAAAGGTCAAATATATCTCATCTACAATACAATGGAAACATATTCCATTACTTCATATAATTATAAAAGAAACCAGTCAGCAACCTGCAGTACGAAAGAGACCCGTGGACATGCTGAGGTGACATCAGCTAATGAAGCATACATTTAAATTTCAATTCCTCATACCTGAAATCATCTACGTTCTTCTGATAACATCTTTCCTCCAATTTTAATGTAAAAAGACTAGTTTACAAGCTTTATCTTTCATAATATCAATGATTGTGCTCTAGATCAGACTTAATTACCCTTCATTATGATCATTCATATTTTTACATTTAAATATGAAGAATTTGTTTTGTCAGTGTTGCACAACCATCAGGTGCTATCCCATTCTGGAACTTTCCAATATAATCAGACATCAGTAAACTCAAGAATGAAATTCATGGATTTTACATTAAATAAAATCCATTATTTTCTTCAATTCCCATCACCCTACACTGAGGGTAGAACGATCAGAGCTACACATTTCTCCGCAACCACTCCTAAAGATATCAACGTGATCAACTAACAGAACATATCTTCTCCAGAGACCTGTTCATTATGTGACCCCTCGGAGATGAAACACTGACCTATGGCAAGTGCTTCTGAAGCAATCCCAGCCAAAAGCTAATAAAATGGTCCCATTTAGGTGAGATCGAGATAAAACGACTCAAGACTGGGATACTAGAACTCTGGCCATCTGAATGTGAATCCACTGTTCCACCCACTATAAACAAGGAGCCATTGATTTTTTTCCCCCCCTCTAAAACAAATTCAGTTTCAAGGAGGCATATACCTGAATCGAAAAAGCAACCTTAACTATTTGGCGTTCAAACTCCATACAAATAATCACTTTTCTTAAAGAAAAAAGTGCTACTGTACAGATCTGGGGGTAGATTTTAACCCCCAAGAACGGGTGGGTTGGGGGCAGGTGAGAAGGTAAAAATTGTAAAAACATAAAACCCGACCCCAACCCACCCACTTCCGGGTTTTAACGGAGGCGATCGAGGGACAGGCAATCAATCCACTCTCAGGAGGTGGGTTGGTCAGTGAAATCTTTTAAGGAGGCTGTGGGCCTCCATTTTTATTTTTAACTTCTGATGGTTGGGATTCCCAGGCCTTCTGCTTTATGCCACATAAGGAGGCGAGAACGCCCGAATCAACAGGTATTGCACCGCTTTGGTCGGGAGGAGCAGGAGTACTTCATCCAGGCCCACCAAGCTCACCTGCTGTGATCCCACGCACATGACTGGCCCCCGCCACCCCCCCCCCCCCGCAATGATCTCTGACCCCCACCCCCCCCATCGATGTCCAAGCCCCCCAATCCCGACCGACCCCCCTCCCCTCCCCACCACTCCCCCAACCGATGATTGGCCCCAAGCCCCCAATGTCAGACTTACCTGCTGGCATCCGCCCCCGGGCTGCTTTCCCATACAGAAAAAAATTGGAAGACGCCCCATTCGGAAATCCCTCCCTCCCCCAACCCCCCACTCTCTTCACAGCCCCGAGTAAATATCGGAGCCCTGATCCCTAACTCTGCCAAGACTGCATTTTGGAGTCAGGTCTCCACATAAGTTGGGTTAGTCAGTCATGCACTTCCTTAAAAAAAACACTTTCCAAAGTTGCAGAATAATGTTGAGATTCCAAAGATTAATTTGATTAAAAGCAGTTATAATTAAGCTGAAGCTATGGCATTGGGGGGGGGGGGGGGAGGGGGAGTCTTTTATATAACACATAGCATAAAACTAACAAATAAAATCAGGGGTTCATATAAAGTTTAACAACTGGAAGGTCAACAGCTAAAACAATAGGCTAACTGTTGGAAGAATTTTATTCCCAACTTGTCTGAAGCTGTGTGATAATTTCTCACATAAATGTAGAACATGATTTTCCATCAGGCTATTCCTAAACTAAAATAAACTGAATTTAATATGTCAACAGAATTTCAGCTCAACGGAAAACAAAAGACAAAGACAATCAGTTTGGTAAACAGCAAACAAGCAAGTCATAAACAAAATACACTTGGTATATATTTTTCTGGGTTTTATTAAAAATGAAAATCTATCACATTGTAAATACTTTTGGAAACCACTTATAAACTTCCAAAAGTTTTTATTAAAATGTGGGACCATGCAATACAAAACAGCAAATTAGCAATCTAATATTTGTCTTAGAATTCTATGCCCTAAAATAGTACAGAGGTGTCTAAATCCACCAGACATTTTCAGGACTAGGAGGAATGTATGTTAACACTTCAGGCAGGTCCAGGGCATCCTCTAGTATTTCTTATTTATAAAGTAATTTTTGAAGAAACTGAAAGCCCAAAATTCCTTTAGTTCTAAAAAGCAACAAAGAATAAAGTCCAGTGACACAACACAGTGACTGCATGAAACATTTTAAAAAATGATTGGGTCAAAATCCTTTTTTGAGGGCTTTTAAAAAATGTGCATATCTCTTTCTTTCTAACTATCTCCTGGGGCACTTACTCCACCGTAAGTAATTTTAGATCTCCCTCCATAAGAAGGAACAATAATTACACCAGGAAAAAAGGACACATACTTGTATTTCGCCCCTCTTTGGCTTTCTCTCTTGGCAACACACCAACTACAGCCATGCGGGTGGCCAGCTAGCCTGCTCCCAGACTTCCATTAATGCCACTCTGAGCTAGACACCAGATGGTGCACAGGGATGACTCTCCATTTGATTTTTCTTACCTCCCATTGGGATGGCATCTGGCCTCCACTCATCATTTCCCCACAGTGACACTGCTCTCACAGGAAACCCAGTGTGTGAATCTCCTGTCTTCACTAATTTTGACGGAAAAACTTTGTGAGTATAAAGCAGGATTCCCTGCTTGAAACTCATGTCCACTTAAAATTGTAGAATGATAGAATGCCACAGCACAGATACAAGCCATCAAATCTGTGCCAATATTTTCTCCACATGAAGCACCAAGTCTAATACCACTCTCCTGTTTGCTCCCTACACCCACTAACATTACTCCTATTCAAGAAACTATCAAATTCCCTTTCAGAGAGTTACGGACACCAATTTTACTGTCTGGTACATCCTGCCCGCACCAGTTTTCACGTGCAGACAGGAGAATGTGTAACGCAAAATTAGGTGGAGATCAGTTCCACCCGATTACCATCCTGCTTAACTTTCCAATTGGTCCTGGGCCGAGTGTTGGAAGCTCCCATCAGAAGCAGGCACAAGCCTTATTCCTTATTCAAGGCGGGGCATGAAACCGTGTTCCATTCTGCAGTCGGAGGTGGGCTACATAACGCACACGAAGTCTGAATTCTGGGTCCAGGGTTGCTAGAAATAGAACTCTCAGGCGGCTTTGAAGGCAAGTTTTTTTTCAGCCATTTCTGGAATTTTGGGAGTTTTTTTCCTGCTGCTTTTTCGGCTTCATGAGTCTCTGTCAGCTGTCATTTTATTTTAGCTCTCTGTACTGGTATCAATTGGAAGCCTCTGAGCTAAAGTGTTCAGAAGAAGAGGAGGGCCTATAGAGGGGTGCCAATGAGGTCTGGCTACCCGAGAGATGCTCTGTTGCGAGCACCTGCAAACCTGCATCAGCTGAGAGAGGTGAAATCACTTCACTTTAGCAGCCGTGCTGCTGGTGAAGGATCCTTTTCCCAAAGGAAGCTGCACGATAAGATTCCCGGTGGCTTCACCGCCATATTTAAATACCCCAAAAGGACAGAGATGAGGTATAAATTTCTTCACTCAGAGGGTTGTGAATCTTTGGAATTCTCTACCCCAGAGGGCCGTGGATGCTCATTGAGTACATTCAAGGCTGAGATTGATAGATTTTTGGACTCTAAGGGAATCAAGGGCTATGGGGATCGGGCGGGAAACTGGAGTTGAGGTAGAAAATCAGCCATGATCTTATTGAATGGCGGAGCAGGCTCGAAGCACCTACTCCTGCTCCTATTTCTTATGTCATATCGTGTTTTACGAGATAACGCTTGAAAGAAATCATCTTCTGGTAATCAACAGCCAGTGCTGTTTGATTGGCTGCAGCTGTCAAGATGTCACCAACCACTTCTGGAGGTTCCAGCACATCCACCTGGCAATGACCATAAGGAACTGTTTTCTTAAGAGTCTCGGTCAGAAGAGAAGCAGGTGCAGAGCTGTGCCATCTGCTGTTAGGACACATGTAGCAACCAGAAAACAGAGGGCTGATGCATGCAGGAACAGTAACAGCCAGCTGTGACCTGAAACTTGGCTGCACCTCCTTGCAGGCAAACTGCAATGGAGTAGCACTAACAGTCAACCCTCCTCACAAGTACCTCATGCAGCACAAAGTAGAGTTCAGCAGCCAAACAAGGGATTGTCTGTAGACTCGTGCCTGCATCTAAGTTCCCTTTCCCTTTATTTGCATCTTAATTCCCTGTCCTTTCAGCCTTGGCAAATGCTGATGGTTTCAGATGCCTTTTAAGGCTTTCCAAAAGTTTTCTAAATTGTTGTCCCCTCATTGTTTTCCTTTAATTGGCCCTATCTTTTTAAATTATATGCAATTTTCTTTTCCCAACATTGGTTGCGGTGAATAATTATTCAATTGGTCTTAGATCTGAGAACTGATCTTGCAAGTGGGATTTGTACCAGTTCCAAATCATTTAGAACTGGCTTAGACCTGAAGGCAAAAATTGGCCTACGAACTCTGTTTCAACAATGGTTTGTGGCAGAGAATTCCACGTTAAAACAATCTTGTGTAAAGAAATATTTCCTAAGCTTCCCTTTCATTCTTTTAGTGATTATCTTAAATATGTGCCCACCGCTACCGTCTCACTGACCAGTAAAAACAATCTATCATATTCTCGAAGATCTCCCC
Organism: Heptranchias perlo; assembly: GCF_035084215.1. Lineage (NCBI taxonomy): Eukaryota > Metazoa > Chordata > Chondrichthyes > Hexanchiformes > Hexanchidae > Heptranchias > Heptranchias perlo. The sequence continues at coordinate 57,608,438 of NC_090326.1, read as the reverse complement.
TCAGATCACTCCTTAATCTTTTCAGCTCCAGTGGACAAGAAACCAAACTTCTTAAAAACAACAACAACTTGCATTTACATAGCGCCTTTAACATAGTAAAAGGTCCCAACGTGCAGTCCCTCTTCTTAACCCCACTTCCCTAGTACTATCCTGATGAACTGATACTGCACCTTTTCCACTGTTTTTCAGTAGCTAAAACTGTGCACAGTACTCCAATTGTGGCCCAAAGTCTTGTACAAATATAACATTACCTCCTTGATTTTATATTCTATGATTCTAAATAAGAAAAAAATCCATAGATCCTATTTGCCTTTTTATACACAGAAATACATACAAAGAAGTTACAACACAGAAACAAGCCATTCAGCCCAACTAGTCCGTGTTGGTGTCTACCCGCCAGGCCTTATCTACTTGTGCTGCCACCTTTAGTGACCTGTGCATCTCCGCAGCAAGGTCCTTCTGCTCGTCTACTCTATTTAAATTTTTACCATTTAAGGTGCATTTTCTTTCCTTACTCTTAGTTTTTTTCCACTCCCTCAGTGCTGGGGATGAAAGAGAAGCACCATCATTTGAAAAACATCGTGAATGGGATAACTGGACTTCATTTAAAAATCGCTAACGTATGAAATTATGTAGATTTAAAACTCGTCCAATTCAGAGAGCATGGAGAATTTATTTTGGCACATACCTTTCAATAAGATTCTTGCTTTTCTTCCAACCTATTGAAAAGTGACAGCATTAGCAAAATCATACATGAATTCTAATCATTCGTTACTGTTGTATCCAATTTCACCTAACTATGAATACAGTATACATTAGGAATATAAACAGTAAAGAAAAATGATTCAACACTTTGCAATATATCCAACAATATTTTTTACTGAAGTTATTCACATACTGTATTCAGAATAACATTACCGAAAGATTTAGCTGCAGCCAGTCTTTCCTAGAAATTTGGTGGCCAGAGAGTTATGACAAACAATTTATGATCAGCAGTATGTATGTTTAGCATATTATCAGATGTTATAGATTCTGTGTGGGGCATTTATAGTGGAGCAAACTTTCAGGGAGTTGATTAGTACCAAGATTTTCCCACATCAGCGTACAAAGCAACTATTCTACCCATTCCATGAAATATTTGGTTTTCCTTTTATTTGAAATGGTCTGCAAATCAAGAATCTACTCAGGTTTCAGAATAGTAGTTTTTTAAAAAAATAGAACTACTGCCCCACCAATGAATCAGACTGCTCAACGTGTGAAGTCAGATCTGAAAATGTAGTTGTTGGATGAAGTTCTATTTAATATGGATGAGAGTGTACAAAACATGCTACAAGTAAACATATTGATTGATTTTGATAATTACAGTCTGCCAAGTAAGTAGAAGCAAAAAACAGCCTATGCTTTCTCTGCATCCCAAATCCTATCCATCTCAAACCACTTCCCAGGATGTCTCCACTTCAAATTCCTCTCCCACCTACCCAATGCGATTTTAATGAAAATCAGGAGAGGTGTACAACGGGCAGTCGATCCGATATCGGGCCGGTTACACTATCACCAAAAGTTAAAATTACTCCCTTATACATGTTATTTCAGTGCTTTATCGAACTTTTCTGTGTGGAGTCTCTAGCAAATACTGATACACTCCTGGTAACCCCTTGAAAATATTAACACACTCCAGGGATCCCCTGTTCTAAATTCTGAAAGACAGTGTCAGTTACAAAAAGGAAAAAAAAAGTGTTATTGCTGCAGAAAGCATTTGTGTATATACAAACACATATACACACACACACACAATAACATGCCAGTAGGTCAACAAAAAAATAAATACAGAATTCAAGACATTGTGCATGATATGCCTGGCCCCAGATGGACAGAAATCTAATGAGCTCTCAAAATCTTTGGGATTCCCAACAGGGTTCACAGTCCTTTATTTGAAGGCCTCTGCATTTATTCTCCATATTCTAATTTCTTAGTTCATTAGAACCAGAAGGCAACAATTAGTGATATTAATAATATAATCTGCAAGGCGAATCAAAATGTAACATTCACTCAACATTCCTTCTGGTGTCTCTTATCTGCATATCTAAATGTCTGCAAAAAATAGATTTCCTTTTGGAGTTATTTCACAAGCAGCCTGAGGCACCATAAGACATGCAAACACATAACAGAACTTGCAGTTTTGATCCAAGAGCCAAACAGTATCAAACACTTCTTACAGAGTTCAATTACTCCATACATTAGCAAAACTCCCATTTTAGAGTATTTGATATTGCTTTTCTCTTACCTGTTCAATGAATCAATACTGCAATGGTTATTCTACTTTGGGCCAAATTGGCCCCATAAATTTCATTCCTCAAATCCGACAGTATTTACCCACACTTGTACAGCAGGGAACATTACCGAGAAATCGGTTTCTGCTTTACTCCGAGCATCCTCATTCTGAATGAGGAGTAGAGAGGTAAGCACTTACATCAAAGTGGGTTGTACAGAGAATAAGTAGTTACTTAATCAAGAAATTAAGGGTGATAAACAACAGAAGTAAAGCTCAAGAAGTTTGTAAATTATCTAAACCCCAATGTTAGATTACAGTCTTGACATCACTCCCATGTATCTTTAAATATTAAAAAAATGTTTTTCATAATCATGTATCTTGGAGCTCAAGAGTGCCAACTTTATTCAGTTTTAGTTTTTGTAAAAATACCAGCAGCTGGTGTCATGACATACACCAGCAAATTATGCACTTCATGTAGTTGGGTATGATGACATCCACTATAAAGGATCACTGATTGTGACATAATTATGGTACGTTTACCAGTTATAATCCATAGTTATCCATAAGCACTTATTATCAAAAAAGGAACTTGGGTAATTTTTATTTAAGCTTGAAGAAATGTATTTGATTTCATAGTTTGGGGAATTTATAAAATGATCCAGTCATTTTATATCAGACTATCACCGAGCACACCAAAGTATTTGAAAATTAGAGGGTGTTTCCATCACTAAATGATGGTTCCCTGTGATGTAAGAATATATATATTTTTTAAAAACAATTAAAATTGTGACAAAATGTTTTTCTAAGCATATAACGAGATCCTAATTGGACCTATTATTAGGAACAATAATAAGCAATACTGTTTTGATAGGTAAAGGAGACAATCAGTACCAGACTGCAGCAATCAGATACTATTTATAAGCATGCATACTTATAACAGAAATATAAAACAAAAATAACTTAACAGCTCTACTCAGCAGATTATACCATATAAATCAGAGCTTAAAGTGGCATTAGCCAAAGAGCTGGGTATATACCAAAGATTTTTTTAAACTTTTTTTTCTATGTTGGAAAAATACATCACAGGGATCCACACAAGTTGCAAAGGGCTTAGTTGCAATAAGCTATAGTTTCCAAATTACTCAGAATAGTGAAACGATGTCAGATTACTTCATTTCAGCAATTTTCACCACTCCAATAAGTGCCAGGGTGGTCTAAACATCCTTTTATAGATTTTTTAAAAACTGTATGAATGTTTTGAGGCACAGTTTGTAAGCAAATGATAAAAAATATTTTTCACATCACAATAGTACCAGTTACATCAGAAAACATTGTGTTGGCACAAGACATCCTGGTGTCAAAATGAACTATGGCTCATCTGGGCACTTCCTTCCTCACAAATGCGAAACTCTTCTTTTGAGTTAAATTTCCTAGCCTTTTTCCAGGGTTTATTTTTAAGAGGGTAGCAGAAACAAATTTCCAAAAAAACCTGGCTCCACTCCCTTTTCTTCCACTATCAAAAACTTTGCTTTAAGAATCCCAGTGATGTTTTGCAAAAAAGGAATTTGATAAGAAGACCCCACCCCTTTCCCCTCTCGCAAAAGCACCAGGCCTATAAACCGGAAATTAGGTGAACTGTTCAAGTTCCTTGCATCTTTGTCTGGGACACAAAGGTCAAAACAGTGATCAAGTTCCAGTTCAGCATCTGCGATTGTCAGATCAAGGCAAGCAGAAAAATACTTCTGATGTACCGGTCAATACAGAATGATACTCAAAGTGAGGGCTGGGAAATAAATCTTATATATATATGTGATTGTTGGACCGATAACAAATCCTAATATAAAGAAACAGAAAGAGAAAGATTATAGTATCCAGCTAGTTACAGGAAAATCTATATCTTTAAGCAATTATAGCACATGAACTGAGGGCTTAAAAATCAGGGTCTGTAGTTTTATTGTAGTCACTAGCAAACAAGAAAAATAATTAATCCATCAGACAATTTTTTTTTGTTTCGAGCATTTCAACAGGTCAAAGCACGGAGAAAACACTTTCAAAATAGCTAGAAAATCTGATGCACAAAAACAGGCAATTCTTGAAATACAGGTCTGGAATTTCCTGCGTATTTTCGCCAAGAAACACGCACTTAAGTACAATACGCCCAAATTGCCTCGATCTTTTACGATCGTCTATCAATCCTCTGCCCAAATGCATCTCCGCCCATAAATATGGCCTGCCCCCAAGTTAGAGCCTTATTCGCGAGTTTCATCCAATTATGACCAGATTTTCAGGCGAAGCAGGAAACAAAGTCATTCTTTTGAGCATTTAAAAAAAAATTATCCTCACTAAGAATGGCACTGTATTTTCTGTTTCTTTGGATGCATTTTTATGGCATCAGTAGAAGTCACGTTAAAAATGGAAAAGCTTCCCTGACCGTAGCTTCTTAAACATATGCGCCTAATGTGCATGAATGATGGTTAAATGGGTTGAAACTTTAATTTTCATATTTAAAGAAGGAATATTGGAGCTCAATTTTAAAAAGCTGGCGGGAGGAATGCAGAGGGGTGATTTGCAGGCACCAAACCCAGAAGGAAGTAGGCGGCTTGCGATTGCAACCCTAATGAGGCCAATTAAAGCCTCTTCCGGGTTTGGTGCCTGGTAGCCAGCCTGATTAATAGGCTGGCTGCTGACAGGAGCTCCACATCTGTGGGGTGGGGGAGGGGGAGAAAGAGAAAGAAAGAATGAGAGAGAGAGAGCCCGCATTGGCCGTTGGGACAGAGATGGGGGGGGGAGGGTGAGACAAGGATCGGAGGTGGGGGGAGAGACTGGGACGTCGGTGGGGTGCGCGCAAGCGACAGATGTCGGGGGGGGGGGGGGGGGTGCGCACGCGGCATCAGACGTCGGGGGGGGGGGGCGCGCACGAGGCATCAGACGTCGGGGGGGGGGGGGCGCGCACGAGGCATCAGACGTCGGGGGGGGGGGGCGCGCACGAGGCATCAGACGTCGCGGGGGGGGCGCGCAAGCGGCATCAGACGTCGGGGGGGGGGGGGGGGGCGCACGAGGCATCAGACGTCGGGGGGGGGGGGCGCGCAAGCGGCATCAGACGTCGGGGGGGGTGGGGCGCAAGCGGCATCAGGCGTCGGGGGGGGGCGCGCAAGCGGCATCAGGCGTCGGGGGGGGGGGGCGCGCAAGCGGCATCAGGCGTCGGGGGGGGGGGGGCGCGCAAGCGGCATCAGGCGTCGGGGGGGGGGGGGGCGCGCAAGCGGCATCAGGCGTCA